>NC_085036.1:1312814-2625628 GCF_963692335.1 Osmerus eperlanus
TTTACATAGTTATCATATTGGAATTGATATAGATTGCGTTGCTTCTCTTGAATCGACAGATGACGAGGACGTCAACCGCATGGGGGAGAAAGTGATTCTCCGCGAGCAAGTGAAAGAACTTTTCAACAAGAAATATGGTAGTATGGCAATTATATCAACTTTAGCCATAGAGTTATATACAGTGTAATCATATACTGCACTACACTCCTTGCCATGCCTCGATATCAAGACCCAAAAACAGGGTTAAAGGAACACCTTCCTCTTCAGGTGATGCCCTGGGGCTGGACAGGTCGGTGGTCGTCCCATACAAGCTGATCCGTGCCAGTCCAGATTCTATTGAAGTCAGTGGCCTTCCGGATGATATCCCCTTCCGAAATCCCAACACCTATGACATTGTCCGCTTGGAGAAAATCCTTCAAGCCAGGGATGAAATCACTATCAACGTTAAGAGCCAGCTACAGTAAGTTTTCCTTGCGTCATTAAACACAAAGATTGTGATTGAAAGGTTGTTTTTGTTATTGACGATGAGCCCCTGCTCTGTAATAACCTTCCTACTCATTCTGTGAGATTAATTATTTGATTTTAAAAGGATTATGTTACAAGCAGATAACTTCTAGTGCCAGCACCTAAGTTCTCAAATTTGTCTACACAGGCCTTTTGCAGAAATATGCACCCAAACTTGTAACACAGGTAATGCCGTTTTTTTGTTGTAAATCTTTTTTTTTTACAGTTAGTTTGTATGTATTGGGGTTTTAAATGGTTGTGTTTTTTAAAGAAGGGAAAGATGTCTCAACCAATCGAAGGAAACGCAAGAGAGTCCTTGAGAGCAGCCGAAGCTCCCTGCCCTCTGAATCAGGGTTGTCGTCCAATCAGATTCCTGTAATGGTAAGTGTGCCAAACCTATGACACGTACAGAACGTATGCTGTTCTGTACGTATCTTCGTTCCAAAAGGGACTTCCGCCCTCTGTTTCGGGAAGACCCTAACACACAGTGCAACTGTAACTCAATAAACTCTGATACTGTCATGAACTGATACTAAACATATAGTTATTATTATAGCCCTGTGCAAATTCAAAAAACAAAAGCATACATTAACCATTTGCTCAGTAAGACATTCATTTATAAGAGGCCCCTAAAGTATTGTATGTGTCATAATTACGTCACAAGTATCTCAGCAGATCTTTTTTCACTTCTGTTTTTTAGCAGTGGCCCATGTACATGGTGGACTACAGTGGAGTGAATGTGCAAGTTCCTGGGAAAGTGAAATACTAATGGAAGAAACAGAGAAACCTGATACTGCTAAATGGAGGGACTGAAAGGAGATGAGTTTATTAGACAATGGTTATAATCATATCTCCAAGTTGCAGCTTTTGCCTGAGTGCTGTTGCTAAAACTCTACTGACTGAACATATAAGCCTGCAGGTTTGGATACTTTGAATGGTGAATTGAGTGAGAAGGAACACTAGAATAAGTCTGTACGTCCTTTGTTGCAGAGTGATAAGTGCTTTGATTGTTATGTGTCTCATATGTTTTTCTCACTAGCCCAAACAGTGTTTAAAGCAACTCTTTGAATGGTAGCCTGCAAAACAAGGCTAAGATAACTCATCTTGGTCATATTAGTTCACTAAGCTTTTGGAATTTAAAAGTTCTTCAAATAATGTATTTCAACTTCAACTTTATTTATCCTTAAAAAGTAAATTAGTGTGCAACAGGGGTCAGAAAACATGGACACAGAACAGCACCGCCAAATGCCAACAATTTGCCCTTACATTGCCTGTGTACACCTTTTGAAGTTACATTATGGGGTCCGATAAATATAGTTTGGTTATGGTGTTAGCTACACAAAAGCAAAATGGTTCCACAATATAAAACAATTGTATGATTATTTATTTTATTTATTTAAGAAAAATAACATCATGTGCAGGGATGTAAACTAAATGGTTCAGGAATACTCAAGGTCTGAACCACATTTCAAACACGAATTACTACTGTATGTAGCTCGAGAAGTATATGAATGGATTTAAGTTTGCCTTCAGTTGTGCATACTGTTATTCTCAATGGTGGGGTAGCCCAAGGTGAGAACACCATTGCCATTTTGTACAACCCTTCATGCGTTTATGTTTGTAGCACATTAACGCAAAGTAAACTGTCTCAAACTGAATGTAACGTGTGTAAAAGAAAGAATGATATGTGTTCTTCTGTAACAACTGTTTCTGGATTTACCAGTATTTATATGCTGTACCTTAATGCCATTTAGGCCTTTGAAATAAAATGTGTTGCCTTGCACTTTTATTTACTCTCTCTAACAAGTTCGTTTTATTGAAGTTGTTGATTTATGTTGCTAAAACATTTTGATGAATCACTAGCAGGTACTTCGTCCAAAAATATTTGCATAGGGATAACATGCTAATATTTATATACACAATACACAAATTGGCCCACAGAGAATGCAATGTATTTGCCCATAGTAGTAACCTATTTAGTCAGTGCCTGTAGCTTTCAGTTCTTGGGGCAAATAGATCCTATTTAAGTAAGTTTTTTTTTTTGCGTGTTGCGTGCGCCATGTTGTCATTTGCCAAGCAACGATTGATGTTTTGAGATGTGACCAGTTATGTCGGAAGAGCTAGCAGCACCTATCAAAACACACTAGCCAATTGATATGGCCAACTGGGATTCCTCTATTTGGCTAAATGGATTCGGGTACTTTCTTTGTTTGTCTGACACCTTAACGTAAATATAGGTGGTTTAGAAATATTTTAGTATGGGGCATTATAACAAGCCAAGCTAGTTAAGCTAGCTAGCAAGCTAGTGTCAGGAAGCTCCAGACCCAAGATCGAAAATGCAAGCTACCAGCTAGCCAGACGACGTGTTTATCTAGACAAGACTGGGGCGGAGGGGTTTTATCAACTAGCTTAAGCAAGCGTTGTGGCCTGGAACATTCAAACTATTCCTTCAGGTTGGATGTAACAGAACCGGGGAAAGGTCGGGCGTATAGTTTAAGCTAGCCCTAAAGCAAAAGTGAGCTAACGTTAAACTGTTTAGCTTGCTAGCTCGCTAGCTAATCTACATTAGCTGGCTATCTGGATTTGACGCACTGCTAGCCGGCTGATATGGCCACTGCCACTGGGTCTTGTGTAGGGATAAACGGGTCCATAAATGGTCCCTCTGTCTCCACCACAACCTCGGGGGCACCTGGACAGTCACAGCCTATGGTCGTGGTATGGGAATGGCAAGATGATCTTGGGTATTGGAGACCGTATAGTGGCCAGGTGAGCGGCTACATCGAACAATACTTCTCCTCTCCGCGGGGACACAGAGGTGGGGGACCTGGTTCCACCAGCATCTGCCTCGGACAATCAGACCCCAGCTTGTCGCCTTATCTCATAGATATACCCAGCCTAAAACAGTTCCGCCAGGATACAGGTATGTTTACCCACATATCATACTACCGGAGCTGTATTTTGCAACTCATTTCACTTGGTGTCAGGATCTGACGGGCTTTTGTTGTAGCCAGTTAACGTTAGCACACTGTTGTTTTCAACAACTGTGAGCTATCTTGCTATGCTAGCATATATTATAGAGCTAGGCTGCCTGCTTTAAATCAGAAAAATTAGCTAGATTTTGTTACACATTAACTTCAAGGTAACACTTAAAAGCAATCTACCAGTCTTGTCAACTATGTGTCCCATACAAAAAATGCAGATTCGTTAATTATACTTTCTTGCTGACACTGACAGCCATTGCTAGCAAAGCAGCTACCCAACTTGGGTATTATTATTTGCTCGTGTGGAGAGGTGAGTCAAGAATTAAACAAGCAGGTGGGAAACCGTGTACTGTACCCCACTTGTCTTAGGTTAGTATAGGTCTTGTCTTAGGTTAGTATAGGTCTATAAGGTTAGTATAGGTCTATAAGGTTAGTATAGGTCATTGTGTATTGAGGTCTAGTATATTGTATATTGCATACTATTTACATTTAGTCATTTAGCAGATTTTAATATTAGGAGGTTTATTATTATTATTATAAATATTAATTTTATTTTAGCATATATTCAGTGCCCAGTCTGACCTTGTGTTGTTCTGTGCACCTGACAAAAAAAACAACAAACTTGAACTACTTTGTAGCTAACAGGCCTTTGTGCCCATGGTTCAATGGAATGACAGTGTTGTTAGACACCTGCTCAGAAAGTGGGCAGGGAAAAAAGCTGACAATGTTACCTTTCACTGTGACATTGAGTAAGTAGGTCTTGTAACTTTGAAGAATAGGGTGTCTTTCACTTAACCTACTCAATGCTCTCCCTTTTTTTAGGAAAGACGCGGTCTGTACGTCGTACACTATTTGCCCAGTCCTCTGGCCTTGGCAGTGGTGTGTTCTGGGAGTGGGCCAATGACGAAGGAGGCTGGACCCCGTACGAGACTCGAACCTCGATCCTATTAGAGCATAGCTACCAGGCCCGGCAGGCCACTGCCGACCTGGCTTCTCATGGCTATAACTACATAGTGGACCTCACAGCTCTGGCCCAGGTCAACAAGGGCACAGGTTTTAGACGGCAGGTGCGTCGGCAGGGGAACCTCCCATACCCACTAGCCTTGGCCACCTCGGTCATTCACTCTGGCCCTGCCTGCTCCTGTCATCAGTGTCTGAGCCACAGCAGCACAGGCCCAATGCCCAGTCGCTCGCGCCACTCCTTCTCCTCCGGGCAGCTCAGCAGGCCCAGCCTCCAGGGCCAGGGTAGGGCTACTGGAGCCCACCCCACCTCTGTGTACTCACCGTATCCCAGAAGGCCCCTGTCTGTCGGGGGAATGGCTTGGGGAGGTCCCTGGCCCCCGACACCCTCTGGTCATCTACATGGAATGCCCCTGTCCCACCCGAGCAGTAGTGCCAATGGCTTGAGGTAAGTTCCTGTCATGTAGATCACTGTAGTTAGGTTACATCTAGGTTACTGTAAGACTGATATAGTTGAGATATTCTGTCAGTTGCCAGAACATATTTAGTTGTGGGCCATACAGATCCCATTTGACTGTTTCCATATATAACTAAAATGTATTGTATAAATAGGTTGGAAATATTACCTTGAAGTGAAATATTACCTTGAAGTGCTTGTATAAGCGCACACATTGTAAGGTATGGTCCTTTGTGTTGTTTGTGGATTGCCCCCCCCCCGGTCAGTAGGTCAGCTAAAAGGTGACATTACGTCAGCAAGTACGTCTCACACACTTCCTGCTATTGTAACACCATGTGCCCCCTGCTAGCTGTATGGTGTTAACGCATGGGAGGACCAGGGGAAATGAAATCCTGTGTCATAACCATGATAGATTTTATAACACTCAGATCCTCAAAACAGGCCTTTGTGTCAGCATCAGCCTTAATTTATTTTTGGTTATCTGGTTCACATTCTTCAAATAATGCTAGTTTGTTTTATTGTATCAAAGAACACATCATTGATGAGATGTACAAGACCATAACAGAATGGAAACATTCATATTGGCACTAAAGCAATGATGTTGTAAAAAGAAACATAATCTTTGTGAGACGTGACAGAACATGGAGGGGAGGGTGTTCTCCTGAATGTCTTTGTCCTTCATGCTTGCGTCTCTTGGGTGCTGTTGAACAAAGATGTGTCAGCAGAATAATATGACACTACAGGAAACCAGGAAGAGAGAGCCAGCACAGAGGGTTGAGGTCATGTTCTGATGTACACCAGGAAGGCTGTATATAGACTCCCATTGTTCATAAGGTGAAAGTAAAACCAGACTCTTTAATTATTTTATTTTTTAAATGCAAGGCTACAGTGCATTTGGAAAGTATTCAGTGCGTTTCACTTTTTCTACATGCTGTATGTTACAGCCGTATTCCAAAATTGGAAAAAAAATATTTAAACTATTAAAATCAAATTCACATTATTCACAGCCTTTGCCATGACACTCAAAATTGAGCTCAGGTGCATCCTGTTTCCACTGATCATCCTTGAGATGTTTCTACAACTTGATTGGAGTCCACCTGTGGTAAATTCAGTTGATTGGACATGATTTGGAAATGCACAAACCTCTTTATATAAGGTCCCACAGTTGACAGTGCATGTCAGAGCACCAACCAAGCAATGAAGTTTGTAGACCTCTGTAGACCTCAGAGACAGGATTGTATCGAGGCAGAAATCTGGGTCCCAATGAGCACAGTGGCCACCATGTCTTAGGTTAGTATAGGTCTGTTCTAGGTTAGTATAGGTCTATAAGGTTAGTATAGGTCATTATGTGGTCTAGTACATTGTATATTGCATACTTTTCTGTATATTAGGATGTTTTTAGGGTTCCTCCGGTAGGAGGGAACCTATTGTATTTGTTAGTTTTATTATTATTATTATTATTATTAATCTTCTTCTCCTTGCGCCACAATAACTCAACATGTTATTGGTCACAAATTTTCTAATTTGGCACATTGATACTACATCTGAGTGGGTACCCCCACACCAAATATGGGACACCTTCGACTGTAGGGGGCGCCACAGGCCACGCCCTAAAGTCTGATTTTCAAAGTGATGGCATTTCCACCCCATAGCTCAAATTCTTCTGAAACTTGGTGTACATGCCTCATTTCTCATGGGGAACAAAAAAGCCTCAAGGACCCATAAGGTCCGCCATGATGGATGTTCCTGTACAGTGATAATTTGGGAAAACCTTCTAAATCGATCTCCTCTTAAACAAAAGGTCAAATTGACTTGAAATTTTGTACAGATTACGTTCCTTAAGACAGTTGAATCAAATACAAAATGGCTGAAAGGGGGGTATTTATGTAACTGTCCACATTGCCTCAATATGTTTGTCTCACTAAATCAAAGACCTGCAAAGTATAAGGTTGTAGGTTCAAATCCAGCCATAGTCTTTGAGCCTGTCTTAAATTTGAATATCTGTTTAGTTAAACAGGATGACATCGTTCTGAAGTACCATGCGCAATTTCACCTTGATATGTCAAAAGATCATTGAATTACAGCTGTTTAAACTTTGGCCGACTCGAACAATGCGTGCTACAGGAGAAACGGCTTCTTTTTTATATACAGTAACTGACCACATATTCTCAGCTTTGACGGTAGCTCAGTGGGTTGAAACGGTGTCCTGCAAGGTCACAGGTTCGAATCCAGCCACTGCCTTTGGGCATGTCATAATTTTGATTATCTGTTTAGTTAAACAGGATGACATCATTCTGAAATACAATTTCATGCAATTTTACCTTGACATGTCAACCGTTTCTTAACCTTTGTCCCAAAGCTGACCAAAGCTAATACTCATATCACGCAGTCGGAGCACAGATAGATAATCAGCGTCAGCACCCTTGTGTACCCAGCATGCAGTGCGGCATGTCAAAAAACGCAAAGACTTGTGGAAAATTGTTTGGTTACAACAGCCGTGCGAGGGATTTCAGTTGTTGTGTTCGTTCAGTTAGATGTTTGTAATGTTATTGTTTGTTAGTTAATATAATCTTGTTGGTCACCCTGATTGTGCATGTTGTGTAGTTTAATGGGACCAGAGAGTCGGCTGCTGTACTATCACAAGCTATTCTCGCAAGCAGCTGAACATGAGCTCTGCTTAGCCCCGTTGCCCACATCACTATTGTTAATTGTGCATTGACTGAGATTCTGGAAAGAGATCAACTCGAAGAGTTTCAATATCCTATAAAAAGCTAATACTCTACCCTTTCTATTCATACAATCTCAACAGTTGGTGTGTAGCAGAGAGGATAGAGAGACTGACTTGTAACCTTATGCTCATGAGTTCAAATCCCCATTCAGCGCATTGTTGTTGGCCAAACATTAAGTAGTTTTGCTCTCATGTTGTCTAAGTCTCGATCTTCTACAGTGTACATGTTTATAATATTTTGCCATTTTGCGGAGGAACTCGCAATGCTGCTTGCTATATTTGCTATATATATATATTGCTATATATATATATATTTTTTTTTTATTATTATTTTATCATAGATGTAATCTATGTTCTTAGTACTTATGTTATTTTATGCTAGGTTGCTTGCGTTGTCTTGTCCCAAGAATTTCAGTGCCCAGTTTGACCTTGTGTTGTTCTGTGCACCTGACAATAAAAACTTGAATCTTCCATAAATGAAAGAAGTTTGGAACCACCAGGACTCTTCCTAGAGTTGGCTGCCCGGCCAAACTGAGCGATCGGGGAGAAGGGCCTTAGTCAGGGAGGTGACCAAGCATCTGATGGTCACTCTGACAGAGCTCCAGCTCTGTGAAGAGAGAACCTTTCAGAAGGACAACCATCTCTGCAGTACTCCACCAATCAGGCCTGTATGGTAGTGGCCAGATGGAAGCCACTCCTCAGTAAAAGACACATGACAGCCTGCCTGGAGTTTGGCAAAATGCACCTGAAGGACTCTTAGACCATAAGAAACATAATTCTCTGGTCTGATGAAACAAAGCTTGAACTCTTTGGCCTGAATGCCAAGCGTCATGTCTGGAGGGAACCAGGCACCGCTCATCACCTGGCCAATACCATCCCTACAGTGAAGCATGGTGGTGGCAGCATCATGCTGTGGGGATGTTTTTCAGTGGCAGTAACTGGGAGACTATTCAGGATTGAGGGAAAGATGAATGCAGCAATGTACAGACACATCCTTGATGAAAACCTGCTCCAGATTGCTCTGGACCTCAGATTGTGTCCAAAGCTCATCGATTCAAGGTTCATCTTCCAACAGGACAATGACCCTAAGCACACAGCCAAGATAAGAGGAATGGCTTCGGGACAACTGAGAATGTCCATGAGTGGCCCAGCCAGAACCCGGACTTGAACCCGAAAGTGAAATGCTGTGAATACTTTCCGGATGCACTGTATGCTCTTAACCCTTGTGTTATCTTCGGGTCATTCTGACCCATCAGTCATTGTGACCCACCATCGTATTGCGACAACTTTACCGCATACAAAAACAAAGTGAAGCATTTTCTTTTAACCGTTGGGCTGTCTCAGACCCCCCACATTGCGAAGGTTAAAAGAAAATTATTTTTATTTGTTTTTGTATTGGGTAAAATTGGGTAAACACAACGATGGTTCGTTATGAACCTTTGGGTCATGTGACCCGAAGGCAGCACAAGGGTTAAACAGTCATTTGCTCAGCAGAAGTATCTTGGATGGTATTATGAGATTTGTCAACATTGGAATATGTCTGAAATTTGCAGCCTCTGTAAACACTGAATCAGTATTTGAGGACAGTTTAAACCGAGCCAGGTCTCATTACACACATACACTAAGATCAAATAGTGTATCTGCTATTCAGCCAATATAATAGGCGACTCCTTTCATGCAAACCCTGTGGCATCCTCAGAGATTCTAATGCCTACCTTTTGCGTGTCACTCGCCTCCATTAATCTCCTGTTTCCTGTATGTCCTCCCACAGTGTCCCTGCCATCCCAGTGCAGCTGAATGGATCCACCAGTGTGAGCTCAGCCTTAGCAGGTAAAGAGGTTTCTGAAGAACTCATTCAGAACATGCTATGTCTCGGAAGTCTCTGTATCCTAATTTCGCATCTCTGTATCTCATCACGTACGTGATTTCATAGCATGTCTTTGTTTTTGTCGTTTTACTCTGTAGTGGATGGAAAAAGAAAGCATAGTGTTTTAAGAAGATGGCAAGTTGTCTTGTGAGTGTCAGTGTGAATCGAGAGCAACGTATTGTAAAATACTTAAACACATTCATCAAATTGAATAATTTCAGTCAACATTCTATCAGCGTTTTTATTTATTTATCTTTGCTTAAGTACCTCAGCTTTCCTTGAACATACAGTGGGCTAGTCACCTTGGAACCATAGACGTGACAGACAGATTTCAGTCATAAACGCTTTTGTCTACCAGGGATATAAAGCTCCTTTGTAAAGTCAATGGCAATAGCCTTGTCACTGTCTAAGGAAAAAGCCTCTTTGTACATCTGTGGACAGCTGGCTTATCCCTTCCTGTATCTGGAATATACACAGACTGATGCTGTATCAGTCATGGAAAGCCACACAAAGCTCAATTTTCAGTTTCCAATTCACAGGCTTGATTGGAGAAGCCTTGTTAAGGGTTAATTCCTCTACTGTCGTCATGGCGTCAGAATGTTATGTGTATGCGTGTCTGACCAGCATTAAATATATTCTCTCTCTTTAGGCTGGCCCATATTTTGACAAAAGGTGCTTTGTTATAACGGCATATGCTCATATTTATCAATGCCTTTTAATTAGTATCCTTATCGCATAACTCTTATGTAACCTACCAGGTTATCTGTTAGGGATGAATTCACGCTTCTTCCCAGATGCAAGCCCCAGCCCAGCCTAGTACCTGGCACTCTCTCCGTCACTGCTGTCTCCTGCATATCTCATCCCTTTGGTTTCCCCCCCCCCCCCTCCCTGCTGCATGTCTCCACCAACCCCACCCCACCACTCTAGGCATGGCCTCCATTTTGATGTCAGCAGTGGGGCTCGGAGTTCGCTTCACCAGTGCCCCCCTCCCCCAGCAACAGCAAGCTCCTCCTCCTCCTCTCTTCCCCCACACCAACAGCACCAGCAGCAGCAGCAAAAACCCCAGCAACAGCTCCGTTAGGAGGGGAAAGAGGCAGCACAGGACAGGTAGCTACGCCACCCTCCTCTGGTCATCCCCCCCTTCCATCTGCTGCTTCAGCCCAGCCTCCACTGCCCCCTAACTTGTGCTTCTCACCGTGTTTCTCTCCCTTTTTGATTCATGGCCAGCCTGTTTGAGGAAAAGTTTCTCTTGTTTACATGCCTTGCTCACTTCTTTGGAGACTTCAATGACAGGAGAAAGAAAAAAAAAAAAGAAAAGAAAAAATATCCTTAATAATGGAATGGCATTTAATGTAAGATTCATAAATTTGTGTCTACTTTTAATACAGTAGGTCCAAACTCTTTGAAAACTCTAAATTTCTATCTAGCCTACATGGAATCTGCCACTTCCCCAGACATGATTGGCAGTTTAAAGCAAAAATATTTGCCTCCTTAAAGTTTCTCCTCATCCAAAGAGACTTAAAGGCAGTGTGTTTGTATTTCTCTCTGTGGGCTACAAAAGTTTTTCTTTTTGCCAAATTTCTTACTGCATTCAATTGCTTTGTTGTTGTCTGTAAACTGCTTGCCATAATCCATCGATGAGCCTTAATTCATATTCACACTACATCAGTTTGCATTCCTTCTTCTGCAGTATTGACATACATTTTCCTCAAATGAGCCAAACAGTTTATCATCTAAACCAGTTTTCAGGTAATGACACAACGTATTATGGAGAAATACTGACTGCTTAGGCCTACTGCTTGTCCGTTATCTTGTTATAGAACAAACTGGTACTCACAAAACAAACTCCGGTTGTAAGAGTGAGGAACTGTGTGTGTGCATGATTTTTTAGGGTTAGAGGATTGGTGGATTAGTCAGTTTCTAACCCCCCTTTCTTTTTCCTTCCAACCTTGACTGTCAAGCTGTTAAACTGCAAGGTGCTTTGTCCTGTCAGCTCACATTAGATCTCACATCTGAAAGTGCCCTAGCACCATACAGATTTTCCCTAGTAGGGAAGTAGCTGCTTGTACAGTAATAGTATGTGATGAAGGTGTGTCAAGTACTTAGAACATCCATTGTTTGCTTCCTTTTGTATTTTATTTTTTATTGTTAATAATAAAACACAACCGTTTCACTCCTATCAGGAAAACAAGGGAGTTGACAAGGTCCCCCTATATGTTCTCCTCCCCTCATCTGGTTTAGTCATCGGCCTGATCGTTGTAGTCGCATCCAATTCTGAATGTGGTCTGTGTCTCGGTTTGTGTGTGTGTGCCTGGCAGTTTTCCAACAGTGTTCATTGTATCTTGTTCCCCCAGCCACGGCTCAGAAACCAGAGGAGGTTATTCACCGCTACATGGAGGAAGTAGCCTCGGCCCAGGACGAGGTGCGCATCTCAATACCCCCTCCTCCCCCTGCTCCTCAACACTGTTCTCAATATCCCTTCCTGTTCCTCAACACTGTTCTCGATATCCCTTCTTCCTCCTTCCCCTACTCCTCAGCACTGTTCTCAATATTCCCTCCTCCTCCTCCCCCCTGCTCCTCAACACTGTTCTGAATATCCCTCCTCAGCACTATCAGCTGTACATTGATTCTCTGTTGTGTTACATTCAAAGACAAACAAGCAATGTTTATAATCTAACCTCTGTGGATAGAATTTAACCTCTGGATTTAGACAGAATCCCCCCACCACCGCCAAAGTCAACCTACTGCTCATAATCTCATTCCGGTGCCTTGTCCAGGACTGCAGCATCTGTATGGACCGCCTGTCCTGTCCCTCAGGCTATGACACCGCCTCCGAAGGCGGGGGCCCGTCCATCCCCCCAGCCGCCGTGGGGAAGTTCACCAAGTGCGGACACACCTTCCACATGCTCTGCATGCTGGCCATGTACAACAACGGAACCAAGGTAGTCCACCAGACTTCCACAAAGATTTTATTTAATCTGCTCATATATAAAACATATAAAGTGATGTGATAATGCTGGTGCACTGCTGTGGTTACGTGGAGAGGGAAAAACTGAGCATCATAGGGTTGGTTCACTGTGTCTTAAGGACGGTAGCCTCCAGTGCCCTTCGTGTAAGACAATCTACGGGGAGAAGACAGGGACTCAGCCCAAGGGGAAGATGGAGATCTACAGCCTGTCCCAGTCCCTCCCCGGCCACCCAGACCACGGCATCATCCAGATCATATACAGCATACCCCCTGGAACACAGGTCAGAACCCGATCTTGTTCTGGCCTGGCCCCTGTCTTACCACCATGTCGCTCTCTGGCTCTGGCCTGGTCCCCTGTCCTACCTCCGTGTCCCACTCCAGCTCTGACTTGGCGTCCTACATCCATGTCCATTTTCAGCTCTGGGTCTCACTTCCCCTCCCCTCTTTTGTCCATCCAGGGTCCAGAGCACCCTAACCCAGGTCAGCCCTACACTTGCAGAGGCTTTCCACGCTTCTGTTTCCTTCCAGACAACGACAAGGGTAGAAAGGTAAGCACACACTCAAGATGTCATTCAACTCCCACACAACCCCTGAAAGTTTCATAACACTCCTAAATAACCCCATAACACATCAAGTCCGAATGTGTATAAACTGAACAAAATGTATAACTTGAATCATTCAAAAGGTGCAGAAATATTGCCACCTTCCCTCCACCCAAATGTAATGCGTGTTCAAAATGTCAGTGTTTTATGTACCACCGCAGTGACAAATTAAGTACACAGAATATGTCTGTGTTCTAAACGCTTTACTCCAGTTGCTAATTGAATTCTGTGAATGTGTTAAGAGCAGCTGTTGAAGGCCTCTCAATGTTGGCAGATTTTCTGCCAGGCTTAATAATAATAATAAGACTTTATTTATATAGCACATTTCAGACAAGAATTGCAGCTCAAGGTGCTTTACATAAAATCAATAAAAACAATAATGTAAGTAATAAAACCCTTCTGAACACAGGCCGCAGTCTTTGCGGTAATCCAGAACACGCAAGCCGGGTTGTGTTCCACTTGTTGAAAGCTGCATCTGACAGATGTAAGAACGGTTCTGCAATGTTTAATTCCCAATGGGAATCAGTGAATGTAGAAACAGCACATTTATGAACAAGTCAGCTAATATCTGAATGAATAGCACTTAGAGATGCAGTAATGGTTGATATGGAAGATGAAAGAAATGATGAAATAAGCATCAAGTCAATTTTGACGTTGGCTTCTATTGAGGGGACAACTTGTACTCACACAGGCTTGTTTGAGCCCAACACCTGCTCATCCTCCTTCCTCCTCCCACCCCCTTCCTCTTCCTGTTTCTTTTCTCTCTCTCCTCCTCAACCTCCTCTCTCCCTCCTGCTCCCTTTCCTTTCCTCTTGCTCCCTTTCTCTCCCCCTCTTCCTTCTCCCTTTCTCTCCCCCTCTTCCTTCTCCCTTTCTCTCTCCCTGCTGCTCCCGTTCTCTCATCTTTCTCTCTCCTTTCTACTCCCTTCTTCTCCTCCTTGTACTTCCTCAGGTACTGGAGCTGCTGAAGGTGGCGTGGACCCGCCGCCTCATCTTCACCGTGGGAACCTCTAGCACCACAGGCGAACGTGACACAGTGGTGTGGAACGAGATCCACCACAAGACGGAGATGATGTCCAACGTGTCAGGCCATGGCTACCCGGACCCCAATTACCTGGACAATGTACTGTCAGAACTGGCCTCTCAAGGGGTGACCGAGGACTGTCTCACCAAACAACCAGGATCCAACCAAGCAGCACCAGGCTCCGGATTCTAAAAAAACAACAACACCTATATTCATATACATTCTGCATATATGAATCATGTATGTTCATACATGGTATGACTTGATAAGGGATAAACGAACTAGTCACATTCCCCACCTACTGATGTGGTTTAGTTGCATTGTATTGTACCGGTTCAATTTTGGTTGCATGCCGAATGCGATCTTAAAGTCTTATAGATCCAGGGATGTTAGTGGGGGAACTCAAAAAACGTGTTTTAAAGACGGGCTCTGGTGAAAACACAAATTGAAAGACTATGCAGACTTTCCAAAATACAGTTCTGGCACGTCTACTGAATTCAGTCCTTTGAAATAAAGGTACCCACACTTTGTTTACTGTACCTTTACCCGGTCTTGGTTTAGTTCTGTAAATCCTTAGAAAAGGAGCGTGCTTTCTTTGGAAGAAGCCTGCTGACTTGTATGCCTTTTGGCCAATGCCATGAAAATGTCAGTGCTCAACGGGAACATACAAATGTCTGTAGCACTTTAGTTTTTACAGTGCATCAAATTGAGTAATAGAATTACCAAGTTAATATCTGTGGGTAATTGTTCTGGATATTGGTAACTTATGCAAATTCTAAAAGCGTAATATTTCTGATTTAGAAGTAATGTAGCTACAAGGCCACAGTAAAAAATATATATAAATGAAAATGTAGTCCATGTTTGATTAAGCCTGAAGAAGGAGAGACCTCAATGTCTTGTTGATTTCATCAAAAAAGTATTGAACAGCACTGTAAAAACAACAAAGAATATGGCCATAAATGCCAGTCAATATTAAGGTTGTTTTTAGAGGTGAACTTCATCTTCTGCCATCATCACTTATACATAACTATTGAAACAATAAATCAGAATGGCATATTATTCAACTATTTTTTACCTGATTGTCACTTGGAGTTATTTTTAGTTGTTAGAAACAAAAACTAAAAAGCTTTCAATGAAGTCTGGCAGCAAAAGGAACTCAAGACTAAGTAGCTGCTTCAATTCTTACATTCATTCTTTTGTTTTTTCCATTGTAAAAGTGATTTGTGGACTACTTCCCCAGGTCGCTGAAAACCCATAAAGACAGGCACATCACCACAGGTAGAATAACAGTGAAAAATGGGATAACAAATTCTGGTCCTTTTGTCAATGCTCAACACCTGGACGTTCACATCTCTGCCACCTCTAATACCATCATTGTACCTTCATGTTATCCTGTTCAGTATTCAGGTGTATGCAAGCATATTTAAATGATCTCTGCAATAAAGAAATGTTGATTAAGACCCTCCTTCCTCTTTGTCTCCCTCTCCCTTCCTGTTATAGTTCACCGGAGATCATTTAAGGTATTCCATTAAGGAACACCATCTAGACCTGAACACTTTCCAAATGTAGTTTTAAAAGAATGTTCAACTCACAACAACAACAGTCTTGGTAGAGTAACACCCATCTTGATGGAATGTATCCGTTTGTGCCAGAATGTGGATCCTCCTGATTATGGTGAAGTACTACTAATGCTCTCTAGAGGGCAGCATTGTGCTGTGAAACATGTTACACCAGAAGTGAGGCTTTCACTGTAAAATCATAAAAGACTCCTACCAGGAACACCATCCATCATGTTAAGATAATTACAGACCAAACAATCTATATTTTTATGTAAATCTCTAGCTACTTGACCCCGTTTAAGAGACTGTTGTGTCTTGATTGGCTCTGCTCTAAAGGATAACTGATAACTGTTCCAGCCACTCCCCTCCGGCAGGAAGCTGTGGTCCATAAGGACCAAAACCTAAGAACAGTCTGCAGCTGGCCTCATCAACACGGCTAAGGACTCCTTCTGTCATTCACACATTTATTTATAAAGTCCATCACTTATTGCACAAAATCTTATTTTATATCTTATTTTAAATTGTATATTTTACATTGTATAGTATTGTTTAGAATTATTTAGACTGTTGTACATGATCTACTTTTTATATATAAGATTAGTATAGGCTATGTTTATCGTATGCACCTTCCTTCAACAGTAAAATCCTTGTTTGTGTGAACTTGTGTGAATTAAGCTCATTCTGATTCTGATGCAGATAAAAAAAACATTCACTTTTGAGCATCAATGACTGTTAATTAATTAATTACAAATACTTCTCCCATCCTATGACAAATATACTGACTGTTGCGTATTTCACTCGAGACGTCTCAAATCTTGTTTATTATGCTTATTAATCGAGAGCCCTCCTTGCCCCGCCATCTCTCTTAGCATTTTGTTTATACTGTTGAAAACAGTTGCTGATTGGTTTTCTTTGTATGCATGAGGAGGAAGTGATGTTCAACAGGCACAGCAGGACAGTGTACACTAGCATCATGCCTCTCTGAGCACCCTTAAACTCGTGATTCATGTCATTACCATTCTCCTCTGGCAACCGTCAAAACGTCATTACTTATTTAGAATATTAAAGGTGAACTCCCTCGACATGATACCAAGAGGTCTAGCAGTTTGACTTCCTTCTTACTGAAATGGTTTGTCAGTGTGCATGAGATGCGTTCAGTTGTGAGAGATAATTTCATAATTAAGTCTAACTAGATGAGTCTAACTAGATGTTTGGGTACTTCGCATTGAAAATAAATGGGTGTTGCTTACTGGGTTTACAAAGGAGACAGGTTTACATTGACTGTTTCAATTTGAGGACACCATTTGAAACAGGATAGTTCACAAGAACATTTTATGAAATTATTCTCAATTTGTGTTATTTAAGAGCACTTCAATTGCAAGAGGAAGTATTGGTGTTAGGAACCAGAGGTGCTGCCTGTACAGTAGTCTATATACTCTGCATAATTCTAGTTTACCCCATATGTGAGTTAATATGGTTTCTGCAAGAACATGAAGTTCATTTGGAAAAACAGATGAATCAGTCTCTGCTTATGCTTGCTCTTTGAAAATATGTTTTCTCTTGATCAGCAAAGACAAGTCCAACATGTATATAACAAAATACTTTCCAAGGGATATCCACTCTGATCAATCTTCACAGAGCTGAATTGCATCAGCATTATGTTTCCCAAGGGTGTTTTTCCCACTGCACTGTAGTATTACACTGATGATAACCATCTATTAATATACCAGATACGAATGTGTATGCCTCTTCTTCGTGGCTTGAAATAGCCTATACTGCTTCCAGAGTATTTGAGAAAAAAGTGAATTAGATGCCTCTCTATCTCCATATTCCTGAAACTGAGACAGGCAACTGCGCTGACGCTAACTTATTAGGAAACATCTATGCTGTTTGTTGTCTGTAATTAGAATGAGGAGAGATGGGACCGTAGTAAATTCACATGGCCCTCAGGCGTAGTTCTGCCTAAGATTGAATCTCAGAACTCACTTGAGAAGATCTCCCTCATCCAATTAAAGAACCCTATACCGTCCTATCTCTGTCTATCATGTCTCCTGGTTTCATTTTTGATTATCTTTGCGATATGATAATATGCATATTTTGCTCTTTCCTTCTGGGTCTCCCTAAGAACAAATGCATGAGTACTACAGTATCCTTCACAAGTGTTGTACTATATCTCTGAGGACATCTTTTTAGCTATCCAAATCATTGTAAAGGTTGTTAATGTATGTCAGTCTTTGGAGCTTGATATTTAAATTGCGATGTCATGAAGTACAGAAGTACAGTACATAATGGCTGCCGTCAGTACTGTAATTTTGTCAGGAAGCTGACTGTAGCTCTGTACTCTGTGTGTGGAAAGTCAGGGAGGATACTGATATTGAGACTAAAAGCACCCAGTATGACCTGGCCATGTCAGTCCTTTTTTAGTTTGCCTTGTTAGTATCAATGGGCCTCATTCACCAATATCTTCCTAAGTTATTTCTTATATTTGTTCTTAAGAAAGTTCCTAAGAGAAATCTACGTGTGATTCATGACATGTCCTTAAACAGCAGAATTGTTCGCAGGTGTGTTCTTAGAATGATGAATCCCAATATTTCGTAAGTTGAAAGCTCGTGCCCCGTTGCTCCTATTTAGCATTGGTAAATGCCCGTTAATTCCCATAAAAGGGCATGATATGGCAGGGCCGTGTGCACACTCAGAGAAACGTCAAAACGACGTGGTAAAGACGGTGGAGGCCTTGGCAAAAGACAGAAAAACTAATAATTCTGAAAGTGGAGGTACAGCTGCAAGAAGTTAGCGACAAACAACACAACATATTTAATAGCGTCAGCTGTGGATACAAAGCAGTAAATAAGGGAGCAAATAAGCAAACCAAAACGGAGTCAGGTGGCTGAGTGGTTAGGGAATAGGGCTAGTAATCAGACGGTCGCTGGTTCGATTCCCGGCCAAGTCAAATGACGTTGTGTCCTTGGGCAAGGCACTTCACCCTACTTGCCTCGGGGGGAATGTCCCTGTACTTACTGTCAGTCGCTCTGGATAAGAGCGTCTGCTAAATTTGTTCTTAAGAACATTTGGTGAATGAGGCCCATTAATTTTATGTTAGTGTCTATACACGTTATAGTGCTTTTGTTTTTGGTTTGTGTATTTGTAAACAAGAGAACAGGTGAGCTGCCCATTGGTCACACTCAGCACGTAGCTGTACCTGTGCTAACCCCTTATGCAAGGAACGTGTGCCACCCCCTGTATGTTTTTGTTAGAGAGGCATTTTGGTTGGGTCATTTAGTAGTTTTGTTAATTTCTACTTATTTTGATTGGCACCGTTCATAATTATCTTACTTCCCCTGTATCGTGTCATGCCATAATAAATGTGCACTGTTGCTTTGCCTATAACTCCTTGTTGGTCTACTTTCTGTCCACCCACTCCCCACTGTCGCTCCAGCCAGAACATTTGTTACCTTCCCAACATTTAAGTACCATCATTTCCATCCTGGGTCGTAACACTTGGAAAGAAGATTGTTTTATTCAGTTTGGCCAGCCGATTGTATCAGTGGGGGAAGATTAGTGAGTGAGGACTCATTTATACTCGGATAAAAATTGACCACATAGACCACAGACTAGTCAGAACCAGTGAGAGAAGTTAGAAAATAATGACAGCAAAAAGCTTCATCCCATTCCAGGATCTGCCTAATCAAATGTCAGTGAAAAGACCTCAAAGTGTCATGTTGCATCTACAATTGTTGACTTGAACTCAGCCAAATGGACAAGCAGTGTTCATAGCTCTCTCAGGCTCACTTTCACGTCTCACAACAGCTTGTCTTGAGCACAAAATAGAATCAATTTGCTCCTCATTTCTACCAACCATCGCCTCATTACTGGAGCCAGACTCTGCTCCCAACAGTCTCGGCAGGCTGAGCGCATTCAATTTGTCAGAGAGTGGCATATATAAATGTGACTGTCCATAGTCTTTGATTGAATTTGTTTGCGAATATCAAAGATTTCCTTATAGGTATACAGTATACCTATAGAGCTACTTAACATACTTGCTTCTAGATGTGAACACTAGCGAGGTATCCTACCCTTTTAAAACCACCTAGGACTGCAATGGTTAAGTTATAAAAATGTTCCTCTGCTTAATAAGTATTTGGACACTAGTGAGCCATTACTGAGCATTAAGTGAAAGAGCGAAAGACCTCTTGTCTGTCTAGTAGATGATGATAGTAGAGAATGCCTGACTCCAAAGCCGTATAAACCTTTGGCCCTCATTATAGTTAATTACCCCAGAGCACAGGCATAAACTTGGGCAGGCCATTAGCAAACACAGTCTCTGTGAGCTCTGCTTCAGGCATACTAACCAGGTGGAAAATTCACATAGGAGTGGAGTCGATCTCGGACCTTGCCATGCGTATAATGAAGTAAGCAAATAGGTAAATGTTTTCTTAATTATAACTTTTTTTTAGTTTACTATTTCTTTGTGTTCTCAGACATTTCCACAAGCAAAAGGTATCTCAAGAGTTATGGCTTTTGTCTTTCTTTTCAGCAACATTTTAAAACCATTAGCAATGGCTAAGGTTCGATTTGCAGATACAAAGGCTCCTCACTGGAATGAGGGAGGGGCCCCTTCAGAGTAATAAGCTGGAGCTTCCTGTGTTTCAAGCAATCCATCAAATCAGCTATCGATCGCTGGCATCTTTAAATTGTACAGAAACCCTCCATGCCCAGACAGCCTTGGCAAAGGCATTAACTCGTTTTAATGGGCAAGATGGGAAAGAGGATCATGCCCTTTTGAAGGGTGGGCAGGGAGGTGAAACATTGTGATAAATGGGTCTGCCATTCTGTGATGAAAGCTGTGCAAAATGACGGTTTAATCAAAATGGCACATTTACGACGGTATAACTGTTACAGCTAAGACTCTACATGTAGCCGTGTTGCTTTTAAGAGTTTTTTATTTGAACACCGATTCATTACTGTGCCCATCAGTGACATCAGTCACTAAAAACATTAACTCGTCAGTGAGAAAGTTCTGTTTTGAATTCCAAATAACCTTCATGCTGGTGCTTCACCTTTTCTGTCTGGAGGACAGGATGGAGTTTCAGTCAAAAACATCTCTTGTAGAATCTCATCACTTTGAAAATATGAAATGGAATAGATCAGGGGTGGTGAACCTGCGACTCGCGAGCCGCATGCGGCTTGTTAGCAACCCCTTGGTGGAAGCACGAGGAGGCAGAGGGTTCTCACTGATGTCTTTATTAGCCATCGCCGTTCGACGTTGATTTCTTGTTGTACTATGCATCAACATTAGGGGTGGAACGGTACATGTATTCGTACCGAACCGTACGGGCGTCACGGTTCGGTGCATGAAATTACACGGAGAATACACGGTATAAAAATAAATAAAACTTGCGTGCAAATTAATTAATGTAATGCGGAACTACTGTTAGATACTCGTGTTCTTTCGGGACATCTAATCTGTAGCTCTGAAGCTCTGATTGGCGCCACCGTGAGTCAGAGATAGCTAGCTAGCAGCACTAAGGACGAGTATGGCAAGTGGTGGTGACCCACGAGAGATAGAGGACCCACCGGCCTTTTTAAGATTGCAAGTTTTGGAAAACTTCGGTTTCCCATTCAGTTACAGTAGTACAGGCGAGAGAGTGGTGGATAAGACGAGCACTGTGTCGGCGTTGTTCAGCAGTTCTGGGCAGTGACGTGGTCTGGGTGGGCAAGGTATAGGCACTGCCTACCCTGCCAAAACTCAAACGTAAACATTTTTATTAAATAATTGTATTTAATAAACTTGTATTTGTATTTTTACTGTTTATTCTTGTGATTTATATATGCAATATGTGTGTTATTGCAATTGTTTAGACGTTACGATGACTAGTGTAGCAGTTACGCATAATCAAATACAAAAACAATTGTAGAATAAGCAGTGCTTTTACTGTCCGTTCACTGCGGACGACAAGCGAAAAACTCACTTGCGCACTTCGATCCTGTATTCTTCAACATGTAGGCTACAGTACCAGTCAAAAGTTTGGACACATTTTCCCATTTAAGTGCCTAGCCTCTTACTGACATCACTGCACGTCACTGGTTGTGGGGTATGTGACTGGAAATACATCTAACATGCTAACGCATATGGCGTGTGCTAAATGACAAAAAAATAACCGACGCCATCACCCAGGTGTGCCAATCACTGGAACGAGACAAAAACAAAAAGTTCAACTTCTCCCTACAGTGCTTAACCAGCCATTAGATACACATAGAAATAGGGCCAAAAATTACTGACGCAATCGGAATTTACATGTCATCTTCAATGCGCCGTATTCACTCGTAGAGGAACCTAGTTTGTTTTGCTTTTCCCTCGTTGTACCGAACCGTGATGTCTGAACAACGGTATGAACCGAACCGTGACTTCAGTGTACCGTTCCACCCCTAATCAACATACATCGTACACGTAGACTTCTAGCCACCGTAAAACTATACAAAAGAATACACAAATACAACAATGTAAATACACACAGGTTATAGAAGGAAATCATGTCTCGAACATGTGCTACTAGCAATTACATCAATTGCACGTGCGGAGGTAAAATATTACGAAGAAATAAGACAAGTTTAACACATATACATATTACCTCGCTCCGCTTTCCAAAGGGAAACCAAATGTAGAACTATTATGTTCACCAAACACGACCATACATAAACGAAATGCTGCTCCTTTTCACAACGTCTGCATTTAACTTATTTCCATTCAAGTAATTTAGCACGTTCCAGCTGCACGCACCTTACGTGATGAAGTAAACAGTCCACAAGTATCAAACAAAAAAGCCGGTCATTACACGGCTCTTTGCTTGCTCCTGTGAAGCTCTTACTGAGCGGCTGGGGGAATAAAAGGAATACAAAAATATATACTGTATATATATATGGACCCTTTCGCATTTCGTATCCCGTATCACATCATTGTTTAAGACTTAAACAAACCACACAGAGCCAAGGACGTAACCATGGTTTAGACATTGGGGGGGTCCAAATGAATACCCTTCCCCATATTTTTTGTTGTTGTTAAGTGCATTGCCTACAATTCTATATTTAGTTAGTTTTCTCCGCTTTTTAGGTAACCTCAAATCATCCAATACTCTCTCCCTTTCCAACAAGTTAACTAACGTTACTTTCTTTGCGCTCAACTGACTGACGAAAAAGTGTTAGGTAACCATGACAACTGAACTACGCAAGGTGGATTCAAACGAAATCACACAAGTGTACAATTAGGAGGGGGGATTCACACACTTATGTTTTTCTTAACAAACGGAAATAAATTGAAAATAAATAAGACATAACAAGAGACCGATCCATTGACAAGGGTTCATAAAAGGAGAAAATATATTTTACATATTTTCTGCTGTATATTGGGGGGGGACAGATTGGTATTTTCTAAATATTGGGGGGGACACGACCCCCCAAAGAATGCGTGGTTACGCCCTTGCACAGAGCTGTCGCAGGGGGGGTGCGAGGCCCTGCTTATCGACATACAAGTGATGCACACGCAAGAATCACTTTCAACCCGCACGGAGACTGTCCATAATTCCGACAGCCACACCATTTCTGCAAGACGTGCTGACAAATGTATACAGAGATCCTCAAATCGACTTGTGAAATTCTTGCTTCTTTTTAGTTTTATTCCTTTTCTCAGCACCCGACTAATTTTTGCAAAATCGGTCTTGCTCTCTTGTAGGTGACGTTTGTTTCTCCCGGCCTTCTCCTTCCTCCTCGCACTCTCACAGGGCGTGCACTAACGCCCTGTGGTGTAACGTAAATCATGAACGAAAAAATATGAGATTTTTTGACAAACGGGAATTTCATTTTAGAGCACATTGAGTCAAGAACAGGAATAAATAAATACTGAAAGGAGAAAAAAAAATACGTGATTGCAAAACCGGCAGGCGCGAGGCCCCCGGTGGCGCAAGGCCCTGTGCGGTCGTATAAAAACTGCTATGCTTTGTATTATGACTGTCATTAGATCTGTAAGCCGCTGTTGTAGTGCGGTCATGCATGTGTGGCTCTTTGCTATGGTGAGTTTTTTTTTTTGGCTCTTTATGCTGGACTGGTTAGCCACCCCTGGAATAGATGGATAGAAACAGATGAATGGATGGATGGACGTATGTAGAAATGATAAATATGACGATGCTGCGATAATGGATGGCTCATTAAAGTGTGAAGCTGGAGCCTGCAGATGCAGATTTCCCTGGTAGAGGATACATTAAAAATATGATTAAGTATGTCATCAAACATGACAGAGTAACAGATCACATCAAAACGGGGTGGTTAACCTGCGAAAAATCTCTACCGCGGATTTCACCAATATGTTCCACCATAACATTTGACTTAAGAACTCATTGCTTATGGCAGAAACTCATTTGACTGAGGCTCCTGCTATCATGTAATGAAAATCTCTCACAAAAAAGTGCATTGCACCATATGCAAATATAGTGTGAAAATGCAAATACAGGAAGCTTTAGGGTTTGTGCTCATTAAAAATAGGCATGTGCATCAGTGAGTCAAACTCAGGTCAAGTTAACTGCCATCAAAACAGACTTCTCTTCTCTCAGAATGTGCTGAACTGAAGTTGTTGGCAAGCAAAGAAAAGTAATGTAAGATTCATATGCGTAATATTGAATATGAAATTCCCAATTAGTTGTATTGGAACTCAGGAATAAGTTAGATCTTTGATATTGACAGTGATAGTTACAGAGAGACGTCTTCCACGATCATAACGGTCTCTACTTTTGTCTTTTCCACTTTTTCTTTCCACTTTCAGTCTTTTTCAACAAAAAGTTGTTTCATATGAAGCAAATACTGATTCATTAAGATACTAATCTAGAATAGATTAATAAAGGACAACAGAGGCATGTTTGCATGAAAGACAGAAGTAAAGTGAATTGTTTAGGTCAGAAGTTGACCTCTGGGAGTCAAGCGCTATAATCCTTTCATCAACTTTACAGATTTACTGTAAACTCTTGCCCACGGGGCCCTCAGAAAAGAAAAGTCAGTGCTTCATCATTTATGGATAATACAGAACAAGTTCAAACATGAAGCTGGAGGCTATGGTTAAACTGTAGCACGATGGCTGGGTCACTAATGGGATCAAGCCAATGACCCTGTTGATTGAATTTATGTTTCAATGTCTGGCCAATAACCCAAGACTTCACACTATACAGTCACTGAAAAGCATGTATCTCATTAAAACTAAACTATTTGTCCTATATTTTATACCCTTACTTTTCTCTGCTGTGATGCAGCTGTGACCTTTTCTGCAGATGCCATCTTGCACCTCTCTCACCACAATCAAAAGAGAAGAGACATATTCAGACTCCCTGCCAATAGCCAGTGCTGCTGCCAAGAAACAGCAAATCAACGATGGACAGTGGGCAGGGGCGTCTTCCGACAAACAACTGGGAATTTAGTTCCAGCTTGGACACACACAGGGTCACAGCAGGACACAGCTGACATCGCAGACAAGCTCCAACTAGGGACCCGTAATAAAAACAATGCCCCTCCTTTTGGCCTGTTTGGAGTCTTGGAAGCCAAAGAGACGTATCTCCATTTGAGCAAAAGAACATAGTATTAATAAAATATCAGTCATTAATCAAACATGCCATGCTCTCCTCTGAGATCCCTTGTGGTTGTCAGGGTACCAGAGCAGTGCAGTGCTAATTCACATTTCACTTTGTTCTTTTTTGGAATTAGCAAGCTTTCTGGATTCAAACATAGTAATTGACTTCTGTTCCCCGAGCCCCCTTAACATTTTCAATAATTGACAACATGGACCTCATCCATGCATTTGAAAATGCAAGTGCTAACTAAATATTGTAGTAAACCTAGCCCATATCATGCCTCGACACGTCCCGCCACGAGGAGTGTTGCACCTCTGAAGGTGATCGTAGACAGTGGTTGTGTTTGGTGGAGAGTTGGAGCCCAACGCTACATTAATGTTACAGTGGTGCAGGGGCAAAGCATTGATGGACACCAGTCTCTCTGGGTGGGAAACGATGAAGCCTGAAGATGTGCTTGTCATAGGTGAAACAGCATGTTTCTGCCTCTATCTGCTCCTCCAGTCAGGCTCTCCCTGCTGGTGGTACTGTGGTCAGTTACCCTGGCCTACGATTGACCCGCAAACCAAACACTTCTAAACCACTTTATATTAAGGTTTTATTAAAAGCAGGATAAGTACATTTTGCAAACTCAGCAATTTTGACTTGAGTTTGAAAGGATTCAAACCAAAATATCCCACCCCCTCCCTTCAAAGACACTCCTTCAAAACACATGAATGTGCTGCCTGACTACTGCCGGGAGGTAGACAGACAGACGTGTAACCCGTCCAATCATTGCATTCGGTCTGAATGCCTTCCAATCATTAAGTTTGATCCAAAACTAAATGATTGGTTGTGTTTATTACAGTCCTGCGAAGCCGACAGATATCAGATTGATTTACTTTGAACATCAAACCTTTAGTTTTATTGAGAAGGTTCTTTATTCAAATGGCAATGCATTTTTCAAATGGAAATTCAATGCGCAAAGTGACAATGCAACCCACAATTCCAACAGCAAAGAATTTGTCAAATGGACATTTAATGTGCAAATTACATTGCAATCCCCAATTCAGTTAGAATGATTTTGAATAGAATTTTTAATGAAAGCTTATTGCTTATTGCATATCATATTGACAAGATTTTTCGACGCTTTATTCAAATGTCGATTCAATGTGGCAGCGAGACAGCGCTCCCAGTCTATTACATTAACATTTACTTGTCACCACGCTCTTTTTGCAGCAAAATTCAAATGAAAATGCAATCTGTCAGTGACTTGTCAAGGCGGGTCTTCAGTTAGGACGTCACTTCCTCGTTCAGTCACTGACTTGAATTCTCTCCGCTAGCAAATGCCTGTTCGGCCAGCGAGGGGCGATGAGAATCATGGACAAGCCATAATCACTCATTGGCTTGAGTAGCAGAGATTAGGCTGAGAGGGGGCAAATGCATAGAGAATGCATAGATTATGGCCTGCGGGCCAGCCTGTGCAATTGTATGGAGCGTGTTCCGCCCTGGCGGTTGATGTAAGCCACCACGGTTGTATTGTCTGACCAGAACATGACAACCATGAAGGAAAGGCGAAACATTTCTCAGAGCAAGAAACACTGAGTAATTCAAGGTAATTTATATGGGCAAAGCGAAGGTTGAGAGACCAAACGCCATTCACCGCTCTTCTCTTGTAGACAGCGCCCCACCATGAGAGTGACACGTCTGTCGTTATCACCTTCCTTAGAACCACCAACGGTGTGCCCGATGTTATAAAAGTTAAAGATGTAACTGTTATCCTGTATAAGAATGATTCTGTGTTCAGTATTCCTTGTGTGCAGAGAGGCCTACCCCCAAATCTGAACTCTTGAGTAACACTAGGCTTACGTAAACAAGGGAACCTGGGCTTGATGACTATCTTACTGGAGAGGCCATAAAATAGTTTGTCAAGCTTAGACGGGTCAGAGAGCGCACACACGCACACACTCAAACACACGCGCCAGGTCTATGCAAGGGAGCCAATGAAGAAGAGCCATGGGACATTTGCATGCCTTTGTTTTAACCAATGACTGTCAAGAGCGGGTCTGTTTAAATAGCTAGCTAGCACAACATGCTAGCAGACAAACTTTGTAGCACAATGGCGTGTGATGCTTTTGTCTCCTTGTGGGCCGGCCGCAAGCAATAAAGCTTTCTTAACTTGTTCACCGACTGACTGTGCAATGCTTGATAAATATTCCTGACACCCGTACTGAAAAGAGAAGGGGCTCTCCAATGACGGTGTAACCGGTATGCAGGGACATCTTCAAAGTGAATGTTTAGGCAATTTTTTTGTTTAATCAGTAGGACTTTTGGGAACCTGTTAAAGACATTAATGACTTAAGCCTAGCATATACCGGCTATGGTGCATCGTGTCATATCATCATATCTGAGCTTAAAAAAAATTATTGCAAGCTAGATTGCAGGAAGAGATGCTACCGCTGCGTACTGTAGAATCTTGTGATGTCATGTTTAACTTAAAGTTAAGCTTTTGTGTTATGCACATATTGTTTGGTAACTAAGAGTAAAGAAGGTTACATATGTTACTAAAATGTTAAGTATTAGTAGGCTATGTTTTAAAAAGCTAAGATGTTTTAAAAAGCTAAAAGGCTAAACTATTCCAAGTTTGACTTGTATTTAATTATTGAAAGAGTTTCCTTTCTGTTGTCTATCCAGTCAAGGTTTATAGGGATTGTAAGAAGTAATGCATTACATTACTTATTGAGTAATTAAATTACTTTTCAGACAGAGTAATTACAAAAGTATTTTAAATACAATATTGATGAAGTAATTAGTAATTAATTACTTTTTTGAAGTAACTTACCCAACACTGGTAGGCATAAAACTGAACTAATAATTAACGGTACAAAACAAACAGGGAGAACATGTACGAAAATCCACAAACACAGAGATCGAACTTGAAACAACAAAGCGGACCACACACACACACGGTTCTCTGTTCTGACAGCTTTCTCATGATGTCGAAGGGAGCGGCCTTAATAACCAGGAGCAGGGTTGTCGTCGTAGAGGGAACAGGTGAGTGGGTAAACGAGGGATGCGGCACGGACCAATCAGGAAACGCCTGTGAGAGAGAACATAGTGGGGGGGGGGGGCAAAAAGACGGGGAGAAAATATAATACAGAACACACAGACAGCACAATGACAGGGGATCGTATCAGTAATGTTGTATAACTTGCCAGTTGTCCATCCATACAGCAGAACGTAGGCTCTCCAAGACTCAGAGAGCGGGTGGTGAGAAGAATGTTCTGATTTATGCCACACAGCAGAGTGAAACAGGGTGGAAGAGGAAGAAAGAGGAGCAGGGTGGGGGGGAATCCAATCAAGACTTGTGAGTAGGAACTCAGTCTCTCCTCATTTCTCATCACTACTCCTTTATTTACCTCTGTTCCACCAACCACATAGCACTATTTGGGTTTGAGCAGTTCATTAAGGGGAGCGTACAGTGACAAACGAGTACCACAACATTTTTGCTCATTGGTTGTTAGGAGGGTATTGATTTCAGAACCTCATCTCTCTGTCCCAGGACACACAACCATGAATCAGCGCTGGCAATAACGTTGAGACATTTATCATTGCAAATCAAACACCTCACCGCATGTGCATTAACCTAACGGTGCATCAACCTGCACTGCCTGCCTGCACCCTAAACGCAGACTGGTTGTTGGGGGTTATTGTAGTGACATTTTATACATTATATACATACTTTTGCTGCATACTCATGGCTTGTCTTGGCCAGAAATAATCTGAGTACACTCTCGTGTGAACAATCTGTCAACCACTGTGATCTTCTCATCACACTACCTTCTGTCTGGTGGAGTGATTTGTTTTCCCAGTGCAAGGGTAAATAGCTTCAGACAATTTTTGGGGTGCAAGGGTAATTTGAGTTCACTTCTCTCAATCAGATAATGATAGTTACCATTCACACTTACAACAATCTCCAAGCCCCAGCGCCAACCTCTTTCCAAACAATTATGTCCACTCAAGCCTAATAAAGAAGTAAACAAATGTATTTAACCATGATGCATTGTCACTTCGCCCACATTCATTTTAATTATAGAATGACTGAAAACTAGTTGAAACGATCCACATTTCACTGACAAACATGCGTCACCATAGTTACATAGAGGGGAAAAGTATTCAGCAATCAATACTTCAATTCAAACTTCAGCATTTTGTTACAACCACTTTAATATCATCTGCCATCGTAAATAGGTTTGGGTTAGAATGTCCACAAACACGAGATCAATGATACTGTAAGCCTACACAGCACATCTAGTTCGGAAAATAAAAATTACATACAATTTACCAAGGACATGTGACAGAGTGAAGTTGCTCGAGTAGAGCAATGAATCAAACCCTGAGAGTAGTCTCCTCATAATGCTCTCAAAAGGTTTCAGTAAAAAAAAACCTTAGGTGTAATGCTCTGGCACAGGTTGTGTGTATCTTTGTGGCCTTAAGAATGTGAAAATGTGTCTACAGAGGTACAGTAAAAGTCAAGAGTAAACATTCACCATGCAGTGTATTGTTCTCATCTTCTCAGTGGTCCCCATGTCCAGATAGCAGGCTCTGGACCAAAGATGGCTGTGGCTGCACATGACAACCTCCTGGAAAGCTGGAAAAAACAACATTGTTCCCTTGTCGACAAGTGCTTTGTGTTCTCTGAATATGATTGGAGTTGATTGCATTGCACATGACCTCTGACAATAGAGCCGGTCCACTGAGGCACTCAAATGAGTTTTTCTGCAGTCCTCTCTCTCTCCTCAAAGCTGTCTTGGGAGTTCTAGCCCACACATGAATTAAATACTGATGGGTTCCATAACTACCTGAACTTGATTCACAAGGTCAGAATCCTCCAAATGCAGAAGCCGGCAATTTAGTGACATACCATCCCTCCTCTGCACTGTGGATGAGTATCCTCCAGATGTAGATTCAGTTAATGAGACGCTATGTTAAAGCATCGAAGACTGCCCTTTGTTGTACAAGCACAAAATATTGTGTTTGAAATTCTAGGCACAGGCTTTAAAGTTCTCTGTCTTTCTGACCAGTGCAATATACTTTGAGACATGTTTATGTGCAGGCAGGCAAGTTGAGGGTGCAAAACTGCATAATTGGCAACATAAGCTGCTATGAGAGAGAAATGCCTTAGTGACTCTGACTAATAAAACTGAATTAGAGAGAAGCATCACTTACGGTAATGTTTTAATGTACTTAAAAATGATCATGATTTTAAGATGACTCACTCAACAGTTAAAGTTTATAGGGTGATGGCAATCCATTTGAATAAAAGGCAATGAAGAGGGTGTATTATTGAATGTATTTTACAGGTTTTTGTTTTTTTCCTCTTAAATGGAAACCTTTCAAAAATGTATAAATACTGTAGAATACTGTGGCAAATCTGTCAAGACCTCTGGATTGTTGTATGATATCGAGTCATGTGAAATTTCTAATGTTTTCATGTCTAGTCATTCCCACCTGAACATAGGTCAAACTGTCAATGCACAGTGTTCACCTGTTCACATGTTCTCGCATTCAGAATCAGAATTTGGTTTATTCGCTATGTATGTTATACAAACACAGAATTTACTGTGGCAGGGAGGTGCAAACACTAAACATATACGAATCTTAAATTAAGTAGAGGTACAGAAGTTTAACTATTCTTAAGAACTAAACAATCTAAGAATAAAACAATTTAAATATAAAATAATATATATATAAAAATAAGAATAAGAATGAGCAGCATGAGTGGTCAACATAGTGCAATCAGATACTGGGTTAAATAATGAATGAGAGTGTTCTCTTCTCTGGTTGGGCATTTGATGAATTGTCTGTATTTAGGGAGTTCGTGGCTGAGATTACCTTTGTTAAAGTCGCCAAGTACGATAACAAGAGAATCCGGGTTTGCTCGCTCCACACTCAGAATCTGGTCGGCGAGCATGCGTTGGCCCTCTTTAACCTGTGGACCCGGCGCCATGTAGACTCCGACCAAAATGAGTGACGCAAATTTTAGTCACTCATTACAACAATCGGCACACACATATCAGTGGGAGACAATATCCTTTAACAAAGATTTCTTCCATAGAAGCTGATAGTATCTGATAGATATGGCTTAGGTACGATGTTGCTCAGTGGCCACGTTTTTTGTAGGATATGAAATATTGATTTGCGAGTACTGCATGTGGCCAGACCATTATCAACCACAGCATTCCAAGTGCCTGAAACGGTCCATAATAAATAAAAGCATGGGAGCTTTTATATCCACTTTATATCGACTATATAGGCTATTAATAAACAACCTATGTTTACAGATTCATACATTTAGAAAGAATCATAAGTGAAATTGACATGTTTCTTTGTCAGTCCTGTCTCCCATGGGAAAAATAAAAAGTTAAACCTCTAACATGGAGGTCTTTTTAAGGACATTTTCCATTATCGCACACCAAAAGTTCTCTGTAACAGAAATAAAAGAAGGATATAGAAGCATAAAGCTTCAAAGAGAGTGACATTTTTGATCACACTTTCTGATACAGCAGTCTGTGGACACATTTCATGTGTCCACAGCTTCAGAAGTTTCTCAAAAAGAGAGTCCTGTTTCATATATTTTCATTACTGTCTGAGGTGTGTTGAAGAAAGGCCAGAAATTGGAAACCACGCAGATTCTGTCACATCCCGCCCTACTCCCTAGGTCATGTCTTTTGTTTTTTGTGTACTCACCTCTCCTCTCATTTCAGTGTCCCCTACCCTGCCTGTGATTTACCTCCCCAGCCCTGATTGACAGCACCTGTTTTCAATCTAGCCCCAGTGTATTTAGCCCCTTTGTTTCTATCTCTCTTTGCTAGTTTGTCTTTGTACCTCATGTCAGTCTCTGCCTTCTGTATCCAGTAAAGAAACCCTTTTTGTGAATATTCTGAGTCGTATTTTGAGTCCACCACCTCTCGCCGTTACAGTACAAACTAGCCAAGAATGGACTCAGCCGACTCCGACCCTGTGCGCGCTGCGCTTCAAGTCCAAGCGAAACGGATAACTCAGCAGGAGGAGCAGCTCAGCTCGTTCTGCACCGGAGTAAGGGAGATGTCTTCACGCCATGAGATCTTCAAGGCCTCCATCAGCAGCCAGGTGGGCCACCTCTCTGACCGCCTTGAGCGTTTGCTACAGCGACTCGACCCACCTGTTCGTGAGCCAACTAACCCAGAGCCGGAGAGGGTTTCTCCAGTCCCTGCTCCAGTTGGAGTCACTGCAACGCAAACCCCGTTGACGCACATAGCTAACCCCGAACCTTTCTCCGGGGACTCGGGGAACTGCAAGCCGTTCCTGGTCCAATGTGAGCTTCACTTTGAACTGCGGGCGGTCTCGTTTCCGACGGAGCGCTCCCAAGTAGCGTTTATCGTCTCCTTCCTCACCGGCAGAGCGAGGGACTGGGCCACGGCAGAGTGGGCAAGGGATTCCCCGCTCTGTCACTCACGCCAGCGTTTCACCCAGTCGCTTCGTCAAATTTTTTATCACACACCCCCTGGTCGGGAGGCAGCGAGGGCGCTGATGAGTGTACGTCAGGGTAAGCGTCGAGTGTCAGACTATGCCATCGAATTCCGCACCTTGGCGGCTGATAGTAACTGGAATCCCGACTCGCTGTTCGATGCTTTTCTGCATGGATTATCCGAACCGCTAAAAGACCAGTTGGTCCCTCTGGACCTCCCCCCCGACTTGGACTCCCTCGTCGCTATGGCAATCAGGATCGACACTCGGCTCCAGGAGAGAGTGAAGGAGAGGTCCAAGGCCATGGTTGCATCACAGGCACAGAAAGGGCAGTCCGAGCAGTTCCCTTCCTGGCGTTTACCGGCCAGAGTGCTGCCTGTGGGGGGATCCCATCCACCCCCTACCACATCGGAGGAGCCGATGCAGCTGGGAAGGGCTAGGCTGTCCACCGACGAGCGTCAGCGCCGCATGCGGGAAGGGAGGTGCATGTATTGCGCTCAGTTGGGCCACTTTGTTTCTTCCTGCCCGTCAAAAGAGCAGGCTCACCAGTGAGAAGAGGAGCACTGGTGAGCCGAACGTTTTCTTCCAACAGATTCCCTCGTCTCCTCACACAGGCCCGGCTGGTAGCACCTTCAACAACCCTTTGTCATCCTGTGTTAGTGGACTCGGGGGCAGATGAAAGTTTCATGGACGTTGGGTTGGCCGAAAGACTGGGGCTCGATCTTGTCCCTTTGCAAGAGCCGTTAGAGGTGAATGCTTTGGATGGTCGTCTGCTTTGCAAGATAACCCAGCGTACTGCCCCCCTTCAGCTCCTCATGACTGAGAATCACACAGAAGAGATTGTTTTTCATATCTTCAGTTCCCCGGTGCAGCCTCTCGTCCTAGGTTTACCCTGGCTTGTTAAGCATAACCCTAACATGAATTGGGCTACCGGAGAGGTAACCAGCTGGGGAGAGGGGTGTGCTCATGCCTGTATCCGTCAGGACCCCATTTCCGACTGCGTAGACTCCTCTGTCTCTCCGTTGCTTGCAACTCCTGAGTCCCCAGTCTCCTCTTCTCTCCTGCCATCTTTGGACTCCGACTTCCCGGACCTTTCCAAGGTTCCCTCCTGCTACTTGGACCTCAAGGAGGTATTAAATAAGTCTCGGGCCACTGCTCTGCCACCTCACCGACCCTATGACTGTTGCATTGACTTGCTGCCAGGTACCATGCCGCCCAGGGGACGCCTCTACTCCCTGTCTGCTCCTGAGACTGCAACCATGAAGGAGTACATTGAGTCCTCATTGGCGGCTGGGATCATTCGGCCCTCTTCCTCTCCTGCTGGGGCCGGCTTCTTTTTCGTGGGGAAGAAGGACAAGACGTTACGCCCCTGCATTGACTATCGTGGACTGAACGCCCTAACTGTCAAGAACAGGTACCCCCTCCCACTCCTTTCTTCTGCATTGGATTTACTGCAAGGTTCTAAGATCTTTACCAAACTGGACTTGCGCAATGCCTACCATCTGGTGAGGATGAGAGAGGGAGACGAGTGGAAGACGGCGTTTAACACTCCCAGTGGGCACTACGAATATCTGGTGATGCCTTTCGGTCTCACCAACGCTCCTGCCGTGTTCCAGGCCCTGGTGAACGATGTTCTGAGAGACTTCCTTGACCGCTTTGTTTTTGTTTACCTAGATGATATCCTCATCTTCTCTCCCAACACAGAGGTACACACTCAGCACGTCCGTCTGGTCCTACAGCGTCTTCTCCACAACAATCTCTTTGTGAAGGCAGAGAAGTGTGAATTTCATGCTCCTACGGTCACGTTCCTGGGCTATGTTGTTTCTGAGGACAGTGTCCACATGGATCCCTCCAAGGTCAGTGCAGTGGCTGAATGGCCCAAGCCCACGGATCGTAAACAGGTCCAACGTTTTCTGGGGTTTGCCAATTTTTATAGACGGTTTATCCGCAATTTCAGTACCATTGCAGCCCCATTGCATGCACTGACGTCTCCTCGTGTGAAGTTCCTGTGGTCTCCTCAAGCGGAGGACTCTTTTTGTAGGCTCAAGGAGTACTTCACGTCTGCACCTATCCTGACCATGCCCGATCCCCATCGGCAGTTTGTTGTGGAGGTTGACGCCTCGGAGGTGGGTGTTGGAGCTGTCCTCTCCCAACGGGCGGAGGATCATAAGCTCCATCCTTGCGCTTTTCTCTCCCGGAAGCTCTCTTCTGCTGAGAAGAACTATGACGTGGGGAACCGAGAGCTGCTGGCTGTCAAGGTTGCTCTAGAGGAGTGGCGCCATTGGCTGGAGGGAGCAGAGCACCCTTTTCTCGTTTGGACGGACCACAAGAACTTGGCATACATCCGGACAGCCAAGCGCCTCAATTCTCGACAGGCCAGATGGGCACTGTTTTTCAATCGGTTTGATTTTTCTCTTTCTTACCGTCCTGGCTCAAAGAATGTTAAACCAGATGCTCTGTCTCGCCTGTTTGATCCCTGCTCTGAACCTGGCCCCCCCACTAACATTCTGGCCCCCTCTTGTGTAGTAGGAGCAGTCACGTGGGGCATAGAGGAGAGAGTCAGGCAAGGTAATGCAGGCAATCTCACTCCAGACGGCTGTCCCCTGAACAGGCTGTTTGTCTCTGCCCCTCTCCGTTCTCAGGTGATACATTGGGCTCATACCTCCCGTCTCTCGTGTCACCCCGGAGTTCGGCGGACTCTTTTTGTGGTCAGGCAACGTTTCTGGTGGCCGGCTATGGAGAAGGACATTGGGGAGTATGTTGCAGCCTGTCCCGTGTGCGCCCAGAACAAGACCTCCCGGTCTCCGCCATCTGGCCTTCTGAAACCCCTTCCGGTGCCCCATCGCCCCTGGTCGGAGATTTCCCTCGACTTTGTCACAGGTCTACCACCATCGGAGGGTAACACCACTGTTCTTAAGGTAGTGGACAGATTTTCAAAGATGGTGCACTTCATCCCTCTGCCCAAGCTGCCCTCTGCCAAGGGAACGGCAGAGGCAGTTTTGTCTCATGTGTTTCGATTGCACGGGTTTCCCAGGGATGTGGTTTCTGATCGAGGACCTCAGTTCATCTCCCAATTCTGGAAGGCTTTTTGTTCATTGGTTGGGGCCTCTGTCAGTCTCAGCTCCGGGTACCACCCCCAATCCAACGGCCAGACTGAGCGGCTCAACCAGGAGCTGGAAACGGGGCTGCGCTGTCTCGTCTCCCGAAACCCTACTACATGGAGCAAGCACCTCATCTGGGTGGAGTATGCCCACAACACACTGCCTAGTTCTGCTACTGGTCTCTCCCCCTTTCAGTGCGCCTATGGCTATCAGCCACCCCTGTTCCCTGACCTGGAGCCTGAGGTGGCTGTTCCCTCTGCACAAGCGTTTGTCCGTTTATGTCGACGGACCTGGAACAATGCTCGCCGGGTGCTTCTGAGAAACTCCAGCCGGTATAAGAGGCTGGCTGATCGACATCGCAACCCTGCCCCCGCCTACCGTCCCGGGCAAAGTGTGTGGTTGTCAACCCAAGATCTCCCCATGAGGGTCGACTCTCGCAAGTTGGCTCCCCGGTTTGTGGGTCCTTTCCCCATCACCAGAGTCATCAATCCTGTGACTGTACGCCTCCGGCTACCCAGCTCCATGAGGGTTCACCCCACGTTTCACGTCTCCCGGATAAAGCCAGTTAAGGTCAGCTCCTTGGTTCCTGCTTCTAGACCCCCGCCGCCTCCCCGGCTTGTAGATGGTGGCCCAGTGTACTCTGTGAGGCGTCTCCTGGCTGTTCGTCGTAGGGGTCGTGGACGTCAGTACCTGGTGGACTGGGTGGGGTATGGTCCTGAGGAGAGGCGATGGGTTCCCACCAGTTTCATCATGGATCCTACTCTTATTGATGACTTCCACCGCCGCCACCCGGACCAGCCTGGGACGTCTGGTGCCGTCCTTAAGGGGAGGGGTACTGTCACATCCCGCCCTACTCCCTAGGTCATGTCTTTTGTTTTTTGTGTACTCACCTCTCATTTCAGTGTCCCCTACCCTGCCTGTGATTTACCTCCCCAGCCCTGATTGACAGCACCTGTTTTCAATCTAGCCCCAGTGTATTTAGCCCCTTTGTTTCTATCTCTCTTTGCTAGTTTGTCTTTGTACCTCATGTCAGTCTCTGTATCCAGTAAAGAAACCCTTTTTGTGAATATTCTGAGTCGTGCTTTTGAGTCCACCACCTCTCGCCGTTACAGATTCATGTTTGTTAAGTGCTATTAGACAAATCACTGTTACATTTAATAACACAATCAAGTATATTTGTTCAACCCTGATGAAGAAAGTGATTTGTCCGTCTCTTCATAAACGGAGTGACTAAATTCAGTTGAGTTCTGGATTTTAATAAGTATTATCAATCTGCAGATTGGGAGAGAACCAGACCCCTGACAATAAAATGACAACATGACACGAGGCTTAGGTCTCAATCACGTCTCTCTCAGCTCTGAAAGCCGGAGGACCATCTTTTATAGGGCACAAGAATGTAAACATAGTATCAATTGCCTGTCACAATCTGTCAGGCAGTAATGACGTTTCAACAGTCTCAGAGAAAGAGATTCACTGCTCCCAACACATGACAACTCTCAGACTAGAGAGTTCATAGTTGGAGCTCTCCTTGTAGTCATGACAAGGAACGTTTAGCCAGTACTTTCTCCTGACCCCGAACATCTATTAACCCTGACACATAGACACAATATACTCTTATTAATAGCAAGCTTACATGACAACGTATTAACTAGTATCCAATGACTAGTTCTATTGATTAGTGAATAATTTAAGTACACAGGAAATCCCAATTTCCTCCACAGTCCCCCCTTTTGACGTGTAACATCAACACAACAAACATTTATCAACTGTTTATCTGGGGCCTGCTGTAGTGCCTTACATTTCACAAGTTTCATAAAATTTCAAAACTGTAACAATCAAACAATACTTTATCTGTTACTACTCAGCACAGCATACATGATTATAGGATTTGAAGAAGTATTAGATAGTACCCAATAAGGTGAAAAAGTACATAGTCAATGAAGTGAATGGCTCCTAGAAATGGCATTATACACTTTGGTGATATTGTGACCTCTGATTCATCCTAGTAACACAGGCACCCCCTAGGACCTTACAAAAGAACTAGCTTATAGCTATTCACTTCATAAGAAAACAGCATAATGACAGTTTATCAATGATACTAGAAACATAGGCATATTTCTCTCCTGGACATAACCAAGGGTCTTGCTCTCATGAGCTCAACACAGCATGGTATAGATCAAACACTGTTCATAAATTCAGATTATTTCAAACAGTATAAAAGTGATAAAGTAACCACTATCTTTAATTATTGTTCACTGATCTGTGGTTAAGGACAGATATATTCAGATTGCATACAGCATTGTATATCAGTTGGAAAATAGAAGGAGGCAAATGGCCATCTTTATTACATTGGCAAAATAGTCACTTGGTACTTGAGATTACATATTAGACATGTCAATCATTCTCAGGGCAATGCAGTAATCCTCAGTCTTGCTTGCTTTTGTCTGTGGCTTGATTTGGGCTACCATAATCTTACTGGCAGCCTTCCGAGAGCCTACTGCACAGCACTGTACACAGCAGGCAGTACACATCTTCCAAGCACAAACCACAATCAGCACAACAACGATTAACATGCCCAATCCAGTGATTCCCACAGAGGAGGTTAGTCAGCACAATTCCTAGCTTCAGGTTCCCCCAAAGATGAAATTATGTTTTAATGTGAGCAGCCATACTTGTGATATTAGCAGATTCATCGTGGATAAAAGTACAACAGTCATGACCTATCATAGCACAGGTTCTTCCCTGAGCTGACAACAGATAATCCAGTGCCATACGGTTCTGTAGCACTACCTGCCTCATGGCCTTCATCTCAGAAGCAACCGCAGTTAAGGCGTCGGCTGTCTCATTACCAATGGACTCCAACCCTACTGCTAAGCTCCTAATATCTCTAAAGGCAGTGATAACACCATACACAGGGAGAATGGCAGCTGAAAACGTGAAAAGTGACTGTGTACTATTGAATCCACGTGATGTGATCCCAGATTCTTAGCATCTGCATTAATAATACTTCTCTTGTGGCGGTGCCACCAATGTTTGGGAAAGGGGTGCAGGGGCAACCCATCTACAGGTCTGAGGGCTCCTACAATAAACCCAAGGTAACACGTTCCTGACCAGTCGGCCGGCATGAAATAATAAGCACTCTTACCAAATACCCACATGGTGCCCTTGTTAGCTGCACGAGGAACCCAAAATGGTGATGCCCTTATACTTACAGGTCCATCTGCAACAGGCAAATCATGCAACAGGCTGTTAGCATACATACCGCAGTGTGGTTACATGTATTTTTCCAAATACCTTCCCATAATTATTAAACATTTAATCAAACATATACTACATCTTCTGTAGTATGCTAAAAGTGTAGGAATAGCATAGTCAGAAACATCAGGAATTTATGTCACCCGCCCAAATGGTATACAGGACAAGTAACATTGAACTCAGATACAATTGAACTTACAAATCATCCAGTAGAGTGTGAGCATACATGGAAACCGTATCCTTGCATGTATTTTTTCACTCTCACTGTACCACTGTGCCATACACATAACCATGCAGGTGGGGCATATTCAAGAGATGACTGACTCGTTCGACAGAACAGTCACATTTGTTACATCCAACTCTACACAAGGCCACTTCTTGACCTTACACATATCGACCAATGACAGAGGGACATATATCCCTGGATAACCTCCAGAATTCTTGGGACTCTAACCACAAACCCTGCAAGGTCTGTCCCCTCTGCGTCCAGTAATTTTTCCCGTCCACGGTAAGGTGTTGTTGTACAGATTGTTCTTCATGTGTGCTTTATGATGAATCTCAATGTTCACATCAGTATAATTGGGAGCGTGCAATAGTGACTCTCGGTGTGGCTCATGTATGCGATGTCTGTGGACTTGTGCGTCCAGTATCAGTAAATGTCTGTCAGGTGTGTGCGTCAGTATGTCTGGATCTCATCTCTCATCGTAGCTCAGGCAGAGGCCTCGGTTTCCTTGAAACAACCGAGGGCCTCCACCACAGTATCCTCTCGTCCCCATTCTGGGTGCTGTCATCTGCTTCATGTAGAGGCCGGAGGAAGACTGAAAGTGTCTTCCCCTCTCCAGGCTCCTCTCTCTGGTTTCCCGTCTGGGTGCTGTCATCTGCTTTATGAATCACACATGGGGAAGAGAGGCATGGTAGCAACAGCAGCCTCTCTCTGGCTTTCTCCTCATGTGACTCACCTTTCGACGTCTTCAACACCTCCGGGTGGGTGCTCTTTGGGACCTCCTTCTCAGCGCTCCTGGATTGGAGTGCTGGATGGCGGGGTCCTGGTTTTGGCTCAAATCGGTCCGCTGGACTGGAACCTGCTCCCGGATCAGCCGCTGCAAATGGGTCTCCACCCCCTTGGTGTACTCTTGGAGGAGTAACCCAGTGGGGATGAGACAAAATGACAAGTTGGAGCAGGCACCATTTGGAGGTGCACCTGCTCCTCCACCGGCCCCTGGCTCTCCGTTGGGACCCTCCACCGTGTTGTTCGGTGGAGGGGCCATTTTGCAGTCTGTTGCATGAATCCATGTCGGACGACCCTCCACTTTTACAGCTGTGTGAGTCACCAAGAGAAACCAGGTATGGACCGGTCCATCTCGGTGAGAGGGCAGTCCTCCGTTTGTGCACTTTCACATAGTCTCCCGGTTGATAGGGATGACATGGCTCCCCAGCGGGCAGCTTTCAATTGTGAATGCACAACCCGTTTGCTCTAGTTAGGGCAAAACAAAAGTTTAACATTGTATCATCCATCTGGTGGATATCCATCTGTTTCAATGATAGTGGGGGAGAGACAGGCAATTTCATTGGTCTCCCTAAAACTATCTTGTGTGGGGAAAGTCCATTCCTCCTCTGGGGAGTGGACCTCATGGCCATAAGAGCCAGGGGCGTCTTAATAGCACTTAAGGCCCCTGGGCTATGGACTTTTTTTTTCATTTTTTGAGGCCCCCCACACGCTAATCGCACGAGTTGCTTGTATTGTTATTTACATTCCGTTGCACGGTTTAGGCTGAAATTCAGTTTTTGTGGCAAAAAGTGCCTTGTGTCAACGAAGGGAACTCAGTGCTAGCCTACGTCACAACGTCAGCACACGTTAGCAACGACGCATGGATACAACGTGCATTGCTGTTGCACAGCAAGTATTGTATCGTGCCGTGGTGTACTAGCAGCATTATACATTTAAGCAATTCAAGACTTGCATATACAGTAAGTAATGTCACAATAAATTATGTATTTAAACTCAAGCTTGTGTGGTGCGTCCCTGTATTCAATGCCACAGCCTAAACTTTATGTCAAAAGAAACGTTTTTAATTTCTGGCGCATTCAAACAATCCCCTCAGTGAAGTTTGGCTAGCAACAGCAGCTAGGCTAGCTTGCTCAAGCCTTCGGCGAGAGCACAACCTTTGTTCTCTCACATATATATTATTGTGAGAATGTTGTTTTTCAACTTCTTAGTTCTTCCGCCGTTTTTTGGCCTTTAACTAGTTCTGCATACTTTCACCGATTCCTACAATTTATGTATCAAAACGTTCAGCTCCTTCAGGAGATGTTGGCTATGACTTTTGGTATTTCTCACCTTTATACTTTTTAAGACATTAAGGTTTTTGTGCAAATTATTCTCCCATTAAAAGTAATGGTAAATCCTTTCAAATCATTAAAAAGCTTCCTCCTCTTTCAAACGTAACTACTTCAGCATACTTTCAGCTAGAGACACCATTCAACCTTTAAAATGTTCACAAGACATTCAGCTATTCCCAAATGATTCAGCTTTTTCAAATATTCAGCCAATTTTGAATTATGACAGTTTGAAATACATTAAAATGTTTGCTCCTTCTTGATTTTTATGAATGAGCAGCAAGCAGAGTGGCACACTGCTGGCTGCTCTTTTTCTGATATTCAACTAATTTGTCAAACAAATTCCTCTAACGTTCATATAGTTTAACTTACAGAAACAAGTTATACCTTAAAATGTAGGAAATATTGTCCTCTTTCAGCCAATGTAACTACTAAAGAGCTCACATTTACAGATTTTCAGCTATGAGCCTTGAAGCGAGAGCAGCCTTTCAAATTCTCTCACTAACTTCAATGGAGAGGTGAGTAAAATCAGTCAGAGAAAGCAAGAAGGAACAAGATTTTGAAACTGCCGATAGAGTCGTATTTCTGACCGCACAGACATATAAAGGACATCTCTGGTTTCGGCAGAGTCTTGGGTCTCGGAAAATGTCCTTATATTTTGGATTGGACGTATAGTTTTGCGTCTAGGTCAACTTGTTTGAGGTGTGGATGCTAGGTAAATGTTCGTTTTTCTCTCTGCCTAGCTCGTTAGCTATCACAGCTGCGCCATCACCGTGGCAACCAAACAAACAAGCACCAGGAAAGCAAAAGGAACACGTTTTTGAAACTGCAGGTAGAGTCGTATTTCTGACTGCACAGACATATAAAGAATATCTCTGGTTTCGGCAGAGTCTTGGGTCTCGGAAAATATCCTTATATTTTGGATTGGACGTACAGTTTTGCGTCTAGGTTATCTTGTTTGAGGTGTGGATTCTAGCTACATTTCTCTTATTCTCTGCCCTCAGCGCGTTAGCAATCATAGCTCCACCATCACCGTAACGACAGACACGCACCACTCAGTCTCTCACACAGGTGATTGGTACGTTTACTTGACCATGAGAAACACGATTACTAGCAATTGTCGGTTTATGCCAATAATACGATTACTCCGTTTACATGTGTAATTAGTTATGCGATTACTCAATAAACACGTCTACATGATTCTTTTTTATTAATCGTTGTATGCTCCATGGACAAAACTTGCACCATCATCCTTCTGCAACAAAGTGTCGCCGTGTCTTCCTGTATCGGCCCTACTGCTGTATGTTTCATTCCATCAACACATTGAATCCAACTAAGAAAGCCGAGTAAACGCATAGGCTACATCTGCTACTGCTAATACTATCCCAACTATAATTTAATCTGTTAAAACGATAATATTCTTGTTACGACTAGCTAGCCTACTTCTTCTGTTTAACAGTTCAGCTTTCAGCTTCTCCCACATTGTAGGCTATTTTAGCTCTTAGCTTTGTTAAGATGATGCAGTTCAGCTTCCACACTGCCTCTTTTGTGTGACTCACACATTTTTGAAATTCATTTCAGTTTGCGGGTATTTTCTCATTTCTCACTTTTATACTTTTTAAAATATTAAGGTTTTTGTGCAAATTATTCTCCCTTTAAAAGTAATGGTAAATCCTTTCAAATCATTGTTGGAATGCTGCATTCTCACTGCTGTTTCGCAGGAACAGCCTTGTCTAGTTTATTGTTTATTTTCGCCCCCCTAAAACTCAGTCAATATTTGGCCTACATACACAACGGCGGTGTCAAAAGGTTCGTCTTGGTAGCGATTGCGTTGCTTCTATTGGAATTTACGTTCCGTTGCATGGTTTGGGCTTAAGTTAAGTTTTTGTGGCGAAAAGTGAAGCTAACGGTGGCTAATTTGCTAGCCACAGTCACTGACGTTACTAACGTCACTACGTCACTAACGTCACGAAAACACGCGTGACTACCTGTAGCAGAACATTCGTTTCACATCTGTTAACTTGGGGGATAGCTAGGCTAACTATAGCTTTACTGCAAGGCAGCTGCAGGAACGCCACAAGCAAAGAGGCCAGGGTGATAACTATTTACTCATTTTACTTTGTGATATGACATACAATTGTGATGTGTAATGTACAATATTAGCTGATATTATTAAGGAAGTAAGCCCATATCTACTTTCGGAAACGGTAGTCTACTATTTCACTGAAATATTAGCATCATGACATTAGCCTCTGTTGCCCGGGCAACACATACTACAGTGGTCTATGATGTATCTGTTTTCAATGTTAAAATAAACATTCCTCACATATACATTTTCGTTGTAGGATTTATTATGACATTAGATTACAAGTAAACGATTTTATTTTTATTTATTTTAATTATCATTACCTGTGGTTTCAATCCAGTGTATCACTGCAACGCTGTAGCCTACGCGAGACACACGACAAAAACATCTACAGTACACAGCTGTTTAGGAAGTCAAACGGCGACAGAACATGTTCGGCACTCCCCTTACTTAAATCAAAAGTCTATCTAACTACTAACCTGAACTTCATTGCTACAGCCTAAACTTTGTCAATCTGTTCATGAAAATAATTAATTTCAGCCTAAACCGTACAACTGAACGTTTAATCGAATTCAACCAACGCAATCGCTACCGAGAGGAACACAGCAGTAGTCTAGTACTGTACCGTAGTAGTAGAATTTACCGGGACAGCTTCTCCACACAGGGCTATATCGCATTTTGCGTTGTTACCTTACAATGATCGCTACCAGTGAGCTTTTTATGAATGAGCGATTTTCCACTAAATAAATGTCAAGCTTATTTACGTTTTGGGGGGCATATTTTCAGTTAGCAGATGGTACTGTTTGAATCGCGATTCCATCTTCTACTGCCGGGTAACGTCGTAGAATAATCTTCAAAGGGGGTTCTTTATTAATGAATGAATGCAATGAGTAGGCTAAATGCATGAAAATATCACGAGAAGGGAAAAACTTAAAAGGACGTTTAAGTCATAGAGATTAGGTCAATTTGTACACCGGTCTGCCAAATTTATTCGTTTTGATTCAACGATGAGGCTGCCTCTTGCAGGGGAAATGAGAAGACATCCATTTCATTCTACACTTCACTCGTATTTTCAGTTGTAAATGAGCAGCAAAAAAAAAAATGCTTTTAAATCTATGTAATCTTTATAAATAATAAGTATGCATTTTTATATAAAATACAGAAATATCAGTTGTAAAAATGTAATTAAAAAACGGACCCCTGTCCAACCGACGCAAGCAAGCACACCCTACAATTTCCCCAGAAATTGTACCCTCTCTAGTTTTTGTTACATTTTGTTTAGATAAGGGGGGGGGGGGGGCTCCCCTCCCTGCACATACACCACCAGATGCCACTGTAGAGCAGAGTAATGACACCGCGAATACGGACGTTTATCATCATTATTGTTTTGTATTATTATTAAGAGGCCCCTGATTGGTCGAGGCCCCGGGCTTAAGCCCAGGTAAGCCCGTGCATTAAGGCGCCACTGATAAGAGCTAGTGGGAGTGCATCAGGCCATTTTAGGCCAGTCTCTTCACATATCCTGGTTAGTTTGTTTTTCAAAGTTCCATTTTGCCTCTCCACTTCCCCCGCAGACTGTGGGTGGTAGAGACAGTGGAAATGCTGGTTGATCTGGAGCGCTTTACAAAGTTCCTGAACAATTTGATCTGTGAAATGTGAACCTCTATCACTGGACAGTCTTGTGGGGGTCCCATATCTACAGATCACATCGCTGATGAGAATCTTGGCTACCGTGGTAGCATCAACTTTCTGACATGGGTAGGCTTCTACCCATTTCGAGAACATGTCAACAATTTCAAGTACATATTCAAAATTACAACACTTGTTCATCTGCATAAAATCAATCTGTAAATGAATAAAAGGACCACTTGGTGGCGGGTGGGCTGTGTCGCTTCTCTTTGGTCCCTTTCCGGGATTATGCTGCTGGCAGGTATGACACTGAGCACAATGTTGCTCAGCCTTTGTGGAGAAACCAGGTGCAAACCAATCTGTATTTACTATTGAGACCACACCCCCCTTGCTCGTATGGGCACATCCGTGCGCCATGCGAGCCAACCAAGGGAACAATGCACGTAGAATCTTTCACACAGCCAACAGATAACCAACCATCAGTGTTATCAGCAGCGGCTTGAAGGTCCGCCACAACATGAAGAGAGGGAGTGCGTGTTTCCGGTTGCTGAGACACAAAATATAGAGACCTGGGACACATCAGAGGATTTGGCCGCAGCCTTTGCTGCTAAATCAGCTCAAGCATTTCCTCTTGAAACATCATCTGTACTGTTAGTATGACCCTCACACCTAACAATAGCTAGCTTTCTCGCTAGTAGTATTGCAGACAACAAATTATCAATCATCTTTCCATTCTTGATTCCTCCACCTGAGGAGTTAATGAAACCTCTTTCTCGCCATATGGCACCAAAATCGTGAGTAACTCCAAATCCATACCTCGAGTCAGTGTGAATATTTACAACCTTGCCTTCTGACAAACAACATGCCCTTGTCAAAGCAAACAACCCTGCCGGCTGTGCAGTGCATTGTGGAGACAGTTTACCAGATTCGAATGTCTCGAATGTCCGGAGTTTAGGGAGCCATCCCATGCTCGGGACAAAGATCCATCTACGTACAACACAAGTTCAGCATCATCCATAGGTTTTTCAAACAAATCAGGTCTGGGTGTTAGCACTTTATCGACAACCATCTCACAGTCATGTGGTTCACCATCATCAGGGGTGGGCAACAATGAAGCTGGATTCAATGGGGAGCATCTATGGATCGTAATGTTACTTTGAGTCAACAAAATCAGTTCATACTTTGTAGCTCTAGTGGCTGACAGGTGTTGAGTTTTGGTGCGTAACAGAAGAGCACTTACTGCGGGAGGAACCATCACTGCCAAGGGCGACCCCAGCACTATATCTGCAGTTGCCTCCACACATGTTTCCGCAACACAGAGTGCTCGTAAGCATGGGGGGAAACCTGCTGCCACAGTATTTAAAGAAGAACTCACATAGGCGATAGGCCTCTTAAAATTACCATGCTGCTGCGTCAGTACACCCTGGGCAAACCCTTTGGCCTCGTGGCAATACAGTGTGAATGGCTTGGTTTACTCTGGCAGATCGAGAGCTGGCGCATGGGCCCAGGCCTGCTTGAGAGATACAAATGATTTATCAGCTTCAGTGTTCCACAACAAGTGAGTATCAGTCTGGCCCTTCATTAAATAAGAGAGGTTTAGCCAACACGGCATAATCAAGGATCCACTGACGACACTACCCGGCTGAACCTAGGAAAGACTTGAGTTGTTTTGGTGTTCTAGGCTTCGGTATCCATCGGATGGCCTCCACTCTATCAGGCGTCAATAGACACTCTGTACCTTTGAATGTATGGCCCAGATACTTGACCTCCTCAGACCATAACTGCAGTTTTGCCTTGTGGCCCTTCTCAGCCAGTGCATGTAATACAGCAATAGTGTCCTGTTGGCAGGAGGCAAGATTCTTAGAACATATCAAAAAGGTACAACATAGGCCCTACTGCACCAGAGTAGAGCCGGTTGCTAAAGTGACTACCTGGAGGTCCTCTCGTAATGCTTGACTAAACAACATAGATGATTCGGTGTATCCCTGTGGTAGAACTGAAATGTATAGTGGACCTGGCGAAACGTGAATGCAAACAGATACTGGCTCTCTTCTGCAATGGGAACAGAGAAGAAAGCAAACAATAGCCATTCACAGAGCATGAAAGTAACAGGGTTACTTGCTAAGTATCGTAACAGGGTTAGGCACAACAGGATGTATAACACAGGCATTACCTGCTTATAAACCCATAATAAACTTCAAAGTATTTTATTAGCCTTAAAGGATCAAATTGACCTTAAGTCTACCTATGACTCCTTGTTTCAACACAGCATCAATAACTGGGACAATACCTTTCCCTACTTCTCTATTACTAGCATACTGATGTACGGTTCTCAAGAGTCGTACTACAATCAATGATAATAACAACTTGGGTACCATTCTTAATGCGCCCAATATGATTAGCGTGTGTGGACCACAGTAGCTCAGGCCTAGATTCTAGCAAAGCCACATCTGCGGTCGCTAAAATCTCTGCATTCCACTGCTGGGGAATGTGTATGGGATTGCTAGGCCAAGTGTTCTTTATCCTGAGGAATAGATAAGAAAAAGTCAGTAGTGCATTTAATTTCGGTTCAGTTTGCACAACAAATTCCTTTCCAACAGATTTACTTGTTACTTAAGGCCCTGTCACACCATAACGTTCTGGTCGACGTTCTATGACGTTAGAGGAAACGTTGATAATCGTCCATGGTTGCTGGTATAGCGCTGGTATATCGCCAGAAGAGCGTTGTGTGGACGCTGTTGACGCTGGTAATCGTCGGTGATCGGCGGAAAATGCTGGTCCAAAAAAAAAGTTTTGAACATGCACAAAAGTTCTCATGGCAACCAGCGTTCTTCAACGTTTAATTTTAAACGCTGAAGAACATTTGTGGGACGTTTGACTAACGTTGCACACGTTTGGCTATTGTTAGTTCATGTATCACAGTCGTTACCCTAGCGTTACTTGGTTGTTATTCATCGTTTGCTTTGAAGTGAACAACTCACTCGCTAGTAGCAGAAGCCCCCCTCGCACCCTTATGTTGTCTAGGCGGCATGATGTTTACTGTTCAGAACAACTGAATCCACTGATTTTCCAGTGTTTTATACCCGTTTGGTCATAAAACCCACACGCCAGCAAAACGCTACTCTGTCGTTATTCACATGTCAGTCACAAGCTCAACATGCTCGTCTAACGTTGACTAATCGTTTGTCGCGTGTAGCAAAACGCTACTCTGTCATTATTCACACGCCAGTGACACGTCGTCACACGCTAATAGTTTTCAGAGGTGTCTTACTTGGTCACTGTTACACGCTCCTCATGCGTAAGTCCCTCGCTAGTTATGCGTCAGTCCCACCCTAGTCATGCGTTAGTCACACGCCAGATGTGTCCACCTCGCCCTAGAACGCTTGAAATTGAACGATTAGAACGTTCAGAGAACTTCAGAGACCAGAACGTTATGGTGTGACGGGGCCTTTACTTTTACATAGTTGAAAGAAATACATGTTCATCTTTCAAAGATCCATCTATCCACCCATAAGAGCTAACTGACAGTTGTGTCCACAGGAACCCCATAAACTACCACTATCATCTCATTGATTTGGGTACTGTGTACTGTTGAACTGGCTAACCTAGTAGCTCTGTGTCTTACTTGAAAAAGAGAAGCTCTCTGCCTCCCCTATTCTTGATTATTATTATTTTGATTGTGGCTGTTTACTGTCTGAGTGTCCTTGAGCAGACCACAGCAAGCTCTTCGTTCTGAAGAAAACGGGAGGGGTTGAGTGCAGTAGTATGGAGTATGTGTACTGACTATTTTCTGTATACTGTGCCTGGACAATCACCTGCCCTGTGGCGTATCTGTTTACAGAGTATGCACATATCCCTGTCTATCTCTTACTCCCCTTGCTGCCTGCCCCTGGCTCTCCTTTTTCCTTTAAACATATTATTTTCTTTCCGTAAGACATTAATTTGCAATGTCATTAATTTCTCAACTTTCTTTTCTGCATTCTCCTGCATCAATGTACAATTATGTTTGACATAATCCATAATCATATCAACAGTTTTGTTCTCCCAATGTAGAACCTGTTTCTTAACTTCTACCTAGAGTTCAGGAAGCAATCCACATATGAACACATGACAAAGTGGCATGGGGATGCAGCTGCTGTAAAACCAGAATGTTTTTCAAAAATCCTAGTAAGTCTTTCCAGATAATCTGTATGATCCTCATCTTTTCTCTGTTTGCGATCATACACTTTGCTCCAGTCAAGCAACACCCCTTCGGTATTACTGCCATTAAACACCACCAGGAATCTATTTCTCAACACACCGGGCTGGAATGCAACCTCTAACCCTTGATTCAAATCAATAAAGGTATGTATGGCTGTATTGATGTATTGTATTGATAACTATTTTCAAATCTCTTAGAAATGTTTCTGAGTCCTCTAATGTCAGGAAATCCCTTTCGTAGCTCCCTCAGCTCAGTCACTGACCATGGGCGATAAAGGTACATAGGCTGTCATACATCAGGACGTGGATATGCACCCTATGCACACATAGGGTTCATTGATACCTGGGGGTTCAACTGATAGTTACAGGCCTTTCATGGTTGGGGCTCTCTTTCTCTGCTTGATTGACCTGAACCCTTTCCTCAACCTCATAAGCAGTAGTGCTTCTTCTGTTCTTAGGCCTTCTTTCAAATTGTTTACACGTCCGACTTGTTTCCTTGTCTTTCAAAACCGCTTTTAAAGGGTCCAATATTTTTACATCAAACATTCCCTCCAGCGGAAAAACAATGTCTCAGGTCATGATTAGTCCACGCATGCCATTTCTCAATGCTTGACACTGCTTGAATTCCATGTAAATCAAACATATATCGGGCTGGACTATTCTCAGGTAACAACGTCTCTATCGCTCCCGTACTGGAAGCTAGATTACCCATATCGAATTACAATGTATCTGAATTACAATGTATCTGTAACAAATCTCATAACTGTATGTAGCCAACTCTTATGATTTACTGCAGCAAGAATCACACAGCACTTTAGAATATAGTCACAAAATCACATAGCACTGTAGAACGGTCACAATATTGAAGAATAAAAGAACTACGATATCATGTGTTAGTGAACTACAAATATGGCCTTTTCAATCCAAACTATCCTCGCCTTCCGGGCGCTCGATCATGGGACGCGCATACAAAGGCTCAACTTTTTAGGAACGCGCATACAATAATTTCAACTCCGTTACCTCCTGAGTAACAAAATAACCACAATTCGTGCTTGCGAGAGACGAGGTAATCAATAAACTGCCAGTCTATCTTTCCCTTAGTATTTTATTGTGTCCCTCGCTGATCATTTAATGCCAAGTTTGTCAGTTAAAATCCTAACTGTCCCTTTACATTGTCAAAGTATCCCTCACTTGTTTAAAACCACTTCAACCTTAAAGGTTGGTCTCTCGCATAAAGCCTTACATGAGAACGTACTAACTAGTATCCAATGACTAGTTCTATTGATTAGTGAATAATGTAAGCACACAGGAAATCCCAATTTCTTCCACAACCCTCTCTGTAGTTTAAAAGTGGACACATCATTTGACTGGTTGGTGGCCATTCCAGATATTTTGCCATCTTCTTTGAACTTCAGCTCCTGACATGGTTCATAGACCTTAGTGTGGTTTCACCCTCATACATCCTTATAGTATACCCTGAAATGTACATTTTAAGAAAGCCGATATAGTTTCAGAGGCTCCGGCAGAAATGCATCCATTCATAACAAGGTCAAATACATTGTTATATTTCAGTCTTTTGTAGAGAAATATCCAAGCTCTTCGGCACATTGCACTTCATATTCTCTCCTCCCCCGTCAAATGTTTCATTTTGTTTGAATTACACTTGAATTAAAAGTGTGCTTTAAGTGGAGTCCAAACTATACTTTTTACATAAGAGTATTGTTGCTCTCTCAATTGTGCAGCAAACATGGATATCTGACATTATTAGAGACATTATTATTTTGCTTTTCTTTTTAAAAATTAAACTAAGTATTCTGTATTTAGGAAAGGATGGATGAGAGTCAACTATGAATGTAATTACCTTTTAATATTTGAAACACTGAATAAGTAAAGACAAAACATTTTGTGTTCAAAAGTAACCTACCAACCTAAACTGAAACAAACTTTTATCTTCATGAAATAAAACCATGGGAATTTAGTTATGTGGAAGTTGTGGGTTCTTCCCAATAGCTCTTAAATAGAGCAAGACACAGGACCCTCTTCAATGAGAAGAGGGTCCTGTCTATTCCATAAACAACTAAAGTAATTCATTCTCTGGTGACTGCTGCCACATCTGTGCCTGTCGGAACACATTACTCTCCCTTACAAGTGAACCTCCTTCGAGCCTTATCATGGCTCAGTCTTGACAGCTATTGTAGCTCCAAGACTTTTGGCTTGAGTTGAGATCCATTCACAATGTCCTGGTTATGAAGCCTCTGCCTTGTTGGCCTAGTCTGAAGTTGAGAAGGAGGTCATTTTTCTTTTTTGCTTGTAAACCTTCTCTTGCTTTGTCTCCTTTCCCTTTTTACTTATCTTTCTCTCTCTACAGACTCTGGACACTTGTCTGGGGATGGTGGTTAACTCAGTTCCCTGAGTTCAGCACTTTAGTAAAGCACTTCCCACTAAAGCTTCATTTTAACATAATGAATACTCAATTCCCTTCAACCCTGGAATAGCATTCCCATGTGGGTGGCTAATAGGGCACTATACGTTGGTAAGCAAAGGGGCGAGACTACACTAAAAGCGCACATCAATTCCTCTAAATCCCTTTTAGCTGCCAGAGCAGACCAACAGAGCAACAGCAGACTAAAAAGGCTCTGATTCACACATACGTTTCTGAGGGGGAAGTTTAATGGCTGTGTTGGATTCGATTTCAAACATCTTTGCAAACAGATTAGCTTTCAGAGCCAGACAATTGGTCTCCCTCCAAATATAGGCCCATTGATCCTGTTATCGTAGATATTTGCCTTGCCCATGTTGGAATTAATTACATCATAGAGCTTGTGACCCGAGTTTGCTTCCATTTAAATATGTTTGCGATCTCTCATGCTATCATTTTTGCCACACACAAAGATGAAACTCCTTCTTGCCTCAATGATTATACATGATGTAGATTGTCCAGGACAATCATGGCTCATTGCCATATACTTATACTTTTGTCTTGGGTTCAATTTCTACTTGACAAAATCTGGACCTGACTTCAATTTGACTCTTACTCAACATAACTGGCTCTCTTTCAGAAAGACTCATCTGACTCAATTCTGACACAACTTTAACTAAATATAAACACTGGCTGGCAAGTGTTTGTGTTGTGTTTCCAGCCTCAAGGGAGGGTACCATTACATTTTAACCCGTTCCATTGGTTCTAATAAGACTAAGTCTCTTGAAAGTTATTTATTTAGTAGTTTATTACTTACAACTAATTATTGTTAAAGTTGACTGACTATATGACTCTACTAACAACATTTTTACTTGAGTCAGTCACCTGTCGATTCTGACTTGATTTTCTCTTGATAATTTCTACTCAAATCTGACTCAACTCTGACAAAATTCTTACATTTGACATTTTATTCATTTTGCAAATGCTTTTATCCAAAGTGACAAACAGTGCATATAGAAAGTAAAATGTGGCCCCAATCAGAATTGAAAATATTTGATTTGTGCTGTTCATACTAGAGTTTTTTTTATCTGTCACGTGAGCAAAAACATTCTGATTTGGGTCATTTTTACAACATTAGTCACCTGTGACATAAGGACGTAGCGTCCATAATTCTTCGCTAAATTGCCACAGTGTATGGTGAAATGTACCATAATGTGTGAACCCAAACACAATTTTGTAGAAGTTAAAGGTCCCATGGCATGAAAATTTGATGAGGTTATTTAACCTTAATATGAGTTCCCCTAGCCTGCCTTTGGTCCCCCAGTCGCTACAAATTATAAACCAAACCCTGGGTATTGTTCTCCGCTTTTTAGAAAATGAAAGCTCAACGGTCCGATCTGGAACCTTTCCCCTTATGTCGTCATAAGAGGAAAGGTTACCTCCCCTTTCTCTGCTTTGCCCGCCCAGAGAACTTGACCGCCAATGAGAAAATGAGCTACGACCGTGCGAGCGTGATATTGGTTTTTCCTCAAGAGACATCATGGCTTGCAAACGACCGAAGCATGGCAGTGAGCCCCGCCTCTCTCCACCTCATAGCATTTAAAGCTACAGACACAGAAATGGAACGTCCTAAGGAAAGCTCATTGTGGGACTGCTCGTAGTGGCTGTAATTCTGCACCAAGACTGAATTTTGGGACAGAGACTTAAGATACGGTATTAGGGGACCACTAAGGCCTATATAAAAGCATCCAAAAACAGCATGCCATGGGACCTTTAAGTTATGCTCACTGAAACAGCTGCTTCGGTCACAGCCTAGACTCGGCCATTAACACTTCAAGCTAGGCACAGTGAATAAAATTAACTTATTGATCCTTGCTTTAATGAAGCTATTAGGCACAAAACCGCAAGCGAGAAAGCGGAGGAGCAGGAAGAGAGAGGGAGAACGAGAAAGGAGCAGGGGTGGGAAAAGAGAGAGAAGGCATCCTCGAGTTCTTCACCGTTTAAATGGCCCAGCATTAATGAATGCGTCACAGTTTTTAGAAATGGGGCTTCAGCTTCTTGGCAAACTGTAGCAAAAGGAGTGTTGCAGCCTCCTGGCAGCCAGTTTCTCAAAGAGGTCAATCTCTTCTGAGCTAGTCACTGAGAGCTTGATCTCTCTAAGCTCTCATTAAAATGTTACTAGCCTCCTCCCTGAGTGCATCCATCACTTAATCTCCCTCCTCAGGTAATGGAACTTTGGGTAAACACTGTGTAAGAGAGAGAGAGAGAGAGACAGGAATCTTTTCGATGCATTTGCGGCATACCTGTGAATGGGCTAAGGTTATTTGTTGCCACTTCACTTTATTGTGATAGTGAATTGTAATAGTCCATAGCCATGTCACTGGGCACTGATTTGATCTGTTTGATGACGTGTTTTGAGACGTGAGAAGTTAGTCCGCTTGAAGGTGTTCAGCAACACATGCATGCACACACATACACACACACACACACACACACACACACACCTCAAACCAGTACTGTGGCTTACAGGTAATTGAGTGGATAAGAGGATTGATGTGATTTTAATGTTGCCATCTGGCAGACTCTTGAGGTCTTGAAGTCTTGAGGAGAGCATTTGGAAATACCACTGGACTGCCTGGTGGGTTCAGCATGTGTGCAGATGTCAGGAGTAATCACTCTGTGTGTGTAACTAATCTGCATTCACATGATACCTTGCTTCAGGAAAGAAACCCATTCACTTTATCGTTTGGCATTCCCAAACAGACACAATACACATTCTAATCAGGCCCTTATTTGATATGCAAGATAGCCTCTGTGAAGAGTTTACCGACTGAGCAGGGAAATCATAGTGGGCCTTATGTGAACCATATGAAGGAATATTGTACAGAAGTAAAACAAAATTAATAAAAGCCCCCCTGTAAATTTGACCAGACTATAAACTTACTAAGTCATGAAGAGTTTATACTCTGTAAACACACTCTAAGTGGGACAGTGATAGGAGTGAAGATGTCTAGAATGATGTGTGTAAATCTTACAGGGAATTGTATGCGTTTGACTGTCCCCGAAAGAAAAAGCCTGATATTGAACAAAGATATGGAACATGTTATTTCATTGTCAATGCTTTTTGTTTCTGTATTTGAATGCATGACCTGTGGAGAGACAACTTGTTCTGAATAGCCTGTGTTATTCTACATTTATACTTGGGTAAGTTGAATAAACTTTGTGTATAATTATTTAGTACAGTCATTGGCTTGTTTACCTTCTTAATATTTTGCCATGGAAATAGAAGCCTTTACAGCTGAAATTTGAATGCATGACTGTGGAGACATAACCTGTGCTGAATAAACTTTGTTCTTCTAATTTCACACTTGAGTAAGTGGAATAAACTTAATGTCCAATTTAGGACAGCCGTTAGATTGTTTACCTTATTATTCACCACTGAAATAAAAGGCTTTCTTTTGTATGAACAAAATCGTGCTGAATTAATCCATACAATAGAGGCAAAGAAGTCAAAAAGGGGAATGGCGAGATGTTACAGATAATCCTGGTGTACTATGAACCAGGCTGCTTACAGATTGAGGGGCACCACAAAGTGTGCCAGAAAGAGTTTTACCTTTCCTAACCTTTCTCCTAACATATCTAACATTGGTGGGGTTCATGCAGAGGATGAAAAAACAAAACAATCCTTTAGTACACCTTTACTTGGGAATTAAGATTTAAATTGCATATTTATAATCGGAGGTCATTTGTTGGAATTCTCATTTGTGCTGCACAGAATGGCAATTGACATCTTCCACATTGACAAACCGAACCGTGGGGGCATGATGGTTCAGAACAATAATAACAGACAAGGTTCCATGTCCAAATATCCACACCAAAAGAAACCCAATGTAGGGCCCCACACATTTCACATTTCTTAACCCTCGTGCTGCCTTTGGGTCACATGACCCAAAGGTTCATAACGAACCATCGTTGTGTTTACCCAATTTTACCCAATACAAAAACTAATTAAAATAATTTTCTTTTAACCTTTGCAATGTGGGGGGTCTGAGACAGCCCAACGGTTAAAAGAAAATGCTTCACTTTGTCTTTGTATGCGGTAAATCTGTCGCAATACGACGGTGGGTCAGAATGACTGATGGGTCAGAATGACCCGAAGATAACACAAGGGTTAAGTACAAGTCTAAGCACTCCACCCAGCTGCTAGTCCAAGCACTTGTCCTCTCCAAGTTGGACTACTGCAACTCGCTGCTCGCTGGTCTCCCAGCATGTGCAACCCGCCCTCTTCAGAGGATTCAGAACGCAGCGGCCCGCCTGGTCTACAATCTACCCAGACGCTCCCATGTTACCCCGCTCCTCATCTCTCTCCACTGGCTACCTATCATGGCCCGTATCAGATTCAAGACCCTGGTACTGACCTTCCGAGCAGTTAACGGGACTGCACCCGTCTACATCAAGTCTCTCCTGCAGCCTTACACCCCCACCCGTCACCTACGGTATTCTTCAGACAACCGCCTGGTGGTCCCACCGCTCAAGACCGCCCGGTCCCAACACAAGCTCTTCTCCTGTCTGGCCCCCCAGTGGTGGAATCAACTCCCCACCTCCATCAGACACTGACTGTCTCTCCACCTTCAAGAAAAGGCTCAAGACGCACTTGTTCCGGGAGTACAACGGTACTTAGGAATGGTTTGCTTGACCCGATGTTAGTTTCTTCTTATGACTCTTGCTTAGAGACTTGTTGCTCTTGTGGTTAGTGGTAACTGATTAAAATGTTTGTACTCGCTGTGATATATTGTTTTTATTATTGTTGCTTGTTTTTTCTACAGGTACACTTGCACTTATAGCGGTTCATGTTGTTTAATTGGAACTTGTTTAACTACATGCTCTTATGGTTCTTCCCTTTGGCACTTACTTTGGTTGTTCACAATGTGTGCTTCATGTTTTGGCTACTCGCAATGTTTTTGTGTCTATCTTGTTGTTATTATTAGTGACCTATGCACTTTGTAAAGCTCTCTCTTGGAAGTCGCTTTGGATAAAAGCATCTGCTAAATGAATAAATGTAAAAGTAAATGTAAGTACATTTTATTTGGTGAGACTTTTGGACCCACAAATGCCATGTAGAATCAAGCTATACTGTAGCAAACACAGGTTTGGTCAACAATAAGGGATCAGGATCAAGTTATGAGGAGAAAAAGTAAGAATTACTGAGAAGGATAAGCGGATATAACATTTTATAAGAAATCTTTGAAGCCAAGTAGGCTTGGTAAAGTGCAATAAGTCCTGAGGTATTCTAGCTGCTGACAGCAGATTCTGACCGCAGATTCTGACCAATCAGTCCTACTCCTGATTCAAAGTGGATGGCAAAGGACCATGTGAAAGTGGATAAATGACATGTGCATGTGTCATGCATTGGGTTTCAGCTGGAGAAATGAAAAATCACTTGATTAGGTGCTGGTTTTCTTTCTGGAGTTTGTAAATAGTTGATAACTCTTTACTTTAAATGTGTATCATATACTCTCTAACATCAAACTAATACCTGTAGTAATCACAGAAGATTGGCAGAGCTCAGTGGTAGAGGATTTGACTGTAGATCAAGAGGTTGTAGGTTAAAATCACTTTTGTTCTTTGGTTTGGATGAAAGCATAAAGAATACAATATCAAGTTCAAGTTATGATCAATATTAATATCTAACCAAACAAGGAGTGTTCTGCTTTTATAGCCACGGGAGCTATACAATGGAACTGAATGGTAAACATGGACTGTTAAAAGTCCAGTAAACATACTATCTTCATTATTAAGAGACAGCTAAGCAGGCGATCTACCTGAGGTCATGAGTAGCAGACCCTCCCCCGGGTGTCTGCATTAACCCTCCAATAACCTCATGACCTACAAGTCCATTCACAGGACCTCACAGACTCAATCAATTTGTCATTCCCCAGCACCATACATAAGGTCAAAACATTATTAAAAGTTATGTAGGCTTCTGCTGATTCTGGTGCAGTTGTTGATTACACCATCACTCAAAGTTTACCTGTCAAACCATACTGATCCCTTATATAGCTTAAGGAATACTCCACACAACACAGCAAAATAGTCAAGCAATCGCATCGCTCTCATTGATAAAAAAAATTGTCAACATTCTGGGTAAACTTCAAGCATTCTTATGCCACTTAATCCCCATTATAAATTGAGGTATTTTGGTCCTGACCTGTAAAGAAAATAAGTGTTTCATGGTAGACAGACACATTTGCACCTTTTACATATTCAGTGTTCCTGTTCTACAGTATGCTGGTCAGGACAATCCTATTACGTTGGTAAAAATATTTGTTACTCCTATCAGCTTAGTCCATGATAATGTCCCAAATAGATTTTTCTTAATGATAAGTCAAGCATGGTACATTATATATACTCATGCCCAGATGATATATGAAGTTCCTGGAAGGGCTAAACAAACTCGTGGTGAAGTCTACAGTGATGAATGTTCAACAAGGAACATTACCTCTGCAAAACAAATTGTACTTAGTTCAGGACCCGCAACATGATGAATTAATTCAGGCTAACTGTGAGAAGTGTTGTTTCAATAGAAAAAGGCTTTATTTTATTAGCCTCTGCCTTTTAGATTGGAAAGTTTGACAACACTTTACAGTAAAGTAACATTAACTGACATTTAACTACATAGCAATACCTAGAATAAAAATATTGAAGGTTAAATTGAATTGCTGTGTAATTAAATTATAACTTAAGTGTTAGCAATATAGGCTTTTACAAAAGTGTAAGAAGGCACAGTATGGGGGAGGAATATTAGAGGTAAGTGGATGTTGTAAAGGGGTAGTTGAAGGTTATGTTACCAAAACATGATCAATGTTAACATTCACTTTCCCCTGGAAAACCCAATCTCCCCCATACAAAGTTAGTGACTTTCTGTACAAACTTGCTAATGAAGTAAAACTACTTAGTACTTTTATATACAAGGTACTGCTATGTAGTTGCATGGTCCCTAATGTCAAATAATGTGAAGTGTTTCCAAAACTTCTGGTAGAAGGTTTGCTGTGTTTTTTCTTTTATCTGGTGGATGTCTTCTACATGTCACACAAGGCACTCAATTTGAGACAGTCAGGAGACATGAAGACTTGAAGTGCATAATGAGTTATGTTGTTATGGTACACTAGAGGCCAGAAGATGAACACCTTAGCATTCTATGCTAAGACTTGATAAGCTAAATGTTGTGCCCTAGAAGTAGGACTGTAGGAAAACTATATTTGTACTTACTATATTTGTTTACTCCATGGCATATCAATCTGTAGCCTACCCATGTCATTCATTAGACCACCAAGCACTAGGCTGCGATGGACTAATGATTCCAGACCTGTACTAATAAACATCTGTAAGCTAAGCTAAGACTTTAAGTAATTATCAAAGTTTTTCCTCTGTACCAACAATTATTTTCTATTAAGAATCATCATTAACCCTTGTGTTATCTTCGGGTCAGTCTGACCCATCAGTCGTTGTGACCCACCGTCGTACTGCGACAACTTTACCGCATACAAAAACAAAGTGAAGCATTTTCTTTTAACCGTTGGGCTGTCTCAGACCCCCCACATTGCGAAGGTTAAAAGAAAATTATTTGTATTTGTTTTTGTATTGGGTAAATAAATTGGCTAAACACAACGATGGTTCATTATGAACCTTTGGGTCATATGACCCGAAGGCAGCACAAGGGTTAAGCCTTCGAGACAGCTAGATTTGCGAGATCACAAGCACGCGAGAATCCATCTTGCCAAGCTCCAAGTAATCCCTTCAGCATCCTATAAGGAACTACTGGCAGGCACAGGTCATGGTTGAAGTTAGCCTGTGATAAACGATGATGGACAGATGATTCATCCAATCACGCCAAGGATTTTTTGACAATGGCTGCCTTTTTTTCAAACAGTTTCCAAGGACGACTTCCCAGATGGACATGTGTAACAAACCATCTGGCAAGTCAGGTTAAATCATCGTTACAATGCGACAACCTTTTCTCTTTTGAGAAGGAATGCAGTATCTATCTACACTGGCTAGGTGTTCAGATGTGTCTCTATACAAACGTGAGTGATGGAGGCAATCCAATGATCCAAGCCAATGATGTTGTTTTTTGATAGAGGGCATGCCAGACTGCAGGCAGAAAAGAGAAACAAGTATAAAAGGAAGAAGGAAAGCTTGGCATGGCAAGGATGGCCCAATCATTTGCAATTTACCAACATCAATCAGGTGCTGTTCTCATGGAAACCGCATCATGCCACATGCTGCATGGTTATATTTCTCTCTTTTTTTCTATCTTTACGTATTTCAATTCCAACAAACACACATCCAGAATGAGATATTTTTTATATATTCAAACAGCCTGCTTTCTCTGTTCTATCTCAATAGATGGAAATTCCACTCTCACATGTCTCATGAAAGTGTCATGCTAGCCAGTAACAACCATCTTTGTCCTTCAAGCAACACTTGCAAGCTTGTTGATTACTCTTGTGGCTTGGTTTTAATTGGCTCAGACATCAGATTCACATAAGTGGGTCTCTCACATAGTTTGCTGTGAGACTCTCCAATGTATCTCTCGTCTGCCCGTGATCCCTTCAGCAGTTGACAAGATTGATTTCATTTTCTGTCAACACTCACTGACAAGCACTATGAGGGTGATACATCATCATCTCATTTACACACGGTGAGGTGTGAAAGTTGTAGAGAGAGAATGAGAGCAATAGGAGGCTGAGTATTTGGTAAGAGTTTGCAATAATTATACAATTATTAATATGCAAACAAGTTAACACTGAGTGTTAATGATGTGTAATTATGTTGTGAACCTGTCAGTCAATATTACAAATCCCTGTTAGCAGACGCATCTACTTGAAGCCACTTATTTGGTTCTTAATATATTCCCAAAAAATTTGCCTGATGGTAACTTGAGCATTTATTATACTGTCATACTGGGCTCAGTGGTGACTAAATCTTAATTCCAGACATCATTGCTACATACAATTAATAGACAACCAGGGTATCATTCAAAATCTGAATATTTGCACAGAAAGTCTCTGACCATCACATTTAGTCAATGAGCAGTATATTAGTGTTGCATGAAAAGTATTACTGCTATGCAATTTTTCTGTCAATGACTTATGAATTCCTGCTGAAATTATTCAGCAGGAAGGTCAAAAGAAGAAAGGAGGGCTCCATATTGATCTACAGAATAAAACCTTTAGGAAGAAAATGTTAAATTCAAGTTTTAAAGATATTATTTAGTATTAGTATCAATATGAATTGCTGGATTTAGTTGGTTTTGTTTCCCTTTCTTGGTGTTTATTTGATATAATTAGTGTTTGCTGAAAGCAAAGACACTACTGTTATTCTGCATACTTATTATTCCTCTTCCGACCACTTTTTTTGCCATCTAACAAAACCGTTTAACACAGTTTAAGCTAGAAACACCATTCAAACTGTATTTGATAGAGGCTGAAATACTGTAGTGTGCAATGGCTTTTGACACTGATAACTCATTATTTTTATGATATTCCAGTTTGTGCAAGAAAAAAAAAAGAATGGGTTTCAATGGTTCAGAATGTTCATGTCAAATTCTATTGTGATGGGGGAATCCGTCAGGGATGTGGTAGCTCACCACTATTATTTATAATGGTTGCGGAGCTATTATCTATATTGATTAAAAATAATGGTATTGAAGGTTTAACGGTGTCGGATAGACAAATAAGAATAAGTCAGTATGCTGACGACACAACTTTGTTTCTAAAAAATTAACAGCAAATTCCACTAGCCTTACATTCTGTCAACCAGTTTTCTAAAGCTTCAGGCTACATTTGTACCCCCAAAAATTGGAAATGTTAACATTTCATGAGTTTCCTTTGCAGACATTGTCTAATATACAAATTAAGAAGGAAGTTAAATATTTGGGGATTGTTATTTCTAAGGATAGAGAAATAATATAGATAAATGTAAATCCATACTAGATGGCTGCAGAGGGATCTTACAATCTTTGGGAGGGTTCTTTTGTCTAAAAAGGATAGTTTGTCCAGACTCATCTACCCAGCATGTCCAGACTCATCTACCCAGCATTCTCCTTGCCAATTTCCAAACGAATGATTAAACTAGTAAATAAGGTACATTTTAGATTTATTTGGAGAAATAAATGTCAGTACATAAGAAAGGATGACATGACAAAGTGACATGACAATGTGAAGATGGTGGTGTGAATGCAATTGATTTTGACATTATGAATGGTGTTCTGAACTTGACATTTCATACAAAATAGCCACTCTTTGGTTTATTGTCCCCAATCCAACCTTTGACAAACTGGGGGGAATACATTTTTTTCTTCGTTGTGACTTTGAGTGTACCGCGTTACCTGTTAAACTTTCAGCCAATAAAGCAGCTCTTGCTGATGGAAATCAGCAAGTGCTGCTTTGTTGGAAACTACTTTTCAAACATAACTTCACACCTCACAACACTCCAGTTTGGAATAAAAGATGTATAAAGTTTGGCAGAAAGTCTGTGTATTTCGAAGAATGGAAATACAAAGGGATTTGGGTGGTTGCTCATTTCTTGGATGATAAGTGAAATGTGTTACTGTATAGTGAGTTTTGTGAGTAATTCCAACTGCAGTGTACTGCTAATATTTTTGATAGGATGATTAGGACTATTCCAATTGCTTTGAGATTAATGATGATTGAGGATGACATTTGTTACTCCAGAGTCTCTCCAGTGCTGAGGCAGCTCTCCTTAGAAGGTTGTGATTTTTGCAGTAAAAAAAATTGGGTCATTAGAAATTGTATTTTACAGGTGTACTACCCAAACCCTATCAGAAGGGATTACGTGCTTAAAGATTTTGATACATTTGAGAAAAAAAAATTGGGAAAAATTATCTGTCTTAAAGCTAAGGAAGTGAACTTCAAAATTTTAAATGAGTTTTATCCTACCAATGAATTTTTAAGAGCAAATTTTTATTTTAACGTGAATAACTGTGTGTTTTGTGAAACAAATATTGAAAATGTAGAACATGTTTTCTTTTGTTGTGATATAGTACAACCCTTTTCGAGAGATGTAAAGAACTGGTTAGGATCTAGAGAGACCCCTCATTATAAAGGTAATTAGGTTCCTCCGTCAGGAGGAAACCTATTGTAATTGTTGGTATTATTATTATTAGGGTTCCTCTGGTATTGTTGCATTTTTCCATTATTATGTTGAAACTGCAGCACATTACTAACTACCATACCAAACATGGGCCACTTTAGAAGGTGGCGCTAAAGGCCACGCCCCAATTTGTACATTTTCAAAGTGATTCCATTTGCATCCCATTTGTCCCAAAATTCATTACATATGCCTTATTTCCCATGAGGAACAAAAAAGCCTCAAGAACCTATAACGGCCACCATATTGTATTTTTCTGTACAATAAAGATTTGCCCAAAACAAAACAAATATTCTCCTCATGAACCGTAGCTCTGATTGACTTGAAATACGAAACTGATTTGTAAGATATGTCTTTGTATAGGGTGATAAGCACTAAGGAATACAGGGCTCGACAATAACGATGGCCCGATGGCCCGGGGCCAGTAAAAAGTAACGTTGGGACAGTAAAACTAGCAACTCACTGGCCCGATCGGGCCACTGCAAATTATTGATTGAAAACAAAATTCGCATTGTAAAAGTTAACATCCTTCATATGATTTGCTAAATGCATAAATAACTTCAGCTTGTGGTGCGCACAGTTGGCAAATCAAGAGTTGAGTAGTGAGTGACGAGTGGTTGTCAAATTGTAATTCTCTAATCTCTCTAATCTACATTTTTTTACAACTGGCGCGAGACAATAATGTGAAGATGGCAGCAAAGTAGAGCTACGAGCTCAAACGGAAGCAATTTTTTTATGGAACGAAGATGCACTGTGTCGTCTGTCGTATGTTCCTGTCTAAAGCAGACAAAAGTGGATCTTTTTACACAGGCACCGACAATTTTCGAAAACAATCCCTGACCAGCCACCCAGCTAACACATGACGTTGCGGCAACGTTGCCAGTAAGTGCTCAGTTGGTAACCCGCGACGTTACCTTCTGGCAACGTTGTGGCAACGTCGTAGCAACGTTATAAAGGGAATGTTGCCAGTTGGTCCCATGGACAACGTTGCCACAACGTCGTACCTTGGTCGGCTGGTTACGTTATTTTTAGACCCGTGGACGTTGCCGCGACGTCGTACCTTGGTCGGCTGGTTACGTTATTTTTTGGTCCCCTGGACAACGTTGCCGCGACGTTGTACCTTGGTTGGCTGGTTACGTTATTTTTAGACCCGTGGGCAACGTTGCCGCGACGTTGTACCTTGGTCGGCTGGTTACGTTATTTTTTGGTCCCATGGACAACGTTGCCGCAACGTCGTACCTTGGTCGGATGGTTACGTTATTTTTAGACCCGTGGGCAACGTTGCCGCGACGTTGTACCTTGGTCGGCTGGTTACGTTATTTTTTGGTCCCATGAACAACGTTGCCGCAACGTCGTACCTTGGTCGGCTGGTTACCTTATTTTTAGACCCGTGGACAACGTTACCGCGACGTCGTACCTTGGTCGGCTGGTTACGTTATTTTTTGGTCCCGTGGACAACGTTGCCGTGACGTTGTACCTTGGTCGGCTGGATACATTAATTTTGGTACCATGGGTTAAGTTGCGGTTAAGTCGCTCTTTGGTCGCAGGACAACGGATCTCGAGTGCAATATAGTGGTTTATCCAGAGATGGAGAGATCACACTGGACTGCTCTCAGTTCTGACACCTTTGCAATGTATAGTCTACATGAATTTCAATCACACACAATATTAAATGTTGCACCCAGCACGTATAAATGTAGACAATGCATGTAATTCATGTGCAGCTCAGCCCCAGCATGTCATTGGTCATCAATTTTCTCATATGCAGAAACATAGCTTTAATAAATAAAAGACTGAATTTGGAATATAATTTAGTCTTTCATTCTTTACTATAAACATGTACAAAAGCAATCAATGTGTGATGTGTAACATGATTAAGCAAACATTATTTGTATAGCACACCAAAGCTGTATGACACACAATGCAAACTTGTGCTCCAATAATTTTTGTGATACAAAATTGTTAAATGTGACCAAAAGGTAAGCGACTCTTAAGAGTTTCATTTCCAAAGACAAGTCATCACAGAATATTACAATTCTTCCTTAGCAAACCTGCCCCTCAGTCTGCCCCTGAGCAACAACTTTGCGCATGCCCATTTCAACGCATCGCTGAAACTGGGGTTTCAGAAGAGATTTTGCAGGGGTTCAACACCGTCTTGTACGCATTGGATTTCAACTGGAAATTAGCTACTTCAAAGGTGAGTTTCTTTACAGAAATAGTTTAAATATATAAACATATTTTCAGAAATTGGATGGGGCATGCTAATACGTATATGTTTGAAATTTAGGCCATTTAGCCTGTTTATGTGCTATCAGATTCACATTGTTTACGTTAGGATTTCGCTAGCTACAGTACAGTAGAGGTTAAACCCTCCAGAAAGTTATGTTGAAATACTGAAAATGCATAGGCCTACATGTTATCAAAGTTTAGCGTCTCACAAATCACCCACAAAAGAATCAGTGAAAATAAACGTTCAGAACTGTTAAAAAACCTTGTCCCAAAATAATTTAGCCCGGAATTTTCAAAGACTGTGGAGCTAGCGTGGCTGATCACGTTTTAATCAGTCGGTCATGGCATGCACAGCAATGGCGTCTATAAAAGTATCATGTCACTAATTTTTCCAATTTGTACATGCCATCTGTTTTTGGATAAGTTTATTCGTTTTAATCTTTAGATGCGTGAGTTCTAAATATTTCCGACGCTTCCACCAGTTATTTTTCCAAAACGGCAGCTAGGTAGCTTTAATTAGCTTCCGTTACCTAGCAACCTAGCATAATACTCGTAGCAATGCTACCACCTGCTAGTGTTACTTGTTAGCCTACTAATTGTAAATTTTGAAGCCTTACTATAGCGTTTGTCATATAGTTTTTGTCTATCGGAAAACAGTCGGTTGGAATGTTCAGAATCACACATGTGCGACGCTACGATGTGGGGCCCTGCTTTCGAACGATCACATATGTGCAATGCTACTCCTTTAATATCAATATGCTATAACTATGTACATAAACTACATTCCATTTTCATTTCTGTACAGATTATCCTACCACCGTCACACGGCCTAGCACTGTGTCCCTGGGAAATAATGGTAAAGTAATGAATGACCGTTTAAAACAGTGACAATAATTGTATGAGCCAGCAAACCTAAAGGCTATGTTTTGAAGCAAAAGCATGACTTAAAACTTTTGCATCACCAGATTCCATACCCCTAGATGTCAACTCTGGTCTGGTGGATGTGAACCAATTGGGGGCCCAGGAAAACAGCTGGCAGCCAGGCAAGTGCAAATATAAGACACTCAAAAAAATATATGCTTTGTATACAACCATTCAAGGTAACATTTGTTATTTACATCATTGTTACAGCTAATCTAGATGAACCACAGTGTATGCCAATCATGCTAACTCTTGTAAACTTGTTTTACTTGTCTTTAATGACAGACACATTACAGGTTATGCTCCGGAAGATGGAGACATTGGAGGAGAACCAGCGAGATGCCCTCCTATTCAGGCGACTACAGGGCAGACACACTGAAGAGGTGCCAGTGATGGACCTACAGGTGGCCCAAACACAGGCTGAACTCCAAGACCTTGAGGAGTGCCTTAAGGTGCTGGAGTTGCGAAAGAGAGTGGTAAGTGTTTGGAGATGCCATGAACTATGGCTTATACGCAGCGTTCAACGTTCACATTGGTGCTGACAATAAGTTCATGACTTCTAATTCCAGACGCTGTGATGAAGTGGAAGACGGGACTGGGAGAGAAAGCTGTGGAGCTCCTCATAGAGGAGACACTCAAACACACCCCGGCAGCCCATTCAAAACAAGCTAGGTGAATGAATCATGATTGCAGCTTCCATATCCAACCTTTCACATGGCTTTGTGACAAACATCTAGAATCACATATTTTTTTGATGATGTATATTATTTTAGATGTGATTTTTTTATGACTTGTATAGCGCCTTTTTACACGTGCAATTATGTTGATAGAACACTAACTTATTTTGTGCTTCATTGTCAGGGCCAACAGACAGGACCTGTAGCGGGGACTGGCAGAAGATTTTAATTCACTGTTTGGCACTTTGTTTGAAATAAAATGACAATGTTACATGGAAATGCTGCCTTGTTTATGATTAGCTGGAGTTAGGCTACACATCACACAAACATAGTCCTCCTAAAGTTGGCTACCATGTAGCCTATTATACAAGAACAAGTAGCATTTTTGGCAAATGAGGTCTGCATATGAACCGCCCCAATATAAGCAGTAGAATTGAGAAATATAGGTTACTTAGTTAACGTTGCAGTTACGGACTGGCAACGTCACAATGGCAGGGAACTGCCGCGAAATCACTCAATATAGTTAGTGGTTTTCATTCGAAATGAAAGCTGGCAGTAAATAATACACTCTAGAGTGAAAGATCCATATCTTTTTAATTTATGCGCTTAACTTTCCCAGCCAACATTTGAGATCTATCCAGTGTGTCCAGCTCATGTTTAGTTTAGCATGGCGAATACACCAACATTAAAAAACATGTAAAGTTGTGAACGCTTAGTATGATGCTTACCGGCTGCAATTTAGCTGCACATTGTCCATTGTTTAATGACTGGTCGTCTAATTAAATATCCGTATACATATTTACATTAAAAAACTATTCAACTTACTACGACTCTTATCCATTAATTTATACTGTTAAGAGTGTGCTAACCGAATAATCTTTAAATGTTGCATTAAAGGTACATGCCCATGGATATTTTGAACTACTTACCAAATGACTCGTCATTGAAATCATCAGCACTCTAGTTTTGTTCTTATTCGCTGACGTTCTTTGTGTGATAGACAGACGAAAATATCCAATGATACTAGACACAGAAATGGCTATATTTGATTGGCTTAGATGGTTTTGGGAGCATTGTTCCCGCCTTCTTCTACGGAGACACAAAACTTTTTTTTACAAGTACACAAATCTTTTTCTTCTACGGAGACACAAAACTTTTTTTTACAAGTACACAAATCTTTTTCTTCTACGGAGACACAAAACTTTTTTTTTTACAAGTACACAAATCTTTTTTGCAAGTTACAAATCTTTTATGCAAGTACACAAATCTTGCCTTCTTCTACGGAGACACAAAACTTTTTTTTGCAAGTACACGAATCATTTTCTACAGAGACACAAATCTTTTTTGCAAGTTACAAATCGTTTTTACAGAGCTCACTCTCCTGGCACTAATTTCACGCCATACCCTCCACTCTAAGCGTTTCAGTCTGCACTCTAGGGTTTCACGTAAACACCCATGTAAATCTCAGAAACGGCTTGAAAAAGTCATGAAACATAATCAGTGATATTGAAAAAAGTTGAATAGATATCAAAAAGCTGAATTATTTAAAAATAGTTTAGGGTTTTGTCAACATTTTAAAGTTTAAATGGTGGCTCTAGCTGAAAGATTGAGGAAGAAGAAGGATTTGGAAGTTGAAGAAGTCTAAAGAAGTTTGAGAGGATTTGAAAGAAAACTCCATTGGAAACCCATGTTAAAATATTATGAATATTGATTTATATTAATTCAAGCATAAGAGGTACAAAGCTGAAAAGTCATAGCAGGAATGGCCTGAAACTGCTGAATTCTTTGATAGCTGAACGGTTTTAATAGCTGAAGATTTGAAGGCGCTGAAACGTGCCACGGAAGAAATAGAATAAGAACTAGAAAGGCATTTCCTGCTGAAAATCTTCTTATCTTCTTTTACAGTCCCTTTCAGCTTTTAAAGGCATTAATATCTTAATGTAATTCTCTTGACTAATGTACTACCTAACTAACGTGTGTGCAAGGACATCAGCTTTCTTCTTTGTGTTTCGCGCTCAAAAACTAGCAGCTCCACCAAGGCTCCAAAATAAAAGTCTTCTGTTATTACAATAATGTCAATACAATACAGTAATGCTACATACAAATACAAAATGTACAATTCTGAAAAACCTTTACAAAATATTAAAGTAATATGGTGGCAACAGTTACAATAGCAGTAGCAGATGTGTGCATTGAGTGCGTTTACTCGGCTTTCTTAGTAGGATTCAATGTGTTGATTGAATGAAACATACAGCAGTAGGGCCGATACAGGAAGACACGGCGACACTTTGTTGCAGAAGGATGATGGTGCAAGTTTTGTCCGTGGAGCATACAACGATTAATAAAAAGAATCATGTAGACGCGCTTATTGAGTAATCGCATAACTAACTAGAGAGGGTACAATTTCTGGGGAAATTGTAGGGTGTGCTTGCTTGCATCGGTTGGACAGGGGTCCGTTTTTGAATGACATTTTTACAACTGATATTTCTGTATATTTTATATAAAAATGCATACTTATTATTTATAAAGATTACATAGATTTAAAAGATTTTTTGCTGCTCATTTACAACTGAAAATACGAGTGAAGTGTAGAATTAAATAGATGTCTTCTCATTTCACCTGCAAGAGGCAGCCTCATCGTTGAATCAAAACGAATAAATTTGGCAGACCGGTGTAAAAATTGACCTAATCTCTATGACTTAAACGTCCTTTTAAGTTTTTCCCTTCTCGTGATATTTTAAGGAATTTAGCCTACTCATATTGCATTCATTCATGAATAAAGAACTCACTTTGAAGATTATTCTACGACGTTACCGGCAGTAGAAGATGGAATCGCAATTCAAACAGTACCATCTGCTAACTGAAAATATGCCCCCAAAAACGTAAATAAGCTTGACATTTATTTAGTGGAAAATCGCTTTCATAAAAAGCTCACTGGTAGCGATCATTGTCAGTAACAACGCCATGTGCGATATAGCCCTGTGTTGAGAAGCTGCCCCGGTAAATTCTACTACTACAGTACAGTACTAGACTACTGCTGTGTTCGTCTTGGTAGCGATTGCGTTGGTTGAATTGGATTTAACGTTCCGTTGTACGGTTTAGGCTGAAATTAATTATTTTAATAAACAGATTGACAAAGTTTAGACTGTGGCAATGAAGTTATGGTTAGTAGTTAGATAGATTTTTGATTTAAGTAAGGAGAGTGCCGAACATGTTCTGTCGCCGTTTGACTTCCTAAACAGCTGTGTCTCGAGTAGGCTACAGCGTTTCAGTGAGCAACACTGGTTTGAAACCACAGGTAATGATAATTTCACCCACAAATCGTTTACTTGTAATGTAATGTCATAATAAATCCTACAACGAAAATGTATTTGTGAGGAATGTTTATCTTAACGATTGAAAACAGATGCATCATAGACCACTGTAGTATGTGTTGCCCGGGCAACAGAGGCTAATGTCATGATGCTAATACTTCAGTGACATAGTAGACTACTGTTTCCGAAAGTAGATAAAATCAGCTTATATTGTACATTACACGTCACAATTGTGTGTCATATCACAAAGTAAAATTAGTAAATAGTTATCACCCTGGCCTCTTTGCTTGTGGCGTTTCTGCAGCTGCCTTGCAGTAAAGCAGTTAGCTTAGCTATCTCCCAGAAGTTAACGAGCTGCTAAACTAATGTTCTGCTAGAGGTAGTCACGCGAGTTTTCGTGACGTTAGTGACGTAAGTAGCGTCATTGACTGTGGCTAGCAAGTTAGCCACCGTTAGCTTCACTTTTCACCACAAAAACTTAATTTCCACTTAAACCATGCAACGGAACGTAAATCCCAATAGAAGCAACTCAATCGCTACCAAGACGAAACTTTTGACACCTAGGTTGTCTATGTAGACCAAATATTGACTGAGTTTTAGGGGGGCAAAAAGAATAATAAAAAGAATAATATATATGTGAGAGAACAAAGGTTGTGCCCTTGCCGAAGGCAAAGCACACCCAATTACACATGTAAACGGAGTAATCGTATGGCATAAACCGACAATTGGTTTCTCATGGTCAAGTAAACGCACTCAGTGGCGTAGTAGAATAAAACAGTTCCATTAGCAATAGTAGTAAAAGAGATATTAGCAGCACCTGCAGAGTCACCTCTTGTAAATTGTATTAGGTTGAAATACTATCAAACTCTGTCTTGTGACTCCACTAATCAGGTAATACAAAAACATCACCTCTGACCATGCTAAAAAAGCTGAAAATAGTGATTTTGTTTTAGAAAGTTATAGGCTGAAGCTTTAAAGCGCCCGAAAGGTATTTTTGAAAGGGGCAGGAGCTGGACGAAGGCATACAACTACAGAAAAGAGAAGAACAATGCAAAAAGAGAAATTATTCAGAAGAATTTGAAAATTTAGTAGAAAGTCATTTGCTCAGGTTTCAAATTGGTCTGAAATGTATTTTAGAGAGGACCTGGAGCTAACTGATTAAAATGCTGCTGCAAAAAAAGTTGAACTATTGTGGGTAGTAAATAAGATCATGCTACATCTAACCAGCGGATCATCTTGCAAGTGTGTCAAAGTGGTATTTTTACAGACTGTATTAACACCGTAGGCGTGAATAATGCATGCATAGTGATTGTCGTCCATCTGTAGCCGAAGCTAAGCTAGAGAGAGGATGCAATGGGAGACTTTCTACAGTAAGCCATATCTACTGCTTCAAATTGAAAACGGAGACCATGTTTTGATTAAAGACAAGTTCCTTAACCTCTGTTGTCAATATCGCCAATAAAAAGTAAATACTCTTCAGTTACAAAGCATTTGTTTGTAGCTAGGTAACGAATATTATGTCTGGAAAAACGTAGCTAGCTATGTGACCTGGTTTCGCCGTATGATGACAGTCGTAGTGTCACTAGAATGGCCATAACAAAAGATCATATTTCAAATCTGTCTGCTGTTCTACATTGCCCACACAATTCAACTCTAACATGGCCTGTATCTTGTATCGAAAGTGCTCGAAAATTAGCTCGTCTAATGTATGGTGGACTGAGAACATATTTGTTAGTCAAAGCAGAGCGAGCGGATGTCGTGGGAGAATTCCTACTGTGTTAAATTTACTGCTTCAAATTGAAAACGGAGAAGATATTTAGAGTAAAGACAATTTACTTAACATCTGTGTTCAATATTGTCAATTAAAAGTAAAAACTTTCCAGTTACGAAGCGTTTGTTCGTAGGATTAACGCCAGCTGCAGCAAACACATGCCCCAGCCCCGGTTTTTGGCTGTTCGTGACGGTCAGCTATGACAGTCTTGAGCCTCGATTTTTGCAGATTTCTGTGAAATTCGCTAAAATAAAAACGATCTAGCTAGATTATGTACACTTTAAGCTCAATGTACATACCTTGTTTGGCCAATTTGGTCGATTGTGGAAAAAAAGTCGAACCGTTTTTAGTTATGGAGAGCCATCGCGCTATAGCTCGATACGAGAGAATAACAGAAATGTAGCTAGAATCCACACCTCACACAAGTTAACCGAGACGCAAAACTGTACGTCCAATCCAAAAAATAAGGATATTTTCCGAGACCCAAGACTCTGCCTAAACCAGAGATATTCTTTATATGTCTGTGCAATCAGAAATACGACTCTACCTGCAGTTTCGAAAACGTGTTCCTTTTGCTTTCCTGGTGCGTGTTTGTTTGGTTGCCACGGTGATGGCGCAGCTGTGATGGCTAACGAGCTAGGCAGAGAGAAAAACGAACATTTACATAGCATCCACACGTCAAACAAGTTGACCTAGACGCAAAACTATACGTCCAATCCAAAAAATAAGGATAATTTCCGAGACCCAAGACTCTGCCGAAACCAGAGATGTCCTTTATATTTCTGTGCGGTCAGAAATACGACTCTACCGGCAGTTTCAAAATCTTGTTCTTTTTGCTTTCTCTGACGATTTTGTCACCAGATTTGCATTGGTCTCTATGGGGCGAGAGTTGGACTTTGTCTCGCTTTCATGGGGCTCTGAACAAATGTGTACGTCTGTTGGATTCAACAGACAACTGTCTACGACCAGCACAAAATTAGCTATCTATTGATCCAAAAATGAAGCATGAAGAGCGAAAATTGTGGCAATGCTGGCAAACTAGAAATATTTTTTCAACGACATCCGAAGCTGCCCTCCACTCTAAGCGTTTCAGTCTGCACTCTAGGGTTTCACGTAAACACCCATGTAAATCTCAGAAACGGCTTGAAAAAGTCATGAAACATAATCAGTGATATTGAAAAAAGTTGAATATATATCAAAAAGCTGAATTATTTAAAAATAGTTTAGGGTTTTGTCAACATTTTAAAGTTTAAATGGTGGCTCTAGCTGAAAGATTGAGGAAGAAGAAGGATTTGGAAGTTGAAGAAGTTTAAAGAAGTTTGAGAGGATTTGAAAGAAAACTCCATTGGAAACCCATGTAAAAAATATTATGAATATTGATTTATATTAATTCAAGCATAAGAGGTACAAAGCTGAAAAGTCATAGCACCCATGGCCTGAAACTGCTGAATTTTTTGATAGCTGAACGGTTTTAATAGCTGAAGATTTGAAGGTGCTGAAACGTGCCACGGAAGAAATGGCTGAGTGGTTAGGGAATCGGGCTAGTAATCAGAAGGTTGCTAGTTCGATTCCCGGCTATGCCAACCGAATGATGTTGTGTCCTTGGGCAAGGCACTTCACCCTACTTGCCTCGGGGGGAATGTCCCTGTACTTACTGTAAGTCGCTCTGGATAAGAGCGTCTGCTAAATGACTAAATGTAAATGTAAATAGAAAATAAATAATAATAATAAAAACTATAAGTTGAAGCAGCATTCCAACAATAAAGATTCAAAGAATAATACTTGGAATGCTGAAGCAGCATTCCAACGATAAAAATAAGTTGAATAAAGATTCAAAGAACAATACTTGGAATGCTGAAGCAGCATTCCAACAATAATAAAGAGAAACAGGAAAACAATAGTAAGTTAAACAATAATGCTTAACAGCATGCTCACAATAAATATATATGTGAGAGAACAATGGTTGTTCTCGCCGAAGGCGTGAGCACACCCAATAAGAAAAGGTAGAAACACTTAAGTGGCTTCGCCGCTTCGCGGCTTGGCCACCAATAATAAGAAAAGGTAGAAACACTTAAGTGGCTTCGCCGCTTCGCGACTTGGCCACCAATAATATATATGAGAGAGAACAAAGGTTGTGCCCTTGCCGAAGGCAAAGCACACCCAATAATAATAATAATATGATATATGTGAAAGAACAAAGGTTGTGCCCTTGCCGAAGGCAAAGCACACCCAATAATTTAATTTACAGCGAGTACGAGTAGTTAACCCTTGTGTTATCTTCGGGTCATTCTGACCCTCAGTCGTTGTGACCCACCGTCGTATTGCGACAACTTTACCGCATACAAAAACAAAGTAAAGCAATTTTGTATTTTTGTAAGCATGCGTCAGACCCCCCACATTGCGAAGGTTAAAAGAAAATTATTTTTATTTGTTTTTGTATTGGGTAAACACAACGATGGTTCGTTATGAACCTTTGGGTCATGTGACCCGAAGGCAGCACAAGGGTTAAATCAGTTAAAAACTAACCAACAAGTGCAACAAGTCCCTCAATAAGTGTCATTGTGTTCCTGGAGGAAATAACCTAACATCGGATCCAATAAATTTTAAGTACCGTTGTACTCCCGGCAAGGGCGTAGGTTTGGTCTCACCTTTGGTAGGGACACTTGAGTGTCAGTTTGTTCAGATGTTTTTTTTTTTTTATATGTAGGTACCGTATTTCTTCAAATAAACGCTGCGGCGTTTATTAAATAACATTCATACTTGGTGCGGCGTTCATTCGAGGGCGGCGTTTAATTAGTAAGGGTGATCTTGTGAATTGTAGCTGCAGTGCAGCCATAGACAACTTTGTTGCTGGCATTGTGACAAATGAATCATGCTGCTAAAAACGCGGGTTTCATTTACTACCGCTGACCTCCTTGTCTATTCTTTGTTTGTCTATCAGTGTGGCAACTCCCTTTCTCATTGGCTATCAAGGTGTGCGTTGGTAGTACAACTGTCTCAAATACAGGTGTTCTACATTGTGTAGAAATATGAAGCAGCATGCCTAAATGTTCATACACGTTAGCTTTCAAACAGAAAGTTATGTACATGTGTAATAAATACTGGGGTTGAATTTAACCAATTAAATAACCGTTTTCAGATGTTTTTGGTGCGGTGTGTATTCGAGGGCGGCGTTTATTACACAACGTTCATTTTTGGTGCGGTGTTTATTCGAGGGCGGCATTTATTCGAGGGCGGCGTTTATTCGAAGAAATACGGTAATAGGTTCAGGTTTTATGGAGCTGTACTAGGCATACATCATCTGTACTGGACTTCTGAGCAATGAAATCATATATGATGCATACATTTGGGCATACCAATTTATAGCACTGTTTTACTATCTACAAGTATAAGTGTGAATGATAACATTCATGGGTAACATTGTCTAAACATCCCTTAAAGATCCTGTAAAGTGGACCTGGAATCGAGTTTTAAGTTCGCCACATCACAGAATAATGTGTTATTAACTACCCATCCAAATTCGAATGAAAAAATAACACAGACAAGTATGTTATGTCTCTCCACCTTCAAGAAAAGGCTCAAGACGCACTTGTTCCGGGAGTACAACGGTACTTAGGAATGGTTCGCTTGACCCGATGTTAGTTTCCTCAAGGATCACAATGACTCTTGCTCAGAGACTTGTTGCTCTTGTGGTTAGTGGTAACTGATTTAAATTTTTTGTACTCGCTGTGATATATTGTTTTTATTATTGTTGCTTGTTTTTTCCACAGGTACACTTGCACGTATCAGAATAAGAATGGGATTTATTCGCCATGAAAGTTTGCACAGACAAGGAATTTGCTTTGGCAGGAAGGTGCATACAATAAACATATACCTAAAATTTTAATATGTGGACTATCTATATTAAGGATACATAAACTAGCAGTACTAAGTGGGATTAGAATAGAATTAAATATACAATAAAATAAAATATAAGTTGCCGTAAATTACTATATAAAAATACAAAAATACAAATATTACAAAAAATACAAATGTACAAGATACCATTTTGTAATGCAGTGCAAAAAGCAGTGTGTTTTAAGCAAGAAGTCATTAGAGTCAGTGTGGTCCCTTGGCCTTGTTGAAGAGGCCAACAGCGGAAGGGAAGAAACTGTTTTTGTGGCGTGAGGTATTGGTCCTGATGGACCGCAGCCTTCTGCCGGAGGGGAGTGACTGAAACAGGGAGTGTCCAGGGTGGGAGGAGTCGGCCACAATCTTCCTCGCTTGCCTCAGGGTCCTTGAGGTGTGCAGGTCCTCGAGGGTAGGCAGATTGCAGCCAATCACCTTTTCAGCAGTGCGGATGATACGCTGCAGTCTGCTCTTGTCCTTGGCAGTGGCAGCAGCGTACCAGACGGTGATGGAGGAGGTGAGGATGGACTCAATGATGGCTGAGTAGAAGTGCACCATCATTGTCTTTGGCAGGTTGAACTTCTTCAGCTGCCGAAGGAAGAACATCCTCTGTTGTGCTTTCTTGATGAGGGAGCTGATGTTCAGTTCCCACTTGAGGTCCTGGGAGAGGATAGTGCCCAGGAAGCGGAAGGACTCCACAGTGTTGACTGGGGAGTCACACAGGGTGATGGGGGTGAGTGGGGCTGTGTTCCTCCTGAAGTCCACAACCATCTCCACTGTCTTAAGAGCATTGAGCTCTAAGTTGTTATGGCTGCACCAGGTCACCAGGTTGGCCGCTTCCCACCTATAATCAGACTTGTCTCCACCAGAGATGAGCCCAATAAGGGTGGTGTCGTCCGCAAACTTCAGGAGTTTGACGGACGGATGACTGGAGGTGCAACTGTTGGTGTACAGGGAGAAGAGCAGAGGAGAAAGGACGCAGCCCTAAGGTGATCCGGTGCTGATGGACCGGGAGTCGGAGACTTGTGTTCCCAGCTTAACGCACTGCTTCCTGTCAGACAGGAAGTCTGTGATCCACCTGCAGGTGGAATCAGGCACGTTCAGCTGGGAGAGCTTGTCCTGAAGCAGGGCGGGGATGATGGTATTGAAGGCAGAGCTGAAGTCCACAAACAGGATCCTGGCATAGGATGCTGGGGAGTCCAGGTGCTGTAGGGTGAAGTGGAGGGCCATGTTAACTGCATCGTCCACAGACCTGTTGGCTCTGTAGGCAAACTGCAGGGGGTCCAGTAGAGGGTCAGTGATGGATTTAAGGTGTGCCAGTACCAGGCGCTCGAAAGACTTCATTACCACAGAGGTCAGGGCGACGGGTCTGTAGTCATTATGTCCTGTTGGCCTTGGCTTTTTGGGCACAGGGATGATGGTGGAGGACTTGAGACAGGCTGGCACATGGCATGTCTCAAGGGAGGTGTTAAAGATGTAGGTAAACACCGGAGACAGCTGGTCAGCGCAGTGCTTGATGGTGGCTGGAGAGACAGAGTCCGGCCCAGCTGCTTTGCGGGGATTCTGCCTCTTGAAAAGTCTGTTAACTTCACCCTCCTGAATGGAGAGAGTCGTCACTGTAGAGGGGGGAGGTGGGAGGCCTCCTGGGTGGGAAGGGGTAGTTCAGGACTGTCCAATTGTCTTTCAAATCTGCAGTAGAACTCATTCAGGTCGTTGGCCAGGCGGGAGTCGTTAGTGGAGTGGGGGGCTCTGGGCTTGTAGTTGGTAATCTGCCTAAGCCCTCTCCAGACAGAAGCAGAGTCGTTTGCAGAGAATTGGTGTTTTAGTCTCTCTGAGTACAGTCGTTTAGCCTCCCTCACCGCCTTGCTAAACCTGTTCTTTGACTCCTTGAAACTGTCTTTGTCCCCACTCCTAAACGCGGCCTCTTTCTCTGACCTCAACCTTCTGAGTTTAGCTTTAAACCAGGGTTTGTCGTTATTGTAGCTTACCCTGGTGCGTGTTGGTATACAGCAGTCCTCACAGAAGCTGATGTATGATGTCACAGCCTCTGTGAGCTCATCCAGACTATTGGTAGCAGTCGTGAACATGTCCCAGTCTGTGCAGTCCAAGCACGCCCGCAGATCCTCCATAGCTTCACTGGTCCACTGTTTTGATGTACTCACAGCAGGCTTACAGCGCTTTAGCTTCTGCCTGTATGCAGGAATCAGGTGGACCATGGCGTGGTCAGAGTGACCCAGTGCTGCTCGGGGGACCGCATGGTATGCTTTGCTGATTGTAGAGTAGCAGTGATCCAAGGTGTTTCCTTCTCTGGTAGGGCATTTGATGAATTGTCTATATTTTGGGAGTTCTTGAGTGAGATTGCCTTTGTTAAAGTCACCTAGCACAATAACCAAGGAATCCGGATTTTCATGCTCCACACTCAGTATCTGGCTGGCGAGCACACGTTGAGCCTCGTTGACGCTAGCCTGCGGAGGCATGTAGACGCCGACCAGAATGAATGATGCAAACTCTCGTGGCGAGTAAAAAGATCTACAGTTAATAAAAAATGAATACAGATCAGGAGAACAGTGCTGCAGAATCACTGTCACATCTTCATACCAGCCACTGTTAATGTAAAAACAAATACCACCGCCTTTTGTTTTGCCAGAGAGCACAGGGTCACGATCCGCTCTCAGCAGTTTGAAACCTGCTAGCTGTAGCGCAGAGTCTGGGATCAGTTCACTCAGCCATGTCTCCGTAAAGCACAAAACGGAAGATGAATGAAAGTCACTGTTTTTCCACACCAGTAGCTGAAGTTCATCCAGTTTGTTGCTCAGTGAACGCAAGTTGGAGAGAAATATCCCCGGTAACGCTGTGCGTGCCCCACGCCGACGGAGTCGCACCAGAGCACCGGCTCGCTTGCCTCTCCTACGGCGCTTCGCTGCTAGGACAAAGCCGAGGGCGGCTTTGACTATAATTCCCACTAATTCTGCCGCTGGAAGCAGAAAAGTGGGAAATAAATCCACAGGAGTTGTAGTCCTGATGTTTAGAAGTACTTCTCTAGTTAGAGAACCCCGGAAATCTTGGCAGAATAGCAGTATAGCGGTTCATGTTGTTTAATTGTAACTTGTTTAACTACATGCTCTTATGGTTCTTCCCTTTGGCATTTACTTTGGTTGTTCACAATGTGTGCTGCATGTTTTGGCTACTTGCAATGTTTTGTGGCTATCTTGTTGTTATGATCAGTGACCTATGCACTTTGTAAATCTCTCTCTTGGAAGTCGCTTTGGATAAAAGCATCTGATAAATGAATAAATGTAATGTAAATGTTAAATTAGGCTTTGAAATCGTGAATAAATCATCAGTCTTCTCTGCTTGAGACTGGGGGGGGCGTGTCGCCTGAAGGAGCTGAAGCTCCGCCCCTCGCTGCCTAGTGCCTACCTCCGACCCAGATAATGGACTATGTCAAGCCGAAACAAAAACGTATAGAATTAGTATTTATTTGTTCAATGAGTGAAACATACAGATGCATATAAATGAAATGTTCCCCTGAGCTGTAACAGTAAAAATGGACACCAGAGACAGCAGACAGTGAGCTCTCCAACTGGGCTACTTCTAACACATTAGCTACCATTTCACCAAAATACCATCATTCTACACGAGTAGCCTAATATCAATTTAGCGGTTTGCACTAACTCATAGCAGAGATACCTCTGGAAAAGTTATCTAGTATAATTATAACAAGCACACAGAACTGAGTGATGAACTGCTGGCGGCGGTGGGCGATGCTCGGTACGGCTCCACGCTGCAAGAGAAGCCGTGTTGGTGAACCCCGTCTGTCTCTGGTCCATGTTAAAACTGTCCGCCGTGAAATGGTCAGTGCAGAGGCGGCTGTTGGAGTTTATCCGAAGCTTTCCATGAGCGTGGCTCTTCACAAAATCTATCCACCTATTTTTCCTTTCATTATCAATAGGGAACTTAAATGGCGTTGCAGCGCAGCTGTAGTTCTTGCATCCAGGGAAGATGCAGTTGCGGGTGGTGGGAGACATCCCAGCTAGACATCCCTAGCTAGCTAGCTAGCTAGCTAGCTGATGTAGGCTACAATAACAGTACAGCAGGAGGAGCCATTCAGTGATCTGACGTAGATAGGGCGAAATGACGTAGATAGGGCATTTTTTGGCTCCGCCCATTAAAACCTGATCTGAAAAACGGAAGAGAAACTGTTCTTCGGTTTAACTCCACATTTCAGTGTGACAAAGTTTTAGCGCTTTGCACATGCTTTCAGGAACTCATTTCACACGTATATAATGTACTTAGAAGCAAAACATGGAATTTACTTTACAGGATCTTTAAAAACTGCAATTTAATGCAATCTTTACCAAAATGGACAATTCAACTTCTCACCTGAACCCCTGATGCTGATTCATCACAAACCTCAGTGTTTCCCCTACCATTATATTAGGGGGCCCCCCGCCCCCCCAATGGCACCCCCCGCCCACCCTGGAAGGTCAAGTTAATAATAATAAAAAATAAATATATAGAATTAAAAAATAATAATAAAAGCGCCCGATCACAAAATAAGTCATTTAAGGTTACCTTTCCTATAAAACAGGTCTATAGCTTGCTCTTTTATTAAACAAACTAAATGGCTTTATGTTATTTATCTTATTTACACGATGGCGTGTCATTTACATTTAGTCATTTAGCAGACGCTCTTATCCAGAGTGACTTACAGTAGGTACAGGGACATTCCACCCGAGGCAAGTAGGGTGAAGTGCCTTGCCCAAGGACACAACGTCATTTGGCATAGCCGGGAATTGAACTGGTGGGGACGATTGTGTCTTTCCCAAACTTTGGTCGTGACTAGTCCCTATGGTCCCTATGCAAACCTACGCCCTTGACTCCCGGAACAAGTGCGTCTTTAGCCTTTTCTTGAAGGTGGGGAAACAGTCAGTGTCTCTGATGGAGATGGGGAGATTATTCCACCATTTAAGGGGCCAGACAGGCTGTGGCGGAACATTTTACATGGGGTGGCAAGAGGTCTTGGCAGGGTGGCATGGGTAAACAGTACGTGGGAATCCCTATATGTGAATGGCTTTAACAAAATGAACACAAAAATACTTTTAAACTACGATAGTTAATGTTTAATCATGCCCTTACACACTACAAGCGTTTTTAATTCACAACAGGAATAAGCCCAGTCAGGGCCAGAGTGGGACCAATTTTCAGCAAGGGAGTGTAATCATAAACATATATACATAGACGCCCCATTGGCCCTTGGCTCGCGTGTCAACTCGCCGCCATCTTGGGGAGGTAATCATTTTTTTGTTACAATGTGTCTGGATGGGAGTTTCGGGAAAAGATACATGGCAATAAGTTGGTATTTCATGGTTCTACAGTGTTTCAGTTATGGTTCGTGCACTTCTTGATGTGTTCTCATGTCATTTTATGAATCTGAACTGTAATGGACATTTCGCGTGACCGGTAATTTAAAAAGAAAGAAAGACAAACGAACTCAACTCACTCACAATACCGTTACTCAGTAACGGTATTGTAGCTACATTCATAAAGCTACATTCATAAAGTCATGAAGTCAAGATGCCTCAGTGTTGTGCAGCTTGGGGCTGTACAAACTGCAGAACAATTACAACAACAATTTGTGGAATAACCTTTCACAAGTAAGTCTGAACAATTGTTTCTGGTTGTATTTTGCCATTATAACATGATCTATGTTGAGAGCTAACTAACAGTTAGTTGGCTACCAGAGTCAGACTATTAGCTAATAGCTAACGTGAAATGGACATGGGGAGCCAAGCCTAACGTTACGTTATTCAACATTTGTCAAAAGAAGAGAATATTGGCCTAACAAAAAATATAGACTATATATATATACAACCCCTCCCTGAGTCACCACCTTACCGCGGTGGAGGGGTTTGCGTGTCCTAATGATCCTGGAAGCTATGTTGTCGGGGGCTTTATGCCCCTGGTAGGGTCACCCAAGGCAGACAGGTTCCAGGCGAAGGATCAGACAAAGCGTGGCTCAAAAACTACCATGAAGAAAAATAACAATGGTTCTCAGTTGCCCCTGCCCGGAAGCGGGTCACCGGGGCCCCCCCCTGGAGCCAGGCCCGGGGGTGGGGCTCGATGGCGAGCGCCTGGTGGCCGGGCCTTTTCCCATGGGGCCCGGTCGGGCACAGCCCGAAGAGACAACGTGGGACCCCCTTCCAGTGGGCTCACCATCCGCAGGAGGGGTCATGGGGGTCGGGTGCAGTGCGAGACGGGCGGCGGCCGAAGGCGGGGGCCTTGGCGGTCCGATCCTCGGCTGCAGAAGCTAGCTCTAGGGACGTGGAACGTCACCTCGCTGGCGGGAAAGGAGCCGGAGCTGGTGCGCGAGGTAGAGAAGTTCCGGCTAGATATAGTCGGCCTCGCCTCGACGCACAGCATCGGCTCCGGAACCAGTCTCCTTGAGAGGGGCTGGACTCTCTTCCACTCTGGAGTTGCCCTCGGTGAGAGGCGTCGAGCTGGGGTGGGAATACTTGTTTCCCCTCGGTTCGGCGCCTGTACGTTGGGGTTCACCCCGGTGGACGAGAGGGTAGCCTCCCTCCGCCTTCGGGTGGGGGGACGGGTCCTCACTGTTGTTTGTGCTTATGCACCAAATGGCAGTGCAGAGTACCCACCCTTTTTGGAGTCTCTGGGAGGGGTGCTGGAAAGCGCTCCTCCCGGAGATTCCCTCGTCCTCCTGGGGGACTTCAATGCTCATGTGGGCAATGACAGTGAGACCTGGAGGGGCGTGATTGGGAGGAACGGCCCCCCCAATCTGAACCCGAGCGGTGTTTTGTTGTTGGACTTCTGTGCTAGACACGGCTTGTCCATAACGAACACCATGTTCAAGCATAAGGGTGTTCATATGTGCACTTGGCACCAGGACACCCGAGGTCTCAGTTCAATGATAGACTTTGTAGTCGTGTCGTCGGATCTGAGGCCGAATGTCTTGGACACTCGGGTGAGGAGAGGGGCGGAGCTGTCAACTGATCACCACCTGGTGGTGAGTTGGCTACGATGGTGGGGGAAGACGCCGGTCAGGCCTGGCAGGCCCAAACGTAATGTGAGGGTCTGCTGGGAACGGCTGGCAGAATCCCCTGTCAGAAGGAGCTTCAACTCCGGAAGAGCTTCGACCATGTCTCAGGGGAGGCCGGGGACATTGAGTCCGAATGGGCAATGTTCCGGGCCTCCATTGTTGAGGCGGCTGACCGGAGCTGCGGACGCAAGGCGGTCGGTGCATGTCGCGGCGGTAACCCTCGGACTCGGTGGTGGACGCCGGAGGTGAGGGAAGCCGTCAAGCTGAAGAAGGAGGCCTATCGGACTTTGTTGGCTGGTAGGACTCCAGAGGCAGCTGATGTGTACCGGCAGGCCAAGCGGAATGCGGCTTTGGCGGTCGCGGAGGCAAAAACCCGGGCGTGGGAGGAGTTCGGCGAGGCCATGGAGAATGACTTCCGAACGGCTTCGAAAAGGTTCTGGACCACCATCCGGCGACTCAGGAGGGGGAAGCAGTGCACTGTCAACGCTGTATATGGTGGGGATGGTGCGCTGCTGACCTCGATGGGGGACGTCCTGGATCGGTGGAAGGAATACTTTGAAGACCTCCTTAATCCCACCAACACGCGTTCCGACGTGGAGGCAGAGTCTGGGGACATTGGGGGGGGCCCTTCTATCTCTGGGGCTGAGGTCGCCGAGGTGGTTGAAAAGCTCCGTGGTGGCAAGGCCCCTGGGATGGATGAGGTCCGCCCGGAGTTCCTTAAGGCTCTGGATGTTGTAGGGCTGTCTTGGTTGGCACGACTCTGCAACATCGCGTGGACATCAGGGACAGTGCCTCTGGACTGGCAGACCGGGGTGGTGGTTCCCCTCTTTAAAAAGGGGGACCGGAGGGTGTGCTCCAACTTTAGGGGGATCACACTCCTCAGCCTCCCTGGGAAAGTCTATTCAGGGGTGCTGGAGAGGAGGGTCCGTCGGATTGTCGAACCTTGGATTCAGGAGGAGCAATGTGGTTTTCGTCCTGGCCGTGGAACTGTGGACCAGCTCTATACCCTCGGCAGGGTTCTGGAGGGTGCATGGGAGTTCGCCCAACCAGTCTACACATGTTTTGTGGATTTGGAAAAGGCGTTCGACCGTGTCCCTCGGGGGCTCATGTGGGGGGTGCTCCGGGAGTACGGGGTACCAGACTCCCTGATCGGGGCTGTTCGGTCCCTGTACGACCGGTGCCAGAGTTTGGTCCGCATTGCCGGTAGTAAGTCGAACTTGTTCCCGGTGAGGGTTGGACTCCGCCAGGGCTGCCCTTTGTCACCGATTCTGTTCATAACTTATATGGACAGAATTTCTAGGCGCAGCCAGGGCGTTGAGGGGGTCCGGTTTGGGGACCTCAGGATCGGGTCGCTGCTTTTTGCGGATGATGTGGTCCTGTTGGCTTCATCGGGCCGTGACCTCCAGCTCTCACTGGAGCGGTTCGCAACCGAATGCGAAGCGGCTGGGATGGGAATCAGCACCTCCAAATCTGAGGCCATGGTTATCGACCGGAAAAAGGTGGAGTGCAATCTCCGGGTCGGGGAGGAGATCTTGTCCCAAGCGGAGGAGTTCAAGTATCTCGGGGTCTTGTTCACGAGTGAGGGAAGGATGGAGCGCGAGATCGACAGGCGGATCGGTGCGGCGTCCGCAGTGATGCGGGCTCTGCATCGGTCCGTTGTGGTGAAGAAGGAGCTGAGTCGAAAGGCGAAGCTCTCTATTTACCAGTCGATCTACGTTCCTACCCTCACCTATGGTCACGAACTGTGGGTAGTGACCGAAAGAACGAGATCGCGAATACAAGCGGCCTAAATGAGTTTTCTCCGCAGGGTGTCCGGGCTCTCCCTTAGAGATAGGGTGAGAAGCTCGGTCATCCGGGAGGGGCTCAGAGTAGAACCGCTGCTCCTCCGCGTCGAGAGGGGCCAGTTGAGGTGGCTCGGGCATCTGATAAGGATGCCTCCTGGACGCCTCCCTGGTGAGGTGTTCTGGGCACGTCCCACTGGGAAGAGGCCCTGGGGAAGACCCAGGACACGCTGGAGGGACTATGTCTCTCGGCTGGCCTGGGAACGCCTCGGGGTCCCCCAGGAAGAGCTGGTGGAAGTGGCCGGAGAGAGGAAAGTCTGGGCCTCCCTGCTTAGGTTGCTGCCCCCGCGACCCGACCCCCGGACAAGCGGAAGATGATGGATGGATGGATGGATGGATATATATACAATCTACTTTTACTTGGATGTCGTTAATTATATAGCATATATGGTTGCAACGGGAAAACTTGAATCCCTGCTGTGCCGTTGAGTTCGTTTGTCTTCCTTTTTAAATTTAACTAGGGTGACCAGATTTGAGTTTGTGAAAAAGAGGACACTTCGTTGCGAAGTGATAAGGGAGATACCCGTCTGGTCACCCTAATTAAACGGTTCACGCCAAATGACAGTTAGAGCTCAGATTATAACTGAAACACACTAGACCCATGAAATACCAATTTATTGCCATGTATCTTTCCCAAAACTCATTGTAACAAAACACCTGCGTTTCAGCTGGGCGACTGATATTATGAATATGACTGTAGTTAGCTGGCTAGCTAACATTTCTCACACTTTGAAGGTTTCTCAAAGAGAAGGAGTTGAGGAGGCAGTGGGAATTTGCTGTTAGAAGGGAACATTTTTCTGCCAGTGACTACTCCGTGCTCTGCAGTGAGCACTTTAAGCAGGAGGACATTGACAGGACAGGTCAGATTGTCAGGATTAGAGATGGAGCTAAGCCAACAGTCTTCATTTTCCAAAGAGTAGATCTATCACTAGGCTATACGGATTTGAGAGCAAGTCAATGTCACACTTTAGTGAAAATGTTTTTTTGTTTTTTGTTTTATGTTTAGGAATCAAAGACGTAATGTATTGTGAGATACTTAAACCTGTTTAACCCTTGTGCTGCCTTCGGGTCACATGACCCTAAGGTTCATAACGAACCATCGTTGTGTTTACCTAATTTTACCCAATACAAAAACAAATAAAAATAATTTTCTTTTAACCTTCGCAATGTGGGGGGTCTGAGACAGCCCAACGGTTAAAAATGCTTCACTTTGTTTTTGTATGCAATAAAGTTGTCGCAATACGACGGTGGGTCACAATGACTGATGGGTCAGAATGACCCGAAGATAACACAAGGGTTAAGTATTTTTCCTTCCATTTCAGCAAGTGGCAACCAGGACAACACAAGCCTCAAGGAAGGCTGAAGAGAGCCTGTCAGTGGACTGTTGTCTGCAAGAGACTGAACCTCTACCTAATGTTGTGAATGTGAGTATTTGTACTAGCTATGCATCAAGCATCTGTGATTGTGAGTGATGTGATATAAACATTACTCAAAACATTTTCATCCTTCTTTCTTTTAGGAACACCTGTATGCAATGCCTGCATCTCCCACTGGTCTGAAGACTAAATTCAGTAAAGCCTTGGGTAGGGTGGAGAGTCTGGAGAGAGATTTGAGGAACACAAAGGTACGAGAACGGAGGGCAAAAAAATAAAAATAAAATCCTCATAAATGAAGAGCTGAAAGAAAGGCTTGATTTTTACTCAGGTAAAATTAAAATAAAACTTTGAACTTCATGTATATCTTAGGGGTGTACCCAACAGAGTAGTATCTAAGGCAGAAGCGTAACAAGAAAATAACTGCAACATCATGAGTTCAAATACGCACCTTGTAACTGGATTTCCTGAATGTACATTCTAGGTACAAAAAAGTGTACTTATTATTTTAACCCTTGTGTTATCTTCGGGTCATTCTGACCCATCAGTCATTGTGACCCACCGTCGTATTGCGACAGATTTACCGCATACAAAGACAAAGTGAAGCATTTTCTTTTAACCGTTGGGCTGTCTCAGACCCCCCACATTGCAAAGGTTAAAAGAAAATTATTTTAATTTGTTTTTGTATTGGGTAAAATTGGGTAAACACAACGATGGTTCGTTATGAACCTTTGGGTCATGTGACCCGAAGGCAGCACGAGGGTTAAGGGCACTTACCAATTAGTCTGTGCTAACTGAATTTCAGATCTTCCGATAGGCCTCCTGTCAAAACAGGGCCATGAGTACAGCAAAGACCAGAAGGAGTTTGCCCTCACTCTCCACCTACATGGTCCAAAAGCTTACGCCTATCTGAGAGAGTCTCTCCACATATTCACCTACCACATCCACATACATTGCAAAGGTATTTGTCATGTCATTTAATTGCACTTTTTAAAATTACTGGTTCAAATACATTATATAACTACTTTTTCATTTGATAAAGGTGGATGAGTTCTGTGGATGCCAAGCCTGGCCTCAACATGATGATGTTGGACATGTTGAGGAAAAAACAAGAGGCAGATCCAGTCAAATATAGACGTGTGGCGCTCAAGTTGGATGCCATGGCCATCAAAAAGCATGTCCAGTATAATCCGCATACCCAGAAAATGTCTGGATTTGTGGATATGGGGGATGGCATAAATGAGACTGATGTTGCCACTGAGGCCCTCGTGTTAATGGTGGTTGGCCTACAAGGCCATTGGAAGGCTCCAATTGCCTATTACCTTACCAAGTCTGTGTCCCCTGACACACAGAAGGTCCTGCTGGTTCATGCGTTGGAGGCACTGCACGAGCGTGAAATAAGGGTCATGTGTGTGACAATGGATGGGCATGCCTCCAATATCAGCATGTGTCAGCTAAAGGCAAACCCTTGTGAACCTTTACAAACATTTTTCCCACATCCAGTGACTGGTGAGAGGGTGTTTGTAATGATGGACGCTTGCTATATGTTAAAGCTGGCACGAAACATGTTACAGGCATACAGTCCAATACGAAGCACCACTGGCCTCATAAACTGGAGCTACATTGTTCATTTGAATGATGTGCAAACCCAAAACTTTTTTTGGTACTCCACGTAGATTATACACCCTTGAATATATAAACGACTCAACGGAATCGGTTGAGAAATGTAAACGCTGAAGTGCTTTTTTACCAGAAAAGCCGCAGCTCCACCGTTCACTTGCGTTTGTTTACAGACGAGTCATTACCTCCCCAAGATGGCGGCGAGTTGGCACGTCGCAGCAATGTTCTGAAGCAGACAATGGGGCGTCTATGTATATACAGTTAGGTCCATAAATATTTGGACATTGACGCAATTTTCATCATTTTGGCTCTGTATACCACCACAATGGATTTGAAATGAAACAATCAAGATGTGCTTTAAGTGCAGACTTTCAGCTTTAATTTCAGGGTATTTACATCCAAATCAGGTGAACGGTGTAGGAATTACAACACATGTGGTGTAAAGAACTGATGTCCACTCAATAAGTATAAGTGCAAAGTTCTCTATTGAACAAACGTGAAGGTAACACACAGGCAGGTAAATCCAACTTATCACTTTAGCATCAACATAAGACTAACGTATCTCGCGTGATCTCATTACCGGTGACGTCACTCATAAGGTCACATATACATGTACACATTATATGACATCTCCCCTTTTCAGCTTGTTTCTTTCTCTCAGAACAAAACAAGACAATTACATTTCCTGACTAAACATTCATAAGATACTGCTTTCATTAAATCAGCAAGACACTGATATTACTTAGCTTATCAAACACTAAATTATCAAAATCAAAATCTGAGCATTTTATCAATTAGATCATTAGAACATTAGCTTATTTCACAGCTTCAGTAAACTTTTAAATTCACAGAATCAACAACCTTATTTTTTTCTCTTTCTTTTCTTTCCCCTCCCCACAGTCCATAGCTTAATTACTGAACAAAATAGCAACATACAGCACAGTGAACATGTGACATTCTTTCTTTTTTTTTTTTCTCTCTCTCTTTTTCACAGATTCAGTCTTTCCCCAGGTTTACTCTGTCTGCCAGACCGGGTATGAAACAGTCCATTCTGTGGGTCTGGTGGTTTGACACTTGCTGTTGGTGAGGTAGTGTCAGTCGAAACTGGAGGGTCGGGCTGCTGTCCAGCAGCTCCCTGCTGTAGTCCATCTGGAGCTAAAGGGTGTGCAGCTCCAGCTGTTTCAGGAACATGTTGCAAGTGACGGCGGTTGCGTCGCAGTGTTGCACCCTGGGGTGTTTCAATGACAAAGGATCGAGGTGTGATGCCTTCTCCAGTGACAATGGCGGGTGTTTTCCAGGACTTCTGATGGTCCAATTTCATGAGGACCGGATCACTTGGTTTTAGTGGTGGTAGGGGTCTGGCTCCATGGCGCTGATTAAAGTAGAATGCTTGTTTCTGTTTTTCCATTGCATCCTTATTCCTGACTAATTCCAGATCAGGCCATCGAGGCTGAAGATTTGCCTCCAGAGTCGGAAGAGTTGTTTTGATCTTCCGGCCCATAAGCAGCTCTGCTGGGCTCACGCCTGTGGTGGCGCAAGGCGTTGACCGATAGCACATAAGGGCGAGCAGAGGATCTTTCTGCTGTAGGATTCTCTTTGCGGTTTGTACTCCTCTCTCAGCATGTCCGTTCCCTTGGGGGTTGTGTGGACTAGAGGTGATGTGCATAAAGTCAAACTGTCTTGCAAACTCTTGAAACTCTTGGCAAGAGAACTGAGGCCCATTGTCTGAAACGACCTCATCTGGACAACCAAATCTTCCAAACACTCCTTTCAGCTTTAAAATCACCTGTGAAGCAGTGGTTGTTGGCAGGTGAAGTATCTCAAGGAACCGGGAGAAGTAGTCCGAGACAACAAGGTAGATGTGTTTGTTATGGTCACACAGGTCAATGGCGAGTCTCTTCCAGGGTCTATCAGGTAAAGGGGTTGAGATCAGGGGTTCCTTTCGCTGTGCGGGTTTCATCTCACGGCATACCTGACAAGACTGGACTTTGTTTTTAATTTCAGATGAGACGCCGGGTCACCACACAGACGCATGGGCCCGCTCTCGGCACTTTGTCAGACCTTGATGTCCGTCATGTATTCGATCCAGGATGTCTGCTCTCATGACATCAGGAATCACCATGCGGTTTCCTCTAATGATGATCCCGTTGTGTTCAGACAGTTCATTTCTGATGGGAAAGTAGTCTTTAATCACTGCTGGAACATTGCCTATATACTCAGGCCAACCGGATCTGACGTACTGCAACACTAACTGAAGATTGTAGTCAGCTGCTGTAGCTGTCTTTATGGCCATCAGTTTATGTGGAGTAGCTGGCATATTATCAACAATGGCTGCTATGTAACACGCTACATCTGAGTGAGTGTCAGCCTCTCTTTCTACGTACTGTAGCGGACTTCGCAAGAGTGTATCTGCCACTGTCAATGTTTTTCCAGGTGCGTATTCAGCTGTGGGTTTAAACCTCATCAGTCTCATGAGTAGCCTTTGGCATCGTATTGGCACATTGTCAAGGTCCTTTTTGTTCATAAGTGGCACCAAAGGTTTGTGGTCTGTGACCAACTTGAAGTTTTCAAGGCCACAGAGGTACTTCTCGAATCTCTCACACGCCCACACACTAGCCAAACATTCTTTCTCAATTTGGGCATATCTGGTCTCGGCCTCCGACAGACAACGCGAGCAGAATGCCACTGGTTTCCAGTCCTTGTCGTGCAGCTGCAGCAGTACCCCGCCAATGCCATAGCTGCTGGCATCAGCTGATACAGCAGTTGGTCGGTTCACATCGTAGAATTTCAGGACTGGAGAGGTAGACAGAATGTCTTTCAGGCGCTGGAATGCCTCCTGTTGAGAATGGTCCCACGTCCAAACTGACTTGGATCTTAACAGTTCATATAGTGGCTGGCCCACTGTTGACAGGTTTGGGATGTATTTCCCTAAGTAGTTAAACATACCCAGGACACGCCTTAGGTCATTCACATTCTGTGGTGGAGGGAGCTCACGGATTGCTTTGACTTTATCAGGGTCCGGCCTCACGCCTGATTTGTCAATTACCTGGCCCAGGAAGTGAAGCTGGTCTTGTCTGAATTTACATTTTTCTTTGTTCAGCTTCAGTCCGGCCGACTCAATCCTCTCCAACACCTTGCTGAGACGCTGGTCGTGCTGCTCAGGAGTGTCACCATACACTAGCACATCATCCATAAAGATTGCCACGCCTTCCAGGCCGTTGAGCGTCTCCGTCATCTTGCGCTGAAAAATTTCAGGCGCGCTCGTGATACCAAATGGGAGTCGTTTGAAGGCATATCTCCCAAAGGGCGTTATGAAGGTGGTTAATTTGGTGCTTTCTGGGTGGAGAGGAATTTGCCAAAAGCCAGAGGCGGCATCCAAAGATGTGAACATGGTTGCGCCACTGAGCTTTGCAGTGATTTCCTCTGCGGTAGGAAGGACATATCTCTCTCTACGTACACCTTCATTTAACCTCTTCAAATCCACACAGATACGCACTTTTCCATTTTTCCGTGGGACTGGCACCATTGGTGCACACCAGTCTGTAGGTTCAGTCACGGCTTCTATCACCTCATTCTCCTCCATTCGCTGCAATTCTTCTTTTACTTGCTGCAACATGGGCAAAGGGACGCGACGGGCCGTGTGCACTGTGTATGGCTGTGCGTTCTCTTTTAACAGGATTTTAACAGGTTCTGTTTTCAAAGTTCCAAGTTCACCGAATGCTTTGTGAACTTCTTCGATGCGCTTCACAAGCCCCATCGATGTTGCTGTGTCTCTGCTCAGCAAGTTATTTGCAGTTTTGCCACTGATGACGTACACAGGAAAAGTGTATGGCTTCCCTTTGTATTTTGTGCTAGCTAGAAATTTCCCTAAACAGTCCAATTGACCACCTGGACTACACAGTGTGATATTAGACGGCTCTAATTTCTTCTTGGGAGTTAATTTGTTAAATGTCTCTTCTCCCATAATGTTTGCATCTGCACCTGTGTCGATCTTAAATTTGACTGGTGCTGCTCCAATTGTTAACTTTATTGTCCATAGTTCGTCATTTCTGTTTGTGTTAGTGACTGCACCCAGGTAATACGGTCTCTGTGAAACTGTCTCTTCAGTTACTTCTCTCACTAATTTACTATAGCATTTATTTTCCCAGTGACCCCAATGGCGGAGCCAGGGGGTGGCCGGGGGTGGCCACGGCCACCCCCCGTAGAATCTCGGCCACCCCATTGGCCACCCCAAGCACCACATCAGAGCGGTTAAAAGTTTTGACGGCTGTGGAAAAATGCGGAACCTTTCTCGCACCGCTAGTACACTGTCGGACCCTTTAGCCACGCGCAGCGCGCACACATCCTGTATTTGAATTAAACGGCTCAAGCATGGCCTGAGAATGCCTGTTACCACCTGACGCTTCGACCGGCACCTGCGGCTAAGTGAAGAAACGCAAAACAGAAAGGTATGATATCATAATGGATGTTGTTTTTGTCTTCTAATAACTGTGACTATCCCACCCATGACTATCTATTTTGCGAAGTTTAGAAGCAAGCTAGATCGGAGGAGAACATAGTAAACTGTTAAAATTGCTATATGCTATGCTGTATTTGATAACTACGTTGCCAGAACGTGTTATGATTGTGTCAGGTATATACAGTATGCATTTTGGATAGGTGTCATTAAAGAGGGAAAAATAATGAAGAGGAAGAAGGCAGACATAGCGTCCTTCTTCAGGGCAAGTGGAAAGAAGACAGCTAAGGCAAAGAATGAGGATGAGATGGAGAAAAAACAGGCAGAGAGTGAGGATGAGGAGCCCCCAGAGAGCAGCAACTTAAATGGACCTCCAGGTATACAGTATAGAGACTCACATATAGTACAGCTTGATATGATGTTATCTTATTTACAATTGGCTTAAAGTGTGTCTATTCATATACAGGTCAGGTTGAAAGTGCATTGTAAAACATATCAGTTAGTTTTTTCATTACATTAAAGTATGGCATATTTGTATTTGCTACCCAGAGACACTTTCACTAATATTATACTTTAGCTTATAGTGTGTTTGTTAAACACTATATAGCATGCATTATAAAACCTTTAGGAAAATTACCTGTACACCTTATTGTAATTATTTTAGATGTTTCTGAAAGATTGATTGAGAGCAGGACAGAAGAGTCCTCCCTGAGGAGTGGCCCCAGTGGATCCCCAGGTAAATTGTCAATCTTACATTGTATGTTGTACTCTTCTGCTAACTTTTCCATCGATATTGTCCACAAGTTTATATTGAATATGTTTAATGCTGTAGAAAATGAATTTTAATCTTTTGTATCTGTGAAATTGGATAGTGGATCATTACACCTTGTGGAAAATACTTTAAACACCTATTAATGTTTTTAATATATATATTTAGATTCCCACAGAGAAGATTCAGACAGCGAGAGAGAGGAGCCTCCAACAACGAGTGGCGGCCCAAGTGGACCTCCAGGTATACTCACTCTTTCACACATACTGGACACTTTAATGCTTGTCATATTTACATTTGTTGTAATTCAGCAAATTGTATTCAGGATGTTATTTTATTTATTTTCCTATTTCTATACATTAGCTCAGTATTTTATACTTTTTGTTATTTAAAGATAAATCCATATTGTGATCAGACTTGATTAAAAAAACATTGCACTTCTAATTTTGCATCCTTGTTTTGTATTCCTGATGATACACTGAGAGAATTGACTTGGCTTGTCGCCATAAACTGAGGACATCTCTACTATAAAATAGAGTACCTTACTGTCATTGCATATCTCTACAACCATTGTTCGACTCAGTCGTACAATACAAAAAAAAACACAAATAGCAATCGCTAAATCAACACAGTTTAAAACCAAGTATGAATACAGAATAAGTGTATTCTTTTTTTTCACCTGAATTCCGAATAATGTTGAGATGTTTCCTATATGTGTCTAAAATAGCTCTGCATCGCCTGGTGAGACACATGCTTGCCACCCAAAAATTATCACTGGCCCCATCCTGGCCACCCCAATTGAAATTCCCTGGCTCCGCCACTGAGTGACCCACCTTTTTGCATCTGTTGCATGTTGAATTCATGGCTGGGCACCTTGCTGGATCGGTGTGTTTCAATTTCCCACATTTTCCACACTTAGAGTCTCCTTGCTCTCCACTTTCCCTCCTTTTGGGTTGCCATTTAGATTTCCCTCTGCCTGCTGCATTTCCACGGACCTCCTGCACCGCAGCGTGTGCTTCACCCTGCTGGTGAACTTGGAGTGTGACCTCTTCAGACTGGCGAACGTTTTGAACGGTTTGAGCAAGCGTCAGTTCAGCCATCAGTTGCAATTTGCGTGACAGTTCTTTATCGACAATGCCCACAACAATCCGGTCACGGATGTGCTCGTCTCTGTTCACGCCAAATTCACAGTGTTCTGACATCTCATAAAGGGCTCTGATGAACATTTCAGCTTTCTCACCGGGCCGCTGCACTCTCTGGTGAATTCGTTTGGGATAGAAGTATTCGTCATATTTCTTTAACACAACGTCAAACTTTTTCTCATCCGCTGCATCCGCAAAGTTGAAAGATTTGAAAATGTTCTCAGCTTCACTGCCCATGGCATAAATCAGTGAACTGACCTGAACTTCGCCACTCTCTTTAGTAAGTTTCGTCGCCATCCGAAATCTCTGGAAACGTTGCTTCCAATCTGCCCATTCATTCGGTCGGTCGAAAGCAAAACTTTCCGGGGGGTTAAACTTGGCCATCCTTTCGAAGCAATGTGTTCGTCAAGCGCTTCTGACACCATGTAAAGAACTGATGTCCACTCAATAAGTATAAGTGCAAAGTTCTCTATTGAACAAACGTGAAGGTAACACACAGGCAGGTAAATCCAACTTATCACTTTAGCATCAACATAAGACTAACGTATCTCGCGTGATCTCATTACCGGTGACGTCACTCATAAGGTCACATATACATGTACACATTATATGACATGTGGCCCCCCCCTTTTTAAGGGACCAAAAATAATTGGACAAACTAACATAATCATAAATCTAATTGTCACTTTTAATACTTGGTTGCAAATCCTTTGCAGTCAATGACAGCCTGAAGTCTGGAACCCATAGACATCACCAGACGCTGGGTTTCGTCCCTTGTGATGCTCTGCCAGGCCTCTACTGCAACTGTCTTCAGTTCCTGCTTGTTCTTGGGGCATTTTCCCTTCAGTTTTGTCTTTAGCAAGTGAAATGCATGCTCAATTGGATTTAGGTCAGGTGATTGACTTGGCCATTGCAGAACATTCCACTTCTTTGCCTTAAAAAACTCTTTGGTTGCTTTCGCAGTATGCTTCGGGTCATTGTCCATCTGCATTGTGAAGCGCCGTCCTATGAGTTCTGAAGCATTTGGCTGAATCTGAGCAGATAATATTGCCAGAAACACTTCAGAATTCATCCTACTGCTTTTGTCAGCAGTCACATCATCGATAAATACAAGGGAACCAGTTCCATTGGCAGCCATACATGCCCACGCCATAACACTACCTCCACCATGCGTCACTGATGAGGTGGTATGCTTTGGATCATGAGCAGTTCCTTCCCTTCTCCATACTCTTCTCTTCCCATCATTCTGGTACAAGTTGATCTCGGTCTCATCTGTCCATAGGATGTTGTTCCAGAACTGTACAGGGTCTTTTAGATGTTTTTTGGCAAACTCTAATCTGGTCTTCCTGTTTTTGAGACTCACCAATGGTTTACATCTTGTGGTGAACCCTCTGTATTTACTCTGGTGAAGTCTTCTCTTAATTTTGGACTTTGACACAGATACGCCTACCTCCTGGAGAGTGTTCTTGATCTGGCCAACTGTTGTGAAGGGGTTTTTCTTCACCAGGGAAAGAATTCTTCTGTCATCCACCACAGTTGTTTTCCGTGGTCTTCCGGGTCTTTTGGTGTTGCTGAGCTCACCAGTGTGTTCTTTCTTTTTAAGAATGTACCAAACAGTTGATTTGGCCACACCTAATGTTTTTGATATCTCTCTGATAGGTTTGTTTTGATTTTTCAGCCTAACGATGGCTTGCTTCACTGATGGTGACAGCTCTTTGAACTTCATATTGAGAGTTGACAGCAACAGATTCCAAACACAAATACCATACTTGAAATGAACTCTAGACCTTTTATCTGCTCCTTGTCAATGAAATAACGAACTCCCATGAGGGAATAACATACACCTGGCCATGGAACAGCTGAGCAGCCAATTGTCCAATTACTTTTGGTCCCTTAAAAAGGGGGGGGCCACATATCAAATGTGTTGTAATTCCTACACCGTTCACCTGATTTGGATGTAAATACCCTGAAATTAAAGCTGAAAGTCTGCACTTAAAGCACATCTTGATTGTTTAATTTCAAATCCATTGTGGTGGTATACAGAGCCAAAATGATGAAAATTGTGTCAATGTCCAAATATTTATGGACCTAACTGTATGTCTATGAGTGTAATGGCCAAAACCAGCCCATCCCCACCAGGGGCCGAGCCATACGTTGAACATTCGGGGCTTAACCCGAACCAAGTCAAGGATTTGATGTGATTTGAAATCAGAACTTCACATTAATGCTCGCGCGTGAGCGCAATTTTTTGCATTAATTTCAGTGCAAAATATTTTGTTGAGCTTTATGTAATATGAACATTAAGTTGGACTCCGGAAATTACAACCCAAATTTTTACCTGAAAGATTCGGGGCTTTTGAGAAAACATTTTTCCCACCCTTGCAGGGACCTAGATTTATGAAGTGACAGATCTTTCTTTTTTTACCTGGCTTTTTCAATTCCTCCTGGCATCTTTTTCCCATCCATTTTATTATTTTCGCATCAGCTTAATCTTGCTAACTCCCTCCACAACAATAAATCATGGTTCAGGGTTGTCCCCATGGCAACAACCTTGGTACACACACTTGTGTTTGAGAAAGAGAGCATGCGCGACAACTGAAAACTGCACTTTTTAATGCACGGTCTGATCATGCGCTTATTTAAATTAAAACCTAGTGTAGCCTATTAGCTTACTTATCAGTCACATAGTAACTTAACACGTTTTATTTGGTGTGTGAAAAAACAAAGAGAAAGCATGCTGGTCCAATTTATGAGCGGGCAGAGCGGCCCACCGGAGATTCTCCCGATGGCCACTCCGGGCCTGCCCAGTGTTAAAACAAAACAAAACTGTGCATCTTTTCAAAAGTAAAAGTATAAAAAGCTAAATGAAAATTCAAAGTACAATATTTGTGTCCAAGATGCAGTGGACTAGGCTACAAGTAAAAACAGCAGACAATACTCAAGTAGCTATCCTACTTATCATAATAAAAAACTTATAATTAGGCTACTGTATGGGCTAAGTCTACACTTAAAGCCCAGAGGGATTGCTGACAAGCACTTGATTGACGCGCTTGTTAGATTTAAAGATCCTGTAAAGTGGAATTAAAAACAGAGTTTCAAGTTCACCATACCACAGAATAATGTGTTAGTAACTACCCATCCAAATTAGAATGAAAAAAAAAACACAGACAAGTATGTTAAATTAGGCTTTGACATCGTAAGAAAATCAGCAGTCTTCTCTGTTCGAGACTGGGGGGGCGTGTCGCCTGAAGGAGCTGAAGCTCGGCCCCCTCGCTGGAAGGCGCCGCCTCTCTCAAGTAAGCTACCTACGACCCAGATAATGGATGCTACGTCAAGCAGAACAAAACAGTATAAAATTAGAATGTATTTGTTCAATGACTGAAACATACAGATGCATATAAATGAAATATTCCCCTGAGCTGTAACACAGGAGTAAACATTTACAGCAGAGACAGCAGACAGTGAGCTCTCCAACTACTTCAATTTCACCAAAATACCATCATTCTACACCGAGTAGCCTAATATCAAGTTAGCGGTTTGCACTAACTCATAGCAGAGATACCTTTGGAAAAGTTATCTAGTATAATTATAACAAGCACACAGAACTGAGTGATGAACTGCTGGCGGCGGTGGATGGTTCAGGTGCGACCGGAGGATGAACGGCCGGGGGGGTGATGCTCGGTACGGCTCCGCGCTGCAAGAGAAGCCGTGTGTTGGTGAACCCCGTCTGTCTCTGGTCCATGTTAAAACTGTCTGCCGTGAAACGGTCAGTGCAGAGGCGGCTGTTGGATCCACCTATTTTTCCTTTCATTATCAATAAGGAACTTAAATGGCGTTGCAGCGCAGCTGGAGTTCTTGCATCCAGGGAAGATGCAGTTGCGGGTGGTGGGAGACATCCTTAAGCTAGCTAGCGAGCTGATGTAAGCTACAATAACAGTACAGCAGGAGGAGCCATTCAGTGATCTGATGTAGATGGGGCGAAATGACTGTTACGGACCTTGTCTAGGGGAAAGGCCGTAACACTGCCCAATGAGCCTATACACGAAGACACACTGAGGTACAAGCAAACAAACGTTTATTCTTAACACAAAAAGACAAACCCAGCCGACAGGGTACAGTGGAACTACGAGCGGTGCCAAAGAAAAGTAATCAACAAAAGTGTCCTAATCTACCTAACCAAAAGACGTCCCTATACTAATAAAACAGACATGGGTGGCACCCGCTCCTTACCTAGGGTGTTTAACAGGGGTTAGCTACGTGATGGGGTGTATGCCCATGGGCAGCTTACCTGTTCCAAAGCCCCTGTACGACTGAACTAATAGTAAAACAACGAAAAGCACGATACCGAGCACCGGCGATAACTAGACAAACAAACAGGTGATAAAACAACGTATAACACTTAACACGAGTCTCGTTAGTGTCGGCAACGACGGCAAAAACCACATACAAACGCCGACAAGAAAAACACACAGGGCTAGAGACTACTGAACAGTACACAGGACCGGGTTTAAATGTGGACGGACAGACAGGTGATTGGTGGAGTGTAGTGCGTTGGTGGCGGGGGATTGGTGACGGCAGCCAATCCTGAACAGAGATGGATGGGCAGAGGTGCACCGGTGACGGGGAGATGGAGGCGGCAGCCAATCACTGACGGGCAACGAAAACGAGGGGAAACTGAAGGGAAGACAAGCACACAACAATACAGAACACACATACAAGCAGGGCGAGGGACGTAACAATTACGTAGATAGGGCATTTTTTGGCTCCGCCCATTAAAACTTGATCTGAAAACGGAAGAGAAACTGTTCTTCGGTCTAACTCCACATTTCAGTGCGACAAAGTTTCAATTTCACTTTCAATATAAGATATAGAAAATGTTAGATCGTATGAAACGTACATAATTATGTGGGCAATGTGGAACAGCAGACAGATTCAAAATATAATCTTTTGTTTTAAAGTTATGGATTCCTCTCCCCAAAAAACGAGGTAGCAAAATGGCTGGATCCTCATAACCAAAAAAGGTTAGACTTTCTTCCACAATCAACCAAATTGGCCAAACAAACATTTATCTTAAAGTGTACATAATGTAGCTAGTTCATGTTTTTCTTGCAAGTTTCACAGAAATCTGCAAAAATCAAGGCTAAACAACGCTACAACTGTCATAGAAAAAAAGCTAAACCAGGTCACGTGTTTCCTGAAATATCTGGCGTTACTCCTACAAACAAATGCTTCGTAACTGATGAGTATTTACTTTTAATTGGCGATATTGAACACAGATGTTAAGAAACTTGTCTTTACTCAAAATTTTCAATTTGAAGCAGTAAATCTAACACTGTTGGAAATCTCCAACCTAATCCCATCTGGCATCTCTTCGGCTAAAGATGGACAACGATGACGATGCATTTATTATTCATGCCTATGGTGTTAATACAGTCTGTAAAAATACCACTTTTACACACATGATGCAAGAACGCAAGAAATGATTGAAACATTTTTATTTAAATGATTCATTCTGTAGATTCTTGGCACGTAAATGAGAAAAGACCATTTGATTTATAGCCAAACTATTGTCACACTATAATGTGCCAACTTTGATGGAATGGACTGACGTACTGTACAGACAAGGAAACTAAAGACAGTATGGGGACAGTCCATTCCATTTTCTGTGTCACCGCACATATTTTTGGGACTGCTGATGCCCTAAGCTATCTGGGACTTGAGAGTACAGGTAACCCAGAGTGGAGAAATTATAAAGAAAAACACTAAACCCTTCGAAAGAGAAGTGGGATTTGACATCTGGATTCAGAGGGGACCTGGGGCCACTGCGGCCATGGCAGCTTTATTAAAGCACTAGAAAGTGTGGGTTTAGAAACGGCCAACCCCATGGCTTCCAATTGCCCTGTCAGTTTCCCATATCTCCCCTGACATTCCCTGAGGTTTCATTTGGCCTCTTGTCAAAACTGGCTTCTATCACAGCCTTTGCAGCTATATTTTTACGGACGGCAAGCCAGAATTTAATCTAACTCAAGTAGCCACCACGACCCCTTTAGTAATCTGAAATTGCAGATAAAACCTCTAAATGTAAAGATTGTCCCTGTAAACTCAAAAAGGCTTGTTGTGAGATGAGTTCTAAGGTATTTCTTTCTGTTCTATTCATCTGAACAAACTCAAGACGAAAATAATAGTGCTGTCAGTTAAACGCGTTATTAACAGCGTTAACGCGAACCCATTTTAACTGTGTTTTTTTATCGCGAGATTAACATTCTTTTTGGCCTAGAAAACTTTGGAGTTTTTTCACATGCCGTTGCAACAACTAGCAACGTTAGAAAAACTACAACACCACACCGGATCTAGCTAGACCGGAAACAAAACAACAGGCAGGCCACACACACTTGTTTGGGCTTGCGAGCCGGCTAAAGAGTAGTAGGCTAACGTTACGTTTTGAGTGGATGGCGAGCGCGAGACGCCGAAATGGATGCCAATAAGATTCTGAATGGAAAGTTTACTTTTAACCCTTGTGCTGCCTTCGGGTCACATGACCCAAAGGTTCATAACGAACCATCTTTGTGTTTACCCAATTTTACCCAATACAAAAACAAATGAAAATAATTTTATTTTAACCTTCGCAATGTGGGGGGTCTGAGACAGCCCAACGGTTAAAAGAAATTGCTTCACTTTGTTTTTGTATGCGGTAAAGTTGCCGCAATACGACGGTGGGTCACAATGACTGATGGGTCAGAATGATCCAAAGATAACACAAGGGTTAAAAAGTTGCCAAATGGTTCCATTGACAAGACCAAAGTGATCTGTGTGTTTTGTCGTTGTGAACTGAGCTATCATCGCAGCACGTCCCGTCTGAAATACCACTTGATGGCCAAGCACACAGCTGATGCGAATTCTCCGCCCCCTTGTCAAAGCCAGGCAATTTCAATTTTGAAAAAAAACGTTTGCAAGCCGATCTACTTTTCCATGTTCACAAGAGCATTAAAATGAGAAAAAATAATGGGAAATCAAGGGACATTTATAATAGATAAAAATGTGCGATTAATTGCGAGCTAACTGATATTAATGCGATTAATCGCGATAAAAAAAAAATTCGTTTGACAGCACTAGAAAATAATATTCAAAAATGTGAGTGAAGGCTCCTTAATTGGCTTGTCAGTAATGATAATTGAATAAAAAATGTTTCTTAAAAAGAAAAGTAGTGTATGCCAGAAAATATGATTTAAGTATATATTGTTATAGACAGGTCTTAAAAAATCTTTGTGTGGTTGTGTTTGCAATTACAAAGTGGTTGACACACTTTAACTGATGCATGTCTTTCACAGTTTTGAAATAAAAAATCTGAAATCAATCAATTGATTGTTGAATAATACTGTCTTGAAAGTATTCTTTTTTGGTAGAAGTATATTGAATCATAGTTTTGGATTCAGTGAGAAAACTTACACTGCCATCATGTGTGGTATCATTATTTCCCTCACCACACAGCTTTCACACAGATTAGCATCATACATCAAACTCTGCTGTGGTAGATTTTCATCCAGTTTTGCATCGCAATCACAATCATTTTACTATTCAGTCCCCTTCAGTATTCACCCTATGTTTTGATTGACTGCAAATAAAAACCAAAGGAATTCACAATTGGAGATGTCAATGGAATAGCTTTGCAGTAGACTTTTTCAATTTTGCCCATCCTATTGTGTGATACCACTTTCACATTGCAAATAGGCCTGCAGAGTCTGAGATCTGAGGCACAATTTCAAACTACCTGTATTCTCAAATTCATTTTGTGCGTCAAAAGCAGAAAGTGTTTGAATTAAATTTAAATATCAACCTAGGTTTATGTGTGCCCCCCATGAGCTTCATGTTCATCATTTTCTCCATCATCATGATTCAGCAAGAGAACTGAATAATTAAAAAGGTCCAATATCTAAACACTCCCAGTTAGGTCAGTATTTCATTGAAGTTGGGTCTGTGTAATTTCATTTTGTCAATCTACTCACTTATATAAAACAAAAAGCTAAGCAAAACTTAATCGATACAGTCTGTGTATTTGGCATATGAGGCTCCTGTTCCTAAATGCGACAATACTTCAAACAGAATGTATTAACAGAGAACGGCCTTACGAGGGCTGGGCTGCCACAGCAACCCATGCTCTTGCTGTAACACTGGTTACATGTCTTGCATTCTATTGAGGAGTCCATGATAAAAGTTCACAGCAAAGTCTGAGCAGCAATCTAGTCTTTGGGGATGATATGATAATGAAAGAGAAAGCAGGGCCAACTTAAAAGAAGTCCCAAAGAGACTGTTTTTTTTTGCCCTTGAACATTACTAAGTTGATGAGTTATAGCCCTAGGCAAACACAATTTTCTTGAGGGATATTTCAGGCCCAGTGTAGGCTTTAATGTACTCTGAAGCTTCAGAATCCCTCCAATCTTCTTCCTTTTTTTCCGCTCCAAAAGATGTTTAAAGGTCTAAAATACATAGAACATGGACAGGAAAATAGAGCAGTTGTGTTGATTACCCGTGAGCTTCCAACTTAGTTCTAATGGGGACACAGAATTGAAAGTTCTGGTTGTTGACTGTATTGTATACCCAGGGGTGTTGGAATGACCATTCCAGTAAATAACACCTGAATCACTGTTTGCTTTGGTCATGGGATCTATGTTTCCTATAAACAAGAAGAGAACACCCATGTTTACAGTTTAATGTCTCCTTTATCTGATTACAATGTTGTTGTTTTTCCAGATGAGTACATTTCCCTTATTCCAAACAGTTTAAATACAGTGTAGGTCTAAGAATGTACTAAAACCTCTAATTACAATACGCATGGCTGTATCTGTAGACCAAGTTCTTTCAACATGTTCCTGTGTGAATGTGGATTGAGGTTTTCTTCCAACATTTAGTTAGAGACAGGAGTCTTCCAGGAGTCTCATCTTGCCCATCAAATATAACTAGTTGAAGCCATCTTCGGTGCAGTGTAAACCTGCCGAGTTCCAGAGGATTTCTAGTCAGCACCTTTCTTTAGAAAGGAACCCATATGCGGACTGTTGCTTTTCATCAGCCATTTCTCGTATCTTTTGTGGTCCATTATTTATTTATTTTATTATCCTCAGTGTTCCCAAGGCCTATGTTTTACCTTGGCACGTGATTATTAGAATAATAAAAATGCATAATCTTGCAGTGGAACAATATAACACATTTTGTTGATTAATAACACAAATGATATTGGTTGATTGATGTTAGCATTAAATGTTTACTTAATAAATTATTCATAATTTTCTCCTGTACACATAAGACCACCCTAGTCAATGATCATTTATTGCAAAACCTCAAATTATGCATTATGGTATGCCCTTTTAACATGTTCCTGTGTGAATTCAAACAGATGTGTCATACAGTATCCAGTCCATCATTAAAATAAGTTTTAAACTTTCCTTAACCAAAGAAAATGGTCTTGAATGTTAGCTTCAAGCGTCAGGCATTCAATACATTTTCCTTTGCTGATTTATGACTCATACTCTATTAGAGTACTGCACACAGATTGTGAAAACGACAGTCTTCCATCCATTCACTTATCCTACCTGACAAAGACCACAAGATATGTTAAAGACCACTTAGTACTCAAAGTCTTTTTTGACTTGTAACATGCTCTGTCATAATGATTTGTTTTTCATCACAGTTTACTAATAATTCGGAGTAGGAGCTCATTTAAGCGAATCCATTTAACTCAGCTCCCATAGAACTAAATGGTTAATCATTTTATGTCATGCCATACATGCCCTGGAGACATACACGTGTGAAACCACTTCACTGCTTTGGTGGTGCAGTACATGGGCTGTCAGCTAATCAGCATAGCTAAACACGCGTGCAGCAACACATTGGAGATGGATGGGCTGGCATATTGATGAATTATTCATTCAGAGAGCTATGGAATGCAGGTGATTACGCCAGCAACAGTATGAATGTCATGATCACGAACACTCACTCACAGTCACTCTCACACCCACATACATACACACACATATTTTCATTCCATATGGACACACAGTTGTTATCAACCCTCGGGGGTTTGAACAACAATAGGGTCTCTCTGTAACATGGAGCGAGAACTTAGTGTTGTGCCATTAAAGCGCCAATATCTCTGACAGTTTATTCTTGCCACTTGTTTCTAGCACGTCCTGCTTTTTAAACGTTCTTCGGTATCTTTAGCTATCATGCTTTGAGGGTTGCCTCTGGATGCCTAACAGTGATAGAAGAATTGTGTTTGCATCATTACACCTACAAACCGGCCATTCTGTCCCCCTGTGTTGTTTGCTGGAGTCAAGTCAGGCATTAATGCTTTTGGCAAATAAAGCATAAAAATAATTTAATAAAAAATGTCACGACTGGCTAACAGTTTACTATTTATGAACCTATCTAAACCTTCAAAACATACAGTGATACTAGGCGTTAGTACAGACTTCATATTTATTCATAAAAGCCTTAGATCCAGCCCTACATCCAACCAATTGAATTTTATTTTTTATCCACCGGGCATTGATTTGTTCAATAAAATATATATTTTGTAAATCTTGAGGAGTCACTGGGACCAAATAGGAGTAACTAAGTGTCTACCACTCCATCAATTCTCCATTACATAGTCATGCATTCACAGCCCCTATTCCCCAAAGGAATTTGGACTAGTTATCATACTGTTGCCTTGAGTCGGTGACAAGATGATGAAGTGTAGAATGCCGCTCCCACAGTCAGACACTCCCAATGTCAGTACTGGGCTCTTGACCTGTCAGTCTCAGGGATAGCACCATCATGACTCCTTGCTCTCAATAGCAATGAGTTACCCATAATCACAACTGTATAAGTTCAAACATACATTTATGGTTGTAAATGTATGTTTACAATGCAAAAAAACTGGATTCAAGAACATATTTATCAGGAATAAACACTCAAAGTGAGACAAAAAAAAGTTAACATGGAGGCAAATGGTCTTGAACTTTTCTTGTACTTTCCACCTTTGTTAAAAACAGGTAATCTTTTGCTCTTTCTTACAAAGGATGGCACCTAGATTCATTAGAACACTTTCTTTTTATTCAGGTGCTAATAGACCTAGGTGGACCACAAAATACATCAGTCAGTGGATCAGCTTCCTTTGGCCCCTGGAGAGATAGGCTGAATCGGTCAGACCAGACTATTGCCCTTTGGTGAATAAATGAGCTCTAACACCTTCTTTCTTAAGATGCAAGCAATTACAGCTTCAATTAAAGGCAACCTTGAAACAGTACCTAGTGTACAGTTGCGCATTGAGTGATGAAACTTGCTTCTTACTTTTTATAGGTCTTTGAATAAGCACACATCTGTAAGGGTTGAACTCTATGGTGAACTGCACACATCTGAAATATAACAAGCTTTACACAGTTCCTCCCACACGTATCTTCATGCAGTTTGGCTGCCAACTTGACATACCACTCCACACACATCTGACAACGTTATCTCCTATTTGAGGTCTTTAACTTTTCAACCTTTGCCAAAAATAAAGCATTTCTGTAAGTATTTTCTACAGAATGATGCATTCTTAATAGAAATTCAAAATAAAAAAAACACCCTCAAAGAGGTGTGGTAAAAAAATTGATAGTATCTGAGCTATCTTCACATAAACTACCAAGGCTACCCATTTCTTTTCAAGTATTCTGCAGAGAAAACAAGTCAATACACGTCCAAAGTGACGAACCTCACTCTTTCCCCCGTCTCTTACCGTCTCGCCTGAAAGTTACTTGGCTTTCAGGACCTGAGTGCGAGTTAATGATTCATGGAAATGAGAGCCGACAGGGAGCAGGGGGGCGTGAGCCAGCCGTTGATAAAGAATGACAGGAAAGCTCAGCATCTATTGGCTTCAACCCTCCCCAATCTCCCACGATTCTCCCCTTACTTCTCCCCTTGCACAAGTGATGGTGTACAGGGATAATATGCTCTCTGCTATATGCACAACTGCCCCTGAGGAGGCTGAACCAGTAGGGCTCGTTAATTTAGCAAACAGCCAACTCCATTCCCACAGGAGGTCCCTCGAAAACAGATGCTACATTATATAGGATTCGGTATGAAGGTATAATAAAATGGTGTTCAAACACATTGTTTATCTATGAAGAGCTACAGCACACAAAGGGAAAGTATGATAATGCTTATGGTATAGCTTGACTTAACTTGACATGGTGAGTTCCCATGGTTTGCTGTGCATACTGTAAAATAATGGGGATGCTTAAATATTAAATATGTCTGGGGCTTATAGGTTGCCGTGTATTGTGCGTCTCTACATACCTCTCAGTGTGTAACTTCAGGTCAACTTACAAATCTGGTCTCACAATACAAACAAGTTTCAGGAACAAAGTCAACATTGAAAGACTGTCGGCAAATTCTGGGAAAAAAAACACTGTTTTTGGACGAGGTATGATTTATTTTCCGCGTACAGCATCTCTGTCTTAGTGAAAGGCCGCTGGAGAGCGGCCTTGGCTAAGCACAGTAGTGTGCAACTAAGCATTACCCTTGCCATCTTAATAAGATGCATGAGGAAAATAGGTACTCAGCACAACAACGCAAAAACCACAATGTCAATGAAGCACAAGAAGATATCCATCATAGAAGATAATGGGGTCATGGGTAAGAATGTTTACTCATGTTGCATCTTAAATAACAGACCTCTCATTCTGGCACTTGCATGTAAAGTATTTATTTTATGAAAAATCTTATTTAATTTTTTAATTTTTTTGTCTTAGCATTCAAGTCAAGTTAGTTGCATGACCAAATGACGTTGTGTCCTTGGGCAAGGCACTTCACCCTACTTGCCTCGGGGGAGAATGTCCCTGTACTTACTGTAAGTCGCTCTGGATAAGAGCGTCCGCTAAATGACTAAATGTAAAAAAAAAAAATGTAAAAATGTAATCAGAACCAAGTCAATTGATCTACCAAACTGCTGTCTGGAAATACTACTTCCTCAGGTGTAGACCCACCCAAGATCATGACAGTCCAATGATAAAGACATCGTTTGTCCATCACCTTTGCTGATTAACGTTAGTGTAAACATGCCTGACATGAGTCAACCCCCCACAGAGTCATAGACAGGAAAAGCAATCAATCATCAACCTCAAGGTCTCAAATGGCAAATGGGATAATTGTGATGGATGTATGGCCTTCCTGGGTTCAATCTTAAATCTCTACCAGCACCAATATTTATATCTTTTTTAGTCTGTATTGAAAATGTACTCTAGAATCCAACCTCCCAAGTAAACATTTGACTGTATGTTGCTAGTCAGGACTGAATCAGTTCTTCAATTAAAATACTCTCTGCAAAAGTGGTACATAATTTGAACATTTCCTGATCAACATAACGAAAATTACTCAGACTGATGCTGGACATTTTGAAGCTACTTTATTTAAGAACACACTGTATTCTTCATTTATTATCACAGTTGTTCTTCCAGTAACAGTTAACTTTCAATATGGCTTTATCACATATTACCAATTAAGACCACTGTGCAAGAGAACATCTAAAACCACTGCTTCTAGCTCAGGTGGGTAGGTTCAATCTCTAATGGTGAAAATAGATTTTCAAAAAGGAGAGCATGTCCAAGGGATAATAACATTGGATCAGAGTCAATGTAATAAGGGCAATAAATCCACATGTGAAACCTCAAACAAAACAAGGAATTTACAATATAGGAGAACTTCAGACAAGGGAGATTTTGGCATCACCTTTTACAAGAATGTAGACATAAAAACCAAACACATACATTCAAATACAAGGGCTAGTGCACTACTTCTGTCATCACAGAGAAAGTGATGTGGCCAACTAATATAAAGAAGCACCTGCTTAAAGATTGCATTTATGTTGTGTTGTATTCCTGATTATTTTAAAGATGAACACACTTTTGGATACTAAAGACCCAAATGCAGAGCAAATGTCTTGAAAATAAATATATACCTTTGGTGTGATGACCAGCAGTCAGAGGCCATGGCCTGATGTTTTTTCATTAGTCACTGTTATGTGAAATCAATCAGGAATTAGTACTTAGGACAAGAGTGATTCAAATTGTTCTTCTGACATTGACAACTGTTTAATTTCAGTTGAACAACCACAGATACAGACAGATATTGGCTCTGAAACATGTGTCTGCCTCTTTAAACACAGCAAATTGTTCTTAAACATGCATAAATCATGTTTTTATTTGAACAAACTTAAATTTACATTTAGTCATTTAGCAGACGCTCTTATCCAGAGCGACTTACAGTTCAGTCAAGACACTCACGTGATTGATTTCACCATTTATTCATACACATGACAAATGGTTTAACATTGGCGGAATGGATGTACATGGGGAAGCGCTCCCTGCCTTCACTGCAGCATGCATGACATGAAGCAGGGAGCAACAAGTTAAATCCCCAAAACACTGACACTCCGCCAGTCTATACTATGTGTAGAGCGGAGCGTCGCTCCTCCTGAGCCTCAGGAGGACCACATGACATCCCACTGTTACTAGCAACAAAACTATGTGTGAGACAAATCAGCGGTGCATGCTGTTCCCAGGGCATCTAGACGGACGTCCCCATGTAGACACTGGATTCTGATGGCGACGTAGCGCATCAGAGGACGTCTACGGATCACCACGGCTGCATGGAGATCCGAAGAGACATACTACCATTGCAATGTATGAAGCCACCCAACCACAGGATACATGCGGACCACATTGGTCACCGGAGGTCTCAGACCTGCTCAGCTTGAGCGCCTTCTCGAGCGCCTGCTCGGTTTCCTGAGCGCCTGCTCGGTTTCCTGAGCGCCTGCTCGGCTTCCTGAGCGCCTGCTCGGCTTCCTGAGCGCCTGCTCGGCTTCCTGAGCGCCTGCTCGGCTTCCTGAGCGCCTGCTCAGCTTGAGCGCCTTCTCGAGCGCCTGCTCGGCTTCCTGAGCGCCTGCTCAGCTTGAGCGCCTTCTCGAGCGCCTGCTCGGCTTCCTGAGCGCCTGCTCAGCTTGAGCGCCTGCTCAGCTTGAGCGCCTTCTCGAGCGCCTGCTCGGTTTCCTGAGCGCCTGCTCGGTTTCCTGAGCGCCTGCTCGGCTTCCTGAGCGCCTGCTCGGCTTCCTGAGCGCCTGCTCGGCTTCCTGAGCGCCTGCTCAGCTTGCGTGCCTTCTCGAGCGCCTGCTCGGCTTCCTGAGCGCCTGCTCAGCTTGAGCGCCTTCTCGAGTGCCTGCTCGGTTTCCTGAGCGCCTGCTCGGTTTCCTGAGCGCCTGCTCGGCTTCCTGAGCGCCTGCTCGGCTTCCTGAGCGCCTGCTCGGCTTCCTGAGCGCCTGCTCGGCTTCCTGAGCGCCTGCTCAGCTTGAGTGCCTTCTCGAGCGCCTGCTCGGTTTCCTGAGCGCCTGCTCAGCTTGAGCGCCTTCTCGAGCGCCTGCTCGGCTTCCTGAGCGCCTGCTCAGCTTGAGCGCCTTCTCGAGCGCCTGCTCGGTTTCCTGAGCGCCTGCTCGGCTTCCTGAGCGCCTGCTCGGCTTCCTGAGCGCCTGCTCGGCTTCCTGAGCGCCTGCTCAGCTTGCGTGCCTTCTCGAGCGCCTGCTCGGCTTCCTGAGCGCCTGCTCAGCTTGAGCGCCTTCTCGAGCGCCTGCTCGGTTTCCTGAGCGCCTGCTCGGTTTCCTGAGCGCCTGCTCGGCTTCCTGAGCGCCTGCTCGGCTTCCTGAGGGCCTGCTCGGCTTCCTGAGCGCCTGCTCGGCTTCCTGAGCGCCTGCTCGGCTTCCTGAGCGCCTGCTCAGCTTGAGTGCCTTCTCGAGCGCCTGCTCGGTTTCCTGAGCGCCTGCTCAGCTCCCTGAGCGCCTGCTCAGCTCCCTGAGCGCCTGCTCAGCTTGGAGGCCTGCTCGGCTCTTCTTGAGCGCCTGCTCGGCTTCTTCTTGAGCGCCTGCTCAGCTGCTCGGCCTAGAGTAGATAGTCGCAGAGCGTTATCCAATGCAAGCCTCTATTGTGTACCGGCTGCAAGCATCGCCCGACACCGTCCCGGTCTCTGTTCTCAAGCGCTCATGAGTTCTGCGCTTCCACGACGTCCAGCGCGGACGTGGACACCAGAAGCAGCTGCCCTGATCCGGAAGGAATACGCCGTATACGGCTCCGGGGACAGGCCATAGCACTCGCACAGAACTTAGTGGAGTTGCGTGAGCCACGATCTGGTCGTGGCCTTGCCGGCTGCGTCACTGGTAAACAGGGGCTCATCAGGTGTCGCCCGGGGCGGTACAGCAGGTACCGGCGCATGAAGGAGAGGGGACAAAAGGTAGTTAGTGTGGACCATCACAGTGGGGGTACCTTTACACCGCAGAACCCGAGAAACACTATCGAGCAGGGTGTTGACTTAGCACCTGTCTCAGTGGTAGTTTGTGCAGTAAAGGTGGAGTGTTAGGAAGACGTTTGTCTGCTTTCAGCCCGCTGCTTCCGTGCACCGCTCATTACAAGACGGAGAGACGGGCTCCCCAGAAGGCTGCATGATGAAGGATCCGCACACCGAACGTACAACTGGACACCTGCCACCAATGCTTTGATGGACATGGTTGCAGCTTGCGGGACTCGAAACGGTGCACCCTGCAAAGGGCACAGCACAGACATGTTTACAGGCAGAGGGCTCGCAGAGAACGCATCATGGTATGCATAAGAATATCAAAGCTAGGCAGGGGTTGATGGTATTCACTTGCCCTTTGACGAGGGCACAGATCGGGAAGCGTCCCTGCAGGCTACCTGCAGCATGCAGATACCTATTGCAATCAGTATAGCTGGCTTCATGCGGACCGTCTCACAAGCTTCTCGGTTCATCATTATCGTTACTCATTTTCTGACACATTGATTACATCAGACACACGTTCAGCATTGTCAGTACACATTGGTATATCTACAGGTGTAACCGGGCCAGGGTATTCTTCTCTGCCTTGAGAAAACGAAGCTCAATGCTCCAATTGAACATGTTCCTCTTATGATGTCGCAAGACAACATGCGTGCAAATGACCGTAGACCAGATAGGCTACAATATTAGGGGACCGCTACGGCCTGTATAAGCATCCAAAACAGCATGTCATGGGACCTTATATGCATCTCTAATAAGTAAGAGACATAACTAGTAGTATATGGAATTGCAGCAGGATTAACATCGTAGATTCATTCCTTTACAGGACGCATCCTAGTAAACTATTACTGCTATTAACCGACAACGTTTGCCGTCTCCATTGTTAGGCTACATAATATGTCACTAGGACGATGTACTCCAGTGCTTCCGCTGTATTCATAATACCGCTGCTCGGAATTGAAAGAACGTCATCAAACGCGAGCGAGTAGAGTGGATCTGCTCCACGATTCTAACAACCAACTTAAACGGCGCGAATACAGCAAGCACTTCTGTTCGGCTCGGTCAAGCAGTGACAAACAGGGCAGCTTGGTAACAGTAACACTACTAATGGCTAGCAGCTACCTAGCGAACTCTGGCTGCTTCTTCGAATGCGGGCTTGTGCAGGAAAGCATTAATGCTCCTATTATTGTAGACTGAGAAGCGTGCACATTGCATTGTTCTTGCACGATATGTCCAACCCTACACCCCGCACTCGATCAGACGCCTGTCCAACAGGTCAGTGCACCGAGAAAATCTGAACGTGATTCACGATGGTACCTGCAAATGTCGCTCCTCGGATATGCCAGATATGCCGCGAGTGCTCGTGGTCGGCTCCTGAACGCGAGCCCCCTTTTGGACAGCACAACAGCAGCACGGGAAACGGAGCCGCCCTTCGCCGGATCCTTCCCGGGCAGCATGCAGGGGAGCGGATGGAACGGCCTCGCCGCACTCGAGGAACAAACAGCTCCTAGTGGCCAAACCCCATGTTGTACAACGGACAGTCCTTTGTTGGCCGACAAGGCCAAACGGGAACTGCGCCTGACTAGGCGCCCCGAATTCCACCGACCCCATCGGTGCAGGGCTCCTCGGATGGAGAATCATCGGGAAGCAGCTCAAAACCTACGTTCAGATCCCCAAAACACGCACACGCCATCCCGGACCGAAGAGACGGACAGGGAAACGCGAACGACAGACAGGCCAACACAGAGAACGGGGAGCGACCAGCAATGGCAGCAGCGCAGAACACAAGGGGAATCGAGGACGCGTGTGCGTGCATGTGTGCGACTTTATAGCGCCGCCTATCAAGCTAAGCCTATGGGCTGAGAACACGGCGATGGGTGATATGGCGCGCACTGCCCGAGTTCCATGCCTGAACTAGCTCCGCCCATTAAGTACAGGGACATTCTCCCCGAGGCAAGTAGGGTGAAGTGCCTTGCCCAAGGACACAACGTCAATTGGCACGGCCGGGAATCGAACTGGCAACCTTCTGATTACTAGCCGCTCAGCCAACTCCATCCATCCATCCATCCATCATCTTCCGCTTGTCCGGGGGTCGGGTCGCGGGGGCAGCAACCTAAGCAGGGAGGCCCAGACTTTCCTCTCCCCGGCCACTTCCACCAGCTCTTCCTGGGGGACCCCGAGGCGTTCCCAGGCCAGCCGAGAGACATAGTCCCTCCAGCGTGTCCTGGGTCTTCCCCGGGGCCTCTTCCCAACAGCGGAAACAGAATCTCAAAAGACAGTTCCGTCGAGTAAATTCCTGCGCGCACTTTAGTCCGTGTTCAGAAACGTAAATTCTGACTTTTTGAAGTGCAGACATTAGATTTAGCTACATGTTTACTTCATCTCCCAAAAATATATTAATTTAAATAAACAAGTTAAGAAATAATGTAACTTTAACTGTTTTCAAAAGCCATTGGTTAAATGACATAAAATAAGGACTTAAGCAGGACTTAACTAAGCAGAGCGTCTAGACAAGTTACAATCAATTATGGCATATCCGTTCTTTGACAACCCTGTGGTGGATGAAGGTGCTCAGATTATACAAAGAGCGTTTATCCCACCAGCCCCAAGGGTCTTCAGAGACAGAAGTAATGCTTCCCTGACCAGTATCTGTGGAAGAAGTATAGGTTCAGCAGGCCCAGCATAGTTTATCTAGATAAATGTAATTGTCATTCTTAAAAAAATAAATACATAAATATATATATATATATATATATATATATATATATATGAAATGAAGCTTGCGCAAGTTCAGTCAGGCAAGACCGATCTCTGCACTCGGGCTTAATCGTAGTGTACACTACTCACTCCCCCCGCTAAGAATGCCCTACCTTCCCCCGTTCCCTGGTCGGGCGGTCACTAGGGTTCAGGTCGATTAGCGCTCCCGCTATCAATTAATGGTGTGACATGATCCGTGCCTTTAAATATGATTCTCTCCCTGTGTAGTTTGTCCATGCTATCAAGTGCGCGACCCTCCACCACCCCGTCGCCACCCGGTTGCTGTCTCAGTCTTCGGCTCGATTGGTCGTCGGCTGCCGCCACCGCCACCAGTGTCTGGACTCCGTGGGGGATTCTTCTTCGGGCGTTGGGCAGGCGCCCGTTGATCTATATAATTCCCAGTGGGGTTCAAGCTCCAAACACCATAGTACATTTATTAGTCTGTAATAAACATCTTTCAGTCATCCCAGGTCTCTCCTGATTGAAATAACACTTTAGCAACTCTTAAGGATGGCAATGAAAATATAAGAGCAGCCTACCATCCTTTGTAGAAAGTAATAGAAAGGAGAGTAGACTATAATAGTAGAAAGGAGGGTAGTAGACTGCAGTCTATGTAGGTAGGCCTAGACTATGTAGTCTGCTGGAATCACACACAAGGAAGCAAACCCACTGTAGCCAAGCCTTGACATTGTTCAGTCTGTCTGCATCTGTCTATGTCTTTGCGTGTGGGACATTCTTGAACGGGCAACTATGCCAGGAAATATAAAGGGTATACCTTCCTCCAAAGCAGTACCTGAATATTATCATCAGTTTTTCAGGTAATCTTGAAACGCAAAGAATCAAGGAGACTTTTTATTCAATTGTATAAAGTATTTTCATTGTTTAAAGTAGCCTATATGTAGACAAGCCTCTATATTATCTCTCCTCTGGCTTCCCCAATATTATAGGTGCAATATACTGTCCCCATGGGTTTATCCAGGCCCATTGGAAGACTCAGGGGGTGACTGCCTGGTGCCCCCATGGTTGAAAGTGTTTCTAAAATGCCCTCTAGAGTGGCAAAAATTAGACCAAGTGCCCTACTGTCTGCCATTCACATTGTGAAATATGCTTGAGTGCACAGGATGCCCCATGCAATAAAATACAGTGTGCCCTCTATAGATGTAAAAACATGTCTATGAGTTCCTTTATAGTATAGAAAATGTGATGCAGTACCCTATAAGGTGCCCTTACAATGGCCTAAATTGGACTGTTCCCATGCCCTTACTTCCAATGGAAAAAGGTGCTGTTATGAAGTGCCCTTTATGCTGCCCCTACATGACAGTGTCCCAAATGTTGCCCTTTCCAAAGAAGACAATTAGATTCTGTGCCCAACAGTCTCCCCTAATGTTCCCAGTAGGGCATGCTTTCCCAAAGTGAGGCTGTGACAATACTTGGCACAGCCACAGTCTGTCACTGTCCAAGCCCCCTCTGGATCTGTGGAGGCAGACTATGTTAATTGGAAATACTCGTAATATAATAATGATAGTCATGCTGAGCAATTTTAAATGACTGTTCTGCCAAACAAAGTGTGCAGTTTGGGTCACCTTCTGATCTAAAAAGTCAGTGCTGGATCTGTGCAATACTAGTCATTTCAGTGAATCCTCATTTAAGTCATGGTTATCTTTCCCTTTTATCTTAAAGCTCAGCATTTAGCCTATCAGTTAATAAATGTGTGTGGCAAAGTTATTTTGAAGTAATTTTTGATTTTGTTCAAGATGTGAAGACAAAAACATTATTAGCCCACATCAAGTGCAATTAACCATGGCCTTCTTCAGTGTTTTGAATTGTATCCTACAATTTTCAATTGCTGCCACGTTCCTTTTTTGGCTATTATTCTCAATCTCCTGTTGAGAATATCGGCCATAGGCTAGCCTACTGACAGAAGGGTGTCAGACAGCTCATCAAATTACGCTAATTATCAGTAGGGAGTCAGGTGGCTGAGCGGTTAGAGAATCGGGCTAGTAATCAGAAGGTCGCCGGTTCAATTCCGGCTGTGCCTAATGACGTTGTGTCCTTGGGCAAGGCACTTCACCCTACTTGCCTCGGGGAGAATGTCCCTGTACTTACTGTAAGTCGCTCTGGATAAGAGCTTCTGCTAAATGACTAAATGTAAATGTAGTAGGCCTAAATGCATACATATATGTTAAGTAGATTTGGTAGGTCTACAATTTACGCATTTTAACGGTCGTAATGGTTTGACAAGTTGTCTCACTTGCCATGTTAATTGCGGCAACATTGCCCTTTTTGGGGACAACTCCAAAAAAAATCTAAAAATCTATTTACGCTGATGAAACAACACCCTTCTGCTGCTTTACGCTATACTTTTTGCGACATAACTCCTCTTTTCGACGATCGCCTGATCTGGGCTGCACAGTCTAAGCTTATTGAGGTTTAGCTTGAATTAGCGTTGCCTGTTAGTGGAACGGAACGTTAGTGGAACGGCTTGAGGCTTAAGTCTAAGTTGACGTTTACCCAAGTTAGACTTATTCGTGTTTTTTTAACAGGCAACAATATCTGTTCTTGTCATCTTTCATGTAATTGTGTCATTGTTTTTGTTAGTTTTATTATTAGGGTTTCTCCGGTAGGAGATAATAATACCAGCTATCATTGGTGGTATTATTATTATGTCGGTGCAATGGGAGTCAAAGGCAGCCCCTAGACCAGTAATGTAAAAAGTTGAGAAATTTGGTATGTTGAAACTGCAGAGCATTCGTAATGACCAGGGTTGGGGAGTATATGGATTACAAGTAATCGGATTACTGTAATCTAATTACAAAATAATTGTAACTGTAATCTGTTACGTTACTGGCAAAAAATAAATAATCGGATAACAGATACTTTACTACTAGAAAAATATTGAGGGTTACTTTGCAATACTTTTACATTTGGGAGTAGTCGATTTTCTTTTGAAAAATTTATCCTTTTAATTGCAAAATTGGCCATTTTCTCTGTGACGTTTCACATTTTCTTCGTAGGTAAGGCTATGGCTAATGATAATTGGCAGCAGGGAGCTATACATACGTGTACTGGTTACCTAAAAGTTGCCGTCCTCCACAATTAGCAAACACAAGTTAAATAGGGTTAGCTAGATGGCTAGTCAGAGACTACATTAGCTGTTCAGCTATCCAATTTAGATTCATTATTGGCTTGCCACATTCCAGTCCTAGCTACAACCACACATTATCTAACTAGTATGATCACTGCTCTTTTGCTTTCATCATAAATTGACCGTTTTTAATAAATGCCCAGTAGCAAACAATGAAATATGGATTTGTGATAAGAGTTGCTGTGAAGTATGTATACTGTACATTTTCATTGGTAAAGGAGTCACTACCATATAGCTACCAGTTAAGATAGCTAGATTAATCAGTCTTCAAAAGTGATGCCAGTCTCTTCATAATAAGCTAAAATGTTGGATTTGGTCAGGGTTGATGAAAGAGAAAGCTTGTTAGGGACTGTAGTTTTGTGTAAGGGTAACATCTAGCTGCCTTGTTTTTTTTCCAACATTCCAAGAATGGTAAAACAGGTTAACCATAATAACCAAAAAAGGATATGAACTAAGATTCAAGCTTAGAGACATAATTAAATTTCTTTAATATATATAGATATTTTAAGTGTTTAGGTTTACCTCGAATAAGACGTTAAATTGATGTTATGTGGTTACAAAAATTCCTATGGTACTTAATGAATAGTAAAATATAAATTTTTAACCTTACATCATATCACATATTCACTTGATCATCCCTAGCTTAAGATTGGCTAATTTACCACTTATTTTTCCCTTTTAACTAAATAAGTAATTATAGGGACTAAATGTAAGGCATTCTGTATAAAAAGAAACACTCCACACCCCTAAACAGCTCAAAATAGTTGTGCCTGTCATGTTTCCATCTAGCCTGGGTGCCAGCCGAACTTAGCCCCGCCCACAACATTTGAGGTTGGGAAGTTCTGGAATTGCTCCGTTGGGGCGGAACTATGCCTGCACCAGAGCTGTTTGTACCAATCAAATTGTCAGGGCGGGCTTTATACGATGATAGACAAATGATCATCAGTAACGCGCTTGGGTTGAATTTGTTTTCAACAAACATGGCTGCCGCTGGAGAGCTGAGATGTGTAGATTCTGCCATCGAGTCTGTTTTAGAAGACATTGACAGCGCATTAATTTTGAAAGAGGAACAGAAAAACGCGATCAAGGCATTTGTCGATCACATATGTATATCACATACTACGTTGCTCTGATTGTTTGTAGGTCTATCCAATTGAGTGAAGAAGCATTTTTTCCGGGTTCGGTTGAAACACACCCCATAATCACAGCCCAATGGAGCAGTATCAGACTCATATTCTGACTAGAATTATGAGTGTGACAACGTCAGGCTAGTTTCCGTCACGACAGGCACTTAAAACACCTCAGCACATTCGGTAATTCCTAACTCAGCCTGCGTAAGTGACCAGAAATTCTTACAGTGATGTCACCCCAACATTTTCGAACGCGCTGAGGTGTTTTTAGTACCTATCATGTCGGAAACATAACCAGCACAATGATTTTGATCTATTTAGGGGTCTGCAGTGTTCCTTTAATAAAAAGCTATGTAAATTGTTTTAGATTATATCTCTGCCATTTAGTGGCCAGTGGCCACAATAAGTGAAAAACATAATTGGTTAATTGTTCCCGAACTGCAGTTTTTGGTGGAATTATCAAAATGTGCTTTATGAATTTCTCAAACAATAAATACAAGTTTGTCATTTTTACATTTTACATTTACATTTAGTCATTTAGCAGACGCTCTTATCCAGAGCGACTTACAGTAAGTACAGGGACATTCCCCCCAAGGCAAGTAGGGTGAAGTGCCTTGCCCAAGGACACAACGTAGTTTTGCACAGCCGGGAATCGAACCATTAACCTTCAGATTACTAGCCCGACTCCCTAACCGCTCAGCCATCTGACTCAAAGAAGTTGAAAAATAACCAAAGTTGTGTCTGATCGACTGTAGATCGACTGTAAATTAGTAGATTATAATAGTTAAATCAGGAGTACTCACATTCTAAACATTTAACTATTTATTCATAGCAATTAATTTAGATGTGTTGTAAATTTTTCTAATTAGGGAAACAAACAAACTTCCTGTAAATTCATTTTGTATTGCAACGTCCTACAGCACTTGGCAGAGTTAATAATCGGTAGTTCCGTGCTGCACAATGGGCATGCTCTTTCTTGGCCTTGAGGCAAAGGACCTTTATAGAATAGACAGCTAAAGGAAAGGGATTCATTGCACACGCAACTGGGGCCTAGGTTCCTGGTGGCCTTTCAAAGATGTGATGTGAACAATTAATTACAGGGACAACACACAATGACATATTTCATTAACATTCAAGACATCATCCAGCCTGGGCTTGGACCACGAAGCGTCACCACTATGCCAGGGGAGAAATGAGGAGCTGGGTGGTTGCCTAACCAGAACTCCCAAGACAACTCTGTCTTGATTTCAAACTAAATATTGTAACAATAAGAAGTCACTTCAAGGTCTAATGTTTTGCTACTCTATGCACATTAAAATAATATTACATTCAGGTGAGTGAGAAATATAGGCGCTAATCTCAAATTCTCATAAATAAAATTTGATTTAGTCAAGATGGAAGTAACGAATAGTCTTTCTGGGGACAGGTCTGGATTGTATTTCACATCCTCTTCTTCCATAGTCAATATTGGAGAAAATTATTTGTGCACCAATTCCCCAGGCCCAGTTCACTGTGAAGTGAGCAGGTAGAGGTAGCATTAGACCATCCAACTTCATGGTTGGGGTTATGGATAACCCTTTCTGAGTGGCCACTGATCCATATAATAACATCTAATTGTGCCTCCTTCTAGAAACTCATTAAACTATATAGCGTGTTGTGTGTCTGCTGTGTAATTTACATGCCAGAAGTGTTTTTCTGGTGTTTAACTCTCTCTTCTATGGCAGGATTAAATAACCTTTACCGTTTCACATATTTTTTTTATTAGGACTGGAGAGATATAACTTTCTGAAAACAGCACAAGACAATTGTCATGTTTCATTAATGTCACCTTCTTCAGCACCTTGAATATAGTCCTCTACCGCCCACCAGGGCCGATAGCCGACTTTGTGGAGGAGCTGGACATGCTCCTCAGCATCCTCCCGGATGATGGTGTGGGGGGTTAAATATTGGCCAAACAACCAAAACGAATTCCCCTATGGTTTAAAGGAAGATGGGAAACTGAACAGTGTATTAGCATGAACCAAATAATGCCAATACAAAAAGAATTCCAGGTATTTGACTCTATGGGTTTGTAGCGGGGTGTGCTCGTTTAAGATTAGCAATACTTAATTTATAATAAAGTATGTAGTTCTTGGGGCACCACCTCTTATTGTTAAAGGGATAGAGGAAACCTTATTGAATAATATTTAAATAATAGCCTTCGTAATAATCAGTCTAATCTTAAGGAATGAATTCGTTCTAAGAGTAGAGCCAATCGTAACATCAGTGAACACGCACGTCAAAATATCTTTACAATGAATTTATTCAAGTAAGGTAAACAGATCTTATGAAAAGTTGGATTATGGGTTTGATATGAGAGATTGGTTTCAATGAACAGAATGAAATGGTCTAACTTAAAGAAAGGCAGAAATTGTACAGTCAGTGATTACATCCTTACAAATCATAAACAGAGCTCACGCCAATGCCATGTCGAGGAGGAAAGAGCGTTAGCCATAGTTACGTTTGATCAGGGGTTGATCAATGATGTTGAGGGCGGTTTGCGCCAAAGGTCCATTTGAAGAATCTGAAGTCACAGCGCGGCTGCGCTGGGTCATGTGACTGAGTCTGCGGGATCTCAGTGAAGTCGCATTTGGAATTGCGTTTTTGGTTCTTCTGTTGAAACGTCCAGATAGTGACGCGTTCACTATGAAGTTGAATCTCAGGAGAAGCTTGGCGACGTCCTTTGGAACGCCAATCCTGATGGCGTTCATGCCATGGTCGGTTTCGCTGGAGTCAGAGATTGATGGTCATCTTAGGGCTTTATACAGTTCGAGGGAGGACCCGTCTGGGGTCAGATGTGGATTGGGGGAAGCTGGGTTCTCAACTCCCCCCTCCTTCCTTCACACCTACCAAAGGTGTGATCTGATCTTTGGCTGGTTCATTCGATGGTTCAAATATTGTTCTGGACATCTTGGTACAGTTACAAAATATAGTTGAATGATTGTTTTATTATGATAGCTTCGTGTAGATACCAATAATGACGTGGTTATCTTTCAGGAAGAAGGAGTTGTTACTAGAATCAAGATTTCAGTGAACACAACATTAAAACAAAGTAACAAACATAACACAAATATCCCTCTCATAATTCTCCACCTTGTACTCTTGTGGTAAAGGTGAAGTCTCAAGACTTTCCTCAAAAGTTCTGATCAAGGTATGTTCTTTGTTCAAATCGCCGCCGAAACGGATAGCAAATGGTCGCTGGAGACGTGTTGTCTAAATCAGGCCCTTTGAAGCTTGCAAGCTAGCAGGAGGGCTGATTAGGTAGATTGGGGAGGCCCCCCCCCCCCATTCTATGGTTCCTTTGCATCGGCGTTTGGTGGGTAATCAGCATACTGAGGGTGTCACAAGGGCTGATTCTGATGTGATTGAATCACTCTTCAGGTGTGGCAAGATGTTGGCTCCGTGTGGTCTTGTGGACCTCACTACATCCCCCCGGATGTCAACTTTCATAGACCGTCGTCGATGAAACTGTTGACATGAAGACAAGAGAAGAAAGACCACAGCAGCGTAACAGCATGTCACCCCCCCTCCCCAGACATTGGCATGGCTATGAGTGATTAAGCTATGACATGACATAGGAAAAAGGTTGAGAGGAAATTATTGAAACAAAAAGAGGCACTTGAAGTGGCTTACAATGGCCGTAGCAATTGAAGCTTTGTGACTAGGGGTCTAGATGAGGGAAAAGTTGTCGGCTTTCCAATCTTTTTAAATCAAACTAGTTTCAATAAACTCATTTAGGTTATGGTTACAATTGACTGCCAAAGACGTATACAAATAACAAATAAAGGTACAAGGTAATTATAGTACATACTTTACACAATTATAGTTACTAAGTAGCTTCTTGAAGTCAACGTAACTAAACCACATTGATGAACTGCATCTAATAATGTAACTTTAGTTTGGCAACCACTGTTATTTTAAAACACAGTTAGCTGTGGGAATAGTCAATGCTTTTTTCGACAAGCTATCGTGGCGGCATAATAGGTTACGTGTAGAAACTGCATTGTTTAGTTGCTTCTAAACAAAAGTCCTTCAGGACTAAGCACTACTGTCTGTTTCCCTGAACTAGACATGTGCACCAACGTATTAGTTGGTTGGTTAATTCACTTAACCAAATAGCTACACTATTAAAAATAGAGGCTATAATAAAGGCTCTTATGCTACTTTCCGTGAAGAGCTGGCCGAGGCAGATTACAACGTAAATGTCGGGGCAGCGGTGTTTCTGAGCACGCGCGTACCTCCGGTCAAACCTAGCCGCTTCCTTTGAGCTAGCTGGTCCCACACACACACTCGTGGTGGCGGTAGGTTACGTGTACAGAACTGCGTTGTTTAGTTGCTTCTAAACAAAAGTCCTTCAGGACTAAGCACTACTGTCTGTTTCCCTGAACTAGACATGTGCACCAACGTATTAGTTGGTTGGTTAATTCACTTAACCAAATAGCTACACTATTTAAAATAGAGGCTATAATAAAGGCTCTTATGCTACTTTCCGTGAAGAGCTGGCCGAGGCAGATTACAACGTAAATGTCGGGGCAGCGGTGTTTCTGAGCACGCGCGTACCTCCGGTCAAACCTAGCCGCTTCCTTTGAGCTAGCTGGTCCCAAACACACACTAGCAGCTATTTCACGAAAAACAATTGAATACGCACACAGCCACTGTAGCCCAGGCACAGTAGTATTAAATACATGGTGCTACATACAGTTAGAGCTCGCTCTATTTTAACAGTTCGTTTCACAAAAGTTACGATTGCTCATTTCAATCTATCTTAGCCTCACACGGGGCGCCATTATGTAGCGGGGTGTGCTCGTTTAAGATTAGCAATACTTAATTTATAATAAAGTATGTAGTTCTTGGGGCACCACCTCTTATTGTTAAAGGGATAGAGGAAACCTTATTGAATAATATTTAAATAATAGCCTTCGTAATAATCAGTCTAATCTTAAGGAATGAATTCGTTCTAAGAGTAGAGCCAATCGTAACATCAGTGAACACGCACGTCAAAATATCTTTACAATGAATTTATTCAAGTAAGGTAAACAGATCTTATGAAAAGTTGGATTATGGGTTTGATATGAGAGATTGGTTTCAATGAACAGAATGAAATGGTCTAACTTAAAGAAAGGCAGAAATTGTACAGTCAGTGATTACATCCTTACAAATCATAAACAGAGCTCACGCCAATGCCATGTCGAGGAGGAAAGAGCGTTAGCCATAGTTACGTTTGATCAGGGGTTGATCAATGATGTTGAGGGCGGTTTGCGCCAAAGGTCCATTTGAAGAATCTGAAGTCACAGCGCGGCTGCGCTGGGTCATGTGACTGAGTCTGCGGGATCTCAGTGAAGTCGCATTTGGAATTGCGTTTTTGGTTCTTCTGTTGAAACGTCCAGATAGTGACGCGTTCACTATGAAGTTGAATCTCAGGAGAAGCTTGGCGACGTCCTTTGGAACGCCAATCCTGATGGCGTTCATGCCATGGTCGGTTTCGCTGGAGTCAGAGATTGATGGTCATCTTAGGGCTTTATACAGTTCGAGGGAGGACCCGTCTGGGGTCAGATGTGGATTGGGGGAAGCTGGGTTCTCAACTCCCCCCTCCTTCCTTCACACCTACCAAAGGTGTGATCTGATCTTTGGCTGGTTCATTCGATGGTTCAAATATTGTTCTGGACATCTTGGTACAGTTACAAAATATAGTTGAATGATTGTTTTATTATGATAGCTTCGTGTAGATACCAATAATGACGTGGTTATCTTTCAGGAAGAAGGAGTTGTTACTAGAATCAAGATTTCAGTGAACACAACATTAAAACAAAGTAACAAACATAACACAAATATCCCTCTCATAATTCTCCACCTTGTACTCTTGTGGTAAAGGTGAAGTCTCAAGACTTTCCTCAAAAGTTCTGATCAAGGTATGTTCTTTGTTCAAATCGCCGCCGAAACGGATAGCAAATGGTCGCTGGAGACGTGTTGTCTAAATCAGGCCCTTTGAAGCTTGCAAGCTAGCAGGAGGGCTGATTAGGTAGATTGGGGAGGCCCCCCCCCCCCATTCTATGGTTCCTTTGCATCGGCGTTTGGTGGGTAATCAGCATACTGAGGGTGTCACAAGGGCTGATTCTGATGTGATTGAATCACTCTTCAGGTGTGGCAAGATGTTGGCTCCGTGTGGTCTTGTGGACCTCACTACAGGTTAAATCAGAGCAAGAATGGTCAAAGTACGGTTAAATGAAATACTCATTTAATAACATTGCAAATGAATGAAATCAATTACAAGGCAAACATGTTACAATATGAAAGCTTTAAATCTTACCTACTCTACCATGATCATTGTAAATCAGAGAGAAAGCAAGAGGTGAGCAAGGAGTAGGACAGTAGGACAAGGGAGAACTGAGGAGAAAGTCTCAGGAGATGAAGAATCCACAGAACAATGCATTACAATTCCTTTTATACACAAGACTAACCAATCAGACCAAATCTTGAATGGGGTGTGAGGGCCATCAAGTTGAGACCGTCCAGAAACTCCAGACTTCAGCATATGAGAGGTGGGAGAAGGTTTGACACCCAGCCTTACAATCCTCCCTCTTGGACACAAAAGCACAGGCAAAAGCTGCAGTGTTCATCGTGTGATAACCTGCACCCATAGGAAAAAGGAACTTGATTGCAGACAGGTCAGCATTGAGATTCTAATGGTCATGGCTGTTTGCTCAGAGGATCACTTTTGGATCATGGCTATTGCTCAGAGGATCACTTGGAAGAACCTTTGTATTGGCATGCAGACATGCCCTTGGTTAGCATATTCCTGCTACTTAAGTTCTTGTCCTGTTACAGCAGAACACAATTGGAGCACAGCACTTGGTTAACAATGAAAATTGTAAAGTTTGGAGTGACGTTTGGAGTGGTCTGGGGTCTGAGAGAGTCGGATTGGATACAAATGGAAAGTAGTGAGAGTGTCCTAAAACTCAAATGGAAAAAATAGGTGAACAGTCCTCCCTTTTGATAGATGAGAGGTACACAAACATATCATCTAGCATAGATGAAAATGGCAATTAAAACAAAACAGTGTTTTGAGACCGTCCAGAAACTCCAGACTTTAGCATATGAGAGGTGGGGGCAGGTTTGACACCCAGCCTTACAATGGAACACCGCTGATACTCCTTGGGGACTTCAACATCCACCTCGAAGGAACGCAGGCCGTCGACTTCAAGTCTCGTCTGACTTCCTTCGACCTGAAGGATGGACCGTGAGAGGAGATCGCGCAAGTCCAAAGACAGTCTGGACCTCGATAAGTATCACTCCCTTCTCAAATCCTTCTCTGCCCGCATAACTGATGCTAAAACCCACTACTTCCTGAACAAAATTAACTCTGCCTCAAACCCTCACAAACTTTTCTCAGAGTTAGCAGAGTTAGCCCAGAGTTAGCCCTCTACTCAAAAAACCCTCCCTTAACCCAGCCGTCCTCCAGAACTACAGACCGGTATCACTACTACCCTTCTTTTCTAAAACAATTGAACGCGCTGTATCTAACCAACTGTCAAACTTTCTCTCTCAGAACAACCTGCTTGACCCCAACCAATCGGGCTTCAAGACTGGCCACTCCACAGAAACTGCCCTCCTGTCAGACACCACTGCCCTCCAGTCTGCCAGAGCGGCTTTGAGGTCATCCGTCATCATTCTGCTGGACCTTTCTGCAGCATTTGATACGGTTAACCATCAAATCCTGCTGGCCAGACTTTTGACATGGGCATCACTGGCACTGCACTTCAGTGGATCTCATCCTACCTGTCGGGAAGATCCTACCAGGTCTCCTGGGGAGGCAAAGTGTCAGGCCCCCGCCAGCTCTCCACTGGTGTCCCACAGGGCTCCGTCCTTGGCCCCCTCCTCTTCTCCCTCTACACCACCTCGCTTGGACCAATCATCACCTCCCATGGCTTCTCCTACCACTGCTATGCTGACGACACGCAGCTGTACCTGTCGTTCCCCCCGACTGATCCGGGGATCTCAGCTAGGATCGAGGCCTGCCTCACAGACATCTCCGCCTGGATGACCGAGCACCACCTCCAGCTGAACCTCGCCAAAACAGAAATCCTCATCATCCCGGCCAAACCCTCCATCTCCCACGATCTCTCAATCACCCGGCAACGGTGACCCCTTCATCCTCTGCCAGGAACCTCGGGGTGACCATGGATGACGAGCTCTCCCTCACAGCCCACATTGCTGCGGTCTCCCGGTCGTGTAGATTCACCCTCTAAAACATCCGGAAGATCAAGAGATGCCTGTCTGAGTATTCTACCCAGCTGCTAGTCCAAGCACTTGTCCTCTCAAAGTTAGACTACTGCAACTCGCTGCTCGCCGGTCTCCCAGCATGCGCAACCCGCCCTCTCAAGAGGATTCAGAACGCAGCGGCCTGTCTGGTCTTCAATCTACCCAGACACTCCCATGTTACCCCGCTCCTCATCTCCCTCCACTGGCTTCCCATCACGGCCTGTATCAGATTCAAGACTCTGGTACTGACCTTCCGAGCGGTGAACGGGACTGCACCCGACTACATCAAGTCTCTCCTCCAGCCTTACACCCCCACCCCCCGCCACCTATGGTCTTCTTCTGACAACCGTCTGGTGGTCCCACCGCTCAAGAGCGCCCGGTCCCAACACAAGCTCTTCTCCTGTCTGGCCCCCCAATGGTGGAATCAACTCCCCACCTCCATCAGGGACACTGACTGTCTCCCCACCTTCAAGAAAAGGCTCAAGACACACTTTTTCCGGGAGTACAACGGCACTTAGGAATGCTTGGCTGGACCTGATATTGGTTTCCTCCAGGATCACAATGACTCGTATTGAGAGACTTGTTGCTTTTGTTGGTTAGTTGTAACCATTTTAAATTCTTGTACTCGCTGTGAAATATTTTACTGTTGATTGTTTTTCTACAGGTACACTCTTGCTCTTTTTGAGTTTCATGTTGTTTAATTGTAACTTGTTTAACTGCATGCTCTTATGGTTCTTCCCTTTGGCACTTATTTGTTTTTTCACAATGTATGCTTCATGTTTTGGCTGCCTGCAATGTTTGCCTATCTCGTTATGATCAGTGACCTATGCCCTTTTGTAAAGCTCTCTCTTAGTCGCTTTGGATAAAAGCATCTGCTAAATGCATAAATGTAAATGTAAGGCGCGCACTGCCTTCTTTGTGGTTGGTCTCGGCCACTCTCTCACTGCCTCCGTCTTTGCCTTCTGTGGCTTAATCAGTCTGCTCCCTATAGTGTACCCCAGGTACTCCGCCTCGTCCAGGCCCAGGTGACATTTCTTTGGGTTGGCAGTTAGCCCTGCTGCCTCCAGACTCGTTAACACAGCCCGTAGATTAATCAAGTGATCTTCCCAGTCCTCTGAGTGAATCACCACGTCATCGATATAGGCGGCTGCATATGCCTGGTGGGGCGCTGGAACGTTGCGGCCGCCCCATGTAGGCCAAACGGCATCCGGACGTATTGGAAGAGGCCATCTGGGGTGGCAAAGGCAGTCTTGTGGCGGTCTTCAGGAGCAAGCGGCACCTGCCAGTAGCCTTTAGTAATATCAAGAGTGGAGATTAATTTGGCCATCCCTAGCCTCTCTATCAGCTCATCCACCCGTGGCATCGGGTAGGCATCAAAATTAGAGATTGCATTAAGGGCCCTAAAATCATTACAGACCCTTAGCGAGCCGTCAGGTTTCGGGACCAATACAATCGGACTGGACCATGCACTCGTTGATGCGCTCAATGACATCTAGTCGTGCCATCTCCCTGACCTCTGCATTAGTGATTTTCCGTCTTGCCTCAGGAATCCAATAGGGGCGTAACTGCACCTTAGCGCCTGGACCTGTGCGTATGTGATGTTGTATCAGAGTGGTACTACCTGGGATGGTAGAGAAAACCCTTATCAAAAAAGGGTTTTTGATAAGGGTTATAAATCAGCCTCTCCATATCACGTCTTTGATGCTCTGTCAGTTTTTCTCCCAAAGGTACTTCCCTCTTCGCCTCCTTTCCTATACCATTGATCTCCATCACTTCAGCCGTCCTTTCCTGGTAGGCTTTCAGCAGGTTCACATGGTATAGCTGCTCCGCCCGTCGTCTCCCTGGCTGTTTTACTTTGTATGTTACTGGGGACACTTTCTCCATTACCTCCTAGGGACCCAACCATTGCGCTAGGAGTTTATGCTGAGGATACGGGACTAACAACAGCACTTTATCGCCTGGTTCGAACTGTCGAGGGTTTGCAGTCCGATTGTGACCGCGCCTGTGTAGCTTGAGCTTTGGCCATGTGTTCTTCGACCACAGGCCATATAGCCGCCATCCTATCCTGCATCAACACTACGTGTTCTACAAATGACTGGTATGGGCAGGGCTGGTTTTCCCATGCTTCTTTGGCCAAATCCAAAATGCCCCTACACGGGCGCCTGTACAACAGCTCAAAGGGTGAAAATCCCGTAGACGCTTGTGGCACCTCTCTGAGAGCAAACACCATATGTGGCAATAACATGTCCCTATTAGTCTTTTTTGTCCACAACTTTCTTTAACATGCCCTTGATGGTTTTATTCAGACGTTCACATAATCCGTCAGTTTGTGGATTATACACACTGGTACGGATTTGTTCCACGTTGTACAGTTTGCATAAGTCCTTCATTAGTCGTGACATAAATGGAGTGCCCTGGTCAGTTAAAATAGTAGAAGGCAGCCCCACTCTTGAAAACAATAGAATCAGCTCCCTTGCTATCCCTTTTGTTGCCATACTGCGTAAAGGAATTGCCTCTGGGTATTTAGTTGCATAATCCACTACCACCAATATATATTGATGTCCCCTTGCTGATTGTGGCAGAGCAGTGCGCTGACATTTGTCACATGTGCAGCAATATCGTGCAACATCCTTGGTTACCCCGGGCCAGTAGAACCGGGCTAACACTCTCTCCTCTGTTTTGTCCCGCCCCAAGTGACCCCCTAATACGTGGGAGTGAGCTAAATGCAGCACTGTATCCCTGTACAATGTTTTGCCAGATTGTCTCCCTTGGCCTGTTAATTGCGGCTGTATTGCAATTTTTTGGGAAAATAACACCGCTCTGCTGGTTTACGCTCTGCTTTTTGCGACATAACTCTTATTTTCGACGATCACATGATCTGGGCTACTTCGGTTCTCCGTGTGCACGCACAATCTAAGCTTATTGAGGCCTAGCTTGAATTAGTGTTGCTTGTTAGTGGAACGGAACGTTAGTGGAACAGCTTAAGGCTTAAGTCCAAGTTGACGTTTACCTAAGCAAGGCTTTTTCGTGTAAGCGCGGCTTTCGTAAGCAACGTTGATGGAATACCCCTCCTGGTCTTGATTATGACCGTGTTGAATGTTTGAGTCTGTGCTACTGTAGCTGGTTGAATAATTAGCTTAACAAAAAGAAATGAAATTTCGTAATCCATTTATTGCTTTAAAAAAATACGCTTGCAAATCGGAAACTGCAATAGTCAGCCTTCACCAGTGCATTAGATGGCGCTAGAGAGGAAAGCTAGAAGCTTTGGTGACCAGCAAATATCAGACCCTCGCCCCACGGCTTGAGGCAACGACCCTGGTAGAAGTAGGTCAGGGGTGGCGAACCTGTGGCTTACGAGCCGCATGCGGCTCTTTACCTGCTCCTGTGAGGCTCTTACTGAGCGGCTGGGGGAATAAACGGAATACAAAACATATATACTGTATATGGACCCTTTCGCATTTCGTATCGCGTATCACATCATTGTTTATTAAGACTTAAACAAACCACACAGAGCTGTCGCAGGGGGGGTGCCAGGCCCTGTGATAACTTAACATGCGAGGCACTGATTATCAGAGTTGCCAGGTCTGTGTGACAAAACCAGCCCAATGGCCAATCAAAACCAGCCCAAAACCAGCCCAATGGCCAATAAAACCAGCCCAATATCAGAACTCAAAATATGCCCCTGCCAAACCATATACACTGCTTTCTAAGTCCAACAACATTGCTATCATTGCCACATGTATTGTAATATCTACAGCATTAGGCACGTGTGCACACGTACAGTGCGTGTGTGTATGTGGGCGTGTCCCATGTCCATGTGTGTACATGCTGATCTGGAGTCAGTTTGGTAGGATTTGGGTATAAATAAATTATTTCATTTAAAATATGGATTTTTATTTAAAGATATTCATGTAATTTGCATGCAAAATAGGTCTACCCTAACCAGCGGACAACATTTTTTACCCGCGTCAACACTTCAAAAGTAGACCAATTCCGCGGGAAAACCGCGGACCTGGCAACACTGCTGCTTATTGACATACACGTGATGCACGCGCAAGACTGTCCATAATTCCAGCTATTATCCTGCGCGTGCACGGAGCCACACCATTTCTGCAAGACGTGCTGACAAATTTATCCAGCGATCCTCGAATCGACTTGTGAAATTCTTGCTTCTTTTTAGTTGTATTCCTTTTCTCAGCACCCGACTCATGTTGCAAAATCGGTCTTGATCTCTTGTAGGTGAGGTTTGTTTCTCCTGGCCGTCTCCTTCCTCCTCGCACTCTCACAGGGCATGCACTTACGCCCTGTGGTGTAACGTAAATCATGAACAAAACAATATGAGATTTTTTGACAAACAGGAATTTCATTTTAGAGCACATTGAGTCAAGAACAGGAATAAAAAAATATTGAAAGTAGATTTTTGTGATTGCAAACCAGGCAGGCGCGAGGCCCCCAGTGGCGCAAGGCCCTGTGCGGTCGTATAAAAATTGTTATGCTTTGTATTATGACTGTCATTAGATCTGTAAGCCGCTGTTGTAGTGTGGGCGTGCATGTGTGGCTCTTTGCTATGGTGCGTTTTTTTTGGCTCTTTATGCTGGACTGGTTAGCCACCCCTGATGTAGGTGGTATTGCATTTCCGGTTAGGTACCCGGCTCGTCCGGTCGTTTTTATATTATTAATTCCAGTCAACATATCCAAAACTATCTCCCCCCCAAAAGATTGTTCAATTCTCTAACCTAGCTCATACTACTAGCTTTTTCATAGAATCATTTTTCATGACTTTTGCTAAGTTTGAAACCAATCCAAAATGGATAAACTAGCACCCAATTTATTTGCTTAGGTCAAGAAAAGTTGCTTGGAAACGTGCTCGCGGATACGAACAGGGGACGAGCACAAAAGGGAACATTAGCCGATTGCTGATTTACCTGAGCTGAATGAGAACAAGGAGAAAGGGCTTGATAATCTACAGTTACCTGCCTACATTGTAGCAAGTTTTACAAATGGTTGCACACATACATGACGGTGGTTTGTAGAGTTTATTTCTGTCATTTTAAAGCAAATTTAACCATTTTTTAATGAACGTTATTATGTTCATGACATGATGATAAGATGTAAATTCTGGAGAAGGCAGGCCGGAAGGAGTCACGACAAAGGAAAGGAGTTGACTTGGGTTTATTAGTCGAGCGGCCCGGATCAAACAATCAGTTCAAGACGAGCTGATGGCATGAGTGAAAACTCTGTCTCTCAGTCGTGCTTAAATACATGAGTTGGACAGTACAGATATAGATTGCACAGAATTGCTTCCTTAACCGGTCTTCAGTGGTCAGTGTATTGACACACTAGAACGTTCAGCAGGTGAAGTGGTCGTTAATCACATAAGCCCTATTTGTACATGATTTTCCTCACTGTCTCCCCACTGTCTGGACTGCATGCTATATTCTGCTCAGAGGGGGCCTCGCTGCATGACCTCTTGACCTTAAAGAGACACAAGCTGTACATGTACCCAGAAACTCTGCCTTACACATGACAAATGTAATTATAGCTTAATATAATTAGTGATATCGTGGCATGTAATGGCATTGTTATAAATTGTTGAAATGTTTTTCTGAAGCAAAGACAAAGATGAATAAATCATGTCTGATAACCACAATATTGTTATGGTCGTTATAACGTTATGTCAGTTAACACCACAACGATGGCATTAACAATAACTGTAAGCTAGTAATTGTGTAAGCAACACTCATCATCATTATAATAGTAACATAGGTATAGGCTTATTTAATTTATCTTGCTTTGCCAAGCTAGAACAACGGAGCCAGATATTCAAGTTTAGTTTGTTTAATCTGACACAAGCAGTCGTTCAAATAACACGAAGCACAAAAAAACAACAACGTATATTTGGTGAGTTTGAGTCGTATGTGGAACGTATGATCCATTTAAAATAAGCATATTGCTAAACACCGAGTGAAAGGAATACTATACACAGTACTAATAGCAACTAACGCTAACTAACTAACTAACCCCCTTAGCCAACTCCTTCACCACTACTGTATGGAGCTAGCTGCTGTAGCTGGAAAATCAAACTTTTCCCAACCCCCGGTGGGGAGGAGGGCCACTACATCATGGCCACCAACAAAACTTAGCAAATATTGTTCTTGCTCCGGCTTTAACTTTTGGATATTCGGCAGCGTTGCCACAACGGACCGAATGGCTTCGTTCGCATCTTTCTCCACCGCCGTTACTGAACTACAACTCAAACTAGCGCACAACATCAACGTCATCGTTCTCAGCCACTCCCTCTGTTCGCTGATTGGACCTACAAAAAGTTGATTTGAGGAAAACCGACTTATATGGCGAATTCCCAGACCTAGTACAGAAGCAAAATGAAAACTGAGCGAAAGTACGTAGGAGGGCAGAGCCAGGCTAACCTTATGCCAGCAGCGGTATGAAAGTGCTTGCTCGTCATGAGTTAGACCCCAGTAATAGAGCCGCTGCCCGTGCACAGTGGCGCCTTAATGCACGGGCTTACCTGGGCTTAAGCCCGGGGCCTCGACCAATCAGGGGCCTCTTAATAATAATACAAAATAATAATGATGATAAACGTCCGTATTCGTGGTGTCATTATGCTCTACAGTGGCATCTGGTGGTGTATGTGTAGGGAGGGGAGCCCCCCCCCCTTATCTAAACAAAATGTAACAAAAACTAGAGGTACAATTTCTGTGGAAATTGTAGGGTGTGCTTGCTTGCGTCGGTTGCAGATGGGTCCATTTAATATGAAACAAGCTGAACCCCCTTTGAGACAAGCTATTCTAACAACGTTGTCACCGGCAGTATTTTTCAGATGGAATCGCGATTCAAACAGCACCATAACGTTTCTTTTGACATAAAGTTTAGGCTGTTGCATTGAAGACAGCGACGCACCACACAAGCTTGAGTTTAAATACATTATTTAATGTGACATTACTTACTGTACATGCAAGTCTTGAATTGCTTAAATGTATAATGCTGCTAGTACACCATGGCACAATACAATATTTGCTGTGCAACAGCAATGCATGTTGTATCCATGCGTCGTTGCTAACGTGTGCTGACATTGACACAAGGCACTTTTTGGCTGAATTTCAGCCTAAACCGTGCAACGGAACGTAAATAAAAATACAAGCAACTCTTGAGACCGACGTTGTCTATGTAGTCCAAATATTGACGGATCCTTAGGGGGGCAAAAATAAATTGATTATGCGATTAGCGGGCGGGGGGGCCTCAAAAAATGCAAAAAAAAGTCCATAGCCCAGGGGCCTCAAGTGCTATTAAGATGCCCCTGCCCGTGCATTCAAACTTACCACGACGTTGCCGGGAGCAACTGTTACAGCTGACACACCGTTGTCTATGACTGACCGTGTCTGCGACTTAGAATCTTTCTAATCTATGCCATCTTCATAAATAATAAGTATGCAAACTTATTTAAAATATACAGAAATATCTGTTGTAAAAGTTCACACAAAAAAATGTACCAATCTGCAACCGACACAAGCACACCCCACAATTTCCCCAGAAATTGTACCCTCTCTAGTTCATGTAATTCCTTGCAAAGGTACCAACCGCAAAAGTCTGTGTTGATGGAAAATCAAGTTGGTGGGGAAGGTCTTTCATCTACAGACTGAAAGATGGAAGTCTGGTCCCACAGCAAGGCTGCAAACATTTCTTTCTACTTTAGGATACCACCCAGCCAATGACAGCCTGGTCCTTTCAGTGATGGGTAAAGATAGTACAGATCCTCTTGCTCCACAGAAGGACCAGAAAGGGAGACATGCTCCAGCCATAAGCCATAAGATGGACCTAAAGCCATAGCATTACCATATTGAGTCCTGTCACCCGACAGTCAATCACTACCGGAGGGAGCATGCACCATGGCGCCGCTACCTCCCCAGCGACATTAATGTCAAACTGACAAAGCATGACAAAGCATGCTGACTGTGTTGAAAAGGGCAACAACTGCTCCTACGAGTCCTACCGAAAGGCTATCAGGTCAAAAAATATTAGCTTTACTGAGCAAAAACATACAAATTCTGCAACGGAGAGCAGGCTACACTACAGGTCAGATGCAGAAAGGACTGGCCTGAAGATTAAGTGTAGACCTGCAGAAGATGATCATTTACCCACGAATGCCTGGTGTCAAGTCAGCTGTGTTCACACAACGAATTGTTGCATACCACAAAACCTTTGCATCGAGAAAACAGCAACAAAAAGAAGATCATCTGTGTTGTCTGGCATGAAGAGATTGCAGGGTGAAGTGCTACCAAAATAACATCAGCTTATGCAGCTGCATTGGAGAAGAAGATGGACATTAAGCACGCTGTCTACTCGGTTGACAATTGCAGTGCCCAGAATAAAAACTTTTCTCTGCCCTTGTGTCCTTGGTCAACTCCAACACCATCTCAACATAAGACATCACCCTTAAGTTATAAATGTGAGCCAGGGCACATATTTATGAGTGCAGACAGTTTCCATCACAGTGTGGAGCAGGAGATTAAGGGCAGACCAGGAGGAGTGGTCTACGATTTTGAAGACATCCTCTCTGTGGTGGAAAACTTGTCAAACTCGTCCGTTGTTCAGTCAAACGGAAGAAGGTCCCCAAACTGGCAGGCCTTAGAGTTGTCCAGTTGCGACGTAGTTCAAGGAGCACATTTGTAAAAATGTCCCATGAGGAGCAGGACTTTGCAGAGCTGGATTTCCTGCAGAACAAGTTTCAGCTCACATTACCCACCACCTTGAGGCCATAAGACAAGGGCATAGAGGACAAAAAGAGGGATATCATCAAGAAGCTGGTTCCCTTCATGCCACTCACCAGAAGGCTATTCTGGAGCTCCCTGCCTACAAGCAGCACAGATGAAGAGTAGAGTGATAAAAAAACAAGGATAATCATCACTAATTTATAAGGACTATCATATATGTCGCCACTACTAATTATCCCTGTATAACTATCTGTGGCGGCACCAATGTTGATCCCCAAAACACGCACACACAAGAGTTATAATACCAACATTTGTTTGGCTTTATTTGAATTCATTTAAAAGGCACTGCTCAACTGTCACGGTCCATTACTGCTGTGCACACTCCCCACCGAAACGGCACAACCAGGCTCCAGCAGCTCCCTAACCTCTGCCCCTTCCGTACTGTAGGGTGAAGTCCACTGCACACTTAAAAACACGTCACTGCAATAGTTTATAAAGGCACCCAACCTGTGACACTTTGCACGCTTAAAACAACCAGCCGCACCTCCAACACCGGGAGCAAGAGAACAGTTTATGGTACTCGGGGGTCCGAGGTCTGGGATGTTGCAGGGCTGGCCCCGAGTGCGAGTGGCTCGCCCACACAGTGCTGGCAACGAACGGAGTTGAAGCAGGCTAGTTGACAGACAAACAGGTAATAGACGGTCCGTTCGGTCTGCAGTGGCCCGACCAAAATCAAAGTCTTAATGTCACTAAGGGCCGCTATCAGCGCTCACCCACTCGTCGATTGTCCGAAATGACTATACAAGATTTGTGCTCCTGTGTCCATAGGTCCTCCTGGTCGTTCCCAGACAAGTTTACAACCGTCCTTCGTCCCGGCTCTCTCCGACTGTAGACAGCCCGTAATCCCAAAACGTCCTTAATGGCACCTGGTCGACCGGTCACGTCCGTTCTACTCTGCTCCGTATTCCGTTCTCCCCCCTTGCCGACATGTCGGCCCTTTTCTCCTCTCCGCAACCGCATTCCCATGCCGCTGAGGTTCCAATCATGACAGGACCGGCAGCTGCGCCTATTTAACAATTAGCGCTTCTCCATCCAGTCCTCCCACATCAGTCCATACACGCAACATTTACCCCCACCCTTTAACAATGGTCGTCCCGACCATAACGAGATGGCTGTACCCCAAAGTTCCTGCGTGTAGAGCGCCTTACTGGGGATAAGTCACCGCTCACGTCCTGTGGATCATTGTTCACATCCTGTGGGTTCTCCCGCCCGTCCTCTTGGCCCCTTTCAGCCTCCATTGGGGGGTGCCCTAGTGCCATGTCTAGGCCCATTACTGGTACATTTTCAGACCGATCCCTGGTGCCCACTATCGGGTCCGGAGTGGCATTTCCCAAGTCTAAGGTCGGTGTGGGTCTATTGACAGGGGCAAAAGGTAACAGGCAAAATTTGGGACGAGCAGTGAAAATCAGTGGGCGGGGACTCACCTCTGCCACTAACCCAGCAGGGCATGTTTTCAAGTTATTCCGATGGATCGTCCGGGCTGGACCCTCCTTTCCCTCTGGTCGAATGCTGTACACTGGATGGCCTGGCCGTATTTGGGCAACCACCACAAAGGGTGAGGGGATCCAATAGGGCTCCAGTTTCCCTTTGGCTCTGCGCCTGAAATTTCGTAATAAAACCCTTTCACCAGGTAGTAGGGGTACCGCCCGGGCCCTCTTCATACCTGCGTTGATCCCAAGACTGCCGCTTCTGCAAGTGGGCCTTGACTCGGCCATAAACATCGAGTAACTGGTGGTGGTGGGTAACAATCCAATCATCCACGGTACTCCGGTCCTGCCGGGGGGACACCCCTAAACACAAATCAACGGGGAGCCTTGCATGTCTTCCAAAGAGTACAAAATGAGGGGCAAACCCAGTACTACAGTGAACGGTGTTGTTATAGGCCTGGATCAACATTGGTAGCTTAGCTGTCCACTGGGCTTGTGACTCTGGACCCAGGGTTGCCAGCAGTGACAATAATGTTCTATTAAACCTCTCAAAAACTCCATTACCTTGGGGGTGGTATGGGGTGGTTCGACTCTTTGTACACCCATACAGGCCGCAGAGCTGGTGCATTACCTCTGACTCGAATGCCCCACCCCGGTCTGCTAGTAGGCGTTCCGGACAGCCAAAGGGTTGGATGAGCGAAGTCCATACTGCCCTGGCCGTTGTCCGGGCCGTCTGATCCCTGGTGGGCACAGCTATTGCGTATTTTGAGAAAATATCAGTCATCACTAGAATGTAGGGGTAAGAGTCATTCGGTCTCCCAAGAGATAGATAGTCCAAAGCTACAACTTCCCAGGGGTAACCGGTCACAAGTGACTGCATTGGTGCTTTTACCTCAGGGCCTGGTTTACGCACCGCACAGTCCGGACACTCCTCCGTCCACCCCCTGACGTCTCTGGCCATCCCCGGCCAGAAGAAACGGCGTCGCAGCAGACTCAAAACCTTTTCTGTACTGGCATGGTCCGAGGCCTGGTGGTATTCCTTCCAGACTTCCAAGCGATCCAAGGTCGGAACCAGTACTTGGAACACTGCAACCCCAGTCCCCGATTCTTGTCCCTGTCGGCCCAACACCCCATTTTGAAACTCCAGTTGATCCCATTCCAGTGTCCAGGGCCGCATCGATGGGGACACGCAACTACGGGCTTGGAAAAGGGACATGTCATGAACTTTCATTTGACACAACTTGCCCACTTCGTCATCGTCCTGTTGCTTCTTTCTCCAAGGATCCGGTGTCGCAGTCGGCGTTGGGTCCCCTGGACGCTCGGGTTGCCTCTCCGATTGCTGGACATCAGCCTGTACAACGGCCACTTGGGCTTCACCGGGTAGGCGGGACAGGGAATCAGCGTTCTTGTTGGCGGACCCTGGTCGGTACTTATTGGAAAAAGAGAAGTTAGCCAATTGCGCCACCCACCTCTGCTCCACTGCTCCCAATTTGGCCGTCTCCAAATGGACCAGCGGGTTGTTATCAGTAAAAACGGCAAAGGTAGTTCCCCATAGATAGTCTTTAAACTTATCCGTGATGGCCCACTTTAGGGCAAGGAGTTCCAACTTGAAAGAGCTATAGTTCTGGTCATTTCTTTCAGTTGGGTGGAGGCTTCGGCTGGCATAGGCGATGACCCGTTCTGTACCTTTTTGCACCTGGGATAGCACTGCTCCTAGCCCATCCAGGCTAGAGTCCGTATAAAGTCTAAACGGTGATCTGAAATCTGCATATGCCAATACAGGGGCACTCAATAATGCCTGCTTTAGTTCATCAAATGCTTGCTGGCATGCTGAAGTCCAATGGATCTCAGCCGCTATGATTACAGCCTTGACTTGTAACTTTTGGTTTAAATGCGCCGCCATCCGTGAGAAAGCTGGGATAAACCTCCTATAATATCCCAAACCCCAGAAAGTAGCGAAGTTGGGTCATTGTTCGAGGCACTGGCCACTGCCGTACTGCGGCAGTCTTTTCGTGGGTCCGTGGCGACCCCTTGTTGACTCACTATGTGGCCCAGATATTTCACCTCCTTCCGGCAAAGACAGCACTTTGATGGTTGGAGCTTTAAACCATGCTCTTGGAGACGCTGGAATACTTGCCGAAGGTGCTGGAGGTGGCTGTTGAAACATGGAGAAAACACAATGATATCGTCCAGATAGATTAATAGGAAATCGTTCACTAACCCCCCTAAGCACCGCTGCATCAGGCGCTGGAACGTCGCTGGAGCGTTGCACAGACCGAATGGCATCCGGTTGAACTGAAAAAGCCCTATTGGGGTATGTGGAAGAAATTGGGATTTCCTGTGTGCTTACATTATTCACTAATCAATAGAACTAGTCATTGGATACTAATTAGTATGTTCTCATGTAAGCTTGCTATTAATAAGAGTAGATTGTTTCCATGTGTCAGGGTTAATAGATGTTCGTGATCAGGAGAAAGTACTGGGAAAAACGTCCTTTGTCATGACTACAAGGAGAGCGCCAACTATGATCTCTCTAGTCTGAGTGGTCATGTGTTGGGAGCTGTGAATCTCTTCCTCTGAGACTGTTGTAACGTCATTACTGCCTGACTGTCACTATCTATGTTTACATTCCTGTGCCCTATAAAAGATGGTCCTCCGGCCTTCAGAGCCGAGAGAGACATGATTGAGACCTAAGCCTGGTGTTGTGTTGTCATTTATTGTCAGAGGTCTGGTTTTCTCTCCCACTCTGCAGATTGATAAATACTTAAAATCCAGAACTCAACTGAACTTAGTCACTCCGTTTATGAAGAAACGGACAAAACACTTTCTTCATCAATTGGCGTTGTCGAGCAGCAGGATTGCAGAACCAGATCCAGGAGAGACCCACGGCGGCACCAGTATAAAGCAGAACCCGTGGTGCACAAAACTAAATGGTAAGGGGATCCTTTTCCAAAACCCCATTCACGGACTGCTTTATGCTTGGTGCGCCTGCTGTCCCTCTGCGATGCTGGTAACGTAAACAATTTAAGAACCTTTTATTGTGACGTTCAGTTGGGAGCCTGGTTTTAGCAGACCAGAGTCTGCTAGGCCTCAACAGGAGGAAGATAATATTAGAGTTTTGGTTAAGTAAATTTGGGTCATTAATTGACTTGCTGTTTTTACTTTGTCTAGGTCAGAGTTGGCACACTGATAGCGTACAAGAACTCTGGTCGTGTAAAGTATTGAAAAAGTATGTAAAACAATCTGTGTTCTTGATCTGAGGCAAAGGATCTGTTAAGAGAATACGTCCCATACTCTTGATCTGGGGAAAAGGTCTGATAACAGAGAGTATGGTTTTACAGATGCAGACCAGGGGTGAACCAAACAAGGAAAGGTATGTGTTTCTTTTAAAATGCATGTTTACAGCTGAAAACTGTAGTTGAACAGAGATCTTATGTTGGTTTGAATTGTATTTAGTTGAATTGTAACTGTATTAAGTTTTGTGTTGGGCTTTTCTCTTTTGAACAGAGATCTTAGTGGGACTTTAATTTTGGTTTGAATTGTAACTGTATTAAGTTTTTGTTTTGTTTGGCAGTTTATGAATTAACTTGTCTCTTTTAAGCACGAATTGTGGTTATTTTGTTACTTATGAGGTAACGGACTTGAGGAAATTATTGTATGCGCGTTCCCAAAGAGTTGGGTCTTTGTAGGCGCGTCCCATGATCGAGCGCCGGAGGGCGAGGATAGTTTGGCTTGAAAAAGGCCATATTTGTAGTTCACTACCACATTTACATTTAGTCATTTAGCTGACGCTCTTATCCAGAGCGACTTACAGTAAGTACAGGGACATTCTCCCCGAGGCAAGTAGGGTGAAGTGCCTTGCCCAAGGACACAACGTCATTTGGCACGGCCAGGAATCGAACCAACAACCTTCTGATTAATTGCCCGACTCCCTAACCGCTCAGCCATCTGACCACATGATATTGTAGTTATTAGTTAGTTATTTTATTCTTCAATATTGTGACCGTTTTACAGTGCTATGAGATTGTGCGACTGTTTTATAGTGCTATGTGATTTTGTGACTATATTCTAAAGTGCTGTGTGATTCTTGCTGCAGTAAATCATAAGAGTTGGCTACATAGCCTACTGTTATGAGATTTGTTACAGATACTTTGTATTCAGATACATTGTAATTCAGTATGGGTAATCTAGCTTCCAGTACAGGAGCGATAGAGACGTTGTTAGTCCAGCCCGATATATGATTTGATTTACATGGAATTCAAGCAGTGTCAAGCATTGAGAGATGGCATGCATGGATTAATCATGACCCGAGACATTGTTTTCCGCTGGAGGGAACGTTTGATGTAAAAAAAAAAATATAGGAGAGTTTAAAAGCGGTTTTGAAAGACAAGGAAACAAGTCGGATGTGTAAACAATTTGTCAGCTGGCCAATGTTTATGATATGGTTAACTGAAGCTACGAGATGACATGGCATTGTCTATCTTGAGAAAATACAGTCAGATCAAGCTAAAACTGATTCTGATAGAGAAGCAAGAAATGACCCGGAGCGTCTTGAGACAGAGAAAAGATGATCAGACTGAACAAAGTCATAAAGTGAGGGAACTCAAGACATTGCTCGAACATGTTAACATGAAGTTGCTTGAACAGACTAACAGTGCCAAAACTAATTGTGAGAAGTCAGTAGTTGTGAAACAGGCTGAAGGTAGCGCTAATTCTCAAGGGAAACAAGAGAGTCTACCAAAGATTTGTAGCCTATTTACCTACGATGAAGATGATGTTGTTGCTATAGCTGTGGCTATGCAGAGGAGAGCCAGAGACAGGGAACATGCATTATTAGGGGAAGCAGCGGGTCAGGTGCAGCCAGAACAGAACCTACAAGAGAAGGTTCATATCACAGCAAAAAAAATGATGGGTGAGGTTAATCAGGAAGGCCTGTCAGTTGAACCCCAGGTATCAATGAACCCTATGTGTGCATATCCAGGTCCTGATGTAAGACAGCCTATGTACCTTTATCGCCCATGGTCAGTGACTGAGCTGAGGGAGCTAGGAAAGGGATTTCCTGACATGAGGACTCAGCAACATTTCTAAGAGATTTGCAAATAGCTATCAATGCCAACATACCTACTTTTATTGATTTGAATCAAGGCTTAGAGGGTGAACTCCAGACCGGTATGTTGAGAAAACTTAAAACATAGATTTCTGATGGTGTTTAATGGCAGTAATACTGGATGGGTGTTGCTTGACTGGAGCAAAGTGTATGATCGCAAACAGAAAAGATGAGGATCTTACAGATGATATGGAAAGACTTACTAGGATTTTTTTGTTGAAAAAAAACAAAAAACGTTCTGGTTTTACAGCAGCTGCATCCCCATGCCACTTTGTCATGTGTTCATATGTGGATTGCTTCCTGAACTCCAGGTATAAGTTAAGAAACAGGTTCTAAATAGGGAGAACAAAACTGTTGATATGATTATGGATTATGTCAAACATAATTGTACATTGATGCAGGAGAATGCAGGAAAGAACGTTGTGAAATTAATGACATTGCAAATGAATGTCTTACGGAGAATAATAATAAATAAATAGGTTATCCTTGAGGTTAGAGTCCTCTAAAAAAATAGGGTTAGAGTCCCTGAGGTTACAGTCCTCTAAAGTAAAGAAAAAAAATTGGTTCAAATCCTTGAGGTTAGAGTCCTCTAAAAAAAAATCAAGTGGTAGTCATAGTGGTAGTTTCTGGGGTTCCTGTGGACACAACTGTCAGTTAGCTCTTATGGGTGCATAGAGGGATCTTTGAAAGATGAACATGTATTTCTTTCAACTATGTAAAAGTAAGTAACAAGTAAATCTGTTGGAAAGGAATTTGTTGTGCAAACTGAACCGAAATGAAATGCACTACTGACATTTTTCTTATCCATTCCTTAGGATAAAGAACACTTGGCCTAGCAATCCCATACACATCCCCCAGCAGTGGAATGCAGAGATTTTAGCGACCGCAGATGTGGCCTTGCTAGAAGCTGGGCCTGAGCTACTGTGGTCCACACACGCTAATCATATTGGGCGCATTAAGAATGCTACCCCAGTTGTTATTATTGTTTGTAGTACGACTCTTGAGAACCGTACCTCAGTATGCTAGTAATAGAGAAGTAGGGAAAGGTATTGTCCCAGTTATTGATGCTTTGTTGAAACAAGGAGTCATAGGTAGACTTAAGGTCAATTTGATCCTTTAAGGCTAATAAAATACTTTTATTATTACTTTTAAAATAAGTTTATTATGGGTTTATAAGCAGGTAATGCCTGTGTTATACATCCTGTTGTGCCTAACCCTGTTACGATACTTAGCAAGTAACCCTGTTACTTTCTAGCTCTGTGAATAACTATTGTTTGCTTTCTTTTCTGTTCCCATTGCAGAAGAGAGCCAGTATTTGTTTGCATTCACGTTTCGCCAGGTCCACTATACATTTCAGTTCTACCACAGGGGTACACCGAATCACCTACGTTGTTTAGTCAAGCATTACGAGAGGACCTCCAGGATGTCACCTTAGCAGCCGGCTCTACTCTAGTGCAGTATATTAATGACCTTTTTGATATGTTCTAAGAATCTTGCCTCCTGCCAACAGGACACTATTGCTGTGCTACAGGCACTGGCTGAGAAGGGCCACAAGGCCTCAAAGGCAAAACAGCAGTTATGGTCTTAGGAGGTCAAGTATCTTGGCCATACACTCAAAGGTACAGAGCATCTATTGACGCCTGATAGAGTGGAGGCCATCCGATGGATACCGAAGCCTACAACACCAAAACAACTCAAGTCACCAAATCAAGTATTTTTCTAGGTTCAGCCAGGTATTGTCGTTAGTAGATCCTTGATTATGCTGTGTTGGCTAGACCTCTCCTTGATTTAAGGAAGGAGACTGATACTCATTTGTTGTGGAAAACTGGAGCTGATAAATCATTTGTATCTCTCAAGCAGGCCTGGGCCCAGGCGCCAGCTCTTGGTCTGCCAGACTACAACAGGGTGTACTGACCCAGCAGTATGGTAATCTTAAGAGGCCTATTGCCTATGTCAGTTCTTCTTTAGATACTGTGGCAGCAGGTTTCCCCCCGTGCTTACGAGCAGTCTGTGCTGCGGCAACATGTGTGGAAGCAACTTCAGATATAGTGCTGGGGTCGCCCTTGGCAGTGATGGTTCCTCATGCAGTGCTCATGAAGTGCTTTTCTGTTACGCACCAAAACTCAACACCTGTCAGCCACTAGAGCTACAAAGTATGAACTGTAATTGTTGACTCAAAGTGACATTACAATCCATAGATGCTCCCCATTGAATCCAGCTTCATTGTTGCCCACCCCTGATGATGGTGAACCACATGACTGTGAGATGGTTGTCGATAAAGTGCTAACACCCAGACCTGATATGTTTGACAAACCTATGGATGATGCTGAACTTGTGTTGTACGTAGATGGATCTTTGTCCCGAGCATGGGATGGCTCTCTAAACTCCAGATATGCGGTCTGCACGGACAGTGAGACATTCAAATCTGGTAAACTGTCTCCACAATGTACTGCACAGCAGGCAGAGTTTTGCTTTGACAAGGGCATGTTGTTTGTCATAAGGCAAGGTCGTAAATATTCACACTGACTCAAGGTATGGATTTGGAGTTACTTACGATTTTGGTGCCATATGGCGAGAAAGAGGTTTCATTAACTCCTCAGGTGGAGCAATCAAGAATTGAAAGATGATTGATAATTTGTTGTCTGCAATACTACTACAGAGAAAGCTAGCTATTGTTACTAAGTGTGAGGCTCATACTAACAATACAGATGATGTTTCAAGAGGAAATGCTAGAGCTGATTTAGCAGCAAAGGCTGCGGCCAAATCCTCTGATGTGTCCCAGGTCTCTATTTGTTTGTGTCTCAGCAACCGGAAACATGCACTCCCTCTCTTCATGTTGTGGCGGACCTTCGAGCCGCTGCTGATAACACTGAGAGGGATGATTGGTTATCTGTTGGCTGTGTGAAAGATTCCATGTGCATTGTTCCCTTGGTTGGCTCACATGGCGCACGGATGTGCCCATACGAGCAAGGGGGGTATGGTCTCAATAGTAAATACAGATTGGTTTGCACCTGGTTTTTCCACAAAGGCTGAGCAACATTGTGCTCAGTGTCATACCTGCCAGCAGCATAATCCCGAAAAGGGACCAAAGAGAAGAGCCCACCCACCACCAAGTGGTCCTTTTATTAATTTACAAATTGATTTTATGCAGATGAACAAGTGTTGTAATTTTGAGTATGTACTTGTAATTGTTGACATGTTCTCGAAATGGGTAGAAGCCTACCCATGTCGGAAAGTTGATGCTACCACAATAGCCAAGATTCTTATTATTAGAGATGTGATCTGTAGATATGGGATCCTCACAAGACTGTCCAGTGATAGAGGTTCACATTTCACGGGTCAAATTGTTCAGGAACTTTGTAAAGTGCTCCAGATCAACCAGCATTTCCACTGTCCCTACCACCCACAGTCTGCGGGGGAAGTGGAGAGGCAAAATGGAACTTTGAAAAACAAACTAGCCAAGATATGTGAAGAGACTGGCCTAAAATGGCCTAATGCACTCCCACTAGCTCTTATGGCCATGAGGTCCACTCCCCAGAGGAGGAATGGACTTTCCCCACACAAGATAGTTTTAGGGAGACCAATGAAATTGCCTCTCCCCCACTATCATTGAAACAGATGGATATCCACCAGATGGATGATACAATGTTAAACTTTAGTTTTGCCCTAACTAGAGCAGCCAGGGTTGTGCATTCACAGGTGAAAGCTGCCCGCTGGGGAGCCATGTCATCCCTATCAACCGGTAGACTATGTGAAAGTGCACAAACGGAGGACTGCCCTCTCACCGAGATGGACCAGTCCATACCTGGTTTCTCTTGGTGACTCACACAGCTGTAAAAGTGGAGGGTCGTCCGACATGGATTCATGCAATGGTGTGCAAAATGGCCCCTCCACCGAACAACACGGTGGAGGGTCCCAACGGAGAGCCAGGGTCCGGTGGAGGAGCAGGGCACCTCCAAATGGTGCCTGCTCCAACTTGCCATTTGTCTCATCCCCACTGGGTTACTCCTCCAAGAGTACACCAAGGGGGGTGGAGACCCGTTTGCAGCGGGAGCAGGTTCCAGTCCAGCAGACCGATTTGAGCCAAAACCAGGATCCCGCCATCCAGCACTCCAATCCAGGGGCGCTGAGAAGGGGGTCCCAAAGAGCACCCACCCGGAGGTGTTGAAGATGTCGAAAGGTGAGTCACATGAGGAGAAAGCCAGAGAGGGGCTGCTGTTGCTACCATGCCTCTCTTCCCCATGTGTGATTCATGAAGCAGATGACAGCACCCAGACGAGAAACCAGAGAGAGGAGCCTGGAGAGGGGAAGACACTTTCAGTCTTCCTCCGGCCTCTACATGAAGCAGATGACAGTACCCAGAATGGGGACGAGAGGATACTGTGGTGGAGGCCCTCGGTTGTTTCAAGGAAACCGAGGCCGCTGCCTGAGCTACGATGAGAGATGAGATCCAGACATACTGACGCACAAACCTGACAGACATTTACTGATACTGGACGCACGAGTCCACAGACATCGTATACATGAGCCACACCGAGAGTCACTATTGCACGCTCCCAATTATACTGATGTGAACATTGAGATTCATCATAAAGCACACATGAAGAACAATCTGTACAACAACACCTTACCGTGGACGGGAAAAAATGACTGGACGCAGCATTAGAGGGGACAGACCTTGCAGGGTTTGTGGTTAGAGTCCCAAGCATTCTGGAGGTTATCCAGGGATATCTGTCCCTCTGTCAATGGCTGATATGTGTAAGGTCAAGAAGTGGCCTTGTGTAGGGTTGGATGTGATAAATGTGACTGTTCTGTCGAACGAGTCAGTCATCTCTTGAATATGCCCCACCTGCATGGTTATGTGTATGGCACAGTGGTACAGTGAGAGTGTTGGAAAAAATACATGCAAGGATATGGTTTCTATGTATGCTCACACTCTACTGGATGATTTGTAAGTTCAATGTTACTTGTCCTGTATACCATTTGGGCGGGTGACATAAATTCCTGATGTTGCTGACTATGCTATTCCTACACCTTTAGCATACTACAGAAGATGTAGTATATGGTTGATTAAATGTTTGAATAATTATGGGAAGGTATTTGGGAAAATACATGTAACCACACTGTGTTATGTATGCTAACAGCCTGTTGCATGATTTGCCTGTTGCAGATGGACCTGTAAGTATAAGGGCATCACCATTTTGGGTTCCTTTTGCAGCTTAACAATGGCACCATGTGGGTATGTGGTAAGAGTGCTTATTATGTCCTGCCGGCCGACTGGTCAGGAACGTGTTACCTTGGGTTTATTGTAGGAGCCCTCAGACCTGTAGATGGGTTGCCCCTGCACCCCTTTCCCAAACATTGGTGGCACCGCCACAAGAGAAGTATTATTAATGCAGATGCTAAGAATCTGGGATCACATCACGTGGATTCAATAGTACACAGTCACTTTTCACGTTTTCAGCTGCCATTCTCCCTGTGTATGGTGTTATCACTGCCTTTAGAGATATTAGGAGCTTAGCAGTAGGGTTGGAGTCCATTGGTAATGAGACAGCCGACGCCTTAACTGCGGTTGCTTCTGAGATGAAGGCCATGAGGCAGGTAGTGCTACAGAACCGTATGGCACTGGATTATCTGTTGTCAGCTCAGGGAGGTACCTGTGCTGTGATAGATCATGACTGTTGTACTTTTATCCAAGATTAATCTGCTAATATCACAAGTATGGCTGCTCACATTAAAGAGTTAATTTCAGCTTTGGGGGAACCTGAAGCTTGGAATTGTGCTGACTGACCTCCTCTGTTGGGGGTTTTCTTTTTCGACTATTATTCAAATGGGAATCACTGGAATGGGCATGTTAATCGTTGTTGTGCTGATTGTGGTTTGTTCTTGGAAGATGTGTACTGCCTGCTGTGTACAGTGCTGTGCAGTGGGCTCTCGTAAGGCTGCCAGTAAGATTATGGTAGCCCAAATCAAGCCACAGACAAAAGCAAGCAAGACTGATGATTACTTTATTGCCCTGAGAATGATTGACATGTCTGATATGTAATCTCATGTACCAAGTGACTATTTTGCCAATGTAATAAAGATGGCCATTTGCCTCCTTGTATTTTCCAATTGATATACAATGCTGTATGCAATGTGAATAGATCTGTCCTTGACCACAGATCAGTTAACAATAATTAAAGATGGTTACTTTATTACTTTTTATACTGTTTGAAATACTCTGAATTTAATGAACAGTGTTTGACCTATACCCTGATGTGTTGAGCTCACGAGAGCATGACCAGTGGGTATGTCCAGCAGAGAAATATGCCTATGTTTCTAGAACTATTGATAAACTGTCATTATGCCGTTTGCTTAAGAAGTGAATAGCTAGAAGCTGGTTCTTTTGTGGGGTCTTAGGAAATGCCTGTGTTACTAGGATGAATCAGAGGTCACAATATCGCCAAAGTGTATAATGCCATGCAACTTTGAACAAGGAAAATAGAAGGAGCGTTAAGGTCATTTCTTAGGGAGCCTTATCTTGAGAACTAAGCAAAAAAGGTATTCACTTCATTGACGTTCTACCTTTTCACCTGTGATTGGGTACTACCTAATATTTCTTCAAATCCTATAATCATGTATGCTGTGCTGAGTAGTAACAGATACTGTATTGTTTGATTGTTAAGGTTTTTAAATGTTATGAAACTTGTGAAATGTAAGGCACTACAGCAGGCCCCAGATAAACAGTTGATGAATGGTTGTTGTGTTGACGTTAAACATCAAAAGGGGGGACTGTGGAAGAAATTTGGATTTCCTGTGTGCTTACATTATTCACTAATCAATAGAACTAGTCATTGGATACTAGTTAGTATGTTCTCATGTAAGCTTGCTATTAATAAGAGTATATTGTTTCCATGTGTCAGGGTTAATAGATGTTCGTGATCAGGAGAAAGTACTGGGAAAAACGTCCTTTGTCATGACTACAAGGAGAGCGCCAGCTATGATCTCTCTAGTCTGAGTGGTCATGTGTTGGGAGCTGTGAATCTCTTCCTCTGAGACTGTTGTAACGTCATTACTGCCTGACTGTCACTATCTATGTTTACATTCCTGTGCCCTATAAAAGATGGTCCTCTGGCCTTCAGAGCCGAGAGAGACATGATTGAGACCTAAGCCTGGTGTTGTGTTGTTGTTTATTGTCAGAGGTCTGGTTTTCTCTCCCAATCTGCAGATTGATAAATACTTAAAAAAAAAAAAAAATCCAGAACTCAACTGAACTTAGTCACTCCGTTTATGAAGAGACGGACAAAACACTTTCTTCATCAGGTAGCAAAAGCAGTCTTCTCCTGGTCTGTGGGGTGGACCTCAACTTGCCAATACCCACTCGCCAATGTCGAGGGTGGAATACCAGGCTGCCTCCTTGAGGTTGGTAAGAGACTCCTCAATCCTTGGCAGCGGGAAAGCATCTTTGTGAGTCACCGAGTTCAGCTTCTGGTACTCTACGCAGAAACGCCAAGAGCCATCCTTCTTCCTCACCAGTACCACTGGCGCAGCCCAAGGGCTAGCACTTTCCTGTACCACCCCAGTGGCCAACATCCACTGTAACAATGACCGTAATTCAGGGTAAAGGCTAGGGGGTACTGGTCTGTACCTCTCCCGAACTGGTGGGGCATCTCCCGTGGGTATCCGATGTAGAACCACGTTCGTATGGCCAAAGTCATCCTCGTCCGCAGCGAAAACGGACCTCCATTCCTGTAATAATCCTGTCAAACGTTGCTGTTCTTCTTCATTTAACCCATCCTCCTTTAACGCCAACACTGGGTGCGTATCTGGGGTAACTGTACTCACCCGCCGAATGTCAACTTCAACCTCTGTTGGTCCAGTGTCCCGTAGCACCACATCAGCTCCGGTTCGAACATGCTGTGGGTCTACCTGAGACACAGTTGCTAGCGGACACCGCTGTGGGATCTCAATGACGAATGGGTGGGGATTACACACACGCACTGGTACATTACCTCCTTGCATGTTACAGAGCGTCCGAGCCACTCGGTACTCCTGGCAGGCATCGTCCAAATCTTCCACCAACACAACACAGTCAGGTACTCCCCCTGCTTGCGGAACCCGAGTCCAGACAATCATTTCGGTCTCTGGGTCAAGACATAACACCGACTGTCGAGGCAGCTTGGCGGTGCCCCGGAATTCCTTGGAGGGTTTGACTGTAGCACTGTGGGCCCGTCGACATGCAGTGAAAGCCTTATCCCACGCCAGGCCTGCGGTGAATGGAAGCTTAGACTTAAATGCACTTACGCCAGGGTGAGTGCTCTGGGAAACGATCCTCCAGCAATCCTTGAGCACATTCATCCCCAACACCCCATACTCTGAGCCCAAACAAGAGTCTGTAACAATGACCACTCCCTTGTTCACCACTTGTATTCCACCCAGCTCCATGTCCACCACTGAGTACCCCACATATGGAATGTGTAGTCCATTGGCAGCAGTCAGTTTCAGCCAAGTCAGATCCTGTATGCTGCCCAGCATTACATCGGCAAAATGTTTCTGAAAAAGAGAGTGACTGAACAGGGTTACTTGGGAGCCACTATCCAGTATACAAAGGATCTTCTTACCCCTTATCGTTACGCTGACTTCCGGACACTTGCCAACAAAAGAGGGCTCGTTTGCGGGCGCCTGAGTCCCTTCCACAGTCGTTCGCCCTGTAACGGCCGTGGAGACTAAAAATCCCCTGATGTAGCCCCCCGCCGAGGGCAGAAACGCTGGGTATGGCCTGCCTGCCCGCAGTCTATACATATAGGTCGACCTTCTATATCCCAGCGATACCTGGGTCGCCCTCCCGGCCGATCCCCCGTCGTCTGGTCTACTCCTCCGCTGCCTGGTTGGTTCCATTAGCTGGCGATGAGCTGGTGGAGGAATTGGCGTAGACGCCTCTAGGGACAGCGTGGACAGATGTGCCCTGACTTCATCAATAAGGGATTTACTTAAAGTAGTCATTTGCTCCTTGACCTCCTGTTTAAGCTCTGACCTAATTGACTATTAAATTCTTCAAATTCCTGTTGAGTCGGCCCTTTTGGTAGTGCTACCGTATCTGCGGCTCTAGGTGGTGCAGGTAGTATAGAAGAGGCAGATGGTCTCGTAGCATAGGCACGGTACACTTGGGAATCTTCCCCTTCGCCAGGGGCTGCCTGCTCTGGTGATGAGACGACGGTGGATGCCAGGGTTTGGGGGTAGTGAGCGAAATGGTCTCCCCCCTTAGCTGAAGGGTAGTTAGCTGCCTGCCTTCGCTCAGCACAAGTACGGTAAGACTGCAAATCCCCCTCAGTCCCCTCATGAGACAAAGCCCTGGCCTCGGCACATACCTCTGTAAATGTGACGGCCGGCTTACGGCGGACTTCGCGCTGTAGCTCCTGTTGAACGGGGCCTGTTCCAAGTCCTCGGATGAATTGTGATCTCAGCATCTGGTCATGGCCTGGCCCATTCTCGGCTGGGCTCTTAGTCTGCCACCTGTGATATAGTTCACGGAAACGCAAAATAAAAGCCCCAGTTCCCTCCTCAGGCTTTTTCTTGCATTAAAAAAAAGGGCCCTTACTAGGTATATTGGCTGGTCGCCAGCATAGAGAGTTGCCAAGAAGTCTAGGATCTTTTCATAAGTGTTTCTTTGCTCCAATGGCAGTAAAATCACTTCTCTTTTCGCAACCCCTTCCAGAGCGATTTGTACAAAGTCAATTTTCTGTGCCGCAGACAAACTCTGCGCACGCAAGTTGTTTCCATCTTGTACCGCCATTCACTGAATTTGGGCATACAATCTCCACTTCCCCCGAAGGTGGGGATCCACGGCCCACCCATGAACCAAGGCATCAACATTGTTGGATTAACCTCTGGATTACTCCTAGAGCTAGGTCCCTCATCCTCCATACTTGTGTGTGCTTGGGGATCCTGCCGACTACGCCAGAAAAGTGTCACCACTACTAATTAGCCCTGTATAACTATCTGTGGCGGCACCAATGTTGATCCCCAAAACACGCACTGTAAAGGTGGAAATTCAAGCGGCACTGTGTAGATCTGAGTAGTCAAGAGATGTGGGTTTATTACAATTTATTTAGATTATACAATTACGTAATATTAAACAAAGCTTTGCTGATCAGTCATTACGAAGGAGGTGCTAGCCACAGGTCGTTCGCAAGAGTGATGAAGAACAATCATAAACGCTACCTTATATAAACGTTAGATCAAATGGCATTCTATAAGGTCAATCCATCAATGTAACAAAGTCTATGATTGGCTAACTCAATTCAGTGACAGTTTGAAACAATACATCTCCATACCATTTGTCCCACAGTTCTTTGATGTGGCATCTCTCCCCAAATCAGTAGATACTAAAGCCACAGAAGTTGATCAGTCAAATGGTCAACTGTCCTTTGTGTGGGCAACTTCAAACAAGTATTTAATTAACACCACCCATGCTACAGGAAGGGTCAGAGCAGCTTGATCAGTTAACAATACAATTGAATCCACATTGTCTCCAGACCAGCTGTCTCATCCTCCCCAGGTGACAAGAACTCTCCCAGGTCACCCAGACTTCCCGTCCCTAGACTTCACGTCTCCTAGTTAGGTGTCATAAAACTGCAAATGGCATCTCTACCAAATGGAGTTGAATCAACATTCATTGTATCAAGCTTCTCAACAAACTTTTAGACTTCCCTTAAAACACATTCCTCATATATAAAACACACACATTATAACTGTATTCCAAAATTTCCATGACACGCACACACAAGAGTTATAATACAAAAACTTTATTTGAATTCATTTAAAAGGCACTGCTCAACTGTCACGGTCCATTACTGCTGTGCACACTCCCCACCGAAACGGCACAACCAGGCTCCAGCAGCTCCCTAACCTCTGCCCCTTCCGTACTGTAGGGTGAAGTCCACTGCATACTTAAAAACACGTCACTGCAATAGTTTATAAAGGCACCCAACCTGTGGCACTTCGCATGCTTAAAACAACCAGCCGCACCTCCAACACCGGGAGCAAGAGAACAGTTTATGGTACTCGGGGGTCCGAGGTCTGGGATGTTGCAGGGCTGGCCCCGAGTGCGAGTGGCTCGCCCACACAGTGCTGGCAACGAACGGAGTTGAAGCAGGCTAGTTGACAGACAAACAGGTAATTGGCGGTCCGTTCGGTCGGCAGTGGCCCGACCAAAATCAAAGTCTTAATGTCACTAAGGGCCGCTATCAGCGCTCACCCACTCGTCGATTGTCCGAAATGACTATCCAAGATTTGTGCTCCTGTGTCCATAGGTCCTCCTGGTCGTTCCCAGACCAGTTTACAACCATCCTTCATCCCGGCTCTCTCCGACTGTAGACAGCCCGTAATCCCAAAACGTCCTTAATGGCACCTGGTCAACCGGTCGCGTCCGGTCTACTCTGCTCCGTATTCCGTTCTCCCCCTTGCCGATATGTCGGCCCTTTTCTCCTCTCCGCAACCGCATTCCCACGCCGCTGAGGATCCAATCATGACAGGACCGGCAGCTGCGCCTATTTAAAGATCCTGTAAAGTAAATTCCATGTTTTGCTTCTAAGTACATTATATACGTGTGAAATGAGTTCCTGAAAGCATGTGCAAAGCGCTAAAACTTTGTCGCACTGAAATGTGGAGTTAGACCGAAGAACAGTTTCTCTTCCGTTTTCAGATCAGGTTTTAATGGGCGGAGCCAAAAAATGCCCTATCTACATCATTTCGCCCTATCTACGTCAGATCACTGAATGGCTCCTCCTGCTGTACTGTTATTGTAGCCTACATCAGCTAGCTAGCTAGCTTCAGGATGTCTCCCACCAACCGCAACTGCATCTTCCCTGGATGTAAGAACTCCAGCTGCGCTGCAACGCCATTTAAGTTCCCTATTGATAATGAAAGGAAAAATAGGTGGATAGATTTTGTGAAGAGCCACGCTGATGGAAAGCTTCGGATAAACTCCAACAGCCGCCTCTGCAGTGGATAAGAGAGTCTGCTAAATGACTAAATGCAGTGACCATTTCACAGCTGATAGTTTTAACATGGACCAGAGACAGACGGGGTTCGCAGACACACGGCTTCTCTTGCAGCGCGGAGCCGTACCGAGCATCGCCCTCCCGGCCGTTCCTCCTCCGGTCGCACATGGACAATCCACCGCTGCCAGCAGTTCATCACTCTGTTCTGTGTGCTTGTTATAATTATACTAGATCACTTTTCCAGAGGTATCTCTGCTATGAGTTAATGCAAACCGCTAAATTGATATTAGGCTACTCGGTGTAGAATGATGGTATTTTGGTGAAATGGTAGCTAATGTGTTAGAAGTAGCCTAGTTGGAGAGCTCACTGTCTGCTGTCTCTGGTGTCCATTTTTACTGTTACAGCTCAGGGGAACATTTCATTTATATGCATCAGTATGTTTCACTCATTGAACAAATAAATTCTAATTCTATATGGTTTTGTTCAGCTTGACATAGCGTCTATTATCTGGGTCGGAGGTAGGCACTAGGCAGCGAGGGGCGGAGCTTCAGCTCCTTCAGGCGACACGCCCCCCCAGTCTCAAGTGGGGAAGCCTAATTTAACATACTTGTCGGTGTTATTTTTTCATTCGAATTTGGATGGGTAGTTAATAACACATTATTCTGTGGGGTGGCGAACTTAAAACTCGTTTTCAGGTCCACTTTACAGATCTTTAACAATTAGCGCTTCTCCATCCAGTCCTCCCACATCAGTCCATACACGCGACATATATAGTAGGATATAACTTTATATATATAGGAGTAATTGTTACCTTTGTTACCTTGCATTTGCATAAAAAATAAATGTAAAAATCATATCAACTTCTTTCAACTTTATTTATCCTTAAAAAGGAAATTAATGTGCAGCAGGGGTCAGAAACACATACACAGACACAGAACAGCACCGCCAAATGCCAACAACATTACACAACACAAGACACACAATGGAGACACACCTTCCCCCAAACCCAATGACAGGGTCCAATTGGGACTGTAGCCTACAACAGGAATCCATCAAAATAGCCATTGACAGGTAATAAATAAATACCTACTATATAAAAAAATAATCTAGATGTCAGCCAAGTGAATTCAGGATCCTAATAGCCACAGGAATAAAGGAATCTCTGGCACGACCAGTTCTTAACCTAGGTAGCCTAAAGCGGTGACCTGAAGGGAGCAGATTAAACCCCCCCGAAGAGTGGGTGATCAGGGCAAATGTGTTTAGACTTACCCATAACCTGTTTATCATATAGGTCTTGCAGCTGGGCTAGCTGTGCCCCAACCACCTTAGATTTACCAGCTTTGTAAGCTTATGCTTGCTGATCATTGGAAGACCACTGTACCACACCACAATGCAAAATGTCAAGACAGATTCAATAAAACACTGGTAAAACAAAGTTATCAAATTCGTGCACACCCTGAATGATTTCATCTTCCTCAAAAAGAAAAGTCTCTGTTGGGACTTTTTACAGACAGCCTCTGTATTGCTCTCAAAAGATAATTTGTTGTCGATGATAGTTCCTAAATATTTATATTCAGCTACAGTGTCAACAATCTTGTTATGAATAACAGTTTGCGAAACATTGTGCTGTGACTTACGGAAATCTAAAATCATGTCCTTTGTCTTGGAAACATTGATAGACAATTGCTAACTACATCAATCATCAACTACAGGACCATGCCCCTCCTCCTCATTGTTCAAAAGGCTCACTATGACTGTATCATCTGCAAACTTAACACATTGCCTATTCTCATACTTACTCCTACAGTCATTACATTTACATTTAGTCATTTAGCAGACACTCTTATCCAGAGCGACTTACAGTAAGTACAGGGACATTCCCCAGAGGCAAGTAGGGTGAAGTGCCTTGCCCAAGGACACAACGTCAGTTGACCGGGAATCGAACTGGCAACCTTCGGATTACCAGCCCGATTCCCTCACCGCTCAGCCACCTGACTCATTAGTATATAAAATAAAAAGCAATGGTGAAAGAACACAGCCCTGAGGAGAGCCTGTGGAAGAAAGGACTTTTGAGGATAAAGCACCATTAACCCTCACACACTGCGATCTGACAGAAAATCCAGTATCCAGCCAATTAGGGTAGAATTCAAGTTAAAAGGAGCCTGGAGTTTCTCAACCAACAAGTATATCTGAATATGTTCTACTTTGTGGGAGAACACTTTTGTATTTTGCATTCAATTATACAATTTACTTTCTATCTAGGCCTAGAATTTATTTATACTGTGACTTTTATTAGAAAACTTACAAAAATCATCAATAACAACTTTTATCCTTCAAATACACATTAATGTTTATATAGCCTAATATGAACCCTAACTGTGCTGTTGGGCACAGCTGGATTGGGCACAAAATATTACGTTTGTGCCAGACAGGCATAATTCAAGCACATCGCTAAACTCGTAACAGCCACATGATAAATAAACTAACTGCAAATTGTAGGCAACACAATAATTCTTGACCTTAATATGGTATAGCTATTTAAAAAAAAATATAACATGTAACTTACTATTTGGATCCACACACACACCTGTGGAGATTTAAAGGTTTAAATCAAACGTATTGAATGTCCAATGCATGGCACAGTCACAAACTGATAGTCTGCTAGTTGGTAGGCTAGGCTATAATCTTTAAAATATGATCAGGGCACAGTCACTACCTGATTAGTTGATACAAATCCAATTATCTTCGTGCTCTTTTAAATGAGCCCTGTCCTTTCAACAGTAGGCAAAACAATATTTCTTGACCTTTAATATGGTATAGGTAATAACAAACAAACATGTAAATAACTGGTGTTTAAAGATTTAAATCAACTGAACTGATGGTCTGATGCAAGGCACAGTCACTAACTACTTGCCTGCTATTCAATTATCTTTTGCGCTCTTTTAAATAAGCCCTGCCCTTTTAACATGTGCTATGATCACTAGATTTTGTAGATATATTATAATTATTATCATAAACTGATTTAATGAAGTGATCAGCAACCAAATGAGTGATCAAATGGAAGTTAATGCCTTTTGCCTTGGCATGACCCCTTTTTATTTTGCAGACAATGCAAAGGCAGAGGACAGTAACTCCTGAATAAGGGTCAAATGTCAAGTTTGAGTTTAAGATTTTGATGTAGATAAATGACCCGCTCCTCACCCTTGGGGTCATCCCCCTGGTTGGCTTCATCCTGCGTCTGGAGCCGCACGTCGGATGGGGGGTACTATCACTTGCTCCTCCCCTTCGGAATGTCACTGGAATACTAGCGCCTGTCAATCACCATTATACACACCTGTATCCTATTCCTCTCATCAGTTCCTGACTGACTCTTTTGTTTGGTCTTTATTTGTTATTACTCCCTGTAAGATTTCTCCTCTGGATTTGTATTTTCTCGGATTAAAAGTCTCACCTGCACTTACTTCCCAATCCCAACGTTTTCAAAATCAGGTTACACATTTGGTGTGTCTGAGAGATGAAGAAAAACTGCAATCCAATGTAGCCACTACTGTCAATGATATGTTGGCAATAGAAACTACATAATGCAATGCTCCTGAGGACTGTATTGTGAGTTTACAAACTGAGGTGTTTAATTAAAATAGTACTGCACTAGCGAGAGCCGCGACTGTCATGTATCTACAATGAAGGTATTATACTCGGAAACTTTTTCACTTTTATTGCTAACGCAGTACATTTATCTGAGCTCATTACACAATGTATCGTTAGTACGTAAGAATAAGGGAGAGAAGAAGAAGAGGCCGCTCAAGGATTGCGCGCAAGCATTTATACAGTTCTGTCTATCCAATCAACATGCCAGGTCAGAGGTCATGGTATAACACATCAATACAAAATAAAACAATAATTATTCCTGTGTATCCATACACTACACTCCTCCCCTGAAATCTGCACCCAATACAATTACAGTATCACATTTTATTTTCACAAATCTAACCTATCAGGCGGCTTCACATTCCGCTGGGGCCACTGATTTTGAATACTCTCTGAACTTAGAACAGTAGAAGCTATATCACCAGAACTTTGTTGCTCAACTCTCTCAGTGGATTCTGGATCATTTACAGGCCTTGCAACACATGTATGATGAGACACATTTGGTACCACACCCACATCACTTACATCCCCATTAGATTAATCTGATACATTTCTCATCTCCATTTCAGTAGTGATAATTTGATTTACATGTCTTTTGTACACTTTTCCATAAACTTTAACCAGGTAAGTGACAGGACCGAGCACCTTCACAATAGTACCAGGTACCCATTTGACACCTTCCCCTCCCCTGTGGTTACGAACCAACACCTTCTGTTTCGGCAGGAAGCATCTAACTTGAGCCATTTTCTCAGCTTGTTTTGACTGTTGTTTGACCTGTCTCTGTTGCATATAATCTGTAAAACTAGGTTTGGTTAGAGACAACCTCGTTTTAAACTGACGTCTGAGAAACAATTCCGCAGGGGTTTTCCCTGTCGTAGACTGTGGCGTGCTTCTGTAACAAAACAGAAAATTGTGGACACAATGCTGTAATGTCATGTTGCCATTCTTTCCATTTTGAGATTCTGTACCAAACGCTCTGCAGCTCCATTAGAAGCTGGGTGATAAGGAGAACTCTTAATGTTTAACACCATTGTTTGTCAGAAATGTCTGAAATTCAGAAGATATAAACTGTGGTCCATTATCAGACACCAGTTCATCCAGAAGACCCCAAGTAGAGAAGTATCCCCTCAAGACCTCTATAGTCTTCTCAGCTGTCGTGCTACTCATTAAAGCTACTTCTGGCCAACGTGAATAGCTATCAGTCACAACAAGGAAGTTATGCTTTCCTTTTTGTGCAAAATCTATGTGTATCCTCTGCCAAGGTCGGTTAGGCTAACTCCAGTTGTGCACAGGAGCTGTGACAGGTTGGTTTCTGTTCAATTTATATATCTGACAGTGACTTACTAGAGATTCTATGTCGGAATCAAGGTTCGACCACCAAAAATGACTACGGGCTAAAGCTTTCATCTTTACCATTCCTTGATGGTTTTCATGCAATTCCCGCAACAATTGCGACCTTAATACCTCTGGTATGACCACGCGAAAACCCCACATCACACAGTCAGATTTGACAGTCAGCTCAGTGTTTCTAATGAAAAATGGCTTTAACTCCTCCTCATTCAAATGCTTTGGCCAGCCATTCAGTATGAATTGCTTCGCTCTCTGTAGTACTGAATCCACTTTTGTCTGCTTTGCTATTTCTAGTGAAGAAACTGGCACCTTGTCCAAAAATTAGACCCTAAACACTGAATCATACGAGGAGTCTGTATCCTGAGTCTGTAGAGGTAAGCGCGATAAAGCATCCTCATTGGCATGTTGTGTAGACGGTTTGTAGAGGATGTCGTACTGATACGCAGACAAAGTTAACGACCACCTCTGTAGCCGGGCTGCTGCCAGGACAGGCACTCCAGTCTTAGGCCCTAGGATCTTTAGGAGTGGTTTGTGGTCTGTAAACAAAGTAAATTTCCGTCCATATAAGTAATCATTAAACTTGGTCACTCCAAATATGATACCAAGTGCTTCTTTCTCTATTTGAGAATAATTGACTTCAGTTTTGGTGAATGTTCTCGTATGCTATCGGTTTTTCACTGCCATTTGAAAACTGATGTGAAATCACTGCACCTATGCCGTAAGGAGAAGCATCGCATGCCAACGTTACAGGTAGCTTTGGATCATAGGGCCCGATCTTGCACCCAGCGCAATTGACTTTGTCAACGACGCAAGTATCATTCCTAGTTTGCACTCGACGCAAAGCAGACTTTTCCCTCCACAGACGCCCGACGAAATGACCTTGCGCTCCCGTGGGCGGTTCGGCGAAAAAGGAGGCGTGTTCCGGCGCAAACGTTCCCTGGTGCTATTTTGCAGTTTCCGAAAAACAATTCCGCCACTGACCAGGAAAAACGTGGTCTAAAGTCAATGGCGCATTATTCAGATGCTATTTCAAGGGCGCAAGCTTGGTCCGTGCACACTGCTGGCGAGGCCAGAGTCTTCTTTCTGCGAAGCTACGTTACATTGTTTTGATTTATGGCGTGTTACATTTCTTCAATGTTTATAAAAAGATTTTCATGAGAAATCTCTATGTATGTGAACATGATTTGTAACAATTGTGGCAATTTTCTCCCATGCCTGTTTAACCGAAGCTAATTTGGGTGGGTTTCTTCTCCCATCTCCATCAGAATCTGAATCAGAATTCGGTTTATTCGCCATGTAGCCTATGTTACACAAACACGGAATTTACTGTGGCAGGAAGGTGCAAACAATAAACATATACGGGTCTTAAATTAAGTAAAAAGTACAATAGTTAAACTAATTCCAAGAACTAAACAATAAAAAATTTAAAAAAAAAAAATATAGGGTAGGCTATATAAAATAAGAATAAGAATTTGAATGAGCAGCATGAGCGGACAATTTAGTGCAATGAGAAAACTGCTCTGCCTTTCCCATACAATGTCACTTATCTATCTGTTACGGCCCTTGGCTGTGAACCGCTCCTGGCGTGCGCCTGGCAAATCCGCCGTTATAATAGCAATCCGCCATGGAACAAGCGCTGCTCTTAAAGGGAATGTGAGATGACGCTCTGATTGGTTTATTGCACGTTACGCCCAAACTACACCCATTAGTAATGTAGCTACTTCGGACCTACCCATTTTAGATTTGCGCCAGGCGCAAAGTCATTTATCCCGCCTGCAAAATAGCAACCGAGCCGGAGTCCCGCCCACAAAGTTACTTGCGCTTTGCATTTTGATACTTGCGTTTCAGATCGTCAAAATAGGGGGGAGAGTGCGTAAGCACTGGTGCTGTTGAAAGCTGTGCTTTTGTACGTTCAAACGCCTCCTGACATTTCATTGTCCAATTCCACTCTCCATCTTTATGCAAAAGCTCAGTCATGGGCTTAATTTCACTGGACAGATTTGGTATGAATTTACCATAATAGTTAAGCATGGCGAGAAACAACCTCAATTCTGTCACGTTTTTAGGCACTGGATCTTTGTCAATTGCCGCTGTTTTTTCTTTTATTGGGCGCACCCCCTCTGCATCGATTACATGCCCGAGGTAGGCTACACTGTGCTGAAAAAAAGCAAATTTCTCTTTGTTCAGTCTGAGACCATGTTCTTCGAGTCTCTGTAACACCTGCTTTAAATTGCGTAGATGAGTGGTGGTGTCATTTCCTGTAATTAGGATATCATCTAGGTAGCATACCACGCCATCCAGCCCTTGTAAAACTTCATCCATAGTTTGTTGAAATATTGCGGGCGCGCTAGCGACCCCGTATGGTAACCTATTGCATTCATAGAGACCTGTATGTGTATTGATGGTGAGAAACGGCTTACTTTTCTCATCCATTTCAAGCTGTGTGTAGGCCTGAGTCAAGTCAAGTTTAGTGAAATGCTTTCCACCGGCTAAAGTGGAGAACAAATCCCGTGGCTTTGGCAAGGGGTATTGATCAACATCGAGCCACTGATTTACCGTCACTTTATAATCTCCGCAAATGCGCACAGAACTATCTTGTTTTGGAATGCACACTAGCGGCGCAGCCCATTTACTATGCTGCACAGGCGAGATTATTCCTTTATTTTCCAGCTCGATTAGCTTTTTATCAACGGTTTCGCGCAGCGCATAAGGCACTGCCCTCGCCTTGCAAAATGTTGGTTCAGCATCCGGTGACGCACGCAAGGACGCAGTGACACCCTTCCCTCGGCCTAGGTCTGCACTAAAAACTGCTCTGTTCTCTGACCACACTTGTTCGACTGGGTCAGTGATGACAACGCGATTTACTTTGGACCTTTTTTTGAATCTAAATTCATCACTCGAATCCAGTCACGACCCATAAGGGCAGGTGCTTTACCACGGGCTACTAACAGTGGCAGCTGCAATTGCTGCTTTCCACAATGCACATTCACTTTGATTTTACCCAACAGAACTAACGGTTGGTCAGTGTACGTTCTCAATGTAATGTTGCACGATTCTAACTTCACTTCACTCAGTTTACATCTGTACAGGCTCTCTGAGATAATTGACATTTCTGCCCCAGTATCTACTTCCATGTACATCCTAGCCCCATTGCATTTAACCATCACCTTGTAAGGTTTCACATACTCACAATCAGTTTTTACTGTATACAGTCTCTTATCAGTTCGCTGTTCAGTAGACTCAGTCTCTGTAACCAATTCGGGAGTCTCGTGTCCTTGGTCCACAAAGTTCACCTCCGGGCCACCTTTGGTCCGAAGCGGGCGTGCAGATGAATGTCCAGTAAACCGCCTCTCTTGGTCCTGGCGCTTATTTCTGCAGGCGTGTTCCAGATTCTGCTCTTTCCGCATCCCCGACACTGGAAATCCTTGAAGCGACAGTTCGCCGGTCCGTGTCCTTTCCCGAGGCACCTGTAGAAGTCCTGGTTGCTGTCACCGACCTTCTCTCTTGGGTTCTGCGCAGCCTTGGGCTCCCGGTGTCTCCGACATGGTCCGCACGTGGAGGCGCAGAAGCATGCTGTCCCTTCTGCATACTCTCCAAGCCAGTACTCGTACACTCAAAATTGTTTGTTATTTCTACCATTTTCTTCCACGTTAGTCCCTCGCCAATGGCGGCATTTAGCAGTTGTCGACGTAGGTCTTTGCTGGATGTCCCACAAACAAATTGATCACGGAGCTGCTCTTCAAGGCTCCCGCCAAAATCGTATGTGGCTGCTAATCCTTTCAGACTGGCTATGTAATCGGCAAAGGTCTCTCCAGTCTGTTGTCGACGACTTCTAAAAGTGAATCTCTCAGCCAATACACTTTTCTTTGGCATGTAAAAATCCTTCAATACTTTTAACAAGTTTGCGAGTGACACGTCACTAAACGATTGAGGCGATATGAGGTCTTTCAACAACGCAAAAGTCTTTGATCCGACCACCAACAAAAATACTGCTCTACTACGATCATGCTCAATTTTGTTTGCAGACAAAAATTGCATCAGCCTTTCTTCGTAGTTTTCGAATGTTTCTGCCGTTTCCAGACATCCCAACCTGCAGACACTCATTTCCGGGAGGTGGCTTCTCTACACCCCCCCCCCCCCCCCCCCCCCCGGGACGCAACCAGCACGCATGATGTACCCCCACAACCAGCACGCATGATGTACCCCCTCAACCTGCACGCATGATGTACCCCCACAACTAGCACGCATGATGTACCCCCACAACTAGCACGCATGATGTACCCCCACAACCAGGACGCATGATGTACCCCCTCAACCAGGACGCATGATGTACCCCCTCAACCAGCACGCATGATGTACCCCCTCAACCAGCACGCATGATGTACCCCCTCAACCAGCACGCATGATGTACCCCCTCAACCAGCACGCATGATGTACCCCCTCAACCAGCACGCATGATGTACCCCCTCAACCAGCACGCATGATGTACCCCCACAACCAGCACGCATGATGTACCCCCTCAACCAGCACGCATGATGTACCCCCTCAACCAGCACGCATGATGTACCCCCTCAACCAGCACGCATGATGTACCCCCACAACCAGCACGCATGATGTACCCCCTCAACCAGCACGCATGATGTACCCCCTCAACCAGCACGCATGATGTACCCCCACAACCAGCACGCATGATGTACCCCCACAACCAGCACGCATGATGTACCCCCTCAACCAGCACGCATGATGTACCCCCTCAACCAGCACGCATGATGTACCCCCTCAACCAGCACGCATGATGTACCCCCACAACCAGCACGCATGATGTACCCCCTCAACCAGCACGCATGATGTACCCCCACAACCAGCACGCATGATGTACCCCCTCAACCAGCACGCATGATGTACCCCCTCAACCAGCACGCATGATGTACCCCCTCAACCAGCACGCATGATGTACCCCCTCAACCAGCACGCATGATGTACCCCCTCAACCTGCACGCATGATGTACCCCCTCAACCAGCACGCATGATGTACCCCCTCAACCAGCACGCATGATGTACCCCCACAACCAGCACGCATGATGTACCCCCTCAACCAGCACGCATGATGTACCCCCTCAACCAGCACGCATGATGTACCCCCACAACCAGCACGCATGATGTACCCCCTCAACCAGGACGCATGATGTACCCCCTCAACCAGCACGCATGATGTACCCCCACAACCAGCACGCATGATGTACCCCCTCAACCAGGACGCATGATGTACCCCCTCAACCTGCACGCATGATGTACCCCCTCAACCAGCACGCATGATGTACCCCCACAACTAGCACGCATGATGTACCCCCTCAACCAGCACGCATGATGTACCCCCTCAACCAGCACGCATGATGTACCCCCTCAACCAGCACGCATGATGTACCCCCTCAACCAGCACGCATGATGTACCCCCTCAACCAGCACGCATGATGTACCCCCTCAACCAGCACGCATGATGTACCCCCACAACCAGCACGCATGATGTACCCCCTCAACCAGCACGCATGATGTACCCCCTCAACCAGCACGCATGATGTACCCCCTCAACCAGCACGCATGATGTACCCCCACAACCAGCACGCATGATGTACCCCCACAACCAGCACGCATGATGTACCCCCTCAACCAGCACGCATGATGTACCCCCACAACCAGCACGCATGATGTACCCCCTCAACCAGCACGCATGATGTACCCCCACAACCTGCACGCATGATGTACCCCCACAACCAGCACGCATGATGTACCCCCTCAACCAGCACGCATGATGTACCCCCTCAACCAGCACGCATGATGTACCCCCTCAACCAGCACGCATGATGTACCCCCACAACCAGCACGCATGATGTACCCCCTCAACCTGCACGCATGATGTACCCCCTCAACCAGCACGCATGATGTACCCCCTCAACCAGCACGCATGATGTACCCCCTCAACCAGCACGCATGATGTACCCCCACAACCAGCACGCATGATGTACCCCCACAACCAGCACGCATGATGTACCCCCTCAACCTGCACGCATGATGTACCCCCTCAACCAGCACGCATGATGTACCCCCTCAACCAGCACGCATGATGTACCCCCACAACTAGCACGCATGATGTACCCCCACAACCAGCACGCATGATGTACCCCCTCAACCAGCACGCATGATGTACCCCCACAACCAGGACGCATGATGTACCCCCACAACCAGCACGCATGATGTACCCCCACAACTAGCACGCATGATGTACCCCCTCAACCAGCACGCATGATGTACCCCCTCAACCAGCACGCATGATGTACCCCCTCAACCAGCACGCATGATGTACCCCCTCAACCAGCACGCATGATGTACCCCCTCAACCAGCACGCATGATGTACCCCCTCAACCAGCACGCATGATGTACCCCCACAACCAGCACGCATGATGTACCCCCACAACCAGCACGCATGATGTACCCCCTCAACCAGCACGCATGATGTACCCCCTCAACCAGCACGCATGATGTACCCCCTCAACCTGCACGCATGATGTACCCCCTCAACCTGCACGCATGATGTACCCCCTCAACCTGCACGCATGATGTACCCCCTCAACCAGCACGCATGATGTACCCCCACAACCAGCACGCATGATGTACCCCCTCAACCAGCACGCATGATGTACCCCCTCAACCTGCACGCATGATGTACCCCCTCAACCTGCACGCATGATGTACCCCCTCAACCAGCACGCATGATGTACCCCCACAACCAGCACGCATGATGTACCCCCACAACCAGCACGCATGATGTACCCCCTCAACCTGCACGCATGATGTACCCCCTCAACCAGCACGCATGATGTACCCCCTCAACCAGCACGCATGATGTACCCCCTCAACCTGCACGCATGATGTACCCCCACAACCAGCACGCATGATGTACCCCCACAACCAGCACGCATGATGTACCCCCTCAACCAGCACGCATGATGTACCCCCTCAACCTGCACGCATGATGTACCCCCTCAACCAGCACGCATGATGTACCCCCTCAACCAGCACGCATGATGTACCCCCTCAACCAGCACGCATGATGTACCCCCTCAACCAGCACGCATGATGTACCCCCTCAACCAGCACGCATGATGTACCCCCTCAACCAGCACGCATGATGTACCCCCTCAACCAGCACGCATGATGTACCCCCTCAACCTGCACGCATGATGTACCCCCTCAACCAGCACGCATGATGTACCCCCTCAACCAGCACGCATGATGTACCCCCACAACCTGCACGCATGATGTACCCCCTCAACCAGCACGCATGATGTACCCCCACAACCAGCACGCATGATGTACCCCCACAACCAGCACGCATGATGTACCCCCACAACCAGCACGCATGATGTACCCCCACAACCAGCACGCATGATGTACCCCCTCAACCAGCACGCATGATGTACCCCCTCAACCAGCACGCATGATGTACCCCCTCAACCAGCACGCATGATGTACCCCCTCAACCAGGACGCATGATGTACCCCCTCAACCAGCACGCATGATGTACCCCCTCAACCAGCACGCATGATGTACCCCCACAACCAGCACGCATGATGTACCCCCTCAACCAGCACGCATGATGTACCCCCTCAACCAGCACGCATGATGTACCCCCACAACTAGCACGCATGATGTACCCCCACAACCAGCACGCATGATGTACCCCCACAACCAGCACGCATGATGTACCCCCACAACCAGCACGCATGATGTACCCCCTCAACCAGCACGCATGATGTACCCCCTCAACCAGCACGCATGATGTACCCCCTCAACCAGCACGCATGATGTACCCCCACAACCAGCACGCATGATGTACCCCCACAACCAGCACGCATGATGTACCCCCTCAACCAGCACGCATGATGTACCCCCACAACCAGCACGCATGATGTACCCCCTCAACCAGCACGCATGATGTACCCCCACAACTAGCACGCATGATGTACCCCCTCAACCAGCACGCATGATGTACCCCCTCAACCTGCACGCATGATGTACCCCCACAACCAGCACGCATGATGTACCCCCACAACTAGCACGCATGATGTACCCCCACAACCAGCACGCATGATGTACCCCCACAACCAGCACGCATGATGTACCCCCTCAACCAGCACGCATGATGTACCCCCTCAACCAGCACGCATGATGTACCCCCACAACCAGCACGCATGATGTACCCCCACAACCAGCACGCATGATGTACCCCCTCAACCAGCACGCATGATGTACCCCCACAACCTGCACGCATGATGTACCCCCTCAACCAGCACGCATGATGTACCCCCTCAACCAGCACGCATGATGTACCCCCACAACCAGCACGCATGATGTACCCCCACAACCAGCACGCATGATGTACCCCCTCAACCAGCACGCATGATGTACCCCCTCAACCAGCACGCATGATGTACCCCCTCAACCTGCACGCATGATGTACCCCCTCAACCAGCACGCATGATGTACCCCCTCAACCAGCACGCATGATGTACCCCCTCAACCAGCACGCATGATGTACCCCCTCAACCAGCACGCATGATGTACCCCCTCAACCAGCACGCATGATGTACCCCCTCAACCAGCACGCATGATGTACCCCCTCAACCAGCACGCATGATGTACCCCCTCAACCAGCACGCATGATGTACCCCCTCAACCAGCACGCATGATGTACCCCCACAACCAGCACGCATGATGTACCCCCTCAACCAGCACGCATGATGTACCCCCACAACCAGCACGCATGATGTACCCCCTCAACCAGCACGCATGATGTACCCCCTCAACCAGCACGCATGATGTACCCCCTCAACCAGCACGCATGATGTACCCCCTCAACCAGCACGCATGATGTACCCCCTCAACCTGCACGCATGATGTACCCCCTCAACCAGCACGCATGATGTACCCCCTCAACCAGCACGCATGATGTACCCCCTCAACCAGCACGCATGATGTACCCCCACAACTAGCACGCATGATGTACCCCCTCAACCAGCACGCATGATGTACCCCCACAACTAGCACGCATGATGTACCCCCACAACCAGCACGCATGATGTACCCCCACAACTAGCACGCATGATGTACCCCCACAACCAGCACGCATGATGTACCCCCTCAACCAGCACGCATGATGTACCCCCACAACCAGCACGCATGATGTACCCCCACAACCAGCACGCATGATGTACCCCCTCAACCAGCACGTACACGTACACCCCCGCCTCCCCGGGACGCAATCAGGACGCGCGATATGAACTCTTTAGACCATAAATGACCATTGCACAGTCTTGCGCTCGCTCTAAATACAAAATCCCCGAATTCCGGGAGATTGTATAGTATTTGCGGGCGTCCGGGAGCTGCTATTGAAATGCGGGAGACTCCCGGAACTTCCGGGAGACTTGGGATGTCTGCGTTTCGTCAAACTGCAGTCCAGTTTCTGTACTGTACAACGCCATCGTCTAGGATAGGTTAGTCAACTTCACTGACCTAGCAGCTAGCTCTTCAAGACGGGTCAAGACGGGAGTCACCCGTTGCATATAAAAAAAGGAAATATCTCATCCTTGTCGACAATTTACTGTTGTGTATCTACAATGAAGGTATTATACTCCGAAACAGGTTCTTTGATCTTTTTAACTTTTATTGCTAACGCAGTAAATTTATCTGAGCTCATTACACAATGTACCGTTAGTGCGTAAGAAGAAGGGAGAGAAAAAAAACAGGGCGCTCAAGGATTGTGCGCAAGCATTTATACAGTTCTGTCTATCCAATCAACATGCCAGGTCAGAGGTCATGGTATAACACATCAATACAAAATAAAACAATAATTATTCCTGTGTATCCATACACTACAGCGACCGGTGCTGTACTTCTATCTATAATACCAGGAATCTGTGTACATGTCACTGAGTCAACAAACCCACATCTTAATCATGGCAGCATTTATGCCATTTAGAACATACTTTATGCGTGTAAGGTGTCTTTAAGTAGCCTAACTTTGGGGGGGGGGGGGGGATGCAAAACACCTGGGAATAAATACATTGATTAAAAAAAAGAAGAAAAAAAAGAATATATATATACATATAATTTGTTTTTGGAGCACCGAAGACCCATTTTGACCCAGGAAAAACCCTGGTGTAAGGAAATCATTTACTAGACAATTAATAGAGGAAACTTTGACAAATCCCAATGCTGTGGAATGAAAGAATGTTGAAAGTGCTGGTACTGACATGATTGCCATTGGCTGTTGTGTTATCTTCGGGTCATTCTGACCCATCAGTCATTGTGACCCACCGTCGTATTGCAACAACTTTACCGCATACAAAAACAAAGTGAAGCATTTTCTTTTAACTGTTGGGCTGTCTCAGACCCCCACATTGCGAAGGTTAAAAGAAAATTATTTTTATTTGTTTTTGTATTGGGTAAAATTGGGTAAACACAACGATGGTTCGTTATGAACCTTTGGGTCATGTGACCCGAAGGCAGCAGAAGGGTTAATATGTACTCTATGCATTTTCAGCTAATTACCTTATACTGTATGTTAGGAGGAAGACTATTGCGTTAAGGATTTAATTCATTCATGTTTACAGAATCTCCTTTTTGACAGGTTCTTTCTTTGAATATCACATTGTTTTGTAAAATAAGATATGGACAGGCTGATGTTGATTATAGAGCAGAAAGGACAGTCACCAATGGCATTTGGATATATGGTTGCTCTAAATTGCAAGCCTTTAGGTTTCTGTGATAGTTGTTCATGGTGTGCAGAAATCAGACAGTCATACTAAGGACCTCCACCAAGGTTTTCTGGTGTGAAAAATACCATTACAATAATTTTCATTATCACTTAAGGGAGTCACACAGGTAAGTAAATTAAATAAAATGAAAAGGCTCTTATTTGGTGGTTGGATCGAAACACAAAGCACGAAACACAAAGCACCCTGTTCAGATTTTATAACAATGTGTCCAATGATCTGCAGAGGGTGAATGAGAAAAGCAGCTGAAGTCCACTTGTGCATGAAGCTACAGTATGACTTCCAGGGCACCGTTAAACATTGAATATATGCTGTTTTCCCAGCATCTTCCAGTGCTTGTAAAATCACAATTAATTGCTGAGGATAGAATGATGACTCCTATTTTCCAATTCGGGGAAGTGTTACGTGACATAAACCATCAAGATTCAACCACAGTCCATGTATTCACAGTCTGGCCATAAAGCATAGTCTGGGAATAGATCTGACTCAGCACTGTGCAAGGGATGAGTAATAAATATGAAACTCAACCGCTGTGGAGTACCTAAAGTGAAATTACATCCAAATCAAAATCCTTGAAGACATAGGAAGCACCCCTCAAATTTTCAGGTGTAAATGAGAATAGGACAATGGATCATGCTTTAGAAGCATAACCCTGGCAAACACTTTTTTGCTGTCGCTATTAACAGCCACTAAGGTTATTAGAAGATGGGCAATCAACTGAATCAACCGTAAAAGTACAGTATGTTGATTTCTTATGCATGGGACCAGTGGCAACCTCAAGCTATCTGAGGGGCAGGGGTGAAAAATATTAAAGGGCACCAGCTGCATATGGTGCTAGACATAAAGCTCTACTGGGGCACAGGCCCGCTCATTACAGCTACTCATTACTTAATTTTTTTCTTCTAAGCTTGCACATGAGAAGTGTGCAATACAATGCACTATACAACCTTTCCTTGCTTAACCCACAATATGTATAGTTCAGAGGCGTATGTTTGATATCAGCTGAGGCAGGGACATCAATTTATTATTTTTTTGCGATAATTTGTGCACAGAAAAAAGCTTCATGTAATAAAATATGTTCAACTCATGTTGTTATTATGTTTGAGTCAAAATAAGATGCATGTATCCTCCACTGGTAGGGCACCCTAGAGGGCACTACATCATGTTTTTTCCACAGGTAGGGCACCCTAGAAGGGACTTTTCTTGCACACTGGGCCACCGTACAGGACCCTTTATCATGTTTAATCTACCATAGGGGCATCCAAGAGAGCACTTTTGCTCTATATCACCTTGATATGTCAAAATATGACTGAATTACAGCTGTTTATACTGGGGTCAAATCTGACAACGCTTGCCACAGGAGAAACAGCTTACTTTTTTTATACAGTAACTGAACACAGCAATTCCCAGCACTGAGATTAGCTCAGTTTGATAAGATGGGCTCCTATAAAGTGCAAGGTCATGGGTTCGAATCCAGCCACAGCCATCAAGCATTTCATGATACTGGATTTTCCATTTAGTGAAACAGGAAGCCAGGTATGCCACAGTAGCTGTCTAGCAGTATAATCATAATGGTAAGGATAATGTTTCATTTTGTGCTTTGTAGATATAATGCTACTACATCTAGCAAGCGCATCGTATTTCTTGCATCATAACTTCTGAACAGTTTGACCAAAAATCACAAGATTGGACTCTCCTGATTCTATGTGGCAAAGCAAGTTGTAAAATATAACACTTTCCCATGTAGGCCATGTTGGGTGTCTGCCATCTAGAATGTTGTCCTAAAATGATATACAGTTAGGTCCATAAATATTTGGACATTGACACAATTTTCATCATTTTGGCTCTGTATACCACCACAATGGATTTGAAATGAAACAATCAAGATGTGCTTTAAGTGCAGACTTTCAGCTTTAATTTCAGGGTATTTACATCCAAATCAGGTGAACGGTGTAGGAATTACAACACATTTTATATGTGCCCCCCCCCTTTTTAAGGGACCAAAAATAATTGGACAAACTAACATAATCATAAATCTAATTGTCACTTTTGGTTACTTGGTTGCAAATCCTTTGCAGTCAATGACAGCCTGAAGTCTGGAACCCATAGACATCACCAGACGCTGGGTTTCGTCCCTGGTGATGCTCTGCCAGGCCTCTACTGCAACTGTCTTCAGTTCCTGCTTGTTCTTGGGGCATTTTCCCTTCAGTTTTGTCTTTAGCAAGTGAAATGCATGCTCAATTGGATTTAGGTCAGGTGATTGACTTGGCCATTGCAGAACATTCCACTTCTTTGCCTTAAAAATCTCTTTGGTTGCTTTCACAGTATGCTTCGGGTCATTGTCCATCTGCACTGTGAAGCGCCGTCCTATGAGTTCTGAAGCATTTGGCTGAATCTGAGCAGATAATATTGCCAGAAACACTTCAGAATTCATCCTACTGCTTTTGTCAGCAGTCACATCATCGATAAATACAAGGGAACCAGTTCCATTGGCAGCCATATATGCCCACGCCATAACACTACCTCCACCATGCTTCACTGATGAGGTGGTATGCTTTGGATCATGAGCAGTTCCTTCCCTTCTCCATACTCTTCTCTTCCCATCATTCTGGTACAAGTTGATCTTGGTCTCATCTGTCCATAGGATGTTGTTCCAGAACTGTACAGGCTCTTTTAGATGTTTTTTGGCAAACTCTAATCTGGTCTTCCTGTTTTTGAGACTCACAATGGTTTACATCTTGTGGTGAACCCTCCGTATTTACTCTGTTGAAGTCTTCTCTTAATTTTTGACTTTGCCACAGATACGCCTACCTCCTGGAGAGTGTTCTAGATCTGGCCAACTGTTGTGAAGGGGTTTTTCTTCACCAGGGAAAGAATTCTTCTGTCATCCACCACAGCTGTTTTCCGTGGTCTTCCGGGTCTTTTGGTGTTGCTGAGCTCACCAGTGCGTTCTTTCTTTTTAAGAATGTACCAAACAGTTGATTTGGCCACACCTAATGTTTTTGCTATCTCTCTGATAGGTTTGTTTTGATTTTTCAGCAACAGATTCCAAACACAAATACCATACTTGAAATGAACTCTAGACCTTTTATCTGCTCCTTGTCAATGAAATAACGAACTCCCATGAGGGAATAACATACACCTGGCCATGGAACAGCTGAGCAGCCAATTGTCCAATTACTTTTGGTCCCTTAAAAAGGGGGGGGCCACATATAAAATGTATTGTAATTCCTACACCGTTCACCTGATTTGGATGTAAATACCCTGAAATTAAAGCTGAAAGTCTGCACTTAAAGCACATCTTGATTGTTTCATTTCAAATCCATTGTGGTGGTATACAGAGCCATAATGATGAAAATTGTCTCAATGTCCAAATATTTATGGACCTAACTGTATTTACTGAACGCACTGGCTTATCATTACAAAACTCGGTATACGTCTTTTGCACAATGCCATTAAGGTAATCAAAACATTTTAGGGTAGCGCCACCGTGTGGACAAAAACAAAGAAAAATACTAAAAAGTAAATATTTGTTTATTAGTTTTGCTTTATTTCTTTAGCTACATAATTACCATCTTCTGTGCTGCCTGGCCCATTCATTGCTACTTGCAGCTATATTTAGGATTCCTCCGCCAGGAGAAAACCTATTGTAATTGTTCGTATTATTGGGGTTCCTCCGGTAGAAGAAAACCTATTGTTTTTGTTAGTATTCCTATTATTAGGGTTCCTCCGGTAGGAGGAAACCTATTGTTTTTGTTAGTCTTCTTATTATTAGGGTTCCTCCGGTAGGAGGAAACCTATTGTTTTTGTTAGTATTCTTATTCTTATGTTTCTCCGCTAAATGGCCCAATAGCTCAAAAAGTCCTGGACACGATTTTTTCCAATTTGGCCCAATGATACAACAGGTCACTCATTACTCCCAGACGGCTAGTGGCCCATGTACGCACATAGGTGGCGCTATAAAACACGCCCAAAGGCTACGTGATTTCCCCAGCGCCCCATTAGTCCAAAATGCCTGTAAATTGGTAGACATGCCTTATTTCTCATGGGGAACAAAAACGCCTCAAGGACCCATATTGTCAGACTTCTGAATTTTCTTGTACTGTCCAAATTTGGTACAACCTTCAAAACCCTTCTCCTCATGAACCATAGATTCAACTTGAAATTTTTACAGATTTGTAGAATACATGTCTTTCTATATAGGTGGTGGGCAGAGCCCGCGTATATGCTTTCGTTTTTGAAATGACCTGTCCCCGTCGATGGAGGAGCTGGATTTTTGATATCAACGTTATTTTTTTCTTAAAACATTTTCGTTTGTTGGCACATCCAATTCTTGCAAATTTTTTCTGTAGCTTAGTTCAAAGTTAGAAACTTTATCAGCCAATCGTCTCAACTACCTAAACTTCCCAACCAACCAGAAGTTGTGTATCATCTTGTTAGCTAATTGAATGGTTCATAACAGAATCAGCTGATAGTAAAAATAACCTAGGTGACCATGCGTCAAGTAGCTAGCCTAGTAAGCCTACAAGTCTCGGCACCACAATGGTAGCTCGGTTGAGCTTTAATTATATACTTGCTTTCGGTGTCACTGTCTGTCTTTAATTTACCTTATTTTCTTCATTTTTTAAATCAGTGGAGGTGATTAAAACTGTTGGGCACTCACTGACACTTGAGATTTAGCTGGCTGTGCTCAGGATAGCCAAAAAACACAAAGAAATATGAGAACATTATTGAGACGTTTTTATACAACGAATACCATAATATGTAGCATGTTGAAAGTGTTTATGTAGTCTTGGCTCTTCCTCTTGTTGTGTTTAGTGGAGACTCGACACTGGCTGACCCTGAATGGGGTAGCCCTTGCAAGTGATCCCCAAAAACCCTGTAAAAAGTAATACACAACATCCGAGTTGGACTGTGTTTTTAAACATCTGATGCTATAATGTGTTCCAGGTAGAGGGTGTAAGCTGTCTTGTGTCTACCTCTTTTTGAGTGTACTGTATACTGAGCTGGCTGGTGAAGGGACCCTTAGCTGACTGGAGATAGTAGACTGAGCTGGCTGGTGAAGGGACCCTGAGCTGGCTGAAGTTGTGTCAACATAATGAAACGAACGATAGGTCTCGGTCTGCTCTAAAAGTTGTGTTTGCAAAACCATACTCCTGTTGTCTCTGAGCAACAAAATCCCCAGATTGTACCTGTAGGTATATGCAAAATGTGTGTCCTCTAGACTGTTCATCTCCAGCCAGTAAGAAGAAAGGCATCTTGCATAGTTTACCTTATCGTATGAAAAAAAAACATGTGAGCAGACACTCGGACGACTAGAGGGGCATGGTATTCCACATCAGATTATAGGTCTTCTTTGTCCTGCCTGTCCTCTCCTCTGCCTGTCCTGTCTGTGCTTTTAATAAGCATGCAATGTATATCCACTAATTTTCAATAAAATGTGGTGCACTTAGATTGTAACAAAAAAATGTATTTTGCAGTAGGTTATTTGTATACACTGACCCCACTGTACATCTTGCCATACAAAATACAGAATTTCATACACATCCTACTGTTTGGAAAACCTTCTCCAGAGCTGCATTTTCACTCCTCTTGCGGGCTTTAGCTATATTTGTTGTGTTGGTGAAGTTACTGTAGCACCCTTGTGAAATCCAACATTACCTAGCATATGGTTCTGAGGTGCTGAATTTTGAATTGAATCTTTCCACTGCTTTTTCTGCAAGAATGCTTTTCTTGCTGTCAAGATTTTTCAATTGCAATGGACTCTGAACCAACTTGGACCAATTAGCTTCAGTAAATGGGAAGATTAAATCTTTTGGTTTGCTACCTACATGCATACAGCATGTTTGCAACTACTTGTGGCCTTGAATACACTGCTAGCAATACAATTAATTGTGCACATGCGTGTATGATGCTAATGAGGTTCGTTTTCTAACTTGCCAAGTGTGCAGATGTCAATATTGAAAAGTTACTGATGTGGTATACCTACTCTTGGCTAATTATAATTACGTATGTCATTGATTCATGTCATTATTATATGTTTAGGCGACACACACTTAAAACAATACTGTACATTTATTTGAGCAATGTTCTGCACATTTCATTATCACTAAACTGTTAACTTGCTCTGATGACTAATAGCAGCGCAATAATATAACAAATATGCTCGTTTAAGTGGAATGTTGCAATGTTTCTTTAGAGAATACCTGAATTAGCCATTTGTTTTACTTTTTCCATACATTTGAAGCTCAGTCACCCACTGAAAAAATACCGGCTCACAAAAATGCATTTCGTATTGCGTATCACATCATTGTTTATTAAGACTTAAACAAACCACACAGAGCTGTCGCGGGGGGGTGCCAGGCCCTGTGATAACTTAACATGCGAGGCACTGATTATCAGAGTTGCCAGGTCTGTGTGACAAAACCAGCCCAATGGCCAATCAAAACCAGCCCAAAACCAGCCCAATGGCCAATAAAACCAGCCCAATATCAGAACTGAAAATATGCCCCTGCCAAACCATATACACTGCTTTTAAAGTCCAAAAGCATTGCTATCATTGCCACATGTATTGTAATATCTACAAAGTAACACCAAATGTTTAGTATGCCAGCATTAAAAGCAGTTTTCAAGAGGTTTTCTCAGGAGACTGAGAGCATTAGGCACGTGTGCACACGCACAGTGCGTGTGTGTATGTGGGCGTGTCCCATGTCCATGTGTGTACGCAGGGCCACGTTTGTGCAATGGGCAGGAGGCCCCGGCCACTAGGGGGCCCCGGCACGGGTGATAAAAAAATAAATAATAATAATAATACATATTTTTGATGCATTTACCCACCCGTAGTGAAGTCCACATTCCCTTAGCATCACGTGTCGTTGCCGGTATCAAAGCATGCAAGACAACAATGGCTTCGCATGAAGGTGATGTCAAACGAGTTTGACCTGGGGCCTGTACTATGAATCAAGATCAACATGCTCTGGATCACTTTCAGTTACCCGGCTACGCGAAGCGTAACAATCGCAATCACGATAAGTGGTATCACGACGGCGGTTATCAACTCTCTAACTCAACCCAGATCTTTCAAATCTAGAGACGTGCGCGTTCACATATAGGGGCGGTGTTTGCACCGTATGTCCAATCGCAAACATGGACAAAACAAGAGCCGCACATTTCACGCAGGAGGAGCTGACAATAATCTTCCAAACTTTGTCTACTCCTCCTGAAATATTGAAATATTGTAATACAAACATATCAGGAATACAGACATATAATACAGACAAAAATCAACAAAGTCGCTGCTGCCAAGCTGGCAGAAAATAGCAGACGCTGTAAATGCGTAAGCTACATGACTTATTGATATCTTGTGCCCCAGGCACAAGATGTGACCATAATTACACCTGTGCATTCCATAACGTTAAACTTTTGTTGCTGTATTATTGGGTGTGCTTTGCCTTCGGCAAGGGCACAACCTTTGTTATCTCACATATATATTATTATTTTTATTTCTTTTTGCCCCCCTAAAACTCAGTCAATATTTGGCCTACATACACAACCTAGGTGTCAAAAGTTTCGTCTTGGTAGCCATTGAGTTGCTTCTATTGGGATTTACGTTCCGTTGCATGGTTTAGGCTCAAGTTAAGTTTTTGTGGCGAAAAGTGAAGCTAACGGTGGCTAATTTGCTAGCCACAGTCACTGACGTTACTAACGTCACTACGTCACTAACGTCACTAAAACACGCGTGACTATCTTTGGCAGAACATTCGTTTCGCATCTGTTAACTTGGGGGATAGCTAGGCTAACTATAGCTTTACTGCAAGGCAGCTGCAGAAACGCCACAAGCAAAGAGGCCAGGGTGATAACTATTTACTCATTTTACTTTGTGATATGACACACAATTGTGATGTGTAATGTACAATATAAGCTGATATTATTAAGGAAGTACATCTACTTTCGGAAAACAGTAGTCTACTATTTCACTGAAGTATTAGCATCATGACATTAGCGTGTGTTGCCCGGGCAACAGATACTACAGTGGTCTATGATGCATCTGTTTTCAATCGTTAAAATAAACATTCCTCACATATACATTTTCGTTGTAGGATTTATTATGACATTAGATTACAAGTAAACGATTTGTGGGTGAAATTATCATTACCTGTGGTTTCAATCCAGTGTATCACTGCAACACTGTAGCCTACGCGAGACACTACAAAAACATCTACACAGCTGTTTAGGAAGTCAAACGGCGACAGAACATGTTCGGCACTCCCCTTACTTAAATCAAAAGTCTATCTAACTACTAACCTGAACTTCATTGCCACAGCCTAAACTTTGTCAATCTGTCCATGAAAATAATTAATTTCAGCCTAAACCGTACAACGGAACGTTGAATCGAATTCAACCAACGCAATCGCTACCAAGACGAACACAGCAGTAGTCTAGTACTGTACTGTAGTAGTAGAATTTACGGGGAAGCTTCTCCACACAGGGCTATATCGCATTTTGCGTTGTTACTGACAATGATCGCTACCAGTGAGCTTTTTATGAATGAGCGATTTTCCACTAAATAAATGTCAAGCTTATTTACGTTTTTGGGGGCATATTTTCAGTTAGCAGATGGTACTGTTTGAATCACGATTCCATCTTCTACTGCCGGTAACGTCGTAGAATAGTCTTCAAAGGGGGTTCTTAATTCATGAATGAATGCAATATGAGTAGGCTAAATGCCTGAAAATATCACGAGAAGGGAAAAACTTAAAAGGACGTTGTCGTGGAAGTTTTTGAGAGAATCAATCGTTTAAGCTGAAGTCGGGTGAAGTACAGAGTTAATGTTTATTTGACGTAGATTTGAACATAATAACGTTATCAACATAACATCATCGACACACAAACATAAGACAATAACACAAAGACAATTCTATACAGCTCCATCTAGCATTCTAAAATGGAACCGGGAGAATCCAGCCCACCAGCACTACCCAGCTGATGGCCCTGAACCCCCCAGAACATTCTTCAACAGACCATTTTATAGATACGACAGTTCTCAAAAGTCATTGGTCCATCCTACAGACATGCAGCTATACCAAATCTCTTCTGTCATTGGTTAAATCCTTAGAACAATACAGTTGAATCCACATTGTCTTCAGACCAACTGTCTCTTCCCCCCAGGTGAGAACTCTCTCAGGTCACCCAGACTTCCCGTCTCTTAGACTTCACGTCTCCTAGTTAGGTGTCATAAAACTGCAAATGGCATCTCTACCAAATGGATTTGAATCAACATTCATTGTATCAAGCTTCTTAACCAACTGTAAACTTATCCTAAAACACATTCATTGTACATAGGCCCAAAATTTCTTTCACATTCCCGCACTTTTTCTTTTTGTACAATTAATGTCAACCAACAGTAGTAAACAGTTCTTTAAAAACAAAAAAAATCTAGCTTCAATACAATTCCTAATCAGGATACAAAATGTCATAGTGTAGTAGTCGTCTCTTGTTGCGTGTGCGCATGTGTTAGGCAATTACCCTTCCGTTGTATCAATTTTGAAACTGCAATTCCTTCGCTTGCACATACCCGCCACCGTCGCTGCTGATTCTGTCTGTAAACTGTGACAAATGCCGTTGCCATTCTTCCTGTCTTTCAGGACACTCACGAAACCACAGCCTTGATCTTTCCGATCCAAGCGCTGTCTTTCTGGCAATTTTTGCAGACATTATTCAACAGACGGCGGACTAGCACATTCGGAAGAAAAAATTATGTGTATTTTTATGGATTAGTTCTTTTCTTATTTTATACTCCTCGTTGTTTCAAACAAACATTTAACACAAAAGACAAACTTATACAATTTCCTCACTTTTTCTTTAACTTCTCTTTCCTCACATAAAAGAGAAGTCAGGATTCAAATTCTACATGGAAAACACCACATCAGATTCGCCGTTTACACATCCATCCAAATCCTGGTCGGCAATCTGCAACTCGCCCATTTGGTTAGGATTTATTAACAAATGTTTGCCATGCATTTGTCTACCACCAGACTTAGAATTAATCATAACACACACATCTCAGTAGCAATAAACTCATGCAGAACTCGTAACCCCTAATGGGACTCAAGATCCTTTGTACGACTTCAACGCAACGGGCCTCGAACCCTTTAACATGTATTAGTATACTTAGTAATTACATGACTTCAATAGATAGCTCATACAATTCCAAAATATCGCAATAACATGTATTTGTGAGAAAGAAAAAAAATCGGTAACTAGATATGACAATTTCAACCAATCCATTTACAGATCAGGATCCACTGTGAGTTTCGAGAACATTCCACATTACCCATACACTCATCCACACACCCATGGATGGACAACCATATGCACTATGCATATGACAACTGGCGCAGCAACAAATAAACTGGCCATCTGCATCTTTGAACTACACAAAGACTAAACACAGACCACAACTGCATCTTTGAACTACTCAAAGACTAAACACAGAGGATTTACAGTAGGAATGTAGCAATATCACAGATAGAATTGCACATCTATTTATCGGACTAAAATTGTACCATTCAAACAAAACCCCATCAAATTCAACAATAACTTTAACCTCACCATAACTTCGCTCAAAGTAATCGATCTCAGTAACTCACCACTTTCCCCTGTTCAAAATGCTGCATCGAATCACCTGACCCTGAGGAAGAATCCCGTTCTTGCCACTCACGAGTCCAGGTCGGATCTCAATGAACATCCTAGTGCCCCCTCCAAAACTGTCGTGGAAGTTTTTGAGAGAATCAATCGTTTAAGCTGAAGTCGGGTGAAGTACAGAGTTAATGTTTATTTGACGTAGATTTGAACATAATAACGTTATCAACATAACATCATCGACACACAAACATAAGACAATAACACAAAGACAATTCTATACAGCTCCATCTAGCATTCTAAAATGGAACCGGGAGAATCCAGCCCACCAGCACTACCCAGCTGATGGCCCTGAACCCCCCAGAACATTCTTCAACAGACCATTTTATAGATACGACAGTTCTCAAAAGTCATTGGTCCATCCTACAGACATGCAGCTATACCAAATCTCTTCTGTCATTGGTTAAATCCTTAGAACAATACAGTTGAATCCACATTGTCTTCAGACCAACTGTCTCTTCCCCCCAGGTGAGAACTCTCTCAGGTCACCCAGACTTCCCGTCTCTTAGACTTCACGTCTCCTAGTTAGGTGTCATAAAACTGCAAATGGCATCTCTACCAAATGGATTTGAATCAACATTCATTGTATCAAGCTTCTTAACCAACTGTAAACTTATCCTAAAACACATTCATTGTACATAGGCCCAAAATTTCTTTCACAACGTTTAAGTCATAGAGATTAGGTCAATTTTTTACACCGGTCTACCAAATGTATTCATTTTGATTCAGCTATGAGGCTGCCTCTTGCAGGGGAAATGAGAAGACATCTATTTCATTCTACACTTCACTCGTATTTTGAGTTGTAAATGAGCAGCAAAAAAAAAAATGCTTTTAAATCTATGTAATCTTTATAAATAATAAGTATGTATTTTTATATAAAATATACAGAAATATCAGTTGTAAAAATGTCATTAAAAAACGGACCCTTGTGCAACCAACGCAAGCAAGCACACCCTACAATTTCCCCAGAAATTGTACCCTCTCTAGTTTCTTCATCAATTAAGCAGGTAAGGGTCTGGAGTTGATTCCAGGTGTGACATTTGCATTTGGAAGCTGTTGCTGTGAACCCACAACATGCAGTCGAAAGAGCTCTCAATGCAAGTGAAACAGGCCATCTAAGGCTGCATTTATCTCTATCTGAGAGATAGCAAGAACATTAGGATTGGCCAAATCAACAATTTGGTACATTCTGAGAAAAAAAGAATCCACTGGTGAGTTAGACAACAAAAAAAGGCCTGTACATCCAAGGAAGACAACAGTGGTGGATGATCAGATGATCCTTTCCATTGTAAAGAAATACCCCTTCACAACATCCAGCCAAGTGGAAAACACTCTCCAAGACTACCCTAAAGAAAATACTTCACGATAGCAAATACAGAGGGTTCAACACAAGGTGCAAACCATTCATAATTCTCAATAATAGAAAGGCCAGATAAAACATCTAAAAAAGCCAGCTTAGTTCTGGAACAGCATTCTTTGGACAGATGAAATCAAGATCTCCCTGTACCAGAATCATGGGAAGAAAAAAGTATGACGAGCACAGTGGGGGCAGTGTCATGGCATGAGCATGCAGGCTTCCAATGGCATTGGGACACTAGTGTTTATTGATGATGTGACAGAAGCAGCCAGATGAATTCTGAAGTGTATAGGGATATATTGTCTGCACAGATTCAGCCAAATTCAGCAAAGTTGATTGGATGGTGCTTCACTTCACAGATGGACAATGACCCAAAACATACTGCGAAAATAACCAGGGTTTTTTTTAAGCAAAAAAGTGGAATATTCTGCATTGGCCGAGTCAATCACCTGATCTCAACCTTATCGAGCACTTCACATGCTGAAGACAGATCTTAAGGCTGAAAAAACCACGAACAAACAACTGAACACAGCTGCATTAAAGGCCTGGCAATGCATCACAAAGGAGGAAACCCAGCGTTTGATGATGTCAATGGTTAATGGTGACTTAAAGCAGCCTTTGCCTGCAAATGATTCTCGACAAAGTATTAAAAATGAAAATGTTATTTATGATTGTGTTCATTTGTCCAATTACTTTTGAGCCCCTGAAATAAGGGACTGTGTATGAAAATGGTTGTTTGAAAACTTTTCAAACTATATTTTTGTTCAACCCCTTCAATTAAAGCTGAAAGTCTGCACTTTAATTACATCTCGGTTCTTTAATTTCAAACCACTGTGGTGGCATACAGGCAAAATTATGAAAGGGGTGTCACTATCCAAATATATATGGTCCTAACTGCTAAATACATTGTAGTTTGAGTTATTCTTGTGATTTTGTATATTACTTTATGAAATTATAAACATTTCAGGTGGTTCAAACAGGGCCCCGTTCGTCGTAAGGGTTGAAGCTAAGTTAATCAATTGTCCCTTTAGCCCGTTAACATTAGCGAGATGAGTGAGAAAAGCAAATATCGGTTCGTCGACGGCTGATCCGCATCCAAATCATGTGGTTAATTTCAATCAGGCTAAATTTATCAGGGAAATTGCACGTGCACGTCCTACTTCAAAAGGCAGGAAAGGTCGATCACCAAAACCGTGATTTTCTAACGGTATGATGGCGGAAAAGACGAAAGAGAGAGCGGTGATAGGCTATTCTCGCCATCCGAGCAAACTATTATAATGAGTCTGTCTCTACGAAGACAATAAGCATATTATCATGGCTACGTCAAAACAACTGCTGCAGTGCATCTAAATGTAATGTAAAGCTTTTGAAACAACGCAGCATTAAAATTATTTAATAGTCTTTCTAATTGCCATTAGATAGGAGGGAAGATTACTGCACACCCTATATCATGTAAGTTTTAACACGATGCATAAAGCTTGTACCAAAGACCCTTGATGAAAAAGTTGTTACTATTTATTATTAAAGCATAATTTGTGTAATTTGTCACTCATACATTTGCAGTTTATGGCTAATAGCAGAGACCTGATGTAAAAACTAGAGCCTCAAATAGATAAACAAGAAGCTAACGTTCTACTGCTAACAATGTTAGCTGGTCGGTTTTGCGGGGGAATCTCAAATACATGTACTGACTGTAAAATAAATCAAACGACTGAATTCTAGAGGACTTAAGCTTTCAAACAAAGTATAGCAAATGCATATGCCCTGCAGTGAAATCGTTAAAACATCTTATGTTTGTGGCTAATTTTACTAATGTAAAATCGCAGCACAGCAGAGCGCAGGGCAGCGATCTGACCTGCAAACAAATTATATAAACACTTAAAAGTCTTTTTCAAGCCATCCAGTGAAAGGGTGTATTGCTGACTTGTTGTAGCACACGAACATAGCACATCTGGCTCAAATCGACCTAATTATTTAATATTTTAGCAGCGGGACTTCTTGGCAGTTCTCCATTGAATTGAATGATATCCCCGGTAAACAGGAAGTGCCAATACAACGGAAGTGCAAAAAGATGAAAAAAGTGGGCGGGGCGGAATAAGGTCAATAAACGATGTAGTTTGAATCATTTCATCTGCGCTGTATGGTCTGTGACCCTCCAATCAATGCGTTGCGGCTGCGGCGGCGACACCAATCAGGATCCACGAAGTACACACACGTTGTGGATTGGTGTACCAGAGGGGTATTCGTCATAGCTCGCTAAGCGGTTAAGCGAGCTAATTTTCAGGCTAAGATAAAAAACGCCCCTCTTTTTGGTTCGTGGAAGCAACTTTCGATAAATCACCATAGTAACATCAATTAGCACTAACCTGCTCCAGAGCAGGCTAACGTAAGTGTAGCTGGATAAGCTTGCCACACCCAAAATAACATGGCAGCTCCATTTTTGAGAGACCCAGTTGACCAAGGAGCTATATTTTAGTTTGATTAGCTTTCCATACCAATAGAGTTCTTCGCGATTGCCAAGATCCTTTATTTCACACGGATGAGTTCTTGTTTGAGCGATATCGATTCAGCCGACAAGGACTCATTTATTTGCAAGACCTTCTCGGGCTGTACATTGCAAATATCACACGCTGCAGCAAGCTTTATGCTTTATTATGAGCTTATGCTGCTGTATGTGAATATGTAACGCTATGTTTTACAAAATGTCTTGTCTTATCTGTTGTGCCTGTGCTTTTTATATGTTTCACTGTGGGAAACGTCATATCGATTCCTTTTTATGTCTTGACATGTGAAGAAATTGACAATAAAGCACACTAATACTTGAAACTTTAACTGTGCTTCAGATTGCATAGCCTTGAGGTTTTTTGCGTCAGGTAGGCTATAGGCTACATTTTTATACAGTATAGGCGATGCAGAAAACATTGGCAAAGCCGCAGCATGCGTTGCTGTAAGAAAAGTGTACTTGGCGCTAACCAGCTGATGACTCAATTCATCATATTCCCTGGCCATGTCCCAGTCAATGAAATCAAAGAGGGATTTACACATAGGCCTACATTCATATACACATATATAGTACATGATATAAGCGCAGTAGCCTACATATATCCTCATAATTGTCTATGAATTCGTATCAATTAGATACTCTTTGGCCTTGTTTTTATCTAGCCTACTTATTCTGAAAGAGTTGAGATCATTATTTTCGCTAGCAAGATCTCATTCGATTATTAATTTCCATTAAGCCTATACCAGCAGGCACATTTAAAGAAATGTGATCTGATTGATTGGGGTAATGAGGCACTTAAAATGAGCCTATACATTTCCCCAAAACTTTCGCATTTAGCTTATCGTCAATTTTTTGCCAAGCTGCTTGTCTTGCTCTGGCCGCGGTGGCGGTGTTTGACTTAGCCATGATAACATGCTTATTGTCTGGACTCATTATAATAGTTTGCTCGGATGGCGAGAATAGCCTATCACCGCTCTCTCTTTCGTCTTTTCCGCCATCATACCGTTAGAAAATCACGGTTTTGGTGATCGACCTTTCCTGCCTTTTGAAGTAGGACGTGCACGTGCAATTTCCCTGATAAGTTTAGCCTGATTGAAATTAACCACATGATTTGGATGCGGATCAGCCGTTGACGAACCGATATTTGCTGTTCTCACTCATCTCGCTAATGTTAACGGGCTAAAGGGACAATTGATTAACTTAGCTTCAACCCTTACGACGAACGGGGCCCTGTTCGGAATGGATTAATTAGCCATGGATATCAGGCGATTTTTGAATAGACCATCGAGCGCTCCCACTCCCACAGATGCCCGCAAAAGGCCTCAAGTACAGAGTAAGATCAATTCACGTTTGTAAACATTGTTTTGGTTTGCACAACATCGCATTAAGACCGGGACAAACGGCTAGCCTACTATTATTAACTTTCTTTTAAATACGATGCAGATACTGATATGGAAAAATTCTAGCGGCACTGTGCAGATTTGAATAGTCAAGAGATGGCGGTTACAATAAATTTATTTTGCTTATACAGATCATGATTTAACAAAGTACTTTGTGATCAGTCATAACGAAGGAGGTGCTAGCCACAGGTCGTTCGCCAGAGTGATACAGAACAACCCCAAAACCCTGCCTTATATAAACTTTAGATCAAATGGTTATTCTGAACTCTGTGATTGGTCAGCACTGCTCAGTGACAGTGACTTCATATCAAGGTCCCACGGTTCTTCATTGTGGCCTCTCTCCCCAAACCAGTAGATAGTAAAACCACAGGGGTTCACCAGTCAAATGGTCAACTGTCCTTTGTGTGGGCCACTTCAAACAAGTCTACAGGAAGGGTCAGAGCAGCAGATCACAATAACAATACAGTTGAATACACATTGTCTCTAGACCAGCTGTCTCTTCCTCCCCATGTGACAAGAACCCTCTCAGATCACCCAGACTTCCCGTCTCTTAGACTTCACGTCTCCTAGTTATAAAACTGCAAATGGCATCTCTACCAAATGGGTTGAATCGACTGTCACTGTATTAAGCTTCTTAACAAACTTTTAGACTTCCCTTAAAACACATTATAAAACACACATATTATAACTGTATTCCAAAATTTCCATGACAATTCCAATTTTTTTTTTTTTTTTTACAATTCCATAAACCCAAACAGTTAATTAAGAAAAATAATTCAAACATTAACATAAGAAATGCTAGTCTCAAGACAAAACCCATTGTACCCCGTACACCACAAAGTCCAGGTTGTCGGAACGGATGCCATCTTCAGTTGGATGTAGGCAAACTTCTGTCAGGCGGTGTAGTCTAGTCGAATCGATTGCAAACGACGATCAAATTGCTCAGGGCAACTTTCAACAACACTGCACTTTGCGCACAGCTCGGAAATTCCTTGGTACTACGCAGAACGCGTATCCTCTGCTTCCGTCTCCAGACAAGGTGCACGCAATGGTTAGCGTGTATCCACGTTGCTCTCCCCTCGATCTTAACCGCCGGATTAGTCGTCAGGAGAATCTGGTATGGCCCCGTCCACCTTGGGTTTTACCAGGCGTTTCAGGTCCTTCACCACGATCCAGTCCTCTGGTATCAAATCATGCAGCGGTCCAGTCATAGGAATAGTCTCCTTCACCTGCCTGTGAATCTCACACAAAATAGACTCCAAAAAGGTTGCACAGTGATAAACAAGCACATTCTCACAGAGGTCAGTTAAAGGTAACTGACTTCTTGTATCACTTCTCCAAAAATTGAACTCTACAAAATCCATCTATCAATACCCAAATGGTTTCTCTAACCTTAACTGTGAAGCTTATCATGTTTAAATTCCTTTTCTCATAATACTTATCCCACATATGAATAACTGACAACATGTCTATGCATCCATTACAAATCCTCTTGTATGCTAAAATAACGCATTCTTCTTGATATCACACAAACTGTAGAGGCATGATCTTTCCATGTGTTAACTTAGCAAAATCTCAAGATAAATGTTTTATGCAGACCATACAACCTCCATTTTTTATTCTCATATCCTTCCTTTTTCCAAAACGCATTTTCTTGTGGATTAGTCCAAGTTCGAATCTCCATTCCACCATTCCTTTCTCCATCTGTCCGCTGTATTCTGTAATTCTTATCAAATATACTCAAACAAAACAAAATTCTCACTCTGGGTTAAATACAGTCCAATATTTTCAACTCAGCAATATCATATCAAACCCTCACAAGCCTATCACAAATCCAAACTACTGAAACTAAATTCATAAAACCATAAAACCCCCATAGTCACTCTCTGTTTGGATCAGTCAGTCATCAGTCAGTCATAAATACCTAAACGTCACCTCTTCCTCTCTAAGAAGCCTGCGCTTCCCTTAAAGAATCTGTAACAAATGTTGTATCAAGTTCACACAACAATTTTCCTCAAAAGAGTCCTGTAAGCCCAAATTTGTCAAGTTAGGCTCATCCGGACATAGCAACATCATCTCATCACTTCCTGTAAACATATCAACATCAAAAACATATTCTAGTTAGTTCATCAATGCATTCAGGCAATCTAGAAACTGCTCCAGCTAGTATCAGCACTAGCATTTTCCCTGTGGAATAATCATAATTGTTAGAGTGAATTCCACATTTGCATACAGCAAGTTGTTCTATAAGTGAAAATAAGAAACTTCCTGTTTCCATACCTTTCCCAAAATCATATGTAACACCAATGATGTATTTAACTATCAGTAAATATGTTAACTCTTTTCCCTTTTATGAATTAACAAGCTTACACTGAAGCAACCAACCTTTGAACCAATTTGTATAAAATAAAACTATTTTAGAAAACAGCCAAATTACGAATATCCTCAACTTTTAGTCTCTTATTATCTTTTCTTCAAAAAACCTTTAGGAACAGTTCAAATGAATACCTTTAAATTTCAGATTCCCTTTTAATTTGTTTTGTATTTAAATTCATTAAATCAAATCTCTCTTTTTCCAAGACATGTAGAAAACTAGCATCACTACCCTAAACCAGAATTTAATCTGTATGATTCCAAAATAAAACATAGACCATAAAATGTTCTTAATGTAACCATTAACCAAACGTATACCCCATCTATATTTCTATATAGGTTAGATAGGTAGAACTTCATAACTTGCTTTGGCTGCAGTCCAGAACAAGCTACTTAGCACAAACCATCATAACCACAATTTATCAGACTTAATGAGTCTTCCCAAATTATTTCAAAACCAAATTATCATAACCCTCTTTATGAACCAATAGCATAATAAAACAATCTCATCACAGCCTAACTGTTTATCCCAAAACATTGTACCATGCCCTTAAGACAAAAGAAAATATAAACTCTCCCTTTTTCTTTTAAACCTTTAAATTCCCAATTTAACATAAACCCGTAAAACAAAACCTTATTCTTTAACACCTAAAAAGTTTTATCAAAGCATGTAATGTATACACCTTAGAATATTCCAATATTTACCAGCTATCTCAATTACTCTTTGTTAGTGTATCAACTCAAATAAACAATCACGCATTTCAAACTCGCATCAAACAGCGCGCTCTGGAACAAAGCAAAAACTCTCAACCTTTTTTCATTTCTTTTAAACAACACAGATGGTTGGCGTTTACCATCTATTCACTTCATTTTGCTAAAGTATAACTTTTCCAATCCAATTAGAACTAATTTATGAACCAGGGTCTAATTTCTGCATTTTTTATGGATACCATCACACACCACAGATGTTCCGCTCGTAAATACAAGTTCTGGTCTGAAAGGCTCCTACCTCCCTGTTTGGCTAGGATTTAGAACAAATGTTAAATCATACATTCGTAAACCACCAAACTTCGAATTCATCTAAACGGACACATCTTTCACCATTAATACTCACATAATTATGCAGAATTACACCCTCTGGGATCACCTTTGTAAGACTCAACGTAACGGGACTCTTTTAGCCCCCACCTTTCCTCGTAATTTCTGAAACTCATTTAAAATGTCCTCAAACAAACAAAACCTTGTTAGCAAATGTCTCAAAATGCTCATCACGTAACATATTTCAAAAGTAACCAAATTAATATGTAAATTCGCTTCAAATTTATCTATTTCTCTAAATTTTCGTCTTTGTCAATTTCTCAATTTCCATCTGCGCATGCGTCATGCGGTTACTCATCCTGGATCTCAAATATAAAGCTGCAATTCCTTTACTAGCCTGTACCCGCCTGTCGGTCTGTTAGTTTGTTAGCCAATGTCGTTGCCATAGTTGCAAATTCAACTTCCTGGACTCTCCTTTGTCTCGGGACAGAACAAAATGCACTTCCTCCACGTTTTCACCATTAGCCATTAACCAACAGTCACAGCCTAGATTTTCTTTACAATTACAACCTTTACAATTCTATCAACCATTAGTACTATTTTATTTTCAACATAAAAATTTGGCTCCGAAATCTACATATGCACCTAATATCACTCGCCAGAGAATGACAGTTTACCCATGTATTAGCATTCTGGTTGGACAAAGCTTCAACTTCAAGTCCATTTAAATAGGTAAATATGAATACCACCAAACCCAACACATTTCAACAAATCATCTCAGCAGCAATAAACACACATATGTAGTACCTTTGCCCTTGACAACAATCGCAATTCAGTCTCTCTAACTAGTTCCCCTTGTATACACTTAAGTCCCTCGGACTGGCTCAATCTTTCTAATCACTTCTTCATAACCCTTTACATATTTCTTTAAACAACAGTAACATCTGTGAACTCCCACAAAATTAGAAATAAAACCATCGAACATTTCCAGACATAAACAAAAATATTCCTTAAACAACATAACATTTCCGTTTGAACACATAACTTTCTATAAAAGTTTCAATAACCCCGGGATTGTAATTCTTAAAATGAATACCGCTTTTATTGCCAAAACTGGCCTTTTACCAATTATCCTACCCAAACACTAAATTTCCAGCGCGTTATTCAATAACGAATCAAGCTCATAATATAGAAAATCGGTCTGTACATAATTTCCAAATCAAGAGTATGGCAACTCACAATATTTTCTTAAGTTTGACAAAGAAACAGAAACAGTGGTTTTCCAACCACTATACTTCACAATTCAACGTCAAATTCTCAATAAAATGAGTGTTTTTTTTTTTTGCACTCACGTGTGGGCACTGCACGCAGAATGAGCTTCACTGAAAGAATCAACTTCCGCTAGGCTCAAGCGCATGCGCCTCTTTTCAAGTGGAGAATTCAGTCAAAGAATTAACATTAGCATTTTCAAAACAGAATGCCTCCGTCTTCAAAAACAAATGCCTTCTGGCGGTAATCAGACCGATGTAAAGTCTAACATCAAACATATAACGGTTAACACAGAGTTGTAAAACAATATAACAAGTCAATCGTCTCTCCTCTACCAACAGTGTCATAACCGATAAACATTGTACGCCACCATTTCGGAACTCAACTTCCGGTCACGAACCCCTCTGATTTTGCGAGAGTTCGCTCACAATTTCCAGAAAACTTTCAACAAAGATGACACATCTCCGGACATTCACGTACATTCCCCTCAAATTCCCACAATTAAAGCACGCATTTTGGATTGACCTTACCTAGCAATTCGTGTTGGCCTACATGTTTTTTCAACAGCATGTCAACACGCTCTGCATCAGCTTTGACCATAGCCCACAACACGCTTATTCCAAACACAACAGGGACTCAAACCCTTTGTTCCAGAGAGGACTTTAACCTTTCCTTCTTCGAAACACAATGGCAATTGCAAGTCAAGGCACAAGCTTCAATCTTTGCGGGAATCCAAAGCAAATCTATAAAAAACATTCCAGGATCCTACTTTCTTGACTTTTCCTAGATATAACCGGCTGTCAGAAGAAATGGCAAATGTCTGACCTCTTCGTATTCTGTTCTCGCATTCCCGCAAACCCTCATGCGCCCGCGCATCCTGCCGCAACACCCCTGGCTGCGGATGAGGCGAAATTTGTTTGCGGAACAGAATCTGTGGGGAAATAGATGAAAAATTCCCCACACTATTCTGTCCTAATATTTCTTTATCCCTCTACCTATCTCCATCCAATCAGAAAAAAAGCTCTCCAATCAGGCTAAAATCTATTCTTTTCTCCACTTCAAAAAAAAATCGTGTATCTATTTCTCTCCACGAACCCATTTCGCAATACAATAAGGTCCTTAAAACAAAACGACTCCACACTCAAAAATCCACATTTATCAATCCATATTTGCATTTGCAATAAACTATCGTTACCATACTTTTGCTTCATGTAATCGATGTTTGGACAGGTCAATTCCGTCTCCAGACCATTCATTTTCAGAATTACAATCCATAAACGATAACCAACAACGGAAAATAAAGACACAATTACTCCTTTTCGTTTCTAAAAACAATTAAATTCCGACTTCCCAACTTTCAATGAAAATAACTGCACAATCTTAAATTACAAATATTCAAACCGAAAAATAATTAAAGTTTTGAAAAATAATTTAAAATTTTGATTTTAGTAATTTGTATATAGGTTGAATAATAGACACCATTAGTTACTCATACTTCTTTTAACCTCAAAAAACATAACTTGCAATTAAAACAAAAAATGAACACGCGCGCGTTACTAACTTTGAAATTTCATAATTCAGGCCTTTCTTCACTTTTTTTTTTTCTTTGTTCTCCACCTTCAGGGACTCAAACCCTTTGTAAACACTCTCACTCACACAGCTGACTAGTATACTTTTCTCTCGGGACTTAGAATCACGTTTTGGCCGTAAATAAATAAGAACTGTTATGACCACCAAAGCCAATACAATTTCTCAAACTATCACTAACCCAACATATTCTAATCCTAGGGTCTCAAAAGACACATAACACGATATAACATGTGAATTTATCACCCTTTTGTGCGCTCGTCAGCACACTTTCCCTGCATGCTTTTTTACGACTTTCACGTAAAGGATAAGTTCTCCGGCCTTACCCGATTAATTTGTACGACTTCCACGTACAGGACGAAAGATCTTCTCCGATCACCGCCCTATTAATTTCGTACGACTTTCACGTACAGGACAAAGCTCTTCTCCAGTCTCCGCCCTATTACTAACTAAACCGAATTATTGACCATAGTCTAAACAACACACATTTAGACAACCCAAATTACACAGAAGCCACAAAAGAATATTTACCGGTTCTTTCAGGATCCCGCGTCAGTCAAAGCGCAACCAGTCAAGCACCCCCTCGAATCGGCCCCGCTTTCTCTGAAAATTTTGGATAGAGGTAAAGGCGGCAATGCCGGATTGATCAGATCACCTTTTCTAAGGGAGTCCTTGTCCGTGATACGCCGAGCAGGCGAGGATCCCCATACGGGCCACCAAGTGATATGGAAAAATTCTAGCGGCACTGTGCAGATTTGAATAGTCAAGAGATGGCGGTTACAATAAATTTATTTTGCTTATACAGATCATGATTTAACAAAGTACTTTGTGATCAGTCATAACGAAGGAGGTGCTAGCCACAGGTCGTTCGCCAGAGTGATACAGAACAACCCCAAAACCCTGCCTTATATAAACTTTAGATCAAATGGTTATTCTGAACTCTGTGATTGGTCAGCACTGCTCAGTGACAGTGACTTCATATCAAGGTCCCACGGTTCTTCATTGTGGCCTCTCTCCCCAAACCAGTAGATAGTAAAACCACAGGGGTTCACCAGTCAAATGGTCAACTGTCCTTTGTGTGGGCCACTTCAAACAAGTCTACAGGAAGGGTCAGAGCAGCAGATCACAATAACAATACAGTTGAATACACATTGTCTCTAGACCAGCTGTCTCTTCCTCCCCATGTGACAAGAACCCTCTCAGATCACCCAGACTTCCCGTCTCTTAGACTTCACGTCTCCTAGTTATAAAACTGCAAATGGCATCTCTACCAAATGGGTTGAATCGACTGTCACTGTATTAAGCTTCTTAACAAACTTTTAGACTTCCCTTAAAACACATTATAAAACACACATATTATAACTGTATTCCAAAATTTCCATGACAATACCTTACATCCAAACGTAAATGAAAACATGTACGTACATGAAACGTAAAAATTTATAAATAAACAGGGTTCTCAAGCCTCTGTGAAGGGGATGAAATCATAGAGTTAATATAACTAGAGGAAGCAACTTTTGTCTTCCAAGATGGCGTCCCCATTCATTTCTATGAAAAGTGCGCAGTGAGGCAAGCGAGAGTACGAAACTGGACCGCGCCATCTTTCCACTTCCGACTCTTCCGGTCTAGCTTTAAACAGTGGCTCTTTTTTTCCCTAGCTCCGAGACCTCGTGCACGCTTGCAACTAGTGAAGGATTCATATATCTATGTGTCTATTCCAATATGTAATGATAGTATTCAATGACACAAATCTGTGTTCTAGAAAGAGTGGTCTGGAGTCGCAGAGGTCCCATAATATCAGCTTTAATGCAGCAGTTGGAAATCAACAAGTACAGAGCTCTGGGGTTGTCTACGTTTCCCTACTCGCAACAGAGTTTGGGCTGGTTCACGAAGTCCAACTGGCTATCTTTCCCTGCCCCAGCATATCATATACAATGCAATTGAAAACACAAGTATCAAAAAAGGGTTGAGCTTGTTCTCTCGTGCATCAGGGAGTTGTTCTTGCCTACGCGTCCCACCTTCTCGGGTGCCATCTCCACCCAGTTTCAAGGTTTTTCTGAAAATGAAGAGATAGAGACACAAAGAACAGCCTGCTTCCCACACTCAGTGTGAGACCCAATGTTTAAGCCTGAGCACACTTCTAAGTTCATAACTTTAATAAGCACAATGCATAACTTTAATAAGCACAATATATTCTTTACTAGCTGTACACGTCATACTTTGCGACAACCAGTCGCGAGCATAGATTTATATGGTTGCGAGCGTGTGAGCTAAGGCATTGCAGTGGCAGAATGGGGTACAAGTCCGATAAGAATCAGAGACATGATGCAAACTTGAAATGTATGCTGTCACTGTATAGTATTCCTTTCACTTGTTTTTTTTTAGAAATAAGCTATATAGGGCTATTCTAGATGGAACTCATCACATGTTTTTTTTTTGTATGATTTCCAACGCATTGTATCGGATTAAATAAACTGTTAACATGAACACTTAGCTCCGTCGTTGTTCTCGCCAGGCAAAGAAAGCTTAGTTATTTTTGTAACAGAAATCTTCCATAATGCAGACTTACCATAGCTTACTGTCAACTTTATATTCAAACGAAATGCCACGAAAATCACACTGCCTTCAATTTAACATCAGTGTAGAAATGTGGCTTGTGTTTTATATGTTCAACCTACAAAACCTAACCCAAACGCCTATTAATGGATATAACATGATCTAACAAGACTTGGTAATAATTTAATAAATTGAGAAGTGTGTCTAAAATATAATCTACTTTATTGAACGTGCCTTTGAAAGGCGCATAATAACAGAACTAGATACAAGACGTTTCCATCAGATATAAGTGGGGGTGAAACATAGTCACTGAGGACCTTCATTGTCCCACAAAAGCAGTCTGGCTTTGACACGATCAAAAAAAGAACTAGAAAGTGCATTTCTTGCAGAAAATGCGTTGGAATGCTGAAATATGAATTATTTGTTTCTGATTGCTGAAAATAGGCTACAGAATTAGAAAATACCCGCAAGCTGAAAGGAATTTCAAAAATGTGTGAGTCACACAAAAGAGGCAGTGTGGAAGCTAAACTGCATCATCTAACAAAGCTAAGTGCTTAAATACAATGCGGGAGAATAAGTTTGAACGTTGTGAAGCAATCGAAGAAATAGTAGAATTTCAAGAGGCAGTGTGGAAGCTGAACTGCATCATCTAACAAAGCTAAGAGCTTAAATAGCCTACAATGCGGGAGAAGCTGAAAGCTGAACTGTTAAACTGTAGAAGTAGTATATTCGTTTTAGTAGCTGAAATTATAGTGCTCTTAGTCTATTAATGAGACGAGTTGACTGAATAGCTCTGTCTTTTGACTCCACTAATCAGCTAATACAAATCACCTGTGTGAGAGACTGAGTGGTGCGTGTCTGTCGTTGCCACGGTGATGGTGCAGCTATGATTGCTAACGCGCTGAGGGCAGAGAATAAGAGAAATGTAGCTAGAATCCACACCTCAAACAAGATAACCTAGACGCAAAACTGTACGTCCAATCCAAAATCTAAGGATATTTTCCGAGACCCAAGACTCTGCCGAAACCAGAGATATTCTTTATATGTCTGTGCAGTCAGAAATACGACTCTACCTGCAGTTTCAAAAACGTGTTCCTTCTGCTTTCCTGGTGCGTGTTTGTTTGGTTGCCACTGCGATGGAGCAGCTGTGATCGCTAACGAGCTGGGCAGAGAGAATAACTAATGTAGCTAGAATCCACACCTCAAACAAGTTAACCTAGACGCAAAACTATACGTCCAATCCCAAAAATAAGGATATTTTCCGAGACCCAAGACTCTGCCTAAACCAGAGATATTCTTTATATGTATGTGCAGTCAGAAATACGACTCTACCTGCAGTTTCAAAAACGTGTTCCTTTTGCTTTCCTGGTGCTTGTTTGTTTGGTTGCCACGGTGATGGCGCAGCTGTGATAGCTAACGAGCTAGGCAGAGAGAAAAACGAACATTTACCTAGCATCCACACCTCAAACAAGTTGACCTAGACGCAAAACTATACGTCCAATCCAAAAAATAAGGATATTTTCCGAGACCCAAGACTCTGCCGAAACCAGAGATGTCCTTTATATTTCTGTGCGGTCAGAAATACGACTCTACCGGCAGTTTCAAAATCTTGTTCTTTTTGCTTTCTCTGACGATGTTGTCACCAGATTTGCATTGGTCTCTATGGGGCGAGAGTTGGACTTTGTCTCGCTTTCGTGGGGCTCTGAACAAATGTGTACGTCTGTTGGATTCAACAGACAACTGTCTACGACCAGCACAAAATTAGCTATCTATTGATCCAAAAACGAAGCATGAAGAGCGAAAATTGTGGCAATGCTGGCAAACTAGAAATATTTTTTCAACGACATCCGAAGCTGCCCTGTAAATCTCAGAAACGGCTTGAAAAAGTCATGAAACATAATCAGTGATATTGAAAAAAGTTGAATAGATATCAAAAAGCTGAATTATTTAAAAATAGTTTAGGGTTTTGTCAACATTTTAAAGTTTAAATGGTGGCTCTAGCTGAAAGATTGAGGAAGAAGAAGGATTTGGAAGTTGAAGAAGTTTAAAGTTTGAGAGGATTTGAAAGAACTCCATTGGAAACCCATGTTAAAAATATTATGAATATTGATTTATATTAATTCAAGCATAAGAGGTACAAAGCTGAAAAGTCATAGCACCCATGGCCTGAAACTGCTGAATTTTTTGATAGCTGAACGGTTTTAATAGCTGAAGATTTGAAGGTGCTGAAAGGTGCCACGGAAGAAATAGAAGATAAATAACTAGAAAAGGCATTTCCTGCTGAAAATGCGTTGGAATGCTGAAATCTGAAAATGCTGAAGCAGCATTCCAACAATAATGTGTGTTTAACAAAAGCTTCTGAAGGCAAGACTAATATTATTTAAATATATATATCATTTCCTATTGTGGTTATCAGTTAAAGTACTATTAATCTTCGTCTTTGCTCCAGATAGACATGTCAACAATCTATGCTCACGCTTAACATAATATACATTTAGTCATTTATGGCACAATGGCAAATATAATATTTGCCATTGTGTCATGAACGTTTTTACGAAAAATCAAATCTATTTTAAAATAACGGGAATAAACTATATTAACAACATTTCATGTATGTGTGACAACCATTTGCTAAACTTGCTACAACAGAGCAGGCAACTCAAGCCATTTCTTTCAGCTCCAGGTAAATCGGCTATCGGCCAATGTGAACTTTTGTGCTCGTGCCCTGTTAGTATCCGCGAGCACATTTGCAGGCAACTTTTATTGACGTAAGCAAATAAATGGAGTGCTAGTTTACCCATTTCGGATTGGTTTCAAACTTAGCAAAAATCAGGAAAAATTCTTCTACGAAAAAGCTAGTAGTATGAGCCAGGTTCGAGAATCGAACAAAAAATATTGGGGGAGATAGTTTTGTAAATGTTGACTGGAGTTAATAGAATAAAAACGACCGGAAGAGTCGGAAGTCAAACACGAAATGCAATACCACCTACATCCACCGGGACCGTTGCTTCAAGCTGAGGGGCGAGGGGTGGGGGCTTGGATGAAATGCGTGTGTCTCACGGTCAATGCGTGGGGGGGGGGGGGGGGGGGTGCTTGACGACCCTATAAATAAATAATAAAATTCATAGTTTACCCACCTCTGTTTTTTACCACTACACCACTGTATACAAGGATATTGAAAAATGTCAGGCTCTGTGCTTAAGAGATACAGTATGTCTGCCTCAACCAAAGTTGAATGCATCTTTGTTGCCGAATAACACTTTTTAGTGTCGATTACAATTACAAACTGGGTCCAAAACACAAACATTTACACAACAAATTCAACATGCAGAACTTGATTATGAAGACATGGCACATGGTAGATCATCTGGAATGCTGTTTGATTGAGAAAATAAACTGACTGCTGGCTCTATGAGTCGACAAGTTTCAATCACGTTAATGAAAGGCAACTACAGCACTATGGACTCTCCTCCTCCCACTTGTGGAATCCTTCTGTGTTGCCTTTTCAAATTGGTCTTGTGGAATGCATAATGAGGTGTAATTCCCCTCCCCTGTGTGTTTGCCTCTGGTAATGGCCTGTGTGTATTATGCATTATTAGGAAGAGGAATATGCCTATTCCTTCTTTGTGCTGTATTTAATTCCTCACCACTCTATGCAAGGAGGATAAAGATGCCGCATGTATTCCGGATCCATGTATTCCAGGGAGCACACATACACTTAAAGAGCACAATCTGACAAACACTTCATTGTCCTCTTGTTCATGTCATGTCAGATTCACAGGTTGAACGTATTTACTTTTCCCTTTCCCTGAGTATATCCAAGTGTGTTGTAAAGTAAAACATAACAAAAATGCAAAGGCCAAGGATTCCTTTGATAAATAACGATGTTGTCAATGATCTACGTTGATGTGGAAGAAATTGTAAAAATGTGTCTGCTGTGTCATGAATCATATTTTTTTCTATTTACAGCATGTGCATTTTCACCTAGTTGTTGTCGTGGTGATCAGGCCCCACCATACATCAGATGTTCCCACATCTGCTAGTGGTGGTTAATGTGGTTATATTTAGTAAGACTCAGAGTACTAGGAGTGTGAGACTTGTGAATGCTGCCATACTTGTTATGGACATTTTCTATATTTCTAATGTATAGAGATCTGCAAAACGCGATAGTTTTATACCTTTTGTGCTCTGTTATAGGAGGTACTTTAATGAAAAATACTATACTTTATATAATGAGCAACTTCACTTACAGATTAATTCTGGCAGAAGGTTTAGCTTTGATGAGCGGCTATCTATTCCAATTTGGAATCACTGCTGTGCTAAAATGTTATAACACACCATGCACTACTACGGAGACAAACGAGGGAGCAGATTGTTTTGAGAGATACATAGGGTTGAGGAACTCTGCAACCTTTTGCATGACTCTTGATCAAAACTACTTAATTTCTGATTTATATGCATACACATGATCATTTAGTGGAAGCCACAAATCACAATTAATTACAACAGGGAACCATGGCGTCTGAATGGGAAAATACTTTAAGACTTCAAAGGCATATTAACGTCTTGAGGTTTTGCCCCTGTAGTCAGTCAGCAGGAATATGACTTTGTTCAATAGACAAATACATGGTACATATTAGTGTTCACAGACAGAAGACTCATAAATATATTCTCTGGGGTGTGATATTGGTAACTGGCATGCCCTGCGTGCTTTCTTGGGGACACTCAAATCATAAAGACGCCTGCTTGGACCAAATTATGCAGATACAACAGCTATCCCCCCTTCACTAGTGAATTATTGTGTGAAATTAATTGCAATTGCTATATGCAATGATACCTAAGATCAATGTTGCGGAAGATGGAGGAATGTATTAAACCTAAAAACAATAGGCGTACTGTAATGCAAGTTTGGCAAATTGAAGTTTGAAGTACATTCATAGAAAGTAAAACGTGTCAAATGTGGAATTATTCAGTGTTTTGTTCAACACCTTGTTAATGTAATTTCTTCAGGGGAAAGGGAAAATTAATTGCCTGCCTAGCCTCGTTTGTCATCATAAGGAGTAATTATAGAATTCAAATATCTCACATCACTGCAATATTGTGTAGTTAAACTTTAACCCCACAGATTTTTTTTGTTGGATTTTTAAAGAATACTTCAAAGGCATTTGGATAAAGTTTGCCCCAGTTCTGTTCAGTGAGGAATGTTGCTTGTCAACATATTCTTCTTTACTCCTTGCGATGCTTCTTCTAATCATTATGAAATACCAACTTGTTCGGGGATTTATGTTGAAATGTAAGGGTGCATTGTGATTCAATAATCCTCTTATTTTGTTGTTTACCTCAGAAATGCACTCATCTCTGTTGAAGTACTCCCCTTGTTCTTGGCTTGTGGAAAGATGCAGTTCCACTGTAAGAATACTGATTTAAAAACATAATTCCAAAAACGAGTTTACAAATGACCAGTTTTCCTTTTCATTGTAGCAGCTTCAGTTCAGAGATTCTGTTTGTTCTCTTCCCCAGTAGGCTTTACTAAGTGGCACTACACACCGCCATACGCTATGTACAGTATTTTAACATATTAACATACAGACAGTCTGCCTTTTCTTGGCCAAATGTTGTTTCATGTTTATTAATCAGGTTAACGTGAAAAGAAGGAGGAAGCAAGACACTTTCTCATTTGCAGCCTTCCTCTCTAAATCTCGAGCAAGGTGTCATGCCCAGGTCGACGGTGCTGCCTTCCAGACGGCTGCAGTCTGCCTCCCCTAGAGAATTGGGTTCAGCTTGCTCATTAGTTTGTTTGTACCTGTGTTTTGGTCATTGGTAAGTTATTTAAACCTTGTGTTATCTTCGGGTCATTCTGACCCATCAGTCATTGTGACCCACCGTCGTATTGCGACAACTTTACCGCATACAAAAACAAAGTGAAGCATTTTAGGTAACACATAAGGGTGCATTAATTAGCGTTCATTAATGCTTTAACTAATGCACCCAATACAAAAACGAATAAAAAGCATTTTCTTTTAACCTTTGCGATGTGGGGGGTCTGAGACAGCCCGACTGTTAAAAGAATACACTTTACAATAAGGGTGCATTAATTAGAATTCATTAATGCTTTAACTAATGCATGAATCATCATCAGTTAATACATAACTCAGAAAGTACTTACTTATGCACTGATCATGAACACATCATTTGTTAATAGGGAGTCACATATGATTTACTATTAATTAAAACCGGAATAATGTATCAATTCCTATCGATATTAACACATTACCTGATAGGTGAGTTAACAACTTTAGTTAAACGTGCAAACTAATACTGTTAGTTAACTGTGTAAACTAAAATCCTGAGTTAACAGGGTAAACTAATGGTAATACCTTAATTCATGTGTTAATTACCACAATGTCGGCATCCATGGATTGAGACGGTACTTAATCATTTGTTAATAGTAATGTGCCACCCCAAGTAAAGTGATAACATAATGATACATTCACTAATCATTAAATAATTATTCACTAAAACAAATACTGTTTTTTCCAGAGAGACAACATTAAAATAAACTATTATGAGTTGGAATATCTTGCATTACATTCAAAATTACTATTTTGACGAATGGATCACTACCATGCCGTTTGCAAAACCTTTTATTTCACTCGGACAACACATGCAATGCCACTAAGACGAAGAATTCAACTCGAAGTATCGATCAGATCTTCCGTAGAACATGCCTGGCTGCAACACATCCTGGAGTCTGGACCGATTCATGACGGTGAACTTCTATCTTCGAATGTTAACTTTCCACTATCCCCTAAACTCAGCATAATGCATCAACTTGAAAAGGGTGAAAGCTAACAGAGAAGAATTTAGCCTTCGAAGGGTAAAGGCAAACTAGAGAGGGTACAATTTCTGGGGAAATTGTAGGGTGTGCTTGCTTGCGTTGTTTGCACAGGGGTCCGTTTTTAATGAAATTTTTACAACTGATATTTCTGTATAATTTATATAAAAATGCATAGGGCCTACTTATTATTTATAAAGATTACATAGATTTAAAAGCATCTTTTTTTTGCTGCTCATTTACAACTCAAAATACGAGTGAAGTGTAGAATGAAATATGATGTCTTCTCATTTCCCTGCAAGAGGCAGCCTCATAGCTGAATCAAAACGAATACATTTGGCAGACCGGTGTAAAAATGTACCTAATCTCTATGACAACGCAACGCAAAATGCGATATAGCGCTGTGTGGAGAAGCTGCCCCGGAAAATTGTACTACTACAGTACTAGACTACTGCTGTGTTCGTCTTGGTAGCGATTGCGTTGGTTGAATTCGATGTAACGTTCCGTTGTACGGTTTAGGCTGAAATTAATTATTTTCATGAACAGATTGACAAAGTTTAGGCTGTGGCAATGAAGTTCAGGTTAGTAGTCAGATAGTTTCACCTATTGAAAGACTTTTGATTTAAGTAAGGGGAGTGCCGAACATGTTCTGTTGCCGTTTGACTTCCTAAACAGCTGTGTAGATGTTTTTGTAGTGTGTCTCGCGTAGGCTACAGCGTTGCAGTGAGCAACACTGGTTTGAAACCACAGGTAATGATAATTTCACCAACAAATCGTTGACTTGTAATGTAATGTCATAATAAATCCTACAACGAAAATGTATGTGAGGAATGTTTATTTTAACGATTGAAAACAGATACATCATAGACCACTGTAGTATGTGTTGCCCGGGCAACAGAGGCTAATGTCATGCTAATGCTTCAGTGAAATAGTAGACTACCGTTTCCGAAAGTAGATGTGGGCCTACTTCCTTAATAATATCAGCTAATATTGTACATTACATTTCACAATTGTGTTTCACATCACAAAGTAAAATGAGTAAATAGTTATCACCCTGGCCTCTTTGCTTGTGGCGTTTCTGCAGCTGCCTTGCAGTAAAGCTATAGTTAGCCTAGCTAACCCCCAAGTTAACAAATGCGAAACGAATGTTCTGCTACAGGTCGTCACGCGCGTTTTCGTTACGTTAGTGACGTTAGTAACGTCAGTGACTGTGGCTAGCAAATTAGTCACCGTTAGCTTCACTTTTGACCACAAAAACTTAACTTGAGCCTAAACCATGCAACGGAACGTAAATAAAAATACAAGCAACTCAATCGCTACCAAGACAAAACTTGACACCTAGGTTGTCTATGTAGGCCAAATATTGATGAAGATTTAGGGGGGCAAAAAGAAATAATAACTAGAAACGGCAGTTAGCAGGAGTTTCAAAAGGCCTGAAATGTATATTAGAAAGGACCTGGAGCAAGATGAAGGCAGAAAACAGAAGAAAATAGAAGAAAAGAAGAAGAAAATGAAAAACAATAAGGGCAAAAATTCAGAAAGATGAGCTGCAGGAAAATGTGAAAATTTATCAGAAAACCAGTTGCTGAAGTCTGGGTTGAACGAATTTGAAGGTAAAAGGACAACACTGGAATGACTTGAACTTGCTGGAAAAACGGTCACATTGGTCATTGGCAACAGACTGGCAACATTTCTAACCTAGAATCTAGGTTTCAGGTTCAAGACGGAGGAGAAACTAATCATGTGTGCCTGCACACCCAGTCCTGTTCAGACACTTAATTTAAGATGACATCAAAATAATAATTCATAGTGCAGGGTTGCCAATGTTGTCGTTGTCCCTGGTGAGTTTTTTATTCTTAAATAATAAGATCATGCTACATCTGACCAGCGGATCATTTCTTGCAAGTGTGTCAAAGTGGTATTTTTACAGACTGTATTAACACCGCTTGAATAATAACCGAAGGCGTGAAGCTAGAGAGAGGATGCAATGGAAAATTTCCTACATAAGCTAGATCTACTGCTTCAAATTGAAAACGAGACCATCTTTTGATTAAAGACAAGTTCCTTAACCTCTGGTCAATATCGCCAATAAAAAGTAAATACTCTTCAGTTATGAAGCATTTGTTTGTAGCTAGGTAATGAATGATAGTTATTAGACCGTATGTGACCTGGTTTCGCCGTTCTATTAGCAGCCATGATGACAGTAGCGTCACTAGAATGGCCATAACTAACAAAATATCGAATCTGTCTGCTGTTCTACTTTGCCCACATAATTACGTATATTTCATTCCAAGACTGCCGAAACCATAGATATCCTTTGTGTCTGTGCGGTCAGAAATACAACTCCTTTGGCAGTTTCAAAAACGTTCATGGTGCGTGTCTGTTTGGTTGCCACGGTGATGGCGCAGCTGTGACAGCTAAAGGCCGATTTATACTTCTCCGTTTTTACGGAGACGGACACAGGGAACGCCCTCTCCGACGAGGAATGCCCTCTCCGAGCCCCTCGGAGAGCTCTACGTGCACCTCCTGATTTTCCTGACTATCCGTCTGTCCGTCCGTCATTTTACAGATACCCCTTGGCTGTGATTGGTCCGTATTAAGAACCGCTTGCGGCGGGGTTGCCGTGATAAACAGGACGAACAGAATCCTTTGACCGCCATTGCTGTAAGTTTTTACAATTCATATTTCAGCTAAGCAGTACATGTAAATCAGCATCTGAATTAAAATGTGACGAGAAATGGGCAGTGTAGTTGCTGGAAATGTGTGTATTTTATTGATGAAATGGCTAATTTGTACATTTGCTCCGACTTCTCGATAACGTAGGTAAATAAACACTCGACGACGACTTACAAAAAAACGTTGTGCCACCTACTCTTCTGGCGGTGAATTGTTTTCAGCACCCACAGCCTACGGAGTACTATAAATTCAACCAATCCGTCCGACTCCGTACGTCCGTCTGTCCGTAACGGAGTCGGAGAAGTATAATTTGGCCTTAACGAGCTAGGCAGAGAGAAAAACGAAAATTTACCTAGCATCCACACCTCAAACAAGTTAACCTAGACGCAAAACTATACGTCCAATCCAAAATTATTTTCCGAGACCCAAGACTCTGCCGAAACCAGAGATGTCCTTTATATAGAAATACGACTCTACCGGCAGTTTCCAAATCTTGTTTCTTTCGCTTTCTCTGACGAATTTTACCCACCTCTCCATTGAAGTTAGTGAGAGAATTTGAAAGGCTGCTCTCGCTTCAAGGTTCATAGCTGAAAAATCTGTAAATGTGAGCTCTTTAGTAGTTACATTGGCTGAAATAGGACAATTTCCCCTACATTTTAAGGTATAACTTGTTTCTGTAAGTTTAACTATCTGAAAGTTAGAGGAATTTGTTTGACAATTTAGTTGAATATCAGAAAGAGCAGGCAGCAGTGTACCACTCTGCTTGCTGCTCATTCATAAAAATCAAGAAGGAGCAAACATTTTAATGTATTTCAAACTGTCATAATTCAAAATTGGCTGAATATTTAAAAAAACTGAATCATTTGGGAATAGCTGAATGTCTTGTGAACATTTTAAAGGTTGAATGGTGTCTCTAGCTGAAAGTATGCTGAAGTAGTTACGTTTGAAAGAGGAGGAAGCTTTTTAATGATTTGAACGGATTTCCCATTACTTTTAATGGGAGAATAATTTGCACAAAAACCTTAATCTCTTAAAAAGTATAAAAGTGAGAAATACCAAAAGTCATAGTCAACATCTCCTGAAGGAGCTGAACGTTTTGATACAAAGATTGTAGGAATCGGTGAAAGTATGCAGGACTAGTTAAAGGCCAAAAAACCTACGGCAGAACTAAGAAGTTGGAACTAGAAAAGGCTGTTCCTGCGAAACAGCAGTGAGAATGCTGAAAACCTGAATGGGGATAGCTGACCATGCTAGAAAAGCTGAAAATAGTGAAAATTTAGTAGAAAGTTATAAGCTGAAGCTTCAAAGCAACCGAAAGGTATTTTTGAGCTGGGGCTGGAGCAGCATTCCAACAATGATTTGAAAGGATTTACCATTACTTTTAAAGGGAGAATAATTTGCACAAAAACCTTAATATTTTAAAAAGTATAAAAGTGAGAAATGAGAAAATACCCGCAAGCTGACATGAATTTCAAAAATGTGTGAGTCACACAAAAGAGGCAGTGTGGAAGCTGAACTGCATCATCTTAACAAAGCTAAGAGCTAAAATAGCCTACAATGTGGGAGAAGCTGAAAGCTGAACTGTTAAACAGAAGAAGAAGTAGGCTAGCTAGTCGGAACAAGAATATTATCGTTTTAACAGCTGAAATTATAGTTGGGATAGTAATAGCAGTAGCAGATGTAGCCTACCATTGAGTGCGTTTACTCGGCTTTCTTAGTAGGATTCAATGTGTTGATGGAATGAAACATACAGCAGTAGAGCCGATACAGGAAGACACGGCGACACTTTGTTGCAGAAGGATGATGGTGCAAGTTTTGTCCGTGGAGCATACAACGATTAATAAAAAAGAATCATGTAGACGCGTTTATTGAGTAATCGCATAACTAATTACACATGTAAACGGAGTAATCGTATTATTGGCATAAACCGACAATTGCTAGTAATCGTGTTTCTCATGGTCAAGTAAACGTACCAATCACCTGTGTGAGAGACTGAGTGGTGCGTGTCTGTCGTTACGGTGATGGTGCAGCTATGATTGCTAACGCGCTGGGGGCAGAGAATAAGAGAAATGTAGCTAGAATCCACACCTCAAACAAGATAACCTAGACGTGTTCCTTTTGCTTTCCTGGTGCTTGTTTGTTTGGTTGCCACGGTGATGGCGCAGCTGTGATAGCTAACGAGCTAGGCAGAGAGAAAAACGAACATTTACCTAGCATCCACACCTCAAACAAGTTGACCTAGACGCAAAACTATACGTCCAATCCAAAATATAAGGATATTTTCCGAGACCCAAGACTCTGCCGAAACCAGAGATGTCCTTTATATGTCTGTGCGGTCAGAAATACGACTCTATCGGCAGTTTCAAAATCTTGTTCCTTCTTGCTTTCTCTGACTGATTTTACTCACCTCTCCATTGAAGTTAGTGAGAGAATTTGAAAGGCTGCTCTCGCTTCAAGGCTCATAGCTGAAAATCTGTAAATGTGAGCTCTTTAGTAGTTACATTGGCTGAAAGAGGACAAATTTTCCTACATTTTAAGGTATAACTTGTTTCTGTAAGTTAAACTATATGAACGTTAGAGGAATTTGTTTGACAAATTAGTTGAATATCAGAAAAAGAGCAGCAAGCAGTGTGCCACTCTGCTTGCTGCTTGTTCATAAAAATCAAGAAGGAGCAAACATTTTAATGTATTTCAAACTGTCATAATTCAAAATTGGCTGAACATTTGAAAAAGCTGAATCATTTGGGAATAGCTGAATGTCTTGTGAACATTTTAAAGGTTGAATGGTGTCTCTAGCTGAAAGTATGCTGAAGTAGTTACGTTTGAAAGAGGAGGAAGCTTTTTAATGATTTGAAAGGATTTACCATTACTTTTAATGGGAGAATAATTTGCACAAAAACCTTAATGTCTTAAAAAGTATAAAAGTGAGAAATACCAAAAGTCATAGCCATCATCTCCTGAAGGAGCTGAACGTTTTGATACAAAAGTTGTAGGAATCGGTTAAAGTATGCAGAACGAGTTAAAGGCCAAAAAACGGCGGAAGAACTAAGAAGTTGATATAATAATAACTAGAAACGGCTGTTCCTGCGAAACAGCAGTGAGAATGCTGAAAACCTGAATGGGGATAGCTGACCATGCTAAAAAAGCTGAAAATAGTGAAAATTTAGTAGAAAGTTATAAGCTGAAGCTTCAAAGCAACCGAAAGGTATTTTTGAAAGGGGCTGGAGCAGCATTCCAACAATGATTTGAAAGGATTTACCATTACTTTTAAAGGGAGAATAATTTGAGCAAAAACCTTAATATTTTAAAAAGTATAAAAGTGAGAAATGAGAAAATACCCGCAAGCTGAAATGAATTTCAAAAATGTGTGAGTCACACAAAAGAGGCAGTGTGGAAGCTGAACTGCATCATCTTAACAAAGCTAAGAGCTAAAATAGCCTACAATGTGGGAGAAGCTGAAAGCTGAACTGCTAAACAGAAGAAAAAGTAGGCTAGCTAGTCGTAACAAGAATATTATCGTTTTAACAGATTAAATTATAGTTGGGATAGTATTAGCAGTAGCAGATGTAGCCTATGCGTTTACTCGGCTTTCTTAGTTGGATTCAATGTGTTGATGGAATGAAACATACAGCAGTAGGGCCGATACAGGAAGACACGGCGACAGTTTGTTGCAGAAGGATGATGGTGCAAGTTTTGTCCGTGGAGCATACAACGATTAATAAAAAAGAATCATGTAGACGCGTTTATTGAGTAATCGCATAACTAATTACACATGTAAACGGAGTAATCGTATTATTGGCATAAACCGACAATTGCTAGTAATCGTGTTTCTCATGGTCAAGTAAACACCAATCACCTGTGTGAGAGACTGAGTGGTGCGTGTCTGTTACAGTGATGGTGCAGCTATGATTGCTAACGCGCTGAGGGCAGAGAATAAGAGAAATGTAGCTAGAATCCACACCTCAAACAAGATAACCTAGACGCAAAACTGTACATCCAATCCAAAATATAAGGATATTTTCCGAGACCCAAGACTCTGCCGAAACCAGAGATATTCTTTATATGTCTGTGCAGTCAGAAATACGACTCTACCTGCAGTTTCAAAAACGTGTTCCTTTTGCTTTCCTGGTGCTTGTTTGTTTGGTTGCCACGGTGATGGCGCAGCTGTGATAGCTAACGAGCTAGGCAGAGAGAAAAACGAACATTTACCTAGCATCCACACCTCAAACAAGTTGACCTAGACGCAAAAGCGTAGCTGAATGTCTTGTGAACATTTTAAAGGTTGAATGGTGTCTCTAGCTGAAAGTATGCTGAAGTAGTTACGTTTGAAAGAGGAGGAAGCTTTTTAATGATTTGAAAGGATTTACCATTACTTTTAATGGGAGAATAATTTGCACAAAAACCTTAATGTCTTAAAAAGTATAAAAGTGAGAAATACCAAAAGTCATAGCCATCATCTCCTGAAGGAGCTGAACGTTTTGATACAAAAGTTGTAGGAATCGGTTAAAGTATGCAGAACGAGTTAAAGGCCAAAAAACGGCGGAAGAACTAAGAAGTTGATATAATAATAATAACTAGAAAAGGCTGTTCCTGCGAAACAGCAGTGAGAATGCTGAAAACCTGAATGGGGATAGCTGACCATGCTAAAAAAGCTGAAAATAGTGAAAATTTAGTAGAAAGTTATAAGCTGAAGCTTCAAAGCAACCGAAAGGTATTTTTGAAAGGGGCTGGAGCAGCATTCCAACAATGATTTGAAAGGATTTACCATTACTTTTAAAGGGAGAATAATTTGCACAAAAACCTTAATATTTTAAAAAGTATAAAAGTGAGAAATGAGAAAATACCCGCAAGCTGAAATGAATTTCAAAAATGTGTGAGTGACACAAAAGAGGCAGTGTGGAAGCTGAACTGCATCATCTTAACAAGGCTAAGAGCTAAAATAGCCTACAATGTGGGAGAAGCTGAAAGCTGAACTGCTAAACAGAAGAAAAAGTAGGCTAGCTAGTCGTAACAAGAATATTATCGTTTTAACAGATTAAATTATAGTTGGGATACTATTAGCAGTAGCAGATGTAGCCTATGCGTTTACTCGGCTTTCTTAGTTGGATTCAATGTGTTGATGGAATGAAACATACAGCAGTAGTGCCGATACAGGAAGACACGGCGACACTTTGTTGCAGAAGGATGATGGTGCAAGTTTTGTCCGTGGAGCATACAACGATTAATAAAAAAGAATCATGTAGACGCGTTTATTGAGTAATCGCATAACTAATTACACATGTAAACGGAGTAATCGTATTATTGGCATAAACCGACAATTGCTAGTAATCGTGTTTCTCATGGTCAAGTAAACGTACCAATCACCTGTGTGAGAGACTGAGTGGTGCGTGTCTGTTACAGTGATGGTGCAGCTATGATTGCTAACGCGCTGAGGGCAGAGAATAAGAGAAATGTAGCTAGAATCCACACCTCAAACAAGATAACCTAGACGCAAAACTGTACATCCAATCCAAAATATAAGGATATTTTCCGAGACCCAAGACTCTGCCGAAACCAGAGATATTCTTTATATGTCTGTGCAGTCAGAAATACGACTCTACCTGCAGTTTCAAAAACGTGTTCCTTTTGCTTTCCTGGTGCTTGTTTGTTTGGTTGCCACGGTGATGGCGCAGCTGTGATAGCTAACGAGCTAGGCAGAGAGAAAAACGAACATTTACCTAGCATCCACACCTCAAACAAGTTGACCTAGACGCAAAACTATACGTCCAATCCAAAATATAAGGATATTTTCCGAGACCCAAGACTCTGCCGAAACCAGTGATGTCCTTTATATGTCTGTGCGGTCAGAAATACGACTCTATCGGCAGTTTCAAAATCTTGTTCCTTCTTGCTTTCTCTGACTGATTTTACTCACCTCTCCATTGAAGTTAGTGAGAGAATTTGAAAGGCTGCTCTCGCTTCAAGGCTCATAGCTGAAAATCTGTAAATGTGAGCTCTTTAGTAGTTACATTGGCTGAAAGAGGACAATTTTTCCTACATTTTAAGGTATAACTTGTTTCTGTAAGTTAAACTATATGAACGTTAGAGGAATTTGTTTGACAAATTAGTTGAATATCAGAAAAAGAGCAGCAAGCAGAGTGTGCCACTCTGCTTGCTGCTCATTCATAAAAATCAAGAAGGAGCAAACATTTTAATGTATTTCAAACTGTCATAATTCAAAATTGGCTGAACATTTGAAAAAGCTGAATCATTTGGGAATAGCTGAATGTCTTGTGAACATTTTAAAGGTTGAATGGTGTCTCTAGCTGAAAGTAAGCTGAAGTAGTTACGTTTGAAAGAGGAGGAAGCTTTTTAATGATTTGAAAGGATTTACCATTACTTTTAATGGGAGAATAATTTGCACAAAAACCTTAATGTCTTAAAAAGTATAAAAGTGAGAAATACCAAAAGTCATAGCCATCATCTCCTGAAGGAGCTGAACGTTTTGATACCTAAATTGTAGGAATCGGTGAAAGTATGCAGAACGAGTTAAAGGCCAAAAAACGGCGGAAGAACTAAGAAGTTGATATAATAATAACTAGAAAAGGCTGTTCCTGCGAAACAGCAGTGAGAATGCTGAAAACCTGAATGGGGATAGCTGACCATGCTAAAAAAGCTGAAAATAGTGAAAATTTAGTAGAAAGTTATAAGCTGAAGCTTCAAAGCAACCGAAAGGTATTTTTGAAAGGGACTGGAGCAGCATTCCAACAATGATTTGAAAGGATTTACCATTACTTTTAAAGGGAGAATAATTTGCACAAAAACCTTAATATTTTAAAAAGTATAAAAGTGAGAAATGAGAAAATACCCGCAAGCTGAAATGAATTTCAAAAATGTGTGTGACACAAAAGAGGCAGTGTGGAAGCTGAACTGCATCATCTGCATCATCTTAAAGCTAAGAGCTAAAATAGCCTACAATGCGGGAGAAGCTGAAAGCTGAACTGTTAAACAGAAGAAGTAGGCTAGCTAGTCGGAACAAGAATATTATCGTTTTAACAGCTGAAATTATAGTTGGGATAGTAATAGCAGTAGCAGATGTAGCCTACCATTGAGTGCGTTTACTCGGCTTTCTTAGTAGGATTCAATGTGTTGATGGAATGAAACATACAGCAGTAGAGCCGATACAGGAAGACACGGCGACACTTTGTTGCAGAAGGATGATGGTGCAAGTTTTGTCCGTGGAGCATACAACGATTAATAAAAAAGAATCATGTAGACGCGTTTATTGAGTAATCGCATAACTAATTACACATGTAAACGGAGTAATCGTATTATTGGCATAAACCGACAATTGCTAGTAATCGTGTTTCTCATGGTCAAGTAAACGTACCAATCACCTGTGTGAGAGACTGAGTGGTGCGTGTCTGTCGTTACGGTGATGGTGCAGCTATGATTGCTAACGCGCTGAGGGCAGAGAATAAGAGAAATGTAGCTAGAATCCACACCTCAAACAAGTTAACCTAGGCGCAAAACTGTACGTCCAATCCAAAATATAAGGATATTTTCCGAGACCCAAGACTCTGCCGAAACCAGAGATATTCTTTATATGTCTGTGCAGTCAGAAATACGACTCTACCTGCAGTTTCAAAAACGTGTTCCTTTTGCTTTCCTGGTGCTTGTTTGTTTGGTTGCCACGGTGATGGCGCAGCTGTGATAGCTAACGAGCTAGGCAGAGAGAAAAACGAACATTTACCTAGCATCCACACCTCAAACAAGTTGACCTAGACGCAAAACTATACGTCCAATCCAAAATATAAGGATATTTTCCGAGACCCAAGACTCTGCCGAAACCAGAGATGTCCTTTATATGTCTGTGCGGTCAGAAATACGACTCTATCGGCAGTTTCAAAATCTTGTTCCTTCTTGCTTTCTCTGACTGATTTTACTCACCTCTCCATTGAAGTTAGTGAGAGAATTTGAAAGGCTGCTCTCGCTTCAAGGCTCATAGCTGAAAATCTGTAAATGTGAGCTCTTTAGTAGTTACATTGGCTGAAAGAGGACAATTTTTCCTACATTTTAAGGTATAACTTGTTTCTGTAAGTTAAACTATATGAACGTTAGAGGAATTTGTTTGACAAATTAGTTGAATATCAGAAAAAGAGCAGCAAGCAGAGTGGCTCGTTCATAAAAATCAAGAAGGAGCAAACATTTTAATGTATTTCAAACTGTCATAATTCAAAATTGGCTGAACATTTGAAAAAGCTGAATCATTTGGGAATAGCTGAATGTCTTGTGAACATTTTAAAGGTTGAATGGTGTCTCTAGCTGAAAGTAAGCTGAAGTAGTTACGTTTGAAAGAGGAGGAAGCTTTTTAATGATTTGAAAGGATTTACCATTACTTTTAATGGGAGAATAATTTGCACAAAAACCTTAATGTCTTAAAAAGTATAAAAGTGAGAAATACCAAAAGTCATAGCCATCATCTCCTGAAGGAGCTGAACGTTTTGATACAAAAGTTGTAGGAATCGGTTAAAGTATGCAGAACGAGTTAAAGGCCAAAAAACGGCGGAAGAACTAAGAAGTTGATATAATAATAACTAGAAACGGCTGTTCCTGCGAAACAGCAGTGAGAATGCTGAAAACCTGAATGGGGATAGCTGACCATGCTAAAAAAGCTGAAAATAGTGAAAATTTAGTAGAAAGTTATAAGCTGAAGCTTCAAAGCAACCGAAAGGTATTTTTGAAAGGGACTGGAGCAGCATTCCAACAATGATTTGAAAGGATTTACCATTACTTTTAAAGGGAGAATAATTTGCACAAAAACCTTAATATTTTAAAAAGTATAAAAGTGAGAAATGAGAAAATACCCGCAAGCTGAAATGAATTTCAAAAATGTGTGAGTCACACAAAAGAGGCAGTGTGGAAGCTGAACTGCATCATCTTAACAAAGCTAAGAGCTAAAATAGCCTACAATGTGGGAGAAGCTGAAAGCTGAACTGTTAAACAGAAGAAGAAGTAGGCTAGCTAGTCGTAACAAGAATATTATCGTTTTAACAGATTAAATTATAGTTGGGATAGTAATAGCAGTAGCAGATGTAGCCTACCATTGAGTGCGTTTACTCGGCTTTCTTAGTAGGATTCAATGTGTTGATGGAATGAAACATACAGCAGTAGAGCCGATACAGGAAGACACGGCGACACTTTGTTGCAGAAGGATGATGGTGCAAGTTTTGTCCGTGGAGCATACAACGATTAATAAAAAAGAATCATGTAGACGCGTTTATTGAGTAATCGCATAACTAATTACACATGTAAACGGAGTAATCGTATTATTGGTATAAACCGACAATTGCTAGTAATCGTGTTTCTCATGGTCAAGTAAATGTACCAATCACCTGTGTGAGAGACTGAGTGGTGCGTGTCTGTCGTTACGGTGATGGTGCAGCTATGATTGCTAACGCGGTGAGGGCACAGAATAAGAGAAATGTAGCTAGAATCCACACCTCAAACAAGATAACCTAGACGCAAAACTGTACGTCCAATCCAAAATCTAATGATATTTTCCGAGACCCAAGACTCTGCCGAAACCAGATATTCTTTATATGTATGTGTAGTCAGAAATACGACTCTACCTGCAGTTTCAAAAACGTGTTCCTTCTGCTTTCCTGGTGCGTGTTTGTTTGGTTGCCACGGCGATGGAGCAGCTATGATTGCTAACGCGCTGAGGGCAGAGAATAAGAGAAATGTAGCTAGAATCCACACCTCAAACAAGATAACCTAGACGCAAAACTGTACGTCCAATCCAAAATATAAGGATATTTTCCGAGACCCAAGACTCTGCCGAAACCAGAGATATTCTTTATATGTCTGTGCAGTCAGAAATACGACTCTACCTGCAGTTTCAAAAACGTGTTCCTTTTGCTTTCCTGGTGCTTGTTTGTTTGGTTGCCACGGTGATGGCGCAGCTGTGATAGCTAACGAGCTAGGCAGAGAGAAAAACGAACATTTACCTAGCATCCACACCTCAAACAAGTTGACCTAGACGCAAAACTATACGTCCAATCCAAAATATAAGGATATTTTCCGAGACCCAAGACTCTGCCGAAACCAGAGATGTCCTTTATATGTCTGTGCGGTCAGAAATACGACTCTATCGGCAGTTTCAAAATCTTGTTCCTTCTTGCTTTCTCTGACTGATTTTACTCACCTCTCCATTGAAGTTAGTGAGAGAATTTGAAAGGCTGCTCTCGCTTCAAGGCTCATAGCTGAAAATCTGTAAATGTGAGCTCTTTAGTAGTTACATTGGCTGAAAGAGGACAATTTTTCCTACATTTTAAGGTATAACTTGTTTCTGTAAGTTAAACTATATGAACGTTAGAGGAATTTGTTTGACAAATTAGTTGAATATCAGAAAAAGAGCAGCAAGCAGAGTGGCTCGTTCATAAAAATCAAGAAGGAGCAAACATTTTAATGTATTTCAAACTGTCATAATTCAAAATTGGCTGAACATTTGAAAAAGCTGAATCATTTGGGAATAGCTGAATGTCTTGTGAACATTTTAAAGGTTGAATGGTGTCTCTAGCTGAAAGTAAGCTGAAGTAGTTACGTTTGAAAGAGGAGGAAGCTTTTTAATGATTTGAAAGGATTTACCATTACTTTTAATGGGAGAATAATTTGCACAAAAACCTTAATGTCTTAAAAAGTATAAAAGTGAGAAATACCAAAAGTCATAGCCATCATCTCCTGAAGGAGCTGAACGTTTTGATACAAAAGTTGTAGGAATCGGTTAAAGTATGCAGAACGAGTTAAAGGCCAAAAAACGGCGGAAGAACTAAGAAGTTGATATAATAATAACTAGAAACGGCTGTTCCTGCGAAACAGCAGTGAGAATGCTGAAAACCTGAATGGGGATAGCTGACCATGCTAAAAAAGCTGAAAATAGTGAAAATTTAGTAGAAAGTTATAAGCTGAAGCTTCAAAGCAACCGAAAGGTATTTTTGAAAGGGACTGGAGCAGCATTCCAACAATGATTTGAAAGGATTTACCATTACTTTTAAAGGGAGAATAATTTGCACAAAAACCTTAATATTTTAAAAAGTATAAAAGTGAGAAATGAGAAAATACCCGCAAGCTGAAATGAATTTCAAAAATGTGTGAGTCACACAAAAGAGGCAGTGTGGAAGCTGAACTGCATCATCTTAACAAAGCTAAGAGCTAAAATAGCCTACAATGTGGGAGAAGCTGAAAGCTGAACTGTTAAACAGAAGAAGAAGTAGGCTAGCTAGTCGTAACAAGAATATTATCGTTTTAACAGATTAAATTATAGTTGGGATAGTAATAGCAGTAGCAGATGTAGCCTACCATTGAGTGCGTTTACTCGGCTTTCTTAGTAGGATTCAATGTGTTGATGGAATGAAACATACAGCAGTAGAGCCGATACAGGAAGACACGGCGACACTTTGTTGCAGAAGGATGATGGTGCAAGTTTTGTCCGTGGAGCATACAACGATTAATAAAAAAGAATCATGTAGACGCGTTTATTGAGTAATCGCATAACTAATTACACATGTAAACGGAGTAATCGTATTATTGGTATAAACCGACAATTGCTAGTAATCGTGTTTCTCATGGTCAAGTAAATGTACCAATCACCTGTGTGAGAGACTGAGTGGTGCGTGTCTGTCGTTACGGTGATGGTGCAGCTATGATTGCTAACGCGGTGAGGGCACAGAATAAGAGAAATGTAGCTAGAATCCACACCTCAAACAAGATAACCTAGACGCAAAACTGTACGTCCAATCCAAAATCTAATGATATTTTCCGAGACCCAAGACTCTGCCGAAACCAGATATTCTTTATATGTATGTGTAGTCAGAAATACGACTCTACCTGCAGTTTCAAAAACGTGTTCCTTCTGCTTTCCTGGTGCGTGTTTGTTTGGTTGCCACGGCGATGGAGCAGCTATGATTGCTAACGCGCTGAGGGCAGAGAATAAGAGAAATGTAGCTAGAATCCACACCTCAAACAAGATAACCTAGACGCAAAACTGTACGTCCAATCCAAAATATAAGGATATTTTCCGAGACCCAAGACTCTGCCGAAACCAGAGATATTCTTTATATGTCTGTGCAGTCAGAAATACGACTCTACCTGCAGTTTCAAAAACGTGTTCCTTTTGCTTTCCTGGTGCTTGTTTGTTTGGTTGCCACGGTGATGGCGCAGCTGTGATAGCTAACGAGCTAGGCAGAGAGAAAAACGAACATTTACCTAGCATCCACACCTCAAACAAGTTGACCTAGACGCAAAACTATACGTCCAATCCAAAATATAAGGATATTTTCCGAGACCCAAGACTCTGCCGAAACCAGAGATGTCCTTTATATGTCTGTGCGGTCAGAAATACGACTCTATCGGCAGTTTCAAAATCTTGTTCCTTCTTGCTTTCTCTGACTGATTTTACTCACCTCTCCATTGAAGTTAGTGAGAGAATTTGAAAGGCTGCTCTCGCTTCAAGGCTCATAGCTGAAAATCTGTAAATGTGAGCTCTTTAGTAGTTACATTGGCTGAAAGAGGACAAATTTTCCTACATTTTAAGGTATAACTTGTTTCTGTAAGTTAAACTATATGAACGTTAGAGGAATTTGTTTGACAAATTAGTTGAATATCAGAAAAAGAGCAGCAAGCAGAGTGTGCCACTCTGCTTGCTGCTTGTTCATAAAAATCAAGAAGGAGCAAACATTTTAATGTATTTCAAACTGTCATAATTCAAAATTGGCTGAACATTTGAAAAAGCTGAATCATTTGGGAATAGCTGAATGTCTTGTGAACATGTTAAAGGTTGAATGGTGTCTCTAGCTGAAAGTAAGCTGAAGTAGTTACGTTTGAAAGAGGAGGAAGCTTTTTAATGATTTGAAAGGATTTACCATTACTTTTAATGGGAGAATAATTTGCACAAAAACCTTAATGTCTTAAAAAGTATAAAAGTGAGAAATACCAAAAGTCATAGCCATCATCTCCTGAAGGAGCTGAACGTTTTGATACAAAAGTTGTAGGAATCGGTTAAAGTATGCAGAACGAGTTAAAGCCCAAAAAACGGCGGAAGAACTAAGAAGTTGATATAATAATAATAATAATAATAATAAAGAGAAACAGGAAAACAATAGTGAGAATGCTTAACAGCATTCTCACAATAAAGAGAAACAGGAAAACAATAGTGAGAATGCTTAACAGCATTCTCACAATAACTAGAAAAGGCTGTTCCTGCGAAACAGCAGTGAGAATGCTGAAAACCTGAATGGGGATAGCTGACCATGCTAAAAAAGCTGAAAATAGTGAAAATTTAGTAGAAAGTTATAAGCTGAAGCTTCAAAGCAACCAAAAGGTATTTTTGAAAGGGGCTGGAGCAGCATTCCAACAATGATTTGAAAGGATTCACCATTACTTTAAAAGGGAGAATAATTTGCACAAAAACCTTAATAGTATAAAAGTATAAAAGTGAGAAATGAGAAAATACCCGCAAGCTGAAATGATTTTCAAAAATGTGTGAGTCACACAAAAGAGGCAGTGTGGAAGCTGAACTGCATCATCTTAACAAAGCTAAGAGCTAAAATAGCCTACAATGTGGGAGAAGCTGAAAGCTGAACTGTTAAACAGAAGAAGTAGGCTAGCTAGTCGTAACAAGAATATTATCGTTTTAACAGATTAAATTATAGTTGGGATAGTATTAGCAGTAGCAGATGTAGCCTATGCGTTTACTCGGCTTTCTTAGTTGGATTCAATGTGTTGATGGAATGAAACATACAGCAGTAGGGCCGATACAGGAAGACACGGCGACACTTTGTTGCAGAAGGATGATGGTGCAAGTTTTGTCCGTGGAGCATACAACGATTAATAAAAAAGAATCATGTAGACGTGTTTATTGAGTAATCGCATAACTAATTACACATGTAAACGGAGTAATCGTATTATTGGCATAAACCGACAATTGCTAGTAATCGTGTTTCTCATGGTCAAGTAAACGTACCAATCACCTGTTTGAGAGACTGAGTGGTGCGTGTCTGTCGTTACGGTGATGGTGCAGCTATGATTGCTAACGCGCTGAGGGCAGAGAATAAGAGAAATGTAGCTAGAATCCACACCTCAAACAAGATAACCTAGACGCAAAACTGTATGTCCAATCCAAAATATAAGGATATTTTCCGAGACCCAAGACTCTGCCGAAACCAGAGATATTCTTTATATGTCTGTGCAGTCAGAAATACGACTCTACCTGCAGTTTCAAAAACGTGTTCCTTTTGCTTTCCTGGTGCTTGTTTCTTTGGTTGCCACGGTGATGGCGCAGCTGTGATAGCTAACGAGCTAGGCAGAGAGAAAAACGAACATTTACCTAGCATCCACACCTCAAACAAGTTGACCTAGACGCAAAACTATACGTCCAATCCAAAATATAAGGATATTTTCCGAGACCCAAGACTCTGCCGAAACCAGAGATGTCCTTTATATGTCTGTGCGGTCAGAAATACGACTCTATCGGCAGTTTCAAAATCTTGTTCCTTCTTGCTTTCTCTGACTGATTTTACTCACCTCTCCATTGAAGTTAGTGAGAGAATTTGAAAGGCTGCTCTCGCTTCAAGGCTCATAGCTGAAAATCTGTAAATGTGAGCTCTTTAGTAGTTACATTGGCTGAAAGAGAACAATTTTTCCTACATTTTAAGGTATAACTTGTTTCTGTAAGTTAAACTATATGAACGTTAGAGGAATTTGTTTGACAAATTAGTTGAATATCAGAAAAAGAGCAGCAAGCAGAGTGGCTCGTTCATAAAAATCAAGAAGGAGCAAACATTTTAATGTATTTCAAACTGTCATAATTCAAAATTGGCTGAACATTTGAAAAAGCTGAATCATTTGGGAATAGCTGAATGTCTTGTGAACATTTTAAAGGTTGAATGGTGTCTCTAGCTGAAAGTAAGCTGAAGTAGTTACGTTTGAAAGAGGAGGAAGCTTTTTAATGATTTGAAAGGATTTACCATTACTTTTAATGGGAGAATAATTTGCACAAAAACCTTAATGTCTTAAAAAGTATAAAAGTGAGAAATACCAAAAGTCATAGCCATCATCTCCTGAAGGAGCTGAACGTTTTGATACAAAAGTTGTAGGAATCGGTTAAAGTATGCAGAACGAGTTAAAGGCCAAAAAACGGCGGAAGAACTGAGAAGTTGAAAAACAATAGTGAGAATGCTGAACAGCATTCTCACAATAATAAAGAGAAACAGGAAAACAATAGTGAGAATGCTTAACAGCATTCTCACAATAAAGAGAAACAGGAAAACAATAGTGAGAATGCTTAACAGCATTCTCACAACTAGAAAAGGCTGTTCCTGCGAAACAGCAGTGAGAATGCTGAAAACCTGAATAGGGATAGCTGACCATGCTAAAAAAGCTGAAAATAGTGAAAATTTAGTAGAAAGTTATAAGCTGAAGCTTCAAAGCAACCGAAAGGTATTTTTGAAAGGGGCTGGAGCAGCATTCCAACAATGATTTGAAAGGATTTACCATTACTTTTAAAGGGAGAATAATTTGCACAAAAACCTTTATATTTTAAAAAGTATAAAAGTGAGAAATGAGAAAATACCCGCAAGCTGAAATGAATTTCAAAAATGTGTGAGTGACACAAAAGAGGCAGTGTGGAAGCTGAACTGCATCATCTGCATCATCTTAACAAAGCTAAGAGCTAAAATAGCCTACAATGCGGGAGAAGCTGAAAGCTGAACTGTTAAACAGAAGAAGTAGGCTAGCTAGTCGGAACAAGAATATTATCGTTTTAACAGCTGAAAATATAGTTGGGATAGTAATAGCAGTAGCAGATGTAGCCTACCATTGAGTGCGTTTACTCGGCTTTCTTAGTAGGATTCAATGTGTTGATGGAATGAAACATACAGCAGTAGAGCCGATACAGGAAGACACGGCGACACTTTGTTGCAGAAGGATGATGGTGCAAGTTTTGTCCGTGGAGCATACAACGATTAATAAAAAAGAATCATGTAGACGCGTTTATTGAGTAATCGCATAACTAATTACACATGTAAACGGAGTAATCGTATTATTGGCATAAACCGACAATTGCTAGTAATCGTGTTTCTCATGGTCAAGTAAACGTACCAATCACCTGTTTGAGAGACTGAGTGGTGCGTGTCTGTCGTTACGGTGATGGTGCAGCTATGATTGCTAACGCGCTGAGGGCAGAGAATAAGAGAAATGTAGCTAGAATCCACACCTCAAACAAGATAACCTAGACGCAAAACTGTACATCCAATCCAAAATATAAGGATATTTTCCGAGACCCAAGACTCTGCCGAAACCAGAGATATTCTTTATATGTCTGTGCAGTCAGAAATACGACTCTACCTGCAGTTTCAAAAACGTGTTCCTTTTGCTTTCCTGGTGCTTGTTTGTTTGGTTGCCACGGTGATGGCGCAGCTGTGATAGCTAACGAGCTAGGCAGAGAGAAAAACGAACATTTAACTAGAATCCACACCTCAAACAAGTTGACCTAGACGCAAAACTATACGTCCAATCCAAAATATAAGGATATTTTCCGAGACCCAAGACTCTGCCGAAACCAGAGATGTCCTTTATATGTCTGTGCGGTCAGAAATACGACGCTATCGGCAGTTTCAAAATCTTGTTCCTTCTTGCTTTCTCTGACTGATTTTACTCACCTCTCCATTGAAGTTAGTGAGAGAATTTGAAAGGCTGCTCTCGCTTCAAGGCTCATAGCTGAAAATATGTAAATGTGAGCTCTTTAGTAGTTACATTGACTGAAAGAGGACAATTTTTCCTACATTTTAAGGTATAACTTGTTTCTGTAAGTTAAACTATATGAACGTTAGAGGAATTTGTTTGACAAATTAGTTGAATATCAGAAAAAGAGCAGCAAGCAGAGTGTGCCACTCTGCTTGCTGCTCATTCATAAAAATCAAGAAGGAGCAAACATTTTAATGTATTTCAAACTGTCATAATTCAAAATTGGCTGAACATTTGAAAAAGCTGAATCATTTGGGAATAGCTGAATGTCTTGTGAACATTTTAAAGGTTGAATGGTGTCTCTAGCTGAAAGTAAGCTGAAGTAGTTACGTTTGAAAAAGGAGGAAGCTTTTTAATGATTTGAAAGGATTTACCATTACTTTTAATGGGAGAATAATTTGCACAAAAACCTTAATGTCTTAAAAAGTATAAAAGTGAGAAATACCAAAAGTCATAGCCATCATCTCCTGAAGGAGCTGAACGTTTTGATACAAAAGTTGTAGGAATCGGTTAAAGTATGCAGAACGAGTTAAAGGCCAAAAAACGGCGGAAGAACTGAGAAGTTGAAAAGCAATAGTGAGAATGCTTAACCCTTGTGTTATCTTCGGGTCATTCTGACCCATCAGTCATTGTGACCCACCGTCGTATTGCGACAAATTTACCTCATACAAAAACAAAGTGAAGCATTTTCTTTTAACTGTCGGGCTGTCTCAGACCCCCCACATTGGAATGGTTAAAAGAAAATTATTTGTATTTGTTTTTGTATTGGGTAAAATTGGGTAAACACAACGATGGTTCGTTATGAACCTTTGGGTCATGTGACCCGAAGGCAGCACGAGGGTTAACAGCATTCTCACAATAATAACTAGAAACGGCTGTTCCTGCGAAACAGCAGTGAGAATGCTGAAAACCTGAATGGGGATAGCTGACCATGCTAAAAAAGCTGAAAATAGTGAAAATTTAGTAGAAAGTTATAAGCTGAAGCTTCAAAGCAACCGAAAGGTATTTTTGAAAGGGACTGGAGCAGCATTCCAACAATGATTTGAAAGGATTTACCATTACTTTTAAAGGGAGAATAATTTGCACAAAAACCTTAATATTTTAAAAAGTATAAAAGTGAGAAATGAGAAAATACCCGCAAGCTGAAATGAATTTCAAAAATGTGTGAGTCACACAAAAGAGGCAGTGTGGAAGCTGAACTGCATCATCTTAACAAAGCTAAGAGCTAAAATAGCCTACAATGTGGGAGAAGCTGAAAGCTGAACTGTTAAACAGAAGAAGAAGTAGGCTAGCTAGTCGTAACAAGAATATTATCGTTTTAACAGATTAAATTATAGTTGGGATAGTAATAGCAGTAGCAGATGTAGCCTACCATTGAGTGCGTTTACTCGGCTTTCTTAGTAGGATTCAATGTGTTGATGGAATGAAACATACAGCAGTAGAGCCGATACAGGAAGACACGGCGACACTTTGTTGCAGAAGGATGATGGTGCAAGTTTTGTCCGTGGAGCATACAACATTAATAAAAAAGAATCATGTAGACGCGTTTATTGAGTAATCGCATAACTAATTACACATGTAAACGGAGTAATCGTATTATTGGTATAAACCGACAATTGCTAGTAATCGTGTTTCTCATGGTCAAGTAAATGTACCAATCACCTGTGTGAGAGACTGAGTGGTGCGTGTCTGTCGTTACGGTGATGGTGCAGCTATGATTGCTAACGCGGTGAGGGCACAGAATAAGAGAAATGTAGCTAGAATCCACACCTCAAACAAGATAACCTAGACGCAAAACTGTACGTCCAATCCAAAATCTAATGATATTTTCCGAGACCCAAGACTCTGCCGAAACCAGAGATATAATGTATGTGTAGTCAGAAATACGACTCTACCTGCAGTTTCAAAAACGTGTTCCTTCTGCTTTCCTGGTGCGTGTTTGTTTGGTTGCCACGGCGATGGAGCAGCTATGATTGCTAACGCGCTGAGGGCAGAGAATAAGAGAAATGTAGCTAGAATCCACACCTCAAACAAGATAACCTAGACGCAAAACTGTACGTCCAATCCAAAATATAAGGATATTTTCCGAGACCCAAGACTCTGCCGAAACCAGAGATATTCTTTATATGTCTGTGCAGTCAGAAATACGACTCTACCTGCAGCTTCAAAAACGTGTTCCTTTTGCTTTCCTGGTGCTTGTTTGTTTGGTTGCCATGGTGATGGCGCAGCTGTGATAGCTAACGAGCTAGGCAGAGAGAAAAACGAACATTTACCTAGCATCCACACCTCAAACAAGTTGACCTAGACGCAAAACTATACGTCCAATCCAAAATATAAGGATATTTTCCGAGACCCAAGACTCTGCCGAAACCAGAGATGTCCTTTATATGTCTGTGCGGTCAGAAATACGACTCTATCGGCAGTTTCAAAATCTTGTTCTCTAATCTAGTATGCTGAAGTAGTTACGTTTGAAAGAGGAGGAAGCTTTTTAATGATTTGAAAGGATTTACCATTACTTTTAATGGGAGAATAATTTGCACAAAAACCTTAATGTCTTAAAAAGTATAAAAGTGAGAAATACCAAAAGTCATAGCCATCATCTCCTGAAGGAGCTGAACGTTTTGATACAAAAGTTGTAGGAATCGGTTAAAGTATGCAGAACGAGTTAAAGGCCAAAAAACGGCGGAAGAACTAAGAAGTTGAAAAACAATAGTGAGAATGCTGAACAGCATTCTCACAACTAGAAAGTGCATTTCCTCCAGAAAATGCATTGGAATGCTGAAAGATGAATTATTTGTTTTTAAATTGCTGAAAATAGGCTACAGAAATTAGAAAATACCCGCAAGCTGAAATGAATTTCAAAAATGTGTGAGTCACACAACAGAGGCAGTGTGGAAGCTGAACTGCATCATCTAACAAAGCTAAGTGCTTAAATACAATGCGGGAGAATAAGTTTTAACGTTGTGAAGCAATCGAAGAAATACTTGAATTTCAAGAGGCAGTGTGGAAGCTGAACTGCATCATCTAACAAAGAGCTTAAATAGCCTACCATGAGGGGGAAGCTGAAAGCTGAACTGTTGAACAGAAGAAGAAGTAGGCTAGCTAGTCATAACAAGAATATTATAGTTTTAACAGTTGAAATTATAGTAGGGGTAGTAATAGCTGTAGCCTATCATTGAGTGCGTTTACTCAGCTTTCTTAGTAGGATTCAATGTGTTGATTGAATGAAACATACAGCAGTAGGGCCGATTCATGAAGACACGGCGACACTTTGTTGCAGAAGGATGATGGTGCAAGTTTTGTCCGTGGAGCATACAACGATTAATAAAAAGAATCATGTAGACGCGTTTGTTGAGTAATCGCATAACTAATTACACATGTAAACGGAGTAATCATATTATTGGCATAAACCGACAATTGCTAGTAATCGGGTTTCTCATGGTCAAGTAAACGCACTCAGTGGCGTAGTAGAATAAAACAGTTCCATTAGCAATAGTAAAATAGATATTAGCAACACCTGCAGAGTCACCTCTTGTAAATTGTATTAGGTTGAAATACTATAAAACTGTCTTGTGACTCCACTTATCAGCTAATACCAATCACCTGTGTGAGAGACTGAGTGGTGCGTGTCTGTCGTTACGGTGATGGTGCAGCTATGATTGCTAACGCGCTGAGGGCAGAGAATAAGAGAAATGTAGCTAGAATCCACACCTCAAACAAGATAACCTAGACGCAAAACTGTACGTCCAATCCAAAATCTACGGATATTTTCCGAGACCCAAGACTCTGCCGAAACCAGTATGGCGTGAAATTAGTGCCAGGAGAGCGAGCTCTGTAAAAACGATTTGTAACTTGCAAAAAAGATTTGTGTCTCTGTTGAAAATGATTCGTGTACTTGCAAAAAAAGTTTTGTGTCTCTGTAGAAGAAGGCAAGATTTGTGTACTTGCAAAAAAGATTTGTAACTTGCAAAAAAGATTTGTGTACTTGTAAAAAAAAGTTTTGTGTCTCCGTAGAAGAAAAAGATTTGTGTACTTGTAAAAAAAAGTTGTCTCCGTAGAAGAAAAAGATTTGTGCACTTGTAAAAAAGGTTTTGTGTCTCCGTAGAAGAAGGCGGGAACAATGCTCCCAAAACCATCTAAGCCAATCAAATATAGCCATTTCTGTGTCTAGTATCATTGGACATTTTCGTCTGTCTATCACACAAAGAACGTCAGTGAATAAGAACAAAACTAGAATGCTGATGATTTCAATGGCGAGTCAAACAAGTTGACCTAGACGCAAAACTATACGTCCAATCCAAAAAGTAAGGATATTTTCCGAGACCCAAGACTCTGCCGAAACCAGAGATTTCCTTTATATTTCTGTGCGGTCAGAAATACGACTCTACCGGCAGTTTCAAAATCTTGTTCTTTTTGCTTTCTCTGACGATGTTGTCACCAGATTTGCATTGGTCTCTATGGGGCGAGAGTTGGACTTTGTCTCGCTTTCGTGGGGCTCTGAACAAATGTGTACGTCTGTTGGATTCAACAGACAACTGTCTACGACCAGCACAAAATTAGCTATCTATTGATCCAAAAATGAAGCATGAAGAGCGAAAATTGTGGCAATGCTGGCAAACTAGAAATATTTTTTCAACGACATCCGAAGCTGCCCTCCACTCTAAGCGTTTCAGTCTGCACTCTAGGGTTTCACGTAAACACCCATGTAAATCTCAGAAACGGCTTGAAAAAGTCATGAAACATAATCAGTGATATTGAAAAAAGTTGAATAGATATCAAAAAGCTGAATTATTTAAAAATTGTTTAGGGTTTTGTCAACATTTTAAAGTTTAAATGGTGGCTCTAGCTGAAAGATTGAGGAAGAAGAAGGATTTGGAAGTTGAAGAAGTTTAAAGAAGTTTGAGAGGATTTGAAAGTAAACTCCATTGGAAAACCATGTTAAAAATATTATGAATATTGATTTATATTAATTCAAGCATAAGAGGTACAAAGCTGAAAAGTCATAGCAGGAATGGCCTGAAACTGCTGAATTTTTTTGATATCTGAACGGTTTTAATAGCTGAAGATTTGAAGGCGCTGAAACGTGCCACGGAAGAAATAGAATAAGAAGAATATGAAGAAGTTGAATAAAGATTCAAAGAACAATACTTGGAATGCTGAAGCAGCATTCCAGGTACAATGGGAGCAATCCAGGCAATCCTTTATTGCGTTGGAATGCTGAAATCTGAAATTGTTTTTTTTAAATGGCTGAAAATACAGAAATGAGAAAATACCCGCAAGCTGAGCAATCCTTTATTGTTGGAATGCTGCTTCAGCATTCCAACAATAAGAATATGAAGAAGTTGAATAAAGATTCAAAGAACAATACTTGGAATGCTGAAGCAGCATTCCAACAATAAAGATTCAAAGAACAATACTTTGAATGCTGAAGCAGCATTCCAACAAAAACAATTATATATGTGAAAGAACAAAGGTTGTGCCCTTGCCGAAGGCAAAGCACACCCAACTACGTAGAGCTGATTGCCAACCTCAACTCATACAAACGTAACAATGCTTTTTTACCCATTATAGTTAACCTAGAGCTAGACTAGCTAGCTAGTCAACCAGGCTAGCGGACAGGCTCTAACCCAGGGGTGGCTAACCAGTCCAGCATAAAGAGCCCCCCAAAAAACGTACCATAGCAAAGAGCCACTCATGCACGCCATTTAATTAATAGTAAATCATATGTGACTCCATATTAACAAATGATGTGTTCATGATCAGTGCATAATTAAGTACTTTCTGAGGTATGTATTAACTGATGATTCATGCATTAGTTAAAGCATTAATGAATGCTAATTAATGCACCCTTATTGTAAAGTGTATTCTTATAACCGTCGGGCTGTCTCAGACCCCCCACATCGCGAAGGTTAAAAGAAAATGCTTTTTATTTGTTTTTGTATTGGGTAAAGTTGTCGCAACACAATGATGGTTCGTTGTGAACCTTCGGGTCATGTGACCCGAAGGCAGCACAAGGGTTAAGTCCCTGTGTTTCCTCAGTTGCTTTGCAAAGTTTTGTTCTTTTCATAGTTCATTCTGAGCACTTTATAGTACATAGTCTGTGTATTACGTTTCGCCTGCCTTACCTGACTACATTTTAGGATTACCTGCTCTGCCTTGTCTGCCAGTGAATACTATCTTTGCCTATCTTTGACACTGTTTCTAGATTACCTGTATTACCCTGTCTGCCTGGATTATTGACCTCCCATTGTACCTGGATTACTCAACTCAATGAAACCCTTTGTGCTTGGATACTGCTTGATGCATGTCTTTGTTACAGAAGACTTTGCCTCTCATGGATCCAATTTAGGCAATTTCCTGCATTCGGAGCTAGCAGCCCAAAGATGGTTGCTAAATGAGCATGAGTCCAAATTATGCCACATTGCTCAGCTCCTTTATGACATGCCTCCCAAATCAAGTCACTCTGGAGATGCCACAGCCTCCTCCAGTAGCCAGTTCCCCCCCCCACCAGCGCCAGCTACGCATACCCGTCTGGCTGCTCAGGAGAGGTATGATAGATCCCCAGATCAGGGTGAAGGTTCCAGTACTCCCTGTTTTTCGCCCACCAGCCATCTGCCTTCCCATGTGACTCTAACAAGGTAACGCTTATCATCTTGCACCTCACTGGCTAAGCATTTAAGTGGGTTACCGCCATTTGGAAGCAACAGGGGGCTTCCACGGCTTCACTGGACCACTTTACCCAGTTCTTCTATCATCCTGTTCAGGGTAAGGATGATGGGTAACAGTTCTTCATCCTCCAGCAGGGAGATGAACCGGTAGCCCAGTATAGTATGAATTTTTTTCAAACAGTGGTTAGAACAAGAGCGCCAACAGCCTATTGACCTGGGCTGAAAGCCACCCTGCAGTCACAACCTGCCATGATGAGAACCTTGGTCAGTTGATCCAATTATCCATTTGGCTAGATACATCATCCAAGCCTGGCAAGGCAGTGCCTGTGGAACAGTGCGTCTCCAAGAACCATGGGCATGTTGCCCGTCTGAGCCTATGGAGGTGGGTCACACTCAGCTTTCCCCATCAGAGAGACAGCACCGCATCAACCGACACCTTTGCCTGTTCTGTCCAGATCATCTGCTTGCCTCCAGAGGCACGGTGAGTACCTTTCCCTGTCCTGAAAATGTCCTCTGTGCAGCTCCAAGTCCCGGCTTACATCTCCTGTGATGGAGTTTACTGCCTACTTTCTGCCTTGGTATAGATTTGGGATCAAACACACTCTTTGCACCCATGCATTCCGGATCAAAGTGATAATTGGACAACCAACAAGCACCTGCAAAATCACCACCGAACTTCCCCAATCTAGTTGTGGTTTTGCGCCCTCGACCTGGTATTAAAATTGTGTGAGTTAGAGCTATTCACCATTTAAACCCGGTACCAGAGACTGACAGAACTTTCTTCCACCCCTTACACTGGTTCCAGTAGCATTGGAACACATTGGGCTTGCTAAGGTGTACACAACTTTCTCTGGAGCATTTACAACCTTACTAGAATCCATGAGAGAGATGAGTGGGAGATAGCCAGCCTGACCTGTGGCAGGAAGAATACCTGGTGATGCCATATGGGTTGGTAAACATCTTCAACGTCTTCAAATCTTTGTTGATTACGTCCTCTGTGATTTCCTGAGACAGTTTGACATGGTCTACATTGATGACATTCTGATCTACGCACCATCCCTCCAAGAGCAAGTCACACATGTCCGAAATGTACTGTCCACACTGCAACAATACCTTTCTGCCAAGGCTGAAAACTTTGAATTCCATCAGACTTAGGTCTCATTTCTGAGCTAATGTCTGTGTTGTTACTGATTGGCTCCCACGTTGGATCCGACCTCTGCCTCATGTCCCCCAGTTCAGGATTAATGTGACATTACACAACACAGCTCCTCCATCTATAGTAGTTCATGCCAAGCTGAGTTCAGGCTACCAGGGTTTTCGCTGAACCCTTGCCTTCATAACAGATGCACCACTACCTATAGGAGCAAAGTCCAAACACGTCTTCCTTGGTTCTATGTATGGTGCAAAAGAAAATGATTGTATGCGTAGAAAACACTAGGCCAGAAGTCCTTAGAAAAACGTGCAAGTTTTATTGCCCCAAAAACTTAAATGGTGAAAACTTGAGAAAATAGGCTTTGCATGACTGTAGTGTATTTTCCTGACTATATTGATACGACTAACATCTTCTAACACCTATAGAATACTACCTTTACTCATGATTTCTTGCAGACTTGTTCTCTGGTAAGAAATTCTTAGAAGCCACTGTGGTGCATCTGATAAAAAATGCCTGAGATGATGTACAATCCAAAGTTGAGGTTTATTATAAAGTTGAGAGGAATGGAGTGCATGTGTTAGGTTATATTTGCGTGTGTGTGTGTGTGGTTCTGCAAAGAAACAGAAGACAACAGAGATACTTAGCAATCATAATAATAGGCATCTCACAATATAAGGCTAGCGACAACCTAACATTAAAGGAGACATGACATGCTGTTTTTGGATGCTTTTATATAGGCTTTAGTGGTCCCCTAATACTGTATCAGAAGTCCCTTTCCCGAAATTCAGCCTTGGTAAAGAATTACAGCCACTACTAGCAGTCCCACAAGGAGCTTTCCTCAGAACGCGCTGTTTTGGTGTCTGTAGCTTTAAATGCTAATGAGGAGCGGAGGGGCGGCACCATGCGCTAATGTTTACAATGGATGTATCGCAATGGCTGTAGCCCCGTTGCTGTAAGATGCCTCAAATTTGCCCATTCTCATGTGATAACCCTGGTTTGCAGAGGTACACACTCAGTCATTTCAATGAGGGGAAAGGCGGATATCGCGCGCGCCATAACACCAACAGCAGAACGGTTATCCAAATAACAAAGAAGTGTACAACACTCACGTTACAGCATGTGTATTCACACACATACTTGATGCTATCTACCTTTCCATTAGCGACAGTAACTCAGCTGTTAGCTGCAGAGATAATATTACAGCCACATTCTAAGGGTAGCAAGCTAGGTAACCATATACAGTAAAGCTACAAAATGATATAGCGTTAGTTAACTAACTTGTCCGGGGTTAGTAGCTGGACGAAGGAGAGTTAGTACTGATCCAGAATTTAATTTCAGCAAGGCCAGTTTTGTATTAGCTCAAGTTGAGGAAACAGTCATGACTGAAGTGTTTGGCGCAGACATACAAAACAAATTAAGATACTGGGTCTTCAGAGGCTTGGATGAAGGAACTGTAAAAAGATTTTTGTTTTCCTTTGTACATCCAAACTGAGCAAATGTAATGCTTCGTTCGTTTGCAAGCCATGATGTCTCTCGAGGATAAAAACACTTGCACGGTTGTAGCTCAGTTTCTTATGGGCGGGCCAGATTCTCTGGGCGGGCAAAGCAGAGAGAGGGGAGGTAACCTTCCTCCTTGTGACATAACAAAGAGGAGATTTTCAAACAGAGCAATTGAGCTTTCATTTTCTGAAAGGCGGAGAAGAACACCCAGGGCTTGGTTTACACCGATCGAATATTCTAGCCACTCGGGGACCAAAGGCAGGCTAGGGGAACTCATTAATGTTAAATAACCTCCTAAAGTGAAGTTTTCATGTCATGTCACCTTTAATAATAGCAAAATTCTCACATTAAGTTCTAACATTACTGAAGTGACACTACTTCCTACATTGTTCACGTAGTCTATCATATTCTAACCTGCTAAACAGCACAGGTAATCGTTAAACATGTCACTAGTTAGCTAACAAAGATTACGTCCGCATTTATAATGTTACCGCAACACCGGCATCAATTCAATATACACCCGCGATTAGAAAACGCATTAACAACTTCAATGCCGTGTCTAACAAACACAGACCGATAACAGCATAACTAAAAATAACAAATGAGCATTATAAATACTTACAGGTATCTGAATGCACACAATTCCAACACTCTCTCACTCAAATCCTTAAACTGAAAGTCAACACCATATACTTCTGTATTGTCAGTCCACTGATCTGCTATCCCGCCACTGGGTACCATCAGTGCGAGCATCCCCAGACTGCACTCTGATTGTCTGTACATGTGGAGCCATAAGGGGTGCATGCACTAACGGAATGACCCAGCAGCAGTGAAAGGGCTGTTCACGTGCACAGTGTAAGGGGCAAACCATCAGTCCTTTGCAACAGGTAAAATAACAATTTATTTTCCCATGCTGCTTGGCTCAATTAACCTGCAGCCTCATGGACTTTCTAGCACTTTACATGCGGCGGGCGTGGCCAGGCAGCACTGCGCAGGCGCGCCGCATGCATATAAAAACATCTAATAGGACAAACATAAATGAAATGAGTAAAAGAATACGCACATTGTACATATCAAAGAAACAAATAAACGTAAACATGTAATTATTAAGAAACAAAAAACAACAGGCAATTTATCTAATTTCCATAAATGACACAAAACATTGAATTGGCTCTTACACTACCTATACCTTTTCGTCCACAGTGAGAAAAAATCGCTTTGTCACAGACCTTTCTAAGTCACAGGGTAACACTACCATCCTAGTTTTTGTAGACTGCTTTTCTAATGCCTGTCATCTGCTCCCTCTCCTTCAGTTCCTTGAAACTGTGGAGGTCCTATTTCATCAGGTGTTGCACTTCTACGGGCTACCAGAGGACACCGTTTCGGACCGGGGTTTAGTCTGTCCTCAAGATACCATCCAGTCAGGCCAGAATGAGAAGTTGGCTGGTTTCTCTGCTAGTATTGCATCCTCAATCAGAATCAGAATGAGCTTTAATCGCCATGTAAGTTCACACAAACAAGAAATTTACTGTGGCAGGTGCATACAATAAAAATATACGGATCTTCGAATTCGAGAATGTAGAATAGTCCCAGCGCAATTGACTTTGTACATCGACGCATGTATCATTCCTATTTTGCACCCGGCGCACAGCGGACTTTTCTCTCCACAGACGCACGTCGGTAAATTAGGGAATTAACTTGCACTCCTGGGGGCGGTTCAGCGAAAAAGGAGGCGTGTTCCAGCGCAAACGTTCCCTGGTGCTATTTTGCAGTTTCAGAAAACAATTCGCCACAGACCAGGAAAAACGTAGTTTAAAGTCAGTGGCTCGTTATTCAGATGCTATTTTAAGGGCGCATGCTTGCCTCGTGCGCACTGCTGGCGAGGCCAGGGTCTTCTTCCTGCGAAGCTGCGTTACATTGTTTTGATTTATTGTATGGCTGTTACATTTCTTTCATGACAATGATTAAAAGGATTTTCATGAGAAATCTCTATGTATGTGAATTGTGGCAATTTCTTCCCATTGGCACTTCTTCTTCCCATTGGCAATGTTTTTTGTGGCTATCTCGTTGTTTATGAACATTGACCTATGCACTTTTTGTAAAGCTCTCTCTTGGAAGTCGCTTTGGATAAAAGCGTCTGCTAAATGAATAAATGTAAATGTAATTTACACCCACGCCTGTTTAACCGAAGCTAATTTAGGTGGGTTTCTTCTCCCTACAATGTGACTTCTCTATCTTTTACGGCCCTGACGAGAATGTCAGTCTCCTCGGCTGTGAACCGCTGTTAAATGACAAAATGTAATGTAAACTAGAGAGGGTACAATTTCTGGGGAAATTGTAGGGTGTGCTTGCTTGCGTCGGTTGCACAGGGGTCCGTTTTTTACAACTGATATTTCTGTATATTTTATATAAAAATGCATACTTATTATTTATAAAGATTACATAGATTTAAAAGCATTTTTTTTGCTGCTCATTTACAACTCAAAATACGAGTGAAGTGTAGAATGAAATAGATGTCTTCTCATTTCCCCTGCAAGAGGCAGCCTCATCGTTGAATCAAAACGAATACATTTGGCAGACCGGTGTAAAAATTTACCTAATCTCTATGACTTAAATGTCCTTTTAAGTTTTTCCCTTCTCGTGATATTTTCATGCATTTAGCCTACTCATTGCATTCATTCATTAATAAAGAATCCCCTTTGAAGATTATTCTACGACGTTACAGTACCCGGCAGTAGAAGATGGAATCGCGATTCAAACAGTACTGTACCATCTGCTAACTGAAAATATGCCCCCCAAAACGTAAATAAGCTTGACATTTATTTAGTTGAAAATCGCTCATTCATAAAAAGCTCGCTGGTAGCGATCATTGTCAGTAACAACGCAAAATGCGATATAGCCCTGTGTGGAGAAGCTGCCCCGGTAAATTGTACTACTACGGTACAGTACTAGACTACTGCTGTGTTCGTCTTGGTAGCGATTGCGTTGGTTGAATTGGATTTAACGTTCCGTTGTAAGGTTTAGGCTGAAATTAATTATTTTCATGAACAGATTGACAAAGTTTAGGCTGTGGCAATGAAGTTCAGGTTAGTAGTTAGATAGACTTTTGATTTAAGTAAGGGGAGTGCCGAACATGTTCTGTCGCCGTTTGACTTCCTAAACAGCTGTGTAGATGTTTTTGTAGTGTCTCGCGTAGGCTACAGCGTTGCAGTGATACACTGGATTGAAACCACAGGTAATGATAATTTCACCCACAAATCCTTTACTTGTAATCTAATGTCATAATAAATCCTACAACGAAAATGTATTTGTGAGGAATGTTTATTTTAACAATTGAAAACAGATGCATCATAGACCACTGTAGTAGCTATGTGTTGCCCGGGCAACAGAGGCTAATGTCATGATGCTAATACTTCAGTGACACAGTAGACTACTGTTTCCGAAAGTAGATGTACTTCCTTAATAAAATCATCTTATATTGTACATTACACGTCACAATTGTGTGTCATATCACAAAGTAAAATGAGTAAATAGTTATCACCCTGGCCTCTTTGCTTGTGGCGTTTCTGCAGCTGCCTTGCAGTAAAGCAGTTAGCTTAGCTATCTCCCAGAAGTTAACGAGCTGCTAAACTAATGTTCTGCTAGAGGTAGTCACGCAAGTTTTCGTGACGTTAGTGACGTAAGTAGCGTCATTGACTGTGGCTAGAAAGTTAGCCACCGTTAGCTTCACTTTTCGCCACAAAAACTTAATTTCCACTTAAACCATGCAACGGAACGTAAATCCCAATAGAAGCAACTCAATCGCTACCAAGACGAAACTTGGTTGTCTATGTAGGCCAAATATTGACTGAGTTTTAGGGGGGCAAAAAGAATAAAAAGAATAATAATATATATGTGAGAGAACAAAGGTTGTGCCCTTGCCGAAGGCAAAGCACACCCAATTACTAAAGTTTTTGAACTGAATCATGAAAAGAACAAGACTTCGCAACTAGATGACGCAACTACATGACGCTCTTATTGGTTTATTGCACGTTACGCCCAAACCACACCTATGAGTAATGTAGCTACTTCAGACCAACCCATTTTAGATTTGCGTTGGACGCAAGAGTCATTTATTCCGCCGGTATAATAGCAACAGCGTCGTAGTCCCACCCACAAAGTTACTTGCGTTTCTCGTTTGATACTTGCGTTTCAGATTGTTAAAATAGGGCCCAAAAGTACATGTTAAATACACTTTAAATTAAGCACAACAAGTACACTTGTAGTAGCTTTTACATACTTGGATAATATTTCTAATACACAAAAGTATATAACCTTTTTAACTGGGCATTAAACTATCTGTACTATCTTCCAGGGGAAATGGTCTGGCTTCCCACCAGGGACAACAAACTAAAGCTCCTGTTAAAAAAGTCCACTATTTATTGGTCCATTCCCCATCATCAATTACATGAATGCAGTCTCCTACCATTAGAAATTGCCATGACGTCCCAGTATTTCCCCCACATTCCACGTCTCCCTATTGAAAAAGAGATCCACCCACGGTGGTCTTGGATACTGTGTAGCACTCAGTGTCTCCTCCCCCTCCTCTGCTCATGAACAACGGTGCTGCCCATGTGGTGCAGGGTAACTGTAGTATTTGGTGGACTGGAAGGGGTACGGTCCAGAAGACAGTCTTGGGTTTTGGCCTTGGACCTCCCTCATCATAGACTTCCATTGTACCCACACTGACTTCCCTGTGCCTAGGGAGCGTGGTCATTCTTGGAGCCCTCTGGGATCGGGTTACTGCTGCACCCTGGTCTATGGTGCTCTGCCTCCCACAACCTCCATTTCCTCTTCAGTTTGTTTGTTTGCACCTGTGTTTTGGTTGTGAGTTATTTAAGACCCTGTTTCTTTAGTTACTTTGCGAAGTCTTGTTCTTTTCATGATTCAGTTCAAGCACTTTAGTACATACAGTCATGCACTATAGAACATTGTCTAGTTCGTCTGTGTATTGACCTTTGCCTATCTCACCTGACTATGTTTTGGATTATCTACTCTGCCCTGTGTACCTCTGAATACTATCCTTGCCGGTGCCTTGACAACATTTCTGTATTACCTGTATTACGCTGTCTGCATGGATTATTGACCTCCCCTGTACCAGGATTACCCTGCTCAATAAAAACCATGTGCTTGGATCCTACTCTGTCGTTGTAACACAAGGTTCATTAATCTACATGAACTAGTAAAACATATTGCATAACAGTTCCACAATACAGTATGTAGTATTCAAGAGAATTCAGCTAGGACAAGGCTAGCAAAATCAGTATAGATGTATAGAATAAAACCTTTGACCTTCATCAATTGTCAACAAGACAGAAACCTTTTTGAAATCAAGTTTCATTTGACTTTCCTTTTTTATGTTTTTCTCCCAGCCTCCGAGATGATCTCACGCTCGGGGATCAATTAGTGACCATGAATGAGAGACATATTCCATGCTTATTTACATAGTGCTTTCATCACAGAAGTGAATTCCCCAAAACACTCCCATGCTGTTTGGGTTGCAAGGCTGCAGTTCATCTGAGAGAATCCAAGCAACATATAGGGTAGATATCAAAGGGACCTGACAGACCACAAAACCCCTGTGCTTCTCGTTGGTTGAGCCAAAACTCACAACAGGAGTTAACACGCAGTGCACTTAGGGTGGTGGAAGTCATGGATGTGTAATTTTCTGATAGCCAAAGAAGGGCAGAGTGGAGTAATGTTGGGGGTGTTATGTAATAGATTTTTCACCCCAGTGTACAGTATGACAAGAAGGTTCTGTTTCAGTTAAACTTCAAAGTTACATGGTTCACAGGAATGTACTATGTGCTTTCATGTACACTAAATTAAAATGAGGTGGTTGTAGTTGATGGCCCACATAGCCTATTATCAGTTATCTGTGTTTATCTTTTTACGGAGCAGAGCAGTCGATAAATTGTACAGTAGGCGCAAAAATAGAGTACTTCATTGGCTTAGGGTTAAGGTTATGGTGAATTCCGTGGATGTTCGGACGCAAACAACTGCTTAGAAGATGATGCAAAGAACTGTGTTGTTAAACTCATTCAACGTCTGATTAGTAATGTGTGTTCACATTGTAGACTCCCATTTTTAGTGCAAAAGCAAAATTGGCAATTGACAATATTGGCAGACATCTGCAATGATAAGCAAGAAGTTTCATCCTCTGTTAGAGCATGAGATTTCCCATCCCTACCTTGAAATAAAATCTGCACTTCTAAACCTTATCTACTAAATGTACTGAACATGTCTGAAAAGAACGTGATAAAACTACATCACACAAGAAGAATATCTTGATTCTGATTCTTGACTGATCAATAAAAAATTATTATGTTTTACTAAGATGAAATTGTGTTTTGGAAATCGTTATTTGAGAAAATCACAGCAGAATATTTAATGAAAATGCCAATGTGTTTATCTGTGTGTGTGTGTGCATGTGTCTTTTGTACAGACAAATAACCATGCTCATCAAAGTTCATCAATACATAGGGACATTCATCAACATGGAGCCAAAGGACAAATTATTAAAATGCCATAGTCACACAAATGTTATTTGTTCAATCCCTATGGTACAACATTAAATCCCAGGATTTTATACTGTATGATACGTTACTGCATGTAGGCAAGCATCAACATATATAGTAGAGTAGCCAGATGACATGTATACATTTCAAATCCACTCATACATCTGTAAATTGTAAAAATAAAAAAAAAACTTTTTCTGTAAATTATACGAATTACAGGAAATACAGATAGAAAGACAATGGCAAACTGTTAATTTACATAAAAATTACAGCCAAATGTTGTTACTTAAAAATACACTAAAATGTATTATTTTACAAATATTAATAACATTTTCACCAAAATGTTCTGTTAAAACACGATTTCAAAACTAGCTATTTTAACAGTTATTTTGCAGATATTTACTTTCATCCCACGGACAAATAACTTCTTAATAACATAATTTTTGGTTTAGACATAGGAACTTTGAATTGTGAACTGAGCTCGGTTAGTTGATGTCATGCAATCCCAGCATGCACCAGTCAATATCAAAGACTAGAAAAGCCTGCAAAAGCCTTTTTGGGGCTATCTTGTTGTTATGATCATTGACCAATGCACTTTTAGTAAAGCTCTCTCTTGGAACTCGCTTTGGATAAAAGTGTCTGCTAAATGAATAAATGTAAAGACTCCAGAGTAGGATGAAGGAAAGTTGATTAGATAGTTGTGTAGCGGCAACGCTCCTGTTACCCAGAATGCCCCGCGGCAAGCTGAAAAGCTACAAAGCTTTTCGTTCTGTTTTGATATGTGTAATGTGATGGTCTGTAGTTTGGATAAATTAAGTGTTCACCCTGAGTGTGAATGTTGTCAAGTTAGATAGCGATCTAACCTGTCTAATAAACAGATGTGCTGCGAGCAATATTCTTCACCAATTCGTACAGCTAGCCGGCGCTAGAGTTGTGAACTGTGTGAACTGTAGCTGCAGTGCGGCCATCGACAAACAAGGAATAGACAAGGATGTCAAACACAAAGCCTAGTGTAAAATTGAAGCCGCGCATTTAGTCGTGCAGTATGAGTGTGGCAACTCCCTTTCTCATTGGCTATCAATTAGGTGTGCGTGGGTAGTACTTTAACTGTCTCAAATACAAGTGTTCTACATTGTGTAGAAATCTGAAGCAGCATGCCGAAACGTTCTTACACGTTCAAACAGAAAGGGGTTGATGAAAGGCGAATTCGCGAGTGGTGAATCACATTTTATATTGTTTACTTGTGGAAAAAATACTTTTTTTTGGTGCAGCGTTCAATTGAGGGCAAAATGTATTACACAATGTTCATTTTTGGTGCAGCGTTTATTCGAGGGCGGCATTTAATTGAAGAACTACGGTACTTGTCTGTGTTGTTTTTCCATGGATGGGTAGTTAATAACACATTCTTCTGTGGTGTGATAACTTAAAACTCATTTTCAGTTCTGCTTTACAGCCACTTTAACGCTCATTGATCAGTGAGCATTATAGCAATACTGTCAGATGTTCAATAATACAAATGGGCTCATTACCTGTAGCGATTTGAACATGATCCCCATAGTGTGCAGAGACAATGACTCACTTTACATTCATGTTCATTTGTTTTACAATACCTGTATATTTCTTGGTATAGTCTCGGCCAGTGTGCGAAATACCCGTCAATATTCGGGGGGGTCCCCGTCTCTCGATTGTTGCGCAATACCCATCTAAATTTGCTCAATATGCAGTAGGCAGGGACGGACTGGGACATGGCGCGCGAGCAATAACAGTCCGCTACTGGCAGTAGGTATAACATTACAGTAACTATTTTATGGCTGCAAGCCAAGACAATCAGTCTATAGCCTACATGACAACACACACACGCACACACTTAACCATTTTTGATCATCCAATATGCTATTATTCTAGTATTCTACTATTATTCTATATGGTAGGTTAGTATTCGTAAAGCAACACTGACATAAGAGGTTGCATTGGCTAAAGTTGTTTGGATGCACGTTGTTTTATAACAAGGAGGCAAAGTTGTGCATTACAATGCAGACATGACAATGATTGGCACCAATCTGGCGCACTTACAAGAGCAATTAACTGAATAAATGCCAGGTATAGCCTATCGGAGACAGTTGCGGTCTTTCCATGCGCCCACCTGCTTCGTTGACCAACCAGCCGGCAAGTCACTTGTACTAGCAGCAGTAGCAGCTAACGTTACCTCAGCACCTGCTGCGTCTTCGGAGCACTCGGCCTCGTTTCTTCTGGGGAATCACTGGGTGGGAGATGATCCTCTGTTCTGGTAGTGAGTGGGCCCACTGTGCTAGCTGCAACAGCATTGTCATTCGGTGCCTCTTCATCTCTGAGTGACACCTTTTTGGATGTGAACCCAAAGTGTGTGAGTGATACACTCTGGTTAGCTTTCACTTGCTAGCCATTGACTGTGAATACATGTTTTGATTTCTGAATACTGAACATGGTGAGCTTAATTTTTTTTTGTGACCATTAGTGACGATATTTATTTATTTATTTTGAAATAAATTGAGACCGCCTTCAAATTTTGCTTTTGAGGCTTTCAGGGGGGCTCATGGACCCCCCGTATTTCGCACACTGGTCTCGGCCATGCCCTCATGTTTTAGTTCTGGTTTTCCCCGCCTTAGTGTTCCGTGTCTCCATGGGTGTCTTCTGGTCCTTGTCTTGTCTTTTCCTCTCCTGGCTCCCTGCACCTCCTGTGTCTCATACTCAATCATCCAGCCCTGTATATATGTTTTCTCCTTGTCAGTTCTTTATGTGTTGTCGTCTATACCTGTGTGAGGATTCCTTCGGTGTTCCTGCCTTTAGGGTCGATTGATATTGTTTTGTGGACTCCTGCCTGCCCGCCTCTCTTCCTGCATTTGGGTCCTCCCTCCTGTGATCACCTGACATTTTCATGCAATTACAACCTCTCAATTCATGATTTGTGTTTTTCAAATGTTTTAAAAATCACAACTGAGTGGACTACATCTCTTGGGTGATGTGGGTCCTGCTTCATCATACAGACTAATTAAACATGGAATGAAGGGCATCACATTTAATTACATCCCAAATCATTCCACAACAGTTACGCAGTAATTAAACCCCTTACTCCCCTTACGCAGGTTTGAAATCCTTCAAACCTGCCTTGAGGAGTTTTGAGTGGAGGGGTTCCTTGTTCATGTTCAGTGGCAACAAATGAGTATCTTTTGGCTTGAGCCTCTGAGATAATACAGCTACCAATAACAGGGTCTCAAGATAAAGACGGATGATTGCCCTAGAGATCCGTAAACCTACGGAGGCCTGGAATACAGTAAGAGATTGTTGGGAAAAAGGACCAATATATCATCCTCTACAAGACTGGGAGAAGAGCGTCTCTCAGGCAGAACCTGGACACATGGCAAAGAGGACAATGGGAGGTTGGAGGGTGTTTAATGCCTTCCCCATACTGGAGACATTCATCTCTTCCGTGTCATTGAACACAAAAGCATGGAAAATAAATATAAAAAGTATCTTAGATTATTCTTGTCTCGCACTCCCATGTTTTGCTCATTTGAGTGAACTGACAACTGGAACAACTGGAGTAACACAGTTCGTCTTCTCCCCACCTCCTGGCAAGGTTGGGTGAAAAGTATTCACAACCAAGCAAGCGGATTAAGGAACATATTTAAAATCTCAGACAAGGTTATAGATTTCATGAGCTGACACGGAAGCCTTTTCCCTGTTAAACCACCACAACACCAGGCAGCCTGTCAATCTTGAACATTAGCAAAACTAATTGGACACAATTAAGGTACTTACCCCAAAACTGCTTCATTTTAATTATCTATATGAACGTAAAAGTGCTATGTGTTTCATGTGCCATAGGGGCACATGAAACTCTAGGGCTCCTAGAGTACACAGTATGGATTCTGTGGATGTGTTTTAAGCCAGTGCACTACATGGGGTGCAAAAGTCTGGTCATATTATGGAAAAAAAGTGACTTTCTATGTTTCTTTTATATTGAATGTATATATGATTTCACTCAAGTAATCTCTTGGTAAGCACCATGTGGGAAAGGTATTGGTGTGCAGTAGAGCATTTGACTGCAGGTCAAAGATTGCAGGTTGGAATCGTTGCATATATCGTGTGAAATCATTCAGTTTAAAAGAAACAGAAAGTCACTTTTTTCCATAACACGACCAGATTTTTACACCCCATGTTGTGCACTGGTGCACTTAAATATACAATTGCAATGCCTCCTTTTACGTAAATAAAATTTGATAAGTATATTAAAGTGATTACATGTTAAAAATCCCTTCACACTTACATGCACTACGTTTTACAGAACCCTCGAGATGGAGATATCCCACAGTACTGTACAGTATGCATACTGTATGGTTAACATCAAAGACTTATTCAATCTATATTGAAAGTACCATTTATAATAGATGCACCATGATGATGACTCATCAAGACTGAATAAATATAAATTTTGCATACATGTATGCATGTATTATGTAAAGTATATATTTATATTTGATACCTTTTTTATATTTACTTTACACCACTCTACCTATCGCCTGACTTCTCAGGTTGAGTATACTTGATTTGAGCCATTCTCTAGAGCCTCCCGGAACCTTAAGGTTCAGGCTAAGTTGTTGGAGAGATAATGAATAAACATTCCATGTGTCTCTAATTGGCTTTAAGAGAGAGGAACAAGGCACCTGAGCCTCCTGAGCTGCCAACATGGCACTCAGCAGAGCTGGCACGGAGTACCTGAGTGAGCCGTGCCGTTTCATGGACATCGCACCTGCACTACTTTTGTCAAAACCACAGAACACAGAGTATTTTGAAAAGAAAATGCCAATCAATATGCTGGATTGTTTATAAGATTAGTGTTTGTTAGGTGTCTGTGTACTCTGCACAGCAATGCTTGTGTGATGCCATTGCAGTAGTACGCCAATCAATCATAAAGACATGATGTTAATGTGTGGTGTAGAGGGCCTATCACTCTTATCAAGTGATCACAAATACCATTTATCAGTCTGTTTTTAACAATTAGAAGCTGTGAGAGGAGTTTTAAATGGCTTGTGAGATGACAATACTAACACATCTCCATTATAGCAGTATATTTTTTTTTTTGCATGGGGTACATGTGCAACAGGTGTCATCGCGTCACTCGCCAATATCGTTTTCTCCCTCTCCGGCCCACACCAGAGTTCGAACTTGGGGTTCTTACACGCACGCAATGGCCTCCTCTCACAAACATGGCATTCGTTTTTTTTCCTCATAATTTTGCCAAGTTGTCTATGTGAATGTAATATGACAGCACAAAAGCAGTGTAAAATACATCCTCTGGTGTTAGCCTTTCCAAAGATTGATTGATTGCTTACATTTGAAGGAGGGGGGGTAGATATAGTAGGGGTTGGTTGGAGTAAACAGTTTGTGCTTTAGGTCCGCAGCTATGTGCCAGTACCTGGCCTGTTTCCTGAACACTGGGAGGAGAAGTGACAGGCAGCTTATCTCTGTTACCATGACATTTCTACCGTGTTCTTTAACAGACTGTTCAAAGATATGTGGTTACGCAACCATTACAGCATACTACTATTTATTTCTTAGATTTATGGTCTATGTAAGTCCATTCCTAATATTTTTTTACATGCAACTAACTAGCATTTACTGTAAACGTTATTGTTTCTTACAGTACCTTTTGAATGCAATGTAGATTTGTAGTGCCTGGAATTGTTAAATTAAGGAACAATAGCTTCCTTCAGTTTTCTCTATTTTTTTTAATAACACTGTCATTATTGTCTGTCAAAAAAAAGAAAGAAGTTATGCTCAAATGCCCCTTTTAAGTTTTCCATAGGAAGGGATATTGCACTACACCTTTGAATTACATAATGAACACAAATTTAAAATGTAATAAAAACTATGAAAAAACACATGCTCTAATTTAATTGTGAAAAACCACTCAGGCTTTGAAATCGTGAGAAAATCAGCAGTCTTCTCTGCTTGAGACTGGGGGGGCGTGTCGCCTGAAGGAGCTGAAGCTCCACCCCTCGCTGCCTACCTACGACCCAGATATTGGACGCTATGTTAAGCCGAACAAAACAGTATAGAATTAGAATGTATTTGTTCAATGAGTGAAACATACAGATGCATATAAATGAAATGTTCCCCTGAGCTGTAACACAGGAGTAAAAGCTGTCTATTGTGTCCATTTGAGCTATCCAACTACTTCTAGCACATTAGCTACCATTTCACCAAAATACCATCATTCTACACTGAGTAGCCTAATATCAAGTTAGCAGTTTGCACTAACTCATAGCAGAGATACCTCCGGAAAAGTTATTTTGTATTATTATAACAAGCACACAGAAATGAAGCTTGCGCAAGTTCAGTCAGGCAAGACCGATCCCTGCACTCGGGCTTAATCGTAGTGTACACTACTCACTCCCCCCGCTAAGAACGCCCTACCTTCCCCCGTTCCCTGGTCGGGCGGTCACTGGGGTTCAGGTCGATTAGCGCTCCCGCCTATCATTAATGGCGTCACATGATCCGTGCCTTTAAATATGATTCTCTGCCTGTGTAGTTTCTCCAGGCTATCAAGTGCGCGACCCTCCACCACCCCGTTCCTGTCTCAGTCTTCGGCTCGATTGGTCGTCGGCTGCCGCCACCGCCACCAGTGTCTGGACTCAAACACTATAGTACATTTATTATTCTGTAATAAACATCTTTCACTCATCCCAGGTCTCTCCTGATTGAACTGAGTGATGAACTGCTGGCGGCGGTGGATGGTCCAGGTGCGACCGGAGGAGGAACGGCGATGCTCGGTACGGCAGTGTGTCCCTGAATCCCGTCTGTCTCTGGTCCATGTTAAAACTAACCGCTGTGAAATGGTCACTGTATAGGCGGCTGTTTAAGTTTATCCGAAGCTCTCCATCAGCGTGGCTCTTCGGAAAAATCAATCCACCTATGTTTTCCTTTCCGCATCAATAGGGAAATTAAATAGCGTTGCAGCGCAGCTGAAGTTCTTGCATCCAGGGAAGATGAAGTTGCGGGTGGAAGGAGACATCCTGAAGCTAGCTAGCTAGCTGATGTAGGCTATAATAACCGTACAGCAGGAGGAACCATTCAGTTATCTGACGTATATGGGTCAAAATGACATAGATAGGTATTTTTTTGGCTCCGCCCATTAAAACCTGATCTGAAAAACGGAAGAGAAACTGTTCTACGGTCTAACTCCACATTTCAGTGCGACAAAGATTTTGCGCTTTGCACATGCTTTCAGGAACTCATTTCACACGTATATAATGTACTGAGAAGCAAATCATGGAATTTGCTTTACAGGATCTTTAAGGAGAGCCTGTCTACTCCCTATTTTTGGATGCTTTTATATAGGCCTTAGTGGTCCCCTAATACTGTATCTGAAGTCTCTTTCCCGAAATTCAGCCTTGGTGCACAATTACAGCCACTACGAGCAGTCCACAATGAGCTTTCCTCAAGACGCGCTGTTTCTGTGTCTGTAGCTTTAAATGCTAATGAAGAGGAGAGAGACAGCACCATGCGCTAATGTTCACAATGGATGTATCGCAATGGCTCGTAGCCCCTTGCTGTAAGATGCCTCGAATTTGCAAATTCTCATCGGATCACCCTGGTTTGCAGAGGTGCACACTCATAGTCAATTCAATGAGGGGAAAGGCGGATATCGCGCGCGCCATAACACCAATAGCAGAACGGTTATCCAAATAACAAAGAAGTGTACAACACTCGTGTTTCAGCGTGTGTATTCACACACATACTTGATGCTATCTACCTTCACATTAGCGACAATAACTTAGCTGTTAGCTGCAGAGCTAATGTTACAGCCACATTCTAAGGGTAGCAAGCTAGGTAACCATTTACAGTAAAGCAACAAAATGATATGTTAGTTAACTTACTTGTCCGACGTTTGTAGTTGGACCAAGGACAGTTAATACTGATTAAGAATTAAATTTCAACAAGGCCAGTTTTGTATTGGCTCAAGTTGAGGAAACAGATCATGGCTGAAATGTTTGGTGCAGAAATACAAAACTTTGGGAAGTTGTGTTGGCGCATTTCCAGAGAAAATAAAATGAAGACACTGGGTTTTCAGAGGCTCGGATGAAGGAACTGTAAAAAGAATTTTGTTTTCCTTTGTACATCCAAACTGAGCAAATGTAATGCTTGTTTGTTTGCAAGCCATGATGTCTCTGGAGGATAAAAACACTTGCACGGTCCTCAGTTTCTTATGGGCGGGCCAGATTCTCTGGGCGGGCAAAGCAGAGAGAGGGGAGGTAACCTTCCTCCTTGTGACGTCACAAGTAGAGGATTTTCAAACCGAACGTTTGAGCTTTCATTTTCTCAAAGGCGGAGAAGAATACCCAGGGCTTGGTTTACACCTATCGAAATTTCTAGCCACTGGGGGACCAAAGGCAGGCTAGGGAAACTCATATTAATGTTAAATAACCTCCTAAAGTGAAGTTTTCATGTCATGTGACCTTTAAGCCCCATTGTACCGAATTTGGTTGCAGTTCCACCAGAGTTCCACTGGGGGTGATCGCGAGCGAGTGCATGCTGAATGGGAGTCTATGGAGCTAAATGGCTAAATTAGTCTCTTTCGCCTGATTGTCATTGAGAAATCTCAGATTTGATTGTAGTTTTTGCATGTTCAACATGGATTATAGGTCAACGTTGAATGAACGAGTACTTATGTCCTTTCGATTTCTTACAGGGTGAGTCGTTGTTGCCCATAACACGCTAGCATTCTGCTAATGAATGCTGATTGGTTAGTGAAGAACTGACTACGACCAGAGATCCCGCTTGATGGCATCCGAAGCGGAATCAGAATGTCAGAGCATTAGCAACATTAGCAACAATATTAGCAAGCCAAAACTGTTTCTAGCATGTGTATTGGCAGGGAGAGCCTAACCTGCCAGCTGTGTTGTCGATGCCTCGAAAGAAAAAAGGAAGTGACCAGAGCTTTCCGTAAAGCAGTATCTCTGGTCGTACGATGTGTATGACGTCATTGACATTTTAAAAGACTTTTTAGAACAGAAAGGCGACTTAAAAAAAATCTAACAGCCAGCAGTGTGTATTTATTTTGCCTCCCCTTTTGAATTCAGAATTCAAATTACTAGACAAAAAATGGTATCCTGAGAAAAGTAGATTTTGAGGGGTATAGCTCCATAGACCTCCATTCATTCTGCACTCGCTCGTTAGTGCTCTCCTATGGAACCAGGCTGGAACTGCAACCAGTTCAGAACCCGGAAGTTTCCTGAGAGTGACAGTTCTTCCTATATTAGACATTGTCAGTAACAACGCAAAATGCGACCATTTGGTCTCAGTTTAGAGCCCTGCGTGGAGAAGCTGACCTCAGTAGACTATATTGTGACTGTGTTCGTCTTGGTAGCGATTGCGTTGCTGGAATTCAATTTAACGTTGCGTTGTACGGTTTAGGCTGAAATTAAGTTTTTTCATGAACAGATTGACAAGACTTTTGATTTAAGTAAGGGGAGTGCCGAACATGTTCTGTCGCCGTTTGGCTTCCTCAACAGCAGTGGATTTGTTTTTCTTTCTAGTGTGTCTCACGCACAGCGTTGCAGTGAGTTACACTGATTTGAAACCACAGCCTGTGGTCCACAGGTAATGATAATTTCACCAACAAATCGTTTACTGTTAGCCTAATCTAAAGTCATAATAAATCCTACAACGAAAATGTATTTGTGAGGAATGTTTATTTTAACGATTGAAAACAGATGCATGATCATAGACCACTGTAGTATCTCCCAGAAGTTAACGAGTGGAGGGGGTATCTGTTTCTACAATAACAGTGGCTGGTGTGCAGATGTGACAGTGATCCTGCAACATTGTTCCCCGGATCTGGAATCATTTTTCATAAACTATAAACCTTTTTATTCGCCCCGCGAATTCGCCTCGCTCATTCTGGTAGGAGTATACTTGCGGCCGGGTCCTCAGGTTAAAGAGGCCCAACGCATGCTCGCCGACCAGATTCTGAGTGTGGAGTGAGAAAATCCGGATTCCATGGTTATCATACTCTGCGACTTTAACAAGGGTAATCTCAGCCACGAACTCCCCAAATACAGACAATTCATCAAATGCCCCACCAGAGAAGGGAACACTCTGGATCACTGCTACACTACGGTCAGTAATGCCTACCACGCCGTCCCTCGAGCAGCACTGGGTCACTTTCACAATGCCATGGTCCACCTGATTCCTGCATACAGGCAGAAATTGAAGGTCTTTAAACCTGTTGTGAGGACATCAAAACAGTGGACCAGTGAGGCTATCGAGGATCTGCGGGCGTGCATGGACTGTACTGACTGGGATATGTTCACGACTGCTTCCAAGAGTCTGGATGAGCTCACAGAGGCTGTGACGTCGTACATCAGCTTCTGTGAGGACTGCTGTATTCCAACACGCACCAGGGTGAATTTCAACAACAAGAAGCCCTGGTTCTCTGCAAAGCTTAGAAGGTTGCGGCTGGAGAAGGAGGAAGCTTTTAGGAGTGGGGATAGAGACAGCTTCAAGGAGTCGAAGAACAGGTTTAGCAAGGTGGTGAGAGAGGCTAAACGACTGTACTCTGAGAGACTACAACAACAGTTCTCTACTAAGGACTCTGCTTCTGTCTGGAGAGGGCTCAGGCAGATCACCAACTACAAGCCCAGAGCCCCCCACACCACTAACGACTCCCGCCTGGCCAACGACCTGAACGAGTTCTACTGCAGATTTGAAAGACAATTGGACTTTCCTGAACCACCCCTCCCCACCCAAGCGGTCTCCCCCCCTCTCACCACAGTGATGTCTCTCTCCATTCAGGAGAGAGAAGTCAACAGACTGTTCAAGAGGCAGAATCCCCGCAAAGCAGCGGGGCCAGACTCTGTCTCTCCTGCCACCCTCAAGCAGTGCGCTGACCAGCTGTCTCCGGTGTTCACCAACATCTTTAACACCTCCCTGAAGATATGCCATGTGCCAGCATGTCTCAAGTCCTCCACCATCATCCCTGTGCCCAAAAAGCCAAGGCCAACAGGATTAAATGACTACAGACCTGTCGCCCTGACCTCTGTGGTAATGAAGTCTTTCGAGCGCCTGGTGCTGGCACACCTCAAAGCCATCACGGACCCTCTCCTGCACCCCCTGCAGTTTGCCTACAGAGCCAACAGGACCCCCTGCAGTTTGCCTACAGAGCCAACAGGACACCTGGACTCCCCAGCATCCTACGCCAGGATCCTGTTTGTGGACTTCAGCTCTGCCTTCAACACCATCATCCCCGCCCTTCTTCAGGACAAGCTCTCCAAGATGAACGTGCCTGACTCCACCTGCAGGTGGATCACAGACTTACTGTCTGACAGGAAGCAGTGTGTTAAGCTGGGAACACAAGTCTCTGACTCCCGGTCCATCAGCACTGGATCTCCTCAGGGCTGCGTCCTTTCTCCTCTGCTCTTCTTCCTGTACACCAACAGCTGCACCTCCAGTCATCCGTCCGTCAAACTCCTGAACCATCCTCACCTCCTCCATCACCATCTGGTACACTTTTGCCACTGCTAAGGACAAGAGCAGACTGCAGCGTATCATCCGCGCTGCTGAGAAGGTGATCTAGCTTACTGTAGTAGGAAGTCTCCCATTAAATCCTCTCTAGCTTCGCTTCGGCTAAAGATGGACGACGATGGTGACAACGCATGCATTATTCACGCCTACGGTGTTATTACAGTCTGTACAAATACCACTTTGACATATATGATCCGGCTCTGTAAAGTCGGACATTCCAGCTTCTCGTGGTTTGCTGCGTTGACGTCAGTCATGGCCGATCAAGCGATGTTTGCTTACTTTACTTTATTTATAATTAAACTTAGTCTTTCCGTTAGTGAAGAGGCGGACTAAAACCCTTTCAACACATTTTTAATTCAATTAAACTGTTTGGTCCGGATTTGAGCGTTGGCGAAACTGAAGGTGTCAGAATAATTACAAAACACACGTCAAAGTTGTCGTGTGTGAGTCTGGCCAATCATGAAATAGCTGTGTCGTCATTAGAATCCGTGCAGTTGCTCTTGAGAAAATGCGCTCGGCTACACAGCTGGCAGTTCTCGAATCGATCTCACGGTACTTTGATGGCTACGTCACAGTGACTTAGCCTCGGCGCCGTCTCAAGTCGGACAAAAAGTCTAACCAGAATTCACTGTTCCAAGTCAGCCGCCTGCAGCCGGCTGCAGCGCTGCATGAAGTCAGTCCATGTCGAACGCACCTAATATTTCTAACCTAGAATCTAGGTTTTAGGTTCAAGATGGAGGAGAAACTAATCATGTGTGCCTGCACACAGTCCTGTTCAGACACTGAATTTAAAGATTACATACAAATAATAATCCTTGGTGCAGGGTTGCCGATGTTGTCGTTGTCCCTGGTGAGTTTTTTATACTTTTAAATTCAATCTCGTCACATTACGTGACTTTGTTGTGCAACTGCAAAAGCTACTCTAACTCTGATTAACATGTTGCTGCTTCTGCTGCAAAAAGGCTGAACTATTGTGGGTAGTAGATAAGGTCATGTTACATCTAGCCAGCGGATCATATATGTCAAAGTGGTATTTGTACAGACTTTGTTAACACCGTAGGCGTGAATAATGCATGCGTTGTCATCATCGTCGTCCATCTTTAGCCGAAGCGAAGCTAGAGAGGATTTAATGACTTCCTATTACAGTAAGCTAGATCTACTGCTTCAAATTGAAAACGGAGACGATCTTTTGATTAAAGACAAGTTCCTCTGCTGTCAATATCGCCAATAAAAAGTAAATACTCTTCAGTTACGAAGCATTTGTTTGTAGCTAGGTAACGAACAAGAGTTATTTCAAGAACAACCTAGCTAGCTATGTGACCTGGTTTTCCCGTTCTATGGCAGCTATGACGACAGTCGTAGTGTTCAATGGCCATAACTTAAAAAAAAAAGATCATATTTCAAATCTGTCTGCGGTTCTACATTGCCCACATAATTGGGTGTGCTTTGCCTTCGGCAAGGGCACAACCTTTGTTCTCTCACATATATATATTTGCATATATATATGTGCATACATATATACACACGCAATCTCAACTGCGGTGTGAAGCGTGTGTCCGTGCAATTCTCCGACATGCACTCTAACAATCAGTGCTGATAGACAGCCTAAAATGTTGTACAGCCTGATTTCTGATACCGTGGTGGCAGAAATTTAGCCATAGAGGAAACACTGCAGTATATATTATCATTCCAGGTTAAGAATACCAATGGAGGCTGCGTTTGAAATCGTAAATCAAACTTTTGTCAGCATTTTGAGTGGAAATTTCATTTGCATTTGTACAGGTGTATTCGTGCACGTCGGGCTGGCGCTCACAGAGGAACGACAGTTTAGTGGCCACTAAACATTCGCGCACCTCACAGTTGCGTATTGATCAGACAAGAAGACACGCTTATAAACTCGATTACTATTGATCAAAACAGAACGAGGGTTCGGCTGTAGCCTACTTGAAACATACTATTGAGAACATATTCGCTGACATGCATTGCACGCGTGATGAACACAGCTTTTTTATTTTCTTCATCGCAGACTTTTTTTTGCCTTTGGCGCTCAGGATTTGACATTGGCGCCCGGGAAAACGGCTTTGGCGAGCGCCAACATTTTCTCTATGCAGGAAAAATCCTGTACACAAAATCATGTTCTTAACTACTACATGCTAATCATTCTTTCTACTCCAAGAAAAAGCACTAGCACATCAAAAGGACAGCACTTTGCTGGGATCAAACATGGTACCCTTTAGTCATATTTCTACAGCACTTTTTATCTTGCCAATGTTAAGTAGCCTAGGTGGAACATAACCATGTCGGCGCACAGCAGAAAACAACACTGACAACAACCCAGGCAGCCGGGGACCTGCATACTTCAGGTGCTCCGCTGAAATGCAATCAACATCACATGCTTTCCCATTGGACAGCGTATTAATGGCGTCACATACTTCATCAACAGAAACGAACATTCCTGGATCGTCAGGGACACCTGACTGAACTGTACTGTTTACGCATGACTTATATATAGTGGAATTGACAGAGTTCAACAATGTGATATAGTGGTTCTTCCACATGTTAGCAATATCAGATGCACCAGAGTGTCCGTCAATTGTACAAGGTAGACTGGATTTGGAACCATTTTGGGAGCGGAGGGCAGACCAGAAGCCCCTGCTTCCCCCCTTATGTAAGCACTTTGCCAGCGTTTTGGCCCGGTGTTGGGCCTCAGTACGGCGGCATTGCCTAAGGGAATATTTAATTCGCCCTTGAGGTTCGCATGATCTCCCAGATGGCTCCATGTTTAGGTCGACCATTATCTCGCCACAGAGTGAAAGCATCCCGAGCAGCACTATGATATTCCTTGACAACTTCGTTCCAACCGGGAATCGAGTGGGACACAGTGCGCTTCCTACCAGGAAAATACGTTTTTGATGCTTCCTGTAGTTTTTGGATAATCTCACATAAAAAACTGTCAAGAGACTCCCTGTGACTTTTGTCCGTGCAGTTAGAATCGGTACATCTGATTGCCTCAATTGGGGGCTTAACTTCAGACAACAGGTTTTCAGTACAGTTGTAATACTGCAACAAAACATCATGAGACGCACGTTCCCAATTGATTCTACTGGCTGGAGATTCCACGTCGTCAGCTGTGTTTGTAAACACACGGACTGTGGACCAGTCCAGTGTAACTCGAAGGGGGAAATGGTCAGAGGACACAAAATCATAAAGTAGACCACGAATTTCAGAAATACTCTGGTGCAATGAATCAGAACAAACACAGTGATCTAACCACAAAGTAGATCTATGCGCGTCGCTGTGGTAAGTAAAAGTGTCCTCAGGAAGCAGCTCTATATCACTAATATGAAGATTGCCATCAAGGCAGAGGTTATGCAATAAGGGGGCAAACGTTCCGTCTGGCCGTGTATTGAAATCACCCATAATTAATACATTAGGTATACCAGACTCCTCTATGGAGGCTTTGAAGGACTGAAATTATTTTTGTCTATTCCAATATGTAATGATGGTATTTAATGACACAAGTCTGTGTTCTAGAAACAGTGGTCTGGAGTCGCAGAGGTCCAATAATATCAACTTTAATACAGCAGTTGGAAATCAACAAGTACAGAACTCTGGGGTTGTCTAGGTTTCCCTACCCGCAACAGAGTTTGGGTTGGTTCACGAAGTCCAACTCACTATCTGTCCCTGCCCCAGCATATATTATACAGTGCAGTAAAACAAAAAACTTAAAAAGAGGGTTTAGCTTGTTCTCCTGTGCAGCAGGGAGTTGTTCTTGCCTACGCGTCCCACCTGCTCGGGTGCCGTCTCCACCCGGTTTCAAGGTTGTTTCTGAAAATGAAGAGATAGAGACACAAAATACAGCCTGTTTCCCACACTCTGTGGTCGAAACTCGTCTGGATTGTTCCTCTTTCTCTGCCCGCACCCCTGACTCCCCCACCCTGTGTGAGACACAATGTTTAAGCCTGAGCACACTTCTAAGTTCATAAGACAGAACTTTAATAAGCACAATGCATAACTTTAATAAACACAATATATTCTTTAGCTTCTATTTTACCAAGTTTCTCCAGAAAGATCTTAGGAGATTCTGTTGGCATGTACACACAGATGATCAGAAGCTCTTTTCCATCAGTATTAATTCTTATTGCCAAAATGCGATCATCAACAATAGTAACTAATGCACCTAATGCCTTCCGCCAAAGAACAGCTACGCCACCATAAGGTCGGCCGTGAAGCAGAACTTCACTCATGTCTATGGGGGAGGTACCAAGGGCAAGGAAGTTTTCATCAATGTTGGATAGATATGATAAATTGTCTGGCAAAAGCCAATGTTCTTGCAGGAGAATAACATCAGAAGTTTCACATAGGTCCTTCACAGTTTGTACAGTTTTTGACAGACCGACAGTTGTATGATACAGCATTCAGTTTACTTATCTGTCCTGTAGGGTTCGCCATCAGACGTGTGGATGTTCCTTCCTAGGGAAAAACTTCCTCACCAGGACCCCACACGGCCAAATGTCCGGCAGCATTACTTTTTTCAGCATCAACTTTGTCGACCACGATCCTGAAGGATGCATAAGTGTCGAAACGGGACTTCAGCTTCTCACAGGTTACCAGATCTGTTTCCTTATCGTGTAGGTACTGGGATAAGGATTCCTCAGACGTCTCTGAGCAAAGCCTGGACACGAACAACTCCATGGGTCTGGGTTTTGCCATAACAAAAATACAATTAAAATAGAAAACTTATTTAGTATCACATTAGCTAACAGCACTTTAAAAATCACAATAAATAGGCCTACAATTAAAATCCGCTTTTACCAAGTAGGCCTAGTTGTGGCACTAGACATGGCGCCTGAGCTACCAACTCTCCCGTTTTTCCCGGGTTTCACCCGTGTTCTGATCCATCTCCCACCGCCCTCGCGTTTTGTAATTTCTCCCGGTAATCTCCCGTATTTTACGAAGTACAAATGTATTTTATTAATAATCAAATCAAAATGTGTGTCCAATGTTCTAAAGTTGCCAGATCATGTATGAAACGCAACCATGAGAGGCAACATCAAGCGTAAAAAAAAAATCAAATTGCCTTTCATGCAAATACGACAGCACAGGCTCTAGCCATTCAGATCACGTTTATGGTCAAGTCTCGAGTCAAGAGCGCGATGCAACAAAAAAAAGATGGCGGACCAAACTCTGTAGATGGTCGTATTTGTACCGAAAAGTTGTTTGTTTGACTTTTTGTTTGCTTATATTTTTATAAAGTTACCGAGAAATAGACACTGTAAAATGTAAAAAAAAACAGTCCATGGCCGACATTCTGGTCACAGTATGGTCTTCAGGCCGTTTGGAGACATCTTACGCCGTTTGGAGACATCTTACGTTCAAACAGAATTCTGAGTCGATGAAGTGAAGGGTCAGGCTAATGTATGGCTCCATTGTACGGCTGGACCAAAGATCGGTCGTCGCTGCGAAGTCATCCGCTTTAGACACTAAATTTGCAACTTGTTCTCTACATTTTATGTACATATTTGGCAGAACAACTCGGCTGAAATGGTGCCTAGATGGCAACGCATACCGTGTGTCCAGTGTATTGATTAGCTTCTTGAAAGCGTCTCCATCGACTGTATTGATAGGGTGCATATCTTTAGCTAAAAATAGTCCAATGGCGGCCGTTATTTTTTTGTGCCTTTCTGAATTTGACGGATTCGAAGTTGAATTAAACAGTGTGGATTAAATTGATCTCTGACTGTGTTGATGTCGTGGGGGTTGTGGCCTTATCTTTTTGTTTCTTTATCAATTCAATCATGAGTAACTGTGTTTTAGTTTCAAATGGTTAAATAAATTAGTTGTGTTGCCATGTGGTGCAGCTATCACCTTATAGCAAATCTTGCACATTGTGTGATGCTGCTCCTTGTCAGATACTTCAAATCCGAAGTGTTCCCATACCATCGAAATTGTTCTCACCTTTTTCACGGTCAAACGGTGCTGTCCTCTTTCTGCCATTTTCGAGTCGAGCTGTTTTTTGAATACCGCTGCTAGTGAGTGAGTGTTGCTAGTCAGTAGGGCGGCTTTCAGTAGGTGTTAGATCTTTAACTGACATGTGGCATGAGGAAGAAGTACATGCCACTGGCGGGACAAGCCAGTGAGCCGCCAATCAGCAGCATCGACCGTTGACAGCCAAATGCACGAACACATACTGACGAATGACTTGACTATCAAACTGTAACGTTACTGAAACTTTAATATTCAACACACGGTAGGTCTGCCACAAGGTCTTGATATTTACTTATAGGTCTACATATTAGACTAATAACACGTGTGTTCCACACGGTAGGTCTACTACAACTTTGATTAGCTTGTAGATAAATTACATTTTAACAACGAACTCGCTCGGTATTCGTTCATGCAATTGGCTGTCAACGGTCGATGCTGCTGATTGGCGGCTCACTGGCATGTCCCGCCTCCTGCCAATGGCATATACTTCCTGATGCCACATGCAGGTTAAAGATGGAACTCCCTCTCGCCGCGTTGAATGCTTTTGGGGGAAGGACTGAATTGCGCGTGCATGTCTCTTTCAGAAACTCTCTAGGACTACTGTAAAACGAAAAATGCCAAATTAATCGTTTCAACTCGATTATATGAGTTTTGAGATCGTTTGACTAAAAAATCGAAATCGGGATCAAAATTCGATTAATTGCACAGCCCTAGTGTAAAGTGGGTTCTTAGTTCTTACCTGACTGACTGCATGTGTACTAAGCATCCCTTGTTGGACAAATACTGAACTGAATTTGGCATCAACAACATGACTTTGAATACCTTATTTAGACCAATTTGAACAAATGGTTTTGGCATTAACATGCCTCCCGAGATTACTGCTCAGACTACTTCTGTTTTGATTAAAAAGAGACAATTTTCATTGACTTAAACTAGACTAAATGTCATCAGTTTTTGTCGACTAAAACTAGACGAAAATAGTCATGGATAAGTCTGACTTACCAAAGGTTGCTTGGTAGTGTAGCCAGGGGGGAACATATGAGGCCAGGTGTGTCAGGTAGGACACGGATATAAGGTGCACTACCTGCGCAAGTCATAATTGGGCCACTTAATGGGAGGCACGGACGAATACACTGAGGCTGAATACGTGTCGGCAGCACGCGGGTGCAGGCAAATGTTTGTCGATTGATGTTGAGGGTGAGTGTTTTTAAACGTATCTCGAGTAGCCCTATGAAATATAACTGTTTTGGATTGTTTAGTTATGTTAATGACGTTGTCTATGTATGTCAGTTTGCATAATGCTGGTGCAAGCCACTGCTTTAGTCTCGCCTTTTTATGTCTGTTTGTTTGAAGCGAAAGCACTTGTGCACGTTGTTGTGCGGCATTAAGCAAATTATGTAATTAGATAAATGCTTTTCATATTTATACAAGCCTACCTCCTGTCTGAACTGTTTGCCTTAACAAAGGCCCATCACCTACCATATGTAACCAGGTGTTACAGTAGCCATTTAGATGAATATGTAAATGCTCTCGTTCTGTAGTTCTTCAACAGTGAAAAATGTTTCTCTGAATGTTGGCGCTGCGAGTAGGGTGATTTTTTGAGAGAAGCTGTTCAGGCGGGAGACAGGATGGATTGGCCCAGTGCTTAAGCAGCGATTGTGAGATTACATTTTTTTTAGACTAAAGCAGTGGTGAACACGAAGACTCTGAGGATTGGGGGCAGGAAAGAACAAGCAAGCTTACCATAGTGAAGAAGAAAGGACATCAATAAGCTATCTGACTTTTGGAAATCATGTCTGATCCTGATGTTCAAGCTGAGCTTCGGGCGCTCAAGGAAAGGGTTCAAGCGGACAAAGAAAAAAATAGCTGAGCTTAGAGACACAAATGATGCTTTGTTGGAACAATTGCAGTCCCAGCCTGCCCCATCCCCCCAATCAGCTACAAGGGATCGCCCCTCCAGCCATGGGAGTGGTGCCTCGGTTTATGTGTCCAAAGACTGTGTGATTTTTGTGCCAAAAGAAAGAAAATGTAAACTATTTACGGGTTCAAAATGGGTATTCTGTGGTGCCTGTAATTAATGTTGGAACAACTGCAGTGTACTTAAAGCCCCAAACGCGCCTAGCATCCTTCCACATAACAGAGGTTATTGCAGGTGAGACATCATCCATAAAGTTTGAACGGGTTAGTCCCCAGGAAGAGCAGGTTCTCATCTTAGAACACCAATCAGGTCTTAGTGATGGGGAAGTGATTCCCCCTGAGATAGCAGGGCTACAGTTCCCCAGCCTTACAGCCTCACAGGCCAGGAAGGCCAAACAGTTACTGTGTAAATACTCACGTCTTTGTTACATCAGATGCTGACCTGGGATGCACTAAAGTCATTCAACATGAAATCCCTGTAACTGATAATGCCCTAGTTAGCCAGCGGTATAGGAGGTTACCACCCAGTCAATATGAAGAAGTAAAATGTCATATTAAGCAGCTTTTGGAACAGGGTATAATCAGGGAAAGTAGCAGCCCCTATTCCTCCCCATTGGTGATTGTGAAGAAGGACGGTTCAATGAGGATGTGTGTCGATTATAGGGAGCTGAATGCCAAGACAAGAAAGGATTCATTCCCGCTCCCATGCATTGAAGAGTCCTTAGATTCCCTAAGTGGAGCCAAGTGGTTTTCGACGCTGGACTTGGTGAGTGCTTATACCCAAGTGGAAGGGATGGAAAGGGATTGGCTAAAAACTGCCTTCTGTACACCGTTTGGGCTCTATGAATTTACGAGAATGGCCTTAGGTCTTTGTAATGCACCAGGAATATTTCAAAGACTGATGGAGAGGATTTTTGGCGACCAGAGGTTCCAGTCCCTGTTGCTTTATTTGGACAATGTAGTGTTTTTTTCATCCACGTTTGAACAGCATCTTGGACGTCTTGACATGGTTCTGTCACGCTTTGAACACTTTTTTCTTAAAGTCAAGTTGAGGAAGTGTTCATTTTTTAGATCTCAAGTGTCCTATTTGGGCCATGTCATCTCATCTGAAGGTGTTTCCACTGATCCCGAGAAAATCAGTGCTGTGGCAGAATGTCGTAGGCCTCAGAATCTATCAGAACTGAAATCCTTTCTGGGCTTTGCAAGTTTTTATCAGAGATTCGTAAGGAATTTTGCAAGCGTGGCTTCCCCCCTGCATGCACTCTCTGCATTGGGTCCATCAAAGAACCAAAAGAAATACTTCCCAGCACACTTGTTCAGCCAGAGCTGGGATTCTGCCTGTGAAGAGGCTTTTGAGACCCTGAAGTTGAGACTGACCACTGCACCGGTATTGGGGTATGCCAATTTCTCTCAGCCTTTTTTGTGGAGATTGATGCCAGTCATCAAGGATTAGGGGCAGTTTTGTCCCAGGAGTCCAATGGCCAGAGGAGACCGGTGGCATATGCCAGCAGGGGCAGTCAGAACAGAACATGGACAATTACAGTGCAATGAAGCTGGAACTACTGGGGCTGAAGTGGGCTGTCACTGATAAATTTAGGGAGTACCTAACTGGAAACAGGTTCACTGTTTTTACTGACAACAATCCCCTGAGTCATCTTAAAACAGCAAAGCTAGGGGCTGTAGAGCAGCGCTGGGTGTCTGAACTTGTTCAGTTTGATTTTCAGATTGTTTACTGCCCAGGTAGTCAGAATGCTGGGGCTGATGCCTTATCTAGACAATACACAGAAGCCCGTTCTCCAGGGGATCATGTGGTCCAGACTTTCAAGGACACACGTGGTTCCCTTTCAGTTCCTCATCCATTTGCCTCATGTGTAGAAACTGCAGTGGCCTCTGACACGAGCAAGCATCCACCACCAGTTTTCCTCTTTATCGTAAGGAAGCCCTGCCAACACTTCAGAGAACTGACCCGTTGATCTCTTCTTTCTTAAAATATTGGGCCAGGGACCAGCAGTCTGTTGCACCATCTGTGTGTAAGTTCTTTCTTAGTCTAGGCTGCAAAGTCGATACTAAACGATACGTTTAAACTAGTTAGTTTGATACTAAAGCTGAGACGATGTTTGGTTGCACCACGGATACGTACGTTTCATCTTAGCTACACTGGCGTAAAGTCGACACTAACCAAAATTATGTCGCGGAAAATGACGTTTTATCTTTCTGTGGCCAATCAGTGAAAAGCACTATTCTTGATGCAGTGTTTAGTACCGTGTTGTCAACAAATATATCATGAAAACAGCTGACAAATGATAACGCTAGGAGGGTTTCATAGACTAGCAACTCAGCTAACTTGGTGCAAGCTTACAATGTAACTAAACGTACATCTGTGTTAGGCACTCTTGCATTTACGCAATGATCATCTCGGAAATAAAGTAATTGTGTTGTCATTCATTGTGTTTACTGTTATTTTTTATGTGACCGTGACAGTTTTTGTAGGCAAGAAAGTGAGTGTTTCAAATGTCTCTCGAGCCCATCTGTCAGTTTGAACACTTAGCTACGCATCTAGAAGAGGCTAACGGCAAAATCGATAATCAACAAACAACCCAAAAAAGGTAGCTAGAGCTACGTAAACTAGGAAAAATTGTTAGATAATAATTAAGCACTACCTTAATCTTCATGTAAACAGCTAGTGCAACACAGTGAAGACGAGTGGTGATCGGGTGAAACCGTCAATTCTAAGATATCAGGCCAGGTTTCAGTAAAGTTGATAGTGGTAGTCTACTCCAACAGCTAATAACAAGCTGTAGTTACTGTATTCTATTAGGCTACTGGGCAGGTGAAATTGTAACATTATAACAAAAACATAATAATGGCCTACACTGGAAAACTGTTAGACTATCAATTAGAATTGTTTAAAGTTAGCTATATAACCCAAAATATTTGCTCTTCAACAATGTAACGTTACCGTCAAAATGTTACGTTAGTCAAGTTAGCCTACCAGCTTGCTAGTTAATCTAGCTTAATAACATAGTTTAATGCTGTTGACACATTAGTTTGTACTGTTTCAGGGATTTGGCCATGTCTGACCGTAGGCCAAGAAAGAAGAATTTCACACATTAAGAAATCATCATCCTGCTTTCAAAATATAAACCAAACAAAGGACCATTAAAATCTAAATTTAACACCTTTGTCAATAAATTCAAACAACAAATATGGAAGGACATCACAGACACCATCAATTCAAAAGGAGTGGAGCACAGGGATGTCAAGGAAGTAAGAAAGAAGTGGAGCGATTAAAAAATGAAAGCTGTTGAGGACTTTCCACGAAATGTCCCAACAGGAGGTGGTCCGAAGCCAGACATGGGACCATATTCCTCTCTTGTATTGGACATTGTCGGTGAGGACTCCCCCCTCAGTAATTGGGATTTCATTTGGGGTTGAGAGTGGAACAGCAGAAGATGCTCCAGCACCGGTTTCACAAATCTCTTTCACCACCAGCAACAGCCCTCGCACCAACACCAGCACCACCTCTCCCTCAAACAACCGAACAACCTCTCTCCCTACCTGCAGAAACATGTCTGCTTGAGACACCTCAGGATGGCTCCAACACCCACCTACCACCAGCAGCCGCGTGCTAAAGGCAACAGCAGGCCTCCTACTCCTAGCACAGAGGAGAATATTGACACACTAAGATGTCAACTCTTTAGAACTGAAATTGAAAAGCTCAAACAGAAAACACAAAAGATACAAGCAGAAAAAGAAAAAATTTTGCTTGAAAAGATCAAACTGAACATAGAAATATTTACACTAAAAGAAGATCTCAAAGCAAAGGGATACGTCATCACAATTTCAAATGAGCCATAGCATTCAGACAACTCTTAGCGCAGAATAAATTGATGAATAATAATATTTATTACTGTTTATATTAGGCTATATATTTTTATTGATAATTATTATTTATTTATTATTTCAAAAATGTGGATAATTATTTTTAGCTATTGTGTTCTTGTTTTGCAGTAGGCCTATACCTAATAAACTTATTGCAATATACCGTTTTTGTTCATGCCCATTCTTGTGGGAGGTTATTTATTTGCAGCTCATCCAAAGTAGGATGTAGTAAGGTAGTAAGGACAGTGGCAGCCTCAGTTGGTAGGTGGTCCTCGCCGAAGGTAATGTCTATGTCACCCCTATCATCTGCATTTCTTTCCTCCACCAGTGGTACTTTCCACATTATTGCCGTGTTGTGTAGGACAACGCAGGCACCAGCTGCAGCTCTGTCAGGCTCCATCAAGATGCCTATATGACAAAAGGAAGGCATGTAGGTATCCTCTAGGGGGCATGAAAGGCTATGTGAGGATCCAGAGCCTGCAGTGCTTAAAATAATGTAGGCAATGAAGTTAGAATAAAATATAGCTGGATACCTCTGTGCAAACAGGCCCATCGGTTCTTCAGAACACCTATGCACCGCTCTACCACATTTCTGGTTTTAGTGTGTGCTGAATTGTAGCGCTGCTCACTGACACTTGCTGGGTTTAGGTATGGGGTCATAAGCCATTTTCTCAGGGGATACCCTGAATCTCCTAGCAACCTTCCGGGGTATCCTTCCAGCCTCAATGTCTCTCCAAAGGCTAGATTGCTTGAGGATGAAGCTGTCATGTTTGCCCCTGGCCATTTGATCACCGAATTTGTGATTACAAGGTCAGCATCACATACAATCTGCGTGTTGATTGAGTGGTATCCCTTCCTGTTCACAAAGTCATTCTCGTTTTCTTTGGGTCCTTCAATGCTGATGTGGGTGCCATCTACACAGCCAAGTATGTCAGGGAAACCGGCTATCTGATGGAGTTTCTGACGGGTCGTGTTTTGTGGCTCAAGCTGAGTTGGAAACTTAACATAATCGTTCAAGCGCTTACACAATGATAGTGCGACTTTTCTAATTGCTCTACATACAGTAGATTTATGCACTTGAATTGAATCCCCAACCAAGTTTTGAAATGAGCCCGTAGCGAAATAGCGTAATGCCAGGCACACTTGTAGGGACGGACATAGGGCCCCGTTTCTGTCGGAGTCGTGCTGCAAGTCTACAGCTAGCAGATCCGTAATTTTCTGTATCTCCACCCTTGGAAAACTAAAGCGCGTGTATAAATCAAAGTCGTCATACATGTCTAAGGGGTGTAACCTATCGCGAAGAACATGTTGCCGACGCAAAACAGGCATTATTATAATCTCGTCCTCCAAATGATCCCACCTTTCAAAACGATGCGCCATTCCAACCGTTATTTTACGGAGGACTTTACACCCACTAAGGGCTAGGTGTAAGTTGTAACTTATGTCTATGTTGGAACTTTTTAAGTTGGTGCAACGCTTAAATGTTAGTAACAACGACATAAATTAGTAGATGCGTTCAAACTAGGCTACGTTTGAATTTACGCATAGCTGTTGCAACCCAGTGCTGAGGCCTACACAAATGGAAAGGGGGGAAGAACCCCCTAGAACTGTGGAGTTGGTGAGACAATGGGAAAGGCTGGTGGTAAGGGAGAGGTGGTCTTATATCGGTTGAGGGAAGATCAGAAAGAGGGGCAGATGAAGCAGACAGTTTTACCAGCCTCATTACAGGGAGAGGTATTAGTTAAAATGCATGATGAGCATGGGCACCAGGGCATTGAAAGGACCTTTAAGCTGGTGTGCAGTCGTTGCTACTGGCCTAAAATGTACGCTGAAGTGGAGAACTACTGCAAATCTTCTGAGATTATTGTGTCCAAAGCTCAACAGCCCAAAGTTGCGACAACCATGGGAAGTATTAGGGATGTGCATCTCCATCACTGAGGACGATGCGATACACATCTCGATGCACTGCCAACGATCCGATACATTAAAGATACATAAAAGCAAGTACTAATGCGATACGATTCACCCCTATTGCGATGCAGTGCGATTCGACACGATGCAATTCAATGTGATGCGATGCAAAAGACTATGATGCTATGCAATTTAATATGGTACATAATGATTTATTTCTTTGTCAGACAGAAAATCATTAATTAACTAAACAAGTGAAAGTTTTACTTCACATATTAAACAAAGTCTCTGACAAAAGATAAAATAACATCAGGCCTGGACCTTGCCTTAAACCACTCCTTCTTTCCTGTTTGAATGTAAAAAAGGGTAAACTATTACTGGCAGTCACAAGCTGCTGTAAACACTGTCATAACACCAGTGTGCGGGTTTGGGGGGTCTGACCCCCCCCGATTAAGGCTCGGACCCCCCCAAAAGAGGTAAAAACCACAGGTCGGGGGGGTCAATACATTTATATATCGTTCTTACCTGATCGTTAATATCACAATATAGTTACCATATTCATTCAATAACAGGTTGGCGATACACAGAAATGTTAACTTTATGGCAGGGAATATCACACACTATTACACTGACTGCCATTGTCAAAATTCACTCAATAAACACAGCGCGAGTGACCAGTGCCCAAGAAAACTCAAGAAACACCGCGCGCGAGTGACCAGGCAGTGTGCAATACAGAAGCTTGTTGAATCACCTCAGTGTAGCGGTGCGTTCTGCGTCGTGAGAAAGTGCAAGAAAGGCAAGTTTGCAATCTAATACCCCAAAAATCTGTCACGAATGTATTTGTAATGGAAATTAGCTGTAGAATATTCACAAGAATGTTAATGATAGAAACATGGTTAACCACCAACTTAAAAGATAGCTCTCGCTAGCTCTATATCAAGCAAAATAGCTTAATTAGTCTCATTGCTTGTCAGAATCTGGAGAGATTTCCAACAACCTTATTTTGTGATGAACAGTCAGATATGTTCCTCTGGTCATTTTGTAAAGATCAACTTTTTTATTTCAGAAAGAAATGACTACAAACAATAGTGTTTGTAGTTTTAGTAGTGCGTTCGTGTGTGCCATCCCAGGTAAAAAAAAAAGTATACTTTAGTGTATTTCAAACATATTCACATTTGCAATAATACATTTTAAATATACTTTAAAAAAGTGTATTATCTGTGAATATATAAAAAGTATACTACCATCATGCTTTTTCCAATTTTAACGTTAATACTTTGAACACACTTAAAAAAAATTGTACTACAGTACACTTTTAGTAAATATATTATATAAAAATGTACTTTAAATAAAATGTATATGTAATTTCTAAAGTTTACTACTGGAACTTTTTTAGAAAACATATTATTTGTATATTTTAAAATGCATGCTAAAAATAATCTTTGTAACAATGCACTTAAAGCTTACTTTAAAAATAAACATTTTAATATGCTGACATTTTAAGATATTTTAAGTTACTTTCGAGTGTAATTATTAAGTTAACTTATTCATGCTTGTATTTCAGTACATTATTTGTACATTTTGTTTGGTAAGTGTTAACATGTTTTAATGCAGAAATGAAAGCCCATTCATTAAATTTTTCAAAAAAGTAAAGTACACAAATAGCTACTCTTACAATGTAATGTTTAATAAGTTGATATGGCAAATAAGTATCATGTCACAATACATCTTACACACTAACGCCATGTCAAACAAAACACTGAAAGCACACATCAAAAGTACGGGTGCACACAATAAATTCTGAGTGTTCTGCTGAACAGTAAGTTGTTCAAAGTTGGTGCAGCCACTACATAGTGATTTTTCAGGTGGCATCCCTCACACTACATTAGAAAACTAAATGGTGGATTCTCAATGGATTCTCTCTTCTCCTGCTCTCTGTTCTTGTCCACTTCCATCCTCTTCCACTCTTCCTTCTTGTTGTACATTTCCATCCCCTTCCTCTCTGTTCTCTTGTCTACCTCCATCCTCTTCCATTCCTTCTTCTTCTTGTCCACCTCCATCCTCTTCCTCTCTGTCCTCTTGTCTACCTCCATCCTCTTCCATTCCTTCTTCTTCTTGTCCACCTCCATCCTCTTCCTCTCTGTCCTCTTGTCCACTTCCATCTTCTTCCTCTCCTTCTTCTTGTCCACATCCATCCTCTTCCTCTCCTTCTTGTCCACATCCATCCTCTTCCTCTCTGTCCTCTTGTCTACTTCCATCTTCTTCCTCTCCTTCTTCTTGTCCACATCCATCCTCTTCCTCTCTGTACTCTTGTCCACTTTCATCCTCTTCCTCTCCTCTTTCTTCTTGTCTACCTCCATCAGCTTCCGCTCTGTCCTCTTGTCCATTTCCATAATCTGCTTCACTTTCATGTTGTCTCTCCTCAAAACTTCTCTCTTTTCCTGATGTCACATCTTGTCTCCATGTCACCATCTCTCGCTGTTCATTTTTATCACTATCTTGCTCCACTTCTGGGTAAGTATCTGCATTACTATGATCTGAGAGACCAATCTGAGAAAAATTTAAAGCCATTAAGTGCATTCAGTCTTACAAAACAAGCAGTCTTTAGATATAGGTCAAATGTAATGTAATCCTAATGTCATTGGATAAACAGGCCGTCAACCCAGTCTGGTGCACAGAACTGTGTGAGGCTATAATTGTAAGGCTGGCTATTTGGCACATCAAGTCTCTAACATTTGGTTGAACATTGGAATATAAAATAAATACATTTACTCTTCTACATGAGCAATATTTTTTTCTTGAACATACCTTTTTAAAAACGTTTCTTCTGTAAGCAGATGTTCTAGGAATGGCTGATGTAAAGAGATATTTCTTGTAGATGTTTTTATTCTGTCTCTGCAGATACAGTACAAACAAATATAAATAATAAAGTTGAAAATAGACAGTGCTAGCTAAACTCTAGCAAAGTCCATATATATGGCTATATAAGGATATATAATGGATATATATATATAATATATATATAATATATATATATAAATAAAGTCTCTGGCACCAGTGATAATGTTTCATTATTAACCTTTTTAACTTACAGAGGGCTTGAGCCAAGGTTTTAGGAATCCTATGTAAATAGGGTTCTGTCTGGCCAAGAAGTTATATGATATTATCAAATCAAATGGAGATTTATAATATTGAGTGAAATTATCTCTTACAAAATCATATCCATCAAAGGCCTATATCTGTGGCCTTATAATAACCTAAAAAAGAGGTGAGTTTTTATGTAGAGGGAATATAACTTGATATATATATTTTTTGTGTGTAACTTTATGGAGTCTGTAAGTATGAAAGTAGCTACTGCTGCCATGTTATTATAAGAAGTTAATCGTTATAAACTACATATATTTAGATGTTTATGTTTACAACATTCAAACTGATTACCTAATAAAAAGTAACATGTTAATAATGTAATATTTATTTAAATGTGAAACATTTCACGTTATAACCATTGACTGTATAACTAACGTGATACTGATGCCTTTTATATTTTTCTGGCGAATGGTAAAACTATTCATATTATATTAGCCCACAGCATTTCACCAGTTATGTTTTGGTTTACCTTTTTTTCTTGAAGTTTTCTGTACTTTGTTGTTCTTGGCGTCTCAGGTTGAGTCTCATCGGAATTCAAATGTCCTTTAAGTTTTCGTTTTGATGTCATGATTATTTTGAATCACAGACTGTAGCTATAAAACTCTTTTTACAGTACAAAACAGTCTGTTCTAAGTTTTGAATATCGGCGCCCAGTCTCTGACCAATCAAGCGTAGCAGTTTTGGCGCTCACTTCCAGCCAATCTGAGATGCAGACGGTACTCGTTCATTGCCAGCGTTGCCAGGTCCGCGGTTTTCCCGCGGAATTGGGCTACTTTCGAAGTGATGCCGGGTTGAATTTTTTGTCCGCTGGTTCGGGTAGACATATTTTGCATGCAAATTACATGAACACATACACACACGCACTGTGCGTGTGCACATGTGCCTAATGCTCTCAGTCTCCTGAGAAAATCTCCTAAAAAAATGCATTTAATGCTGGCATAATAAACATTTGGTTTTACTTTGTAGATATTACAATACATTTGTTTGGCAATGAAAGCAATGCTGTTGGACTTAAAAAGCAGTGTATACGGTTTGGCAGGGGCATATTTTGAGTTTTGATATTGGGCTGGTTTTGTCACACAGACTTGGCAACCCTGATTGCATCATTGGTTACTCACGTGGATGCAGGTTAGCAGCACACAATGTCGTTCCAATACGCCATTTATTATTTATTTAATAAAACACTTAAAGTGGAAAGTACATCGATCATTGTTGGTAATTCCGACCAATTCAGCCAAGTGACATCCCAGCCTGACCTGGAAGAAGATACATGGATTGAAATAAAATGTCCAACAAAGAAAGATCCGGAGAAGACAGTGGCTGCTAAAGTCCTACTATTTGGAGGTAAGTTTGGAGTTTACCAATTAACATTCGCTACTTCCCCATTTTTTGTTGTTGCAGCTATTAGCTAATGTTAACTGTATTTGTGTCATTTGAAGGAAGAAGCTTATCTTGAAACTTTTTTTTACTCCTTTTTATATCAGATTCATACAAAGAACTCATCGCAAAGAAGAATTTATTCATTCTGGGCAATGATATATGGGGCAAGGAGGAAAGCAGGGGTGTGCGCATGCAAAAAAAATGCGGGAGACCGACAATGAGGTGGCTAAAAAGCATGTGCTGGTGAGTCGTTTTAGCTCTCTACATTTGAACGGTAGCCTAACGCATGCTGTCATGCTAGCTCTAATATTAACGTTAGCTAGTTAGCTCTAAACGTCCAGCTGCTTTTGTAAGGCAGAGGGCTTGATATGCCCTACATGAAAAATCGTACTCAAGTAAAATACATAAGTAGGGCCTACTATCTGCAAATTGTTGTTAAAGTAGCTATTAAAGTAGCTAATGTAGAAAGTCAGGGGTCCCGTTATCGTCCATCCAACCACTTTCAATGGAGTGGAGAAATGTCAAGTTTGACGCTGCGGAAGGCAGATGCTGCGGTTTGAGAGCGTATTTAAATACTCATATCTCAAAGTAAGAAGCTGAAATATGGTGTGTGACTATATAAGGTATGTACTGTACAGTACATATCGATAAGTTATATCTTTCGTTGCGGCTGCATATCTACTTTAAGATCTTCTGGAACGTTGGCAAGTTTAATGGACGATAATGGAACCGCTTACTCTACATTGTTTGGTTACACACTTATAACAGGGTTTCCCGCAGCACTTTGCAGTTCAGGCGTCCGCCTTAAAAACACAGGCTTGCCGCCTTGACTACGTTGTTTTTTAATCAAGGTTATTCGCCGTATTTCCGCCAGTTTTCTCACCCAAATCTCAACCTACCACCATGACTAACACATTTTCTGCGTGAAACCCTGAATATCATGTATATATGAAAATATTAGACGTTTACTGTATTACTGAAGCATCACTGTGTAAGCCACATGTTACTGTTGTTAGGTTGCTGTTGAAGGTGGAGTTAGTTGGACTACTTTTATATAAAGTTGTAACACACATTTGGGCAGGCAAAGCAAACCAAGATTAAAGAGGCAGCCAGGGACCAGGTATTACAAAACCTAAAGACTGCCCTGTCTCAGAAGAGGGCCCTAGCCATACAAGATCACCACACCAGTTCTGAGGATGAATCTCCACAACGTTTTCATAGTGTAAGGCATGCTTTTTTCCCTAAGCAGCTGGCTACATTGCTACACAACACCAAAAACCTGTGGTATTTCCAAAACTACAAAGTGCTTAATTAACATGTCTTGATTTGAAAGTAATAGGACAATCTACATTTTACTCATTGTTAGTTATTAGGGTAGTTTGTCCCCCTTAATTCTTTAAACCGGTCAACCACAGTTCATAATAGTTAATGACAACATCAACTGATGTGACACGTACTTGTTTATTATAAATATTGTCTAGTACCACTCAAATTTCAGAATTTTTTGGATATTGCTAAGTATTTTTCTACTGTTACCATATACACGTCCAGGCAAAGCATGCAAAGAAGACAGCCAGACGTGTTGTGTTACCTCAGGCATCCAATCCAAATCATCTCACCAGTTCTGATGACTCCACATACATAGGGAGTCCACAACGTCTTAACTTTGTAAGTCATGCTTTTATCTTTGCTGTTTGTATCTCTGACACAAATTCTTTCTCTTTTTAATTGCTTTAATGTTCTATTCTTTTTTACTTCTTTTAATGTTTCAGGGCAACGACTTGGAGTTCGGTTCATCCTCCACTCAGAAAATGGTGAGTTCATTCATGATCAAATGATTAAATTAATGAAGGAGTGTGTGGAGTGTGTCAAGGCATTAATGCCCTTGGCCGGGGGCACCCCTTCATCTGCGATGTCATCGTCATCTCTTTCTGTGGAAAGTGACATTGAAATGGTATGTTACAATTAAGGGATGAATGTATATGTTTATTACTTAACAGCCATAGTTCATTCATGGATGTTTCGAATGCAAAATTTGCACAAAGTAACTTTTGTCTAGAGTTTTTGGTAAAATGTGTCAGTAATAAATGATAAATTTAAAAGGTTACATGTGTTATACAATTATCTTGCTGTAAGTGGGAACCTTCAAACCACTGGTCAAATCACTCGATAGTGGGATATACAGACTACCAAGTGTTTTCCAAAGTAAAGATTGATTTAAGCACATTATTATTTGTATAATGTTTATTCATTTCTTAAGGGTATCTCCCAACTATATATTCATTTGTTCAATTGATTCTCTCTTTCCCCCTCCCTCTCTTTCATACAGCACCACTTGGCTGGCAGCACAGTGACAGTTTCAAAGAGGGCCTTCCTGCGGCTAAGCCGAACTCGCATGACCATTTTTGCCCAGGAGCTGGCTGTCCTGGTGTTCACAAAAGAGGTCCTTGCACAGTCCACTCTGACTGGGAAGTCTGGGAAAGGGGGGGCGCCAAAAGGACAATGTATGTAAATGACCTGTTAAGAAAATCTTTCTCAAAAAGTGCACAAAGTCGTGATGTTCAGTTTTGTGATGGAGAGTTTATTAAACATTTCCAAAGTTTGTAGTTCCGGAGCTGGTCTGATCTCAGTAACACAAGACCTAAAATTAAGAATCGGCCACGTACATTCTCGGTCCGTGGCTTTTATACACAGTCAGACAGGCTTCAAGTTTCTTCATAAGACAATACAAGATGCCACCCATCACACCTCGCGCATCCGTTCATCAGATAACAGGATGCTGTTGTTAGTATAACTTTAGGCATGGGGGGTTGTAGACCCTGTTCTTATCTAAACACAATCCAGAGAAGTGTCAAAAATCCAAATCTCGTGACAATATGCTCCCCCCTAAATAACCTAAACAGAGAAGCCCTACAACGTTTATGGCTTTACCCCTAGAATGACGTGTAGAAGCAAGTAATCTAAACTTTCTCATGAGGCTATCATCCTGTTAGTTTCTACTCTGTCAATCTTGTCTTTGACTTACAAAGTTTAATATAAAGTAACATGAATGGGTTCTTAATAGAAGAAAATATTCTATTTAACAGAATTCAAAACAGTCCTCTTTTTTTAGCTTGTATAACAGACATATTACCAACTTTTCTTGAGTATTGCATGAGTATACATATAGTCTACTGACAAAGCTTCTGTGATTTTTTTTTTAAGCAGCAGCAAGTTTTTGTAGCAAACCACCAGTAATTGTTAAATATATGTTTTGCTATGTACTGGTGGCAATATTTGCATGCCGTACTGATACAATTACTCACTGCAAGACAGTCTAATGTAGTAAAAATATAAGAAAATGTTGACCTTACCTCTTGTCTGTTTTGCAGATGCTGTTCTTCTGGAGTTTCCTCAGACTAGTGCCTCTGATGTGCGGGCGGCCATCAGACGCAAGTGTAATAATGAGCAGTTCAGCCAAAAAAAAGAAAAGTAAAATGTAGTACCTGTTTCTTACGTTGCGTGTCTACTACAGTGGAGCGGGCGATGCATTGGTGTTGGCTTCCAATTCATTTTCAATGAAATCGGGCGTTGACGCTCGCGTAGAGCATTGTGGGAGCGTCAACGCCCGGTTTAATTGAAAAAGAATTAGAAGCCAATGCATCGCCCACTCCGCTGTAGTGGACACGCAGTGTGGTACAATGAACAGGAATGTTGTTATTTTATTGTTTCTCACTGTTATAAGGAATGAGAAATGTCAGTTTGTGTCAAATATGTTAAAAGCTGTATTGTGAAAATTGTTAAAAAGGAAAATGGTCATAAACTTTTCATATATTTAAGGATATAGTACAATTCATTGTTAATGTATTTGCAATGTAGCCTACTATTGAAAATGTTAATACATTTGAAATAAAAAGTTTTTTTCACCTGGAAAGTGCATTCAGCATAGGAAAGTCCCTTCATTTATTCACCCAGGAAAGAAAAAAAATATATCGTATACTAAATTTTAGCATACTTGAGTATACTTTAAGATTTAGTAATCATCGGTATACTTCAAGTTATTGCATGATTAGTTAATTTGAAGTGTGCTATTTTGGAACAACTAAATTTGTATTTAATATATTTTAGTAGAAATGAAATTGTACTTGAGCACAATTTAGAGTGTATTAAGTGTACTTTTATATACTAAAGTGGAACAACTTATAGTATACTTAGTACACTAAGTATATGGCTATGTGCATATACTTAAAGTATACTAGAAGTTGATCCACTTTAGTATATAAAAGTACACTTAATACACTCTAAATTGTGCTTAAGTACAATTTAATTACAACTTCAAGTATACTTAATACACTTAAAGTATATGGCTATGTGCATATACTTGAAGTGTACTAAGTATACTTGAAGTTGTTCCACTTCAGTGCATAATAGTGCACTTAATATACTTTAAATTGTGCTTAAGTACAATTTAATTACAGCTTCAAGTATACTTAATACACTTTAAGTATATGGCTATGTGCATATACTTAAAGTTTACTAAGTATACTTGAAGTTGTTCCACTTTAGCATGTAAAAGTGCACTTAATATACTTTAAATTGTGCTTTAGTACAATTTAATTACAACTTAAATATATTAAGTACAAAATAAGTTGTTCCAAAATAGCACACTTCAAATTAACTTATCATTCAATAACTTGAAGTATACTGATGATTAATCACTCTTCAAGTATACTTAAGTATGCTAAGATTTAGTATACTTAGTATATTTTGTTTCTCTTGAGAGCCTCTAGAGAGTGGAATGTTGCACATGTGATTCTATCGTTGTGATTTTATATTTTTATTATAATTTTTATATTTATTATTTACACATTTTATAGTAAGCGAGAGAGCTTCTACACTGGAATGTTGCACGTTCCCTGCATTAAAACGGATGGTTGTCAATTCATGATACTCTCTTGTCTCGTAATTTAAATACTTAAAGTACAATACCAATGTTGTTAAGAATAATTAATTTCATAAATAATGCTACACAATAAATAGAATGCTTCAATCGACACCGTGATCGGTGATCCGTATTATCGGATCGGCAGATACTGATTTCAGTGATCGGTGATCGGCACCAAAAAACCTGATCTGAGCATCTCTAGTTTTTCTCAATGACTCAGCTATCTCTCGTCTTACTTTTTTGCTAGGGGTACCGGTGGAGCTAGCCACTGACTGTAGCCATAGCTGAATCCGAGGGGGAGGCAGACGTCCCCACACAAATACCATGTAGCCTCTTCAGGTACCTACTTTATAGCAGCACGACATATCTTGCCAATTGCATGGGTCTTGTCAAATTGCCCATCTTTCTTGTAAAATCCGAAGTGTTGCCAAACCTTGGATTTATTGCAATTCGTAGGAACGTGTAACTCTTCCTCCGCCATGATAACACTCGCCCGAACACGACTCCAACTTGCGCGAAACTTGGCCGAGAGACTTGACAAGAATCGGCCATTGACAGCAGTGGAGGGTTAGGGTTAGTGGAGATGAGAGCGCGTTTAAGAAACAGAGAGGAGGAATTTATCTAAATATAAAATTATTGGTCACAAATCATTGGTCACATTTCTAAATACTAAAGGTGTTAGCCTACACATGATTCTATATAAATACATCGGATTATACCGACGCAAAAATGTTAGAAACAATGCATCGCGATTTCATCTCACATTGTATCCGGTGCACACTTTTTTGATCCGGGCAATCGCATCGTGAGCTTTTATGCCGATGCACCGATGCGAAGCGGTGAATCTTCCCATCCCTAAGAAGTATGTTTGCTTACAAGCCCCTGGACGTGGTTGCAATGGACTTCACAGTCCTGGAGCCCTCATCGGATGGGCGTGAAAATGTCTTAGTTCTCACCGATGTGTTTTCAAAATTCACCGTGGCGGTCCCGACACGGGACCAGCGCGCCATTACGGTGGCCAAGTGTTTGGTGAAGCATTGGATTCAGCCCTATGGGGTTCCTGCCAGGATTCACTCTGACCAAGGAAAATTATTTGAAGCGGAAGTGGTCCGGTCCATGTTTAAACTATACGGCATGAAAAAAAGTAGAACCACCCCCCATACCATCCCCAAGGTAATGGCCAGTGTGACCGTTTTAACAGGACTCTACATTACCTCCTTTGTGTTCTGCCCCGGTAGAAAGAGGCGATGGGTGGAGTATCTTTCCGAAGTTGTGTATGCCTATAACACCACTGAGCATCAAAGTACAGGATACTCACCCCATTTTCTTTTATTTGGAAAAGCTCCCTGCCTGCCATTAGATGTTATTTTGGGGAGGGAGGAGGATAGTGGGGTCCAAGAAGAGGTGAATGATTGGGGCTGGAGCACCAACAGCATTTACATATGAACAGGCTGGGAAGAAGTTGGAACAAGCAGCGGAAGCTCAGCGCAAGTATGTGGGGCCTCCTGCAAGAAACGATGTCTTGGAGCCGGGGTGGCTAGTGTATGTGCGTAATTGCCAGTTCACAGGAAGACACAAGATTCAAGACGTGTGGCTCCCTGTCCCGCATAGGGTGCTTGCACAGTTGGCTCCTGGGAAAGATGTCTACTCGGTAGTCCCAATTGACGATTCCAAACCTCGTTGAGAGTTGAGATTGTGTGGCCCTGGAGTTCAGCTGGAGGAACAGGATAAACAGGATATAGACCCCCGACCCAAGCCGCTCGTCCAGAGATCAGCAGAGAGCAGTAGTGAGGAAGAGGACAAGATGGGTATGGTGCGGGTCAGAAGGTCAGGCCAGAACACTCTCTCGAGGACGAACATCTGGGGGGCCCAGTAGCGCTGACAAGCTGGAGGATGCAGATGGGGAAGTGAAGTGAAGTGAAGGGGAGGAGGAATTGCCCTTACCAGTACCTGTGAGGAGATCTACCAGGGGGACGGCAGGCGTTCATTCCAACCCTTTCCACCTGCCAAGATCAGCTGTCAACCCTGGGGTGGTTGGGGCTGCTTTAGTAGATGCTGGCCACATTAGACAGGCTTGCACTGTAGCGCTGAAGGAAATGTTTGCTGGTCTGGCTAATGGTTTATCAGTTATTTTCTAGGCTCATCAGTGGGACACTGATTTTAAAATAAGGGGGTGAATGTAGCCAGGGGGGAACATATGAGGCCAGGTGTGTCAGGTAGGACACGGATATAAGGTGCACTACCTGCGCAAGTCATATTTGGGCCACTTAATGGGAGGCACGGGTCATTGCGGACGAATACGCTGAGGCTGAATACGTGTCGGCAGCACGCGGGCGCAGGCAAATGTTTGTCGATTGATGTTGAGGGCCTCAAGTACTAACGCTTTTGCGCCCACTTCAGGCGTATTTGTTTCGCAATGTGCGCGTAAAAGCATGGCGAGGTATGTACAAACATGCCGCACTGAGGTAAAAGTCGCGGGAACTGAAAATGGCAAATTGCGCTTTTCCGTGTTATGCATATGCATTCACGGGAGGGTCAAGGGGAAAGTGGGAGTTTCCCATAAAGAGATGGGAGGGGATGTGTGAATTGCGCCTAATTATGTATTCCGCAGTATGTACAAAAACCGCACCTCTATTTTGCTGTGAAAATTCTCCGCCTGTTAAAAGCAGGTGTAAACCAGGATGCGCATATGCCTCCTGGTGAAATCGCAGCAGTAATCCGAGCAAGACGAAGACATAGGCCAAATTTCTGCCACAAGGATCACACTTTTTGAGTTGAGTGAACACAAAATCATTACGCGTTACAGATTAAGCATCCATGCAATATTACAGTTACTGGAATTTGGAATTTCGGTCCAGATTGCATTTTTTTGTGTCGGTGTGGAATTCCGGCCTTGTATAATATTCAAATTTGTTGTTACCTCATGAACAAGCACATCCATTTTGTTATCACTAAATCTTTGTTGTCGCTGTTGACTTTGGTGGCTGATCCATGATAGAAAGAGAGAAGGAGGCCCATTCAATTGCATGTTTAAATGCTCGCAATTTACGGTATAGTGGGCGGAGAAAGGCGCTGATTAGCCGATGAAGTGCAGGTTTCGTAAATACGATGTAAACTGAAGTATCACAGCGTGCGCAATCTTGCCATGGGCTAATAACGCTAAGTTTGCAAATGTACGTACATGAGGCCCTGAGTGTTTTTAAACGTGTCTGGAGTAGCCCTATGAAATGTAACTGTTTTGGATTGTTTGGTTATGTTAATGACGTTGTCTATGTATGTCTGTTTTCAGAATGCTGGTGCAAAACGCTGCTTTAGACTCACCCTTTTATGTCTGTTTGTTTGAAGCAAAAGCACTTGTGCACGTTGTTGTGCAGCATTAAGCAAATTATGTAATTAAATAAATGCTTTTCATATTTATACAAGCCTACCTCCTGTCTAAACTGTTTTCCTTAACAAAGGCCCATCACCTACCATACGTAACCAGGTGTTACAGTAGCCATTTAAATGAATATGTAAATGCTCTCGTTCTGTAGTTCTTCAACAGTTAAAAATGTTTCTCTGAATGTTCTAAGGCTTTGCAGCAGGGTATTAGAAATAATTCAATGCTAAGTCCATTAGCAGCTAGCTGAAGCAGGAGAACAAATAAAACGTTTTTAATGCTCACAACATTAATGGACTGACAGTTATTTAGAGAAGCTAATTATCCATCTTTCACTGTTACAGTATCAGTAAGCAAGCAACAGGGGGAAAATGTGACGCTTAAGACCTACTTAGGGAATAGAAGGCTTAGTGGGTGTGGATGAGGAACCAAACCAGTCCCTGGTTGTGTTGTATGCTGTAAGTTATGGATACCTTTACCTTAAATTCTTCGCTCATCAAGATAAAAAGATAACTTCACCTACCCAGGTATCAAGAAGTTAGTTGCAAACTTATTTGCTGGTAGGTGATAATCATTTATTAGTTTGCTGCTACACTGGTACTTTGGTAACTCATTGCATGGCAAGCAAGCTTCTACAATAGTTACTGCTTAATTAATGATACTTGGCTACTCTAGAAAGCCGAAACAACATATTGAGGTAGAATTTGTACTGCATAAACCAGACTATATCCCAGTGCTATTGAAGTCCATTTCCCCTGGGTGTTGTGTTTAGAGTTCATCTGTTGTAGTCCTGAAGCAAACATGTTTGCTATCCACACAGAGGGACTTACTTCCCCTAATCAAAAACCCTCACAATTAATGTTGGTAATTAAGTTGCTTGCAGAAAAAGTGACTATTAATGCTGTGTACATAGTCTAGCTATCCAAGGACATTAGTGAAGGGTGTCTGTTTAAAGAGACAAATAGGTGAAAACTGGAGGACTCCAAACAAATACAATAAACAAACTGTCTCCTTTTATTGTAAGAACAAATCCTATTAGAGTGTCATCATAAATTAAGAGCGCAGTGGCACAAATGCCATTGTTTGCCTGGCTCTCTCTGAAAAATTTGAACAATTCAGATGGGAGACAATAGATGCATTATGTTTACATTTTCTTCAGGAACAATAAAGGCTTTCTTCAAGAGGGAATTTGGATAAACTTCCTACTTGTGTTCCTGAAATTCAATGAGAGTAGCAGCTTCCTAGCCTGGCTGCCAGCCCAACTTAGCTCCGTCCGCAAAAAAATGTGGTCGGGAAGTTGGATCTGGGATCGCTCGGTTGGGGGAAAACTATGTCCGAACAAGAGCTGTGACAAGGACAGATGATCAACAGTAACATAATCAACCACATCACCAAAGAGCGCTTGGGTTGAATTCGAATTCCAATTGAGCGAAGAGGCATTTTTTGTCTGGGTTCGGTTGAAACACGCCCCATACTCACAGCCCAACGGAGCGGTATCAGACTCATATTCTGACTATAGAATTATGAGTATGACAACGTCAGCCTAGCAGCTTCCAACAGTGATTGACAAATACTAACATCTCTGTGGAATTGGCTGTATGCAGGCTCGGATTAATGCACAGGCTTGCATAGGCTGCAGCCTAGGGGCCCCACGTGTGCAGGGGCCCCGGATTGGCCTGACTGTTTTTTATTATTTTAATGTACGCAAACAAAATAAAGACCCTAATTGGCCCATAAAAACTTTTATAGTATATATATATAAACAGGTGATTGGACAGATGTGACCCAAGTAAAATCTACCCAATCAGCTGCTGCTGGTCAAATCATGTCAATCATTTTCATTACTCACTGCTTTTGCTAGATGGCATAGTGGCAGAATGACCAAAAGAAAGTATGAAAGTCGAGCACAAAAACGCAAAATACAAAGGTTAAAAGAACAACGTGACAAAGATATCCTGGAACAAATCCCTAAATTGACTGGATACTTCAAGGCTGCTGAATCTTCATCCAGTCGAAGACAAGATCCACAGCAGGAGGACTGCCAGCTAGCATCAGCTAACATCGGAGCTGGGGTTGAAACACCGGCAGCAGGATCTTTAGCTGTTGCAGTAGCTAGCTCATAATGCCATCGGTAATATTTCAGCGAATTTGGGTAGTTAGTGGTATTGGTAAAAGTGTGTGGTATTAGTAATTTTAAGGATCTGAATACTTCCACCATTGATGTTGTGATTTTGCCTCAGTAAAACATGGTGTTCTGCACTGATGCAGATGCTATAGCCTACCTGTTGGTTAATAAAGCTAAAAGCAATTACCAGCTTGCAGTTGAACTGTGAATGCAGGGTATTCTGTTGCTTTGCTGTTCATAGTTACATTCCCATTGTAATTGTTTTGGGGCTGTGGAGGCAAAGGGTTACAGTACCAGTCAAAAGTTTGGACACATTTTACTGTATATCTGGTATTCTTTCCACTTACATCTCTGTTGATATTAGTTTTGGTTGTATTGCAAGTGTTTCTTGATCATAATTAAAGGGCTGATTCTAGCACTGTAGGAATGTAAAGAAAACACTGTAGTGTTGGCTGTCTCAATGTGTGTGTATGCCAGTTCACCTTATTTGTGACATTTATGGCACTAATACATTTTTCTAGTAAAGCACAATGTTTAAGGGTGTGTGTGTGTGGGGGGGGGGGCTCACACAAAGAGCGCCTAGGGGCCCCTGACCACCTTAATCCGCCCCTGGCTGTATGTAGTTTTGCTGTCGTTATGGCCATTCTCATCAGTTCATTAAGAATCTCCCAACACATTTTTCTTCTTTGTTATAACAAAAATAAGCACACCAGACCAGTTGATACTCTCTCCCTACTTTGGTTATGTTAAAGTTTTTAGTCACAGTTAAAGCTATAATAGCATGCTTATAAGTGTGCAACACTTTTGAAAATGTAGTATAATTCTAGTATCAAGTTGATCATATTTTAGTCTCCAATACATTGCATATATTTAAACTGAGTTAGGTTTAAGTCATTCTTTGATTTTGTATTCAATGAAAACGCTACGTTGGACTGAAAGTTATGGATTATGTGTGAAGCTTTGCAAATTGTTTATGATCTTTTTATTCAACTTGAGTGAGATTTGCTGTGACCATGCGTCATCTTTGCTGGGATTTAAAATAGAGTAAAATCCCAGATTCAAATGAGCTCCTGCGGGAGTATGTTTAGGCGGGGCATATTTCCCAGTGCAGGAGCAACATCCACAGAGAAGCTGTGAACAACACAACATTGACTCAGACATTTCAGTCCAATCCCTCAGGTATGCAATTAATAGCAATAACAACTTTAGCACACATAGTGATTAGAAGTGTGTGAGCCAAGAGCAAAGTGCAAATCCCAAATAGTAGTTCACACGCAGTTGACAATCAAGTGAATTTACAGAGGAGCTGACTCGAGTGTGTGCGCTCTTGACAATGTGGTGACACACAGCAGGTCTGGACTGGGACTGAAAAACGGCTCGGGACTTTGAAGCGCAGACCGGCCCACGACCGTGTATTATTATTACTTTTTTTTTTTTTTTTGCATTATGACGCGGCCGTTTGACCGGCCGTTCAGGAGATCTCCCGACTCTCCCGACGGCTAGTCCGACCCTGACACACAGTTCCTGACAACCACAACGGAATTTGCATTGAAGTGAATTGGTTCATTACAATGCCTTGTCACACAGCACAAATTATGAGATTATTCTGTCACATGCCCCATAAACTGATCTCCAGACTCAATATGTACTTTCTATGAATTTCAAGTTCATGTTTTTTCCCAGTTAGTTATCCACAAGATTGAGAACCTTTTTTTCCTCTGGCTATCACCAATTGGCTCCTCTCACCTTCATTTAGCTGACTGGACACAAACTGGCTGTGAGTTTAAACACCACATATGTCTGAATAAAAACAATGTGAGAACAAAATTGTGGTTCTAGTGAATTGATAATACAATATGTAACATTTCTGTTTGTCTACCCTTCGCTGCTTTGCTGATGAAAACCCCCAAAAGCAACATGAGGTGCTAAATGCAAATAGGGAGAAAACCGTTCGTCAAAAGTTTTTTTAAGTACAATGTTAACTTTCTTCAACAAAAAAAAGTTCTTGACTCTCTGCCAATTTGAAGAAGTTTTAAAAAATAAGTAGAAAATCCACAACTTTTATAAACTTTTAACTTCTTGCTGGAAACCAGCAGAAAACTACAGAGGAAAACAGAGGAGCTTAGGAAAGAAAGGAATGTAGAAATAGTTGGGGCCCTATTTTAACGATCTGAAACACAAGTATCAAAGCGCAAGTAACTTTGTGGGCGGGACTCCGTCACTGTTGCTATTATACCGGCAAGATATCTAAAATGGGTTGGTACGATACGATGAACTTTATTGTCCCGCTCAGGGAAATTTGTCTTGGACTCCTGCGGTGCGTCATGAATGCCTGGCAGTCACAATGACAACAAACAATACATCCTCAGCCATAACAGCATCAACAGTTACATAACAGTATTGCACATATCCCATAACATAACACATACATACACCTCCTAATAATACATGCTAAAAGATCACCGTAATAAAGGCACTATAAAAATTATTACATAGACTTCAGTATCAAGCAGTATTGTTAAGAAATTTAATGGAAGTTGGAACAAATGAGTTCTTAAAACGGTTGAGTTTGCAGTAAGGGACTCTATATCGCCTCCCCGAGGGTAGGAGGTCATACTCTGAATGGAGAATGTGAGAAGGGTCATTTACTATTCTCTGGGCTTGCCTGAGAACAGATTGTTCATAAATAGACTGCAAGGTCTGGTAGCTGCTTTTTCTAATGACCTTCATGGCCGTGTGCACCAGCGAGTTTAGTTTTTAGTTTTGCGGTGAGGTTGCCATACCAGGATGACCGCAAAACTAAAAACTAGTCTGAAGTAGTTACATTACTAATGGGTGTGGTTTGGGCGTAACGTGCAATAAACAGTCAGCGTCATCTCACATTTCCTTTAAAAGCAGCGCTTGTTCCATGGCGGATTGCTATTATAACGGCGGATTTGCCATGCGCACGTCAGGAGCGGTTCACAGCCGAGGAGACCGACGTTCTCGTCAGGGCCGTAAAAGATAGAGAAGTGACATTGTATGGGAAAGGCAGAGCAGTTTTAACATTGCACTAAGTTGCACACTCATGCTGCTCATTCAAATTTTTAGTCTTATTTTTATATATATTTTATTTTTTAAATTGTTATATTTTTAAATTGTTTAGTTCTTAGAATTAGTTTAACCATTGTACTTTTGTACTTAATTTAAGACCTGTATATGTTTATTGTTGGCACCTTCCTGCCACAGTAAATTCCGTGTTTGTGTAACATACATGGCGAATAAACCGAATTCTGATTCTGATTGGGATGGGAGAAAAAACCCACCCAAATTAGCTTCGGTTAAACAGGCGTGGGAGGAAATTGCCACAATTGTTACAAATCAACTTCACATACATAGACATTTCTCATTAAAATCTTTTTAATCATTGACATGAAAGAAATGCAACACAGTCATACAATAAATCAAAACAATATAACGCTTTGCAGGAAGAAGACCCTGGCCTAGCCAGCAGTGTGCACGGGCCAAGCATGCCGCATGCGCCCTTAAAATAGCATCTGAATAACGCACCATGGACTTTAGACTACGTTTTTCCTGGTCTGTGGTGGAATTGTTCTTCTGAAACTGCAAAATAGCACCAGGGAACGTTTGCGCCGGAACACGCCTCCTTTTTTCGCTGAACCGCCCCCGGGAGCGCAAGGTTGCATCGTTGACAAAGTCAATTGCGCTGGGTGAAAGATAGGGCCCTTGGTGTGGTTCACTGGAGAGAGTAAAAAGCAAAGAAAATCTCACCATTTGACATGATCATAGCTAGCAGATAGCAAAGGGATGCAAGGTGGATGACGAATGAGGGCGTTAACGGAGGTTTATTTGGAAGACCACAAGTTTTAGGTTCTGCTGCGGATGAGTAGTTTGAGGACTAAAAATGTTCAGACTGTTTCCGTGGGTTCTAAAACGATGGTTTCAACTGCAAGGTATTTTTCCACCTGTTAATCAAGATGGTGTTAAATTGCAAGAGAATTATGCTGCATGGTTTATGATAAGTACATTTTGTAAAACCTGAAAATAAGTTGTTACTGGGTGTGATTGCCTTTGGCAAGGCGCAACCTATATTCTCTCTCTTATATATTTATTGATTTATTATTATTTTCCCCTCCTACTAGTCCTTCAATTTTTACACTACATAGACAGTGTCTGTGTCAAAATGTTCGTCTTGACGTCACACAACGCTTGTGTTTGTAATAAGGCCTGTAAATAAATACAAGTTGGTCTGTTCACTGCGTTCAGTGGAGACCTACTCAGTGAACGACAAGTCTTAAAGCTATTATATGTAGGGCTGTTCCCGACTAAGATTTTCTTTGGTCGACCAAAAGTCGACTGAACACTTCTGAAAATGGACTAATCTAAATTTGAAACTTTTTTTTCTATATATGTCTCAATGTTTTTTATCAAACCATTTTGTTTGATGTTTTACCTCACTGTTTTAAGAGATAATCTGAAAGAAATATATACGTAAGAAGGGTGATTGACAACTAGACAAACATAAATGTAAAAACTCTTTCCAGATGTGACTCAATGTAGAGCTAGCTGCTGGACATTCCAGATTCAGCCGCTATAAAATTAGCTATTACTAATAATAAGCCTCGTGTCACCAGTCCTGTTGTTACCAAATGCTGATATTATAAAAAATGCCTGAGTGTTTGCATGCATTAGCGAAGTAGGCCAATTTACGGTTTTCAAGTGGTACATCATATTCGACATCGAACTATGGAATATAAACCGTTGTTGGCAGTGTGCATTCAACATGTTTTGAGTCACCCGGTACTTTGATAAAATGCGTCCATACCACAGATTTCTTTGCCATTTTGCCTAAAGGATTAATAACACCAACTGTAGACAAAGTATGGTAGAGTTTAGGCTAACAGCTACAATTGTGCCCATGTGCCGTGTGCAAAAAAAACAAAACGCAGATTAACGAAAGGGAAAACAGTAACACCTTTTTTTGTATTCTTTTTTTTTAAGTTGCTTTATTTGTCTTAAATAATATAATCTACAATTTCTGTACAACATTTCTTTAATTCATCAATGGTGACACAAGCGGTAATCAGATGTCGCACTTCCATACGGCTGCTCGACTAAAAAAAATCTCGTAAAGTCTCGTACATAGAGTCTGGGATCGCTCCATTGACAAGCGTTAACTTCCTTGAAGGCGGGTACTCTGTTGAAGTTTAAAACTATTGGATCTGCCCAGAGCCACTCTGGATCTGCCATAACCAATAGCTAGCATTCACCATAGCCAACTCCTTCACCACTAACAGGGCTAGCTGGAAAATCAAACGAACCCTGTGGGGAGGAGGGCCACAACATCATGGCCACCAACAAAACTCAGCAAAGATTGTTCTTGCTCCGGCTCTAACTTCAGGATATTCGGCAGCGTTGCCACAACAGACCGAATGGCTTCGCTCCCACCTTTCTCCGCCGCCATTAGTGAACTGCAACTCAAACTAGCCAGCTGAACCAAGCTCTGTGTGTGTGTGTGTGTGTGTGACATGCGTATGTATTCGCACAAGCACCCATGGGAGGAGAAAAAAAGCCTTGTCTTTATTTTCTTGTAAAAAGCTTTTCTGAGAAGATGCTAACATTGGCATTTTAGTCATGTGTTCAACAAACACATCCCTGTTGCTGGGGATGAAACAATCCTGCCTAGAACAGCCGCCCATGTGACACACCTGAAGTGGTCACAAGTTACCTACCAAGAGGGTCAGAGGGTCAAAACCCACTACGTCCATCCCCAGAACGTTGTAGCAATACAGACGGGATTATCCATCGTGTTCCTAGCCTTGTTCTTAATCCTGTTTAAACCAGACTGTTAATTTCTGTCAGAGTGACAATGGTTTGATCTTGACAATCCAATTCAAATACATAACAATGTTATTTTCCCCCACCTGTTCACAGTTATAGTGTGCAGGCGCCTGTTAATTAAATGCCTTTCCTTTGAGCACTATATCACCTACCATGGGATTTAATTATCTTTTCTCCATTGATCACTTACTGGGGAGTGTGTGTGTGAGAGAGAGACAGACAGAGAGATGTACAAAAAAGTATGAAATGTCTGCTTTCTACCTGAAAGCCTGTTCAGGAAACAAAAACCTTAAACACTCTCTCTATTGAACAGCCTGATAAACAAGGCAGACAGTGACCAGTTACTGAGTCCTTATCCTCAACCCTAAATACCTCTTCTCACCTCAGTTCTCTATCTGGTGCACTTATCCTAATTTTTACTGTGCAGTGTGTGTGTGTGTCAGCCATTCCCTCTGTTCGCGATTGACCTGCAAAAAGTTGATTAGAAAAATCAGACTAATATGCCGAAATCCCAGACCTAGTACAGAAGCTAAATGAAAATTGAGCGGAAGTACGTAGGAGGGCAGAGCCAGGCTAGTTTGTTTCCCCTCCCCTACCTCTCTGTAAAGCTACCAGAGCTTATCTCAGTGTTCCTTTGCTATTGGTCGTTCTGCACGTCACTCATTATCCTCCTGTCTCCCTTGTACAATCAGAAGAGAATCCACCTCATTCAATAACTCCACCACTCCCAAGACCAACCTACCAACTTTTTATTGGGAGCAGGTTTAATAAAACAATATACACATTTTTTTGCCGAACATTCTAGTATTTTCCTTTGTTAAGTTTGGCCCTAGAAAGCTTCCGGTTTCAGACGTGCAAATGTTTGTTTTATTGAAGTCAGAGAGTTTATAAGCGTAGGGAGCAAGTTACTGCGGTCATTTGTCTTATTTTTAACACAACAATGTATTTTGGATCCTGTTGCTGTGTTGTCTATGGAGAATTATAGATGCCAAAACTAAATAATTAAATAATTGAATGGTTCAATACTTGAATAAATAATTATATAATACAAAGCTTAAATAAATGCCTAATTATATAATTTAATGCTTAATTGACATACAAAATGTATACATTACAAATTAAATGAGACACTAAATATATAAATGTATTTGTGTGTGTATATATATAGATTTATGTTTTCATGTGTTCACATTTATTTATTTATCCTTTCATTTATCCATGGTGTAACTTGATGCAGCAAAATAAATCTTTCGTCCCCCCTCAAAAGTCAGGGGGCAGGTTAAAGCCTCTGATTGGTGAATGAACAGTATTACACACCAGGCAGGCTCAACCAGTCGATCAAGCTCTCTTCGATCCAGAGGGATCCTCTATCGTCTCACTCTGCAGCCTAACTAGGGGTGTGAGATACTGCAAAATGTGGTATCCAGTGGCGGCTGGGAAGCCCCCGCAGCCCCCGCGAGGCGGGGGGGCCGCCATGCCCAGGGCTGGACTGGCCATTTGGCATACCGGGCCGACGCATTTTTGGGCCGAATCGCCGATATAATTTATAGTCTTTCTTTTTTCGGGCCGGCCAATAAAGAACTGCAGCGGCCCATTGGTTAATTTTCTTTATTGACACTGGCCTGACCCATTTAAATCCAGGAACCCCCTTCCCCTGAATCATAATATTGCCTCCCGCAGGCCTTGACACACGAGCTGTTCGCTACTGCGTATGCTGGTTTAGCATCGTTAAAGTTTAGCATCGCTAAAATGGAGAAACGACCACCAAAGCGCAAGGGAGGTGCAGAAAAGTTAAGGGAGAAAAAGATGTAGAAAAATCTACAGGTGAATGCCACAAAATGTGCAAAAATTTCGAACATGTTTGGGGGGGGGGCTTTAGCTGCTTCAACATCAGCATTACCTGTAGAGGAAGGAGGAGAGGTGGCTGTCTCAGAGAGGCCGAAACAGGCTACTGATAGTCAGGGAAGAAGCCGAGGAGGAGAGTGACCATGACAGGGCCATGGGAGCGAGTGAGGAAAAGATGGAAGAAAGAGTAGCCTAGTTGACGACGTGGTAAGGAGTAGGCAAATTAACAGGGACTCATGAAGGGAGGGAGGCTGTGTGTGTGTCTGTATTGTATTTAGCAGACACTTTTGTCCAAAGCCACAAAATATGAATCTTACATTTATTTAAATTAACAGTAAACAGTTTTAACAGTTGCTAAGCCAATATTAAGAAAAATAGTAATAATCACAATACAATATCAAATATCAATATGTATATATTTTTTTATACCATGTACAAATCATAACTCTAAGAATTAATTAATTTTTTAAGTGTAAGACCGACATAAGTCTTGAGACCCTCCTTGAAGGTTCAAAAACTATCACATGAACGCAGAACACTAGGCAACTCATATTATAGAATGCACCCATATTTTAAGGACTATCTGCAGGGAATGTGTCTGACCAGTCACGGTGGGTGTGGGCCGCCTGGGCCAAAAATGCCAGGGCCGATTTTTTTGTCCCAGTCCAGCCCTGCCCACGCCCTAAGGGCCCCGCCCTGCATATCAAAAAACAGACTAGGCCTATATAAAAAAAATATATAAAAAAACAAGGAAAACACTGAGGGCGCTCATTGAGAGCCCCAAGTTTCAACTGCCAGGTAAAGGAATTCCGTAATGTAGGCCACGTAACAGATCTTCATCCACTCCCATTGGGCTAAATAGTCTCAAAATCCCTGAATCTGGCAACAATGGCTTTTGCGTATCTTACGTGCCTTTTGCGCCATTACGCCTATTGAACGAGCACATTTCAAAAAAGCTAATCATTACGTTCTGCTAGATGACGGTAGAGACATGAGTAAAAGAAAATATGCAAGCGGTGCTCAAAAGCGCAGCAATAAACTGTTGTCTGAACAAGCTCGAACAAAACACCCGAAGATTACACACTTATTTAGACCAGCCAGAGAAGAATATTAAAGACATCTCCACAGACGAAACACTACCGCAGCCGCAGGTAGCAGCAGCACGTCTTCACCAGCAACCAACAATAAATATACTTGCTTAGCTTACTTATTGGCAAGAATAAATGTTTTCCTTTCCTCCATTGATTGTGTGTTATTTCTGCGATGCTATCCTTGGTGCTGAACTATCAGAAGGCAAGCGTTGTCTTTGGTTTTGAACAACGACAAATGTGTGGCGGCCTGCGGAAACCCTTCACATCGTGAACATTTGGGTCTTTTGGGTATTATACATATTTGAAAACTACAAACTCTCCTGAATACAAATCTGTTTACATCACTCAGATATCTTTATCACAACTTAAGTTACATCATTTTAAAGTTGACCTGTGTCATAAAAGTTATAAGGTAGAAAATTGCATTCAAAGATTCCACTCCGTTTCATTCTAATTCTGTGGCGAATATGGAAAGAAAATCCTTTTGTTCGTAATCACGTTGTGAATGTAAATGTCAGTTTAAGTATAGGCTACATTAATAACTTCTTAGCAAGTTATTTTTAAGTTTAACAGCCTGACTTCATTGATCAGTTGTTTGGGGATGCTGCAGCACTCAAAAGAGCAGGCAAACTAAGCATTTGATTTGAAATGGCTTGGAAATCTTGCTAGCTGACGTCCAAAAACCGTTGAAATTACTGTTTTTAATAAGTAAATATATACTTTTTGTACATTACAATGAAGTTTAGGGTGTTAACTGTAGAAAACATCAAAAATCTCAATTTTGACAGAAAACGATTTTCGATATTTTATGGTTAAGCCAAAATGAGCGGCCGCGACATCCGACGGGTTTCCGCAGGACGCCACACAAATAGGCTGCTGTTGTGCTTTTGTTATTTTTAAACTTTATTTCTCTCTCACATTGGTGAATATAGGCTATATTTAAAGGTAGACAGCAATGTATAAGATAGGATGGAGATGCATTTAGAGTGGATTTAGGGGAGGGGCCTCAAGCTCCGACTTTGCAGGGGGGGGGGCTCTGCAAAGATATCTGAGTGATATAAACAGATTTGTATTCAGGAGAGTTTATAGTTTCCAAATATGTATAATGCCCCATGCCGCCACACATATGCGCTAGTCATGTTAATCGATGGAGATGCCGGTAGCATAGCGACTAATGTACGAGACGCGCTAGCCGGATGTAGTTCAGGGCCTGTTATTCCCTTACAAAAAAAGTATGTTAAAGTATACTATAAGTGTACTAAAAAATGGATAGTACACTTTTAGTTCACTTTTGATATACTTTTAATAAGTATGCTTAGAAAATAGTTCACTTTTGATATACTTATAAGAAGTATACTTAGAAACAAAAAATGGTATACATTTCTTCTGGAGTAGGATGTAGGATACGTTTTCTTTTATTATACAGCAAAAACAGTCAAAATACTTAAGTACATTACAAGTTAACATTTTTAGATCCATCTTGTATATTCTAATTATTCATGTCTAGGAAAATATATTATGCATTGCACATTGAATCTTTTTTGTTACTGAAGCTGTAACCTTAATTACGGCCAAAACATTTTGAAGCCCTATAGTCTTATACGATACTAATAATTATATATTGGAGTATTAATGGAAAAAACGAAAAAACTACTTGAGAAAGAAGCAGGCAGAAGGGTTGCATTATGCATTTGAAGGTTATACTGTCAAACTGACTGAAGAGCGAAATAACAACGTGAAAAAATGAAGATAGCGTGGCTCATTGGCTGGTCAATTCCCATGATGCAAGGCGGTAAATAGTGTTAAAATGTGCTGATAAATTTGCAGTTTGTTCGAAATACAAATGTAACTCGGGAGTCAGATGGCTGAGCGGTGAGGGAGTCGGGATAGTAATCTGAAGGTTGCTAGTTCGATTCCCAGCCATGCCAAATAACGTTGTGTCCTTGGGCAAGGCACTTCACCCTACTTGCTTCAGGGGGAATGTCCCTGTACTTACTGTAAGTCGCTCTGGATAAGAGTGTCTGCTAAATGACTAAATGTAACTTCATGAATTTCGTTTTTTTATTGTGTCTGCTTAGAATGTAGTGTTTTGTTGCATGGTAATTGTCATTGTTGTGCTGGTTTACCATTGTAACCATGAGTTAAATGACTGTTACGTTTGATAAGAAGAGCTGGATTAAAGCAACACGATTCCAGACGCAGGAATTAGCTTCTTTCAGCTAATAATAAGTGTCACTTGGCGAGGGCCCCCGTTCTCGTCAAGTGATGCAAGATCGGTGGTGTTGGAGGGGCCCCTAAACATATAAAAATGATAGTAAATCATAGTAAATGGACATTTATTAAGTTTACTTCTTGAAGTACTAGTGATGGGAAGTTCGGATCATTTTACTGATTCGGTTCTTTGAATCTCGTTCAGTAAAATGAACGAATCTTTTTTCGAGTCATTCGTTCATTTCAACGGGGGGGGGGGGGGGGGCTATCCGTCCACTGCAAACACGTATCATATTCTCATGTAGGTTAGTGCATGACATGTGCACCAGCAGATACTATTTTAAAAGAAATTCCTGCATTAAAATAATGTATCGTGACAGTTTGTATGATTTGGTCATTTATTATCACACTAGCATTTAATTATCACGCCAAACAATTACACTGCACTAAACTGTAAGTGTAAATGTAAAGTGAAAATAACAAAACCAGTTATGATGTCAGTATAATGACTTGAGCGAATATCATTCACGTTTTACTAAAACAGCGGCCACGCGAAAGGGAATGAGGAAACTGTTTCCTCTACTTAAAAATACAATGCAGGTCACGTGAAAAATGATCCAAAGACTTGTAGAAAGACCGAGTCGGGAAATGAACGAATCGTTCGTTTCCTCTAGCTACCACTACAGAGCCTATGCAGGTCATGTGAAAAATGATCCAAAGACTCGTACCCGAAGACCGAGTCGGGAAATGAACAAATCATTTCTGTTTACTTGGACGAGCCTATGCAACAGTCCCGATGCGCGGCCACGAGAAAATGAACGAATCACTCTTTGAGAGGACTCGTTACTCCCGAGTCCTTGTAAGGATTCGTTCAAAATGAACGAATCGTTCACGAACGACACATCACTATGAAGTACTTACATTAATTGAAAGTGCACTTGAAAGTATTCCAAAATATATTTTGAAGTACTATAGGAAGTATACTTCATGAACTGAAAGTGCACTACACACATTACTTTAGAGTATTCAAAGGTATACTTTGAAGTACTTTAGGAAGTACACTTCCTAAACTAAAAGTGCACTACACAGGCTACTTTACAGTATTCAAAAGTAAACTTCAAATACACTATAACTGTACTTTAAAGTGTACTAAATGACCTAAAAAGTGGGCCAATTCAGTTTACTTAGTACAAAAATAGTATATAAATAAGTACACTGCTAGTATACTTTAGGTACCATGATAATAGTATACTTTTTATACTTAAGTATACTTACAAATTAAACTTGAAGTATACTTCTTTTTTTGTAAGGGTTGTTTACATTCCAAAAAAGGTCTGCATGCCATTATCTGTCACAGTTGAACCAATCTGTATTATTTTGTTACTGTTCATTTTCAGAAGAAAAGGCACATAGGTGAGAGCTGTCCATGATTATACTGTACTTACTATGTGTTGCTACCTTTATCTATACACACTAGTTAGTTCGGAGACATGCCAACTCTTGTAGTTTTGGTTAACTTATGTGTTAACTACGGTCATAGGTGCTGCTTCTATTTGTTTCTTTCCTTTTGTAAGTTAATGTATAAAAATAACCATCATTCTTCAATCCCTTGTCCTTTTAGTACACTCACACTGTTCTTCATCACTCACCAATCTGGTAAATTTTATGTTACGTTTCCCCCAATATCCCTAGACAACACAGCCAAGGGTGTGCAACAGTTCTATTCTCTGTTATCTACAGTATGATCCTTATGATATCATGACCATTGGCCACTTAAATTTAAAAAACAATGGTTCTTACCCTAACCAGTCGAGACCATAAACTTAACTTAATCATTGTTCAGTTAAGTTTGGGCCAGAAGCTGGCTCATGTGTTACACAGATGTGCTTGGATTAACCCCTCAATCACTGGACAAGGAGACCACAGAGGGGGGAGATAATGATACAGATAATGATCTGAGTTCTAACCCACTACAGTGTCGTAGCTAATGGCTAGAAGGGAGAAAAGTAAAGGTTCAATAGCCTGGTGTACTAGATTTACAGTCACACCAATTGGAGATGATGTTCTCCCCTCTGGTTCATTATGTTATATAGATGCCTTGGGACTGTGCAAGTGGACAGTGTAAAGCTTTTCAGTGTTTGTAGGATTACTTGGATAGACACTTACCAACTTCTTCCAAAAATGTAAACACGATAAAGTAATTAGTTTATCAGTTTATTCCCTTATCAGTTTATTCAGTTTATTCCCTTATCCAATCTACAATGCAATGTGACAAGCAGCTTAAAATAGTGGCACTGTCGACACCACCTACAGCTGGTGAGGTGTGTTGACCTGTGCTAATGATTTGCATCTGCGTGAGTTTTCTCCCCTCAGATGCTTCTGGAAATATATCATTTTGTAGCTTTTTTTGAACATTCAACCAATAATAACCATGCATTCACAAGTTACACAGTGACTGAGCTTGGTGAAGTTGGCTTCACAACAAAACAACATATTACTTTATTGATTACATAGAGCTTAACTAATTGCAGCATATTAGCTAGATACTTCCATCAAACACATACATGAAATCTATTATTATAGTATACAAATATATGTCCTTTGATACTCAATTCATAGTTCATAATTCAATATATGTCACTGTATCAAACAAAGTCTTAATATCTGAAGCTCATAGTTTTGGCATGCATTTGTGTATTAACTAATGAATCAGTAATTGATCAATTACAAAATTACTAATTGTTTAATTGATAATAAAAAACTATGTGGGAGGGTGTTTTGAGGTTCTTGCAGAAGTGTAAAAGTGCAGAAGAAAATAATGAAAGAGAATAATGGCACCTAGTCTGTTACCACAGATTACACCCAGCACAGAGTCTAAACTAGGGCCCCACACAAGTCCATAAGGAGGCCATGAATTTCTGCCATACGGTCAGTACCGTTATCTGGACCCTCAAGGTTACTCCCAGCTCCAGCCAGACTGTGCCTAATTGCCTGTGGGTGAGTGGGCATACCACACAGTGGGTTAGCAGCACACGCTTGGTTGACAGTTGCACTACTTTGCATAATAATTATCCATTAACAAGACCATTACGCCTACCAATTCACACAAGACAAAGGTGAGTCTTGTAGGTACTAAACAAAGTTGATATTGACATAAAATGTGAATGAAAACTTACTTCATGTACTGTGTGTCAGTAGTGAATGTTTTCATTCACTTTTGAAAGGAAAGCAAGCATGCGATTCTTTAGGCTGTCTATGTCAAGCACACACTGTCCTGCAATCCAGAAATATACTTTCCATAAATGTTTTACCCTTGGAGCATTCCCCTACTTTCTCATCCGGATAACTTCGCATTCTCATAATTCATCTCTAATCTAATAAGACTCAACACAACCAATGCACTAATCAAATTGTCTTGGAGAGAGCACATTTAGAAATGTCATTTCTATGAACCTTCTCTGCCATTTTGACCTATTCTGGTGGGGAATAATGTAATTCACCCCACGCCACACATGAATTATGTCCTAAAATTCCAATGATCTGCATTGGCCCTCTGCTGCTATTTTTAGATAATTAAACACTGAAATGTTCAATAGCCTTCACAATAAGCAATGCCAATTAAATCAAAAATCAAATGTCAATTAACAATATGAACTGGTGTCATGAATGGTAAATGATTAGCCACAATGATTTTGACTGACACTGAGGTACAGCTCTTTTCAGTTTTCGATAAGAAAGAAATGTTCAAATATTATCTGATAATAATGATGAACTTAAAATTGTTCCCAATTACTGTAGATATACTGTTTAATCACTCACAAAAACAACAAAGGCATTACTGTTCCTCATAATATCACTGATTGAAGATGGTTTAAATCATACCTCACTGACAGAACAGTGAGTGAACACTTGGAAGTGCAAGGTCCCGGCAACACACAGTCACCTGCGGGGTCCCCCAGGGGTCAGTCCTGGGCCCCATACTCTTCATCATTTACATCCTCCTCCTCGGCCATGTCATTAGCCGCCATGGAGTCTCATTTCACTGCTATGCCGATGACACACAACTGTACATGAAATCGGAAACACATCTCTGCAGCTTCGGAAAAATCATCTCTGTCTTCACTCACCACCTGTCTGGAGGAGATAAAGGTGTGGATGAAACACAACTTCCTCCAGCTAAACAGCTCCAAGACTGAGGCAATTCTTGTTGGCACCTCACATCAAATCCAGTCATCCTCCATAACCTGTATAACCATTTCTGGCCATGACATTCCCTTCTCCACAACTGTCACCAATCTTAGTGTAAAACCTTTGAACCTTTGAAGCCCATATCAAAAACCTCTGCAAGATTTCTTTCTACCTCAGAAATATTGCCAAACTCTGTTCCACTCTCACCTTAGCTGATGCCGAAAAACTGGTCCACGCCTTTGTCTCCTCCAGACTGGATTACTGTAACGCACAAGCGGAGCTGGTTCATGAAGGAGGACGTGAGACATAGCGCGCCACTAGCAACGCGTCATTTTATGCGCAGGGCACTCCCTCCTAATAGGGCGGGGTATATAAGGGGTTCCCGGCATATGCATCGCCAGTGCGACATAGACTTCAGTCTTCCTGCTGTTGTCGAGTGTGGGTGTCTACATGTCGTGTCTTTCCGGGTCTGAATTGGAGGAGTTCCATGGGGATTCATTGGTCGACGGTGGACCTTGTGAGGAAGCGGGAATCCCTCCAGCCGGAGGGTCCAAACCCCGTCGGAGTTCTCGTCTGGCGGTGAGACAGCCTGTCCCGATCGAGGAATGGCCCGTTCCTCGACTTCTGTGTGGATACTACGAGAAGGGCCTTAGTCCACCAGTCGGTATGTCACATGAGGAGTTATACCTTCATTTCATGGACGTGTGTGAGGAGGATGCCGGGGTTCCCATTCCCCGCAAAGCGCTGGGGAAGAGCAAGCGGGGTTCCGCTGCGGGTGCTGGCCTGGCCAAGAAACACAGAGCGGGGTCCGCAGGAGGCTCGGTCGTACCGGCGCCCGACCCCGTGCAGCTTCCTGCTCCCGTGCTGCGGCCCGATCCCGTGCTGGCGGGGGCCTTGGGTGCGGCTCCCGTAGCCGCGGCTGCGGGCGTGCTTACTGCAGTGCAGGAGATCCGGCCCTCGTACATCTTGGCCAGCGCGGTGCCGGACGCTGCCTCTGGGGCCTCCTTTCTGCCTCTGTCAGCCGCCGTTCCGGCGAGTCTCCGCGAGCAGATCCTTTCAGGTAAAGATGTGAACCTGGTGAAGATCTTGCTGTGTGGGCCTGAATCAGTCGAAAGCCGCTTGGTGGAGTGCGGTAATGTGGCTGTGTTTTTTCGGGACGCTGATCCCCGTCTGACTAAGAAGCTCACGATGTCCGAATTCGTCGTTGCTTTTGGGGTTTTCCGCGACGTCATGTGCGAGGGGTTCCCTGGGAGGCGAGTCGAACTGGACACCTATCTGGCCATCATAGCTGACCTGTCGCTCTCCTACGGGGGAACGCTGTTCTATGAATACCATAAGGGTTTCTCTGCCAAGGCAGCCCTCTACGTTCAGCGGTTTAATCTGCGTCTGGACTGGTCTGTGCTAGATCTAGAGCTGGTTAGCCGCACATTCACCGGGGTTCGTCCCCTGTCGTGTGTGGTGTGTGGGTCTTTCTCCCATCCTACTGGGCTTTGCCCTCTCATGGTGCCTTCTAAATGGGGGAACCTTCCCGTGACGCGAAGCCTGGTTCCAGCGGCATGGAGCGTCGCTCCTCCAGACGCCAGGTGGTTAATGCTGGTTCCGCTCCTCCCGTGTGCATGTATTTCAATGAGGGGGCCTGTACCTACCCTAATTGTCGATTTCTTCATGTCTGCAGTCAGTGCTCGGACGCCCATCCGAGGTCGACCTGCCCGCGTCGGTTCCGACCGGCGGGCAAGGGCATGAAATAAATAACCATCCTTCTACCCCTGTCTGACGCTTTGAGTGGTCACCCCAACCGATGTTTTGTGAATTATCTCCTCACTGGGTTGCGGAAAGGGTTTATGGCTGGGGTGGAATGTGTGCCCACTGTAACTCATGTGTGTCATAACTTGCAATCGGCGCTCAGGGAGCCCGACGTGGTCGATGCGTTACTTGCTAAAGAAATCGGCAAGGGGTATTTGTTGGGGCCGTTCGTGGAGTCGCCGTTTCCCGTGTTTCGCGTCAGTCCCATTGGCGTGGCTACTCGCAAATATTCTGGCAAAAAACGCCTGATTGTTGACCTGTCGGCTCCGCACAATACTCGGGTCCCTAGCATCAACAGCCTGATTCCGTCGGAGTCGTTTTCTCTGTATTACACTACCATCGATCACGCGATTCGGTTAATCAAACAGGCAGGCGTGGGCGCCTGGCTCGGGAAGGCCGATATCACCGACGCGTTCAAGGTGATGCCCCTTCACCCGTCGCAGTGGCACCTGTTCGGCGTTAAATGGCGGTCGCAGATGTATTTTTATGCTCGCCTGGCTTTTGGCTGCCGCAGCAGCCCACGCATTTTTGACACTCTGGCCGAGGCTCTGTGTTGGGTTTTGCTGAACGTGCACAGGTTGCCGTTTGTCCTGCACCTGCTGGACGACTTCTTGGTGGTGGATTTTCCCTCCTCACCGCCGGCTCGGTGCATCTCGGTGGTGAAGGCCACATTCGAGCATTTGGGCGTGCCGCTCTCGGAGGAGAAGACGCAGGGGCCTCTCACGTCCATCGAGTTTTTGGGCGTCCAGCTGGACAGCCTGTTAATGCGTGCGTCGCTCCCGGCGGAGAAGCTTGAGCGGGTCCCCACGGTCGGTCGTTTGTCTCCCATCTGCTCGTCGTGGCTTAGTCTGTTACGGCGCTGCACGACATTGTGCGTTTGGATGAGGGTTGCCAGTCCGATTTGCGTTTTTGGGCCGTGCTTTGCGAGCATTGGAACGGTTTGTCGTTTTTTTACAACGACGAGGTGGAGACCTCCAGCGCCATGGCGTTCTACACCGATGCGCCGTGGTCCGTTGGGTTTGGGGTTTTTTTTCGCGAACGAGTGGTTCAGCGAGTCGTGGCCCGTTGAACTGGAGTTTCTGGCGCGCGATTTCAAATCCACAGCATTGTACGAACTGTATCCTATTGTTGTAGCGTGTCTTTTGTGGGGTAAACACTGGTGTAGGAAGAGGATTGTGGTGTTCTATGATAACGAGGGCACGGTGAACATCATCAACAAGGGTAGATCTTCCGTGGCATTGATGAACAAATTAGTGAGGCGTCTGACCTGGACATGCATCACAGGCAACTTCGTGTTGCGGGCCGCATACATTCCTGGGTTACTCAACAATGTGGCTGATGCTCTGTCACGTTTTCAATTTCAGGAGTTCCGGGCACTATGTCCGGAGGCAGAGCCGGGCGGCCTGGTGTGCCCAGCGTTTCAGGAGACACTGTTAGATTAGACAGGTCGCTAGAAGGCTACATGACGGTCGCTGCTCGATACATGCGAGCAGGCTTAGGCAAGGGCACATTAAAATCCTATGATTGTGCTTGGTTGTATTACTGTTCCTTCTGCCGCGCACTCGATACACCCCATCACCCGGTGAGCCTGCTTGTCGTATGCGCATACATCGTTCACTGCTTCACCTCCCGGAAGCTCCAGCCGTCGACAATCAAGGCAGCGGTGGCCGGCATTCAGTTTCATCTCAGATGTCTGGACCTGTCTGTGCAGAGCCTGTTGGGGAACCCGTCGGTTCGGCTACTATTCAACGGGCTGCGGAAAGAGCAACCGCAAGGCAATGACAGGCGACTTCCCATAACCCTTCCTATACTTCAGCACTTGGTGTCAGCGTTGCGGGCGGGTTGTTTTAACGTTCCCACTGATGTCATGCTAGAAGCTGTGTGTCTCATGGCTTTTTATGGGTTCATGCGGTGCGACGAATTCACTTGTCAGTCAAGCACATTTCAAACTATGCACGATCTCACCCTCGGCGATTTAACCATGGATACGGGTATGTACACAGTGGTGTTGAAACACAGCAAGGGTGTGAAGGCCGGCGTGAGTACTCCTGTTGTCGTATCGCGGAATAACTCAGCTTTCTGTCCCCTCTCCTCCATGGCGAAATATCTCCGATGGCGTTCGTCCACGGCAACGAGCGAGCCCCTGTTCGTCACCGATGCTGGGAAAGCCATGACCCGTTACTGGTTCACTGGGAGGCTCGGAATCCTGTGCCGGCGCTGTGGTCTGGACCCCAAGCTGTACACGGCGCACTCGTTCCGGATTGGTGCGGCTACGTCAGCGTCTCAAGTGGTCTCAGCCTCGACGCTGAAAGTCATGGGTCGTTGGTCATCTGCAAGTGTTCAACGTTACATCAGACTGAATGCCACTGATGTTCTGGAAGGCCAGAGGAGAATGGCTTCCACTCTCCCTACCTCTCAATAACATGCTTTCACGTGTGTATCGCATTTTCTTTCACTAATACCATGTATATGTGCATACTAACCATAATAAATGTCGTCAGGTGGCTGGCCGGGCGCGGGTATACAGCAGCACGTAACAGGCGACAAGCCACCATCAACGTTGGTAAATCGAGGCCGTGCCTCAGTTGGGAATACGAGGTGTGTCTCAGTTGGTAAGTAGAATCCGTGCCTCAGTTGGTATGTCGAGGCCGTGCCTCAGTTGGTAATTCGAGGCGTGTCTCAGTTGGTAGGTAGAGGCCGTGCCTCGGTTAGTATGTCGAGGCCGTGCCTCGGTTGGTAATTCGTGGCCGTGCCTCAGTTGGTATGTCGAGGCCGTGCCTCAGTTGGTATGCCGAGGCCGTGCCTCAGTTGGTATGTCGAGGCAGTGCCTCAGTTGGTATGACGAGGCAGTGCCTCAGTTGGTATTTCGGGGCAGTGCCTCAGTTGGTATGACGAGGCGGTGCCTCGGTTGGTATGTCGAGGCCGTGCCTCAGTTGGTATGTCGAGGCTGTGCCTCAGTTGGGAGGTCGAGGTTTGCATCAGTTGGTATGTGAGGCTATGCCTCAGATGGCACCACTTCAATCGATTCATTCAGTCACGAGATGCATCGGGGCACCAGGGCACTGGGATTCAATGCTGAGGTATGTATGGGTAACATGACGCTCATCTCATTCTTTTCAGGGGCACCACCTACACACAGTAGTCTCTTCATGGTCTCGTTTGGCATGTGGTTTTGTGTTGGGGAATGCGTCGCTGCTCTCTGCTCGGAGGTCGAGACGGTGTCTCGTTGGATGCGGCAGGGAGCCGATGCGAGCAGAACCACAATGCCAAATCAAATGTACAATCGTGTTTTGTATAGTGTGAAATAAAGTATTCGTAAAGTCATACTGAGTCCTCCTGCCTGAAACAAGCGGAGCTGGTTCATGAAGGAGGACGTGAGACATAGCGCGCCACTAGCAACGCGTCATTTTATGCGCAGGGCACTCCCTCCTAATAGGGCGGGGTATATAAGGGGTTCCCGGCATATGCATCGCCAGTGCAACATAGACTTCAGTCTTCCTGCTGCCTCCGCCTCCCCGGCCTCCACCCTTGGTTCTGTTTTCTGTTTCCGGTTTCAGGGGGAATGCGTCGCTGCTCTCTGCTCGGAGGTCGAGACGGTGTCTCGTTGGATGCGGCAGGGAGCCGATGCGAGCAGAACCACAATGCCAAATCAAATGTACAATCGTGTTTTGTATAGTGTGAAATAAAGTATTCGTAAAGTCATACTGAGTCCTCCTGCCTGAAACTTCTCATTGGGATCCCTAACAAAAGCCTGCAGAGATTGCAGTATGTTCAAAACAGTGCTGCAAGGATCCTGATGAGAGTACAGAAATACGACCACATCACACCCATTCTCCATTCACTTCATTGGCTTCCCGTTTCTGCCAGGTTTGAATTCAAGGTCTCCCTTCTCACCCATCAGTGCATCCATGGAAATGCTCCCCCCTACCTGAAAGAACTACTGACCCCCACAACTACAGCACGATCCCTCCGCTCAAAAGATTCAAACCGCCTCCATCTCCCCAGGACTAAGCTCAGCACCATGGGTGACCGGGTTTCTGTTCTGCCGCGCCTCGGATCTGGAATGCCCTCCCCGACCATCTGAGGGCACCTCAAACCACTGAGACTTTAAGAAAATTACTAAAACATTTATTTTTAGCAGATATTATGACCTGTTTACGCTCCTGTTTCGCCCGCGTGACAAAAATGCTGCCCCCCCCTCCCTCAGTTACGACGCACTAAATTCTAACAAATATATTTTTTAGACGCTACACATGTTATACATCATTGGAAAGCTACGATTCTTGTGCTTCCATTGAAATAAACCAATTCAAGATCAAGTCGCAATAGCAAGCAAAGTCAACGTCTTTTTCCGGTGAACATTCCTTCAACAATGCCAAAGAAAAAAGTTTTACTCACCCTAAGTGGTTCAAATAGGTCCAGGGGCCTCATTTATCAACCGTTCGTACGCACTAAAATGTGCGTAAACCGTGCGTACGAATGAATCCACGCAAAAGTAGCGATTTATCATGCCAAGAGATTTCTTGGAAGTGTGCGTAAATCTAAGAATGGTCAATACTATGCGTAGCTGAGTACGAACAATTCCAAGTGGTGAAACAAGGCAATTGCATCGTGAACACGGGAACTATATAGGCCTATAAGATTGAAATAAATAATGAAAGCATTTTGCAAGGATTTCCATGAAATAAAATTAAAAAATCATGAAATATTGTAATGATATAGCCTAATTGAACACCATAAGGGGAGTTGTTAATATTGTCGAATTGATGTAATGTAGTGTAATGTTACAATATGCTTGTGGACCACTATAAAAGACAGTCAATTAACACGGAATATCTAAGAGAAGATGGCAGATCTAGCTGTGTTGGAAGATTTAGCACACGCCGCATTTCGCCGAGAGCGCATTTTCAGAGACAGATATGACTTCTTTGCAGAAAGTAATGAGTGGCTCATTAGTAGATATCGTTTCCCTAAACCCATTTTAGTGGAATTATGCGAGGATCTAAGACCAACTCTACAAAGACCAACAAGGAGAACGAATGCCATTCCAGTGCACATTCAGGTGCTATCCACCTTGGGTATCTTGGCGACGGGCACTTTTCAGCGTGAGCTTGCTGATCGGTCTGGCATCTCACAACCCTCCATCAGCCTAACGATGCCTGCTGTTTTAAATGCAATAATCAGTAGATCCCGTCAGTACATACTTTTCCCATATACAGTAGCACAACAGGTAGAAGTCAAACAAGGCTTCTTTGCGGTCGATGGCTTCCCAAACACAATTGGAGCGGTGGACTGCACCCACATTGCAATTAAAGCACCATCCCTGAACGAGTTCAATTACGTGAACAGAAAAGGCTTCCACTCAATTAATGTGCAAATCATCTCGGATGCGCAAAAGAACTTGTTGAATGTGGTAGCGAGATGGCCGGGGGGAACGCACGACTCATTCATTTTGCAGAACAGCAACGTTGGCCTTCGCTTAGAGGAGGGAGCTGTTCAGGATGGATGGCTTATTGGTATGTATTGCCCAGGCATCAAGTACTTGCCATTAGTGTATTCTATTTGCCTATTGGTTTCCGTGTAGGAGACAGAGGTTATCCATTGAAACCGTGGCTGATGACTCCTTTGACCAATCCTGTGACGGCACAGGAGAGAGCCTATAATGCTGCACACAGTCGCACAAGGTCGATCGTGGAGCGCACAATAGGAACTCTGAAAGGCCGGTGGCTCTGTTTGTCATCTGCTGGGGGTGCTTTGCAGTATACACCGGAAAAGGCTTGCAACATAGTCATGGCCTGTTGTGTACTACATAACATGGCCATCAAGCATGGCATTCCACTTGTTCAGGAAGACCAACCTGACGAAACGATGCCAGACGCACCACCTTTCCAACCTCCAAATGCCTTGGCAGTTCAAAGGAGGATGGAGATTATTCAACGTTTTCGAGTAAGTACCTCCCCAAGAAGAGAACAGCCCACATGCCTTCAGCTCATTTATTTAACATTTGACTGGCACAGTTAACCAGTTGTTGTAGGGATTTGTTAATGTCATTGAGTGCAGTGCAGATGCCAGTTAATTTCTCATTTATATCTTTGATGGAGTTGATGATTTCGTCTTGTTTCTGTAGGACTGAGTCTGTCAGGACCCTTGGTTCACGGCTTGATGTGGCGCGGGAGCGTGGCGCCTCACTGTGGGTCGCAGCGGGGGGGAAGACGCCTCACTGTGGGTCGCAGCGGGGGGGAAGACGCCTCACTGTGGGTCGCAGCGGGGGGGAAGACGCCTCACTGTGGGTCGCAGCGGGGGGGAAGACGCCTCACTGTGGGTCGCAGCGGGGGGGAAGACGCCTCACTGTGGGTCGCAGCGGGGGGGAAGACGCCTCACTGTGGGTCGCAGCGGGGGGGAAGACGCCTCACTGTGGGTCGCAGCGGGGGGGAAGACGCCTCACTGTGGGTCGCAGCGGGGGGGAAGACGCCTCACTGTGGGTCGCAGCGGGGGGGAAGACGCCTCACTGTGGGTCGCAGCGGGGGGGAAGACGCCTCACTGTGGGTCGCAGCGGGGGGAAGACGCCTCACTGTGGGTCGCAGCGGGAGCGTGGTGCCTCACTGTGGGTCGCAGCGGGGGGAATACTTGCCTCTCCCAGGATGACTCCGGAACTGTCTCCACTCACTGCAATTTATGGAATTATTTGATTACTGCATCAGAGCAGATTATAATTTCCTGTCAAATAAAGTGGTGACCACAATATTGACAACACTGTTGAAAATCAAATTATTCTACTTACCTTCAACCTGACCACGAGTAGACACCGGTGAATTGGACACGGTAGGACCTGCGACTAGGTCACTGTCTCCACCTGACACAATTCCAGACAGCGATGTTTCTCCAATAATTGCTGCAATTCTTAATTGCATGGGAGAAACGCTCGTCTCAACTTGTCCACCTCGAGTTGCAGCAATGTCTCGCCTGTGTGCGGCTACGGCCTTTTTTGCACTTGATTTTAAATCAAACCACTTTTTTTTTATATCTGCCAATGAGCGCCTCTGAGAAGATGCTGCGTTAACAGCAATCGCTACCTTTTCCCAAAGCATATTCTTTTTTTTGTTGGTCAAAACACCGCTAAGTGTTCCAAATAAAACTTTGTGGTTGCACTCAACCTCCGACACTAAAACCTCAATTTCGTTTTGCGAAAAATTATTTTTCTTTCCTTTCTTTTCTTGCTCCATTTTCATTACCAATTTCTAGTTGAACTTGTTAGCTCCCTTTTTATTGGTGGTGATTAAACTAATTTAGATAATATGGGGCGTTTCGTATGCAAATGCTTGTGTTCGTGCACGAGTTTATAGACTAAGAACAGGTGAGATTTATCAAGGATAATCTCCTTGAAGTGTGCGTACGGCGCTCGTACGAATGTTTGATAAATCGCACCTTCAACTGTTCGTGGGAATATTCCAAAGCTCCACGTAAGAACAATTTCTACGCACGCTTGATAAATGAGTAAGTAAGTAAGTAAGTAAGACTTTATTTATATAGCACATTTCATACAAGAATTGCAGCTCAAGGTGCTTTACATAAAATCAATAAAAACAATAATACAAGTGATAAACAATTCAAACAAAAATAAAAATCCCAATAAGATCTCTGTTCAAGAGAGAAACCAACTTTAAACATGCATCTTAAAAGTAACAATAATATAATTAATAAAAGTAGGAAAACCCTTTTGAGATAAAATTACTTAAATGCTTCGGTAAAAAGGTAGGTTTTAAGCTGTCTTTTAAAAATGTCTAGAGTGTTTGCTTCCCTAATATTTATGGGTAATTTGTTCCATAGTTTTGGGGCGTAATTGACAAAGGCCGAATCACCAATCTTCTTATGACTGCTTCTGGTGACCTCTAATAGGCCTGCATTTGATGATCGCAGTGTTCTAGCTGGTGTGTAGTTTATAAAGGAGTTAGCAATGTAGCTAGGTCCTTGTCCGTGTAGAGCTTTGTATGTGAGGAAAAGGACCTTAAAGTCAATTCTGAAGGTAACAGGGAGCCAGTGTAAAGTAGCTAGGACAGGACTAATGTGTTCTCTCCTTTTAGTTTTGGTTAATAATCTAGCTGCAGAATTTTGAATGAGCTGTAGTCTTTCAGTGGTTTTCTTGGGAATACCAGTGAAAAGTGCGTTACAGTAGTCCAGCCGGCTGGATATAAAAGCATGAATTAACTTCTCTGCATCATTTTGGTTTATGAATGGTCGTAACTTTGCTATATTCCTCAGGTGAAAGAAAGCTGTTTTGGTCACTTTATTAATGTGAGAGTTGAAATTCAAATCTGAGTCCAGGATTACACCGAGACTCGTCACCTCTGGTTTAAGACAGGGGGTTAAACCTCCAAGATTCTTAATAAGCATCTCTCTTTTGGATTTGGGGCCACATAGTAGGACTTCGGTTTTGTCTTCATTTAATTTAAGAAAGTTAGCGTTCATCCATTTGTTTATTGCCAACAGGCAGTTGGTAATGGAATTGATGGCCGTTGCATCATTGGGTTCAGTGGATATATATAGTTGTGTGTCATCCGCATAGCTATGGAAATCTATGTTATGTTCTCTGATTATGTCGCCGAGTGGTAACATATAAAGAGAAAAAAGTAATGGACCTAAGCAGCTTCCTTGAGCAACCCCGTAGCAGTTCTCATGTTTCTCTTCCTAAGGTCACCTAAACTAACATAAAACTTCCTTCCTGTGATATATGATTTCATCCAGTTCAATACACTATCCGTGAACCCAATAAGCTTTTCCAGTCTATTGATTAGGATGTCGTGATCAATTGTATCAAATGCTGCACTGAGATCTAACAGGATAAGGATAGAGACTTTATTTGCATCAGAGTTTAGTCTGAGGTCGCTAATTATTTTGGTGAGAGCAGTTTCAGTACTGTGATATTTCCTGAAACCTGACTGCGAGACTTCCAGGATGTTATTTTCTTCAAGAAAATAATTTAATTGGACTAAAACTATCTTTTCCAGTACTTTACTAATAAATGGAAGGTTTGATATTGGTCTGTAATTTGCAAGTAGACTGTTATCCAATTTGGGTTTCTTTATTAGGGGCTTTACAACAGCTGTTTTGAAGGCATCTGGGAAAACGCCAGTTCTAAGGGATGTGTTTATAATCTCTAGCACCGGACCTGAGACACTATCAAACACTCGCTTAAAGAATGTTGTGGGTATAGGATCAATATCTGAGGTTGTGGAGTTAGATTCGCTGACAATTTTGGAAAGTTCACTAAGTGTGATACAGGTAAATGTGCTCATGGTTATGTTGCAGAATCTACTGATGTCAGTTTCGACCCCACTATTAATAATACTAGCTCTGATCAAAGTTATTTTGTTCTTGAAGAACAAAGCAAGCTCTTCACATTGAACTACTGAGGATGGAGGTGGAGCAGGGACAGTGTTTAGCAGCTGGTCAATGGTGGAGAAAAGAACTCTGGAATTTCTGGCATTTTCTGTAATAATGTTGGAGAAATATTCTCTCCTTGCTAGACGGATGGTTTTGTTATAGGTGGTTAGTGTATCTTTGTAGATATCGTAGTGGATAGTGATCTTTGTTTTCCTCCATTTTCTCTCTGCTGCACGGCATTTTCTTTTTGTTTCACTAACATTTTTATTTCTCAGCCATGGGGAGGTTCTGCTTGTGCACTTCTTTTTGGTTTTCAGTGGTGCAACAGAGTCTAACACAGATAATAGTGCTTCATTGAGGTTCTCTACCATTTCATTCAGAGAGCAATCATGGTTAGTCGGCTCATATAGAGCAAATTGTTCAGAAAATTTCATCATAGCTGTATCGTCTAAATATCTTCTATGGACTAAGAATTCTTTTTTGGTTTTTGTTAGGATAATTTCCACATTAAAAAGTATATAATGATGGTCTGAGAGGGGTAGATCAGTTATTGAAATATTATTGATATTTAGTCCAGTTGTTATCACTAGATCTAGTGTGTTTCCGTGTCGGTGTGTTGGGTCTGTTATGTGTTGAGTTAGATTGAAACTGTCAAGGAGATTTAAGAGCTCAATAGTTCTTGGGTCTGCTTTTTTATTTACTTGGATATTTAAGTCTCCGTTTAAAACTACTTTGTCATATCTAGTGACACATAGTGATAATAGTTCAGAGAATTCTTGTATGAATATTGGCGAGTGCTTGGGTGGCCGATATATAATAACAAAAAGTATTGATTCGGTTTTGAGCTCTATAGCAAGATATTCATATGATGTGAATTCACCTAGCTCAGTGATTTTGAACAACAGTTTAGAGGAGAAAATAGCTGCGACTCCTCCACCTTTTTTTGATGTCCTAGAAACTTGGTGAAAGCTGTAATCGGGCGGACACGCTTCTATCAAAGTTGCTGTTGCCGTGTCATTGTTTAGCCAGGTTTCTGTTAGACAGATGCAGTCTAAGTTGTTTTCTTTGACCAGATCATTAACTAGAAAAGTTTTGTTATTTAGTGATCTAACATTTAGAAGGGCCAGTTTCATCTGTGGGGTATTAACAGATAAAACAGGGGTAGATAAATCTGTTGGAAGAATATGGATAGTTCTGTGACTTCTAACACTAGTTTCAGGTTTGTAACCATGCATTTTACCATGCCATTTTCTGTTTGTGATGATGACCGGTATGTCCAATGAAATAGCATGGTGGCTGTCCTAGCGTAGCTTTTCTTTGGGATAGTCTCTGTCACTGAGCTGTTCCATCACAAGGGAATTCATCCGGGGGGTGCAGATCTGTGCAGGGCCCATGTCCTTGCAGGAGGCTGTTTGAATGTTCTGTTCTGTTCCATGGGAGGTTGTTTGGGATGCGTCAGTCAGCTTAGACACAACAGGGATAGGGAGAGAAGCTTGATTTGTGGTCAGGAGCACGTGATTGATATTTGCTGTTAGTAGTCGAGATCCTCTACGGTTTGGGTGGAGTCCGTCAGCTTGAAAACGGTCTGCGCAGTTCCAGAACACATTGAAGTTGTCGATAAATCTCAGTTTGTGTGTCAGACAGACAGATGCCAACCATGTGTTGAAAGATAGTAGTCGACTGAAGGCTTCTTTTCCTCTGCGAAAGCATGCAATCGGTCCACTGATGAATACATCTTGATATCTGTTGAGTGTGTTCAGTAGCTGGGTGAAATGTTTTTTAAGTATCTCAGTGCCAGTTTTCTTGTGTAGGATATCAAACGAGCCAGTGTGGATGATAATCTTAGGGTTGTTTGGTTTATTGTTGAGGATTGTTTGTACCTCTGACGACAGTTCCTCGACAGATGTGTTGCTAAGACAAATATTTTCTGTCTTTGCCAGTTTAACATGTGCTGTCATGGCATCTCCAATCAAGATAGTGGCCATATGTGGTGTTGTGTTTGCCTTGTCAGTAGCTGCGGGGCCAGTTCTTATCTTATTTGGGTTAGCAATGATAGGACCTTGTGCTAGGCCAAGGTTAGACACTGCGTTAGTGCTAGCAGTAGATTCTATAGTGCTAGCAGTGTTAGCTCCTCTAAGTGTTGATGGGCTGTGGGTAGTCTTAGCATACCTTGGATCTTGATAATCCTGTGATATTGTTGTCTGATTAGGCTTGATAGGGGGTCGAACAGCGCCCCGAGTGGTCCGAGAGGGGCTTGGAGTGAAATGGGGGACTCCCGGTCGCAGCAGACGATGATGTGTTGGATTTGCATGTGTGTAGTAGCTACCGTCATGGTGTGTCGGCGATCTGGGCCCTTCATGTTTGTTAGCTGCGTGGCTAGCACTCCTGTGCCTCTTCGCCTTGGATTCCACACACAAGGGAGAGAAAGTTCCCAGTGGTTCGAAACTGTTTCTGAGTGTGACAGGAGGAGAGGTGATGCGGGAAGAGTTTCTGCCTCGCTTTTTTTGCTGTTTATCCTTGGTGACAGTCCCATCTCTGATGAAGGTAGAAGCGGCGCTAGGCCTCTTTGGTTTAGCGCCGAGAGCAGGCCATGACTCATCCGGTCCAACGGCCGGTGGAGAGAAAGCTGATTCCAAGGGTGGCTCATTGGCAGGTAGCTTAGCCTCCGGGCTAGGTAGCATGGAATCTATAAAGTCTTCGGTCTCTCTGATATCTAAGAGGGTTCTGACTCTTAGCTCCAGTTCGACTATCCTCTGAGTAAGTTGTTTGCAGTCATTACAAGCCATAGTTCTACAGGGAACAAGCTTAAGTTTGCTTGCCTGTGGTCAGTCTTGGAGGGCAGCCCAAAATACTTCTGTTCTCCTTGGGCTTCAGTCCTCTTAGGTTGTTCCTTTTTGTAGTATTTGATTTTGAGTAATATCTTCAAAAACTATCCAAATGATTGAAACTTCAGAGCATTTCTCCGTGAATAACTAGACAATACGATAGAAGCCAAGCAGGGAAGCAAGCAGGGAAGGTCAGGGGGAGGAGAGGGAAAGAAAATGCGACTGCCTTCGTTGAGAGTGTAATCCAGAGACGCCCCAGGTGTGCAAATCATGCCATCAAAACTTGATCTGCTTACAGTCCCAAGGGTTCAAAGTATCTAACCATGGAAAGTAATTCGTCCAAATACAATGTTTTACGTTCATGAATAGCCATTATCCTTTGTTTCATTATGCAAGTTAGCCGACGGAAGAAACAACTTGTTCACATAAAAGTGTTCTTTTCTCCGGTTAGCAACGGAGTATTTACAATATGAAGGCATCAAAATGTCCGTTGAACCCTCCCCTTTTGATTGACACCTTGTTTGACCCAATAGGAGCTTCCATGCCCCGTTGACAGCCCTCTAAATCCAACTAGGTCTGTGCGTCCTGCGCCCCCCCGCCCCCCCCCCCACACTCATTCTAAACAAATTTCTCGAACTGGCTTCGACTGGCTCTGAAATTAGCTCGTTAGCCTTGTAGCTGACAGCTAGCTGAAAATGCCAATACCTCATTTGTATGCGTCTGTGGAGCCTTCAAAATAACAGTCGATTGCGCAATATGGTTGACAGAATCAGTGTTCTTTATGCACCAATCCTTGGAATCAGATAAAGCACTCCAATGTGTTCATGCTTCAGTTTTTGTGTTTCAGTAATACTAATTAGGGATTTAGCTATTATATATGATAGTTCTAAGTACCACCTTTCATTAGAGATAACAATTATGAAAAATAATACCTTTTTATCCTGAGTATTTGACCTTGGTTACAAAGGGTCATTTTGGAGTCTCCAAAAGGCCCTTTTAGAAAATGCCTGGATGTACTCTTATAAAAACATGTGCCAAATATGAATATATTGTGGTATTATGTTTGACTTTTGATTTGAATTGGGTAAGGCTTCAACCTGTGGTCCAATTTAGTCTTCCAGCTAATACCTACCACCTCTAGGCCTCTTCAGGCCTCTGTTTTCAAAACAAAATCTAGGCGGAAATAGAAATTTTCACTTTCCTTGTGTTCAAGCTTCTATTACTCAACACTAGTAGGACTGACAGGGGTCCTGACAACAGGGGACATAACTTCAGAGTGTCAGCTTTCAAAAGAGATCATTTACATGCATGTACTCCAAATGGTTCAAGAACAGCTTCCAATTTACTTTGGGTATGCTGTTTAGGCGTTTTTAGGCACATTTAACAGGAGGCTTAAGAGGATCTAATTGTATTTTATATTGATGTTCTACCTTGTTTTATTATCTTAACTGTAGCACTTTGAGATTTGTTTTCAAATTAAAAGTGCATTAGAAATAAAATGTATTATTATTATTAAGACTATTTCCCATATTATCTAAGGGATTTGTAAATTAACAAATAATTTGAACTGGCTCAATAAAATTACTCCCCTCTTTAACAGACTATGTAAAGGATAAGGATCCCCACGTATACCAGACTATTTCGGTCTATGTAGATTGCTTCAGATAGGCAAGGATTTCTGCTTGAGCCTAAAAGGTCTAAACTAACGTAAAATATTAAAGTGCTCTTTCAATTACTTAATGTCAAAGTGGAAGATATTTTGATCTTTCCCCCTCTCTCTCTAAGCACTAAATAAGGACCCTTTTATATTGTATATGTCTCACCCTATTGTTGCTATGCCTAGAATAATCACTACCATGAAATAATTGAACAGCAGAACTCACTGTGTAGGGACAGGAAATACCAAAATGCAAAACAAGTAAAGTCTTGCTGTTTGGATGCTGTGTTGGATGTTCCCATACAGGAGCTCTACAGCTGAGACATGCAGGATCAGTGGGAGACATTGGATCACCATTCAATTCTTATAATACTGCTACTCCAGAGAAGGACAGAGACAGAGAGAGATGGAGAGAAAAAAAGCGAGCTGGAGAAAGACTCAAAGAGGGAAGAGGAAGAGAAACAGCCTTATTCAAAAAAGAAAAGGTAAACTTTAAGGCTTTCACAGTGTCCGCTACTCAGACACATCAAATTTCCCAGCACCTTCAGACTGAAGACACGTGCACGCGCACTCTGTCTCTGGGATCGATCATATTGACAGCTGATATGCAGGGGAGGAGGCTTCTCACCAATAAATGGTCTTACCTGAAGACTTGTGAACCAGACAACACTTTGTAGCACAATGGTGTGTGATGTTTTTGTCTCCTTGTGGGCCGGCCGCAAGCAATAAAGCTTTGTTAAACTTGTTCACCAACTGACTGTGCAATGCTTGATAGATTAATATTCCTGACACATGTCAAATGTTTTAACTGATGAAATGTACCATTTTAAGGAAAAAATAAGGTCATTTTGAATTTGATGTTAGGATGGCGCAACAAAAGGCTGGAAAAAGTGTTACAAAAAATAAACGGCTGGAGGAACATTTTGCAACTAACTAGGTTATTTGCAAACAGGTCAGTACATGATTGGGTATAAAAAGCGTAAATTTAGAGTCTCTCAGAAGTAAAGATGAGCAAAGGTTTACCAATCTGCGAAAACCTGCATCTACATATTGTGAAACCATTTCAGAATAATGTTCCTCAAGTCAAATTGCGAAGACTTTGAATATATCATCATCTACAGTACATAATATAATAAAATTATTATGAGAATCTGGAGAAATCTATCTGTAAGGGACAAGGAGGAAATAAATTCTGCATGCCTGTGATCAGGCGGCACTGCATAAAAAACAGGCATGATTCTGTATTGGAAATCATTGCATGGGCTCAGAAACACCTCCAGAACTCATTGTCTGTAAACATAGTTTGCTGTGCCATCCACAAATGCAGTTTAAAGGTCTATCATGCAAAGAACAACCCACACGTGAACATGATCCAGAAACACTGCCATCTTCTATGGGCTAAAGCTGATTTAAAATGGCAAAGTAGGAAAACTGTTCTGTGGTCAAACAAATTGAAATTATTTTTGGAAACCTTGGATGCTGCGTCCTCCGAAGTAAAGAGGAGAGGGACCAACCGGCTTGTTATCAGCGCTCAGTTCAAAAGCCTGCATTTCTGATGGTATGTGCATTAGTGCCTATATAATGGTCAGCTTGCACATCTGGAAAGGCAATATCAATGCTGAAAGGTATATAGAGCAACATTTGCTTGCATCCAAGCAACATCTTTTTCAGGGAAGGCCTTGCATATTTTAGGAAGACAATGTTAAACCACATCCTGCATCTGTTAAAACTGCATGGCTTCGTAATAGAAGAGTCCGGGTGCTGAACTGGCCTGCCTGCAGTCCAGACCTTTCGCCAGTTAAAAACATTTGGTGGATCATGAAACAAAAAATATGACAAAGACCCAGGACTGTTGAGCAGCAAAAGTCCTGTATCAGACACAGAAGGGACAACATTCCTCTCCCACAATTCCAGAAACTGGTCTCCTCAGTTCCCAGACAGATACAGACTGTTGTTAAAAGAAGAGGGGATGCTATAAAGTGGTGAACATGGCCTTCTCCCAACTTTTTTGAGACGTGTTGCTGCCATCAAATTCAAAATGACCTTATTCTTTCCTTAAAATTGTACAATTCATCAGTTTAAACATTTGACGTTTTAAATGTTCTACTGTGAATAACATAATGGGTTTATGAGATTTGTAAATCATTGTATTCTGTTTTTTATTTTTATTTTACACGTCCCAACTTTTCTGGAATTAGGGTTGTAGTACCACTACAGATACATTTTTTCTCTACATTATTTTTCAATTGCTCTTTAGCACAGTCTTGAAAAACATGTGACAAGAATGAAGAGGACACAAAGTATGTCTGGTTCCATGAACAAGAACCCAGGAATCGTCCCAGAGATCTCCAGACCCTGTTACTATTATATATAAGTTTGCTATGACCTTCAGAATGTAATGTGTGTACGTGTGTGTGCATGTGTGTGCATGTGTGTGTTGGGAGAGACAACAGTATCTAGACTGTGGGGTAATTTGAGTGCATTTATTGACAAAAGACAACAAAAAGTCAGTTCCTCGATTTTGATGGAGGTGATTGATAACCTTGTTTTATCAAGACAGTCAGATGTTGGCCTTGCACCAGAGGCTGGGGATTAGTTAAGTAACATTGCCAATTCTAAATGCAGGCTCTATAATGCTTGTTTCCTTCTGAGATCATAAGAAAACCCAAATCCAACTTTCAACCACCTTTTAACATGGATTGCACCACTATGCACTGTTTACTTCAAATGATTAGAACCCACTTGATCATTATAAAAAGCAGAATGGGAGTTTTTATAATAATATTCCTTGAAAGGAAAATACAGTATTTCTTCAATTAATTACACAATGTTCCTTTTTGGTGCAGCGTTTATTCGAGGGCGGCGTTCATTTGAGTGTGGCGTTCATTTGAGTGTGGCGTTTATAAGAAATGCGCAAGCATGCTAACATGTTTTTAGACAAGCTTGCCATGGGCGGAAATCCTGGTGGGGACAGGGGGGACACGACCCCCCCATCCTGGGAAAAATATGATTTGTCCCCCCCAATAAATCACTGTAAACATAACTATGTAATTTCAATAACATTGATAATATGCAATGAAAGCCCTTTGCTGATTATGGACACAATGACTTTTTTAAGTTTAAAAAGATTGCGAACCCCGCCCTTGGCCCTTAAGTAAGTATCACTTATAACACAAAACTTAAATAATTTGCCATTTTATTACATAAATTAATTCATATTACAAATACATACATACATTCCATCTTTTTTTTTGCTTAAATGTCGTGTGTGTGTGTGTGTGTGTATATATAGCATATATCGGGTAACCTTTCAATTTAATTCATCTCAGCAAAACAGAAAAAAGGACATGGACCAGAAGATGGCTGTTCAGGAGGAAGAGGGGGTGTTACAGCCAACTACTGAGGGAGCTGGCTGACGAAGATGCTCCTGGTTACAGAAACTGGTTAAGAATGGCGCAAAACACATTTAACAGTCTGGTGAGCCTGGTGGAACCATCATTAAGAAGGCAAGACACAGTGATGAGGGAGGCAATACCTGTTGGGGAGAGACTGGCAATAACATTGAGGTACTTGGCCACAGGACAGACCTTCTCCTCTCTGGAATACACATTCCGGGTTAGTAGGCACAGCATTTCCAGAATAGTAGTTGAGACCTGTGAGGCTCTTTACAAGGCATTACAACAGGATTACCTCAAAGTGCCACCCACAGAAGAGGAGTGGAAACACATTTCCACCAGATTTGAAGAGAGGTGGAACTTTCCGCATTGCATTGGTGCCTTAGATGGCAAGCATGTCAACATCTTTCCGCCACCAAATTCAGGGTCTCATTACTATAACTACAAAGGTTTCAATTCAATAGTTCTCATGGCTCTAGTAGATGCAGACCTGAAATTAATTTATATTGATGTAGGGACAATTGGCAGAGTTAGCGACGGGGGAGTTTGGGCCAAGTGTGGGCTGAGCCGGGCATTGGAAGACAACACACTGAACATACCACCACCAGAAGACCTGCCTGGACGTCAAACCCCTGTCCCTTATGTTGTCGTGGCAGATGAGGCTTTTGGTTTGAAGCCATGGATGATGAGACCATACCCAAGGACACAACTGGATAACAACAAGCGAAACTTTAACTACAGGCTCTCTCGTGCACGTCGTTGTGTTGAGAATGTTTTTGGAATCTTGGCAAACAGATTCAGAGTTTTTGGCCAATCAATTGCACTGGAGCCTTCCAAGGCTGTAATAATAACAAAGGCAGCATGTGTTCTTCACAATTACCTAAGAACTGAATCCCTCACCCGTTACACCTACACACCTCCCAGTCTGGTGGATCAGGAGGACACAGAAACAGGTCGACTTATTCACGGAGCTTGGAGGGAAGAACCAGAATGTATGCGCCCTATTGCAGCTTCCTCAGACAGAAATTCATCTTTGCAGGCAAAATAAGTGAGAGAGGAGTACTGCAGCTACTTCAACACAAACGGAGCAGTAAGCTGGCAAGAGAACGCATTGTCTTGAATACTTATTCTTCCTCCACACTTCCATAACCTCTACCCATCTGTTTAATTAATACAGTATGCATGATACAAAAAGACGATAATGAATGAAATGCAACAAATACATTTTGTTTTTATTTTCAGTTCAGCCACCCTGGCAAATGCAAAATATAAAATACACAATTAAATAAGTTAAATTACTATTAAATAAGTTAAATTACAGATTACTGTACATACTAATATACATACTCCATTTGTTTAAAATTCAGAATACAAAAAGATAATAAATAAAATGTTACAATAAAATACATGTTTTGTTTTTCATTTTCAATTCAGCTACCCTGGCAAATACAAAATATAAAATACACAAATAAATTAAATTACTGTTGAATTAAATCACTATACATACTACTCCTCATCTTGGACAGAGTGAGCCAACTCGATTATCTGTCTTTTCAGCTTCTTCGCCTTGTTGTCTGGCAGACTTTCTAGGCAACTTTCTAAGTACTGTAAAAAGCCAGTGTGCTGTGAGGAGGCCTTTCTTTTCAGAAAACCCATAGCATACTGCATGGCCTCTGTAGCTTTATCCAATTTTTTCTTTTTGGGCTCAGACACAGCATTGTGGCATTGGGGTTGAGGTGGAGTTGTAGGAGTGTATGTGGATGGAGAAGGAGAAGATAAGATGTTCTCTGGGAACTGGGATGCTGAGGGAGCAGCCAAAACTGTTGACAAATTGTCACAACTTTCTTCAGGGGTGCAGGAGTCACGGAGAAAAGACAGGATGTAATAATACTTCCACTTGGGGAGGTAAACCTCTTCAGCGCCGGCCCCCGATTTACTGCTCTTCAGAACCAGGCCACGCCCCCGCGAAAATACAGTGCGAAGGTTTTTAAATTTCCTCTTGATATCTTCCTCTGAGAAAAAAAGGATCATAATATTGTAACATAAATAATCTATAGGTGATATCACATACTTTTTTTCTTAACTATGCGTTTACACACAGTTTATATTATGAAGCAATGTGGAATTAACTGTAGAAATTACAGTCATGGACACAAGTTAAGACTGCCCTTGAGAAAATGTACTTTTTTCCTTCTGAGCATAGTGATAGATTAGAAATGATTTTGATCTGTTCTTAAACCTTTGTCCATGACTGTAACGCAGTAAGAACCATGTTGTCGATAATTACTAACTTACTACAACAACATTATTGCAATAGCCATTGGAACTTACAAAAATATGCATAAAACAATTTTCACAACAGGCTGTACCGGTTATAACTTGTTGCTCATCTGACAGCTGCTGACAGTCTGGAATTCCTCGTTTTAAGGTCCCGGTGTTTATATAGCTTTGCCTTTGGGTTCCACAAGTAGTCGTGCTCTGTAGGATACAATAAGAGACGGTGATGTTAGACAAACACTGCTCCAACTTAAAAACAAAACAAAAAAACTATCGATGAGCGGCCCTTCACTTATTACAAGTCAGTGGTTCTCAAACTTTTTAGAGTGGCGTACCCCCGAGGCATTTAACATCCTTCTGCATACCCCCTCTCATACACACCGAGGTGAAGTTAGTTTCATATTCGACATTCGTCTCACATTCAGAAGACGCTACTTTGCAGCGTTGAGTTAGGGACCGGGTGAAAATTACCCATACAATTTTGAAAAATGATGACTTTTATAATGATTTTATGACTATAAAACCTCAAACAAACAGCAGAGTATTCCAACAATGTCTGGTATACTTCCACAGCCTTTAATTTTTATTAATAATGTTTTTAAAAGAATGATAGAAAATCGCAAATCTCTGAAAATACCATGAAATCTTCACTAATCTCAATATCTTTTTCAAATTTGTGTCAATAAATCTCAAATATACACCAGATTATTCTAATAATGTCTGGCCTACTTCCACACCCTTTACTTTTTCAATAATGTTTTTAAAAAATGAAAGAAAATCGCTAATCTCTGAAAATAGCATGAAATCCTTGCTAATCTCAATATCTTTTTCAAACTTGTGTCTAAAAATCTCAAATACACACCAGATTATTCTAATAATGTCTGGCCTACTTCCACATCCTTTACTTTTCCAATAACGTTTTGAATAAAATTCCAATTAATCGCTAATCTATGAAAATAGCATGAAATCCTCACTAATCTCAATATCTTTTTCAAACTTGTTTCAAAAAATCTCAAATACACACCAGATTATTCTAATAATGTCTGGCCTACTTCCACACCCTTTACTTTTTCAATAATGTTTTTAAAAAATGATAGAAAATCGCTAATCTCTGAAAATAGCATGAAATCTACACTAATCTCAATATCTTTTTAAAATTAGTGTCAAAAAATCTCAAATATACACCAGATTATTCTTATAATGTCTGGCCTACTTCCACACCCTTTACTTTTCCAATAAAGTTTTGAATAAAATTCCAATTAATCGCTAATCTGTGAAAATAGCATGAAATCCTTGCTAATCTCAATATCTTTTTCAAACTTGTTTCAAAAAATCTCAAATACACACCAGATTATTCTAATAATGTCTGGCCTAATTCCACACCCTTTACTTTTTCAATAATGTTTTTAAAAAATGATAGAAAATCGCTAATCTCTGAAAATAGCATGAAATCTTCACTAATCTTAATATCTTTTTCAAATTAGTGTCAAAAAATCTCAAATATACACCAGATTATTCTAATAATGTCTGGCCTACTTCCACATCCTTTACTTTTTCAATTATGTTTTTAAAAGAATGATAGAAAATCGCTAATCTCTGAAAATAGCATGAAATCTTCACTAATCTCAAAACATTTTCCAGACTTGTGTAACAATCTCAAATACACACCAGATTATTCTAATAATGTCTGGCCTACATCCACAGCCTTTACTTTTTCAATAACGTTTTGAATAAAATTCCAATTAATCGCTAATCTCTGAAAATAGCATGAAATCCTTGCTAATCTCAATATCTTTTCCAGATTTGTGTCTAAAAATTTCAAATATACACCAGATTATTCTAATAATGTCTGGCCTACTTCCACACCCTTTACTTTTTCAATAATGTTTTTAACCCTTTCACACGTAGGTTCTAAATTCCTTGACTGGTCCCCCAGAGTGAGTTTTTTATGCGCGTGAGTTTGGATCAATCTCAACGTTCCAGAAATTGATTATGACGCATTAAAATCGAATTGCTATACAATTTAAGTATTTCTCGGTTCGCATTTTACATTGACCTAGTTTGCACCCCGTATTAGTGACGAATACTCCATTCATTGGTTGTTTTGTTTATCCACCTTCTCGTTACGTATTTCTTCCGCTTCAGGGGACTGGCGGAAACCTTCAAAGTAGATATTTTGGCTATTATTCTGGTGACTGAAGTATTTGTATAACTCAAATTATACCACCCATATAGTTTGCACGATACTGAGATGAAAGCATGAACTGTTGTATTTCACAAGGTGATGTTTTTGCCAAACTAGCTAGCTCGTAGTGTAGTAAAGAGTCAATCAACAAGTTAGCTGTTGCTAATTTACTAGGCTATGTTACGTTGTTTGTGTGGTCGGATTATAACGAATACAAAATAATTTGGATACATCCAGTCAGTCTAATTTGATTTCTATTCATCGTTTTGTTTTCTCTAGCTGGCTTCCATCTCGTAAACCTTCTGAGTTGGCAACGCAGCCAGTGTTCACAAAATAAGTTACTGGATGGAAGCCAGCTAAACGAAAACAAAACGATACATTACAATCCTAGTAATACGCTAGACTGACTAGATGCACTTGCATTACTTTGTTATAATCCTACTACACAAACTACGTAACATAGCCAAGTAAATTAGCAGCAACTGTTGATCGTCAACCAAATTGAGCTATAGGCGAGACTGGAACATGACTCCCACACACCTCGGCGAAAGGCGATCAAGCAAGCTCATGCTGCTTGGATACCTTCAAACCTTTTTGGTTGGCTTCTTTATCTGGGAAACTTTTCTGGTGAGTAGATTATTTATACCCACAAAATATACACATACCTGTGGCATGATATTGAGACGAAAGCATGACCTGTGGTTGTTTTCCACTATCTGATGTTTTTACTAGCTAGCTCGTAGTAAAGGGTATTATTCAGGTAACTAGCGATTACTAACTTGCCATGTTTAGTCAAATTAAAGCAAACACAATAATTCAGACATCCATTCTATATTGATGGCTATGTTTTGTGATCTCTTGCTACCATCTACTGTCATTAATTTCCGTGTTGATAGAAAATGTATTCCTCATTTATTGTCAGGCCACAGTTAAAGCAAAAATGAGAGGCAAGTGTAATTTGTTTGGAAAATCTGGGCTAGGACTAGTTGATGGACGACATGTAGAATAAACCAGACTTTATGCTTATTCAATCTAACAACCTATTGAAATGACAAGACGGCAATGTATGACTGTAATGTTTCATAGGGTAATGAAACGCACCACTTGTCATACCACTTGATTGCCTGCTGTTGACCGTTTTCTATATCTTGAACATCTCCCTATAATTTTACAGGTGAATGTTGGCCTGCACAGGCCCCGTTCCAAGAAACAGAACATGACAGCACTGCTGTACAAATTGTCCATGTATAGTACATGGCCTTCTCTCAGGTGTCGAGCAAGTAGGGTCAGCACAAAGTGACCATTCCTTGCTGAACATCAACGAGACCGTCAAACACCTAATTCCTTGATGTACCAGCAGCATGTTTATTTTTTTGCAAAGGCTGAAAGCCCATCTCCCATCCCACACCATCACCACATTGCATAGAGGGACTGTAGAGAGCATCCCAAGGAGCTGCATCACGGCCCGCAGAGGACAGTGAGGACAGCTGAGAAGATAGTCAGGATCTCTCTGCCCTCCCTCACAAACATCTATACCAAATGCTGCATCCCCAAACCCACACGCATTGTGGACAAACCCATGCACCCCACACGCTCCTGTACATCATCAAACTCAATATTTTTGCATATTGCTGCTACCTCAATAACTGATGTCCATGTATTATGGTATTAGTATGTTATGTTTACATTCAGTTTCCCTTGCACTAGCTTACTTGTTTACATTCACAGTATCCCCACTTCTTGGTGTTTTGAGGCATTTGTCACAAATGTCATCTTGTCTTATTGGACCAATTTTATTGACCTAATTCCACACAGTTGTTGTAGTTGTCTAGGTTATGTCTAGGTCCTGGAAGAACGTTGTTTTGTTTCATTGTGTACTGTAAGTATATTATGACAATAAATACCAGTTGACTTGTCATGACAACAGATCCAGAAATCCCAAGCCCTTCATGATCCTGGATGTCCATAGTGGATCCTGTGTAAAGGATCATGTCCTAAACATAGCCAGTACATCACTCAACTCAAACATGCTGTACCTTTTTGCCGATATGTTGACGGAAGCTTTGCCTACCCCTACACAGTAAGGTTTTAAATAATTTTGATGTGATATTTTTTATAGCTGTGTGCTAATGATATTCATTGATATGTAACGTGACAATGACGAGATTGTACCCTTTCCTGGACATGTAATTAGCTACCTGAAATGAGTAAAAGGATACGTGTTAAAAATTAAGAAACGTGTTGGTGTGGGCTTTTTAACTTATTAAAATATTTATTAAAATAACTTAGTACTGTCATTACTGTTCCGATTTTTAAATATTCACACAGGTGAATCCACAGTGAATTGATATGATATATTATCGTAGTGTAGCTTTCGAGAAGCTAACTTGGCTAATGACGATAATGTAGGCTGCCATGTTTTTTGTTTTGATCAGTACTCTGCATTGTGGGTGTCAAATGGTCAACGAGATGACCTAATCTTCTCACGAGAAAATACTGAGGTGTACGGGGTCAAGGGGTACATCATCAAGGGTCATATTTGTTGCCGGAAGACAAAAAAATCAAAGATGGCCTCTAGTAGCTCAAAACGAGACGAAAGACAGACGAATGTCAGATGTTTTAGATGCATATTTGTGAACGTATATCTATTATTTCGATCTCTGGTTGGTTGTACAATAGTAAAATCTGTTGAAAGCGATAGCCAAGTCAAGGAAAACGGATAATATTATGGTTTACTAGGTGGCGTGAGTAAAGCGTGAGTTATTTTTGGTTAGCTGTTAGCTAACATTAGCTAAACTAAATTGTTTGAACGTTTTCTTATGGATAATAAAGATAAACTTTCTCAAAATATACAGTAAATTGAGATTCATGTTTATAACATACGCGTAGGCTAATGCTGAAGAGTTTATTGTTACGTAATAAGCCAAACTGGACATTCTAAAGGACGCGTTCCAACACACCGGTGTGTTGGTACGCTCCAGGGAACAGCCAGGACTCAACACACCGGTGTGTTCGTACGCGTCAAAGGGTTAAAAGAATGATAGAAAATCGCTAATCTCTGAAAATAGCATGAAATCTTCACTAATCTCAAAACATTTTCCAGACTTGTGTAACAATCTCAAATACACACCAGATTATTCTAATAATGTCTGGCCTACATCCACAGCCTTTACCTTTTCAATAACGTTTTGAATAAAATTCCAATTAATCGCTAATCTCTGAAAATAGCATGAAATCCTCGCTAGTCTCAATATCTTTTTCAAACTTGTTTCAAAACATCTCAAATACACACCAGATTATTCTAATAATGTCTGTCCTACTTCCACACCCTTTACTTTTTCAATAATGTTTTTAAAAGAATGATAGAAAAATCGCTAATCTCTGAAAATTGCATGAAATCTTCACTAATCTCAATAACTTTTCCAGACTTGTGTCTAAAAATCTCAAATATACACCAGATTATTCTAATAATGTCTGGCCTACTTCCACACCCTTTACTTTTTCAATAATGTTTTTAAAAGAATGATAGAAAATCGCTAATCTCTGAAAATAGCATGAAATCTTCACTAATCTCAAAACATTTTCCAGACTTGTGTAACAATCTCAAATACACACCAGGTTATTCTAATAATGTCTGGCCTACATCCACAGCCTTTACCTTTTCAATAACGTTTTGAATAAAATTCCAATTAATCGCTAATCTCTGAAAATAGCATGAAATCCTCGCTAGTCTCAATATCTTTTTCAAACTTGTTTCAAAACATCTCAAATACACACCAGATTATTCTAATAATGTCTGGCCTACTTCCACACCCTTTACTTTTTCAATAATGTTTTTAAAAGAATGATAGAAAATCGCTAATCTCTGAAAATAGCATGAAATCTTCACTAATCTCAAAACATTTTCCAGACTTGTGTAACAATCTCAAATACACACCAGATTATTCTAATAATGTCTGTCCTACATCCACAGCCTTTACCTTTTCAATAACGTTTTGAATAAAATTCCAATTAATCGCTAATCTCTGAAAAAAGCATGAAATCCTCGCTAGTCTCAATATCTTTTTCAAACTTGTTTCAAAACATCTCAAATACACACCAGATTATTCTAATAATGTCTGGCCTACTTCCACACCCTTTACTTTTTCAATAATGTTTTTAAAAGAATGATAGAAAAATCGCTAATCTCTGAAAATGGCATGAAATCTTCACTAATCTCAATAATTTTTCCAGACTTGTGTCTAAAAATCTCAAATATACACCAGATTATTCTAATAATGTCTGGCCTACTTCCACACCCTTTACTCTTTCAATAATGTTTTTAAAAGAATGATAGAAAATCGCTAATCTCTGAAAATAGCATGAAATCTTCACTAATCTCAAAACATTTTCCAGACTTGTGTAACAATCTCAAATACACACCAGGTTATTCTAATAATGTCTGGCCTACATCCACAGCCTTTACCTTTTCAATAACGTTTTGAATAAAATTCCAATTAATCGCTAATCTCTGAAAATAGCATGAAATCCTCGCTAGTCTCAATATCTTTTTCAAACTTGTTTCAAAACATCTCAAATACACACCAGATTATTCTAATAATGTCTGGCCTACTTCCACACCCTTTACTTTTTAAATTATGTTTTTAAAAGAATGATAGAAAATCGCTAATCTCTGAAAATAGCATGAAATCCTCGCTAATCTCAATATATTTTTCAAACTTGTTTCAAAAAATCTCAAATATACACCAGATTATTCTAAAAATGTCTGGCCTACTTCCACACCCTTTACTTTTTCAATAAAACGTTTTTAAAAATGATAGAAAATCGCTAATCTCTGAAAATAGCATGAAATCCTTGCTAATCTCAATATTTTTCCAGACTTGTGTCTAAAAATCTAAAATATACACCAGATTATTCTAATAATGTCTGGCCTACTTCCACACCCCTTACTTTTTCAATTATGTTTTTAAAAGAATGATAGAAAATCGCTAATCTCTGAAAATAGCATGAAATCTTCACTAATCTCAATATCTTTTTCAAATTAGTGTCAAAAAATCTCAAATATACACCAGATTATTCTAATAATGTCTGGCCTACTTCCACACCCCTTACTTTTTCAATTATGTTTTTAAAAGAATGATAGAAAATCGCTAATCTCTGAAAATAGCATGAAATCCTCGCTAATCTCAATATCTTTTTCAAACTTGTTTAAAAAAATCTCAAATATACACCAGATTATTCTAATAATGTCTGGCCTACTTCCACATCCTTTACGTTTTCAATTATGTTTTTAAAAGAATGATAGAAAATCGCTAATCTCTGAAAATAGCATGAAATCTTCACTAATCTCAAAAAAAATTCCAGACTTGTGTAACAATCTCAAATACACACCAGATTATTCTAATAATGTCTGGCCTACATCCACAGCCTTTCTTTTTCAATAACGTTTTGAATAAAATTCCAATTAATCGCTAATCTCTGAAAATAGCATGAAATCCTTGCTAATCTCAATATCTTTTCCAGATTTGTGTCTAAAAATGTCAAATATACACCAGATTATTCTAATAATGTCTGGCCTACTTCCACACCCTTTACTTTTTCAATAATATTTTTAAAAGAATGATAGAAAATCGCTAATCTCTGAAAATAGCATGAAATCCTTGCTAATCTCAATATCTTTTTCAAACTTGTTTCAAAAAATCTCAAATACACACCAGATTATTCTAATAATGCCTGGCCTACTTCCACACCCTTTACTTTTTCAATAATAAAATAATAAAATTCCAATTAATCGCTAATCTATGAAAATAGCATAATTTTATAGAAGACGAATCATTTCATACAAGAAGACAGGATCACATCCACCACAACGGTTCCATTGACAGTCTCAGCTGTCAAGTCTTAGGTAAAACACTTTATATGTAAGGAATATTTTGAATCCAGTCAATACTGAGAGAGAGAGAGAGAGAGAGAGAGAGAGAGAGAGAGAGAGAGAGAGAGAGAGAGAGAGAGAGGTGTATGTGTAAGATTACTCTGATGTAACCCCTCGACACACCCCATCACATGGAGTGTCTGCCTGTCAGAAAAATTGAAGATGTAACTTTTTTATTCTGTATAAAATGATACTGTGTTCAGCATTCCTTGTGTGCAAAGAGAGGCCTATCCCCAAATCTGAACTCTGGGTACACACACAAGACCCTTATCTTGGGGCTGAGGACTAAGGGGGGGTTTGTTTGTTTTAAAGAGATACTGTTTGACAAGGGCTAGATGGAGATGCAAACTCTGGTGACCATTTGCTTGACACCTATATGGTTGAGTTTTTACGACACCTGAACCATAGATTCAACTAGGGTTGATGACGCAAACACACACACGCGCGCGCCAGGTCTATGCAAGGGAGCCAATGAAAGAAGAGTGTGGAAGAAATTGTCAAGGGAGTCAAGTGGCTGAGCGGTTAGGGAATCGGGCTAGTAATCAGAATGTTGCTGGTTCGATTCCCGGCCAGGGCTCGACAATAACGATGGCCCGATGGCCCGGGGCCAGTAAAAAGTAACGTCGGGACAGTTAAACTAGCAACTCACTGGCCCGATCGGGCCACTGCAAATTATTGATTGAAAAAAAAATCGCATTGTAAAAGTTAACATCCTTCATATGTTTTGCTATCTGCTAAATGCAGAAATAACTTTGCAGCTCGTGGGGCGCACATTTGGCAAATCAAGAGTTGAGGAGTGACGAGTGGTTGTCAAATTGTAATTCTCTAATCTCGATACATTTTTTAACAACTGGCGCGAGACAATAAAGTGAAGATGGCAGCAAAGTAGAGCTACGAGCTCAAACGGAAGCAACGTTTTTTATGGAACGAAGATGCACTGTGTCGTCTGTCGTATGTTCCCGTCTAAATCAGACAAAAGTGGATATTTTACAGAGGCACCGACAATTTTCGAAAACAATACCTGACCAGCCATGCTGGCAGACAGCACCTGGTTTTCGTGACAGCTAAGCGGATGGTTGACAATCCATCTTCCAGGCCGTTGACCATGCTGGTCAGGAATTTAAATGTAGATGCCCATCGTGTTATTGCACGATTTATAACAACGGCATATCACGTAATTAAGACGGGCCAGCCGTTCGCCTCGTTCCCCCAGGCTATTGAACTGCAGCAGAAGAATGGTGTCGACTTGGGTACTTAGTATCATACTGATGAAATGCTATGGAAGCTTTTATATATTAGCATTGAGGGACCAGAAGTTTCAGTTTCAGCCAGAGTTGTGCAGAGATGGCTGTCAGCAGGGAAGAGAGCATGTCACGTTTGAGGTTAAAAGTCAATTGTTTTGCTGACTATTACCTTTTTATTTTTTATCACTAGAAATGTGATTTCACTTTTGTTCTTTTTATATCCAGGATGTGTTTAATAAATGGTTAAACATGTTAACAGAATAACACAACTTATAAGTCTTTGGTTTTGTTGTAACAATGATAAATTACAACTTTTGGAGGGGGGGCCAGTAAAAATTGTCTTGGGGCCAGTAAGTTTCAAACCCACTGGCCCGGTGGGGCCAGTGCCAAAAAATGTTAATGTCGAGCCCTGCCGGCTGTGCCAAATGACGTTGTGTCCTTGGGCAAGGTACTTCACCCTACTTGCCTCGGGGGAATGTCCCTGTACTCACTGTAAGTCGCTCTGGATAAGAGCGTATGCTAAATGACTAAATGTATGTCTCCATTGGAACTGCATGACTATCAGTTTAGTCTAGAAATGTGTAACTACAAAGCAACCAGATGATTGGAGAGTCTCTACATACTTTAAAAACAATAAAGACCAGGCTAAACATACAGTGATAATGGCAACATATCTCCCTCTGGCATGAAGGTCAGACTACAGTATTACAAATTGCATAGTCCCTTGCATAGCTTGTAATGAGAAAGTATAACTAGTCTTTTGAAATTGGATGATGTTAATCCCATAGTAATGAACAGTTTTGCTATGTCTTAAACAAAGTTTTTATTCAGTGAATAGTTTTTGGAATAATCCTTTAACGTCTGAATGAACAACAATTGCTACTCTCATTAATACTCTTCTACTTTACATTATATAGATTGCATGCTCTGAATGCATGAGGTGGTATCATGCAGAGTGCTTGGACATGACCCACAGAGAGTTCAACGCTGCAAGAAAAGAAACAGACTGGAAATGCCTTGCCTGCAACAGACGGAGAGTCTAAAAATGTCCTGCACTAAAAATAATGTCTTTGTTTTAATAAATGACTAATACCACAGTAATAAAGACTTGAGTTATGATGTTTAGCGTGGATTTCATGCTATTTTCAGAGATTAGCGATTCTTTTAAAAACATAATTGAAAAAGTAAAGGGTGTGGAAGTAGGCCAGACATTATTAGAATAATCTGGTGTATATTTGAGATTTTTAGACACAAGTCTGGAAAAGTTATTGATATTAGTGAAGATTTCATGCTATTTTCAGAGATTAGCGATTTTCTATAATTCTTTTAAAAACATAATTGAAAAAGTAAAGGGTGTGGAAGTAGGCCAGACATTATTAGAATAATCTGGTGTATATTTGAGATTTTTAGACACAAGTCTGGAAAAGTTATTGAGATTAGTGAAGATTTCATGCTATTTTCAGAGATTAGCGATTTTCTATCATTCTTTTAAAAACATTATTGAAAAAGTAAAGGGTGTGGAAGTAGGCCAGACATTATTAGAATAATCTGGTGTGTATTTGAGATTTTTGGAAACAAGTTTGAAAAAGATATTGAGATTAGCGAGGATTTCATGCTATTTTTAGATTAGCGATTTTCTATCATTCTTTTAAAAACATAATTGAACAAGTAAAGGGTGTGGAAGTAGGCCATACATTATTAGAATAATCTGGTGTGTATTTGAGATTTTTTGAAACAAGTTTGAAAAAGATATTGAGATTAGTGAGGATTTCATGCTATTTTCATAGATTAGCGATTAATTGGAATTTTATTCAAAACTTTATTGGAAAAGTAAAGGTTGTGGAAGTAGGCCAGACATTATTAGAATAATCTGGTGTGTATTTGAGATTTTTTGAAACAAGTTTGAAAAAGATATTGAGAATAGCAAGGATTTCATGCTATTTTCAGAGATTAGCGATTTTCTAACATTTTTTAAAAACAGTATTGAAAAATTAAAGGGTGTGGAAGTAGGCCAGACATTATTAGAATAATATGGTGTGTATTTGAGATTTTTTGAAACAAGTTTGAAAAAAATATTGAGATTAGCGAGGATTTCATGGTATTTTCATAGATTAGCGATTAATTGGAATTTTATTCAAAACTTTATTGGAAAAGTAAAGGTTGTGGAAGTAGGCCAGACATTATTAGAATAATCTGGTGTGTATTTGAGATTTTTTGAAACAAGTTTGAAAAAGATATTGAGATTAGCAAAAATTTCATGCTATTTTCAGAGATTAGCAATTTTCTATCATTTTTTAAAAAGTTTTATTGAAAAAGTAAAGGGTGTGGAAGTAGGCCAGACATTATTAGAATAATATGGTGTATATTTGAGATTTTTTGACACAAGTTTGAAAAAGACATTGAGATTAGCGTAGATTTCATGCTATTTTCAGAGATTAGCGATTTTCTATCATTTTTTAAAAACTTTATTGGAAAAGTAAAGGTTGTGGAAGTAGGCCAGACATTATTAGAATAATATGGTGTATATTTGAGATTTTTTGAAACAAGTTTGAAAAAGATATTGAGATTAGCGAGGATTTCATGCTATTTTCATAGATTAACGATTAATTGGAATTTTATTCAAAACTTTATTGAAAAAATAAAGGGTTTTGAAGTAGGCCAGACATTATTAGAATAATCTGGTGTATATTTGAGATTTCTGGTGACAGTTTGGTTTAAATATCCATAAAAATATTATAAAAGTAATAATTTTTCAAAATTGCATGGGTAATTTTCACCCGGTCCCTAACTCGACGCTGCAAAGTAGCGTTTTCCGAATGTGAGACGAATGTCGAATATGAAACTAACTTCACCTCGCTCTCATACACTATGCACGGTCTGTGTTTATACTTGTTCTTCATGCTAGTAAGTGCTAAATCTCCACTTTAACAAAGGTACATTGTCGAGAACAGCAGTAATATAATTAGTGCAATTTTCGTTTGCTTTTGACTCAGTTTTGATTGGATGTCATGTATTTACGGCATTTAACCTGCTAAAAATACATGTTATGGGGTAGAATTAAATAAACGGCCAATTTTGTTCGCGTACCTTCTCCGTCGCCTCAATTTGAGAACCACTGTTACAAGTGAATTGCCGAGACACAAGTCAGGGTATCTAATTAACTTTCAGGGTCCGGTTGCACAAAACACCTTAAGTTTTTTCCTTAATTATGACACTTAAGGGTAAATTTCTCCTTAGCTAAGGGAATTACTTAAGGGGATTGCACACAATCCCTTAAATGGTTTCCTTAGCTAAGGTGAAACGTTAAGGGATTTACTACATTTAACGTGATTTCACAGCAGTAAAATTCGACCGTTTTCACGGAGACCGCTTTTGTTCAGTTGTATCGCTAGTGCATCACCTTAGCTCTAGCTTACTAGATCTAGCTAGCTTATAGACCTATGAAAAGAAGGCAAGAAAACCAAATTGGTCAGAGGAGGAACATATTGTGCTTCTACAGGAATAAAAAAAAAGAAAGCACATACTAAAAAAAAATGTTATCCACAAATAACTGCAAACAAAAAACAACGAATGTAGGACGAAAGTGCATCAAAAATAAACTCAAGAAGTTTGGTGAAGCGGTCAAGTCAAGAAAAGAAAAAATATAGCTATATGATAACTTGACTGTCATGCCCAAAAAAGAGAGAACCAATTTCAGGAGGGAGTTCAATAAAACTGGTGATATCAACTTTACTTGTAGGTCTTGTTGCTACACAGTAACGTTTAGGTGAGAGCTAGCTTACTTCTTAGGTTGCTCAAAATTAGATCAACAATTACACTGCATTTACCGGCGTGAGTCTAGGCTAGCTATTTTATTTACAGCGGTAGCCGACGCATAAATAGTCTTCATTTTTAGACTGCAGCACAGTATGCTATAGGTGTGGGATGGTTTTATTTATCTCCATGAACTCAGCCATGTTGCGGTAAAGAATAAGTCAGAGTTACCTTAAGTTTTCTTCCTTACTTTGTTTGCTAAGGTCTTTCGTGCAACCCTTTAACAAACTTTAAGGGAATCCTTAAGCATACGACCAAGATAAGGAGAAAACCTTAAATACTTAAGGGAACATTTAAGGAAACCTTAAGGAGAAGACTTAAGGGTGCTTTGTGCAACCGATTATATTTTAAGGAAACCTTAACTCTGACTTTAAGGAAAATCTTAACCTAAGGTGTTTTGTGCAACCGGCCCCAGGTGACTAGCGTCACTGTGTCCAATCCCGACCAGTTTTTAGCTAACATTCTGATAAAATGCCACTTCAAATATTGATAAAAATAATCGTATCACGTTTTCAGCTGATTTACTGATTTCACGTTAAGCTTTAACTTCTTACCTTTCGAGCTAAATATTGTTAAAAAATTTAGAGTTAGCTTAGCCTTTACTAGAGCCGGTCAAAAGACGCTGGCGCCGGTAAATTAGCCGTGCGCTACCCTTGTCCAAACCCGACCGCACTTCTAAACACTGGCCGCTGCTGTTTTTCCGGGGATATTAACTTGATCCAGGGTCACCAAACTGACCATCAATGCTGTCAACATATCCGGGGATGTAGTTATGTCCTCCACAATAAGATATCACCAGAGAATGTCTAATATCACGCTTCAACATCTCCAAACTATACGATAAAATCTCAATTTGACTGTATACCACCACCTGCTGGATGTTTTGTTGAACTCTTCTCAAAGTTTGCTAGCCCCCATCCCTTCCTCCCCTCGACTACAGATCACGTCACACATGATTGTGTATTTTCATTGGCAAGACAAAGTAGTGTTAAGCTAGCGTTGAAATACACTCATATGCTAACCCATAGTAGCAGTACGATGACAACACAGACACACTTGTCAGAGTAAAGATCGTCGCCCAAGCGTCGCCCGAGTGCCGCCGAGTGGTCTTTCGGCCAAAGTAACTTTCCTATATTATTTAGACATGTAAACGTCTATATATGTTCATGAAATTTTACACGTAGATTGTTTGGTATGCCTAAAATAATACTACTTACACTTTGCTGGCGATAGCAAAAGAAAATGCTGGCAAAAAGACCCGAAACTGAGTGTCCAAACCCCGTTCGGGTTTGGACAATACTAGTTTACAGCGGTCGGGATTGGACACAGTGACGTTAACTATGTAGCAAATTCACCTCAAGTTAGCTAGCTAGCTATATCCCATAGAAAGTCTATGGAGCGGTAGCTAACGGCAGTTATCAAAACTAAATATTCAATGTATAAATTACAGCCTGGACACATTAAATTTGACATCTTTTGGTATTTTAAACATTAAATTAAGCACATTTTCTGTTATGGGTTTACACATGACAACTTACCAGCATAAAAAGATATTAGTTGACACTCCTTTTCTTCGCTCCACTGCCGCTGAGAGGCCGCCATCTTGTTTGAAAATTTTCTGAAATCTCCAAACCGGTCACGTGATCGGCGGCTAGCATTCTGATTGGAGGATCTCAAAAAGTTGCCCACGACCGATCTAAAGTATCCTGATATAAATATGTTGCCCATTCTCAATGAGAAAATGCCCAAGCAACATCGCCCGGCAACATTGCCCGGCAACATTGCTCAAAAAGTTGCCCCGTGTATCATTACCTTTAGAGTCAGTGACTGAGAGAAGCTAGCAATGCAGTAGCTAGTTGTGTTCCTTATCTGACAAGGTGTCTACCATCTGAAATGCACGTAGCTAACGTGAAATTAATCCAGTTAATCGCACCATAGCGATTTCACTATGTTGGCAGGGTTCACACACACTAAGCTAGCTGCATTTGCATAGCTAGCAAACAAACCGATGGAGCAAACATTAGCTAGCACCTATTCCATTTGGCGTCGTCAAAAGATGGAAACTTTGCTATCGTCAGTTTAATCCAAGATCAGCACGGATATTGTAGTTCTTCGAAATCCATTTGCCATGGTTAGCGATACTGAACAGAACTATACTATATTCTACCATTGTCATAATTATCGTTGCAAAAGCTAAATCGTTTCTAGGGACGTTGAAGCACCTGTGTGCCGATCTGGAGTAAACTGGCGATAGCAAAGATGATGGCAAATACCACACAAACGGAATTGGGGCTCGCTAGCTCTGCAAATTCAGCTATTCTGGGAAGCCAGCCAATATAAAACCAAAACATGAATTATATTAAAATGACAAAAGGTTGCAGTTTAATCTCAAAGACTAGTTGATAAAATATTCATAAAAATTATGTGAAATGTGCTAAAATAAGTTTGTTGAGTCTCTTGTTTGGCAACATGACGGGTTCTCTTCTTTAGACTTGCAAAATAGGGACATCATTGGACAATGCCATGGATACCCCCACTCTACTTAAACTGGTGACTGAACCAAGATTAGTTTGAGGCAATGGTATTGTTGTTGTGATTAATTGTGTAGTATTGGGTATTGGTAGTTAGGAGGATGGCAAACACCTTATTTCTTTTCTAGGAGACAGACTGTGAGTCAGTGAGGGTGGTGAAAGGGAAAGAGCCAGGGAGAGACTTCAGATGACAGTGTCACAGCCATGGCAGGACCGGGGGTCAACCTTTTTGCCAGCAGCACCAGTATAGGAGACAGTGGCACAGCACTGTCTAGTCACCTCAGTGGTGGCACAGAACCATATCAGCCACACCCACAATTTATAGAACCGCAGACTCTTGCCAACAAAGTGTTGACATTTCAAGAGAAATGGTTTTGCGATTTCCCCCGACTTTATGATGGTTCAATTGAGATTATTTTAGATGAGACTGCACCATGCCCATTGTAATTACATAAACTGCACCCATACAGTGTACAGTACATACTGGCTTTTCTTGGTATTGCTGGTTGTAAATACTGTACACCTGCATTCAAACTTGACTAATAAGAAACACTACTATAACTACATTTGAACAAGTTGAGACAACCCTTCAGTTACTAACTATAAATTATCCAGGAGTATTAATTATGGTTCCTCAATACATTTAACATATTACAATGTAGGCTGTGTTACAGCAGTCATTTTGGTGTCCCCTTCAGAAATTGCTCTTGAGAAAATGTCATATAATTGTCCCCCCCAAAGTTGATAGCAGATTTTCGCGACTGAAGCTTACCCAGCTAACAGTTACGTTGCCCTTACGTTGCCGCAACGTCACTCCATGACCAAACATACATTGTTTTCCTGACGTTGCCAGTCCGTAACCGCGACCTCCTAGCAACGTAATTTTGTGACGTTGCCAGTCCGTAACCGCGACCTCCTAGCAACGTAATTTTGTGACGTTGCCAGTCCGTAACTGCAACGTTAATTAAGTAACCTATATTTCTCAATTCTACTGCTTATATTGGGGCGGTTCATATGCAGACCTCATTTGCCCCAAGTGCTACTTGTTCTTGTATAATAGGCTACATGGTAGCCAACTTTAGGAGGACTATGTTTGTGTGGTGTGTAGCCTAACTCCAGCTAATCATAAACAAGGCAGCATTTCCATGTAACATTGTCATTTTATTTCAAACAAAGTGCCAAACAGTGAATTAAAATCTTCTGCCAGTCCCCGCTACAGGTCCTGTCTGTTGGTCCTGACAATGAAGCACAAAATAAGTTAGTGTCCTATCAACATTATTGCACGTGTGAAAGGGGCTATACAAGGCATAAAAAAATCAGAAGAATCAGAATGGGATTTATTCGCCATGAAAGTTTGCACAGACAAGGAATTTGCTTTGGCAGGAAGGTGCATACAATAAACATATAGGGACCTAAAATTTAAATATGTGGACTATCTATACTAAGGGTACATAAACTAGCAGTACTAAGTGGGATTAGAATAGAATTAAATATACAATAAAATAAAATATAAGTTGCCGTAAATTACAATATAAAAATACAAAAATACAAGTATTACAAAAAATACAAATGTACAAGATACTATTTTGTAATGCAGTGCAAAAAGCAGTGTGTTTTAAGCAGGAAGTCATTAGAGTCAGTGTGGTCCCTTGGCCTTGTTGAAGAGGCCAACAGCGGAAGGGAAGAAACTGTTTTTGTGGCGTGAGGTATTGGTCCTGATGGACCGCAGCCTTCTGCCGGAGGGGAGTGACTGAAACAGGGAGTGTCCAGGGTGGGAGGAGTCGGCCACAATCTTCCTCGCTCGCCTCAGGGTCCTCGAGGTGTGCAGGTCCTCGAGGGTAGGCAGATTGCAGCCAATCACCTTCTCAGCAGTGCGGATGATACGCTGCAGTCTGCTCTTGTCCTTGGCAGTGGCAGCAGCGTACCAGACGGTGATGGAGGAGGTGAGGATGGACTCAATGATGGCTGAGTAGAAGTGCACCATCATTGTCTTTGGCAGGTTGAACTTCTTCAGCTGCCGAAGGAAGTACATCCTCTGTTGTGCTTTCTTGATGAGGGAGCTGATGTTCAGTTCCCACTTGAGGTCCTGGGAGAGGATAGTGCCCAGGAAGCGGAAGGACTCCACAGTGTTGACTGGGGAGTCACACAGGGTGATGGGGGTGAGTGGGGCTGTGTTCCTCCTGAAGTCCACAACCATCTCCACTGTCTTAAGAACATTGAGCTCTAAGTTGTTCTGGCTGCACCAGGTCACCAGGTTGGCCGCTTCCCACCTATAATCAGACTCGTCTCCACCAGAGATGAGCCCAATAAGGGTGGTGTCGTCCGCAAACTTCAGGAGTTTGACGGACGGATGACTGGAGGTGCAACTGTTGGTGTACAGGGAGAAGAGCAGAGGAGAAAGGACGCAGCCCTGAGGTGATCCGGTGCTGATGGACCAGGAGTCAGAGACTTGTGTTCCCAGCTTAACGCACTGCTTCCTGTCAGACAGGAAGTCTGTGATCCACCTGCAGGTGGAATCAGGCACGTTCAGCTGGGAGAGCTTGTCCTGAGGCAGGGCGGGGATGATGGTATTGAAGGCAGAGCTGAAGTCCACAAACAGGATCCTGGCATAGGATGCTGGGGAGTCCAGGTGCTGTAGGGTGAAGTGGAGGGCCATGTTAACTGCATCGTCCACAGACCTGTTGGCTCTGTAGGCAAACTGCAGGGGGTCCAGTAAGGGTCAGTGATGGATTTAAGGTGTGCCAGCACCAGGCGCTCGAAAGACTTCATTACCACAGAGGTCAGGGCGACGGGTCTGTAGTCATTATGTCCTGTTGGCCTTGGCTTTTTGGGCACAGGGATGATGGTGGAGGACTTGAGACAGGCTGGCACATGGCATGTCTCAAGGGAGGTGTTAAAGATGTAGGTAAACACCGGAGACAGCTGGTCAGCGCAGTGCTTGAGGGTGGTTGGAGAGACAGAGTCCGGCCCAGCTGCTTTGCGGGGATTCTGCCTCTCGAAAAGTCTGTTAACTTCACCCTCCTGAATGGAGAGAGTCGTCACTGTAGAGGGGGGGAGGTGGGAGGCCTCCTGGGTGGGAAGGGGAAGTTCAGGACTGTCCAATTGTCTTTCAAATCTGCAGTAGAACTCATTCAGGTCGTTGGCCAGGCGGGAGTCGTTAGTGGAGTGGGGGGCTCTGGGCTTGTAGTTGGTAATCTGCCTGAGCCCTCTCCAGACAGAAGCAGAGTCGTTTGCAGAGAATTGGTGTTTTAGTCTCTCTGAGTACAGTCGTTTAGCCTCCCTCACCGCCTTGCTAAACCTGTTCTTCGACTCCTTGAAACTGTCTTTGTCCCCACTCCTAAACGCGGCCTCTTTCTCTGACCTCAACCTTCTGAGTTTAGCTGTAAACCAGGGTTTGTCGTTGTTGTAGCTTACCCTGGTGCGTGTTGGTATACAGCAGTCCTCACAGAAGCTGATGTATGATGTCACAGCCTCTGTGAGCTCATCCAGACTATTGGTAGCAGTCGAAATCAAATCACATCTAGAATAATATACATCATCAAAAAAATATTATGGGATTCTAGTTTTTTGTCACATAGCCATGTGAAAGGTTGGATATGGAAGCTGCAATCATGATTCATTCACCTGGCTTGTTTTGAATGGGCTGCCGGGGCGTGTTTGAGTGTCTCCGCTATGAGGAGCTCCACAGCGATCTCTCCCAGTCCCGTCTTCCACTTCATCACAGCATCTGCAATTAGAAGTCATGAACTTCTTGTTAGCACCAATTTGAACGTTGAACGCTGCGTGTAAGCCATAGTTCATGGCATCTCAAAACACCTACCACTCTCTTTCGGAACTCCAGCACCTTAAGGCACTCCTCAAGGTCTTGGAGTTCAGCCTGTGTTTGGGCCACCTGTAGGTCCATAGTCGCCTGAATAGGAGAGCCTCTCGCTGGTTCTCCTCCAATGTATCCATCTTCCGGAGCATAACCTGTAATGTGTCTGTCATTAAAGACAAGTAAAACAAGTTTAACAAGAGTTAGCATGATTGGCATACACTGTGGTTCTTATAGATTAGCTGTAACATTGATGTAAATAACAAATGTTACCTTGAATGGTTGTATACAAAGCATTAGTATGACAACATTTGTTGTTTTGACGTATCCCCCCCGCCACAATCAGAAAAACTTAGGTATGCCTTACAATAAGTTGGCAATGCTATTGAGAAGCTTTGAGCTTTTTTTGAGTGTCTTATATTTGCACTTGCCTGGCTGCCAGATGTTTTCCTGGGCCCCCAATGGGTTCTCCTCCACCAGACCAGAGTTGACACCTAGGGGTATGGCATCTGGTGATGCAAAAGTTTTAAGTCATGCTTTTGCTTCAAAACATAGCCTTTAGGGTTGCCATGGCTCATACAATTATTGTCACTGTTATAAACGGTCATTCATTACTTTACCATCATTTCCCAGGGACACGGTGCTAGGCCGTGTGACGGTGGTAGGATAATCTGTACAGAAATGATAGTGGAATGTAGTAGCATCGCACATATGTGATCGTTCGAAAGCAGGGCCCCACAGCGTAGCGTCGCAAATGTGTGATTCTGAACATTCCAACCGACTATTTTCCGATAGACAAAAACTATATGACAAACGCTATAGTATGGCTTCAAAATGTACAAGTAGTAGGCTAACAAGTAACACTAGCAGGTAGTAGCATTGCTACGAGTATTATGCTAGGTTGCTAGGTAACGGAAGCTAATTAAAGCTACCTAGCTGCCGTTTTGGAAAAATAACTCACTCTGGTGCAAGTGTCGGAAATATTTAGAACTCACGCATCTAAAGGTTAAAACGAATAAACGTATCCAAAAACAGATGTCATCTACAAATTGGAAGAATTTGTGACATGATACTTTTATTGACGCCATTGCTATGCATGTATGACCGACTGTGATCAAAACGTGATCAGCCACGCGCTAGCTCCAGTCTTTGAAAATTCAGGGCTAAATAAACTATTTTGGGACAAGGTTTTTTCTAACAGTTCTGAACGTTTATTTTCACTTATTCTTTTGTGGGTGATTTGTGAGACGCTAAACTTAAATGTATGCATTTTCAGTATTTCAACATAACTTTCTGGAGGGTTTAACCAGAGAATGTCTAATATAGATCCTGAATGTCTAATATATCCTTAAACAGGCTCTGGATTACCTCTAGCTAGCGAAATCCTAACGTAAACAATGTGAATCTGATAGCAGATAACCAGGCTAAATAGCCTCAATTTCAAACCTACGTAATAACATGCCCCATCCAATTTCTGAAAATACGTTTATATATTTAAAACTATTTCTGTAAAGAAACTCACCTTTTGAAGTAGCTAATTTCCAGTTGAAATCCAATGCGTACAAGACGGTTGAACCCCTGCAAAATCTCTTCTGAAACTCCAGTTTCAGCGATGTGTTGAAATGGGCATGCGCAAAGTTGTTGCTCAAGGGCAGACTGAGGGGCAGGTTTGCTAAGGAAGAATTGTAATATTCTGTGACGACTTTTCTTTGGAAATGAAACTCCTGTAGACTCCTGAAGATCCTGTAAAGAAAATTCCATGTTTTGCTTCTAAGTACATTATATACGTGTGAAATTAGTTCCTGAAAGCATGTGCAAAGCGCTAAAATTTTGTCGCACTGAAATGTGGAGTTAGACCGAAGAACAGTTTCTCTTCCGTTTTCAGATCAGGTTTTAATGGGCGGAGCCAAACAATGCCATATCTACGTCATTTCGCCCCATCCACGTCAGATCACTGAATATCTCCTCCTGCTGTACTGTTATTGTAGCTTACATCAGCTAGCTAGCTAGCTTCAGGATGTCTCCCACCACCCGCAACTGCATCTTCCCTGGATGCATGAACTCCAGCTGCGCTGCAACGCCATTTAAGTTCCCTGTTGATAATGAAAGGAAAAATAGGTGGATAGATTTTGTGAAGAGCCACGTGTAACAGAGTTGAAATGAACCTTATTTAGATGAAGTGTATTCTAACAAAAAGATGTTCCAAATGTTATACTGCATTCACTAAGGTGTAATATCAGGCTGCGCGACTGCTGTTTATTACGTTTATTTTAACGCATTTTGGTCGTTTGCGCTACCCGTATTTTAGAGCGAAACCTTCTCCGTTGGAGGTAAGCAGGCTTTGGGAGCGCTCCCTGAATAATATCATATTTTAATAAATTAACATGTTTTATTTACGAACTATTGAGTGTATATAAATGTATACAAGTTACAGTAACCAATGCTCTTGAAAACTAACGATGAAAGTGATTTATAAATGTTGTAACCGAGAAAGTATATTTTGGCGGCAATCACGCTGCACTGTGTGTTATGGAGAGCATTTTCCTGAGTTTGGTTTTATATTTTTTTAGATTTGTATGCAGTCGCGCAAGCAGCAAACTCTGTTTTAATTGTGAATGCAGGTATGTGGTTTGTACAAAATGTACATGTTTAAGAATATGTGTATATATTGTAAGTGTTCAAAATGTTCCAACTATACGATCACTCAGTGTGTTATGCCATGCATGAAGTTAGCCAGTAAGACAGTGTTTGCTAACCCATACTGTAGAGCGAAACCGTCTCCGTTGGAGATCTGTATGCAGTCGCGCAAGCAGCAAACTCTATGTTTTAATTGTGAATGCAGGCAATAAAAGCTACTGTGAAGAATCCCTGGTCGATTCCTTATCACCAATGCACACGAGTGTGAGGGTCGTTACACTGGTGCCGTGACTTCTTCTGGATCGTCTAGATCAGCTCCGCAAGCAGGTCGCCGTGGGTGCTGCGCTGTGTTCCTGATGTGCGTCGTGAATTTTCTGGTGATTCCGTATGACCGCTAGAGGGGTACTCTAACGCTGCATTTGCAATGTCCATGGTAGTTTTGATCTCATGAAGTGTAGCTACACTACTGTTTAGCCTTTTTCTTTAATTTATGTGTACAATGTTGATATATTTCGAAATGTTTTTCTCACATCACACTACAGTTTAGTGTTCAGTATTTTTCAGGTAGTGTGACAGCAATATTCTGCATTAGTCATTGAATTTTCCTCTTATTATTTGTATTTTCTAATTCTGTATTACTCAAGGTGACATGGCTGAGAGAAATGGCAGTCAGGGCAATGGGTTTAAAGGCTTCTCCGTAGGTAGAGGCAGGGGTGTTCATTTGAATGGTCTGAATGCTAACACATTGTCTAGTGGGTATGGAAGTGAGGGTGCAGGTGGTCTTCGAGAACATGTTAGTGATGTTAGGAACAGGGGGCGTAGTGTGAGCCCGGGCTGGTCTCCTAGTGAACAGTTTTTGAGGGAGGATGCACAAACTTCTACTCCAGTGAGTGATAGCATTGCCTTACAACACCTGACGGATATGATGGGCCAATTGGGAGAGCAAATAGGCAACTCCATTGTAACTAGACTTTTCTCTTCTGGGTTTACTGATCGTACTAATGCACATGATGCACCTTTGACTGACAAACCAGCGACTGTTCTGACTCCAGACCCTACACAACAAGACACAACGCAAGTAGTAGTTCATGTCAAGCCTGAAGGTGAACCTGTGACTTTTAGGGGGAATAGTTCTGACAAGTAGTAGAAAACTCACCTTAGGAAACAGTCTTACACAACAGCTGAACAAGCAGATGAGATACAAGGACGGCTTTTAGGAAAGGCAAGAGATGTAGTCAAAATAGCTCTGAGGAGTGATGACACCATTGATGTGAAACAGAACCCAGATCTCATATACGACATTCTAATGCGATATTTCAGTCAGTCTTCATCATCACTTCCATTGCAGGATTTTTACACCACACTGCCCAAGCCAAAAGAAAATCCAGTTGACTACTGGATCAGACTAAACAAAGCAGCTGACATAGCTGATGAGGGACTGCAGCGTCAGGGTAGGAGAATGGAGAACATAAGTGAGGAAGTGGCACAAATGTTTGCAAAGCACTGTCCTGATCCACAGCTTTCCTCTATTTTCAAATGCAAACCTATCTGTGAATGGACCTCTAAGGACATCCAGCTCAGCATAGATGAGTATCAAAGGGAATCGGGAGCGTCTGCGATGTCTTACAGTGTCCCACAGCTTAAAAGTTACCCTGCAGCTGTGCTTGACGATGATTCACATGCTTTTGCACACTCTGATTCTCATGGGACGGACTCCCAGTCAATTTATCCGCCATGTTCTCATGCGTTGACTTCCAGCTCCTGCTCAGACTCTGCTTTTGTCCAGCAGCATGTCCAGCGCCCGCAGCACATCCCGCCGTTACAGAGTGCTCAGCAACCTGATGATGGAGTCCTCGGCCGCATGATGAGCATGCTTGAGAGAGTCTTGGCCAGGGTTGAGCAGCGTAATCCTGAGCGTAGTCAGCGCTACGTACGTAGTCAGCGCTCCAGCCCTTTCAGCTCGCCGCCGTGTGTAGTTTGTGGAGATGCTAATCACTCCACCATGTCTCATTGCCAATCTGACCGTCTCTGTTTCAAGTGTCTGGCCCCTGGTCATTCAAAGCAGAACTGTCCAAACAATGCCCCGCCCCGACTCAGCCCAGCTTCGGGAAACTAGCTGACCTGTATTCGGAGGGAGGCAATACAGGTCGTAAGGAATCCTCCCACTCGCCCGATATTTTTGACTCAGCTTTTGATTTTGCAAATTCTTCTCAATTTCAATCAGCAAACATTGTGTATCAGAATACTCAGAATGTGGGTGGCAGTGACAGCTTATTTTACGTACAAGTGAAAGTGGGGGGCAAAGTGACTCTTGGGGGTATGCTAGATAGTGGCTCAATGGCATGCACAGTCAGTGATACTGCTATGTGTAACCTGCTCTCTGCTGGAGCAGTGTGTGACGCAGATAGATTCTCCACCGATGTGACTCTCATTGGTGTTGGAGGTCGACGAGTGCATCCAAAGTCAGCATTCTACCTTGACATGGAAGTTAATGACTGCAAAATGATTGTTCCGACGATTGTAGTTGAAGGACAACATGATGACATGATTATTGGGACCAATGTGATCAAACACATATTGCGTGAGTCGAAGAAGTGTAGTGCGTACTGGACAGCAGTTTCAGCACCGTCTTCCACTGATACTGAAACCGAACATTTTCTCTCCATGCTGGCTGGCTTGCATAGATGGGGTGATGGTGAAATGCCTGACAAGATAGGCACAGTCCGTTGCAACTCAGCCACTTGCCTTCAGCCCGGCTGTGAATATCTCTTGTGGGGAAAACTGACAAAGCCCACTCACGTGTCTCCTGGTAGTGCAGTGATGACGGAGCCAACATCAGCACGGTCTGCGCCCAAAGGTCTCATGGTCGCCAGAGTTGTCACACCCTTGTGGGCAGATGGATGGGTTCCCTTGAAAGTGATGAATGTCTCTGAAAAGCCTTTGTTTTTGAGACGTAACGCTAAGCTTGCTGACCTGGTGCCCTGTGTCGCTTTGGAAGATTTGGACCTGGTCAGTGGTCATCAAAGCACTTCCACCGTGTCTGACACCCCTGTCTGTCCTGATGTGAGATGTGCTGGGGGGAAGCTGGAGTCCATTGGCCTGAGTGAGCTGGATACCAGCCGGTGTGATGTGTCGTCTGAATGTAAAGACAAGTTGTCCGAACTTATTGTTCGTTACCAGGATGTCTTCTCACGCAGCCACCTTGACTGCGGCAAAGCAGAAGAGTTTGTTCACAGAATCCACTTGATTGACCAAAAGCCATTCAGACTTCCTTTCAGACGTGTACCACCGAGCCAGTACCAAAAACTGCGCCAAGTCTTAAGTGAAATGGAAGAAAAAGAGATCATTCGAAAGTCAACGAGTGAATATGCCTCACCATTAGTCCTTATCTGGAAGAAGAATGGTGATTTACGTGTGTGTACTGACTTCAGGTGGCTGAACAAGAGGACTTTGAAGGACGCTCACCCTCTGCCACATCAAGCCGATTGCTTGGCAGCACTTGGTGGTAATTCACTGTTCAGCACAATGGATTTGACTTCAGGGTTTTATAACATGCCCTTACATGAGGACGATAGGAAGTATTCAGCGTTCACTACGCCTATGGGGCTCTACGAATACAACAGGCTGCCACAGGGGCTCTGTAACAGTCCAGGGAGCTTTATGAGAATGATGACTTCCATTTTTGGTGATCAAAATTATCTAAGTCTATTATGCTATCTAGATGATATTTTGGTTTTTGCTCCTGATGAAAGTTCTGCCCTCGCACGTCTTGAGATGGTGTTCAACAGACTCCGTGCCCACAACTTGAAATTGGTTCCTAAGAAATGCTACTTTTTGAGGAAGTCTGTCAAATTCCTTGGCCACATCGTTGATGAGCATGGAGTTTCGACTGACCCAGGCAAAGTTGAGAGCATAAGCAGTATGGCTGTGACTGATTTGATGGAGGCTGACGGAGTGACGCCATCTGAGAAACGTGTGCGGTCCTTTCTTGGCATGCTGAATTTTTATCAGCACTTCATCCCAGGATACTCAGCTCTTGCGAAGCCCCTGTTCTCGCTGCTGGCTGGTCAGAGACAGAAGAACGGCCGAAAGCCGAAGTGTGCTGTGGTGGGTCGCAAACTAAAGTCGACCGACTGGACCGCTGACCATGACCGGGCATTTGCTGAACTCAAACAGGCCCTCATCGATTCCGTTGTTTTGGCTCACCCAGACTTTAGTCGACCATTTTTGCTGTCCACGGACGCCTCATTGGATGGCCTCGGGCCGTTTTATCTCAAGTGCATGAAGGTGACTCCGTGGCTAGACCAATTGCATTTGCTAGCAAGTCTTTAACTCGGTCACAGAAGAACTATCCAGCCCATCGATTGGAGTTTCTTGCACTGAAGTGGTCAGTATGTGACAAGTTTAGCCACTGGTTGAAAGGCCATGATTTTACTGTGTGGACTGACAATAATCCACTGCCACATATTATGACTAAACCTAAACTTGACTGTTGTGAGCAGCGATGGGTGTCAAAATTAGCCAGTTACAATTTTGATATCAAGTATGTGCCAGGCCCGAGGAACATTGTTGCTGACGCTCTCAGACGTGTCCCTTTTTGCAGGAGTGTCGGTCGCAGACTGGTCAGCGAACCACTTCATGAACTTGTCAGAGAAGCTGCTGTTTTGTGTGACACAGCTGTTCAACAGAATTTCCTAGGAATCCACCGACCTGTCTATAATGGCAGAGAGGCCAACACGTCTTGCAGCTGCGAATGCTCAGTCCCTCCACACGTCAGCTCAGTCTTTGTCCACACAGGAGGTCACTGCTGTTATTCAGTCACACACTGAATGGACCTCTGGAGCGAGAACTCGTGCGACAGCCCTGGTAGGCCACCTACCTCAGCTCATTCCTGATGATCTGCCCAACCTGCCTGCCTTTGCTGTTGGAGATCTCTGTGATGCACAGTCTAGAGATAGTACGTTGTCTCGCATCCGTTTTTTTGTAGGGAGATCCCGGAGACCATCCAGACGGGAAAGAGCACAGGAGTCGAGTCAAGTCTTGAGGCTTCTGAAACATTGGGAAAAGTTTGTTCTGAGTGATGACGTCTTATACAGAGTGTCTCGTGATCAGATTTCAAAGACGAGACGCCAACAGTTTGCCTGATTGCCTGAAGGCTGAAGTCTTGAAAGGAGTGCATGACAGTGCGGGTCATCAAGGCCAGTCAAGGACCCTGAGCATTGCCAGACAGAGGTTTTTTTGGCTGCACATGGATAGAGATGTGAGGGAGTACGTTCGCCATTGTCAGCGTTGTATAGTGAGCAAGATGGCCGAGCCTGTAGGAAGAGCTCCTCTTGAGAGCATTGTCACCTCCCGACCACTGCAACTTGTTTGCATTGACTTCTGGTCAGCTGAAGATTCTCACAACAAATCTGTGGATGTTTTAGTAATGACTGACCATTTTACCAGACTGGCTCAGGCCTTTGCCTGCAGGGATCAATCAGCCAAACAAGTGGCAAAAGTCCTCTGGGAGAAGTATTTTTGCGTCTATGGATTCCCGGAGAGGATTCACAGTGACCAAGGTCCGAGTTTTGAGAGCGAGTTGGTTGCTGAACTTCTACTGTTATCTGGTGTGCGAAAGTCCCATACTACTCCGTACCACCCGATGGAAAATGGCTGTGTTGAACGGTTTAATCGAACACTGGGCAATATGATCAGAGCTCTTCCCTCAGAATCGAAGCAAGACTGACCGAGACGCTTACAAACGCTCACATTCATGTACAATTGCACTGCCCATGAAACTACAGGATACGCACCATTTTATTTGATGTTTGGAAGGGTGCCCCGTCTTCCAGTAGATATCCTGTTTGGAAACATCTTGACTGACCCTGATGTGACCAACTTTGGCAGATATGTCACGAAGCTGTCTGGGGACCTTAAGGAAGCCATGTTGATTGCTCAAGAGCATGCAACAAAGGAACAGAACAGACAATTGAAATTGGAGACAGAGTGCTTGTGGCTAATAAGAAAGAGAGGGGAAAGAGAAAAGTTGCTGACAAATGGGAGTCTGTTGTTTATACTGTGACTGGGAGGAATCCTCAAACGCACACATATAAGATACAAGACACTGTCACAGGGCGTGAACGGATTGTCCATCGTAATCTGCTTATGCTGGTGAATTTTCTTCCTGTTCAAGATGTGCCGCAGTCTTCTCAGTCTGGCCTCTCCATGTTTTCCGTCCAGTCTTCCGTTTCTGTCCATTCTATGGCCTCAGGTCGAGCCACGTCAGAGCACACTCAGACTCAAGTGTCCGTTCAGCCGGATGTGACTCGATGTGGAGTTGATGATGTGCACAGTCCTGTGAGCGTCCCTGAACCTGAAAATCACTCAGATGTCTTGCCTGCGTCTGAGGAGAGGACCAGAGAATGGATCAGTCGCCTGAACACCCCAGATCTACCGTCTCCTGAAGGAGATGCCAAGGGGCCTTCTACTGACCTGACTGACGTTGTGTTGACTGACAGGATCCCAGACTCACACTCTGAACTCTCTCATACCTCGCACACTGTTGACACTGTTAGGGATGATGCCTCGACTGTTAGTGACCATCACACTGTTTTGTCAGAAGTTACTTCTGACTCTTTAAGCGATGCTATACACACTGTTGCACCCACTGAGCTGCCTGGGTCTGTACCACAGCGCGCTACACGCTTAGGTCGTGTTGTTCGACCAGTTCACAGGCTCCTGTACACAATAGCTAGACAAGATGTTGCTAGTCGTCTACAGCAGAATGTTCAGGCTGTCTGCAGCTCGGTGGGTCGAGCTCTTAGGGCATACGTTTTTTATTTTGCAATTGTTTCATTACACATCTTTCTAGTGCTGTCATATGTGAACACTTATGCCTACTGATATGTGTATTGACGGTTTTTGGGCAAGTGTAGAATGTGTAAGGCATTCTATAGCCGGTGGTTGGGTGGGGGAGTTTCGGATGTCGCTCTCTTTCCACTGCATCCCTAAGGGATACTTTTAGAGTCGGTCTTGTGTGTAGTCCCATGACACCAGATGAGTCATAGGTGTGGTGTTGCGAACATATGTATAATTTTGTCCAGAATTCAGTGGGGGTGGGTGTAACAGAGTTGAAATGAACCTTATTTAGATGAAGTGAATTCTAACAAAAAGATGTTCCAAATGTTATACTGCATTCACTAAGGTGTAATATCAGGCTGCGCGACTGCTGTTTATTACGTTTATTTTAACGCATTTTGGGCGTTTGCGCTACCCGTATTTTAGAGCGAAACCTTCTCCGTTGGAGGTAAGCAGGCTTTGGGAGCGCTCCGTGAATAATATCATATTTTAATAAATTAACATGTTTTATTTACGAACTATTGAGTGTATATAAATGTATACAAGTTACAGTAACCAATGCTCTTGAAAAGTAACGATGAAAGTGATTTATAAATGTTGTAACCGAGAAAGTATATTTTGGCGGCAATCACGCTGCACTGTGTGTTATGGAGAGCATTGTCCTGAGTTTTTTTTATATATTTTTTTATTTGTATGCAGTCGCGCAAGCAGCAAACTCTATGTTTTAATTGTGAATGCAGGTATGTGGTTTGTACAAAATGTACATGTTTAAGAATGTGTATATATTGTAAGTGTTCAAAATGTTCCAACTATACGATCATTCAGTGTGTTATGCCATGCATGAAGTTAGCCAGTAAGACAGTGTTTGCTAACCCATACTGTAGAGCGAAACCTTCTCCGTTGGAGATTTGTATGCAGTCGCGCAAGCAGCAAACTCTATGTTTTAATTGTGAATGCAGGCAATAAAAGCTACTGTGAAGAACCCCTGGTCGATTCCTTATCACCAATGCACACGAGTGTGAGGGTCATTACACACGCTCATGGAAAGCTTCGGACTCCAACAGCCGCCTCTGCACCACTGACCATTTCACGGCGGACAGTTTTAACATGGACCAGAGACAGACAGGGTTCACCAACACACGGCTTCTCTTGCAGCGCGGAGCCGTACCGAGCATGGCCCCCCCGGCCGTTCATCCTCCGGTCGCACCTGGACACATCCACCGCCGCCTGCAGTTCATCACTCAGTTCTGTGTGCTTGTTATAATTATACTAGATAACTTTTCCAGAGGTATCTCTGCTATAATTACTGCAAACCGCTAACTTGATATTAGGCTACTCGGTGTAGAATGATGGTATTTTGGTGAAATGGTAGCTAATGTGCTAGAAGTAGTTGGAGAGCTCTGTCTGCTGTCTCTGCTGTAAATGTTTACTCTTGTGTTACAGCTCAGGGGAATATTTCATTTATATGCATCTGTATGTTTCACTCATTGAACAAATACATTCTAATTCTATACTGTTTTGTTCGGCTTGACGTAGCGTCCATTAGGTTCGTAGGTAGCTTACTTGAGAGAGGTGGCGCCTTTCAGCGAGGGGGCCGAGCTTCAGCTCCTTCAGGCGACACGCCCCCCCAGTCTCGAACAGAGAAGACTGCTGATTTTCTTACGATTTCAAAGCCTAATTTAACATACTTGTCTGTGTTTTTTTTTCATTCAAATTTGGATGGGTATTTAATAACACATTATTCTGTGGTGTGGTAAACTTGAAACTCGTTTTTAATTCCACTTTACAGGATCTTTAATTAAGAGTCGCTTACCTTTTGGTCACATTTAACAATTTAGTATTACAAAATTATTGGAGCACAAATTTGCATTGTGTGTCATACAGCTTTGGTGTGCTGTACAAAGAATGTTTGCTTAATCATGTTACACATCACACATTGATTGCTTTTGTACATGTTTATAGTAAAGAATTAAAGACTAAATTATATTCCAAATTCAGTCTTTTATTTATTAAAGCTATGTTTCTGCATATGAGAAAATTGACATGCTGGGGCTGAGCTGCACATGAATTACATGCATTGTCTACATTTATACGTGCTGGGTGCCACATTTAATATTGTGTGTGATTGAAATTCATGTAGACTATGGCTACATTACAAAAGTGTCAGAACTGAGAGCAGTCCAGTGTGATCTCTCCATCTCTGGATAAACCACTATATTGCACTCGAGATCCGTTGTCCTGCGACCAAAGAGCGACTTAACGGCAACTTATGGTACCAAAATTAATGTATCCAGCCGACCAAGGTACAACGTCACGGCAACGTTGTCCATGGGACCAAAAATAACAGTATCCAACCGACCAAGGTATGACGTTGCGGCAACGTTGTCCACGGGACCAAAAATAACGTAACCAGCTGACCAACGTACAACGTTGCGGCAACGTTGTCAATGAGACCAAAAATAACGTAACCAGCCGACCAAGGTACAACGTCGCGGCAACGTTGTCCATGGGACCAAAAAAATTACGTAACCAGCCGACCAAGGTACAACGTCACGGCAACGTTGTCCACGGGACCAAAATTAACAGTATCCAACCGACCAAGGTACGACGTTGCGGCAACGTTGTCCACGGGACCAAAAATAACGTAACCATATCAGGGAGTCAGGTGGCTGAGCGGTTAGCAGGCTAGTAATCTGAAGGTTGCCAGTTTGATTCCCGGCCGTGCAAAATGATGTTGTGTCCTTGGGCAAGGCACTTCACCCTACTTGCCTCGGGGGAATGTCCCTGTACTTCCTGTAAGTCGCTCTGGATAAGAGCGTCTGCTAAATGACTAAATGTAAATGTAAACCAGCCGACCAAGGTACAACGTCGCGGCAACGTTGTCCATGGGACCAAAAAATAACGGAACCAGCCGACCAAGGTACAACGTTGCGGCAACGTTACCCACGGGTCTAAAAATAATGTAACCAGCCGACCAAGGTACGACGTCGTGGCAACATTGTCCATGGGACCAACTGGCAACATTCCCTTTATAACGTTGCTACGACGTTGCCACGAAGTTGCCAGAAGGTAACGTCGCGGGTTACCAACTGAGCACTTACTGGCAACGTAGCCGCAACGTCATGTGTTAGCTGGGTAGTTGCTATAAATGTTCTTAGCTAGTTTAAACTCTGCTAAATGACTAAATGTAAACAGTACGGTCTTCTAAATCACTGATTAAGCAACAAGCAAATGTCATCTGCTTTTTATTAACGCTGATTTGCAAGGAATACAAGAACAGCTAGATAGCGAAAACACCTATAGCCATGTAAACCAGTTTAGAGAGCTCAGTTCTTTCAATAGATAATTTAGACAGGCGTTAGCAATAGGCTAGACTGCTATTCATTTTCTGGCAATTTTTTTGTAAGCTTCCCTTCTAATGCCGACTAACAGCTAGTCTCTAGCTAGCTAGAGTTATTTGCTAAGTAAGGTATGTTGATGTGATATTTGAAATGTATTTAGCTAGCAGTGGGCCCCTAGTGCAACACAAGAGAATGTTCATTAAAATGACATGCTGCTACTACCGTATTTCTGGTGCGGCGTTTATTACACAATGTTTATTTTTGGTGCACCGTTTGTTCAAGGGCGGCGTTTATTTGAGGGCGGCGTTTAATCGAAGAAATACGGTACTCTTGAACATTCTGTTCTTACTATAATTTAATTGGTTGTGCTCTGATTTGTTATTGGCAACAGCTATCAGTCATCCCAAAATTCCCCAACAGCCATCATACATAGATTACCCCGTCCACCAGCAGGACAAGGGCCAGTCCAAATATTAATTAAATAGAAATAAAAACCTGTCTGTAGTAGCAAATAAGTGCAGAAAGAAAAGCTGGAGGCCCCATCATAGCGAGAAGTCCAAACGGTTTACATGACATTGCCAAGGTCAAAGCCTGTGCCAGAGAGTCTGGATATTTAATCATGACAACCTTGGCATCTTCTGGCTTCAGCCCCAATTTACTGGCCTACCTCCTCTCCTCACAATTCTCCCTGGACCTTGGTGGCAGGAGATAAAGGGATTTTGGCAAGCACTATTGGGCCAAATCCACCAATATCATTACAAAAACATAATTTGCATGGAAGATTTATAATGCTCTTTCACCCTCCAAAATAAAGCAATCTCTCATTGTGTTATTTAGCCATAGAGAGAAACTTTTCACCCCAGAGGTGTAGTTATGTGTCAGCTACTGAAGGCCTGGCCAAAAGCAATTCACCTATAAAATAATACTCCTCCAACACAACTTTATATCTCTACCAAACATGTTTTGTACATTTGTGTAAAAATCACACCGAGGCTGGGGGCAGTTGTTCTTTTCTCAATTTTTTCTTCGTTTAAATGAACTCACAGTAATGCAAGAATTATGATTTTGTATGATTTAATGCTGGTCAGGCATTAGCATGTTTTGTTGAGATCCAGAAAAAAAATCACATGTTATTGTTGTGAGATGGAGTGGTTCAGGGAAATGTTTGAGGTATGGTGCTGAGCCTCCAATACATTTTTATGTCCTTCAGTTGAAGCTACTGCGGCAATAGGTTGCATTTTACCAGCTCGCACTAAACAAAGGCTCCACATTATTTATTCATTTTTGCCAATGGCTCTGCTGGTTGCTGTCATTCTTCCAGATGTTTTTCACATGGCTCATTATAAATCGCTCTGTGAAGTGAGAGACCATGCAAGTCTGCCATGTGAGGTCCATGAGTACACCACGTTGCCCCAAACACACCCCGGGCCCCTTAGTCCCAGAGATCTCCATTCATAATTCAATTATGGCCCTGGTGGTTACAATTGGCACCCATCACCCAGGGAACAGTATGCACCAGAGTTGACTGTGACAAAGTGGACTGTAGTTTGAGATGAGCCCCCTTATGTGTCAGGCTAGGAGTCCGCCACATCGCCTTGTAATTATATCATCTTATTAATGAGTCCACCTCCAGGGTAGGACTTTGGGTTGGGACATCGCTCATTCTTTTCACACTTCAATGTCAGATATGGGGATTTTTGGAAGCGCACCCTCATCAGTTTTACCAACTGTGGTCCCTATTGGCTATAATGAGTTTGAGTGTGGAGGAAGTTTGAAGGTATTTTGGACCCAACATCAGTTTTTTCATGGTTATTATAAGCAGCTTAATCAGCCTTTAGTTCATTAAGCCTCTTCTTAAATGATTGCTGTGGGGTAATTTAGAAATGAATTTGAGGACTGCCAGCAGCAGTATTTCTAAAAACAAATCTCATGTCTACGTCTAACTATTGGAAATACAAATGTGCAATCTTGAATGAAGAGTATTTTGAAGTAACAAAGAGCTTTCTTTTTAGGAATGCATAGTTTACAAATTCACAAATTCTGTGGAACAAAGCATTTTCTTTGAGCTCTCACTGGGTTGGTGAATCCAAACGAAAGTCTGTATGGAGTGTTAATAAACATTATAATTCTCAGAGAAAGGAAATTTGTGACAGGAAACAATCAAAAGCAGATTGATAAAATTGGAGACTAACACTAAACTGAATTCAGGTACAGAGCGATAAATACTGAATCCACACACCACCCTCTAGGTAATTCAATAACCATACTGTAGACTCCATATTGCACTCTATACTCCACCTGAAAATGAATTGCTGTGTAGAGGCTTATCGATTTATTCTTTGAAAAAAGGGGCGTAAGATTTACCACAGGTTCTCTTCTAAAAATAGCATGTAGCATTGTAGCATTATATTATCTATGTAGCGTTATAATAATTAATGGCGACATACTCAGTGAGCATCACCTTCAAGGCTCCAACCAGAAATCTGGTGTATCTATGAGTTTTCCCTGTGATGGTTGCATGGTTAAAATACTATTGTACTAACAGCAGTTCAGCTAAATCCACCTTGGCTCTCATGATCATCTGTGTAAATTCTCACTATGCTAACAATGATCTTGAAATATTCCTCCTTGTCTTCCAGTAACTACTGATTCCTAAACTCAATAATTAGAAATGTGCGGGGAAAAGACTGAAAATGACTAAAATTCAATAGAACATGGTACTATCCACACCACAAGCCAGTTAGGTTAATGAAAGTGACATGCAGTCAACTTGGTAAACATTTTTTAATTCTAAATATGACAAATGGGGTATTCAACAACAAAAATATTTAGTGATTTAGCAGACGCTCTTATCAAGAGCGACTTACGTAAGTACAGGGACATTCCCCCCGAGGTAAGTAGGGTGAAGTGTAATATCACCAAGGCATCATCAAGTGCAATATTCTTCTGTTGGTATTCACTCTCGTTTTGAGTTGCTTGGTGTATTGGATGAACTCTCCCACAGTAATAAGGAAAAAACAACACATATTGGCCATTTTTACACTTTATTCATTTTACACTGTCAGGGACCTCAGTAGCGTGTGGAAGATCCATACGCAGCCACAACAGCTTGGCACCTCCTCATGCTGGTCTCCAGCCTGGTCACACACTGCTGTGGGATGGCATCCCATTCCTCAACCAGGATTTGTCACAAGTCACATGTCTGCGTTGGTCACTCTGGCACGTACAGCACGCCCAAGCTGATCCCACTTGAAGCTCAAAATGAGAGTGAATACCAACAGAAGAATATTGCAGGGGATTTTGGCAAATTGTTTTGGCCCGCTACCCACACGGTTAGCTGTGTTGCTCATTCCACAAATGCAGGATCCTTACAAGTTGTACCTCGTTGTAAAGGTGACTAATCAGGCTTTCCAACGATATAAAATACAATACCAATTGGTATTATTGAAGGGGAGGAATAATCGACCGAAATAATGTTTCAGAACTTTTTTTGAGGAGTTTATTTCTCTCTCCTTGCATCTTTCTTTACCACACACATAATACTATCTGCCTCCATTTTTTCCAATGCTGAACAGTGAAAGTAACCCTTTCAAGCAGCTCAGTGTGCTTGTTGTTGTTTATGTTTTCTAGAGAAACAGATGTGTCAGCTATTCTTTTATCTATCCATGTTGTGTAAGTCCTCTGACATCTGGGTGTTCTGGGGGACAACAACAGACTGCTTTGGTTTGTTGGTTCTTATTATTGGGTGTGCTTTGCCTTCGGCAAGGGCACAACCTTTGTTCTCTCACATATATATTATTATTGGGTGTGCTCAAGCCTTCGGCGAGAGCACAACCTTTGTTCTCTCACATATATATTTATTATTATTTATTTTTGCCCCCCTAAATCTTTGTCAATATTTGGCCTACATAGACAACCTAGGTGTCAAAAGTTTAGTCTTGGTAGCGATTGAGTTGCTTGTATTTTTATTTACGTTCCGTTGCATGGTTTAGGCTGAAGTTAAGTTTTTGTGGCGAAAAGTGAAGCTAACGGTGGCTAATTTGCTAGCCACAGTCACTGACGTTACTAACGTCACTAACGTCACGAAAACACGCGTGACTACCTGTAGCAGAACATTCGTTTCGCATCTGTTAACTTGGGGGATAGCTAGGCTAACTATAGCTTTACTGCAAGGCAGCTGCAGAAACGCCACAAGCAAAGAGGCCAGGGTGATAACTATTTACTCATTTTACTTTGTGATGTGAAACACAATTGTGAAATGTAATGTACAATATTAGCTGATATTATTAAGGAAGTAGGCCCACATCTACTTTTGGAAAACGGTAGTCTACTATTTCACTGAAGCATTAGCATGACATTAGCCTCTGTTGCCCGGGCAACACATACTACAGTGGTCTATTATGCATCTGTTTTCAATCGTTAAAATAAACATTCCTCACAAATACATTTTCGTTGTAGGATTTATTATGACATTACATTACAAGTAAACGATTTGTTGGTGAAATTATCATTACCTGTGGTTTCAAACCAGTGTTGCTCACTGCAACGCTGTAGCCTACGCGAGACACTACAAAAACATCTACACAGCTGTTTAGGAAGTCAAACGGCGACAGAACATGTTCGGCACTCCCCTTACTTAAATCAAAAGTCTTTCAATAGGTGAAACTATCTGACTACTAACCTGAACTTCATTGCCACAGCCTAAACTGTCAATCTGTTCATGATCATAATTAATTTCAGCCTAAACCGTACAACGGAACGTTACATCGAATTCAACCAACGCAATCGCTACCAAGACGAACACAGCAGTAGTCTAGTAGGCGTACTGTAGTAGTACAATTTAAATAAATGTCAAGCTTATTTACGTTTTTGGGGGCATAGTTAGCAGATGGTACTGTTTGAATCGCGATTCCATCTTCTACTGCCGGTAACGTCGTAGAATAATCTTCAAAGGGGGTTCTTTATTAATGAATGAATGCAATATGAGTAGGCTAAATGCCTGAAAATATCACGAGAAGGGAAAACTTAAAAGGACGTTTAAATCATAGAGATTAGGTCAATTTTTACACCGGTCTGCCAAATTTATTAGTTTTGATTCAGCTATGAGGCTGCCTCTTGCAGGGGAAATGAGAAGACATCATATTTCATTCTACACTTCACTCGTATTTTGAGTTGTAAATGAGCAGCAAAAAAAAAGATGCTTTTAAATCTATGTAATCTTTATAAATAATAAGTAGGCCCTATGCATTTTTATATAAAATATACAGAAATATCAGTTGTAAAAATGTCATTATAAAACGGACCCCTGTGCAACCGCCGCAAGCAAGCACACCCTACAATTTCCCCAGAAATTGTACCCTCTCTAGTTTGGTTTATGATCCGACTCTTGTTACAGAACTATTGGATCTCTGCTGAAAGTTAATTGGCCACGTCATCAAGACCCACATCCTATGCCCTGACATTTTATAAAAATTCTGTTTATGGCTACTATCACCCATACTCGCTTTCTGTCCATGACATTGTGATGGTAAGGGCTCTAAATGACTGTTTCACAAGTTGACATTTAACACCTGCCTCTCATTTTACTGGCTTACAGGCTACTTTTTTGTAATAAACCATGCCCTCTCCCAGTGGATTAAACAGCTGACAGGACCGATGGGAAGGTCTTTTGGCAAAGGGTGGCAAAACCACTCCCAAGAAAGGTGTTTATGCATCACTGACTTGTACTCTCTATTGTCATTACTCATGCCATTTTAGCGACATTGCAAACGACAGAAGAAACATGGCAGAATGCCCATGGCACCTTTTCAATAATGGAGCTCGGTAGCTTTTCAGGGAGTGTTCTTGGTCATCTGCAGTAGCTCCAAGTAGGACCTGCTGACTTCACACATTCAGTTTGGAGTAAATTCCTTTGCATACTGCAGTGATGCTGATCAAAAGGTTCAGGATATCCACTTAGATGTATGTAAAACATGCTCAGTTTCTCATTCTAATCACAAGAGTATAAGTGAATATCTACATTTAGACTGCTCTGCTTCAGGAAAATAAATGATGAAATAAAAGACTCCATATGAAAATATAAACTAATTCAATGGATGGAGCTATTCAGTGCAGTAAGTTTACATTTGAGAGATCATTATTATACTTATAAAGGTGCATCTATATTTGGTTTAAGCTTTCTCATACTGGGAGAATCTCACTCCTAGCCTTGGTGTCTCCTGGCAACTAACTTAAAATGTTTTATTTTTTATTTTACTATAGCCTTGATGTATACAGAAGATACATTAAAACCTTGAGTGGGGATACATTAACTTCTATTTGCACCTCTCAATGTCCTCTTCTTTCAAAACCTCTTGATAGATTTCTCATTCTATAATAACTTCAGCTTTTGTCATGTAAAAGGCTGGGTAGACTACATTCTGTCAGTATGAAATGCAGCAAGATACATATAAATTAGATGTTACACTCATTCTTCTGAGTAGGACTGATAGTGTGACTCAGAAGTGTAACATTGAAATACATTTACAGTGTTCGATATCTTGCACATTCATTGGAGTCCCTTTGAAAATGAAGTAGTTGTTTTATTATGGAGGCACACCATCATCTTCAAATATATCATGCAGCATGTGTTTCTATTGCATAACAATGTTAAAGTAGTCTAACAGCCTTTGATGATCTCACATCAGCTTGTCCCGAACTTGGGGATCCCCCACTCCCCTTATCTTTTCTAATTTGAATAGCAGAGTATTAGATATAAAGAACAAAACAACTTAAATGTTTTAGCTATTCGTATTAATGGAGCACAGAGTGAGTTGTTGCAACCCGTGTTTAGCATCTTGAGAGATCCAATAGTACCACAATGTGCAACTCTCAAGTACTTACTACTCAGATTAAGCTTGGATTGTGGTGCAGGCCTCACTATAGATTTTGAGGCCTATCTCTTTATTTATTATAAATAAGAATGAAGTGGCTTGGATGAAAATGTTATGGTCCTCTCCCAGCAGAATGTAGAATATTTCAGCTGCCTGTCTAGGCTGGAAACTGTCATATGTTGGTTTGGACTTCCTGCAGTGGTGCAAGTCAAGACACTTCATTACTACTTTATGTGGGACACTTTTATAGATCTGAAATTACTTTCAGTTACTTAAGTCAGTTAAACCTGTACAAATTATAGGAATACAGAGGAGAACGTTACTGTATGTTGAGGAGCCAATATACTCTGCATCCTTAATAGAGGATTGTTTTACCAGTAACAGTAGAGTAAAATGCCTGGTCGTCTATGAAGCAATGGGTCCACACCAGTTTTTGTTGTGTGGCCTCTGTGGGCCTGCGAAACTCAGTGGTCACCACTTTTCTCATGTCTAGGAATAGTGTGTCAACATCAAGTCCCAAAGATTTTATTTATAGGGATGTCACTGTGTGCACTTAGAAGCCATCACAGATGCACCCAGCCAAACATATCTTACTGCTGAAAGACTGTCCTGAAACCATTTCTACTCTATGTTCTTGGAATGTCCAGTGGATGCCCCAAAACATCAGACAATTGTGATTGGCCAATAGCTGTCATTGGCACATACTGTGTTACAATAAAAAGTGGTTGATAGCAAAGTTCTGACTGATGTTGTCTTTTCTTAAATATCTTGCAGGAATGCATTGTCTTTCAGCATTTTAGGGTGCTTAAGGAATAACGTGAATTTATATTGAGACAAAGCCCAAGCAGAAAACTGTTTCAGCTGTTTTCTTCATACAGTAGGGTCTTTGGGAAAACTGTTATGGATTTTTATGGACAGTTATGGTAATATTAGGTTTGGGCAGAATTCAAACACATTGGAGATAAGGGTTGGCCAAGTCTCATATTGAAGATGCTACTGCACCTGCCAGTTCTGCAAAACATCATTAAATGAACCCATTTACAAGATCTCCATATGACCCCCACAGTGAGGGGATTTCCCTGGGGTCTAAAAATAGATATAATGAAGCATCAAAGAACACAAAGCAGGTAGCTCTTAAATACATTCCAATGAACACCCATACAGCCATATCTGTAATCAGCCATCCTGTACCTGGAAACAAGGTTAACTTGAGCTCCATTAATACAATATATTTTATGTATTATCACTTCAGTTAACAAAGTAATCAACAGTTCAATTTCATGAAATATGACTTCCGTTTTACAAACCACATTATGCTAGAACGTAGTGATTATTATTTAGGAGTCTGTGGTGCAAGAAACCAATCTGAAAGTGTAAGTTAACAAACAACTAATATCAAACCAGTAATTGCTTGTAACAACTAGTTGTTGTTGAGCTGTCCAGTTGACAAAATGTAAAGGTTTACTTTGATGGCACAGACAGTTTTCATTCACTTCAGTCACAATTTTAAAAGTCATAATACCTAAGAGTCATTTATTTTTGAAAAGAGGATTATATATTTACGGAAAAAAGTTACACACAAATTGGCAATCAGATCTGATAGAACATCAATGAAACCCCTAACTTTCTCCAGAATTGGGAAAGAGGATTTTGGAGGATTTTATGATTGATTTCTTCAGTAGATGACTGGACACAGTCCTTCTATCATACGGTGCTGAGAGCTCCAATAGATCACGCTGGGCTTACTGTATAATTATGTGTGTCATATCCAAGAGTCCTTTAATAAATATTCATGTTTCTGAAAGTCTAATTGGCACCCTGGGTATGGAAAAAACAAGGCTATTTTCCAAGCATGTGATCTAGTGATCATGTGTACCGGAAAACTTTATCTTGGTCTTTCAGAACATACTATACATTTAAGCTTGATGAGTTTATTGTGGTAGGAAGGCTTGTTTGTCAGGGTAGAATAACCACTGTCATCAAAAATTATGCTACCTTTAAATGTTTCCATGAACAGAGTCCAGGATACAAGCAGGTTCAGAGATTATGTAACTCAGGAACAATTATAGTTTTCCTGCTGGTCCTAAAAACCCTTTAATGGTGTAATTATTTGCATTATTTATGAGAATAGAGATGAACTGTAAAGCTAAAGCAATGTTAGTCAACAAAAATGTAGTTGTCTTACTATTTAGAGTAATCTGTACAGTAGTGTAATTTTTCCATGATTGCACAAATGTGTGTGTGACACAGTCCAGACACAGTTTCCAAAATCATGAAACAGCAACAGTTTCAAACCACAATTGCATTTAGCTCCAAAAACTAGTTTTAATTTAAACTATTTAATTCTCTTTGTATTAGAACATGAAACAACATTTTCCTCTATCATTTGAGAGCATGTGAACGGTGTTTATTCTCTCACCATGATGATATTGCTAGAGACAAATTTACTTTGGCTGAAACTTGCATGACCCAGATACAGAGGGAAGAAAATAAATAATGGTCGTTAGTAAATCACTGTCACAAACCCTCACATTAACTCTAATTGAATAGGATATCAGAATTTATATTCATTTCTGGTTTTCTTGTCAATGATAATTGGCTTCTGCTAAACAAAGGCAGGTTTTTAATGCACTTTTAATTGTGCAAGCAAGGGCACATCCAATACAACCACTTATGTCCTCTGAATTAAAACAAGGTAGTTCTCACAGACATGTTACTATTCATATGTGTTGCTTTGCTTTGTAACCCTTTCTCAATATTGAATATCTTTATTATATCTTTATACAGTACCATACCTTTTCTTCCCTACACAAAAAGCAATGCATGATCTTTTCAATACATGTAAAGACGTCTATATTAGGGTTAGTTGAACAAATAAGAACCAGTGTTAATTGTTGTTACACTCTGTCCTCAGGCCTGCCACAGTCTGCAGAATCATTACAAAATGCATAAATGCATTGCATGGATGCACAATGCTCAAAACAGTTTAGAAATTAAAACACAATGAATTGTGTTTACAGTGCATTCGGAAAGTATTCACAGCGCTTCACTTTTTCCACATGTTGTTATGTTACATCCGTAGTCCAAAATGGATTAAACAATTTTTTCCTCAAAATTCAATACATAATACCCCATAATAATAATAATGTGATAATTACTTTTTGAAATGTTTGCAAATCTATAAAAAATAAAAAACAACATAAGTTAATGTATCAATGAGCACAGTGGCCTCCATCATCCATAAATGGAAAAGGTTTGGAACCACCAGGACTATTCCAATAGTTGGCTGCCCGGCCAAACTGAGTGATCGGGGGAGAAGGGCCTTAGTCAGGGAGGTGACCAAGAACCTGATGGTCACCTCCAGCGTTGCTCTGTGAAGAGAGTAGAACCTTCCAGAAGGAAAACCATCTCTGCAGCACTCCACCAATCAGGCCTGTATGGTAGAGTGGCCAGACGGAAGCCACTCCTCAGCAAAAGGCACAGGACAGCCCGCGTGGAGTTTGCCAACAGCCACCTAAAGTACTCCCAGACCATGAGAAACAAAATTATGTGGTCTGATGAAACAAAGATTTAACTATTTGGCCTGAATGCCAAGTGTCATGTCTGGAGGAAACCAGGCACCGCTAATCGTCTGGCCAATACCATCCCTACAGTGAAGTATGGTGGTGGCAGTATAATGCTGTGGGGATGTTTTTCAGCGGCAGGAACCGGGAAACTAGTCAGGCTCGAGGGGAAAATGAATGCTGCAATGAACAGAGACATCCTTGATGAAAACCTGCTCCGGATCGCTCTGGACCTCAGACTTGGGCGAAGGTTCATCTTCCAACAGGACAACGACCCTAAGCACACAGCCAATAACAAAGGAGTGGCTTTGGGACAACTCTGTGAATGTCCTCGAGTGGCCCAGCCAGAGCCCAGAGTTGAACCCAATTGAACATTTCTGGAGAGATCTGAAAATGGCTGTGCACTGATGCTCCCCATCCAACCTGATGGAGCTTGAGAGGTCCTACAAATAAGAATGGGAGAAACCGTCCAAAAATGGGTGTGCCAAGCTTGTAACATCATACTCAAAAAGACTTGAGGCTGTAATTGCTGCCAAAAGTGCTTCAAAGTATTGTTATATTTTCGTGCTTAATTTTTGGAAATCTATTACAAATATTAAACAAACTTGTTTCACTTTGTCATTATGGGGTATTTTGTATAGAATTGAGGGAAACTTTTTTTTTTATCCATTTGAGAATAAGCCTAACATCAAAATGTGGAAAAAAGTGAAGCGCTGTGAATACTTTCCGGATGTACTGTACATCATGTACAGTATAGAAAGGACTTTATCTAAGAGGTGCACTGCACCATCTGTGATAATGTTCAGGAAAAATATAAGATTGTTTTGAGGGCAGAAACGGGCAACAGTGGGTAACAGGTCAAAGCAGGCTCAGACTATCACTGAACTCTCAGTTTCACTGGAGTCTAAAGCTTGCAAAATAGGAATATGTCAATCTCTTTAGTCCTAAATTATAAAAAAGACTTCTTCCCAGAAATTTCAAGCACAGTGTCTTTAAAGTTGCATGTGCTCAGCAATTCTTTACATGAGCATGGGTGTGAGAGTTTGCCTTTGAGTTCCGCATTAATGAAGCAATGTTTTGTTTTTTGTTTTAAAGGGAAGGAGTAGAAGTAGACCATGGTCATGGTTCTGCAGAGCGAAACCGGTGAAGAGATGTGACAGATGCATCCACTGGACAAATTGAGCTTGCTTCATATCATATCTACATCCTAACTGCAGGTTGTCATCCACAAGTGAAGGGTTCCACTGTTGGCCTGCATGTGACTGGCATCTCTCTGTACTCTAATGTTCCTCAGCTCTCAGCCAGAGTAGGAAGTTAGTCTGATGCTGTTTAGGAACATACAGTAGTTTTTGCTAAAGAAATTGGCTAGCATTAATGTTATGGTTGGCTAATTAATTGACTGAGTTCAAGTCTTTATTACAAAACGCTTCTGCAATGGAGAAATGTGTAAATTAACTATGCAGAAATATAAGTATGGTGGAACAAATATTTCATGTCCTCTAGACTGAATGCTTGGCATTCAGGCCAAATAGTTCAATCTTTGTTTCATCAGACCAGAGAATTTTGTTTCTCGTGGTCTGAGAGTCCTTCAGCTGCCTTTTGGCAAACTCCAGACGGGCTGTCATGTGCCTTTTACTGAGGAGTGGCTTCTATCTGGCCACTCTACCAAGGGCTGATTGGTGAAGTGCTCTTTCTCCCCCGATCACTCAGTTTGGCCGGGCGGCCAACTCTAGGAAGAGTCCTGATGGTTCCAAACGTCTTCCATTTACAGATGATGGAGGCCACTGTGCTCATTGGGACCTTCAATGCTGCAGAAATGTTTCTGTACCCTTCCCAAGATCTGTGCCTCGATACAATCCTGTCTCGTAGATCTACAGACAATTCCTTGGACTTCATGGCTTGGTTTGTGCTCTGACATGCACTGTCAAATGTGGTACCTTATATAGACAGGTGTGTGCCTTTCCAAATCGTGTCCGATCAACTGAATTTACCACAGGTGGACTCCAATCAAGTTGTAGAAACCTCCGAAGGATGATCAGTGGAAACAGGATGCACCTGAGCTCAATGTTGAGTGTCATGGCAAAGGCTGAGGTGACCTCAGGTGACAGACTTCAAACATCAAATGTTTGGTATACCTTTAGGATACTGCTCTCATAGAATTATAATACATCATCCATATATGTATGTGCCTCTGCTGTATAGTACAGTGTATGAACAAACAACTGGATAGCTCAAATGTGCTATGACTGGGCTAATCATTATGTGCTGGACTTCTCAAAGTGCTGGGGGTTGCTCAGTGTGATGCCCCACAACAATTGCATGCCAGTGAATCATCCAGGTGTGTCTTTCACTGCCATCAGGAGACAGAAACTGATTTGATTGAGGCACCAGGAGAGGGCACCAACACCAGTATGGTGATGTGTTCTCTTTAGTCTCCCAATGTTTAGTTCCCAGTCGAATCATTTATTTATCAACATTGTTTCATAGTTGTATTTTGTCACAGTGGCATGTAGTGTTACACTTTTGTATCTCACTCTTTCCATCATCAAACTAAAACACTTATGGCTGACATTTTGGTTGTGACAGGTTTTGACAGGTAGGAGTGGTGGTCGATTTGCTTGGTTCTGGTTAGTAATCTAGGTAAAATTGAAGACAGTAGAATTGACACAGTCTATTTATGTTTCAGCAATGATTGCTTGGTTTATTAAAATGGGTGGCAGACATATTTGAGGCCTAATGGCCAAAAACCACATTAGCACCAGAATTTTTGACATTTTGTGTAGGCACTTTTGATTCAGAGACTTCAAAATAAATACCTTCGATACAATGTTTATAGATTGTCCTTCCCATCTGGAGGCATTGTTGGAGTTTTGACAAACCTCAGTGTGGAGCACTGAAATAAGGAGAAATAAATAAATTATAAGTACCTTGATGAGAAAACGTGTTTGAAAAGGTCTCCACAAACTGATTCTTCCTTTATTGCAGAAGATAAATAAATAACTGTGCTGCATGGATGTTTATCTACATGCTTTTTAATCTCTGCTATTGTGATACTCACCTTTAGTTTCTGAAATGTAATTTTGGTTGATACAATAATAACAGAAAAAGCTATTTACAAGATAATGTGACTAGAATAGTGTTTAGAGTTTGCCCATGACCAGAATAAATTTAGATATAACGCATGTTTCGTGTTTACCATTTTGGGACTTACATTGGTTAAGCTTCAGGTTTAGTATAATGTATGTGTTTTTTTTGTTTATGTTAATTCATACTACGAGATTTGCCAGCGTTTACGTTATCTGCATGGCTAGAGGAAAGTATGGGGGCCTTGGATTATGTGCAAAACATCCCCAAAGGTTCAGCAGGCGTTGATGGGCAGTAACGGTTCATTTTCCACAAACCATGAATATGACATATAATGACTTAGTATATGATTAGGTAATACACTAAAATTAAATATCCAACGAAATGCACACCGTCATTTTAGTCAACGTATGTCGCGTCAGATAGAGGGTTTATGAAGGTATCACGTGACCCATGCAGTTGACGCTGCTTTCAGGAGTGGGGAACATACAGCGAGGGAGAAGCAGCGTCCGTCGACGCTGCATGCAAGTGTCTACTTGACATTGTTCAAATAGGATTTCCTATTCCTATTATATTTGGTTATATCTGGACACTATGGGAAGCTTCTCTATGACCACATCCGAACCAGAAGAACGGTAAAGAACACTGCTGAAATATTCAACGCGGCATTGGGGAGTGCAGAACAATGAAGTAGAACTGTTCCTGAGTTTTGAATCCCTGTCAGGCTGGACTTCGCATACTGTTGTTTTTAGATTAACGTTGATTGGATTCGATATTTTTGACCGGGTGAATTTAATCTGAAGGCAAGCATTTGTTCTCTCTATACAGAGCTTCATTTGGTTGGGAAAGTAAATTAACCATCAAATCACTGCGCGATGTATGCTGAAGTATTGACTAACAAGCCGTCGGCATTTGAGACGATCACCCAACCTATATTCACGACTGTAGTTGAATGATTTTAACTGAAACTTAGTATGAAATATCATTAAGTTATTCATTGTATATTTTCCTCTGTTTAACTTGAAGACTCGGAAGAGGTTTTCAACATAGTCACACGTCTTTGAACCCATTATCAGCAGTGACCGGTTGATGGTCTCCAAATGTATCAAGCCTACCATGCACCTACCAATAATCCGGAATAATATCATTGTGTGATTGGTTTCGTGTCATTGGAATCAAATTTAGCTGTGACATTTAATCAAAAACATCTTCATAAATCATTCGAAAGAAACATTATCAGAGGCTGTGCGTTCCACCAGCGCAGACCTCTTTGGATGTCGGCAAGTGTGCGAGCCAATACATTAGAAAGGGTTAGTTGCTACCTAGTCGACGCTATTAGTGAATTAAACCTGGACCACTGCGTGGTCTACATTGGACACGGAGTCCTCAATCGGTAGGCTCTTTCATTGAAGACGCAATTTATTTGACGTGTGGGAGTCTATAAACCACAACTAAACGGATTCATGTAACTTTCTTCACCCGTTTGGAAAATTAGACCGCATGCTGATTGTGCCATGCGTGCCATTCAAACTATTACTGGACTAAACACGGATGACAAGACTTGCAATCTACTGTTCAAGTGAAGCACAATATTTGTTGTCAAATATATTACACCAATTTTGGACACTCGAAAGAACCGTCGGTTGGGAACCTATTTGAAAAGACCTGAAGATTTTATTACAACTGGATTTACTGGTACATCTACGATGTCAATTGTACGCCCCTGCAGAGGAACTCTGCTGCTCGGCATAGTCCTAATTTCCAACGGTAAGTTTCTCATCACGATGTTATGTGAGCCACAATGATAATGACACCACACCAGTTGTAGGCTATGTTGTATGTCAGGGGATATCGTATTCCGACATTAAGAAGATCCAGCATCATTGTTGTAAAGTCTCAAATTTGAATGGTTATTACACACACACGAGCAGATATGTTTGAAAAAACACACGAAATCAATTTACACCTAAATGTCTACATTAAGTTTTTACATAGTAAACACACTTTTCACTCACATTTCCTTAGCCTTAGGTAAATTCATTTTTGTGGATCCACAGACGTTTCTCTCCACAAGGTGGGAGCAAGGCTGTGTGCAGTATGTGCTTCTCATGTTGAATATCAGGAAGTGTACCATAACCTACCTTTGCAAAATGTGGGATCCCATGGAATATTTGAGTAACAAGTTTGTAATTAGATTTATTTTAAGATGAAAACCATTATAAACAACGTATTTTATACAACGCTTATTTTATAAGCAGAAAGCCTAAAAAACATTCTCCAGTCTGACTGGTTTAAAAATCTAGCCCCCAAAAAATTATGTTCATTTTTGGGTTAAAACCAACTTTTCATTGAAGTTGTTGAGTTGGTCAATTCGAAGCCACATGACCCACCTTGTTCAGTGCTTATTTTTCTTTTGCAAGCAGTTCTGTTCAAGGGGCCCTGTGATGGGGAAAAAAATCACTTGTACACAGGAAGGTTTTTATTTTGAAACGTCCTTGATATGATGATCTCCCACTCTTATGATACTCCCTTTGCCTTATTTTCAGTACAGCACATTAAAAGCCCTCTGCCACATTACAAACATACTGAAATAGGTTTTAGTGGCCTGAAAAACCTACAGTGTTTCTGTCTTTTCCCGACACTAAAGTCAGTGGTCAATGTTTCTCCCTGTTGCCAGTGATATATCCACCCTCCTGGAGCATGGAGGGACAGCTGCCAAATGCAATTTTACCAATGGATCATGCACTTGATCTACTGCTTCTGAAGTGTGTTGCACATAGTACATGCAGGCAACTGGGAGAGTGAGGAAGAGAAAGGCCTGCCTTCCTGGATAGCGTGCATTTGCCTAATTTAAATATACAGTGTTTTCTGGGATTTTATCAATGTGTTTTGCATTTTTAAAATTTGTTGACAATTTAGTTCATGAAAATAATGTACTCTTGATGGATGAACAGTCATTTCCGTTCAGCTTTGTCAGAAAAAAGTGTTGTGCAATGTGCCCGAGTGAATTAGCCTGGCTCTGCCCTCCTACGTACTTCTGCTCAATTTGGATTTTGCTTCTGTACTAGGTCTGGGATTTTAGTGCATCAGTCGGTTTTCAGAAAATTTTTTTGGTAGGTCGAATCAGCGAACAGAGGGAGTGGCTGAGAACGATGACGTTGATGTTGTGCACTAGTTTGAGTTGTAGTTCAGTAATGGCGGCGGAGAAAGATGCGAGCGAAGCTATTCTGCGGTTGTGGCAACGCTGCCGAATATCCATAAGTTAAAGCCGGAGCAAGAACAATCCTTGCTGAGTTTTGTTGGTGGTCATGATGTTGTGGCCCTCCTCCCCACGGGGTTCGGGAAAAGTTTGATTTTCCAGCTACGGCAGCTAGCTCCGTGATGAAGGAGTTGGCTAAGGCGAACGCTAGCGATTGGTTATGGCAGATCAGAGTGGCTCTGGGCAGATCCAATAGTTTTAAACTTCAACAGAGTACCCGCCTTCAAGGAAGTTAACGCTTGTCAATGGAGCGATCCCAGACCCTCTGTACAAATGAAATGTACGAGGGTCTGGTTAGGACCAGGCTACGAGTGAATTGGTTAGGCTCATTATTTCGGTACACAACTAAAACCCTCGATAGCTTGCCTATACACAAACTCAAAGATAAAGAAACTGTACTTGTGATTGTCAACTGCACTCCTCCTAAAATATCATTAATTACTTAAGGCTACTACATCAAAATATTTGGTGAGTGGAATCGTTCTCTGTTTTGATGTGAAAGTTATTCACGTCAACTCGAAACAAAGCACACCAGTGGCCTATATGAGCACTGTGATGACAGAGATACAACTTTATGATGCATCTCCCAGTCTTTTAGACAGAGCCCATCTGTCATCAGTTGATGGTAATGCCTGTTGCCAGGAAGATGGTATTGAGTCTTGTATACATGCCTAGACATCAGTTCTCAGGATGAAAGATACTGTAGGAATGACCCAAAGTAGTATACATTTGTAAAGATCTAACATGTCCAATGCTGTCCAGGACATTGTATTTATGCATAGCTCCTCTCAAGACTTTTTCATATTATATAGATAGAAATATATTGCATTTCCATTCCTCCTAAAAATGTTCCCATATGGCAAAGCAATCTGTTCATGGCACTTCTTTGTGAAGGGACTTAATTGTCCAGAAAGCTTTTTTGACCCATCATCAACCCGATAAGGAACCATCTCAGAATCTATTGACTTTCAACAGATGGGCTACTTTTCAGGAGCATGTAGACTTGATCTATTATTATATTTGTGTCATTGATCTATTATTATATTTGTGTCATTGATTGGCTAAGACCAATCAATGAGATTCCTCTATCATTGTGTAACATGGCAGAGGTAGACGAGTTTGCCAAGTCATGATTTGTAATTGTTTGGAGCACCTCCAAGCAATGTTCCCTCTAATTATTTTCTGCACTGAGCAAATGGAAATATGTCTGAGCGCAAACCTCAGTACTCTGAACAAAGTTTGCAGAGAACCCCGCTAGCTTCTTCGTAGCTAAATATATCAGAAAGCTTCACCAGCCTACCTGGACCATCGCTTGTGTCCGTTTGAACGATTTCATCAAGCCATTCGTGTTTAAATGTAAAACTGCCCCTTTTTTTGGGCGCCTGTAAAGGTAACATTCCTGATTTTCGTTACTAGTCAAAGCTTGAGCTGAGCGCCAGGGTTGTCGTTCTAAAGTTTGTTTGAGCTCCGGGCGTTACGTGACTTTACTGTTTACGTCGCCATTTTGGCAGGAAAGTAGTGGCAAAAATGAACGGCGCCAGCACGGATTTCAACCTGTCCGAGTTCACTGCGCACTTTAATTCAAGACATAGGCAGCTATAAAGCAAAACTTGATCGATTAAACATTAGTGATCCATATAATGCTCCCAGAGTTATTTTTACGACCTTTACGAGTGAAACGGAAGGCATCCCTGACCTTCTGTATCCAGATATTTACAACTCTCTATCAACTTTCATTCGTCCTACTCTGGAGAATCTTTGAAAGCCTACAAAAGCCTGGAGGGATGTAAATGGACGCAATCTGCTGGATTAGTGATGAACATTCAGCTTTGAAGTCTACTGGCTACAAATTGCTATGTGTAACGTTAGCTAATGCAGTCAGTTTTATAACTTGTATAGCTAGCTAGTGTTAGCTAGTCTGTAACGTTCGTCAACGGTTAGCTACTAACGTTGGCTAACGTACATTATATCAGTGCACTTTTCATCACAAAAATGCCATTACATATTTATTACAGATAAGTCATTCCAAGAGACTGAATGATCCTCAGTTGAAGCCATGGGTGGTTGTCAGGAATTATGGGGTTCTTCTCTCTGGATCTTAAGGCCGAATTATACTTCTCCGACTCCGTTACGGACAGACGCTGCACTGCGATAATAGCTAGGTTATCGAAAAGTTATAGCAAATTGACAAATTAGCCGTTTCATCAATAAAATAAGCACATTTTCAGCAACTACACTGCCCATTTCTGGTCACATTTTAATTCAGATGCTGATTTACATGTACTGTTTAGCTGAAATATGAATTGTAAAAACGTACAACAATGGCGGTCAAAGGATTTTGTTCTCTTGTTGGTCACGGCAACCCTGCCCCTGACGCAAGCGGTTCTTAATACGGACCAATCACAGCCAAGGGGTATCCGTAAAATGACAGACGGACGGACAGTCAGGAAAATCAGGAGGTGCACGTAGAGCTCTCCGAGGGGCTCGGAGAGGGCGTTCCTTGACGGAGAGGGCGTTCCCTGTCTCCGTCTCCGTAAAAACGCAGAAGTATAAATCGGCATTTAGGAATCCTATAAAATGCTCTCCCATCTTTTCCCCGATGGTTCAGGCATCCCAGTGCACAGCAGCTATCCACCATGTTGAATCAACGTTTATTGAAATAGGCAGCAAATTAAACTATGTATAATATTTATGTAAGTATATATGTATGTACACTCTGGCGCTCCACTTGACTCTCCACTTTCCTGCCAAAATGGCGATGACCGGTGCATGCTGGGATTGCGTGACGTCAACTCCCGGAGCCTAGAGTGACATTGAAACACATGAAGTGGACTTCGCCGCATTTGGCTGATCAACTGAACATTTATAGTTTTTCTAAAATAATAATTAAAAAAGGGACGCCTCCCTGGTGAGGTGTTCTGGGCACGTCCCACTGGGAAGAGGCCCCGGGGAAGACCCAGGACACGCTGGAGGGACTATGTCTCTCGGCTGGCCTGGGAACGCCTCGGGGTCCCCCAGGAAGAGCTGGTGGAAGTGCTTAGGTTGCTGCCCCCGCGACCCGACCCCCGGAAAAGCGGCAGATGATGGATAATTAAAAAAATACAGATTTTATTTTGTGCCCGGTCTGAAAAATCTAGTGCACGTGTCCTTCAACTGGCCTGCGCAGGTGCGCAGCTTAGAGGGAACATTGCCTCCAAGTGCAAGCTCATCCTACAAAACAGACACGGTGGCAGGGAGCAGACCACTTTCTACACCGCAGTGTAACAGTCCAAACCCCAATGGCTCCCTTTAAGATGTGACATTTTATGTGACTCAACAGTTGTTTTCTACATCTGAAAGTCAGTGGGTCGATGGGTAAACTATTGAGACTTCTCTGTAAAAGTGGATGTTACTGCTGTGAGCCATTTGAGGAAGGCTAGGGTCAGGCTATATATGACTCATTACCCTCCATCACATCTGGTACTGGATCAGCGCCATAATTACTTGTTTCCAGATGGGTCTGACAATTCTTTTTTATTTTTATTTTTTTTACTATAATGGACTTGAATCTCATTAAACACTAATTGTTTTAATAGGAATTTTAAACGTTGTCAACATGGCCTTCAAGCAAACTGTCAAGGACAACAATTTAATCTTCAGCCTTATTTCCTGGTTTGGGGAATAGTCTTCCACCACGTGTGACATGTAAGTGTTAGGAAATTGCACAGTAATATTATGATAGGACTAATGGCTAGGGTTGTTGTAATTCTAGCGATGCGCCCTTGTATGATGAAAGTGATCTTTGTGATGTGCTAGTCTCTTCAGATGTGGCTTGATTCATTCCTTGCTGAGTGCTTGAAGGCTTTCATTTTCTCGAAGAGGACTCAGTTTGCATGCATTGCACATTACTCCTTTGCATGATAGACATTGTTATCACAATGATTTCAATCCTGAAGTACCTCTGGGATTCATGTCATAAAGTGTCTTTTTATTCTAATAAATGGGTTGTTAGCGATAGTGTACCTCTATTTTGACAAATGTATGAATGTGCATCATCTAGTCTTATTTCATGAAAGATTTCTGTATCCACTTAAATAATAATTTAAAAGACTAAGTTGCTGTTGATCTTGTAGGACAAATTAACTTTACCCACCTTATTCTGGCTTATTCGATTAGATTTGCTTTATCGATTTATCATTCTCAGTTGTGTCCTACCTACTGTAATGAAAAAACACTATAAATTGCTTTCCAGGATATGCAGACCTTTTTAAATGAAACTATATTTGTTGTCTTTTACGGGCTCATTTAATTTGAGAAAGCTATGGATAAGACTTTTTCTCTGCCATAGTGTGCCCTCCAGATCATTGGGATTATCATCTTGACAAAGGAGATGCTTATTTTTGGATTAAAAGACAAAAAATAATTGGGCTCTTGCTGCAGGAGTATGATAAGAGAGTATGTGAAATGGCTGGTTTTGTTCGCTGTGAGGGCAATAATTAACAGTTTCCTGGAGGGGAACACAAATGGATTAATGTGGAAAAACTGCTAACCTCCCTGTAGAGTAGACTTATCATTATCTGAGGCACTTCAAAGTGTCTTAAAATGTTGGCTCCTCTATGGTTCAGGATAACTGCAATCACTGCAACATTTGACTTTTCATGTGCATTTATTTTCACGTAACCACCCATATCCAGAGAAGAACAGATCAAAGTTGCTAACCAGCTAGGACCGAGGTCTAAAAGTCTTCTGTTCCAACTTAAATATTACTCACACAGAATCTCAAAAGACCTCAGTGGATGCTTTGCTGTTGGACGAGGAATCGGGGATCTGTGATTAGGTCAGTGAAAGCTTAAGAAATATCGCCAGATTTGTACCCTTAGGCTCTTTGTCTATCTACCCCGTTCCCCCTTTCCTTCCTTCACTCCTCTACTCATCTCCTATGTGATAAATCTGGAGAAGTCACATACACATTGGCCATGCTCTTCTTTGGCAACCACATGGCTGTTTCCCCCCACTGTGCCAAGCTCTTTGTGCTTTCGATAACTCTATTGTTTTCAGAATACAGTGAGAGCGCTCTGTGGAACTGCAGTTACCCATGTTGGTTTGCGCCAAATTCACAACCTCAAGTAAGCCTGTCTCTTCTATTATTTTCTCTGGTAACCACCAATGTGGGTGAATGTGAGATTCCCTGCTACCCGGATCTGAGAGTAAAGTAGAACATCTCAGAAGTGGTGCTTCTGTGATGGCTCTGAAACTGACGAGGCTCAAGACAGTCATACTGAACACTTCACTGCAACATTTTACTAAGAGTGTGTCTTTTGCTTTACGAGTAAAGTGGATGTCCTCCCAATAGGATCACCCATGGCCTTGAGCAAAACTTGTGACTTGTGTTTAGTGGGGTTGTTGTAGTTTCGGCACGATTCATGATCCTGTAAACCTTGGCTGGAGGGCTAGTGTTCTTGGTTCATGAAAGACTCAGTGATGAGCTTAGTATCTCAAGATAAAATGTCAAGACCTTGTATCTTCACGGCAGATTGACATGCATGTCTAAATTATATCAGGGACTTTGATGGTGGCTGCTATTTTTAAAGTGGTCGACAATCATTTGGGGGGGGGGGGGGGGGATCTGTAAGACTTATTGTTTTTTTAACATGAATTGTGCAGTACATTTTGCACCTGCAGGTCATAACAGAAGTCAAACAAAAGTTATGATATATGAGGGTTAATTACAAGAAGTTGATCTGTACTTCCCTCACAGGGCTCAACATTAACATTTTTTGGCACTGGCCCCACCGGGCCAGTGGGTTTGAAACTTAGTGGCCCCAAGACAATTTTTACTGGACCCCCCTCCAAAAGTTGTAATTTATCATTGTTACAACAAAACCAAAGACTTTCAAGTTGTGTTATTCTGTTAACATGTTTAACCATTTATTAAACACATCCTGGATATAAAAAGAACAAAAATGAAATCACATTTCTAGTGATAAAAAATAAAAAGGTAATAGTCAGCAAAACAATTGACTTTCAACCTCAAACATGACGTGCTCTCTTCACTGCTGACAGCCATCTCTGCACAACTCTGTCTGGCAGAAACTGAAACCTCTGGTCCCTCAATGCTAATATATAAAAGCTTCCATAGCATTTAATCAGTATGATACTAAGTACCCAAGTTGACACCATTCTTCTGCTGCAGTTCAATAGCCCGGGGGAACGAGGCGAACGGCTGGCCCATCTTAATTACGTGATATGCCGTTGTTATAAGTCGTGCAATAACACGATGGGCATCTACATTTAAATTCCTGACCAGCATGGTCAACGGCCTGGAAGATGGATTGTCAACCATCCGCTTACATGTCACGCAAACCAGGTGCTCCCTGCTAGCATGGCTGGTCAGGGATTGTTTTCGAAAATTGACGGTGCCTGTGTAAAAGGATCTACTTTTGTCCGCTTTAGACGGGAACATACAACAGACGACACAGTGCATCTTCGTTCTGGGGCACGACTGTGGCCGTGACAGCCGAAGCAAACTTTGAAACCCATTGAGCAATGAACCACCATTCTCTGTTTCTCTTCATCTTCTGACTAATTTATCCATCTAGCCAGAGCACTCTCACTTAGCCAGATATAGTGAATTTAATCTGTAATTATAGGAGATAATGTCCCCTAGGTACAGCCTGTTGACATTATCGCATAATCTCAAACATAACAAAACATGAATTCACTGTTTAGCGTTGGTGCGCATGTTCAGTCTGATAATCAGTGAAGTTGTTCTGTTGTTAAATTTATGTAAGCTTGTCTGTTGTTTATTGTTTGCTGGACAAAATGAAGTCAGAAAAAAATGTACATGAGAGAAGGCAGCAATTGAGTCAAGCCCTTTAATCCTATTGATCCAGATGTAAAAGTTACAAAAGTGAATTAATTATTTTGTTTAGGTGGGCTGAGCTGCCAGAAACAAATCTCTTTGCTGTCTCTGGGATTGATTTTAATTTGCTTGATTGCATTTTATATTTCTCCATTCCAGTATGTTTTAACTAACTCTAGGATTAGAGTTATAAGCTGCTGCAAAAGAGTTGTGCCACTGTACATTAAATGTCAGCATGGCAGGGTGAACAAAAGATGCTCGCTCTGGCAACAGAGCATAATTTCAATGGGTGGGGGTGGGGGTGGTGGTGGAAGATAAACCTTGACTAGGGCACCAAATGTGCAGGACATGAGGAAATAATTAATATTGCATTTATAGGTAATTGTTGAGTATTTGGGGAGCACAATGTCTAACAATCAAAGCCTCCCCAGACCATTTAACATTAATTATACATTTAAAACATAAACCACTGTAGCCCATTACAACAATACCTAGATACCTATCAAGCTAAAGTGTTTCAGGAGAAGGGATGGGGAGAGATGTGGTTGCCTTGGCAGCATGATTGTCACACAATGCACAAGAACACATTTTAAAGACATAATTGTGTTCAATAATTATGATATACTAGTGCATAGTGTCCATGATACAATTAGTAGCACACACAGTGCCCACGATGATGTCAGTGACACAAACATTTTGTTCAATGGTTCGGTATTAGAATTTCTCAATGTCCGATACTTAGGTCAAACGGGCTTCCGAAGTCTACTGTGGGACTACTTTGCCTACAGAGCCAACGTTGATGGCAAACACGCGGACATATCGAAGCCTATTTGTAAAAGGTGCTAGAAAAGTCTCATGCAAGGGAGGAAATACTTCTAACCTTGCCAAGCACGTCCAATGTTTCAATATTATATTAAATTTCAATATTATTATATTAAGTATTCTATGCCTTTTAAAAATGTCTAAACATTGTCACTGATTTGCTTCCATACTTAGCGCAAACCTAGGTTGTAGTATCATTTTGATGTGAATGTAAATAGACCGTAACACGTTTTTTTGCATTAATTTGAGCGCTAAATAGTTTGAGTTTTGTAATATTAACATTACGTTGGACTCCAATGTCACAACGCTGTGAATTGTGGGTAATTAGACGAATGAAAAGGGTGCATAAAGGGCTCAAAATGTCTGTGAAAGAGCCCTCATGCACTTGACGATTTAACAGTGGGACAGCCCTAAACCCTCACAGGCTCGAGAACACGCCTCAAAGTCTATGAGTCTGGACATTGGGATTGGGCCTCACCGTTAAACTCCGGATTGATTCTCTGGACGTATTTTCGGAGAGAAAAAGCTGTTCATTCGGCACATTGATTTAGTGCGTGCATGGAGAGGGGGCTATTCACAGACAGGTCCGTTGTAGTGAGAGAGAACGCGAGCGGGGCAAGAAGCCTGAGCGAATCAATGCGCTGCATGCAAATCTACAAATATATATTTTTGCCATGTTAAACAGTAAAAAATAAAATACAATTGTAGCGGGCCGCCACATATAAATCAATGTATGGGAAACACTGACGTCAGTGACAGACACCAAGACCAACACGATGAGAACAAAAAAACGACAGTGAATAAGCTAGTTAGTGAATAAGCTAGCTGGCTAGCCAGCTGGTAGGATGTTGAAATACGTAGCCTATGTCAGGCCTACCCTATTGTGTCGTAAATGGCATGACAAGCAAGCATATTAGAAAATATAGAAATTAGATTAGAAAGTATAGTAACAATATATTACCGTATTTTATGAAAAATAGGCCACATTTTCTATCAGCCGCATTCTACCAGAATGGGAGCTTTGTGTTTGTAAATCGGAGTATAAAATGCACTGGAATATAGGCCACACTTGATACGGGAACAATGACACTGTAGTGCCGGTGTTCTCACCCCACAATTCCACTCACCTACGTGTGAACGCGCACTGCCTTCCTAGCTATTTCTATGTGTAGATTGGCAAACCTGAGGCGATTTTTACAATGTTAAGCCTAGGTTCCCTCGTCTTAGGCTTTGAGAAACTGTCAGTAGGCTATTTAATTCATGTTTCATTAAAATATAAGTTATGTTGCGCTGCAAATGAGAGCTTATACGATTTGTATGTCGTGCTACATGTAAAATCTGAATGTCTCACGAAAATAGCCGTAATGTTGAGCTGCACTTGAGAAACGATGTTGATGTTTTGCTACTCTAGCCTGGCTCTGCCCTCCTACGTACTTCCTCTCAATTTTGATTTTGCTTCTGTACTGTGTCTGGGCTTGAGGTACGCAAGTCAGATGTCTCCGGTTAACTTTCTACCTGTCCAATCAGCGAAAAGAGGGAGTGGCTGTGAACGATGACGTTGATGTTGTGCGGTAGTTTGTGTTGTAATTCCGTAATGGGAGCAGAGAAAGATGCGAGCGAAGCCATTCGGTCCGTTGTGGCAACGCTGCCGAATATCCAGAAGTTAAAGCCGGAGCAAGAACAATATTCGATCCCCACGGGGTTCGTTTGATTTTCCAGCTAGCTCCGTTAGTGGTGAAGGAGTTGGCTAAGGCGAACGGTAGCGATTGGTTATGGCAGATCCAGAGTGGCTCTGGGCAGACCCAATAGTTTTAAACTTCAACAGAGTACCCGCCTTCAAGGAAGTTAACGCTTGTCAATGGAGCGAGCCTAGATCCTCTGTACAAATGCAATGTACGAGAGTCCGGTTAGGACCAGGCTAGTGCTACACTGTCCTATTATCGGAATGAGGTAATATGTGAATTATGTTGTAGTTACGACTGCTGTTATCATAGTCACTGTCTGGTTAAAGCGATCCTTCTTTGTATTCATTTGTACAAATCACTTTTAGTAGAACTAATCCCTTCTGATTCTTGATTACGTTGTACTTGCTATTATAGGCTACTTAAATGCAATATATGCCAATTGTAATAGAATCGTCTGGTAAATGAGTATAGATACATTATTTTACAAATGTATATACAATATAAAAAGGCCCCTGCTCACAGGTTCCTCCTACCAGGCTTCAACTTTTATTTCCCTCTCAGTAAACTACTTGCCACACAACTGTTTTGTGTTGACAATCATATCCATTTTATAGATCCTGCTTCCCACAGCCTAGTTGGTATCTTCTAACTTGCAATGTACAGTGCTTGGTTTTAGTACCTGATAAGTCAAGCCTGGACCTTCCCTTTGTGAATGGCTAGTGAAAAACATCTAATAAATGATGACATTTTGATTGGTTCCATAAAATGTATTTTAAACAAAACTATAATGATATATTTAACAAAAGTTATTAAAAAAATAAAGAAATAGTGATAATTTAAATAAGAGTTTTAACAAGTTTAAGGCTTGATCATGAAAACAGGTCAGGGCGGTTTATGGCAGGCAGCACAGACATATTCCTCTCAGTTGGATTTGAGCACAACACTGATGGAACCATCTGAGGCAGCTGTCACAGCCAACCTGAGATTTTGGATAAACATTAAGATTAATTTGTGGAATGATAATGAATGATCAAACATTAGGAATGGCAAAAACTGCTTGAGCCAGTTTCATAATTGTAGGCCTAATTCACCATATAGCGCTTGTACATTTGCAATGTGCTTGCACTAAATGTAATACAGGTAACAAAATTCACTAGTCTATTCTGAAAGTATGTCCACTTTATATTTGTCGTTCTGTTAGCTAGCCAGCCCCTTTAAAAGCAGCTGATTTATCGGGTGTAAAAGCAAATTCGCTTTTAAATAACAAAAAATATATATTTTACTCGCTACAATTAGTTTCATTTCATTGCGAATGCCTTTGTTAATAGCATTAGTTCAATTGTGGGACTGGACTCTGTTGGATTATAAAAAGGACACCTGCAAAATAATGAATTTGCAGATTGCCTGGTTCTGGAGTCGACGTTTTCGTAGGAAATTCACTGCAAACCAGAGGACCAATAAGAGTGAAGGGGCTGGGACGAGAAGAGAGCAAGCCAAACCAGAGGCATATTATTGTGAGTGATTCTTCGTGAGGTCTGTGTAAGAGATGAAGTGAATCAGTAGGCGGTGAAAAAACAAATCCCCCGCAGATTTAGGAGAGTTCCTTGTTGTCAATGATTCCTTTTCCTACAGACACTCTCAGTCAACTGCCTGCTCCTCAGCAGGCTTTCAAAACATTGCAAAGAGTGCTGGCAAGTGTGTCCATGTGTGATGTGTTGTGTCAACAGACAGTTCTCTGAACCAAAATAACTGGCCATGTGCTGACTTCCTGTTGAATATTTATTAAAATAATGCACATCCAAGCTCCTAATGTGGTTTTGCCTTCTCGTGTGTGGTTAGCTGTTGACTATGTCTGCTAAGACAGCAAATGACTGACTGCTCAACCATAGCCTCCAGTTCCTATGGCCAATGGGGAAAATGGTGTGTGTGTCGTAAGATGGAGTAGCTGACCAAAAAATAGATTTCTGGGAAGGACAGACCACATTATGGGCCATTTTTATTTTTGAGTAAAGATGTGGCAACTCAGATTCTGACACCCCTTCGGTAAAAACAGATTAACCCGAGACGAGCATGTTTTCGAATGAAAGATGAGAGCTTCAAATCCCTGAAATAAGCACTCTCTCCCCTGGGAAATCAAACTGAGGCAACCGGGAGAGCAACATGTGTCCGACTCGCCGTTACAGTAAATCACACATCCATGCTTCGTAAGGAGACATTTTTCATAAACTCCTTCAGCCCTCTTTTCTAAACCTTGGTCACACTTGCAGACTGGGTGAACTTGACAAGTTCTCAAAATGTTTAGTCTTAAAAAAAAAGCAACAAAGCTGGGAAATAATGGTGCCATGGTTGGTTTTGTAGCCCACATTGTCCGCCTTTCTCACACACTTTGAAGGTTAACAAATCTTTTGCTCTGCTGCCTTTGTTTTTTTGTCGGAAGTAATGTTTGTCTGTGCTTATTTAGCTTTTAATCAGTTGGGAAAAATTGAATTGAGATAGTCTTTGTCCAAATATTTTCCTTCCATGTCTGTCTTTTTCTTTTTTATGAATTGACAAATCTTAAAAAAATCTAATTTGTGAACCGAATAATCATTGTCTAATTAAATATTCAATATATAATTAAAAATGAGAACGACAAAGACTTATTGAAGGTGGGAGTCTGTTAAGATAACCAAATGAACATCAATTTTGGTTCTCATTCCAAGTATTTTTTTGTTTTTCTTTCTTGAAAGCAAAATACAAAACTAAATGTTCAGATTCCTTGTGCATGATAGGTAACCTTTGTTTGTCTGCATAAGCACTGACGTGTTTGATTGACAGGATCACGGCATTAACTGGTTAACAGAAGTAATCCAGACTTTGAAGTCCATTTTACATTTTAGGTAAAATGTTACAACCTGTACAGTTAGTATTTCAAGGGGATGGGAGGTGACACAATGGTTTTGTTTTGAAGCTGTGGTTGAATTGGCTATGTAGAGGCTATTGTACAACATCTTCAGGACGAGTTTTATGATATCACAGCACTATAGTATTCATGTAAAGTTTGAAATTAAGTTTTAAAATTGGCAAACTTGAGTATTATGTTTGACGAGTGTAAAATCACTACCAATATCAAAAATCTAAATATAAAAACCACATTTTCAAAGTTGCCTGCTAATTTGGAGCGGGGACCATTTGTACAGCGGCGACTTTGAATGCCTGTCCATTGTCATGATGGCTGCACCAGCTTTTATTTGATGTGTGGGCATGACTCCTCAGAGGCAGGGGGGAGCTAGCTGCTTGCAGATGGGGCTTCAGTTCTATACCATGCCATGTGCCATTACTGATTCTGTGACTTTGCTCCAGGGCCTTTCATCTGCTCTAGACTTTGGATGACGTGCGTGTATATGTTGTTTGTGTTAAATAGAAAACAATTACATCAAATGTAGTGTCTTGTCAAAGAAGTTGGCTTTGTGTATAACTGAACATGTGGCAGAACTTCACTTTATTATTCCATAAAAAGTCACATTCAAAACAGCCGTTGCACGCTTGCTTTAAAATTATGTATTAGTACAAGGCTGTTAATGATAATTTGAATGTTTAGCCTGTAGTAAGTCTCTCTTTAGTGCGTTTAAATTTAATGTCTTACAAATCATTTACAGTTAAATCGGTACATTAAGGGCACAGCATGTGCCGAGACTGACGTAGGGACTAGTTTAGGTGCTTTTACTGTACTGCTTTTATTTTGAGTTGCAGTTATTTAATTTTTTGGCAATAGGTGCAATTTCTTTGACGGAAATCTTTTTTATTTTCTTTGCTGTTAAAAAACAAGTACAGGATTGTTACAGTTTGTACTTAACTAACAGTTGTACCAAGTCAGTATTACTGTGTCAGCTTTACTGTCTGTGCATTTAAGTGACAGACAGCTTGGTCATTAGTGGAATGGCTGGCATGCAAGAAGATTTTCCATTTTGAATCGCCGTCGGACATTGAACAGGACACTGGTGACACAAGACATTGAATCAGTAGCTTTTAATAATTTTGCGGTGCATGTCACAAGGAAACTTAATCAAATACAGTGGCTGCTGCTTCTATTGATATGCAAATAACAGACCTTCTCCCCAATGAGCCTGATCTTTTGTCGATTGCTATCTATCTATTTGGACTATCTATTTGGACAACCATAGTCTGGTGGAAATGGGCCTGCAGCAGCTGTGAAGTAATCTGAAATTTGCTGCTTCACGAGTGAACCAGAAGTCAGTTGGTACTTTCTTATTTCCTGCTCCCTTTAAACTTCCTCGATTCTGTCCGCTAACTCATCCTCTCTCTGTCTCTTGTTGCTCCCTGCTCCGCAGCCTGCAGTCAGTGCTTGTCCCATATTTATTGCACTTTTCCCTAGTTATTGCTCACTTACAATTCTCTCGTTCTCTCTCTGGCTCCCTCATTCTCTCCCACACACACTTTTCTAAAATGCATGTTTTGAATCCCACTCCAATTAGCAAACAATGTATTAGACAGACGCCAAACATAATGACACTTGATATTTGTTTCATACCTGCTTTGCAGAAGACAACATTGCAATATAACCAAAAAATATTTTTCAAAATGCTAACATAACTGAAAAACATTCTGTAAAAATCTGGTTTAGCTTCCTTGTTGAACCTGGTTATGAAGGTCAGCAGTTCAGGAAAAATTCAAATCCATTTTGATATAACCCCCTGGAGTCATACACAAGCTGTTGATTCAGCTTCAATGTTGGGATGATTTTCCATTTTAGTGTATATACAACAGGCATGCAAATTCCTCACCTTTAGGTGATACTCATCTTTTTTAAACCAAAATGGGTCACCTATGTGATTTGTGCAGATCCGTCATGGCCTTGGCCAACATATCAATTTACCCAGGCATCACAACTTTACAACTGTCTCTGGAACCAATCGTCACTCCTAATGCCTAAACCTCACAGCCAATCAGGGGCAGAGGAGGGAGAGGTTTTCTACATTGATCTAGCCTCTTAATTTTGCTCTCAAAGTGCACTAGATTGATGCGTTTAACTTTAAAATGTATGACATTTTCTTACGGGGGAGCATGCCCCCGGACCCCCCTAGAGGGTCGGGGGTTCACTGTATCGTTCTCACCTTTTTTAACCCTGACCTGTTTGCATGCCTGCCACCAACAAAACTCAGCAAGGATTGTTCTTGCTCCGGCTTTAAGTTATGGATATTCGACAGCGTTGCCACAACTGACCGAATAGCTTTGCTCGCATCTTTCTCCGCCGCCATTACTGAACTACAACTCAAACTAGTGCACAATATCAACATCATCGTTCTCAGCAACTCCCTCTGTTCGTTGATTGGACCTACAAACAATGTGTTTCTGAAAACCCGACTAATAAATCGAAATCCCAGACCTAGTACAGAAGCAAAATGAAAATTGAGCGGAAGTACGTAGGAGGGCAGAGCCGTGCTAACAGACCCATGCATACTTAAAATGTACCAAAGTATTAACTTTGACCAGATTTTTCTTCTTTGACACATAGCATAAAAAAATCCATAGATTTATATAACATAGCTCACGTGGTTTAACGTTAAATCCAATTGCACAACCTCAGCAAAGAGACAATTATGTTGACAGTGCAAATATACACTGTGTTATGACTAAAACAGTAAAAGTCAAGACTGAGCAAACACAAACTCATGTTTAGAATATTCTTGAGAAATAGTCATCTGCTGTAAGGCGTAACCTTGTTTTTGTGGCTGTAATATTTTGGCTGCAATTGGACTACTGGATAGACAACCAAAAAGGTTGACTTGAGCTGCTGTAAACAATGCTGTGAGGGAGAGTGAACCTGCACAAATGATATACATTCTGTCATTTTGCAAGGTCTGGTGGTACATCTATAGCAAAAGTAGCTGCCCAGAATTGTAATAGCTGGTACAACTACATAGATAATGATTAGGTACATGGTGAGTGTTATCAGTAGTGCTTGCATGAGTTTTATTTAAACTTCTACAATCATCTTTTCCTTTGCAGCATTGGCATCTTCATCAGTTTACAAATGTCCCTTTGACCTTAAAGATCCTGTAAAGTAAATTCCATGTTTTGCTTCTAAGTACATTATATAAGTGTGAAATGAGTTCCTGAAAGCATGTGCAAAGCGCTAAAACTTTGTCGCACTGACATGTGGAGTTAGACCGAAGAACAGTTTCTCTTCCATTTTCAGCGAGCATGGCCCCCCCGGCCGTTCATCCTCCGGTCGCACCTGGACCATCCACCGCCGCCAGCAGTTCATCACTCAGTTCTGTGTGCTTGTTATAGTTATACTAGATAACTTTTCCAGAGGTATCTCTGCTATAATTAGTGCAAACCGCTAACTTGATATTAGGCTACTCGGTGTAGAATGATGGTATTTTGGTGAAATGGTAGCTAACGTGCTAGAAGTAGTTGGAGAGCTCTGTCTGCTGTCTCTGCTGTAAATGTTTACTCCTGTGTTACAGCTCAGGGGAATATTTCATTTATATGCATCTGTATGTTTCACTCATTGAACAAATACATTCTAATTCTATACTGTTTTGTTCGGCTTGACGTAGCGTCCATTATCTGGGTCGTAGGTAGCTTACTTGAGAGAGGCGGCGCCTTCCAGCGAGGGGACAGAGCTTCAGCTCCTTCAGGCGACACGCCCCCCCAGTCTCAAACAGAGAAGACTGCTGATTTTCTTACGATTTCAAAGTCTAATTTAACATACTTGTCGGTGTTTTTTTTCATTCGAATTTGTATGGGTAGTTAATAACACATTATTCTGTGGTGTGGTGAAATTGAAACTCGTTTTTAATTCCACTTTACAGGATCTCTAAGTGGGGAGATGAGTCCTGAACAACCTAAAAATGTTTGGAATGCTATGAATACATAATGTCTGTTCGTACCAAGAATCTATTCGTGTTGAGCGTTGAATGGTGGTTGTGTCTAGTGTCATCATGTTGATTCCCTGTTTCCCAGAGTGTACAGATTAACAGAGTGTGTTTTCAAGGGGAATAGGCATATAGCAGTCAGAAGCCTTTCTGGCTTCTTTGGGAAATATGGGATGCCTTTGGTTGAGAGACCATTGGTCCAGGAAACGTCTGTGCCCATGTTACTGGTTGAATGCTTGTTTCTGGTCTAGTCCAACAGAAAGGGGAAAAAAATAAAGGGGAAAAAACAACAGCACCGTATACTTTGGTCACACTATTGCCAGGATTGGATTATGGGTGGAGGTTATGGATTTTTTTTATTGGGTTCCTGTGTTGCTTTCAGATGCAAGTGTTTTGGCCACTTAATGACCATTTTGAAAGAAGGTAGATTATAGATGCTTCTGTCACCCTCTTGCTCATGTTGGAGAACACACAGCTGTCCATCTGTACTGTCTGCCGCCTGTGCTAGCCCGAGCATGTAACCGAGAGGCAGATGGAGAGGTCAAGGTTCATTTAAGTTAACTGCTCATGTAGGTTTTAGAGGCATTATTAGCCTTAATCCGCAAAAATAATCATTCAGTCTAGATATAAGTGTGGGTAGTTTCATGCACCTTGATACTTGTCAGCATTTATGAAAACCTATACACCATCGGTTAGTGTGAGAAATACCCTGGGGGTTCTTACGCCATACAATACAGCATGGCTAATCTGCTCTACCACTCTTGTAGACCGGTAAACAACATCTTAGTTTGTCATCTATAGTTTTATTCACAGTTTCAAAATGATACAAGCCTCGTGTAGAATGCCTCTTGTATTTACTGTGTTTTGCCCTTCTCTTAAGAGCTGCACTGCAATATATTTTTTTTTGCCTCAGGTCTATTTTCTGCCTCAATTTCCTGCTTTAAGAAAGGAGGTCCATACCATCAAGAAATCTTAGCCATACATTTTCAGAGAATGTAGGCCTACATGTAATAAATTGTGTTGATGTTCATTATTCCTGAACCCAGCAGATGGAAGGTCCACACGCACACATCCGCTAAGTGCCGTGCAAGTATACACAGAAAGAAAGGAGAGAAACGAAATGAGAAGATAAGGATTTGTTAAAATTTCAATTTTCCACTTCAGAGGATGTTAGTTCCACATGAAAGAGAATGAAGATGAGGTGCAGGGAGAAAACCGCAATAAATGTTTTGGACAACTAATTATTTGAGTTTATTTTTATGTAAATATTTCCCAAATGTGAACTCACCTTTATTAATCAGTTGGAAAAGTAGATAAATGAGTCGTGGCACAGCAGCTATTTCAAAGCAGATTTCTTTGTCCTTTTTCTTAACGACCAGGTGGCATTCTTTGATTTCAAAAATTATAATTTTGTGTCTTGTTAAATTTAGCCATTGGGCCTACACACCAGCAACATCGTATTTGGTACATGTGTGGGAATATTGAAGCAATGCTGCAGATGCTGAAAAGACGTTATATATTCATGAAAAAGACTGTTTCATATTCCCATTTCCCACGTTTGTCTGAAGTTTTACAAGCACTGTTGTTGCCTCGACAAATTACAGCAATGCCATGCTTTATGGTTTTAGACAGTGACATAGTTGTCTGAGAATTCAAACTTGACAACTTGACCTTGTTTTTTCATTTAGTTTGACACTCACCTGTCAGCGCGTGTCACCCAATGTGAGTTAGAACAACAGACGAGATTTGTACCACTGTTCACAATACAAATGAAATGTCCAAACCAACTTGATGTTTTGAACAATGCAGAATTGAAGCTGTTTGAAAATAGGTGCTTGTGCACTGTGACATGTCCTCAAGTAGTGTCAAGCACAGGATTTCAAAGTAATACTTCGAAGGCTACTTTGCATGCGAACAAACCGCTGTAGAAGTCTGTTTTGGAAAGTGAAAAGGAGCTGTGTTAAAACTACTACTGTTTTACTTGTAAGGTAAGTTTGCCTACATTTTTGGAACTCGGTTACAGCTGTGCACAAAGCTTTTCATCCCGCCTGCTCTGTTAAATGCAACTGAAAAAAATGGATATCCAATTGGCTCACAAACGGTTGTTTGTCTATTTTATTGTAATTGTTTATTACTGTCCCATTGATGTCCAGGGGTTTGTTACCTGCCAAAGCACCAGTGCCTATCAGATGAAAAGCCTCCTCCGGATCCCAGCAGCCCATCAAACTGCAGGTGTTTGTGTGTGTGTGTGCTGCCTGAGCCTCACCGCCAACCCCGAGCCACACACCCGTGTCATGAGCTCCTGGGAGATCCCTGTCATCTCGCCTCCACATCCACTCAGAAGCAGCTGCAGCTGCAGCAGTTCCGGTTCCCGAGTCGGCTCGGCAAAGCGGAGACCAATCCAAGTCTGAACACTTAAGATGGCGAGACTTGTAATCTTTCTGTGTGTTGTAGCACCGTCAGAATTAGAGATGACATTGATGTGATGTGTATGAAAAAAAGAAAGTAGGCCATGTCTCTAGTAAACAGTGTAGTTGTCACGCATATAGTTGATTTGTATTAGCCACCAGCTTTCCACGAGCCTGTTTCAGGTCAGAAACGAGGAGCTACACCCTTAAGAAAGAAGGAATTCCTGGTTATCTTTGATGCACAGACATATTTATTCTAATCTTATCTTAGCATCTTTGTGTTTCAGGACAGACTTGCCAATTATTTGTCTGCATTTAGTAAAAGCTTTCCACATCTGTGTTTTGAAGCTTGTCAGTATTAGAAGTGTGATTTAAAAAGGGTTGTTAGCTGTAAATTGGCTACTTTTTGGGGGTCTCTGTTGGCTCATGTTGTTATTTTGTCAATACTTAATCAACTGTTTGTGTTACTAATTAGTTCAAATGTTGTCAGAAAGTGTATTGTTGGATGAATTATGAAAGAATTATTTTCAAGTCAAAGATGCCGATGTCCTGCTTGGCAAATGGTAGGCTTCTGTCACAGAACAAGCTTTGAATGGCTGTCCTATTGAATTCTGTTTCAGCTGCATTAGTTGGCAGGACAGGGAACATTGGGTGATGTGATTCCTTCCAAAATGGAATCCCCCACTTTGAATAGAATGACTTATCTTGCACGAAGTTGTCCATCTAGCTTAGTAGGATCATCTAATCTACTTTTGTTTTATTCACCCCCATGCTATCACGCTCTTGCATGCCTTTTATTGAAAATGTAAATCCTTTCTTTGGATTGTCGTGTTGCTTAGTGCACGATCCATATTAAAGCTGATAAGAAATGTATTTTGAATCATGCTTCAGAACTTACTTCAAAACAGCTCACTGTGTTTAACTTTGTACATTAAGAGACCTCCTTTTTGAACATGTGCTTTGTGTCTATCTTCACTAACAGAACACAGGCACCTTATGGCAATTATGAATGTACTAATAAGTCATTACTGTGAGGTGACTGCCTTACAAAGGGTACTTTATAGTCCCCAGTACACTTGAATTACCTCCATTACAATTATCTTCAGGAATTCCTTAAAGTGGAAAAAAATCACAAACTCACAGGCACACTTCTGATTGATTGTCTTTTAACTTGTAGCCTGATCTTTTTGATCTGGGGCATCTTTTGATGCCCCCCCTCTCTCCTCTCTCTCTATTTGCCTTTCTTCTTCGGAATCAGATCAGCCTGCTCTTGTTGTGGTGATAAAGACTCACAATGAGGGCGGTCGCTCCAGTGTTTAGTCTTTCATGCTCTGGGCCTGACATGCTGACTGAGCTTATGATGAACAGCAAGCTCAGCAGCCTGGACCTCACTACCACTGCTGGCCTAGAGGTGAGGGAAATGTGTGTGTTTGTTTCAGTTGCTAAACTTCTGTCCCACGGTCCTCATTCCAACTGGCTTGGGTTATGCGGCACAACAGCATTGAGTCCTTGAGGTCAATTTTCTATAATGTGCACGCGATTGCATAGAAAGAGCCACTGCCATTCATATAGCTGGAAGCACTTCAAGTAAAAGGCAATGGCAAAAGTTCTTACAAATGATATTCAAGACAACCACAAAGGTATCTGAACTACTGTCTTGAACTTGAATTGTGCAGGAGAGATTAACCCTTGTGCTGCCTTCGGGTCACATGACCCAAAGGTTCATAACGAACCATCGTTGTGTTTACCCAATTTTACCCAATACAAAAACAAATAAAAATAATTTTCTTTTAACCATCGCAATGTGGGGGGTCTGAGACAGCCCAACGGTTAAAAGAAAATGATTCACTTTGTTTTGGTATGCGGTAAAGTTGTCGCAATACGACGGTGGGTCACAATGACTGATGGGTCAGAATGACCCGAAGATAACACAAGGGTTAAGAGGACTTTACAAGTAGGCCAACACTGTCGACAGTGCATGACCGTAATCATTACCACCCGCTGCTACTTCCAATCCCAGAGTTGTTTTCCGATTTGATGTGTTATACTGTTCATTTCTCAACGCCTTTTGTACCTGTAACTCAATTTGAATGACAGCTTCTTTGATCAACAACATGGAGGAAAACAGCCTGCACACACACCCTCAAGATGGGAATGGGGGATGACTGACAATTTGATATTGTTTGCCAAGGAGGTGAACTTTGTAAGCAACATCAAATCCCCAGTGTGATAGTGTTTTATTTCGGTAGCCACATTTTGTGAAGATGCGCTGTTGACTGTTAGGTAATTTTACTGTTTCAATGTCGGTGTCAAAATATTCGTCTTGGTCCCAATTGCATTGCTGGTATCCACGCGAACGTTCCATATGATGGTTTAGGCATAATTTAAGTTTTTGTATAGAAAAGTGAAGCTAACGGTGACGAACTAGACCTCTGTAGCCTACGTGAACAACTCCGCCAGGTGCGGCCATGGGCACTCGTCAGCCGGTATTTCTTTGTCATTTTCAATTAGTTCATGATTGGTCGCTGTCATTAATTTCCATCATGTGGTTGGTTTGCTTCTCCAAACCTTCAGTTCTGTCCATAAATTAACTCTGCGATTATTACAATAAACTCTCTCTTAAACCTGCTGCAGCAGGGACTTGTTTTCGGTCCATATATCAGGGTTTTAATTGGTTAATTTACGATCGGATATCTTTATTGGCTATTGAAATGCTGGTCAAATGATTGAATATTAATTCAAATTGTAGGCTAGGCTACTCAGTAACAAATTGTGATTGTAAAAGTAGCGAAGTAGACTACCGTATTTTTTACTGGAGCTTTGTGTTTGAAAATCGGATTAAAAACCGCACTGGAATATATGCCGGAGTCAGGTGGATGAGCGGTTAGGGAATCGGGCTGGTAATCAGAAGGTTGCCGGTTTGATTCCCTGTGCCAAGTCTGTGCCATATGACGTTGTGTCCTTGGGCAAGGCACTTCACCCTACTTGCCTCGGGGAGAATGTCCCTGTACTTACTAGGGGTGTCACGATACCAAAAATGCAGTAGTCTGTGCCAATACCAGTAAAATAACACGATTCTCGGTGCCGATTTCGATACCACGTAAAAAAACAAGGTTCCATATAGATTCCATATACTTGAACTTCTTTATTAACCCGTAAAGGAGTAGCGTCGCACATATGTGATCATTCGAATGCGGGTCTCACAGCGTAACGTCTCACATATGCGATTTCGAACATTCCAACTGAATATTTTCCGATAGACAAAAACTATGCGACAAACGCTTTAGTATGGCTTCAAAATGTACTAATGAGAAGGCTAACAAGTAACACTAGCATGGTAGTAGCATTGCTACGAGTATTATGCTAGCTAATTTAGCCAGGAAGCTAACAAAAACTAGCTAGCTACTGTTTCGGACAAATAACTTGCGCTGTGGGGACCGTCAGAAATATTTAGAACTCACACGTCTAAATACTATCAAAATGTCAAAACAAGACATAAAAACACGTGCAATATATCATAGAACAACATAATAAAGTGCAATTAATGCTCATAGTGCAACAAGTACTGGAACACTGAAGTGTATGCTGCCCCCATCAGTTCCGGAAGAGGCGCAGCACCGATGCTGCTAACACTGGCATCGTCGCTAACGGTGCTTCAAAAAAATGGGCATCGTCTGTGTTTTGTCATTTTAGAACCAGAAGGTGTCGGTAGTATCGGTTCTCGTGACATCCCTAGTACTAACTGTAAGTCCCCCTTTATAAGAGCGTCTGCTAAATGTAAATATGCCGCACTTGATACGGGAACAATGATACCAAGCAATTCGTAATGTATGTTTTCTATTGCCAGGGAATTAACTAATATTTACCTTTAAACGCGTGAGTTCTAAATATTTCCGACAGTCCCCAAAGCGTTATTTTAGCTAAACTAGCTAGCTTTAGTTACCTTCCGGGCTAAGTTAGCTAGCATAATACTCAGGCCCGTAACGGAAACACATGAGGCCCCCCCGCAGAATAAGCCTGAGCCTTTTACCACACTCTACATCTAAACTGCGCGCACATTCATTTTCTATGCTAAGGATGGCCAGACCTGACAGCCTCTCTTGTGACATGGAGCTTCTGAGATATGTTTTGATCAGTTTCAGCTTGGAAAATGACCTTTCAGCGCTTGCGACAGTCACGGGTATTGTCAGAAATAATTTGATGGCCGTGGCTACATCAGGCACACTTGATAGTATGGAGTTGTGAATTGTGTTATTAGCGTGTTCGCTAAATCATAAATGGAGCCGTTTTTTTGTCGTGTGAATCTTGTAGAAAGAAATGACTGTACGTTTTAAACGATCATAATATGTATATAACTGAAATACAATGACTTATTGTAACTTTGTTTTTGGTGTTTTTTGATGTTTGTTTGTTTTATGTTTAAATAGTCAAACGCAATCGCTGCAACTGCACGATACTACTGTCGCATACGTTATCATGTTTGCTAATAATGTCAGTTATGTAATATATTTTATAATTAAGCACTTTTTCTACTTTCTCTTTTTTTTCACTCCATTTCAATGTTGTCAGCTTGATAGGAAGTCAATAAAGTAGCAAGGCTAATTTTCCTGGCTCTTGGAAAGGAGGCTCTGTTAACGCTAGGAAGCACAACACAGACAGCAGTACAGCTGTCAAAGTATAGGCTAACGTTAGCTACGTGGTACAGTAATGTTAGCTATAGCAAACAGTACAATACCTGTCTCTTCTGGCAGATGAGTGCATCCTTCACCGGCTGGTCGAAAAAGAAATGTGTAATTTTGGGAAGTTTGGCATTTAATTCAGAAATTTTCTGTTTTCTGTGAATGCCGCTTTTGGGCACCGCTTTTAAATGTGTGTTTCATTTTTCCTACGCTACGCTACAGTTAGCTACCTATTTGCAGCGGGCTCGCCGGTCTGTGTGATCATCTGACCTACTTCGTCATGTCACTTACCTAGCTAACAAAGAAAGCACAATTAAATATACTTTCCTTTATTTTTATATCAACTCTGGAAACACAGACAAGACAATAAGACATCCCATGTAATTCAAATTGGATAAAAAAAAAAAAAAAAAACGGGGGACCTGCCACGCGAGGCCCCCCATCCCTGCGAGGCGGGGGCTGCGGGGGTATTCTTTACGGGCCTGATAATACTCGTAGCAATGCTACTACCATGCTAGCAGACATCCCAACCTGAAAAAACTAATTTCGGGGAGGTGGCTTCACCGGCTCCGCATATGTTACGCTGTGAGACCCATTCGAACGATCACATATGTGCGACGCAACTCCTTAATGGGTTAAATAGCATTCACGAAAAAAGTGTTTCTGTTTTGTTATAAAAACGTTGATAGAAAAAAAGAGTGATGAACTGCTGGTGGCGGTGCATGGTCCAGGTGCGACCGGAGGAGGAACGGCCGGCAGGGCGATGCTCGGTACGGCTCCGCGCTGCAAGAGAAGCCGTGTGTCCCTGAACCCCTTCTGTCTCTGGTCCATGTTAAAACTATCCGCCGTGAAATGGTCACTGCAGAGGCGGCTGTTGGAGTTTATCCAAAGCTTTCCATCAGCGTGGCTCTTCACAAAATCAATCCACCTATTTTTCTTTTCCTCATCAATAGGGAAATTAAATAGCGTTGCAGCGCAGCTGGAGTTCTTGCATCCAGGGAAGATGCAGTTGCGGGTGTAGGGAGACATCCTGAAGCTAGCTAGCTAGCTAGCTGATGTAGGCTACAATAACAGTACAGCAGGAGGAGCCATTCAGTGATCTGACGTAGATTGGTCAAAATGACGTAGATAGGTCATTTTTTGGCTCCGCCCATTAAAACCTGATCTGAAAACGGAAGAGAAACTGTTCTACGGTCTAACTCCACATTTTAGTGCGACAAAGTTTTCGCGCTTTGCACATGCTTTCAGGAACTCATTTCACACGTATATAATGTACTGAGAAGCAAATCATGAAATTTGCTTTACAGGATCTTGAAGGGGAAGTTTAAGTCATATAGGTTAGGACCATTTTTTTTTACACAGGTTGCCCAATTTCTTCGTTTTCATGTGACGGTTTCAACTATGTGAGGCTGCCACATAGCCATCACCATTCCCTCTTACAGAGTATGAGAAGATTCTCAGGGAAATGAGAAGAGAACAGTTTCATTCTACACTTCACTCTTATTATTTTGAAGTGTAAATGAGCAGCAACAAATGCAATCTTTATAAATAAGTATGCATACTTATTTAATTATACAAACATATTAGTTGTAAAATAAATAAAAAACTGATGCATTTGCAAGGGACGCAAGCACACCTCATAATTTCTCCAGAAATTGAACCCTCTCTAGTTCCTTTAAAGGAGACATGACATGCTGTTTTTGGATGCTTTTATATAGGCCTTAGTGGTCCCCTAATACTGTATCAGAAGTCTGTTTCCCGAAATTCAGCCATGGCGCAGAATTACAGCCACTACCAGCAGTCCCACAAGGAGCTTTCCTCAGAACGCGCTGTTTTGGTGTATGTAGCTTTAAATGCTAATGAGGAGCGGAGGGGCGGCACCATGCGCTAATGTTTACAATGGATGTATCGCAATGGCTGTAGCCCCGATGCTGTAAGATGCCTCGAATTTGCCCATTCTCATCTGATAACCCAGGTTTGCAGAGGTACACACTCAGTCATTTCAATGGGGGAAAGGGCGGATTTCGCGCGCGCCATAACACCAACAGCAGAACGGTTATCCAAATAACAAAGAAGTGCACAACACTCACGTTACAGCATGTGTATTCACACACATACTTGATGCGATCTACCTTTAAATTAGCGACAGTAACTCAGCTGTTAGCTGCAGAGCTAATGTTACAGCCACATTCTAAGGGTAGCAAGCTAGGTAACCATATACAGTAAAGCTACAAAATGATATAGCGTTAGTTAACTTACTTGTCCGAAGTTAGTAGCTGGACGAAGGAGAGTTAGTACTGATCCAGAATTTAATTTCAGCAAGGCCAGTTTTGTATTAGCTCAAGTTGAGGAAACAGTCGTGGCTGAAGTGTTTGGCGCAGACATACGAAACAAATGCGCCTACAACAGAAGTTGTGTAGGCGCATTTCCAGAGAAAATAAAATAAAAATACTGGGTCTTCAGAGGCTCGGATGAAGGAATTATTAAAAGATTTTTGTTTTCCTTTGTACATCCAAACTGAGCAAATGTAATGCTTGTTTGTTTGCAAGCCATGATGTCTCTCGAGGATAAAAACACTTGCACGGTCGTAGCTCAGTTTCTTATGGGCAGGCCAGATTCTCTGGGCGGGCAAAGCAGAGAGAGGGGAGGTAACCTTCCTCCTTGTGACGTAACAAAGAGGAGATTTTCAAACAGAGTAATTGAGCTTTCATTTTCTGAAAGGCGGAGAAGAACACCCAGGGCATGGTTTACACCGATCGAAAATTCTAGCCACTGGGGGACCAAAGGCAGGCTAGGGGAACTCATATTAATGTTAAATAACCTCCTAAAGTGAAGTTGTCATGTCACCTTTAACATTTGCACGTTTCTCATCGTTTTTGCTTTTGGCGCTTATTTAGTGACAACACCCGTTTCTCCACCCCCAGTTAATTTGTTCCAGTCAATAACAGGAAGTGATTGTCATTAAATGTTCTCATTGGATAGAGCCTAGGGGCCTGACAAGACTGCAGCAGTGGCAACCAGCCAGTCTGTGGCCACCTCAAAGAACTTGCCCTTTAATCATTAATATCACTAAATTGTAAAAGAAGAAATTGTTTTGTCCTATGTGTTTCTCCTGGAGTATACTGATTTGCACTAAAACACACAGAACCCTGATTTTCATCATGTGAGCATTGGACTGGAGCTATTTGGAGAAACCCACAGAGGTTGTCAAGGGAGGTAAATGAAACGATGACCCTGTGTCAATGGGTCAGAGGCATTTGTTGCATTCATACTTTTTCCTACTCTGGTGCTCAAGCTACAAGAAGCTGCCATTGTTTGTGTTCAAATGGTAACCTGAAGTAATGTGAATGGGTTTTGATTGCCCAAATGGTTGGTGTGTCAACTTTTTCTCTGTAAACTAAGTGGGTATGTTTTAAAGAAACGGTACTGCACAGTATGAATCTATATCAAAGTACTTACCAATGTTGTCTAATTTTACTACAGAACTGTACTGGAATTGCCCATTCCAGTGGGAGGAATTCAAAAAAGAACAACCAATCAGCTAAACATCACAAGACTCCTCCTCCTACCTGTTAGGATAGGACCCCATCATTTGACTCATGTTATTTAAAAGAGCCTGAAATTGAGCCATGTCCTTAGACTGGGAAGGAAAGCTGGGATAACTGCGTGCCTCCTTGAGTGCTCTGGAAGAAATAGTTTTTTGGCATTACTCATCATAAAAACCTCTTACACTCCAGTGCTTTTCAGGCTGCAGTAAAAGCCTTTTCATTCATTGCTTTCCCCCTCCCCTCCAATGTGCTCAAGATAAGACTATCTTGTCCCTATTGCTTCTCTCCCTACCATAATGGATCAGTGAGGGGTGGGCACTGTTGTTTTTGTGTAGGTTTAGAATACACTTTATTTTGCTCTTACTTTTTATTTTCCTGCCTTTTATTTAGTCTCGTTCCTCCTGTTGAGAGCAATTGGAGCGAATCAGAGTGCTCCACGGTCATTAAAGAGCCTGCGTCCATCCAGGAACACTTGGAAGAGTCGAGTGCATCTGACTCTCATGGTCTCAGAATACATGTTTCTCATCTCCATATGAGGACGATATTTTGAAGTTCCAATTAACTGTTATTGTTGCGTCCGCCTGATTGTAGTTGGATGTCTTAAGCTGTGAAGCTTGGACATCCTTACAGTCGCCTACTGTAGATATAGGAAGTTAAATCTGCATGTGTTTTTCCAGATGATTAAGATGTGAGAATTTGCCTACATTAGCTAGCACATAGACAATTGATCATTTACTCATCATAAAGCACCTTTTGACATTCAGCAAACAGCAGTACCACAGGCTAAACATGCAATACAAATTGTTGGTTAAACAAGAACAACTCGTGTCTATAGAGGCTATGCCACTACCTTGAGCTAGAATAGAGTGGTTTGTATTGAGGCGAGTGACTACTAAAGCATCATAACTGATCAACTTAATCAGAACCATAGTTGATATGGTTCATGAATAAGCACAGCAGATGCACTAGGAAAATAGCTTTTAATCCCATTTGAGCAGCTCATCTCCATTTTAAATACAGATTTAAAACAATTAGATGTTTCTCGATAATAATACAGACACACACAGGTTTGTTGCTTTGTGTGGAACACAAAATTGTCCTGAAGCCTAAGCCACTATGAAGTCTTTCCCAGATGTCTTTCCTGCAAGAGATGCCATGAGGCTGATGGACACATCCAGCCAAACTGGCAAAGAGTATACTGTATAAGCTGTTTAAGTGCACTTTTGTTATCAAATCCCTCGTTTATGAGCATGTATCCATTTCTTGTGTGTCTTGAGTATATTAAATGGCCTCCCCAGCTCCCATAGAGTTGTCAGTCACCTCACAAATTGCTGCATTTTGGCAGACATGGCTCTATCAGGTGGAAACCAAACCTTAGTAAATAAGAACCTTTTCTTTCTCTGACCACAAGGGAAAACATGACCTTTTTCAGGGGTTGTTTCTCCTTGTGTTTATGCTCTTGTCATCTCGATGTTTCAAATATCTACTGTATACCGTATTTTTTGGAAAATATACGGATATTTTCCATTTTCTATAAACTGCCAGAATGGGAGCCTTGTGTTTGTAAATCTGAGTATAAACCGCACTGGAATATATTCCGCACTTGATACCAAGCAATGCATGAGTATAGGCGATTTTACAGCATGCCGTTGTATAACACACTTCGAAAACTAAAGTAAGTAAGTGTGTAATGTATGTTTTCTATTGCCCGGGAATTAACTAATTATTAAATGGCGAACACGAAAAAAGTGTTTCTACTGTTGTTTTGTTATAAAAACGTGCTATAAGTCGCTTTGAAATATAAACCGCACCACCACAAGAAAAATTTAAAATCGGGGTATAAACCGTGGTTTCATTTCCGAAAAATACGCTAGTGTTGCTGTCGTTGTGAAACTTAGTTGCCTTAGGTTGTTTGTTTAACCATGTGTCATGTAGCTCACAGTGGCATTCACACACACACACACAAACCAGCCCATCTTTGGATTGAGATATTTCTTGTAACTTGGTCTCTGGAAGTCAGACACTCGTGTCCCACTCCCTGCACCTCTTTTTGCATCTGCCTTCTCCTCTCTCCTGACGAGTTTGCAAAGGGAACAGAACTAAATTACATGCCGCCCTGTGAATTTATTGCCGCAGTGTTGCCTTTAAAGCCTTGTGTTGCTTGCAGGCTCCCGACCAGATGTGCGGCGGACGTAGCAAGATTGCAAGGCTATCACTTCTGGGTTCCCCTTTGTGTACACCTTTTTAATTTTATTTATAAGAGTCTCTATATATTGAATAAATGAGTACTTTAAATTGTAAATCTGCCAACCGTGACTGTTTTTGACTGTCTGTCAGAGAATGTGTTGCTGAGCAGACGCGATATATGATCTCTCGAAGGCCCTCTCACACTCAATGATCCATCTCTCGTTTGTTCCATCTTTCTTTTCCCATTAACGTTTCTCATTATTTTCTATTTGTTTCTTTTCACTCTTTCTCATCTTGCTCCTTTTATCGCTCCTTTCCATCTTTTCCTGCAAATTCTAGTAGCTGTGTTTTTCTGGTAAATCGAAACCAGAGTACACAAGGATTAACGCAGTCAACGCATTAATGTTTGCACTGAGATGTTTGTGAAATATTTAAATAAAGGTAAAAAAAAGAAAGATGCCCCATTTTTGCAAGTTAAGCACGTTATATCTAACACAGCCTAAGAAAAGCATATTTGACCCAAAAGTCACTAAATGCTGGGTTGAAAACGACCCAGTTTGGGTTGTTTCCAACCCAGCGGCTGGTTAAAGATAGGACAGAACACACGTTGGGTTAAACTAACCCAGCAAGATGGGTTGACCATTTAACCCAGCATTTGGGTTGATCATTCAAACCAAATACGGTTCATATTGTCTAGAAGGCTGGGTTAATTTGACCTCATAAATGGGTTAAATGCTGGGTTGAAAATTACCCAGTTTGGGTTGTTTTCAACCCAGCGGCTGGTTAAATATAGGACAGAACACACGTTGGGTTAAACCAGAGAATGTCTAATATGGGGAGAACTCCCACTCTCGGGAAACTTCCGGGTTCTGCAGTTCCACTCTAGTTCCATATGAGGGCGCTAACGGTCGAGTGCAGAATGAATGGAGGTCTATGGAGCAATACCCCTCAAAATCTTTTTTCAGGATATAATTCTTTGTCTAGTAATTTGAATGTTGAATTCGAAAGGGGAGGCAAAAAACCACACACTGCTGGGCCTTTTAAAATGTCAATGACGTCATACACATTGTACGGCCAGAGATACCGCATTACGGCAAGCTCTGGTCACTTCATTTTTCTCTCTCGAGGCATCAACAACACAGCTGACAGGTTAGTCTCTCCCTGTCAATACCAAGCCCCCACCCCTCGCCCCTCGGATTGAAGCAACGGCCCCGGTGGATGTAGGTGGTATTGCATTTCTTGTTAGGCTTCCGGCTCTTCCGGTCGTTTTTATTCTATTAACTCCAGTCAACATTTACAAAACTATCTCCCCCAATAATTTTTGTTCGATTCTCGAACCTGGCTCATACTACTAGCTTTTTCATAGAAGAATTTTTCCTGATTTTTGCTAAGTTTGAAACCAATCCGAAATGGGTAAACTAGCACCCCATGTATTTGCTTACGTCAATAAAAGTTGCCTGCAAATGTGCTCGCGGATACTAACAGGGCACTAGCACAAAAGTTCACATTGGCCGACAGCCGATTTACCTGGAGCTGAAAGAAATGGCTTGAGTTGCCTGCACTGTTGTAGCAAGTTTACCAAATGGTTGTCACACATACATGAAATATTGTTAATATAGTTTATTCCCGTTATTTTAAAACAGATTAGATTTTTCGTAAAAACGTTCATGACATGATATTAATAATATTATTATAATATGTTAAGCGTGAGCATAGATTGTTGATGTCTATCTGGAGCAAAGACGAAGATTAATACTTTTTTTTAAATCGTGTCATCAAGCCAGACTGCTTTTGTGGGACAATGAAGGTCCTCAGTGACTCTATTTCACCCCCACTTATATCTGATGGAAACGTCTTGTATATAGTTCTGTTAATATGCCCCTTTCAAAGGCACATGTTTAATAAAGTAGACTATATTTTAGACACACTTCTCAATTTATTACATTATTACCAAGTCTTGTTAGATGACGTTATATCCATTAATAGTAGTGATGGATCTCGATGGATCTTTGAATCTCGTTCAGTAAAATGAACGAATCTTTTTTCGAGTCATTCGTTCATTTCAACGGGGGGGGGGGGGGGGGGGGCTATCCGTCCACTGCAAACACGTATCATATTCTCATGTAGGTTAGTGCATGACGTGCACCAGCAGATACATTTACACTAAACTGTAAGTGTAAATGTAAAGTGAAAATAACAAAACCAGTCAGTATGATGACTTGAGCGGCGAAAATCATTCACGTTTTACTAAAACAGCGGCCACGCGAAAGGGAATGAGGAAACTGTTTCCTCTACTAAAAAATACAATGCAGGTCACGTGAAAAATGATCCAAAGACTTGTAGAAAGACCGACTCGGGAAATGAACGAATCGTTCGTTTCCTCTAGCTACCAGTACAGAGCCTATGCAGGTCATGTGAAAAATGATCCAAAGACTCGTAGAAAGACCGAGTCGGGAAATGAACGAATCGTTCGTTTCCCGCCTAGCCTATTTCTAAAAACCAAGTGAAAGGAATACTATACAGTGACAGCATACATTTCCGTAAAGTTTGCATCATGTCTCTGATTCTTATCGGACTTGTACCCCATTCTGCCACTGCAATGCCTTAGCTCACACGCTCGCAACATATATCTATGCTCGCAACCATATAAATCTATGCTCGCGACTGGTTGTCGCAAAGTATGACGTGTACAGCTAGTTGCAAGCGTGCACAAGGTCTCGGAGCTTGGGAAAAAAAGAGCCACTGTTTAAAGCTAGACCGGAAGAGGAAAGATGGCGCGGTCCAGTTTCGTGCTCTCGCTTGCCTCACTGCGCCACTGAGCACTTTTCATAGAAATGAATGGGGACGCCATCTTTGAAGACAAAAGTTGCTTCCTCTAGTAATATTAACTCTATGGTCAATACACATGCTAGAAAGAGTTTTGGCTTGCTAATGTTGTTGCTAATGCTAATGACATTCTGATTCCACTTCGGATGCCATCAAACGGCATCTCTGGTCGTAGTCAGTCCTTCACTAACCAATCAGCATTCATTAGCAGAATGCTAGCGTGTTATGGGCTACAACGACTCACCCTGTAAGAAATCGAAAGGACATAAGTACTCGTTCATTCAAATTTTGACCTATAGTCCATGTTGAACATGCAAAAACTACAATCAAATCTGAGATTTCTCAACGAAAATCAGGTGAAAGAGACAAATTTAGCCGTTTAGCTCCATAGACTCCCATTCATTTTGCACTCGACCGCGATCACTCCCAGTGGATATCTGGTGGAACTGCAACAAAATTCGGTACAATGGGGCTTAATAGGGAGTGGGCAGGCTCTCCTTAAACAGGCTCTGGTTAAACTAACCCAGCAAGATGAGTTGACATTTAACCCAGAATGTTGGGTTGATCATTCAACGCCTCAATGTCTAGCTAGCATTACCTGAAAAAGCTGTATATAGCAAAAAGAATTAAGCACATACAACTATGTAAATGGAATTATACAAACACGGAGAAAACATAACGTTGTTAGAAACGGTTTTATTTTCTGTTTAATGTACTGTAGACTACTTTTTCTATGTATCACCATCCACTTTGGCGCTTTCACAAACGAACAGCCAGTCGTTAGCTAGACAAGAGCTGGCAAACAGTCAAAAAGCAGCAGGTTCAAATAAAAACTCCTTAAAACAAATCGTTTACAGTACGTTTATTTCGGTGGGGTTCTTCTGTATCGTTAAAATGTACTTCGCTGGTTAGACTAGTAAATGTAGACTAAGTTAGCCGGTTGCACACTGAGGTAACGGCTAAAACAAGCTATCCTCAACAACACCTAGCTCTAGGACTAGGAGAATCTCACCATTCAGTTGCTGCAAGAAATGTGGCTAAACCGCCGGACTAGTAATTTTTCTGTCCCTACTAGTCTTGGTAGGTAGGCTACAACAGATATAACGCTTGAGTAAATGAACAAAATATGTCCCTGCCTTTGTGCGTGGACCCTGCTGACTGTACAAAACTTAAGAGCCGTTGAAAAGACCGTTGACAAAGTTAAGTTTATGCTGCAAATACAGTTAACCTGAAGCTGGGTTAAGTGAGGCATCCGCTGGGTAAGGTACCAGGTGACGTAGTGGTGAAAGAGAGGAGGAGGACAATCTGCATTGTTTCAACTGTCGCCGAGAATGACACAGCCACCCAGCGGCTGGGCTGCACGAAAATTACGCAGCACCGTGGAAATAACCCAACAAGGCTCAACCCAGCGTTTGGGTAGAAAAAATAACCCAGTATTTTTTTGAGTGAAGAATTGCCATAAAATCATTTTCTGTTGCCTTCTCCCGACTTCCCCAATCAAGGTTATCTGAACAGTTGGTACATAATTGAGATCTTGCACATTTTGCCCAGTGTAGGTACTCCATCATGCTCTTCTGCTTGTCATAGCAGTTGGTGAAGTGGGCATGGTTGCTCTCAGTGTCAAGCGTTTGGAGTTTCCCTCTCGGCAAGCGTAAGCACCCGGAACAGATGCTTTCTTGATTGGTCAGTCTGTCCACTAATGCCGGTGAAAACGGATACTATTAATGGGCTTTTCTGAAGTGACTGCATGTTTAGCCACCGAAGCCCAAAGTTACCGAATGATACCATATCTATCGATGGTAGCCTACTTGAACGCAACGCTTTTGACGCTCTCATGTTGGGTATTCAAGTATTGGAAGCTGATCTCTTAATTAGGTGTGTGTGTGCGCAAGTGCGTGCGGGTGAGGGTGGTGGCTGGTGGATGTTCTGTTTTTCCCCTTGCGTGCGCATGTGGAGCGTGTTTTTTGTGTTCATCCCCGCTAGAAAGGGCTCACTGGCTCACACCCAGGAGATGCCTGGATGGCATCAGACAGGATTATATTCCACACCATAGCTGATTCCCCCACACACTGGAAAGCCTACACCCCACTGAGGGTGCTTGGTCAGCTTTCATCTCATTTCACAATGTCCGACAACACACACCAAAGCCAGACATGGATCAAAGAGGAGATACAATATCTTCTATCCCTTCCACTTTTATATTTAGTGACAAAAGTATTGTCTGCTACGAATCCTTGAAATCACTCACAACACGTATATTTTTTGTAATAATTGTATTTTTTTATATTGTAAATGATGGCTACTTTATAGCTTATTGTATATTTTATTTTTATTCAAAATCCCCTTAGTATTTTCTGGACTATGTAGCCTACCTTTAGTATAGTTAGACCACATATTTCAGTTTTTTAAATTCCTATAAGTTTAATGTATGCACCTTCCTGCCAAAGTAAATTCCTTGTCTGTGCAAACTTTCATGGTGATTAAAACCCTTTCTGATTCTGATTCTTGCATGAAAAACCAATACATATGTCCATGCACTGGCTTTCACAAGATGGACAAAACAGGATAATGAAGGCAAGTAACTATCATTGATCCGCCCCTTAGATGATTATGTTTATATGGGAATTGGGCCAATACTTGTAGGCTTATATGATCAATGGTACAACTGGATGCATTGACATCCACAGTATGCGGTTTCTTTGTTTTGAGAACCAAATTGTCATATACAAATTTGAACATGACTTGATACTTTGATACAAGCGGAGTTGGCATTTTAAATACTAGTCCATAGTGCCCGTGATAAAATTGGTGGCACACACACACATATTTCTGGAATTATAGATAGTGCAGTGCCCATGATGCAGCAACATTTCTGCAACATTTCTTCTCAGTGGTTTTTGTACCTATATTTCTCAGATCACAATTAAAATTCTCTGAAGTACTTGTTCAACCTCCACATCTATTCTAGTCAAATTGCCAATGCTTTGGTAACCTACTGTAGCGACCCGCACAGACAGATGTGTGTTGCATGTTGGGCTGTTGGTTGTGTTGCCATTGCTTAGTGTTTGCGGGGTTCTGACATGCCAATCAACCTGCTATCTGCCTATCACAGGACAGGGCAGGGCATCCTGGTGGTTGGTGGAGGGGCATGGAGGGGGGTTGGGCAGAAGGGATGGGGCATTGTTAAGACCAGGTTTACCCTCTTTGTTCTTCCTGTTACGCCTGGGTTTTAAGAGAGCCGGTCACGATTGTCCTGTGTATTATCATTCTTTTATTTGGCGTAGGCTACGGCCAAACATCAGCCTGTGTACCATTGGGTGATTAAAGTGGAGATTCTGAAACGTCATTGCATGCCTGGACAATTGTTGCTTTCTGACCTAGTCAGGTCATTACACTACATTCATGGAAATTATTACGTAGCCTTCATTTGTCTGCTGTTTCCTCCTTATAAATTGCTTATGTCATGTTGATCAAAATGTACTGACTCAAATGAATTTACTTACCACCATAAACATCTAATAATTTAGTTCATAAGTCATTACATGCACAATGGTTGAGCCAGTTGTACATTTGCAATGTGCTGGCAATTTTGCTGCCAGCCCCAGAAAGCAGCTGAATATCGGTTGTAATGTAGCCTAAACGCGAATTCGCTGCTAAATAACGAAACTGAATTTCCCTATTTTCCTTAGTACGCTTAGTTTTATTTAATTGCAAATGCCTTTGTTAATCGCATTAGTTCAATCGCGGTAGCCTACTGCACTCCGTTGGATTATAAAAAGGACACCTGCAAAATATTAACTTTGCAGAGTGCCAGGTTCTTGAGTCGACATTTTCTTAGGAAACTCGCTGCAGACCAGAGGACCAATCAGTGTGAAGTGGCTGTGACGCGAATAGAGCAAGCCAAACTGCGGCAAATTATTTATTAATTATTATTAACCTTAAATTTCATTATTTAAAGATCCTGTAAAGCAAATTCCATGATTTGCTTCTCAGTACATTATATACGTGTGAAATGAGTTCCTGAAAGCATGTGAAAAGCGCAAAAACGTTGTCGCACTGAAATGTGGAGTTAGACCGTAGACCAGGTTCTCTTCTGTTTTCAGATCAGGTTTTAATGGGCGTAGCCATAAAATTACCTATCTATGTCATTTTGACCCATCTACATCAGATCACTGAATGGCTCCTCCTGCTGTACTGTTATTGTAGCCTACATCAGCTAGCTAACTAGCTTCAGGATGTCTCCCTCCACCCGCAACTGCATCTTCCCTGGATGCAAGAACTTCAGCTGCGCTGCAACGCTATTTAATTTCCCTATTAATGAGGAAAGGAAAAATAAGTGGATTGATTTTTTTAAGAGCCATGCCATGGAAAGCTTCGGATAAACTCCAATAGCCGCCTCTGCAGTGACCATTTCACGGCGGATAATTTTAACATAGACCAGAGACAGACGGGGTTCAGGGACACACGGCTTCTCTTGCAGCGCGGAGCCGTACCGAGCATCGCCCTCCCGGCCGTTCCTCCTCCGGTCGCACCTGGACCATCCTCCGCCGCCTGCAGTTCATCACTCAGTTCTGTGTGCTTGTTATAATTATACTAGATAACTTTTCCAGAGGTATCTCTGCTAAGATTTAGTGCAAACCGCTAACTTGATATTACAGTTTTTTACAGTCGCTAGGACACATTTCTCAATACTTCAGGGCTGCCAACTTTTCCCCCCAAAAAAACCCTGGGGCGAGCTATCGCGAGCTTCACCCCCCACAACCCCCCCCCCCAGACGAGTTTACACGGCTGTTTGCGCGTCAATGATGCTTCACTCCGTTAACCTGCGCCTCGTCCGTTACTGTTTACAACGTTAGCTTGGCTACTTGTTTGGCGTTGTCTTTTCAGCGTGAGATATACAATGTGTGGCGTGAGAGCGTGAGAAATGGTTGAAATGCGTGTGTCACACGCCGAAACCGTGAGAGTTGGCAGCTCTGATACTTAAGTCACGTTTTCAAAACTCTTCACACAGTGAGCACAACAGAAGTATTTGTGGGCTAAACTGTGGATCATTTATCATTGTTTTGGCACAAAATGCATTCAATGACTACATCTTTCAAATTACATTCATTCTTTTCTCACTTCGACACAACAACTGCCAAAACATGTACCTACAGGCCAATTTGCACATGCTAACATACTGTTTTCAAAACTGTTAAACTTCAGTTCAAAACAATAACATACAAAACTGAATAAGACAGAAATTTGCTACATTTCTACAGTAATATTGTAATGAAATATATTTCGAATCAAAAAATAAAATGCTATAAAATGATATCTACGGAAAGGTTGTGCTAGGTGAGGAAAGGGATGCAGAGAGAAGAAATCAGCCAACATTTGTATGGAACAATGTAGCATTTCACCACTCCCATGCAGTCACCAAGTGGTTTGCAGCCCATCCCAGAATGGTGTCACTTTTCTTCCCACCTTGCTCTCCATTCCTCAACCCCATAGAATAATTATTTTCCTCATGGAGGTGGAAGGTATGACCAGGTACATTTGACATTATCAAATGTACCTCCTGGACGCAATTAATGCTGGATGCCTGGACATTGCCAGGGATGGATCAGACATGCCAGAAGATTCTTTCCTAGGTGTATTGCCCTAGATGACATAAGATGTGATGTGGATGAGAACCTATGGCCAAATGCAGAAGATTACAGAAGCATTCCTATTGTATCTGTATCAGTGGATGGTGTGTATAAAAGTTCTTGTTTTCTGGAATTAGTGGGGAAAAAAAAAAAGATATACAACATATTGAAGCATACTGCATCATGTCTGATTAATTCCAGTAACATATATTGCAGTGAATTCTAAACAGTAGAGAGGTGTCCTTGTTTTACATAAGAAAACATTGTATAATGCTACCTGTTGTTAGTGATATTTAGGTAATTGTTTTGTGGGTGACAAAGTATGTTTGTTGGCTGTCAACCTTTGCTAGTGTTATGGAAGAATTAGTTGATTTGAGACATGTTTGAAGTGATTTGGTAGTTTTAGTGCATTTTGGATGTGAAATTAACTGCTATGCCGAGCTGAAAGTTGGTTAGGATAACTGTGTGAAGAGTTTTGAAAAAGTGACCTAAGTATTGAGAAATGTGTCCTAGCGACTGTAAAAAACTGTAGGCTACTCGGTGTAGAATGATGGTATTTTGGTGAAATGGTAGCTAATGTGCTAGAAGTAGTTGGAGAGCTCACTGTCTGCTGTCTCTGGTGTCCATTTTTACTCCTGTGTTACAGCTCAGGGGAACATTTCATTTATATGCATCTGTATGTTTCACTCATTGAACAAATACATTCTAATTCTATAATGTTTTGTTCGGCTTGACGTAGCGTCCATTATCTGGGTCGTAGGTAGGCAGCGAGGGGCGGAGCTTCAGCTCCTTCAGGGGACACGCCCCCCCAGTCTCAAGCAGAGAAGAGTGCTGATTTTCTCACTATTTCAAAGCCTAATTTAACATACTTGTAGGTGGGTAGTTAATAACACATTATTCTGTGGTGTGGTCAACTTAAAACTTGTTTTCAATTCCACTTTACAGGATCTTTAAGGTCAAAATGCTAATCCAAACAACATCAATCGTGGCACTGCACTCCGTTGGGTTATAGAGGACACCTGCAAGATATGAACTTTGCAGAGTACCCAGTTCTTTCTCTGATCGTGGGAAACAAAACCCATTCTAATTTGTACGCGCACACACACACACAGAATCCTGTAATTAATAGAGAGAAGAAGGGGTATTGATAATGAAGTAGCAGCATTCTACCCCCTCTACCATCAAAGTGTTTGCTAGAATAGTCAATGGGCACATAAAAAAGAACTTGACATTTCCATTGTTTTGACAACCTGATAATTACCAGGGAACATCTGTCTAGATTAACGTGAGCCAATGTCCTTCATAGCACATTTGGCTAAACAGGTTTGTTGTATTACTGCTTTTTTGTCATCCAATCCAGTAATGAAACTGCCATTAGTAACATGCCCCCCAAGAATTTTATCCGACCAAAATAAGATATCCATTGTGTTCATGATACAGGGATTATTTTAGATGCAAGTTGGTGAGACGTGGCTTTTTTTTGTTTTTAAAAGCTTTGAAAGACAAAATATAGTTTTTACTAATTGGGTGTGCTCAAGCCTTCGGCGAGAGCACAACCTTTGTTCTCTCACATATATATTATTGGGTGTGCTCAAGCCTTCGGCGAGAGCACAACCTTTGTTCTCTCACATATATATTATTATTATTATTTTTATTTTTTATTTTTGCCCCCCTAAAACTCAGTCAATATTTGGCCTACATAGACAACGTAGGTGTCAAAAGTTTCGTCTTGGTAGCGATTGAGTTGCTTCTATTGGAATTTACGTTCCGTTGCATGGTTTAGGTTCAAGTTAAGTTTTTGTGGCGAAAAGTGAAGCTAACGGTGGCTAATTTGCTAGCCACAGTCACTGACGTTAATAACGTCACTACGTCACTAACGTCACGAAAACACAACTACCTTTGGCAGAACATTCGTTTTGCATCTGTTAACTTGGGGGATAGCTAGGCTAACTATAGCTTTACTGCAAGGCAGCTGCAGAAACGCCACAAGCAAAGAGGCCAGGGTGATAACTATTTACTCATTTTACTTTGTGATATGACACACAATTGTGATGTGTAATGTACAATATAAGCTGATATTATTAAGGAAGTACATCTACTTTCGGAAACAGTAGTCTACTATTTCACTGAAGTATTAGCATCATGACGTTAGCCTGTGTTGCCCGGGCAACACATACTACAGTGGTCTATGATGTATCTGTTTTCAATCGTTAAAATAAACATTCCTCACATATACATTTTCGTTGTAGGATTTATTATGACATTAGATTACAAGTAAACGATTTGTGGGTGAAATTATCATTACCTGTGGTTTCAATCCAGTGTATCACTGCAACGCTGTAGCCTACGCGAGACACTACAAAAACATCTACACAGCTGTAGGAAGTCAAACGGCGACAGAACATGTTCGGCACTCCCCTTACTTAAATCAAAAGTCTATCTAACTACTAACCTGAACTTCATTGCCACAGCCTAAACTTTGTCAATCTGTTCATGAAAATAATTAATTTCAGCCTAAACCGTACAACGGAACGTTAAATCCAATTCAACCAACGCAATCGCTACCGAGACGAACACAGCAGTAGTCTAGTACTATACCGTAGTAGTACAATTTACCGGGGCAGCTTCTCCACACAGGGCTATATCGCATTTTGCGTTGTTACTGACAATGATCGCTACCAGTGAGCATTTTATGAATGAGCGATTTTCCACTAAATAAATGTCAAGCTTATTTACGTTTTGGGGGGCATATTTTCAGTTAGCAGATGGTACTGTTTGAATCGCGATTCCATCTTCTACTGCCGGGTAACGTCGTAGAATAATCTTCAAAGGGGGTTCTTTATTAATGAATGAATGCAATGAGTAGGCTAAATGCCTGAAAATATCATGAGAAGGGAAAAACTTAAAATGACGTTTAAGTCATAGAGATTAGGTCAATTTTTACACCGGTCTGCCAAATTTATTCGTTTTGATTCAACGATGAGGCTGCCTCTTGCAGGGGAAAGAAGGAGAAGACATCTATTTCATTCTACACTTCACTCGTATTTTGAGTTGTAAATGAGCAGCAAAAAAAAATGCTTTTAAATCTATGTAATCTTTATAAATAATAAGTATGCATTTTTATATAAAATATACAGAAATATCAGTTGTAAAAATGTCATTCAAAAACGGACCCCTGTGCAACCGACGCAAGCAAGCACACCCTACAATTTCCCCAGAAATTGTACCCTCTCTAGTTCAAAATACATTTACCAAATTTTACTTTTTGGGGGGGTTGTTTGTTGTTTCCTAGCAAATCCACCTCTAGCCATAGTGTCATTTACCTTGGCCTGTTATGCAGTGCCCAGCGCAGACAATATGAAATGTAAGAGTAACATATAGATGGTTTAATATACTCATTAAACTCGAAACACTGAACATTTGTTAGCAGGAGATGGTAAGTCGTTTAGGTATGTCTAAAATTAAAAAGGCAACTTTGATGTTGATTTTAAGAAAAGCCACAAAGTCTACAGAACGGTATACAGATACACTCACAAGGTTTTCCAGAAAACTCTTAATTATTGCAGCGCTGTAGTTATGATGGTCTGCCGTTCTTCAAACATCATGAACTCACCACTGGACAGATTTCTCAGGATTCAAAATTAGATTTTGAATGGGAACGCTGCAAACTGAGTGGACATTTAAAAATACATGTATCAAGACAGTGGAAGGTGTGTTTGCCGACTCGAGAAATGTTTAATTCAAAAATATCCTTTGCGTAGCATGAACAGATGGGTGCCCCAACCACAACACTTTGACATTTTCTCCCACTGCAGTTCACTTTCTGTGAATAGAAAATGGCAGCGATGAACTTTGACTCCATGGGGATGAACAATTTCCATGGAAATTTCAAGGGGTTTAAAAGAATATCAGCACTGCACTGGCAAATTAAACCACTAGGAGTTCAATTACCCAAGCTCACACACAGTAAACACTACCCACCACAAATCTTCCCCATTAACAATTTTTGTTCATGGATAATTTCCCAATTAACCTTATTCCCAGAAGATTTAAGGACATCCCGATTTTGCCATAAAAAAGTATGCAGAACCACTTGATCTGTTGTGTAGTTTTAATGGTGCACCTTCTCACCCACTCCAGTAGCAGGCCTGTAAACCTGGCCTCCTGCAGGATACAAGGTTTGAGGGAGATGACAGCTTGTTGCAAAGGAGTTTTCCGACTTGCTACCCATCTCCCGTCCTCATGCCTGTAGGAGGGGGGAGGAGGACGTGTACTGCACAGGCAGGGCTCTGTGTTCTTTTAAGATGACTGAAACTGGAATGTGTCAGTTCTACTGTGACATCTTCCATGGTGTGTGTGTGTGTGTGTGTGTGTGTGTGTGTGCGTGCGCATGCGCTGATGAGTGTAAGTTGATGTGATTTACTCCCTGTCTGTTCGTCTGCCTGTATTGTAGCTTTGCCAAGGCTTTTTGACTGATTTATGTGGCTGACTGGAACTCCAAGTCCTTCCTCCACGACTCCCATGATTTGGTTTGTGACGTCGGTGTGTGTGTATGTAAGACAGAGGCTGGGGGCATGTGTTTGTACTCATGTTTGTTGTGAGTGTGTGGGGAGGGTGGTGTATGCAGTGTGTGGACTATCGACTCTAAAGACTGTCATATTTTTTCACATTTGAAATGCGAAAAGTTGAATTTTGTTTTCATTTCCCATTAGGCTTTCCTAAATGCTTTTCACGAGAAAAAAAATCACAATAAATCACTTTTGTCAGTGTGGAGCAGTTGAACACGCCAGTAATGAGACCGCTGCCTCCACCACAGTCTCCAAGCCATTCAGTTTGAAAACTGTGTAAACTCTTCCCAGGATACTGTTTTCTATCCCAGTCCAGCAATCTGATGTTTACACAGTGTTCATCAAGTATAAATTACGCACAAATGTATTGAGATATATAAAACTCAATTAGGAGTCAGATGGCTGAGCGGTGAGGGAGTCTGAAGGTTGCCAGTTCGATTCCCGGCCGTGTCAATTGACGTTGTGTCTTGACGTTCACCCTACTTGCTTTGGGGGGAATGTCCCTGTACTTACTGTAAGTCGCTCTGGATAAGAGCGTCTGCTAAATGACTAAATGTAAATTAGGAGAAGAGAGCGAGTCAGCAGGTGGTTGATTTGAGATGCGCCCATGCAATTAAAAACATCCAGCAAGAAAATCTCTAAACAGATTAATCTTTCTTTGTATATCTGTCCATATGGCTCCAGTCAGGAGAATGGGTTTGATTTACATTTATTTTGGTATCAATTATCGATTAACTTGGATTGTCACCTCCTTTATTTCAGTGTTACGAACTGTTGGGACGTTCTGACATTGTAAGAAGAAAAGTAGAGCACTATACTAGTGGCAACCACTGCTAGTGTAGATCAGTTAAACTCACTCCTCAGGTATGTATACAGGCCACCCTACCAGCGACGCCAACAAAAAGCTAGCGCTTTGCTGGCGTCACTGGTAGTGGTTGCGCTTGAGATGTTGGAGGTGGCCTGTTGGAGGTGCGTCAGCCAAGTGTACCTCTGACAGGGGCGGGGCCACGTCTGTTAAATTGGTGTCGTGATATGGATACGTCATGTTAGCCACTGCCGACTGGCTGAGATAGCTGTGGTGTGAGGGGTGAGTGTAGCCGGTGTAGATCGGTTAACTCACTCCTCGGGTATCTATACAGGCCACTTGCGTAATCAAATCGCTAGCTTTTTGCTGGCGTAGTGAGCAGAGAGCAGACACTAACCTAGTAATAAACACTGTGGTCCTGCCAACCTGTGGATCTCATGGGTGAGAAGTTTCAAAGGAGGAACCGAACCAGTCAGGGAAGAAGGAGAGAAGATTATCCAAATAGTTAAAACGCGGTAAAGGGATTATGTGGTTTAGTTTTACATTCGCCATCCATTAAGCTTTGTGTTTATCCTTGCCATACTGTTTTAGTTAGGCCATATAGTACTACCCATTAATCTTTGTGGTCAATAGGTAGTACTAAAGAGAGGCCCTGGTACAAAATGTTTAAAAATAAAAAGCAATCCATTATTATACGTTTTGGTGTTTATTCACTTAGTATTGCCTTAGATTCCTTCAGACAACAACAGTCTACTTGTCTCATCAAAGACAATACATTGGACCCTCCAAGACCGTTCAGTGTTCTCCCCGACTGCCACTTCTGAGATGTTGAAAATGTATGCACCGTGGCATCAGCAGTGCAAGTTTACGGTCTGTCAATACGGTGACACAACGCCTGTTTGTCTACCTTTGTCTGAAACATCTGTGAGGTGTCTTCGCCCTCCCCTCTCTCTGTTTTTCAGGCACTTACTAGAGCAACATTGAGGTGCTATGGCTTGACAGGTCTATTCGACCATCGAGAATAGTGTCAATACCAGATTTCCGATACGCCCAGACAGCCCATCTTTCTTTCTCTGGCTCCCCATTCTCTCTTACTCTGCTCCTCTCACCTTATTTTTTTTTTTTCCTCACTAGTTTCTCTTATACATATCAACAATTATTTATGCTTGAGTTTAGGTGTGTAGTAATGAGTGGCTCATTGGTTAGAGCTTATTCCTTGAACAATAAGCTTTGAGTACAGAAGTCCCTGCAATAAATCATCTGCATCCTTTGTGTTTATATTCTACTGCTAGACCATATCAAAGACCATATCCCCCCACCTACCAAGGTAATTGGTGCATATATGGTCTTTAATCATCATGCAAGGGGCATGGTGTATAGTCCTATTCCTTTAACTTTTGTGCTAACCATAGCATTGATTCGTTTAACAAGCTTCGAAAGGGCAGAGTTGTGGAAAGGGCAGAGTTCATTGACATGAATTTCATTTCACTCTTAAGTAATTGATTGGCTTGTCGATACCTATGATAAATGACTGTTGCCGGGTAGTTGTCTTGTTACATTGTGGTACCTTTATTCTTCTTCTTAATTTGCCTGTATTGTTCCTTGTTGGCAATTTTCAGGAATTTCCTTAAGTTAAATGAACAATCCATTAAACAACATTCTTAGCACAGCAAAACATGTCATGTCAAGATGGTTTAAAAAATGCAAATGAAATAGTTTTTACAAAACATCAAACGGGCACTTTTTTGTTCTGAACAGAACAGCAGTCACTGCAGACACATTTCACACTATGTCTAATTGATGGTTTTTGCTCAATCCGGAACTTCTCCGGATTGAGTGCAGTTGCAGCCCCCATTTATGATACAACAGGGATCTCTGGGATTATTACAGCTCAGCAACAAAGCCCCTGCCCAGCCCTTCTAATGAAAAAGACTGATGGGGCCGGCACAGGGTTATTGCTATGCAAGGGACACTCCCCATCGCTCCCTGGCCAGGATGAAAGAGATGGAAAGAGAAGGACGAGAGAGAGAGAGGGTGAACAGGACACAGAAAGAGGATGGCCCTGAGATAGAAAAGGGGAGGGAGTTTCGTGATTTGAGGGAGGCGAGGTGGAGAGAAAGAAAAGGGGATGAGTAATGAGAAAGGGTAGAGCCAAGAAAGACAGAAACGGGGCACACTGAGGGGAGAAAAGAGAACGGAGGACAGAAAGAGGGAGAGTGGCAAATGGAGGGTAACGAAGGGAGTTCATTGGAGACTGAGGGGAATGACAGCAGTGACCCTGTCCTCTGGTGCAGATCCCTCCTCTCCCACGACCAGGTCCCATACCCCCTTTCCACAAAAGTGAACCGGGAGCTAGTTCGGAGCTGGTGCTAGAGCCGGTTCGGAGCTGGTTCAACTTGCGAGCCTTTTAAGAACCGGTTTGCTTTTCCACGGGCTAGAGAGCCACCACAGAGCCACGTCATTACGTCACTGTATACGTCTCATCTTTCCCAGCAATGCTAGCGCGGCAGCGCCAAACACAAAGCAGAGCCAGTCTAAAGGCTGTTTATGAATCCAAAGAACGCTAACGGTGCGTGTCCACAGCAGCAACGCGATAACATGCTTGTCATTCATTTTCAATGGAGCCAGGCGAATCGCTTGTGTGGTGCATTGTGGATAGTGACGCGATTCGAGTTGAGATTTTCTCAACTTTATGCAAATGAGAAGAGCGATTTTCGCTAGCAATGGCCAATCGGAGTGTTTTCTTGTTTCTCGTAACGTAGCAACCATGGTAAACACTTCTAGCTTTCAGAATCGCTTGTGTGGCTTTTGGGCCGGTGGGCCGCTTCACTTTTGGGCCAGTTGAGGATTTTGTTGACATTTGCCACGTTAGGCCGTATTCACACAAATTTTTTCAGAAAAAAGCGCTGCCTTTAGTGCCTTTTTACATGCAACCCTATGGGAAAAGGAAAAAGGCGGACACCTTTTTAAAAAGCGGCCGCCTTTTAAAAACTTCTAAAAAAGCGCAGCGCCGACGCCTTTTCGAGTTCAATTTTCTCAACTTTTCAGAAAAGCGCTGGGTGACGTCAAGCGCCTTTCTGACAACTGACCAATCAGGACAAGGAGAGTAGGTACGCGTGTACCTTCCCTAGTAACCTTCTACCTTAGTTACCAGGCTATGGCTCCTCAAACGCCAAAGCTAAAGCAAGTAATTGCATTTTATTCGCCATAGTAGCTAGCTATCAATAAGTAACCAACGTAAAATAACGGATAATAATGTATTGCTAGAATGTATGATTCCCGTTCAGGTTACAGAATTCTCCCGCTGAAAGTGCTCAAAAGGCACTCAAAATGCGCTGAAGGCAGCTATTTTTTCTAAAAAAATAAGTTAAGTGTGAACACGGCCTTAGTCCATCTTCTCTTAAAGTAGGCTACACACGTTCCGCATTCTGACACCGCCTCTGCATGGGTTGTACCATGTGAGGGAGTTCTCCCCTCCCAAATAGAGTTGGTTGGGTCCATAGCCCGTCTTTTCCAAAATGTTTTCACAGATAGGCTACCGATAGCTGGGCCGGGCGGCCCTACCGTAACGATACGCGTCAGGGAGGATGGGTGGGAGCAGGGTTAGACAAGGTTTTACCAATTGAAAAACGTCATTTTTTACTTTTAAATTCAGTCTCGTCACATTACGTAACTTCGTTCTGTGGTAACTAGCCTAGCTAGCCCGGCTGGGACTCCCTCGTCGTATCGACAGATTAGCAGAGACTTCGAGTAATATAATAAAATGTTTTTACTAGTGGTGGGCTGTTATCGGCGTTAACGCGCTGCGTTAACGTGAGACTCTTATCGGGCGATAAAAAAAATATCGCCGTTAATCTATTCTCAAAGTTGGGTTGGGAGCTGGGTCTATACTACGCAAGCTATGATTATCTACTTTCACCTTGATATTTTAGCGCGGATGTATACCTAGCTGAATTGCACTGTAGGGGGCGAGAACAAGTCTTCGAACCTGTGTGTATGCCTTGTGTATGAAATTATCACATCAAACGTGACGTGTTAACATGGATGCAGCTATGAAGCCGCCTGGTTTTCTTCAGGGAAAATGTATTTTTAAGAAGCTTCCCAATGGAAACGTCGACAAGACTAAGGTTGTTTGCACCTTGTGCTATGCGGTATTAGTTTACTGTAGGAGTTCTTCCAGTCTCAAATACCACCTAAACGCAAAGCATCCCTTAGCTAATGCGGAAAATGCCGGGCCAAGCACTGATGTAGCGCAGTGGAAGAGTCGTCGTCAAACTACAATGTTTGAGTGCAACCGAGGCAAGCCCGTCAGCACAGCTCTATCAGCCAAGCTAACTAATCTTATAAACAGTTAATAAACACAAGTACATCTTATTGAACATAATTTATTTTCATCACCAATTATCATAGTAGAACAGCTTTCTCAAGCAGTTTGTGATGCATTTTGGAAACAGGAGATGAGCTTCTGGTCTAATGCGCCACCTGGCTTGAGAAACCCGTTCTCAAAGACTTACATTTAGTCATTATTTGGGTAGCACACATATTCTGAATGCCTTCGGCGGAATTCAAATGAGCCATTTTAATCTAGATAAATCTAGATTAACGGCAAGATTACAGTGAGATTAATCTAGATTAAAATAATTAATCTATGCCCACCACTAGTTTTTACACATGTCAACGTGTATGTCTATTAAACAGTTTTGTATTTTGTATACAAGTTGTATTTTGATCGATGTTGCGAGTACGTAAACCCAAGTCTTTGCCACTACAACAGTGACTTTAGAGAACTACAATTCTACATTAATCTGTCTGATACGCCCCTGAGTGTGGTGAACTGTGGGAAGGCAAGCGATGGCAAGCAATTCGCGTCGCTGCAGTGGACACACACCATAACACTCTGCACCGCTTGCCTTCCCACAGTACACCACGCTCGGGGGCGTGTTAGAAAAGTTAATACAGAGTTGTAGTTCTCTAAAATCACTGTTGTAGTCATGACCAAGCGTGCAGACTTGGGTTCATGTACTCACAATATCGATCAAAATACCACTTTTACACAACATTTGTGTAAAAATACAGAATTTTTACTAGTGCAAGATTACAGTAGAATACATGTTACGCCACTGGTTACTCAACCAGTCGTTTGTAGGCTGGGCTAGCAAGCTAGCAGTTACACAGAACAGTCACGTAATGTGACCAGACTGAATTTAAAAGTATAAAAACACACTAGGGACACTGACAACGTCGGAAACCCTGCACCATGCATTATTAGTTTAACGTAAACTTTAAATTCAGGCTTGTCACATTACGTAACTTTGTTCTGAACAGAACTGGGTGTGCAGACACATACGATAAGTTTCTCCTCCATCTTGAAATTGTAAAACCTAGAAATGTTTACCATGACCAACAGTTGCTACGTTACAAGAAACCAATCCGATTGGCCAACGCTAGTGTTTTCACGCTCCTCATTTACATAAAGTTGAGAAAATCCAACTTGCAACGCTCCTCTCCGCTCCGCTCGCCTTCCCACAATGCCCTGCATGAGCGGCAACGCCTGGTTTAATTGAAAATGAATTGGACGCCGACGCCCCGTGCCGCCCGCTCCGCTGCAGTGTGAACGCACCGTAACAGTGCGTTCACACTGCAGCGTTTTTTAACGCTCTGCACCGCTTGCCTTCCCTCAGTACACCACGCTCGGGGGCGTGTTAGAAAAGTTAATACCGAGTTGTAGTTCTCTAAGGTCACTGTTGTAGTCATGACCAAGCGTGCAGACTTAGGTTCATGTACTCACAATATCTATCAAATTACCACTTTTACACAACATTTGTGTAAAAATACAGAATTTTTACTAGTGCAAGATTACAGTAGAATACACATTACGCCACCGGTCACTCAACCAGTCGTTTGTAGGCTGGGCTAGCAAGCTAGCAGTGGCACAGAACAGTCACGTAATGTGACCAGACTGAATGTAAAAGTACAAAAACACACTAGGGACACTGACAACGTCGGCAACCCTGCACCATGCATTATTAGTTTAATGTAATCTTGAAATTCAGGCTCGTCACATTACGTAACTTTGTTCTGAACAGAACTAGGTGTGCAGACACATACGATAAGTTTCTTCTCTATCTTGAAATTTTAAAACCTTGAAATGTTTACCATGACCAACAGTTGCTACGTTACAAGAAACACGAAACCAATCCGATTGGCCAACGCTAGCGTTTTCACGCTCCTCATTTACATAAAGTTGAAAAAATCCAACTTGCAACGCTCCGCTCCGCTCGCCTTCCCACAATGCCCTACACGAGCGTCAACGCCTGATTTCATTGAAAATGAATTGGAAGCCGACGCCCCGCGCCGCCCGCTCCAGTGTGAATGCACCGTAAGAATGTGAGGTTGAAATGGATGTTTTCTTGGCTATTGCGCAATACCCTGGACTCGCAGCAGTATGACAACACTGGCATTATCAGCCCAACATTTTATAAACTTTTGCTGTATAGTGCTTGTGTATTACATTTGTGTTAAATATAGGCTCAAAAGCTCATAACATTTCTGTTTGTCATTTCACTCATTTGATAGGATTATGATAAAATGCAGCAACTAGTGTCTGCACTGCACTGCTAGCTAGGTTATAGAAAAGTCGGAGCAAATTTACAAATTAGCGGTTTCATCAATAAAATAAGCACATTTTCAGAAACTACACTGCCCACTTCTTGTTACATTTGAATTCAGATGCTGATTTACAAGTACCGTTTAGCTGAAATATGAATTGTAAAAACTTGCAATGGTGGTCAAAGAACTCTGTTCGTCTTGATGGTCACGGTAACCCCGCCCCAAGCGGTTCTTACTTGGTTCCCACACTTGCCCAGCTTCGAAGTGGTGCCCGTTGCGAACCACTTTCCCTGGTTCGGAGCCGGTTCTCAGGCTGTCGAAAGAGAAAGAACTGGTTCGAGATTAAGCACCGGCTCCGAACCAGCACCCAAAACGTGTAGGTGGAAAAGGGGTAGGCTACCAGAGACACGGCAATGTGCTGCTGCTCTGCAGGGTTTCCTTTAGACCCTCTCTTCAGAAACACTACTTACAAAAAACCTGCATGCACAGACACACACACACACACACACACACTCTCCCTCATTAAAAAGTCTTGACTGTTTTCTTGCAACAACTGCATCCATCTCGGTTCCTCCAGTGGCCAGTCGCGGTGGGTTGTTTCATAAGCCCACAGTATCGCAGACTCAGCAGTAAGCCAAACTGATTGGCGTTCCACCATGGTCATAATTAACCCTCGTGCTGCCTTCGGGTCACATGACCCAAAGGTTCATAACGAACCATCGTTGTGTTTACCCAATTTTACCCAATACAAAAACAAATACAAATAATTTTCTTTTAACCATTCCAATGTGGGGGGTCTGAGACAGCGCGACAGTTAAAAGAAAATGCTTCACTTTGTTTTTGTATGAGGTAAATTTGTCGCAATACGACGGTGGGTCACAATGACTGATGGGTCAGAATGACCCGAAGATAACACAAGGGTTAAAGGGTTGGATAAGCTTTGCAGACTTCTGCCCCCCAGCCATTGTCACCGACACCATATCAATCCACGCCTATCTCAAAAATGGCTACACAATACACACACATGCACACACATTGCTCCTTTAAAGGCAGCTAGAATGGCTGTTCACTTTGATTGTATTCCATTGTGAACACTGGTAAAAAAAGACAAACACCACTTGAGTGATTACCCTTGTCAGACAAGGCAACAAATTTGACTTTGTACCGGGCATGTGATTCACTCTCCTTCCCCCTCCTTAGAATTAGTGGATGAATTATTGTCTTGTCTCAATACTGCATGATTGAGTGAAAGTTGTCTCTAAATAGCTTGTTTACTGTGAAGTGTTTCCTGTACCAAGGGGGAACTTGAAATTAGAATAACATTCCCAGCTTGTTTATCTCATGGATGGATATGATGTAAATGCTTTTATGTTAAGATGCAGTGTATCTTTAATACTAATCAAATGCAAGGTTCCCATAGAACACTTTGACAAGTGTACACATTTGTACACAACAGGCTAACTTATGTAGGAAACAACCATTGTGGCCACATAAGAAGATACGAGCACACATTAAGACGTTATTCACTTGAACACGCTCGCATACCATGAAACATTCCTCACCAGCAGTTTACATATGCAAATTTGAACGTAGAACTGTAGCGGGAACCAAGATGGCCATCTTGGACGTTCTCCAAAGAAAGTGTGTGCTGTCTCGTTTAAACGTTGCCATGCAAATGTATTTTGATTTCTCAATGTTCCATGATTGATGAATGTCAGGGCAGATGTGCTCTCCATTTAGCACGGGTTTCACGCACACACACGTTCGCACACCCATCTTGCATTTAAAAAAGCCTGTCTCAGCCTTGCCACTCAAGCCCTTTCGAATCTCTCCAGGGGGGTGTCTGATGCCAGGCCACAGAGGCTGATGTCATCGATGTAATGCTCCCAGACTTTAAATCCCCCTCCTCCCATGGTCTACCCAATGTAGTATGATTACAAAGCTTTGCTTAAAGTGTATCCCTTTTCCTTAGTTAAATCAGACTTAGGTCGGATTTAACTATTAACTTTAACATGTTGTTTGCCAGACACTTGATTTCTTGCATACATTCGACAAACTGGACAATGTGATTTTGATACCAAGAGGCTAGAGTTTTCTTAATCTCTAATGTCGCAGCTCTTGTTTTGTTTGTATTGTACAGCTGAAAGCATTTCAGTGACTTGGATTACCGGCAAATATTTTGCTGTTCTACTAAAACAGAGTAGGGGAGAGTGGGGTAAGTTGTGCCAGTTTTTACTTAAAGTGACTTTAAAGCGAGGCCATGACAGTAATGCTTCCAACTAAATTATGTACATATATTTCAGGATGTGTTGCATCCCTGGGAACAATCACTTTGGATCTGAAATATAGTATTTAAGAAATATAGCTTTCTGAAAAAAAGTGGTCTTGTGGCACAACTTACCCCCGGTGCAGGGTAAATTGTGCCTTTAGAGAGAATACATTGGGGTAAATTGTGCCATTGATTATTGAAGTAAAACTGTGTATTTTCATTTCAGAAACTGTGATGCTATATAAAAGCTAGACAAATTCAATACCCCCCTCCCCCCGGGACGCAATCAGGACGTGCGATATGCACCTGTCTCGACCAGAAATGACCAGTTGGACAGTCTCTCGCTCGCTCTAAATACAAAATCCCCGATTTCCGAGAGATTGTATAGCATTTGCGGGCGTCAGGGAGCCGCTATTGAAATGCGGGACACTCCCCGAACTTCCGGGAGACTTGGGATGTCTGACATCAAAGGTCAATTTTCTTAAACAAGGCCTAGGGATTCATGAACACATGAGAACAAAGTTGAGTTCAAATGAAGAAAAAAAAGCAATTCTATTTAAAGGTAATTTACATGAACACATGTTCAGAACAAAATGAAATTCAAATGAAGACCAAATTGACTGCAATTCTCTTCACAGATCTGGCACAACTTACCCCAGGCCCTTTGGCAAAACTTACCCCAATCCCACGTTTTTGGAAAAAATGCATCATCCAGCAGTTTTGAGCTAAAATCATGCTAGCTATATAGACTCATTGTGTAGCTTACCAAAGCACTAAAACATGTGTGAAATGTTTTCAAACTTATCTATAACTGTTCAGACACAACAATCAAAAAACCTTGATCATAGAAATTTTACTTTGGAAGGCAAAAAAAACTTATGTGTTTACCTCTCTTACCTTGATTTCCTTGACCTTTGGCGATAAGGGCAGAACAATTCCCACACCAGGTGTGACTGCACTGTGTCACTCAATCACCACAGAGACAACCAGCACGTCCTCCCAGGCTATTGACCATCCCTCCGATAACTCACTGTCCAGATACAAATTGAGAATTTATGGCGTGGGATCCTTGTCACCCTTTGTCTACCACTTACAGCTGCCCACTTGATTAGAAAGAATCAGAGTTTCCACATTCATCTTCCACCATTTGCCAGAGCATATGGTTGATCACCAGATGAAGCCTGAAAATATGCCCATATCCTATAAGTCATAATGTACCTTTTGACATGCTGAAATTTGGCCCCCCTACCTAAAATGTACCTGTCATGTCTTACCACATAGAAGCTAATGCAATTTGTTGTGCTGCTAAATAAGTATTGATAAGGAATATGGGGTGACTGATTGCAATATTTCATATGTAACCTAATATATTATATCTGTAGTACCAAATGTGTTTGTGCTCCAAAACTATTTAAAGCAAGCACTCTAAAGTCACTGTTAACTGTTAATAATGCCATGTTTAAGGTTTGATCATGTTTTGAGGTTTAAATAGTTCAGCCAGAAACAAGTATAGTAGTATATATAGACATTCTTAATGAACAGTATACAAACATATGCTTATTATGGCTTTTACATCTAATGTTTTTTCTTCTCTCTTTTCTTGCATGACTGCCTTTGATGTCATTGAACTCAAATAGGTGAGTAAGTCTAATTTAATTTGTAGCATTTTAAAACATTACATACATTAGGATGAACTTTTCTTATTTGGATCTCAAGGCCTCTAGGCAAAGTTGCTGGCTCATGGTAAGGACTCAATTAACAAGTGCAAGCTAATTGGTTATTTGAGACATTGAGGTGGTAAACTTGTCTGGATAATACTGATAAGTAAAGGTGAAATTAAGAAATCTAGCAATGTGATAAGTGAGAAACTATTGAAGTGACCATTGGGGAACTTACGTTGAAGCTTTCTTGGTGCAATGCCAGCTTTAATACATCTACTCTGGGAATGTAAGACTTTATCGCAATTGGATTTAAAACAAATGCCTTAATTTTATTATTCTTAGAGCACATACAATATTACTCTAATATTTACAGATTACTTGAATTCTCTCTTAAAATGTATGGGAATTATGTGTCAAAGGACTGATCTTCATGCATGTCAAAACAACAAACAAACAGTAGGCCTAAATCAGGAAAAGGTTTTATCAGGCCAGTCACTGGTTGCAACTTGTTTTGGTATGCAGACTGTTGTATATATGAAATTATTTGGACTCTAGTTGGACGCTGTACTCTAGTCTATCTAGCGGTGATTTGTTTGACCCCTCCACAGTCAGCCTCCCTCAAAGGGACCTGTGTTAACACTGACAGTAAGGCCTGCCCTCTGAAGTGAAGCAATGGCACATTGAGTTGTCTGACATATGATCTCTACATCGTTGAGAATTGTAAGCCAGCTGGGTCTCTATCCTTGTCTAACACTGCTTGGAACTGCCAACTCCTCAGGTTCCAGATTCAGGGCAGCCGGAAAAGAAACCAAAAAAGGAGGTCAGGAAGATTGACTTGAATCATAAGATTATGCTCCCAGTACATGGCTCAAGTGAAAATGTGCAGATGAGAGCATAAAGCCCCCCCAAAAGTAATTTCACAGATTGATAGATGTAGCTCTGCTGTACTGTGCTTTGGCCATGGCGTTCCCTGAACAGGAATAGTAATCAGAACCTGCCCTCGGCAGCTTCCCCCTAGCGGACTAGCCTAATCTTGATCTTAATAGCATGAAAGTGAATTCCCCCCCCTGTAGATATCTTTGTGAAGTCTCTAATCTCTCAGGCATTAGATAATGTTCATGTTTAAATGTCAAATAATAGGTTCTTTTGCGTGTTCAAAGCTAGGACCCATAGTCTTCTCTTGGAACCAATTCAGATGTCGCCAAGCCAAACGTGGATCCCACTTGAAAATGAATTTGCAGAGTTGTAGCGGCACAGAGACCTCTTTTGTGGTTCTGACTTCGCATGGACGGCCTTGCTAGGCAGAGCGTTTGAAAATCGGAATTCTCTCTTCTCCCACAATTGAATCTGCTTCAAAAGAAAATAACTAGAAGAAATAAGAGAGCTTAGTTTTCACATGAGATGTTGGTGTTAAAGAGCCTGATTTACTAAATTATCTTAATGATGGAAAAAAAACCACTTGTGGAGCAAGTGTACTGCAGAGAATACAAGTCCAAACAGAGCTGCTTGATCATGTGACATTTGGACAACGTTCTATGGCTAAATTAATGTTATTGGGTGTGCTTTGCCTTCGGCAAGGGCACAACCTTTGTTCTCTCACATATATATTTATTATTATTATTATTTGTATTATTTTCCCACGCCTAAATTCTTTTGAATATTTGCACTACATAGACAACGTCGATGTCAAAATGTTCGTCTTGGTCCCGATTGAGTTGCTTATCATGCGAAAGTTCCGTTGCATGGTTTAAGTTGAAATTACTTTTGTGTGGCAAAAAGTGCCTTTTGTCAACAAAGGGTACTCAGTGCTAGCCTACGTCATAACGTCAGCACACGTTAGCAACGACGCATGGATACAACGTGCATAGATGTGCTGCTGTTGCACAGCGAGTATCGTATCGTGCCGTGGTGTACTAGCAGCACATGTAGGTTACATTTAAGCAAATCAAGATTTGCCTGTACAGTAAGTAATGTCACATTAAATAATGTATTTAAACTCAAGCTTGTGTGGTGCGTCACTGTCTTCAATGCCACAGCCTAAACTTGATGTCAAAATTAACGTTTTTCATTTCCGGCGCAGTCAAACAATCCCCTTAAGTTTGGCTAGCAACAGCAGCTAGGCTACCTTGCTCGTAGCACAATTTACTGAGGTTAGCTTCTCCACCGTGCAGGGCTCTAGTCTAAGATCAAATGGTCGTATTTGGCACTGTTACTGACAATGATCGCTTCCAGCAAACTTCTTAGCCAGAATTAGCCATTTCCGCCTAAATAAATGTCAAGCTTATTTACGTTTTTTGGGGGCATATTTTCAGTTAGCAGCTATCTAGCTAATAGTAATACTGCCGGTGAGAACGTTGTTACTTAGAAAAGCTTGTTTCAAAGGGGTTCAGCTTGTTTCAAAGGTGGTTCTTAATGAATGAATGCAATATGAGTGGGCTAAATGCTTGAAAATATCACTACTGTAGAAGGGAAAAACTTAAGGTGACGTTTTAGTCATATAGCTAGGTTAAGTTCATTCTACATTTAAAGTACATTTAGTCATTTTAACAGACGCCCGTATCCAGAGCGACTTACGCCTGGGACACACTGCCTGCGATCGGCTGCGATCTGCTGCGATCTGCTGCGACGCGCCTGGAAGCGCCGCCTTTTTTCTTTCGGCGCCCATGTTATCAAATGGGACCGACCACACTGGCTGCGATCGCCTGCGATCTGCAGCGATCGTTTCGGCAGCTGGTCGAATTTTTTCGCGAGATGCTTGCAAAATCGGCTGCAGGATGATGAAATACACCCTATTAGTTGATATATTTGAATAAATCCATTAATTGTAGACTACGGTGAACATTTGTAAAGTTGTAGACTTTATAATTACACAATGTTGGTAACGAACGTCCTTTACATGTGGTTACCCTGATGAAAACGAATGAAAATAAACGGATTGATCTGTTGAGCTAGCATGCCCGTAGTTGTTTTGTTTGTTTGAGAGAAACGAGTTGTCACGCGTTGCACACAACACACACGCGTGCAGACATAGCCTACCGAGAGAGAACCCCCAAGTCGATTTCTAAAATCAGCATCAAATGAATTCTCGAAGTTGAAAAGCAAAGGGAGTTGTTGTATGACCCCCAGCAACAATTTTACAAGGACAACGTAGATAAGGATAAATGCTGGGATATAGCCAATGCCATGTTTATGTACCATATCAGCGTAAAGAGTAGCTGAAAGGCTTGGTGACCGGCACGGAGAAATGTGCGTCTGGTGTGAACACCTTTTGCTCAGTCGTAGCCGATCGTGGCGCTGCGCGGTGCGTCCAGGCGCTTCGCAGCCAGTGTGTCCCAGGTGTTATGGTGCGTTCACACTGCAGCGACGCAAATCGCTTGCCATCGCTCACTTCCCACAGTTCACTACGCTCGGCGGCGTTTCAAACAGATTAATGTAGAATGTAGTCAGAGAATGTCTAATATAGAGAGAACTGCCACTCTCTGGACACTTCCGCGTTCTGAACTGGTTGCAGTTCCACTCTAGTTCCATATGAGGGCGCTAACGGTCGAGTGCAGAATGAATGGAGGTCTATGGAGCTATACCCCTCAAAATCCACTTTTCTCAGGATATAATTTTTTTCTAGTAATTTGAATTTTGAATTCGAAAGGGGAGGCAAAACAAATTAACACACTGCTGGGTGTTACATTTATTGAAGTCGCTTTTCTGTTCTAAAAAGCCCTTTAAAATGTTAGCAGAATGCTAGCGTGTTATGGGCAACAACGACTCACCCTGTAAGAAATAGAAAGGACATAAGTGCTTGTTCATTCAATTTTCGACCTATAATCCATGTTGAACGTATAAAAACTACAATAAAATCACAGATTTCTCAACGACAATCAGGTGAAAGAGACAAATTTAGCCGTTTAGCTCCACAGACTCCCATTTATTCTGCACTCGACCGCGATCACTCCCAGTGGAACTCTGGTGGAATTGCAACAAAATTCGGTACAATGGGGCTTAATAGGGAGTGGCCAGGCTCTCCTCAAACAGGCTCTGATGTAGTTCTCTAAAGTCACTGTTGTAGTTGTCATGGCCAAGTGTGCAGACCAAGCCCCCACCCCTCGCCCCTCGGCTTGAAGCAACGGCCCCGGTGGATGTAGGTGGTATTGCATTTCTTGTAAGACTTCCGGCTCTTCCGGTCGTTTTTATTCTATTAACTCCAGTCAACATTTACAAAACTATCTCCCCCAATAATTTTTGTTTGATTCTCGAACCTGCCTCATACTACTAGCTTTTTCATAGAATAATTGTATCTGATTTTTGCTAAGTTTAAAACCGATCCGAAATGGGTAAACTAGCACCCCATTTATTTGCTTACGTCAATAAAAGTTGCCTGCAAATGTGCTCGTGGATACTAAAGGCCGATTGATACTTCTCCGTTTTTACGGAGACGGACACAGGGAACGCCCTCTCCGTCGAGGAACTCCCTCTCCGTGCCCTCTCCGAGCCCCTCGGAGAGCTCTACGTGCACCTCCTGATTTTCCTGACTATCCGTCTGTCCGTCCGTCATTTTACGGATACCCCTTGGCTGTGATTGGTCCGTATTAAGAACCGCTTGCGTCAGGGGTGGGGGCGGGGTTGCCGTGACCAACAAGACAAACCGAATCCTTTGAACACCATTGCTGTAAGTTTTTACAATTCATATTTCAGCAAAACAGTACATGTAAATCAGCATCTGAATTAAAATGTGACGAGAAATGGGCAGTGTAGTTGCTGAAAATTTATTTATTTTATTGATGAAACGGCTAATTTGTAAATTTGCTCCGACTTTTAGATAACCTAGCTAGCATCGCAGTGCAGCACCACCTACTCTTCTGGAAGTGAATTGTTTTCAGCACCCACAGCCTTCGGAGTACTTGGAGTACCTTAACAGGGCACGAGCACAAAAGTTTACATTGGCCGATAGACGATCTACCTGGAGCTGGATGAGCCATATTGAATGAGCACAGGGAGAAATGGCTTGAGTTGCCTGCCCTGTTGTAGCAAGTTTAGCAAATGGTTGTCACACATACATGAAATGTTGTTAATATTATTCCCGTTATTTTAAAACTGATTAGATTTTTCTGTCAAGAACGTTTTTACGTTCATGACATGATGGCAAATATTATATTATGTTAAGCGTGAGCATAGATTGTTGACATGTCTATCTGGAGCAAAGACGAAGATTAATACTTTAACTGATAACCACAATAAGAAATGATATAAATGATTAGTCTTGCCTTCAGAAGATTTTGTTAAACACACCCATTATTCTTTTTTTTAATCGTGTCATCAAGCCAGACTGCTTTTGTGGGACAATGAAGGTCCTCAGTGACTATGTTTCACCCCCACTTATATCTGATGGAAACGTCTTGTATATAGGCCTAGTTCTGTTAATATGCCCCTTTCAAAGGCAAATGTTAAATAAAGTATATTCTAGACACACTTCTGAAGCTTTTATTTATTACATTATTTCCAAGTCTTATTAGATCACGTTATATCCATTAATAGGCGTTTGGTTTTGTAGGTTGAACATATAAAACACAGGCCACATTTCTACACTGATATGTAAATTGAAGGCAGTGTGAATTTCGTGGCATTTCGTTTGAATAGACAGTTGACAGTAAGCTATGGTAAGTCTGCATTATGGAAGATTTCTGTTACCAAAATAACTATTAGGCGGGAGTCAGATGGCTGAGCGGTGAGGGAGTCGGGCTAGTAATCTGAAGGTTTCCAGTTCGATTCCCGGCCGTGTCAATTGACGTTGTGTCCTTGGGCAAGGCACTTCACCCTACTTGCTTCGGGGGGAATGTCCCTGTACTTAATAGAAAACATGTTGTCGCTCGCATCACGTCGCTGCAGTGTGAACGCACTGTAACAGTAAGTACAGGGACATGCTACACTTCACTTTTTGTATTTTGAATTGTACATGAGCAGCAACAAATGTAGGTTATGCTTTTAAATCTATGCGATCTTCATAAATAATAAGTATTTTTATATAAAATATACAGAAATATCAGTTGTAAAAATTGCAGTTAATAAACGGACCCATCTGCAAGCAAGCACACCCTACAATTTCCCCAGAAATTGTACCCTCTCTAGTTGTCCTTATTTTACCAACCCTATTTCTGACCTACAGGCTTTTTATTTCAATCCTTTGCATTAGCCGCCATTGTTTTCCAGAGAAATTGCTCAAGACTCAGGGTAGCAATGTCCCTTTTTAATTAACCGCAAAGGCTTCAATTGGGAGCGGATCAGGAGGATTGTGGGATTGTGTACTCTCCAATGCCTTTTTGGAAGACCTTTCGGTCTATTGGCGGATGATCGTCTTGGCATTGCAGCAAGGGAAGAGTGAGAAGAAAAAAAAATCCACCCATCCTGCTGGGGTTTGCCTCAGTCGAATCTCCCTGTATCTGGTCTCCCTTGCTACAGACCAAAGAGCCCCCATGTCTTAACAGAAGACCTCCAACAGTGCAGAGTCACAGCCTATTGTCACCACCCGTTCCAACGTACAGACAGAGGAGACCGTGTGAGGCGTCTTTCACAGTCACAACAGGAATCAAACGAGGACGTCGACTTCACTGTCAAACAGGTCTCTTAGGCTTCTGATTTCTAATGGCTGTGAAACAGTGATAAATAGAAGTTTGCCAACACATGCTGAGAACTTGTAATTAGCTTTTTGTAGGGAGTGGGGTGTTTAAAAGAGGGTTACATGGACACAGAGATAATTTTACATGGTTTTCATTTGTGCTGAGCAGTAGAGCCAGAATCTCTGGCTGCCCAAACACTGTCTAGGGTTTTAGCCTAGTGATAGAGCATGATTACGAGACAATCGGTAGGACATAAATTTCGATTTAAGCTTGTCGCGTTTCTAATGACTATTGGTTTCACATGGATATAAAATGGTTGTTCAATCACTGGATACATTTCTAGGATTAGGACAAAGATTTTTTACATTAACACCCTCCTATGATTGATTGTATTTGTCCAGTAATCCTCTATGCAGATTACTAAACTCACTACATTTCTTTTGTTTGGATTGATATCTGCAATGCATATTAAGCACACCTTAATCCTCAAAGTAAAACTGAATGTGCACTAGACAGGATGGAATTTAGGAAATGGTCTTTACTCTTTAAGAAAATACTTAATTTATTTTTATATTTCCATGTCAAAGAACATCTGATTGTCTAGACAATTCAATCAAATTTATTACAATTCAATCTACATGTTGTTGGGTCATATTTATCAGGTTGAATTGATTCAGATTCAAAACATCCTAAAAGGTTATTTAAGATTGGGAAAAAGAAGAAAAGTCAATCTTGTACCTTCTCATCTTCCATCACTTTTTCTTAAATCCCCTGCAATTGAAATGGCCCGAGCAAAAGGCCTTACTCTCATTCTCAATCCTCTCAAGATGCCTCTCATCGTCAAACACTTTTTTTTAAACTACAATTCCAAAAGAGACGTTTTCAATAGCAACCACCCTCCTCTCCTTAACTCACACTACATTTCTCTTTCAAAGCAATACTTAAAAGTATGTCTTATGAATAACAAGATGAGATACCGGGATTATTGGAAAATAACTTTAACTTCATATGTTTTGGTGCTACTGTGACAGTAATGGCTCTCTTGATGTGTCAAATCATTTTGTTTAAAATAAACTTGTCAAGACTAGCACTTTGAGATTTAGCTAAATATAAAGTGCATTACAAATACAATTATGAGTGGCCAAGCAGCGAAGCTGCTAGGGCACCTATTGGAGACTACTGATCAATTTCACCAAGTTTCAAGTCGACCACTTGAGCACTATAGCGCCACCAAGGGGTCAAAGTTGGAGGTGTGTTTACGCACATAACTTTTGAACCGTAAGACAATTTTGAGGTGTCATTGGATTCCTTAGATGTAGACAATTCGACTGGACACTATGACGTCATTGTCGTCATGAAGGTTTTTCCGCCATTTTGTCATTTCTGAAAAAACTACGTTTTCAAACTTCTCCAAGGCCGTTGCTCTGATTTTCATGAAAATCGTATTGGATCATCTTCAGACTATGCCGAAAAAAGGTTAGCAAAATTGTATTGATAAGTCAAACCGTTTAGAATAACACGAAAATTATTTTGACAAAGAGCACGCCAAAGCGTACATGAGGCCATAACTCTGCAACTGTGTACCGTATGGAGACGAAACTTTGGAAACGTCATCACAAGCATGATTTGCCGGTAGTTCCACAGTTTTGTCATAGCGCCACCTACTGGTCAGGTAATATGAAAAAAATACTATTTTGGTTATATCTTCTGAACAGTTTTGTCATAAATCACAAGATTGGTCTCTTCTGATTCTACGTGGCATACCGAGTCAAAAAATATCACATTGTCCCGTATCCACAATTTTGGGGTGTCGGCCATTTATAATTTTCAGAAAAACCTACTTTTTCGAACTCCTCGTTCGCCATTGCTCCTATTTTCAGAAACATGTAATCAAATCATCTTCAGACTACAATCACCTAGATATGTCAAAATATGACTAAATTACAGCTGTTTATACTTGGGTCAAATCTGACAACGCTTGCCACAGGAGAAATGTCTTACTTTTTTTATACAGTAACTGCATACAGCAATTCCCAGCACTGAGAATAGCTCACTGGGATAAGATGGGCTTCTTTGAAGTGCAAGGTCATAGGTTCGAATCCAGCCAAAGCCATCAAGCATGTCATGATACAGGATTATCTGTTTAGCAAAACAGGAAGCCAGGTACGCTGCAGTAGCTGTCTAGCAGTATAATCATAATGGTAAGGATAATGTTTCATTCTCAGGGAATTTATACTGAAGAGCCAGATTTATTGTGCTTTGTAGATATAATGCTGCTACATCTAGCCAGCGCATCAGATTTCTTGCATCATAACTTCTGAACAGTGTTAATCTCAATGTTAATCATATAGTACCCATTTCTTTAAGATCCTATGTTTTTGTTACAGACGGATTTGGAATCTTTAAATTGCCGGCATTCTTCAGTGACTGATTATGATGGATATCAGCCTGAAAACCTGCAAAGCTTCGCCCATTGCATGCATAATCCCCAGCTCTTCTCTGTGCAACAGCTACAATGACCAACAGCACACAGCACTATCTTTTCAGAAACCATTACTCTTCCATTGATTTTCATTTTGTCTTTCCTGCTTCCCTTTCCTAGGGTCTCTTTTAATTAAATGATGCGCTGGACCTTCATGCACATTGTCCAACGGGCCTCTTCCTCCACCACAGTATTTCCTAGGAAAAATGAAAGGAGCTCACAGCTTCTGCTCCCCCCATTCTATTGTTTGTTTGTTTAGAGTTGTCTCCACCTTTTCCTAACCAGCTTTGCATTCATCACCGAGGTATTCTCGACCCTACAAAGCAGCCTGCATGTTAATGCCTGGCACCAAAGTATATGAAATATTCATATCTTCCTGCAACACGGGTGTATACAGCACAAAGTTTATTTTTACAATTTCAACAATGCGAAAAGTGAAAATATGAATAATTCAGGCACAGATGCTGTCTTTTTCTCTCACTTTGGAGAAAGGATATAAGATGCTACAAGGGGTCATTTTTGTGCGTGCTTCGGGCACTGCAGACAAGTTAATTGGATCTGAACAGCACATTTGTTTGATTGGCAGCGATTACTTGCTTATTAAGAGTGTGAATTTCTCTCATACTGATCCGTTCACACTGCATCATTTGCAGTCAAATGTATGAAATCATGACCTGGGCCTCCAGACTCACCTGCTTCAGCATCACTCCTGCTAACAAGCGCAGGGCTATCTGCCCTTCAGTTACATTGAGGGAACATGACAAACATGATTACCTTGTCGTCTCATTACCAAGAGTCACAGTGGAGGGCCTTTAACTAGCTTTAGCAAGGAAGGCTGTCGTGTCTCATTTACCTACTATGTGTACCATTGTTTCTGTATGCAGTATTATCACATCTGTTTGCCAGTCCATTTTCTGTGTATCTGCATGTGTGCCTGTCCTTGGGAGCATGAAATTACAGTCTGTTTTGCACGTTTGGCTCCCCTAAGTGATGACTAAATGTAGATTCAATGGTCATTGTATTAGCTCTTTGTAGAAATTTTACGCTCCTGTTTCGCCCGCGAGACAAAAATGCTGCCTCCCCCTTCCTCAGTTACGACGCACTAAATTCTAAAAAATATATTTTTTAGACGCTACACATGTTATACATCGTTGGAAAGCTACGATTCTTGTGCTTCCATTGAAATAAACCAATTCAAGATCAAGTCGCAATAGCAAGCAAAGTCAACGTCTTTTTCCGGTGAACATTCCTTCAACAATGCCAAAGAAAAAAGTTGTACTCACCCTAAGTTGTTCAAATAGGTCCAGATGTGCAAATCATGCCATCAAAACTTGATCTGCGTAAGTCCCAAGGGTTCAAAGTATCTAACCATGTAAAGTAATTCGTCCAAATACAATGTTTTACGTTCATGAATAGCCATTATCCTTTGTTTCATTATGCAAGTTAGCCGACGGAAGAAACAACTTGTTCACATAAAAGTGTTATTTTCTCCGATTTATCAACGGAGTATTTACAAAATGAAGGTCTCAAAATGTCCGTTGAACCCTCCCCTTTTGATTGACACCTTGTTCGACCCAATAGGAGCTTCCATGCCCCGTTGACAGCCCTCTAAAGCCAACTAGGTCTGTGCGTCCTGCCCCCCCCCCGCCCCCCCCCCCCCCCCCCCACACTCGTTCTAAACAAATTTCTCGAACTGGCTTCGACTGGCTCTGAAATTAGCTCGTTAGCCTTGTAGCTGACAGCTAGCTGAAAATGCCAATACCTCATTTGTATGCGTCTGTGGAGCCTTCAAAATAACAGTCGATTGCGCAATATGGTTGACAGAATCAGTGTTCTTTGTGCGCCAATCCTTGGAATCAGATAAAGCACTCCAATGTGTTCATGCTTCAGTTTTTGTGTTTCAGTATTACTAATTAGGGATTTAGCTATTATATATGATATTTCTAAGTACCAGAGATGGGCCAGAGATAACAATTATGAAAAATAATACCTTTTTATTTGACCTTGACCTTGGTTACAAAGGGTCATTTTGGAGTCTCCAAAAGACCCTTTTAGAAAATTCCTGGATGTACTCTTATAAAAACATGTGTCAAATATGAATATATTGTGGTATTATGTTTGACTTTTGATTTGAATTGGGTAAGGCTTCAACCTGTGGTCCAATTTAGTCTTCCAGATAATACCTACCACCTCTAGGCCTATTCAGGCCTCTGTTTTCAAAACAAAATCTAGGCGGAAATAGAAATTTTCACTTTCCTTGTGTTCAAGCTTCTATTACTCAACACTAGAAGGACTGACAGGGGTCCTGACAACAGGGGACATAACTTCAGAGTGTCAGCTTTCAAAAGAGATCATTTACATGCATGTACTCCAAATGGTTCAAGAACAGCTTCCAATTTACTTTGGGTATGCTGTTTAGGCGTTTTCAGGCAAATTTAACAGGAACATGAAAAGGTTAAAGAGCAGAGAAATGCCCCCTGTTGCATGTGTATTCCCTATCTCCTCTCACTTCATTGACCTTCAATGTACTACTTTTGGGACTGGAAAATGGCCACATATAAAGGAAAAAGCAACAAATAAAGTACTTATGCCACAGCAAGGGTCTTTCAATAGGCTGGGGAAGTATGGACGCTCTGTCTCTGTACAGCCATATACTTTACTTGCTGCTAGTGAGTCCTGCTACTGTGTTAAACAAATGGCTTCATAGCCAGCAAGTTCATGTTCATGTACTGAAAACCAAACCAAAGAAAATAATTCCCCTTTGCAAATATATTATTGACCCTGAATGAACAGAAGCTGTTTGAAAATTCATAGGCAAAGTGAATAATGCAAAAATCTAATCCCATATTAACCCCTGTGCTGCCTTCGGGTCACATGACCCAAAGGTTCATAACGAACCATCGTTGTGTTTACCCAATTTTACCCAATACAAAAACAAATAAAAATAATTTTCTTTTAACCTTCGCAATGTGGGGGGTCTGAGAAAGAAAAGGCTTCACTTTGTTTTTGTATGCGGTAAAGTGACTGATGGGTCAGAATGACCCGAAGATAACACAAGGGTTAAGATGTGTTTGTCTCATTCCTGACCTTGTTTGGTTTAATCTCTTGTTGTTTTAAATCCTTGAATCCTGTAAACCCTTCATGGTCAGAGGTCAGATTTGTGGTGTATTTGTTTTAATCTATATGAAATTAGTTCTAAATTTAAAGACAAAAAGTCTCAGTCACAAAATCTGACACAGAAGATCTGATACCATGAAATAATGTGAAGTGAATAATTGAGGTTCACCAATTTTAGATGCTTTACATGGCCCTTCCTTTTAGGCCCATAACACACACTCATTTTGATCACATTTAGTAAATTAACTATAACTAGATAGGGTACCATTTCTGTAGTGTGCTTGCGTCGTTTGCAGATGTCAGTTTTTTTACTTACATTTTACAATGGAGTAATTTTACAATTATTGGAAAAGAGGCTAATATAACAAGTTTCCTAGAAGTGATCCTGTCAGTAACAATGTCCCTGTCTGAAGAGTGGGGGTCATATGACCATAAATACCTGTAAGTACGGAAAACCGCCTCCCGCTAATCCACTCCAATCGTTTGGATATTGAATGCCATTGATTGCTCTACAGGATTTATGATCATCATTTGATACCCCTCTTGTGTTTAATTGCTTTAATAATACATCAGTCCCAGCACAATACTATCTCAACAGCGCAAATACAGGGAAAACAAAGATGACTGAGTATTAGCTAACTGGTTGGTAGCTATACTGTAGCTGCTCACCTGGGCTGGAGAGAAGCCGGCTGTGCTCCGTTTTGCTCCTAGATTCAGACCTGACCGCCGGACCGGTAAATACGTTTTACAGCTGACCTAACTAGACTACAGCTGTGGGATTACAGGAGCTAGCCAGTGCGAATATACCATTATTTATGCTCTGATGGACTATGCCGAATGTAATCGTAGTCCTCTGCTCCATGCCAGGGGTAGACCAGAGACTCCGCTAATTATAAGTATTAATAATAGTAATGACGTGTGTGGGACTACTAACCAGAAGAACGAAGGGGAGCCCACTTCTATTTCATATAGTTGTAGAGCTATGCGAGCACTAGCAGTACTTTTCACTAGCTCTAACACTGACAAAAATACAGTGTTGATATCACAGAAAAGCCACTTAGCTAGAGCTAATATGATACATTATCACCTTGGCCTACATCCACGGCGACACCGTGGATGTAGCCAGCAAACAGGGCGACACTGCGGATGTAGCCAGCAAACAGGGCGACACTGCGGATGTAGCCAGCTTTATTTTCTGCAATAACACCACCCTGGGCTGTATTCTTTGGGGGTCAGTTGTAACTAGGAATGCAAGTAGCTAAATTACTTGAGACTTGTCATTCACTGAGTCGGTCTCACAGCTTGTAATGATTGTACAGGCCTTGTTATGAACGCACACATTGTGTGACGTTGTGGCGTCGGCCGTGTGAAGTCCTGACGTTTCTGACTGTGGCTAGCTAGTTAGCTAGCTTCACCTTTCGCCACAAAAACTGAAATTATGTCTAAACCGTAATTTAATTTTAATTTTGGCAAGCACACCCTGACAATCAACAAACAATATGGTGTTTGGTCGTTAGAAAGACTTCTAGAAAATTCCAAGCCCTCAGTCTCTCTGAAGGGTTTTGTCCCTCTTTCAGTGTGAAACTCCTGCCACGGATCCAGCCCCCCAGAATGAACATGTTTTTAAAAAGCTGTAAAAGACCCTGCAATCGGAACCAGTTGCCCCACTGCAGGCTTGGTTGGATGGTGATGATGTCTGTGGAGCCACAATATCCTTAAAGGTTTTGGTTCAGTAGTGACTATTGGAGAGACTATTGGAGAGAAACTTATCAAACCAGAGCTGGAAATTCCAGCCCCATGGAGCGTGTCAGCCTTTTATTCAGAATTCCTCACTGTACCTGCTTCAGGCTGAGACTGAAATACAGCACACCCATCTGGGTGGTGAGAACTGACTGAGTTTTTTAAGTGTGAGCGATTGCTGCCAAGCAAAAATCTGGGAGTATTACTTCATAAATTTGAGGAATGCCACAGGGAGGCTTGAACGCTTTGGTTGTATCTCTGATGCCGTTTGAGTGACAGATTGCTTCTGTACATTAGCTGACATGGTTACTTTAGCTGACAAGGTTACTTATGAGTTCTCTTGGATATACCGTACATCCATTCAACTCAATCCCCAATTTTGAACGGCACTTATTTTTCAGTTAAATGAACGTTGTGGTTTTTAGCATAAGTCAGGATTATAATGTTGAAAACTATGATGAATGAAGCCATTTGTGTCCAACATGGGGAAAATCCATTACCATCAATCAAAGCCTCCATAACAGACCGGCCAGGTTTACACTAGATCTGGCATGGTGCGCAACAGGAAGCCAGGCTGGTTTTCACACTCTAGATTGACTGGAAATCCCCCAACAAAGAGCCAAACTAATCACCTGTAGCGAGGGGGTTAGGTGTTAGAACATCGCTTTTAGGGTAGGGTTCCTGTGGTTTTTGTTTTCAGTGTGTCAGCATTCTCAACTCCCCCCACCTTTTACCCCCTCCCGACAAATTGCGCTTGTCAGCATCCTGACTCGATTAGAGCCTGCTGGATTTGAACAAGGGGATCAAAGGATCTCGGCATATGCACAAGGCCAATGGGCCCCATTAATACTTGCGGCAACTTTGTTTTCTTCCCCTTCTTCGAAACCTTGTCTAATCCACTTCTCCACTACTGTTTGAACAGTTTCGTTGATTCGAAGTTAAATCTCAAGACAATTCAAATGTAGTGGAAGCATATAATAAAAGATGATGCTTTTGATCATGTACTCAGATTAACATTTGCTTTGATTTCTATATCAGAATCAGAATTCGGTTTATTCGCCATGTATGTTATACAAACACGGAATTTACTGTGGCAGGGAGGTGCAAAACACTAAACATATACAGATCTTAAATTAAGTAAAAGTACAAAAGTTTAACTATTTCTAAGAACTAAACAATCTAAGAATACAACAATTTAAATATAAATAAAATATATATAAAAATACCAGTGGTTCTCAACCCTGGTCCTCAAGTACCCCCTGTCCTGCATGTTTTAGATGTTTCCCTGCTCCAACACACCTGATTCAAATGAATGGGTCGTTATTAGGGGTGTAACGATACATTCAGCTCACAATTCGATACATATCACAATACTGGGTGTACGATACAATACGTATCACAATATTTTGAACAACTTTTTTTATGAAACTAATTCAACTAGTAGGGTGTGCTTGCTTGCGTCGGTTGCAGGTGGGTCCGTCCTCTAAGTTTTTCCCTTCTAGTGATATTTTCAAGCATTTAGCCTACTCATATTGCATATTTCATTAAGAACACCATTTGAAACAGCTGCGAACCCCCTTTGAAACAAGCTACTGTAACAACGATCACTGGCAGTATATTTCATATGGAATCGCGATTCAAACAGTACCGTCTGCTAACTGAAAATATGCCCCCCAAAACGTAAATAAGTTTGACATTAATGTAGGGGGAAATGGCTGATTCAAAATAAGTTTGCTAGAGGCAAGCTAGCTGCTGTAGCTCCACATTTCACTGATTGTTTGAAAGGGCCGGAAATGAGAATGTTTCTTTTGACATAACGTCACTGTGTCCAATCCCGACCGCTGTAAACTACTATTGTCCAAACCCGAACGGGGTTTGGACACTCAGTTTCCGGTCTTTTTGCCAGCATTTTCTTTTGCTATCGGCAGCAAAGTGTAAGTAGTATTATTTTAGGCATACCAAACAATCTACGTGTAAAATTTCATGAACATATATGGACGTTTACATGTCTAAATAATATAGGAAAGTTACTTTGGCCGAAAGACCACTCGGCGACACTCGGGCGACGCTTGGGCGACGATCTTTACTCTGACAAGTGTGTCTTTGTTGTCATCGTACTGCTACTATGGGTTAGCATATGAGTGTATTTCAATGCTAGATTAACACTACTTTGTCTTGCCAATGAAAATACACGATCATGTGTGATGTGATCTGTAGTCGAGGGGAGGAAGGGATGGGGGCTAGCAAACTTTGAGAATAGTTCAACAAAACATCCAGCAGGTGGTGGTATACAGTCAAATTGAGATTTTATCGCATAGTTTGGAGATGTTGAAGCGTGATATCTTATTGTGGAGGACATAACTATGTCCCCGGATATGTTGACAGCATTGATGGTCAGTTTGGTGACCCTGGATCAAGTTAATATCCCCAGAAAAACAGCAGCGGCCAGTGTTTAGAAGTGCGGTCGGGTTTGGACAAGGGTAGCGCAAGGCTAATTTACCGGCGCCAGCGTCTTTTGACCGGCTCTAGTAAAGGCTAAGCTAACTCAAAAAAAAATGTTTAAACAATATTTAGCTTGAAAGGTAAGAAGTTAAAGCTTAACGTGAAATCAGTAAATCAGCTGAAAACGTGATACGATTATTTTTATCAATATTTGAAGTGGCATTTTCTCAGAATGTTAGCTAAAAACCGGTTGGGATTGGACACAGTGACGCTAGTTTAGCTGTGGCATTGAAGACAGTACTACACACTGCCAGTGGGCGAGCCGAATCTGACTGAGGCTAACGTCAAAACAAGCCGCGGTGTCACTCAAATTCCAAGTTTTACACAAATCACTAAAATATGACCCGCTGTCTGTCTTCGCAATCGCCATATCTTACACTGCCCTCCTTCTCCTTCTGATTTTTGATGTAGAATTTACCCTGGTACGAAAGTAAGAAAATACTCATCAGAGATCGACAACAGTTGACACAATCGTCAACGGAGGCTGACGGGGCTCTCACGTAGCAAACCAATACAAGTTTTTACATCAACCTACATTAAAATATCACCATCTGGCTGTCTTCACAATAGTCATATCGTCATAACATTGTCCTCCTTCTGTTTTTTGGTGTAGAATTGACCGAACTATAAAATTACAAAAATACTAGACTACTATGACGCTTGCATGGCTGCCGCTTAGGCAGTCTCACGGGCGACCCGCACTCGCTCAAATTACAAAGACTTTCACGACCTAAATCAAAAATCCGAGATGGCAGTTCCACTCGAAATTGTTTTCTCAACAAAGCCCAATGGTTGGTAATTTGGGGGGTTGGCATTTTTCACTCATAATCCAAGCTCCAATTTGCGTGCTAGAACGTCTCTATCACGTTGTATCCATGCGTCGTTGCTAACGTGTGTTGACAGAAGACACTTTTTGCCACAAAAACATTGTAACCTCCTAAACTGTGCAACGGAGTGTAAATTAAAATACAAGCAACTCAATCGCTACGAAGACTAAACTTTTGACACCTATAGGTTGTCTATGTAGTCCAAATATTGACTGAGGCTTAGGGGGGCAAAAATAAAAAATAAAAATAAATATATATGTGAGAGAACAAAGGTTGTGCTCTCGCCGAAGGCTTGAGCACACCCAATTAACAGATTTATTTCCAAACATTTGCAATAATTGTCTTTGTTGTACATACAATTTAGTTTACACTCCGTTCAAGCAATTTCTGTGAATGCTATGAATGCACGCATGACGCAGGTGCAGAGTAGGTCGTAGCTCAATCAATAGGATCAAACGGACGTCATATTGTAAAAAATATTGCCATAACTCTAAGATTCATATTGTAAATGTTTTGTATTGCGATATATTGTTCCACGATATATTGTTACACCTCTAATCGTTATGCAGATGCCTGCTAACGACCATTCATTTGAACAAGGTACAATCAGGAACAGGGAAATATCTCAAACATGAAGGACAGGGGGTACTTGAGGACCAGGGTTGAGAACCACTGCTATATATGGTATATCGACTTTGCATTGCCCATCATTTTGCTTTAAATACTTTCTTCACATCCCTTTGAGTTTAAGGAAAGAAAAAATAAAGAAAGCTATTAATTGTCAATTAGAAGATGGTGCATGAAGAAGAAAGGCCTCTTTCATTGCAGTGTATCAGTGGTTCATACTTGCTGGAGGCATGCCTCCTGATGTATTTTGTCAACGTGCACTATGGGAATTTCCTAACCTAATATAATGCTGCGGTGCCTGCATCACCCAAAATTATTTGTACGGAACTACAATAAGATCCATGAACTTACCGCCCTAACAAAAATGAAAAAGCCCTCTTTGGTACAGCAAGAAATTGAACCAGTCTAGGTCAGATAAAATCTCATGATCACATTTTGAAGCGATACTTCAATTTCAGGACTGAAGAGTTTAACCCATCAATTGGCAGCTGTCGCTTTTGCGCAGGGTGTTGTTTACTTTTTATATGCCGCAGCCAATGCTGTCAACGCTGCCTTGTAAAACATGATTGAGCACTGTTCTTGTCGGAGCGGTATCACTGTCTGGGTAAAGCTCAAGGCACGCCATATAGAGTGAAAATAGAATCATAAGGGATTTGGGTCTCAGAATGCAGGGAGAAAATACAGAGATGACTGTCACAAGATGCCTTTTCCCAGGAACATGATATGATCTGCTCTTTATTGGATTTCTGTGTGGCAGCTGCAATGTAAACACATGAATGCAGCAGTTCGCCGTGGTATCTGGTTTCTAACTACATGAAAAACTTTCCTGCCACTTGTACCAAGTTACAGTCACTGACTGTTACTACACACAACCTCACAGGTGGAACTTACAACCCATAATGTTAGGAACTAATTTCTTCACATTCATAGTTATTTTAGAAGGCCAATATTCTCCACACAAATCACAATGAAATGTTAATTTCAATAAAGAGTGAATACAGCTGGGTATTCACTGCTTTTAACTTAACATTAACTTAACGTTATTTGGCATAGCAGTCCTATGCCAAATAACAAGCAATTACAAGAGTGTCTAGAAAGAGACTGGGTGCTGTAGGGGAAGCATCTCCATATCCTAATCATATTAGTTGCGAGAGGTTTGCCTACAGCCTGCTCCAGTCCCCTGTCTGTTTGCCACTAATAAAGGCTGCATAAAATAATCAAAGAAGACATTGCATTATTTCCAGGCAATTACATCCCATTTGTATAAACAGTATGGGACATGGGTCGTAAAGGCAGGGTAATTACCGGGACATATGTAATCATGCCCACAAACAACATGTGGGGCGCTGAACAACTTTCAAACCGACAAGCAAAAGTGAAAGGTCATAACGGTGCACAGGCAGAAGTAATGTCTTAAGGAGCTCACAACCCAAACACGTGTGTCAATATTCCCCAAAGTTGCTTGGGCAATGTGCTTGACTTTGTAAAAGTAGTCGCACCCAAACAATTATATGATTAATAGATGTGGCTGTATGACAATGCCACATTGTTATGGCTCACCACAGAATACAGATTCATCTTAATGGTGATGGATTAGCAATGAAAAATAAGTTGCTGTCAATATAAAAGCCTCATAACTAATGATATGAGTTTGGATTACTTTTATGGACTGTAGGTGCAGTGGTTAGGGACCACATTAGAGCTTTCAGATTTCCCGTGTCTTTTGAAGACATAGTCCTGTCCTACCTGTACTTTCATAATTCTCAAAGTTACACAAAATAGATACAAGAACACAAGATATTACTTCTGAAGAAGCACACCTCATACCTCCAGCTCAGCCTCACATTCCTTGTCGCATGAAGAGTAATACTAGTCGAAGGCAACTGTGGCATAATATAGCATGCACATCTCAGGGAGTCAGGTGGCTGAGCGGTAAGGGAGTCGGGCTAGTAATCTGAATGTTACCGGTTCGATTCCCGGCTGTGCAAAATGACGGTGTGTCCTTGGGCAAGGCACTTCACCTTACTTGTCTCAGGGGGAATGTCCCTGTACTTACTGTAAGTCGCTCTGGATAAGAGTGTCTGCTAAATGACTAAATGTAAATGTGAATATGTTGTTATTCTGTCTGGTGGGTATCAAATGATGCGTGCTCACACCCCTGACTCATGAACGAGCCTTAATTTCCTAAGTACACATCCTGCATTTGTGATGTAAAGGATGATGTGAAGCATGTTAACACCAGCTCACCAGCCATGCAACAGTGTGTGACATACCTTAGGGCAAAAGGGCAGGACACGAAAAAGAGCAAAATACATTTGAGATTCCTTGCATTGGAAGCTGTGACGACATTGGTAAAAGCCATGCAGTACATACAATTTTAAATGGTAAAAGCCATACAGTACATACAATTTTACAAGCCTACACTTGGAGTTTACTATCTACCACAATCCTTTGTCAGGATTTTAAATGACCTCTATGCTCCATACAACACAAACACTCAACAGGATCTCAAATTCTAAACAGAGTAAAGAGATGTCTTAGGAAGCCAGGGCCTGGTCTATGTACAGTATTGATTGAACGCTGTTTGTCAAAGACTGTAGGAGGATGTTTGAGAAAAGGGATGGGAGGGATTCTCTTTTATTGATAATCCACATCTGTACAGACTGGCATTGAACAACAGGAGTGAAACATGAATGGACACTGGCTTTGTCTAGAGCCCAGCCTCATTCTTATGGGGGAGGATAGCTCGCACACAGCGCTTATTGAATCATGTTGTGGTGGGTGCTTGCTTGGGATTTGGGGATGATAAAAGATGTGGGTTCAACAGAGGGAGGACTAATCATCTAAATGGAAGGTCATGTTGGTTTCATTTAGTGTGCTGGTCTGAGTTGATGCTGCTTTGGCAGATTTTGTCAGGAAAGAAGGCGGTGGATAGATTACACATGTGGATGTTGATCTAGTCAGGTACAATGTGAACCGTCATTACTCAGCTGGCTGTCTATCCTACAGTATACTAGTGACTCATTGTTTTAGGTAGATATGTCATGTGAAGTATTTTTCTATCCTGAAAACACTAGTATTTGTAATACTCAAGCTAGGACATTATTTGTAGAATCATGGTACTGAATAAAAAGCACACAGACATAAAAAATACAATCCAAAATATAGCTGCAAGCAGCAATGAGGTGGCCAAACCGGTAAAGCAGGTCAAATGTGGAGTCAGGTGGCTGAGCGGTTAGAGAATCGGGCTAGTAACCAGAAGGTCGCTGGTTCGATTCCCGGCCGTGCCACATGACGTTGTGTCCTTGGGCAAGGCACTTCACCCTACTTGCCTCGGGGGAATGTCCCTGTACTTACTGTAAGTCGCTCTGGATAAGAGCGTCTGCTAAAATGACTAAATGTAAAATGTAAATGTAAAATTAATTTGCCATGACTATATACAGCTAGACTACAGGTAGCTAGCGACTGCGTTGTACCTAGGGATGAGTATTGATAAGACAATTATTTAACAATTCTGATTCCATCAATTCCTGCTTATCGATTCGATTCTCTTACTGATTCTCTTATTGATTCTTATTGGGCAAGGGGGGGGGAAGAGCACAAACGGGTTAATTTACATACATTTTCTTTTATATAATTTTCTATAATGCTACACACCATATACAGTATGTATACATACACATTTACATTTTGTCGTTGCTCTTCTTCTACACTTCTATTTGACCTTGGCTATAATCTTCCATTTTCAGCCAAGGTCAAATCATATAATATGACAGTGTCGCTCAGTTTAGCTAATATTGGGTTAACATGACAACGCAAACGTTTGCTGATAACACACGCCCTCCGATAATTAACGTGAAGTGATCAATAATGGGAGACAAATGTCGGAGCAAAAATGTATGCTTCAAACGACGGGACAGAAGATAACTTGATCGACTACACACAATAAAGGCAAATTGCTTCACACAGTGACAAGTGGTTGTGATCACTTTTGAGGAGTTTAGCTCACCTTTATGAAGCGCGAACGTTAGCTGCACTGCTGTGTGCATTGAACACATGACATTCCAGTAACTTCATTCCATGCTGTGTGTTCAAATGCGTCTTCATATTTGGGGCATTTCCTCCCTTCTACGAAAGAGACTTTTTACACGCATTACAAGTGGCGTTGTTGTCATTTTGTTGTGTGAAATACAACCAAACTTTAGAACGCTTCTGCGTAGTTGCCATGTTTGCTGCAGTCTGAATAAACTATAAAAGTTTGCGCATGCGCAATGGCACAGAGAACCGTTAGCAGAATCGTTAGAATTTGGCTGATGATTCCAAGGAATCGGTTCACTGGGAACCGGTTCTAAACAAGAACCGGTTCTCGATACTCATCCCTAGTTGTACCTGGCTTTCTTTGCAGTGGCTTCCCTTACAAAAAAGAAGTATATTAAAGTATACTATAAGTATGCATATGCATATCAATTTGATTGGCTGTAACTAACAAACGATTTTGAAAATCAAAAATCCATACTATAACTTTTGTGGGGCTTGGTCTGAAGATGATCTGTGCCAAATTTGGTGAAGATTGGACAAGCTTTATAGGAGAGTTAGCAAAATGGCGGCCACATCAATTCGGCCACATCAATTTGATTGGCTGTAACTAACAAACGATTTCGAAAATCAAACATCCATGCGATAACTTTTGTGAGGCTTGGTCAGAAGTTCATCTGTGGCAATTTTGAAGAAGATTCGACAAAATTTGTAGGAGGAGATACGAAAAAACGTCCTTAACATTCAAAATGGCGGAGAATCTATATAACTGGGTATGACGTCATAGAGTGCGTTTGACTCGTCTTGATCCAGGGAATACAACGATACCTCATTTTCGAAAATGAGACATGTGGTTCAAAAGTAAAGTGTGTAAACACACCTTCAACTTTGACCCATTGGTGGCGCTAGAGGGTTTGAAATGGAGACATGAAACTTGGTGAAATTGATGAGGGGACTGGCCCCAAAGAGTGTGCCAAATTTCACAACTTCTGACAATACGGTTCTAGGGGCTGCCATAGACTCCCATGGCAGAAGAAGATGTATAACTAGAGAGGGTACAATTTCTGGGGAAATTGTAGGGTGTGCTTGCTTGCGTCGGTTGCACAAGGGTCCGTTTTTTAATGACATTTTTACAACTGATATTTCTGTATATTTTATATAAAAATACATACTTATTATTTATAAAGATTACATAGATTTAAAAGCATTTTTTTTTTTTGCTGCTCATTTACAACTCAAAATACGAGTGAAGTGTAGAATGAAATAGATGTCTTCTCATTTCCCCTGCAAGAGGCAGCCTCATAGCTGAATCAAAACAAATACATTTGGTAGACCGGTGTAAAAAATTGACCTAATCTCTATGACTTAAACGTCCTTTTAAGTTTTTCCCTTCTCGTGATATTTTCAGGCATTTAGCGTACTCATATTGCATTCATTCATGAATAAAGAACCCCCTTTGAAGATTATTCTACGACGTTACCGGCAGTAGAAGATGGAATCGTGATTCAAACAGTACCATCTGCTAACTGAAAATATGCCCCCAAAAACGTAAATAAGCTTGACATTTATTTAGTGGAAAATCGCTCATTCATAAAAAGCTCACTGGTAGCGATCATTGTCAGTAACAACGGAAAATGCGATATAGCCCTGTGTGGAGAAGCTGTCCCGTAAATTCTACTACTACAGTACAGTACTAGACTACTGCTGAGTTCGTCTTGGTAGCGATTGCGTTGGTTGAATTGGATTCAACGTTCCGTTGTACGGTTTAGGCTGAAATTAATTATTTTCATGAACAGATTGACGAAGTTTAGGCTGTGGCAATGAAGTTCAGGTTAGTAGTTAGATAGACTTTTGATTTAAGTAAGGGGAGTGCCGAACATGTTCTGTCGCCGTTTGACTTCCTAAACAGCTGTGTAGCTTGTAGTGTCTCGCGTAGCTTGTAGTGTCTCGCGTAGGCTACAGCGTTGCAGTGATACACTGGATTGAAACCACAGGTAATGATAATTTCACCCACAAATCGTTTACTTGTAATCTAATGTCATAATAAATCCTAACGAAAATGTATATGTGAGGAATGTTTATTTTAACGATTGAAAACAGATACATCATAGACCACTGTAGTATGTGTTGCCCGGGCAACACAGGCTAATGTCATGATGCTATACTTCAGTGAAATAGTAGACTACTGTTTCCGAAAGTAGATATACTTCCTTAATAATATCAGCTTATATTGTACATTACACATCACAATTGTGTGTCATATCACAAAGTAAAATGAGTAAATAGTTATCACCCTGGCCTCTTTGCTTGTGGCGTTTCTGCAGCTGCCTTGCAGTAAAGCTATAGTTAGCCTAGCTATCCCCCAAGTTAACAGATGCGAAACGAATGTTCTGCCAAAGATAGTCACGCGTGTTTTCGTGACGTTAGTGACGTAGTGACGTTAGTAACGTCAGTGACTGTGGCTAGCAAATTAGCCACTGTTAGCTTCACTTTTTGCCACAAAAACTTAACTTGAGCCTAAACCATGCAACGGAACGTAAATCCCAATAGAAGCAACTCAATCACTACCAAGACGAAACTTTTGACACCTAGGTTGTCTATGTAGGCCAAATATTGACTGAGTTTTAGGGGGGCAAAAAGAAAAATAAATAAATAAAAAATTATAATATATATGTGAGAGAACAAAGGTTGTGCCCTTGCCGAAGGCAAAGCACACCCAATAATAAATATATATGTGAGAGAACAAAGGTTGTGCCCTTGCCGAAGGCAAAGCACACCCAATAATAAGAACACACCAAATATAGCTGCAAGCAGCAATGAAGGGGCCAAGCAGCATTCAATATGGACATTCAGTAGCTAAAGAAGAACAACAAAACTTTTAATAAAAATTATTCGCTTTTTTAAAATCGCAATTTACTTTTCGGCAACGCGATGGCGCTATCCCGAAACTTTTGATTACCTTCACGGCGTTGCGCAAAAGACATATACCGAGTTTTGTAACGATAAGCCGATGCGTTTGGTAAATATGTCATTTTGAGACCAAATGCGCTGGCTAGATGTAGCAGTGTTATATCTACAAAGCACAATCAATCTGCTTCTTCTTGACTATAAATCCCCTGACAATGAAACATTCTCGTTACCATTATGATTATACTGCCAGACAGCTACTGTGGCGTACCTGGCTTCGCTAAACAGATAATCCGGTATCACGACATGTTTGATGACTGTGGCTGGATTCGATCCTAGGACCTTACGTTTCAAAGGAGCCCGTCTTATCCCAGTGAGCTATTCTCGCTGCAGTGAAACACTCTGTTCGGTTACTTTATTTAAAAAATGAAGCCGTTTCTCCCGTGGCGAGCTTTGTCAGATTTGACTCAAGCATAAACAGCTGTAATTCAGTCATATTTTGACATATCAAGGTGATTGTTGTAGGAAGATGATTAGATGACATGCTCGCGATGACATTTCCAAAGTTTCGTCTCCATACGGTAAACCGTCGCAGAGACAAGGCCTCACGTCCACTATGGCGTGCTCTTTGTCAAAATTGTTTGCGCGTAACTCGTGAACGGTTTGATTTATCGATGCCATTTTGATAAATTTTTGTCTGCATGGTCTGAAGATGATCTCTTACAATGTTCATGAAAATCGGAGCAACGGCCTAGGAGGAGTTTGAAAAAGTTGGCATTTAAAATACAAATGACGGAAAAACCTTCGGAACGACAATGACGCCATTTTGTTCGGAAGGGCAAATACATTTGAACTCTTTGATGTGAAAACGTTAGCTACCTTAGCTAACTATCTTCTGGCAAGTAGCTTACATTAGCTAACGACATTAGCTACCAACTGAAGGTTGTCAGTGCAAGCTAGTAAATGTTAGCCAGAGCCTCATTATGGCTCTGATGTTAGCTCTAGCTACTGTACACTCACATAACGGTTCCCATTCAGCACACCAGCATGACAGTCACAACCTATAGACAACGAGCCTCTCATCGTCAAATAAAAATCCCAGGGTATTTACTTTTTTATATTTGCGAACTCAAGTAAAGTAAAAAAGACATTTAACTTTAGTTTTCTGCTGTCGTGTCAGTGTCAACTCCGTGGTTACAGGTATATCACATCACCTGCGCGGCAGACGTGTCTACTATAAGTTTGTTGAGGTATACCAGTAGTCATGGCATGTTTATTTGACAGCTTTGTAACTATGTATTTCCAAGCTACAGGCATTGAAGTATTTTCCTAGCAATGCTTTATTTGGTAGTGGTTGTCATGTTGACTGTAAGCTGATTTAGGAAAAGTGATAGTACTAGTACATGTATGTTTGTAACTAGACAGACATTTCCAAATTACAAGTGTTGAAGTATTTTCCTTGCAATGCTTTGTTTGCTAGTGGTTTTCATGTTATGTTGCAGTCATGTTGACTGTAAGTTTTTGAGGAAAAGTACTACCATATATTTGTAACCAGACAGACTCTTTTTTGAGATTTTCTATGTTATGTTTCAGTCATATTGACTGTAAGTTTTTGAGGATAAGTACCAGTACTATATTTGTAACCAGACAGACTCTTTTTTAAAATTTTCTAACAATGATTATGTATTTCCAAACTACAAGTGTTGAAGTTTTTTCCTAGCAATGGTATATTTGCTGTCCATTTCTATTCCTGATTGCAAGTGACAGTAAAAGATGCACACTTACACTGGTAGGAACACATTTTGATAGCATATGGACACAGTTTGCGTGCTGATTTGGCAATTTTCCGGGGGGTACTTTTATTCCGGGGGGTAATAAGAGGTGAATTTGGGTGATAAGAGTAGGAGGAGTTCGCAAAAGTTGGCATTTCTTAAAATACAAATGACGGAAAAACCTTCGGAACGACAATGACGCCATAGGGTTCAGTCAAATCGTCTGCGTCTAAGGAATCTGATGAAACCTCACTTAAGAAAAACGGTCTCATGGTTTAAAAGTTATGGGCCTAAACACACCTCCAACTTTGACGCCTTGGTGGCGCTATAGTGCTTCAGGGATCGACATGAAACTTGGTGACAATAATCAGGAAACCGTTCCAAATCAGTGTGCCAAATTTCAAAACTTCGCACCAATCTCTATGCATAATAATAATAATAATAAAACTAACAAAAATAATAGGTGCCCCCTAATAAGAAAAGGTAGAAACACTTCAGGTGGCTTCACCGCTTCGCGGCTTGGCCACCAATGATCAATAGGAAAGAGCCTTAAGACAACCATAATGCATACTAGTTTTTGGCAGCACATACATTCTTGCAGTGTATAATTACAGGCTGTTCCACAAGATAGATGCATATTATGTACATGTTTCTACTTTGGCTGACGATACCACAGTACTTACTTAAGTCATTACCCTGTATTCAAGTGGCACTGTGTAGATCTGAGTAGTCAAGAGATGTGGGTTTAATACAATTTATTTTGCTTATACAGATCATGATTTAACAAAGTACTTTGTGATCAGTCATAACGAAGGAGGTGCTAGCCACAGGTCGTTCGCCAGAGTGATACAGAACAACCCTAAAACCCTGCCTTGTATAAACTTTAGATCAAATGGTTTTTCTGAACTCTGTGATTGGTCAGCACTGCTCAGTGACAGTGACTTATCAAGTTCCCACGGTTCTTTAATGTGGCCTCTCTCCCCAAACCAGTAGATAGTAAAACCACAGGAGTTCACCAGTCAAATGGTCAACTGTCCTTTGTGTGGGCACTTCAAACAAGTATTTGATTAACCCCACCCAATGCAACAGGAAGGGTCAGAGCAGCAGATCACAATAACAATACAGTTGAATCCACATTGTCTCCAGACCAGCTGTCTCTTCCCCCCAGGTGTCATAAACTGCAAATGGCATCTCTACCAAATGGAGTTGACTCTTAATCAACTTTAGACTTCCGTTAAAACACATTCCTCATATATGAAACACACACATTATAACTGTATTCCAAAATTTCCACGACAGAAACCATCTTAGATTAATCTTTATGTATTTAGAAACCGATTGTGTTCAACATAATCCAGTTGCAGAGGGGCAAACATTGAATGGTTTCACATACGGACATTTTGTTTTGAAATACCAAATGATTAACCAAAGACTAATGTATTCTCTGTGCCATGACTGCTAAACTTTGTGGAATAATTCCATTAAAAAGTAGAAATAATTAGTAATGCGCCACAATAAGTAGAATTGCTAAATGATGATTCTGTGGAAAAGTTTGCCTTGCGTCTCAAGATACCCTGAGGACCTACATTTCTTAAACTGTAATTCAGGCAGCTAATTATTACAAGAATAAATTTAAATGCTCAGATACCCGTAACCAGCTTCTCTGGCTCAATGTTTTTATTATGGAATGCATCTTTGATACATTTTGTTCACCATATACCGTGCTCAGACCATGCCAAAGCATCACCACTACATACAGCTTGAATTAGCCACTGTATCAAAATGTAATAGTGTGGACCAATATCCACTGTGCTTTACTAGGCTAGACTGATGGCGTTGAAGCCTGGAAAAGAAAAGGCATCTCTTGTGGTTTCAAGATAAATGGTTGCATGAAAACTCTATTTGAGAAGATACTATTGATTTGCAGTTGAAGTTTGTACTTAAAATTGTATGGGTTGCATTGTTGGATCAATATGGGGATGTTGCTAAATGTTTCAGACTGACCATGCATCTCTTACGGATCCAGCTTGTTTCTCAGCGAGTCATTTTTTTATGTGTTTATACATTAACTAGTTTAACCTCTTTCATACCTTCCACCCATTCATGGAAACAATCAATTGTTAATTTACTCGTTGCAGAAGTTCCCTCCAGGACAATCATTACTTTTATGTGCCTCATGTTTGATTCACAGAAAGGTTCTTGCCAGACAGAGAACACCCCATCCCTCTATTTACCATTTGCTCTTTTCTCTACTATTTTCTCTGAGCCAAATTCTCAGCCTTAGATGTTTCTCTGCCCTCCCCTCTTTGCTACCCCTTACTGTGCTGTCAGGGCCTGTGTGGCATAGGAGGAAAAGCCTCCTCTCTCCTGACAGACTCCCCAACGCGAGGGAAATTATTGCTTTGCCCTTAAGGCTCTAGGTCAGGCGCACAGCCCCAACAGATGCAGCCCAGAGGGGAGAATGACAAAGATGATAAGATTATGTAATTCAATGGGCCGTCGAGTCGTCCCTGCTGTCTGCCAGACATTGGACCACTGCTGAACTCCACTCTGGAGAGGTCCTGGATTGACAAGGATTCGTATCCCTAGCCTAGTCACCACCGATGTGGGCGGAGAAGAAACACAATCGGGTAGCATTCTGCTGACTAAACAGACACAACCGAGGTGTCATCCTTTAAGCAGAGTGGACATGCTGGTTTAGGGATCAGTGTTGTAAATCTAGGTCCTTAACGTGCCCAATCAATCTCCTTGTAAAGTGATGAAGGCCATTCCAACTCCGACACAAATACTGTAGTATTTGTGCCTTAAAGCCACCCTGAGTCGAGATGAAAGCAAACCTAACTGGTGTTGTCAAAGATGGCTGTAACACAGTTCTTCTAGTCTGCCTGATTTCTTATGAATTTTACCAACTGACATTTCTCTATTTTTCGGATCCTTAGCTATACTTCCCTTTTATAGGTCGCTGTAAACATGTGCTTGCCTAGCACACCACTGGCAGCTGGTTGAAACTCTGTGCTGGTCTAATTTAATCTATCCGAAAAGGTGAAGGACACGGTTTATGACAGCAAGGTTGTGTGGTCCATGTTGCTTGTGCCCACGGCCAGAGTGTATTTCTCTTTGGGGGAAAAAAGCTTGCAAAGCAGAATAACAGGAGTAGGTTTTATGTGGCCCCCAGTAACCTTTCATAACACAACGGCACATTAAATAGATTGAAGTTGCAAAGTAAGAAATGAAAGATGCGCACCCCAGTGTGAGAACAGTCTTATACTTGCAGAAGTAAAGGATATGATATAAAATAAGGTTAGAAGGTCACCACTGAATATAGCCTTATGGTCTCTGGGTTGTGTTTGTGGTCAGATGTGTGAACATGACTTTGAGCTATTGGACAAGGATTGCTGTCATGTCATTGAGTCTGTGATTGACCTGGGGTTAGAGTTTAGGTCTATAGAAGGATCAGGGACTGGAGTTTTTTCCTGTGGTAGGGGGTGGGGAGATAACCAGTTGGATGCATGTGGCCGTAAATACGGGAGGATTACTTGTATCTCGCGGCCACTGTGCTCGAGATAGTCGATTGGAAAATGCAGTTGACATTTCAGCTTTGACACTCCAACTGCACAATAACGCATCCACACTAAGAACTACCAAAGGTCATTGTCAGGAGAACCAACCTTTCCCCACAGCAAAGATTAGGAGGAAGAAAGCACTGTAGGTCACTGGAGCAACACAACAAGGCCAATTGATCCTCCAGCCTCCTGATGACCTCATGCTGGCTGTCAAGTTCAATTTCCGGCAACCTCAGACAGTTCTTTGATTGCCAACATTCACAGAAGTTGGTGCTGCAATTAAGTTGTCTGCAAAACAGCCTTTAACTGTTATGTGATGTCAATTAATATGAGACTGCCATGAAGCTCCGCGCTGCAGATGTATGCATGTACACAGAAGATATAGCTTAAAATAAATGAGTAATTGTGTAACCTTCCAATTGTGATGCATCCTTGGATAGTTTGTATCAATCAACTGACTTGTCATGGCTGATGAGTTGCAATCATGGTCTAATGAATTGCATGTGATTACCTCAATTACAGACTGTAGATGCAATAATTTTTTTGTGGGCTCGTTTTTAAGACATTGATGAAATGCAGAAAAATGTGGTTGTAAATTGGGTGCAATGTGATTTATGTTGCTGTTCCTTATTTTGACTGCATGTTTCTAAAATATGTATTTTTAACAGCATAGTGTAGTTGAGGGTAGATGTCAACATTTCAAGTTTAGTTATTTAATGCTTATGTTTGAAATCTGAAATGATTGTCAGAAAAGGATTCTACCAAAAGGATAATTGCAGCAAGCATAGATGGTATCAAGAAAAAGTGCAACATGGAGGACAGCTGTGTTGACATACTGCATGGCAAAATGTGCTTAAACAGGATTAATCACAATTGGATTAGCTTGTTATTGGAGTTCTTCTTCAGAAGAAAATCAAATGCGAGCAGAAACACAATTATTAGACACACAATAATGGGGTAAACTGCTGGACAGAATGTATTTCAGTGCCTGTCCCATGACTACCATATTTTCGGACTATAAGTCGCACTTTTTTTCATAGTTTGGCTGGTCCGGCGACTTTTAGTCAGGTGCGACTTATGTATCAAAATATATATTATTAATTTCACCTGTTTTTAAAGGTTAATTCATACTGACTGACATGAACCAACGAATTAAACTAATTCAGTGATGTGGAATGAGTTCGGGAGCTTGGTGCCATTGTGCAGCTGAATAAAGGCCGCAATATGCTTCTCCGACTCCGTTTACGGATGGGCGGGCGCACGGATACGGACGGATAGACTGCGTTTATGGTTCTCCGTAGGCTGTGGGTGCTGAAAACAATTCACCGCCAGAAGAGTAGGTGGCACAACGTTTTTTTGTAAGTCGTCGTCGAGTGTTTATTTACCTAGGTTATCGAGAAGTCGGAGCAAATTTACAAATTAGCCGTTTCATCAATAAAATACGCACATTTTCAGCAACTACACTGCCCATTTCTCGTTACATTTTAATTCAGATGCTGATTTACATGTACTGTTTAGCTGAAATATGAATTGTAAAAACTTACAGCAATGGCGGTCAAAGGATTCTGTTCGTCCTGTTTATCACGGCAACCCCACCCCTGACGCAAGCGGTTCTTAATACTGACCAATCACAGCCAAGGGGGTATCCGTAACTATCCGAAATTACGACGGATAGTTAGAAAATTCAGGAGGTGCACGTCGAGCTCTCCGGGGCTCTCAGAGAGGGCGTTCCCATGTGTCTGTTTTTTGGAAAACGGAGAAGCATATATCGGCCTTTAGACCTAATGTGTTACGTTAACATACCGGACACCTATTCAGCCAGTTGTTCTGTGTGCTATTGTGTAGTTGAATAACTTGCCTTTCCAGATTAAATGTCTGTTCTTGGTCTTGGATTTTGTGAAATAAATTCTCCAGTAAATAGTCCAGCGCGACTTATATATGTTTTTTTCCTCTTCATGATGCATTTTTGACTGATGCGACTTATACTCCGGAGCGACTTATAGTCCGAAAAATACGGTACCTGCATCGTTTCAATATTTATTTCACATTATTTCTTGTGTTATGTCACACAGGTGGTGCTTTAGAAATTAGACCCCAATTAGCGCTTGTAACTGGTTGGACTGACACAGTTAGCATGTCTGATTCAGTGTGCCTATCATCCATTGTACTGTTTAAACAAAAATACTTTGGAACCACAAATATTGATATGATGGCCTAGGTTAAAAGTGCCATTCTTTGTGATTAATCGCTTAGCCTATTTATGAAGCATCTTACAGTACACATCTGTTTGCCCTCCTAGACACAATTTGTGAAGCTGAAAAAAAGGCTCCCCCCTTAACTTGAATATATCCTGACATGAAGCTAGCGTCACTTTAGGAAATGTTCAAGGCAATCGACCGCTGTCTATAATCAATAAGGACTTTATGTAAACACGTGTATTTTGTAAAATAAGCAGTCCCAGTTTGTTTTGAGGCAGCATTTCCCTTTGCATGATCTTGTATTGAACAGTGATGCAGGAAACGCTGATCAAAATAAGCAATCCATGATAAGGCTGTTCCAACTGTCACTCACTCTGCTATGCAGTGAAAGCTGTTGAGGGCGTGATTAAAAAAGATTACGGATGCTCTTACACCTTTTGGAATCAAACTGATGACACATGAAGATGGCTCTCTTCCCTCTGGCTGATGGATAATGATTATGGATTGAATGAGACCAAGAGAATAAGAGTATGTGCTGCAAGTCTAAAAGCATTGCTGCCTCACACACACTGTAGCACTATTGTTCAGGCAGGCCCATAGCTAGTAATAAATATCCATTCTGGAGCTTTTACAGGACACATCTTACCTTTCCCAAAGAAATTAATCAAATGTGACTGTCTTTTGTGGAGCATTGGCAGATATTTCTGGTTCCCTACCAGCACATGGGTCTCACAGTCACTCCATATCAGAGCCCAGGGCAATATTTATCAACTGTGCATTACCTAGAAATCTCTCTAATGGAGCCTCCCCACAGCTCTCCAGCACTGGAATTTCTCTGAGGGGCTGCTGCTGGTACTGTTTTGTTACTTGTGAAGTAATAAGGCTCAGTGGTATTGAACAAGGCGGGTTGATTCCTTAGTCAAACTCAAAATGGGGAACCCTTTGTTTTGCATTAACGTTGAGGCGCAACCTATTGTACTTCAAGAATGTGGTGAGAAAGTATTTGCATATATTTCCCAGGGGCCACATCCCAGACCACCACCATTTCTGTCACTGCATAATCATTCATCCTGCCATAAAAATTCAGTTAATCACTAACACTGATTTCTGCAGCTGTTAACCCTTTCATGTGAAAATGTCAAATTGAATGTGATGAATCACACTTTTATAACCAAGGTAAAGGCAATCACATCAAATCTTCCACGGTACAAGGCCCAGTATTACAAAATCACAAATTTAATACAATTATTTACAATGTGTTTTAATATACACTATATTGTATTATGTCATAAATTGCTTAGTAACACTATAGTAATAGTAACACACACGTTTTGGTCATAATACAATTACTGAATGAACTACTCTGTTTCAGGGTAGTGCTGCTTAAAACCAGCAGGTGATATTTGGGTCAGTCTTGTCAGACTAAATTACAACACAGTTGGAAACCCACCAATGGCAATCAGAGGATAGTCATTGAGCATTTGGGGGGGATATTTGTATAGCAGCATCCCGGTTATGGATGCCTACCAAATCTGGATCATCTGTCTATGCCTAATGCTAACTGAAGATTACATTCGTTTGAGGGTAAATATTGCTAGACATGCTTAAATTAGTTTCATATTGAACCCATGTCACATCAATCAAAAATAAAACCAGTTCAGAAAACCAAACATTCTCTGGAAATGGCTTAAGCTATTATTTCTCTGTATTTCTACAGAGGGGTGAGAGCGTTTTGCTTTACAGATATATTTAACAACATGTTTGAGAAATGTGGCATGGCATTTTTTGATTTATAGTCTGGTGTCAGAGTTACTCTCCTCCATCACATACCTTAAGTATATCGATCCATAGTTCTTGTATCAGATCAGATAACCTGTTTTTGGAGGGTTAGCCATATGACAAGCAATTTGGCATGACTATTTGTCAGTATGGGTATATGCTTAATACATAGTATTACTATACATCACTTTTATTGCATGATAATTCAAACATCACTTCATTATTGACAAGTTATTAGTGCTGTCAGTTTGAAAAGGTTAGTGCAGTTAAGTAGCTTTTTGTTTTCTTAACTGTCTCCTGTTCTCACATTTGTTGCTTGCTGTGCATGGACACATGTTAATTATAAACACTTCAAACTTTATATGAACAGTGAGTCAACCATTCATTCAGATTTACATACAGATGACACTTCCAGTAAATGTAGTCCATAGGTTCAATGAGTGAAAATGCCATTAGATCTACAGTAGATTGACGAAATTGCGTAAAAATAATATTTGACAATTGTAATTGAGCTTAACTTTGGTGATCAACCTGTTGAGAAATCCAACTCACAAAAAGCATCCATCGTATTTTTGCTTTGTTGATTAAATTGCTTGAAGAAACTTAGGATGATTCTAAAAACAGGTTCACTTTGTTGATCTCCACTTGAGATGTTGCTGTTCTTTTTTTAAATTGCTGCAAGCAGTTCCTGTTTAATTGCAAAGGCCCCTTTTCAAACATGCTGGGAAACACCCTGAGGCCTCCAAAAATGCTAGTGGTTGCTATTAGATTTGAACATTGTTAATTTCCCAGAGAAATGGGTTCTTGATTTGAAAATTGATGTTTGTTGTCTGCTTTTACAAGGAAACAGACAAGAAACATGGCATGGTATAAGAAAGCGTGCTTTTCATTCCTGGTAGATTTAATCTGGACGGTTTAGCCATCTGGTCTTGACCTCACTGCAGACAGCAGGGAGGATGTAGTGAGATTGATTTAAGTGTGAGATGTACAATATATAAAGAACAATATGAAATGTGTTTTATTATGAATCATGTACAGTCGCCACTTATAACAATAGTTGATGGAAATTGAGAAATGGGTATTTGGTGCAAGTAGGGGGAATGTACCCTCCCTCATGAGGCACTCACGAAATGTTAATAATACTCAGTGTTGAAATCCTCCCTGATCTGTACAAGCCTTGGGAGCAATGAATTTGAATCCGCTTCCCTCTGCACCTAAGCTAATACATCTGACTTAATGCAAGCGCTAATAAGACATAATTACACAACATTATAAGCTTCCTGTCAGTTTGAGTTGAGCCATGCTTAATATGTGCATCTCATATGGTTATTGTTGGTACTGTGCGTTAGCCTTTTTGCGCCCACTCGCGTTCATGTAATTCTGCCCAATACAGGAGTGAGAGGGGAGTATCTTAGATTTTTAAATACTGAGTTACTTTCTTGGCTGTACACCATTAGATTGCTGAACATGAAAAAACATCTTTACTGGGATCTACATGGTGTTTCAATATGATTGTCTGTTATTTAATCAGTACCTTGTACTCATGTATGTTGTCATGTAACTCTTGTTAGTGATGACTTCAGAAGGCGGAATCTGACATGCGCCCCCCCCCCCATATTGTTTAGAGATTAATCCACATAAAACAGTGCTTTTTGTTTGCAACAGTACCATGCTATTTAGCTTGTACTGTTGTGTTTTGGGGTACATTTTCATGAATTGTTAGTGACTTAAAAGGGACAAAGAACTGTCAAGATCTTCTGTCTTTTGTGGCACAGCTTCATAATTCTGTGCCAGCCTAATTGACTCATCCTTTTATAGTCTCTTCCAAGCATAATTCCAAGAAGAATATTGAAAGCTTTTGAGTACATCAATGTGATTCTTTCTGTCCCTCCCCAGACTGAGGTCAAATTTGGAATACCCTGATAATCAGCATTGATTTGGAAGGCTCCTCTCTCGGTTCCAATCTCAAGTAATGGAAAACATGGAATAGCCCATGCGAGTTAACCCTTCAGTACAAAATTGCTTCAAAGTGATACGATCTGCACTTTATCGACTGCTACATGCTGTGCCACACGAGACTCGTTGCAATCACTCTCAAACCTAGTTTTAGGAGTCAGTGAGTCATTGTAAACCTGGTTCATTTGCATGATAAAGACAAAAAATGTGCATTAACGGTTGTCTAGGCTTCACACACAGCGTTGACAGGCTTTTTATGTTGATCGTTAAGATATTTGCACACCAGGTCTTCCCAGTCGGGTCAACTTTGGTCAGCACAATCAGTCTATCAGATCTCCCTGCCTTTGTTTTTAGGCTTTATACTACTGTACAGTGTATTCTGTAATATGTGGGGGACAGACATAACAATAACTTTTGTTTTCACAGTGTGATGTAATTTGAAATAGTCATATGGGACGGAGGAGGCTGTATATCTGGCTTGAGAAATTCAATTGTAGAGCAACTTAAATGTTTCTAAACTGTTTGATCCTTAAAATAATTCTCATTTTGTACTTCTAACGATGCTAACGGTATACTGTTGAGACTTCTGAGTGGGCTTACTCCCACCCCCACAAAAAGTGAGGTTGTAGGAAATAAGTCTCAGCCACTATCTTTACCTCCTCGTAAAGTCTGCGCTTTGTACATGGGACCAGAGCCAAATCCAGTAACCTAGCCTTTCTTTAAAGCTGTCAGATTGCATATTATTGCTGGCATACTGAAAATCCTTGGCACGGAGGTATAGCACAGTAGAAGGAGATAGCCCAAGCTTCCTGCCTTTAGAACATCAACCAAACGAGGCTTGGTTGAAGATTAGAGCCTGGCACACAAAGAGAATATTCTGTCTGTTAGAGATATGACCCTCCTATCAGAGGAACAGTTGGCAAATAGACTCCTTTCTACTGAAAGTTGGGCAAGTTCAGAGGACTAAAGATTTGGGGCAGGGGCCGAAAGTCATTTCTAGAATTTTTACATGAAATTGCATTGGGAATAGTAGAGGATCAGTGTGAGAACATAATGAGATGGGCAAACAGCACTTATAATTGACCCTGTAAGAACATTTTCACTTTGTACGTAATTTCTCCATCCTTATAGGAACATACAATCCAGAATACAAATAATTATTTTCCTACATTAAACAACTGGAAACTATCCAAAAGGTTGACACACAGTAGCAGCCAAACACATATTTACAGTTGGGAAGACACTGCTGTAGCTAAGAGATTGATGGTGAGGCCCTACTCATGTTTTTGCTGATAAATCCCTGTTGGGTGGTCCCCAGCTGTGGAAGGGATTAAACCACTGTGTTTGGGGCACCAGCAGCCTGTATATAAACACACAGCTGGTGACTAGAATGGATTACAACTTTGGAAATATGCAATACATTCCACCATAATGAAAATAATACTCTTCTCCAACAAACTGAATGATCAGTATGTTTGAGGCATAATACTCCTCCAGCTGTGGCCACTGCTTGCAGTTACAACTGGTCAGTTGTTAGAGAAGTTGGCCAAACGTAATATTGGACAATATTGGAGAGATTAGTTTGAAGAATGATTTTCTATTAATACTACAGTTGACTACAGTTGACTTTTTGGCTTTTTCTTCCAATGCAGTTTGTTAGTTGCAGTGATTACTGCTTATGATTCTGGGGAAGTATAATACCTTTGTCTGACAAGCTGCTGTATTTGAAATCTTCTGCCAAAATTTTCCCATAACATAATTGGGGAGCATATGGAATTGAGTCTTCTGCTTCTACATAGTATCATAAATATCACATCTAACGTTTACCACTATTCCTTGGCTGATTAATATTCTTTCGATCTTTGAAACTGCTTGCTTGTTGTTTGTTTTGTGTCCTTTTTTCATGTGTTCTGGGTGTATCGTCTACTGGCTAAATATATAAATAAATACTTTCTTGTTCTTTTTCAAGTGGACACAGTGCTGGTGGTGTGGCAGCCCGTATTGCCTGTCACAGTGCCATCTCAACAAAGCAACGTCGTTTTTTTTTCTTGAGCCACTGCGGCTAATAAATGTCCCATAGCTTTCATCCATTTACTTGGCTTTTTGACAGTCCTAATGTCAAAGTGACCAGGACTTGTTTTTGAACAAAAAAATATGATCAAGTTGTTAACATTGTCAGTTACATATCCTTTTTATATGTACTTTACATGTTTTTATCATAGTAAAATCATGTGCCCTCCCCTCCCTCAAATAGAAAGAATGACAATCAAATCATAACCATACACCGTCTAACCCAATTAATGAGACACTTAATGGCAGGGTAGGCAATTTTGTTGAGAAGCACTTTTTCTCATACTTGCCGAAAGTAACTTCACGTCTTGATAGTGCCGAATATATCTAAAGGTTTGACGGTAATATGAAATCAGTCCGACATCTGTAGGTGTTGCAATACTGTGCCCCTCCACTAAATGCTCGTTACTATAGTTTTGTGGGAGTGGCTTTGAAGGGAGGAGGTGGGATATTTTGGTTTGAATCATGTCAAAAAGAAGCTAAAATAGCTAGCTTTGCGCAACTTGCCTACCCTGCCTTTAAAGAAAAGTGCTACAGACATTTTCCTGAACCCGCTTCTTGCTAACAACATACAAAAAATACAAATAATTACAAGGAAATACAATCAATTAGTTAGCCAAGGAAGTTGTTCAACAGAAGTTGGTGAATAGGAGTCAGGCAAAGGTTACGGTAAGAAAAACGAATGCAAGGCATTAAAGTGGCGGTATTAAGAAACCTGCGAGCTTGGACGCAGGCAAGCGCTCGGAGGAGACATGCGGTGCTCTTCTCATTAGCGTGCACCTTTCATTGTCTTTTTGCTCAAATCCCCCGAGAAGCCAATTAGCTGCAGACCAAACTCATTTGTTTGCTAGGGCTGTATCGCATGGACAGTGAAAGCTCTGCTTATCTCACAAGACCAGCAAAGGCTCCACGTGCTCGTACAGTTCACCAAAGGTTTACTGTTGTCTACCTTGAGTCAGAAAGAGGTGGGAAGTTAAAAAGGTTTTTTTTTTTTGCAAGATTGTCTCGCCCTGTTAAAGTGTGTTAAATAACTTGTATTTTAAATGATTAGTATTACTGACTTGTCATTTGTTTGGTTCCAATACCGTATGTTATCTAATTAAAGATACAGATGGAACACCTTTCCAGGCACTATTAAAGCAATAGATTAAGATGATAATCTTGTCGTCGTAATGGAAATTAATAATGGTTTCAATCATCTGCTAGTCCTCTGGATTTGATTTAATAATTTAAGTTTTTGTCTTAGTCAACCATTAACATGTGACCCTTAACACAATTTAGGTTTTTACTCACATGACTGATCAAGCTAATTACCCCAACTGCCATCAACCTCTCAATCATATCTTTCTCATGTAAAGCAAAGACTAAATGCCTGAATGTTGCTTGAAAATTCACACAAGACTGAATACACTTGGCACAAATACTGTGGCATCTCCTGTCAATCACTGGGATCTTGGCAACACCTTAATCCCTCCAAAGCCTCAGTGATTTGGCAGATTGCATGATGGTGGTGTTCCAGTAAGGATGGGATAAGAGTAGGCTTAACCCAGTATGACCTTAAACACTTACTCTCACTAACACAACCTGGACATTATTATTATTTTGAGTTCACCTCAGCTTTAACTGTCAAAGATTCAATCAATCAAACTTTATTTATATTGCACATTTTATACCAGGAGGCAACACAATATGCTTCACAGAGGGGAAGAAGGGGGGGAGGGGGGATACAAACACTTGTGCTTGACACAAATTTTCCGGAGGGAAGCAAAAAGACATCACCCATTTGGGCCAATAAAGGAGAACAGTGAAAATACTTCCCTGACCTCTCTGAAATTAGAATATTGAGTACTCTCCTGGAGAATGTGACTTAAGTGAATTTTGTTTTGTTAATGAACTAATGTGATTAACAAAGGCATTGACAACTAGAGAGGGTTCAAATTTAGGGTGTGCTTGCTTGCGTCGGTTGCAGGTGGGTCCGTCCCCTTAAGTTTTTTCCTTCCAGTGATATTTTCAAGCATTTAGCCTACTCATATTGCATAATTCATTAAGAACCGCCTTTGAAACAAGCTGAACCCCCTTTGAAACAAACTACTGTAACAACGTTGTCATCGGCAGTATTTTAGATGGAATCACAATTCAAACAGTACCATCTGCTTACTGAAAATATTCCCCCAAAAAAGCTAGTTGCTATGGCTAGCCAAACTTCACTGAGTGAGGGGATTGTTTGACAGCGCCGCAAATTAGAATGTTTCTTTTGACATTAAAGATCCTCTAAAGCAAATTCCATGATTTGCTTCTCAGTACATTATATACTTGTGAAATGAGTTCCTGAAAGCATGTGCAAAGTGCGAAAACTTTGTCGCAGTGAACTGTGGAGTTAGGCCGTAGAACAGTTTCTCTTCCGTTTTCAGATCAGGTTTTAATGGGCGGAGCCAAAAAATGACCGATCTACGTCACTTTGACCGATCTACTTCGGATCACTGAATGGCTCCTCCTGCTGTACTGTTATTGTAGCCTACATCAGCTAGCTAGCTAGCTTCAGGATGTCTCCCTCCACCCACAACTGCATCTTCCCTGGATGCAAGAACTTCAGCTGCGTTGCAACACTATTTAATTTCCCTATTGATGAGGAAAGGAAAAATAGGTGGATTGATTTTGTGAAGAGCCACGCTGATGGAAAGCTTCGGATAAACTCCGACAGCCGCCTCTGCAGTGACCATTTCACGGCAGATAGTTTTAACATGGACCAGAGACAGACAGGGTTCACGGACACACGGCTTCTCTTGCAGCGCGGAGGCGTACCGAGCATCGCCCTCACGGCCGTTCCTCCTCCTTGTCGCACCTGGCCCATCCACCACCGCCAACGGTTTACATTTAGTCATTTATCAGACGCTCTTATCGACTTACAGTAAGTACAGGGACATTCCCCCGAGGCAAGTAGGGTGAAGTGCCTTGCCCAAGGACACAACATCATTTTGCACGGTGGGGAATCGAACCGGCAACCTTCTTATTACTAGCCCAATTCCCTAACCGCTCAGCCACCTGACTCCCTACTCACAGTTCATCACTCAGTTCTGCTGTCTCCGGTGTCCATTTTTACTCCTGTGTTACAGCTCAGGGGAACAAGCTTCATTGATATGCATCTGTATGTTTCACTCATTTAACAAATACATTGTAATTCTATACTGTTTTGTTCAGCTTGACGTAGCGTCCATTATCTGGGTCGTAGGTACTTGAGAGAGGCGGCGCCTTCCAGCGAGGGGGCAGAGCTTCGGCTCCTTCAGGCAACACGCCACCCCAGTCTCAAGCAGAGAAGACTGCTGATTTTATCACAATTTCAAAGCCTAATTTAACATACTTGTCTGTGGGGTTCTTTTCATTCGAATTTGGATGGGTAGTTAATAACACATTCTTCTGTGGTGTGGTAAACTTAAAACTCGTTTTCAATTCCACTTTACAGGATCTTTAAGTTAAGACTGTGGCATTGAAGCCAGCGACGCACCACACAAGCTTGAGTTTAAATACATTATTTAATGTGACATTACTTACTGTACATGCATGTCTTGATTTGCTTAAATGTACATGTATGATGCTGCTAGTACACCACGGCACTATACGATACTCGTTGTGCAACAGCACATCTATGCACGTTTTTTTTTTTTTTTTTTGTCATTTTAGCAGACGCTCTTATGCAGAGCGACTTACAGTGTGTACAGGAACATTCCCCCGAAGCAAGTAGGGTGAAGTGCCTTGCCCAAGGACACAACGTCATTTTGGCATTGCTGGGAATCGAACTGGCAACCTTCAGATTGCTAGCCCGATTCCCTAACCACTCAGCCTCCTGACTCCCTACGTCCCTGACGTTGTATCCATGCGTCGTTGCTAACGTGTGCTGATGTTGTGATGTTTGCATCGAGTTCCCTTTGTTGACACAATGGCACTTTTTGCCACAAAAACGTAAGTTCATCTTAAACCGTGCAATGGAACGTAAATAAAAATACAAGCAACTCAATCGCTACCAAGACGAAACTTTTGACACCGGCGTTGTTTATGTAGACCAAATATTGACAGATCCTTAGGGCTGGGAAAAGGGTCTGTGTACTTTGCGGCCAATGGATTTTCGTTTTGAAATTAGAAAAACAAAATTGGGAAACAAGCTGTTTCCCGACTACCATTTAGAAATAGGAAAACAAAAAACGGAAAACGACCCATTTTTTCGTTTGATAATAGAAAACGGAAAACAAAAAAACGACCCGTTATCTGATTTTCTTTGATGTGCTTAAACATGGAAATTGGGAATTAAAATAGTGTGAGGAAATCTTCTTTCCCGATTTTGGTTCAAAACTAAAAACCGTTGGCCGCAAAGTACACGGACCGAAAAGAAACAAAAATAACTAGAAAGGTATATTTCCTGAAGAAAATGTGTGTGTTTGCTGAAAGCAGTTGAAACGATTGTTTTGATGTCTTGAATAGTGAAGAAGGTTTTACAAAAATTTTAAAAGAGGTATGTGCTTTAAAAACAAAATGGTGAGAAAAAGTGTTAAAAGTATATCTGTCATTGTTATGCATTGCGATATTTTATTACTATTGAAAATGGAGAAAAAACAGTGATGAAAAGAGTATCTTATTGACTTTCATACATTTTTAATTGTTAAAAGTAGTGGTGGGCATAGATTAATTTTTTTAATCTAGATTAATCTCACTGTAATCTTGGCGTTAATATGGATTAAAATGGCTCATTTGAATTCCACCGAAGGCATTCAGAATATGTGTGCTACCCAAATAATGACTAAAACTAAATCTTTGAGAACGGGTTTCTCAAGCCAGGTGGCGCATTAGACCAGGGGCTCATCTCCTGTTTCCAAAATGCATCACAAACTGCTTGAGAAAGCTGTTCTATATAATTGGTGATGAAAATAAATTATGTTCAATAAGATGTACTTGTGTTTATTAACTGTTTATTAGATTAGTTAGCTTGGCTGATAGAGCTGTGCTGACGGGCTTGCCTCGGTTGCACTCAAACAGTAGTTTGACGACGACTCTTCCCCTGCGCTACATCAGTGCTTGGCCCGGCATCTTCCGCATTAGCTAAGGGAAGCTTTGCGTTTAGGTGGTATTTGAGACTGGAAGAACTCCTACAGTAAACTAATTCCGCATAGCACAAGGTGCAAACAACCTTAGTCTTGTCGAGGTTTCCATTGGGAAGCTTCTTAAAAATACATTTTCCCTGAAGCAAACCAGGCGGCTTCATAGCTGCATCCATGTTAGCACGTTACGTTTGATGTGATAATTTCATACACAAGGCATACACACAGGTTCAAAGACTCGTTCTCGCCCTCTACAGTGCAATTCGGCAAGGTATACATCCGCGCTAAAATATCAAGGTGAAAGTCATTATAGCTTGCGTAGTACAGACCCAGCTCCCAACCCAACTTTGAGAATAGATTAACGGCGATATTTTTTTTATCGCCCGATAAGAGTCTCAGGTTAACGCAGCGCGTTAACGCCAATAACGGCCCACCACTAGTTAAAAGTATTAAAGAATGAAAGATTGAGAAACAGAAAAAAGTTTGAAGTTAGAAAAATGAGCAAATATAGTGATGAAGAGTATATTGCATAACAGTTATCAATATCATAGCAGACAAAAGTATGTCAGCAGTATGAAGGTGAAAAAAAGTGTTGCTTTGAAACCAAAATGGTGAGACAGTGTTAAAGGTATATCTGTCATTGTTATGCATTGCAATATTTTCTCACGGTTGAAAATTGAGAAAAAAGAGTGATGAAAAGGGTATCTTATTTAATTTCATAAATGTTAAAGCGTTATGTTAGAGCCATTTTATATTTTATTTCATTCTAAACCTTTTACATTTTTAAACCCTTAGTATTAGTTAGACTTGTACACTTCTTATTTAAGATTCGTATATGTTTAAAGTGTGTACCTTCCTGCCACAGTAAATTCCTTGTCTGTGTGATGTTTCTTGGCGAATAAAACCCATTCTGAAAAGTATTAATAATTGAAAGATGTAGAAACAGAAAAAAGTTCGAACAGTGAAGAGCGTTGGCCAATCGGATTGGTTCCTTGTTTCTTGTAACGTAGCAACTGTTGGTCATTGTCAACATTTCTAACCTAGAATCTAGGTTTTAGGTTCAAGATGAAGGAGAAACTAATCATGTGTGCCTGCACAACCAGTCCTGTTCAGACACTTAATTTAAAAATGACATCAAAATAATAATCCATAGTGCAGGGTTGCCGATGTTGTCGTTGTCCCTGGTGAGTTTTTAAAATTGAATCTCGTCACATTATGTGACTTTGTTGTGCAACTGGAAAAGCTAGCTACTCTAACTCAGAATGCTGCTGCAAAAAAAAGCAGAACTATTGTGGGTGGTAAATAAGATCATGCTACATCTAGCCAGCGGATAATTTCTTGCAAGTGTGTCAAAGTGGTATTTTTACAGACTGTATTAACACCGTAGGCGTGAATAATGCATGCATCGTCATTGTCGTCCATCTTTAGCCGAAGAAGCTAGAGAGGATGCAATGGGAGATTTCCTACAGTAAGGTAGATACTGCTTCAAATTGAAAACGGAGACGATCTTTTGATTAAAGACAAGTTCCTTAACCTCTGTTGTCAATATCGCCGATAAAAAGTAAATACTGTTACGAAGCATTTGTTTGTAGGTAACGAACGATAGACGTAGCCAGTTTCGCCGTTCTATGGCAGCTACAGTACTGTATGATGACAGTCGTAGCTAGCGTTGTAAGCACTCGTCACTAGAATGGCCATAACTTTAAAACAAAAGATCATATTTCAAATCTGTCTGCTGTTCTACATTGCCCACACAATTATGTATATATATCAACTCTAACATGGCCTGTATTTTGTATTGAAAGTGCTCGAAAATTAGCTCGTCTAATGTATGGTGGACTGAGAAAACATATTTGTCAAAGCAGAGCGAGCGGATGTCGTGGGAGAATTCCTACTGTTCGATTTACTGCTTCAAATTGAAAACGGAGAAGATATTTAGAGTAAAGACAATTTTCTTAACGTATGTGTTCAATATCGTCAACTAAAAGTAAAAACTTTTCAGTTACGAAGCTTTTGTTCGTAGTAACGCCAGCTGCAGTAAACCTTTCGTGACCCCGGTTTGGCTGTTCGTGACTGGCTGAGTCGGATATGACAGTGTTGAGCCTCGATTTTTGCAGATTTCTGTGAAACTTTCTTCAAGAAAAATAATCTAGCTAGATTATGTACACTTTAAGATCAATGTACATACCTTGTTTGGCCAATTTGGTCGATTGTGGAAAAAAGTTGAACCGTTTTTAGTTATGGAGAGCCATCGCGCTAGCTTGGAATTGCGTTATCCCACTCATCACTTCAGTGGTCATAACTTTTAAACAAAATAGTCTATCTTAAATCTGTCTGCTGTTCTGAATTCACGACAAACGTACGCACATTTCATACGCTCTAACATATCCGCTATCTTGTAGTGAAAGTGGTTAAAAATGAGGTTTTCTAAAAACGTAATGCAGACGGAGAAGATTTTTGTCAGAATGGCTCCGTGAAATCGTCTTGATAAAGGATGATTTGCCTAACATGATCATATAAATATTCACATCATTAGAAAGCCCTAAATCTTGTCTTCAAAATGGTATAAACAGTTCAGGTATATTATTTGAAAAAGTCTGCATATTCAGGCAGGAAAGTGTTAAACAGTGTCAAAAATTGACGCGGTGAGAAACAGTTCTGTCAGTGCATGACGTCACAATTGAATTTGACTTGAACATTCTGAACCATTGAAACCCATTCATTTTTTTTAGCACTTTAAACTTTAATACCTTAAAAACTTTAAAAGTTATCAATGAGAAAAGTAATAGCACTCTAGAGCAGTTCAGACTTTATCAAATGAAGTTTGAACGGTGTTTCTAGCTTAAACGGTGTGAAAGGAGTAGGCGACGGAAAAAAGTGGGAGGAAAAAAAATAAAAAAAATAATAACTAGAAACGGCTGTTCCTGCGAAACAGCAGTGAGAATGCTGAAAACCTGAATGGGGATAGCTGACCATGCTAAAAAAGCTGAAAATAGTGAAAATTTAGTAGAAAGTTATAAGCTGAAGCTTCAAAGCAACCGAAAGGTATTTTTGAAAGGGGCTGGAGCAGCATTCCAACAATGATTTGAAAGGATTTACCATTACTTTTAAAGGGAGAATAATTTGCACAAAAACCTTTATATTTTAAAAAGTATAAAAGTGAGAAATGAGAAAATACCCGCAAGCTGAAATGAATTTTAAAAATGTGTGAGTGACACAAAAGAGGCAGTGTGGAAGCTGAACTGCATCATCTGCATCATCTTAACAAAGCTAAGAGCTAAAATAGCCTACAATGCGGGAGAAGCTGAAAGCTGAACTGTTAAACAGAAGAAGTAGGCTAGGTAGTCGGAACAAGAATATTATCGTTTTAACAGCTGAAATTATAGTTGGGATAGTAATAGCAGTAGCAGATGTAGCCTACCATTGAGTGCGTTTACTCGGCTTTCTTAGTAGGATTCAATGTGTTGATGGAATGAAACATACAGCAGTAGAGCCGATAGAGGAAGACACGGCGACACTTTGTTGCAGAAGGATGATGGTGCAAGTTTTGTCCGTGGAGCATACAACGATTAATAAAAAAGAATCATGTAGACGCGTTTATTGAGTAATCGCATAACTAATTACACATGTAAACGGAGTAATCGTATTATTGGCATAAACCGACAATTGCTAGTAATCGTGTTTCTCATGGTCAAGTAAACGTACCAATCACCTGTGTGAGAGACTGAGTGGCGCGTGTCTGTCGTTACGGTGATGGTGCAGCTATGATTGCTAACGAGCTGAGGGCAGAGAATAAGAGAAATGTAGCTAGAATCCACACCTCAAACAAGATAACCTAGACGCAAAACTGTACGTCCAATCCAAAATATAAGGATATTTTCCGAGACCCAAGACTCTGCCGAAACCAGAGATATTCTTTATATGTCTGTGCAGTCAGAAATACGACTCTACCTGCAGTTTCAAAAACGTGTTCCTTTTGCTTTCCTGGTGCTTGTTTGTTTGGTTGCCACGGTGATGGCGCAGCTGTGATAGCTAACGAGCTAGGCAGAGAGAAAAACGAACATTTACCTAGCATCCACACCTCAAACAAGTTGACCTAGACGCAAAACTATACGTCCAATCCAAAATATAAGGATATTTTCCGAGACCCAAGACTCTGCCGAAACCAGAGATGTCCTTTATATGTCTGTGCGGTCAGAAATACGACTCTATCGGCAGTTTCAAAATCTTGTTCCTTCTTGCTTTCTCTGACTGATTTTACTCACCTCTCCATTGAAGTTAGTGAGATAATTTGAAAGGCTGCTCTCGCTTCAAGGCTCATAGCTGAAAATCTGTAAATGTGAGCTCTTTAGTAGTTACATTGGCTGAAAGAGGACAATTTTTCCTACATTTTAAGGTATAACTTGTTTCTGTAAGTTAAACTATATGAACGTTAGAGGAATTTGTTTGACAAATTAGTTGAATATCAGAAAAAGAGCAGCAAGCAGAGTGTGCCACTCTGCTTGCTGCTCATTCATAAAAATCAAGAAGGAGCAAACATTTTCATGTATTTCAAACTGTCATAATTCAAAATTGTCTGAACATTTGAAAAAGCTGAATCATTTGGGAATAGCTGAATGTCTTGTGAACATTTTAAAGGTTGAATGGTGTCTCTAGCTGAAAGTAAGCTGAAGTAGTTACGTTTGAAAGAGGAGGAAGCTTTTTAATGATTTGAAAGGATTTACCATTACTTTTAATGGGAGAATAATTTGCACAAAAACCTTAATGTCTTAAAAAGTATAAAAGTGAGAAATACCAGTCATAGCCATCATCTCCTGAAGGAGCTGAACTTTTTGATACAAAAGTTGTAGGAATCGGTTAAAGTATGCAGAACGAGTTAAAGGCCAAAAAACGGCGGAAGAACTGAGAAGTTGAAAAGCAATAGTGAGAATGCTTAACAGCATTCTCACAATAATAATAAAGAGAAACAGGAAAACAATAGTGAGAATGCTTAACAGCATTCTCACAATAAAGAGAAACAGGAAAACAATAGTGAGAATGCTTAACAGCATTCTCACAACTAGAGGGTACAATTTCTGGGGAAATTGTAGGGTGTGCTTGCTTGCGTCGGTTGCACAGGGGTCCGTTTTTGAATGACATTTTTACAACTGATATTTCTGTATATGTTATATTAAAATGCATACTTATTATTTATAAAGATTACATAGATTTAAAAGCATATTTTTTTTGCTGCTCATTTACAACTGAAAATACGAGTGAAGTGTAGAATGAAATAGATGTCTTCTCATTTCCCCTGCAAGAGGCAGCCTCATCGTTGAATCAAAACTAATAAATTTGGCAGACCGGTGTAAAAATTGACCTAATCTCTATGATTTAAATGTCATTTTAAGTTTTTCCCTTCTCATGATATTTTCAGGCATTTAGCCTACTCATTGCATTCATTCATTAATAAAGAACCCCCTTTGAAGATTATTCTACGACGTTACCCGGCAGTAGAAGATGGAATCGCGATTCAAACAGTACCATCTGCTAACTGAAAATATGCCCCCCAAAACGTAAATAAGCTTGACATTTATTTAGTGGAAAATCGCTCATTCATAAAAAGCTCACTGGTAGCGATCATTGTCAGTAACAACGCCAAGTGCGATATAGCCCTGTGTGGAGAAGCTGCCCCGGTAAATTGTACTACTACAGTACAGTACTAGACTACTGCTGTGTTCGTCTTGGTAGCGATTGCGTTGGTTGAATTGGATTTAACGTTCCGTTGTACGGTTTAGGCTGAAATTAATTATTTTCATGAACAGATGGACAACGTTTAGGCTGTGGCAATGAAGTTCAGGTTAGTAGTTAGATAGACTTTTGATTTAAGTAAGGGGAGTGCCGAACATGTTCTGTTGCCGTTTGACTTTCTAAACAGCTGTGTAGATGTTTTTGTAGTGTCTCGCGTAGGCTACAGCGTTGCAGTGAGCTACACTGGTTTGAAACGACAGGTAATGATAATTTCACCCACAAATCGTTTACTTGTAATCTAATGTCATAATAAATCCTACAACGAAAACGTATTTGTGAGGAATGTTTATTTTAACGATTGAAAACAGATGCATCATAGACCACTGTTATGTGTTGCCCGGGCAACAGAGGCTAATGTCATGATGCTAATACTTCAGTGAAATAGTAAACTATTGTTTCCGAAAGTAGATGTACTTCCTTAATAATATCAGCTTATATTGTACATTACACATCACAATTGTGTGTCATATCACAATGTAAAATTAGTAAATACTTATCACCCTGGCCTCTTTGCTTGTGGCGTTTCTGCAGCTGCCTTGCAGTAAAGCAGTTAGCTTAGCTATCTCCCAGAAGTTAACGAGCTGCTAAACTAATGTTCTGCTAGAGGTAGTCACGCGAGTTTTCGTGACGTTAGTGACGTAAGTAGCGTCATTGACTGTGGCTAGCAAGTTAGCCACCGTTAGCTTCACTTTTCGCCACAAAAACTTAATTTCCACTTAAACCATGCAACGGAACGTAAATCCCAATAGAAGCAACTCAATCGCTACCAAGACGAAACTTTTGACACCTAGGTTGTCTATGTAGGCCAAATATTGACTGAGTTTTAGGGGGGCAAAAAGAATAAAAAGAATAATAATATATATGTGAGAGAACAAAGGTTGTGCCCTTGCCGAAGGCAAAGCACACCCAATAACTAGAGAGGGTACAATTTCTGGGGAAATTGTAGGGTGTGCTTGCTTGCGTCGGTTGGACAGGGGTCCGTTTTTTAATGACATTTTTACAACTGATATTTCTGTATTTTATATAAAAATGCATACTTATTATTTATAAAGATTACATAGATTTAAAAGCATTTTTTTTTGCTGCTCATTTACAACTGAAAATACGAGTGAAGTGTAGAATGAAATGGATGTCTTCTCATTTCCCCTGCAAGAGGCAGCCTCATCGTTGAATCAAAACGAATAAATTTGGCAGACCGGTGTACAAATTGACCTAATCTCTATGACTTAAACGTCCTTTTAAGTTTTTCCCTTCTCGTGATATTTTCATGCATTTAGCCTACTCATTGCATTCATTCATTAATAAAGAACCCCCTTTGAAGATTATTCTACGACGTTACCCGGCAGTAGAAGATGGAATCGCAATTCAAACAGTACCATCTGCTAACTGAAAATATGCCCCCCAAAACGTAAATAAGCTTGACATTTATTTAGTGGAAAATCGCTCATTCATAAAAAGCTCACTGGTAGCGATCATTGTAAGGTAACAACGCAAAATGCGATATAGCCCTGTGTGGAGAAGCTGCCCCGGTAAATTGTACTACTACGGTACAGTACTAGACTATATTGCTGTGTTAGTCTTGGTAGCGATTGAGTTGGTTGAATTGGATTTAACGTTCCGTTGTACGGTTTAGGCTGAAATTAATCATTTTCATGAACAGATTGGCAAAGTTTAGGCTGTGGCAATTAAGTTAAGGTTAGTAGTTAGATAGATTTTTGATTTAAGTAAGGGGAGTGCCGAACATGTTCTGTCGCCGTTTGACTTCCTACAGCTGTGTAGATGTTTTTGTAGTGTCTCGCGTAGGCTACAGCGTTGCAGTGATACACTGGATTGAAACCACAGGTAATGATAATTTCACCCACAAATCGTTTACTTGTAATGTAATGTCATTATAAATCCTACAACGAAAATGTATTTGTGAGGAATGTTTATTTTAACGATTGAAAACAGATGCATCATAGACCACTGTAGTATGTGTTGCCCTGGTAACAGAGGCTAATGTCATGATGCTAATGCTTGAGTGAAATAGTAGACTACCGTTTCCAAAAGTAGATGTGGGCCTACTTCCTTAATAATATCAGCTAATATTGTACATTACATTTCATAATTGTGTTTCACATCACAAAGTAAAAAGAGTAAATAGTTATCACCCTGGCCTCTTTGCTTGTGGCGTTTCTGCAGCTGCCTTGCAGTAAAGCTATAGTTAGCCTAGCTATCCCCCAAGTTAACAGACGTGAAACGAATGTTCTGCTACAGGTAGTCACGCGTGTTTTCGTGACGTTAGTAACGTAGTGACATTAGTAACGTCAGTGACTGTGGCTAGCAAAATAGCCACCGTTAGCTTCACTTTTCACCACAAAAACGCAATTTCTACTTAAACCATGCAACGGAACGTAAATAAAAATACAACCAACGCAATCGCTACCAAGACGAACCTTTTGACACCGCCGTTGTGTATGTAGTCCAAATATTGACTGATCCTTAGGGGGGAGAAAATAAACAATAATAAATAATATATATGTGAGAGAACAAAGGTTGTGCCCTTGCCGAAGGCAAAGCACACCCAATAAGTATGCAGAATAACAATTGTGTTTTTGCTTGCAGCAAACACACTAATTAATATATATGTGAGAGAAAATGGTTGTGCTCGCCGAAGCCGTGAGCACACCCAATTAAATGAAACTAAGCGCTTAGCACACCATAGTTCGTAGTAAGGAAAATAGGAAAATTCTGTTTTGTTATTTAGAAGCGAATTCACTTTTACAAAAGCGATATGGCCAGGTTAGTGCTGACTGCTGGCTTAACATTGAATCAGCTGCTTTCTAAAGGGGTTTCTTTGTGAAATGCTGGCTAGCTAGCTACCAGAACAAAAATATAAAGTGGATATACTGAGTGAATTTTGTTACATAAATTAATGTACTTGACCGATGTCAAAACTGCCTGCACATTGCAAATGTGTACAAACGCTTAACACAAAATCAACTTCCGGTACACATTATAATCACCAGCTGAATCATGGACACGGGCACTATTCCTACCACTTTAGCCTCCTTGGTCGGCAGTATTGTACATGTGAGCGCTGTATGGTGAGTTAGGCCTACAATTATAACAACTGGCTCAACCAATGTGCATGTAATGACTTCAGTTATGAACTAAATGTCTACATGTTTGTGGTGGTAAAACAATTTAATAACAGACAACCAATATAATACACTTTGATTAACATAACATAAGCAATTGATAATGTAGGAAACAACAGACAAATGAAGGCTACATAATCATTTGCATGAATGTATCACAGAATTGGCAATTTGTTTAAAATCATGACAAATGGCATACATAAGTGACTAGAATAGAGGATGTGGAGGTTGAACAAGTACTTCAGAGATGACAGAAAATGTGAATTGTGATCTGAGAAATATAGGTACCAAAGCCACTGAGACAATAATAATTTAAAGATGTTGCTAGTATACTCTTGTGGTTTGAATCCTCATTTGACAGTAGAAAAACAGCTTTTGTGAGAGCAGAAATGAACAGGAGGAATGTACGCAAATACTGTGGTAAACAGGGGCTATCCTAGACAGTTGATAGGGATTTCATGTCTGAACCCTTATGGTTTGCCTGATTTTTGTCCTCAACCCGTGAAGACAAATATTAAAGCTGGTAATATTGGATCTGAGAAAGATATTGGCTGGCAACTAAAGCAATCAGTTGAGTCTTTAAATGACCTCAAGATTGGCTGTAATACTGTTATTAGTGCTAGCATTTAGGATGTGGGAACATTAAAAAAAAGGTCACTCTCACACCAGCCCCTACCCACTGCACAGGTAAGGGAAGTGCCCAGAGCTTGAATATAATAGCATCACAGAAATATGTGCCTTTGACCTCGTTTTGAAATGTTGCATATGTTTTTAGCTTAATCCTTTGAATATTCATCTCTGGATACCAATCTTTGTAACCTTGTGAGATTTGCGAGATCACGGTAACGTGAGAATCCATCTTGCCAAGTTTATTTGTTTGTGCCCGAACCACAGTGGTTCGGACCTATGAGGAACTACCGTATTTTATGGAAAATAAGCCGCGGCTTGTACTCCGATTTTACAGTTTTCTTGTGTTGTGTGGCTTACATTTCGAAGCGGCTTATAGTCCGGTTTTAGAACAAAAAAGTGTCTTTGTCTCAAGATCTCTACAGACCGTGCAGCTAATTTTATGCTCAACACTTGAACGGGGGCTTATTACTTGAAAGAGGAATTATTTACTGTGTTGTCTCAGTTACACTATCAGGGCTTGGAAATACAGTGACTTGCTAAAGTAGGCAAATGGCTAGTAGAACATAACATTTCATAATAATTTCAGTTAATCAAACAGCTGCAAGACCCAGTGAAATGTTATAGGCTAGCTAGAAAAATAACGCTGGCATCGCTAACAACATTACTAATTCATCTTTGGTAGTCTAACCAAGCTTTTTGTAAGTTCGTTTTAGATATAATTGTATATGATCGTGTGGAGTCTCTTTCCATAACTTGTATTTTACCACTGCTCTTCTTGACATCGCCATTCGAACAGCCCTCATTGATTTCACGTAATGCTTTCAGCCTCAAGCCTACGGCAACTCCAGAGGGACAAAACACCCTTGTCCGTTGTCACATAGAAAGGTCTGCTACAGTAGGCTATCCTCAGGATTTGCAAGCTAGCTAAACTTATAATATATCTAAAATAATTTTGTAGACATAACAATGGATTCTGCCACTAAATGAGTGACTTGGCTTTATTTCTGGACATAGTATCCACAACCGAAGTGTGTAACAGTTACACAATGCTGTAAGATCGCCTATAGAGGGTTTTCACGACGCGTCATTAGACCGGAAGTCGCCATATTGGAGGCACTCCGCATCACAACAAAGCACAGGCACTGAAGTATATCCCGAACGTCGTCAAGGAAAATGGTTAATTATTGCCGTGTTTCAGGTTGTACCAATAGGACAGATCGACTTCCAAAAGTTATTAAAAACCAGGGAGAGGAATGCCAGAGATTATCAGAGGAAAGGAGGCGCTTGGCTACACCTTGAGTATCGCAATGATATCATACAGTTAAGGTTAGGTTGATTAAAGACGTTATTGCATTACTTACTTTGGCCTTCACAACACAACGGTCGTTGATAACTTGGTACTGCGTCTCCCTCACCCATCCACACACCATCTGGTTATAGGCCTCCAAACCTTTGTAGGATTTAAGGTCTTCCACTGTGTATGGGCTCGGCGAGAAAACCAGGTAGTTGACTATATCGGGATATGCAACTGAAGGAAGAATCACCGGGTCGTCACGGATCCAAGAAGAGGGAGCTAACTCGTAGGGATCTGCACCACCAATAAATCGTAATTTCTCGAAATATCGCGCCTTTTCTTGTGGTCCAAGTCCTTCCCTATATGCCTTTGCATCTTGGACGCGTTTTGATGAGCTTTTAGGTTGTTTAGACATGGCTACATTCACTTAACCCTTGTGCTGCCTTCGGGTCACATGACCCAAAGGTTCATAACCAACCATCATTGTGTTTACCCAATTTTACCCAATACAAAAACAAATAAAAATTATTTTCTTTTAACCTTCGCAATGTGGGGGGTCTGAGACAGCCCAACGGTTAAAAGAAAATGCTTCACTTTGTTTTTGTATGCGGTAAAGTTGTCGCAATACGACGGTGGGTCACAATGACTGATGGGTCAGAATGACCCGAAGATAACACAAGGGTTAAGTATCCAAAGCGCACAATACTCCATTGTACTCTGTCAGTTTTTTACACCGAGTGCCTCCACAATGGCCGCGCATCCAGGTTACCGCCAAGAACGTGACGTAGGTGAAAACCCTCTATACTCGTGCATTGCTCTTGGTACCCAGAATGACCTGCGGCAAGCTGAAAAGCTACTAAATTAAGGGCATTAGCTTAGTTAAATAAGCATTGTTTTGAGTTCTATTGTTGTTTTCGTTATGTTTTGATATGTGTAATGCTATGGTCTATAGTTTAGATAATTTGAGTGTTCACCCTGATTGGGAATGTTGTCTAGTTAGATCTCTATCCAAGCTGTCCGCAGCCACAACATGAATGTGCAAGTAATCATTTGTGAGCATTAGTCTGGTCAACGGCAACGTTGTTTGCTTATAAAGTGCAGCTAGTATTCCGGTGCGGCTTATACTCAAATGTACAAACACAAAGTGCTTGTTCTGCGGGGGCGAGGCTTATACACGATGCAGCTTATTTTCCGTAAACTACGGTACTGGCAACTACAGTCTCGTGATTGAAGTCTGCCCGTGATAGACAGATGGTCTATCCATTGACCTGCCAAGTACTTTTTTAAGTGCCTGCCCTTTCCAAACAGTTTCCAAGGACGACTTCCCAGATGGTTTCCAAGGACGACTTCTATGTGTAACAAACCATGTGGCGAGTCAGGTGACCATTTTCGCAGATTGCATATTTGCATCTTATTGAGTGAAGGACAATAATTGGGTGTGCTTTGCCTTCGGCAAGGGCACAACCTTTGTTCTCTATCATATATATTTATTTATTATTATTGTTTATTTTCCCACCCCTAAGGATTCCTCAATATTTGGACTACATAGACAACGTCGATGTCAAAAGGTTCGTCTTGGTAGCAATTGAGTTGCTTGTATTTTTATTTACGTTCCGTTGCATGGTTTAAGTTGAAATTACGTTTTTGTAGTGAAAAGTGAAGCTAACGGTGGGTAACTTGCTAGCCACAGTCACTGACGTGACGTTATACGTCACGAAAATACGCGTGACTTCCTCTAGCAGAACATTAGTTTAGCAGCTCGTTAACTTCTGGGAGATAGCTAGGCTAACTATAGCTTTACTGCAAGGCAGCTGCAGAAATGCCACAAGCAAAGAGGCCAGGGTGATAACTATTTACTCATTTTACTTTGTGATATGAAACACGATTGTGAAGTGTAATGTACAATATAAGCTGATATAAGGAAGTACATCTACTTTCGGAAACAGTAGTCTACTATTTCACTGAAGCATTAGCATCATGACATTAGCCTCTGTTGCCCGGGCAACACATACTACAGTGGCCTATGATGCATCTGTTTTCAATCGTTAAAATAAACATTCCTCACAAATACATTTTCGTTGTAGGATTTATTATGACATTAGATTACAAGTAAACGATTTGTTGGTGAAATTATCATTACCTGTGGTTTCAAACCAGTGTAGCTCACTGCAACGCTGTAGCCTACGCGAGACACACTATTATTAGCTAACAAAAACATCTCATGAACATGTTCGGCACTCCCTTACTTAAATCAAAAGTCTTTCAATAGGTGAAACTATCTGACTACTAACCTGAACTTCATTGCCACAGCCTAAACTTTGTCAATCTGTGATGAAAATTATTAATTTCAGCCTAAACCGTACAACGGAACGTTACATCGAATTCAACCAACGCAATCGCTAGCTACCAAGACGAACACAGCAGTAGTGTAGTACTGTACTGTAGTAGTACAATTTACCGGGGCAGCTTCTCCACACAGGGCTACATCGCATTTTGCGTTGTTACTGACAATGATCGCTACCAGTGAGCTTTTTATGAATGACCGATTTTCCACTGAATAAATGTCAAGCTTATTTACGTTTTTAGGGGCATATTTTCAGATGGTACTGTTTGAATCGCGATTCCATCTGAGATAGCTACTGCCGGTGTTACGTTGTTGTTAGAATAAGCTTCAAAGGGGGTTCTTTATTAATAAATGCAATATGAATAGGCAAGGGAAAAATAGGGAAAAACTCAAAAGGACGTTTAAGTCATAGAGATTAGGTCAATTTTTACACTGGTCTGCCAAATGTATTCGTTTTGATTCAACTATGAGGCTGATGATCACCATTCCCTCTTGCAGGGGAAATGAGAATACAACTATTTCATTCTACACTTCACTCTTAGTATTTTGGGTTGTAAATGAGCAGCAAAAGCACACCCTACAATTTCCCCAGAAATTGTACCCTCTCTAGTTTGAAATTGTTCTTCACTCCCCAATCCCTCACCTCCCTGTGTTTACAAACTTCAAACTGAGAGTCCAACTGAGAATCTTGACGTATGTTTAAACCTGCCATATACACTCTTGCTACTGTAGATGTTGTTTTTGCTGTGATTGTCAGTGCTCTAGAGCTAGCTTTAAATCTCTTTGATGGACTCTATGGGGTGTCAAAAAAATCTATTAGTCAGGTTACGATCACATTGTAATCTGGAGTGTTTATAATTGTTTTAATTAATTTTTTTGTGGTTCCGTTTGTCCAGAGCAAATCTGTCAGTTGTTGACTTAGAAGTCCCATCCTTTCACACCTGAAGCATAGACATGGGTTCTTATCGGTCTTCCATCTCCTGTGTTCTACCAATTAATATCCTTCAATGTGGAATAACAACAACATTTTTTCACACCACACCACCAATAAAGGCTCAGTCTGTCTGATACAACCTACTTCCATATGTGTTCCCACTATCAGAATAGTCCTCATTCTGAAGGCCATAGGTTCATTAGTACACAGTAGCCATCACTCTCGTGTTGTGTTTGTCAGTAGCCTTCTAACGTGCATAAACGTGTCCAGATGCCTCATATTTAGAGCTAAATGATGACTTAATTTAAGATGATTAGGATCAATCACCAACACTACTCATGTTCTAGGCAGTTTGCTTCCAGTATCCAGTCACATTGTACTCTAAGGGCTGTATAATTGAGTTATGCCATTTAATTTATTGTTATTTTCAACAATCGTTTAACATCTTTGATTCCTTCTTCCATTAAAATTTGAACAGCAAGTAAACACAATGTAATTTCATGTTGTAATTAATTTTCTTATACCCTGTGACCTTTGCTTGTTGTTTTTAGAATGTGTTTGTACCTTGTGCTGTTGGACTAAATATAAAGTAAACTCTCAGTATATTAATCCATCTAGTGAAGTAGGACAGGTCGTTTGGTACTTAATATCCTTTAAAGTTTTTGTATAGAATGAATGTGGAATGGATTCAATGAATGGAGAAATATTATATTTATAAAGGAAGGTGATTCCAAAGAAACATTTCCATCCTGGATGGATAATAAAGTTGTATTCGATTAAAAAGCCCATGGCTGTTTATCAATCTGAAGAACGCTAAGAACGCAAGTATGTTCTTTTGAAGAACGTTCTTGCAAGCATCCTTGCGAGAACGGTCTTGCAAGACCCTGATGACACAACAAATTGAGATGCGGATTTTCTTGGCTATTGCACAATACCCTGGAGTCGCTAGCTAGGTTATCGAAAAGTCGGAGCAAATTTACAAATTTGCCATTTCATCAATAAAATAAGCACATTTTCAGCGACTACACTGCCCATTTTTAGTTACATTTGAATTTAGATGCTGATTTACACGTACCGTTTAGCTGAAATATGTTAGTAAAAATTTACAGTTATGAAGTTTGTCCGCCTCTCCTGACATCTTGCAATGACTTCTGGGAAATCGTATGTGTTCTCGCTGGCCAAGTCACCATCCGATGCATCCTCGATAAAAGTGGCGGATCAAGAACATTTCCGGGTATTTTTGGCGTTCTTGGTGACTTGTGTTCTTTGGATTGGAACCGTACTTGGGCAATGAAAGATGACGTAAAACGAGTTTGCAAGAACACAAGAATGGTGAAAAATTTGGATTGATAAACAGCTCTCCACTTTTCTTTTTCAGTGTTTCTTCCTAGGTTGTTCAGGGTTTTAGTGTTAGGTGTTTTAGTGCTGGCTTGCTCTCCCTGAGATGACTGATGTAAAACACAAAGCTTGAAGGAGATCAGCAAACTTACTTACACGCACATACAATACATAAATACGTACAGTACATACAATACATGCACATCTTAATAGGAACTCACTCTAATACAAACACACATACACACACTGGCCTGAGTGCTTTAAAGCTGCACATCTTCTCTATCTGTTGGTTTGGGCCCTCTGGCTCTCAGCTGTCCCCTTGAGAGTCTCCCCACTATTGATCATAGGCTACAAAGCCTAATACATGTAGACATGCCCAAGAGTCGACATGAAAGCGGGGGGGTTACACTAACAGCTAGACCTGCAGCCCCTGAAGCCTTTCACCTTCAGACTTCCATGCCTGCGTTCATGGTTCTCTCTGCTTTGTTGCAAATGCAAAAACGCTTTGTACTCTGAAAATCCTGCCATTCTTACCAACGCTATGGTTTTAATCAGTTCTGTTTGAATAAAAAAAAAATGGGGGGGGGGGGGGTGTTGAGGACACCTTTATCCAAAGCAAAGGTGGGGGGGGGGGGAGTTACTGAAGAGGCCCCACACTCCTGCAGTGATACACATTTTGCAGTTTCACCAAAAGACAACCGGACATATTTCTGTTCGTCAACCTTTATTGTCTAGATAAGCTATACAGCTCACTCGTAAAAAGACAACTTTTAATGCCCCCGAAATTAGGTACTTAATATAAATCAGGTGTGGTCTACGGTCACACCTCTATTGCGTTAGTGGTGCACTGGATTCCACTATGGGTGCTCACCAGAATTTCCCGTAACATAAACATAAATACTCAATATAAATAGCTGTAACAACACACACATGCTACAAGCCCCGCACATAATCCTCAATGAGATTTATTTACCAAACATTCCATTGGAGCTGTGAGACAGAGTCAAAATAAGTTTTTCACTGTTATCAAATTGTCAGCTAAATGTGTCACTCGCACACAGCACAAACAGGCTGTCACATGGTGTTTTCACAAGACCCAATTGAAAGAGTTTTTGCTTGTCTTATTAGGTGCGTTCGACATGACCTGACTTCATGCAGCACTGCAGCCGGCTGACTTGAAACAGTGAATTCTGGTTAGACTTTTTGTCCGACTTGAGACGGCGCCGAGGCTAGGTCACTGTGACGTAGCCATCAAAGTACCGTGAGATCGATTCGAGAACTGCCGGCTGTGTAGCCGAGCGCATTTTCTCAAGAGCAACTGCACGGGTTCAAATGACGACACAGCTATTTCATGATTGGCCAGACTCATACACGACAACTTTGACGCGTGTTTTGTAATTATTCTGACACCTTCAGTTTCGCCAATGCTCAAATCCTGACCAAACTGTTTAATTGAATTAAAAAATTGTTGAAGAAAGGGTTTTAGTCCGCCTCTTCACTAACGGAAAGACTAAGTTTAATTATAAATAAAGTAAAGTAAGCAAACAGCGCTTGATCGGCCATGACTGCGTCAACGCAGCAAACCACGAGAAGCTGGAATGTCCGACTTTACAGAGCCGTTTTCAACTCCTCCCCGACTGCAAGCGGCTACTCTCGCCGGTCGTTTCATGCAGCCGCAGTCCATGTCAAACGCACCTATTGTTTTACCCTGTAGAATAACAGTCTGAAATAGTGTTTAGATTATAAAGTTTGGCCCACATTTGTCTGGTTTCAAGCAGTATGTTTCAACTGTAGCAAAAGGATTGTTGAATGATTGAATATAATGAAACAAACCATGCCTTTGTGAAAAATACTTTTTGTAGTCATCAAAAATTGCTTTAGGATTTAGAATTTGGTGAGTCACCTACTTTTCTTTTGCAGCAATTGCTTTTTATTAAACCCTGTCTGTCTGGGCTGTGTCCTCTGTTTACGTACTACGTACTGTACAAATGAGGTTCTTTTTGCGATAGAGAATTATTTGACAATTTGACCATGTTGTGACAGTATAATGGTCTGAAAGCTATTTTACCAGCAACTTCAAATTTAGGATGTAACTAGATTTCTGCTGGCTCTGATGAAATTTGGAATGTGTAATTTTGCCTGTGTGTTGGGGGTGGGTGGGTAGAGTCTTGCATCATCTGGACATTGTGTCCCTCCTGCTGAGCCTGACCAAGTCTGCAAGTGGTATCAGAAGAGGGTCATCAGACCCAACAATTAACCTGGTCCCAATTCTGACCTTGCATTGCTTCCAAGTCTGCAGCTTGGCCCAGTGCCACATCAAATGCCTGTCTAGTCTCCTCGTGCACAGAAGCCATTTTCTACACCCAGTTAGAGGTTTCCATTGTCAGTTTCTAGGTGCCAGTTTAGACATTATAAGCTATGGAGTATTCATCAAAGTGATGCATCTGTTACAAGCTTGTCTCCAGAATATTCTCAAGAGTTCATCTTTTCTTTATGTAATTGAGAACACCTGTGAAGAGGAAATTCAGATGGCAAGAGGGAAATGTCCATTCTCAAGATGGCTGCTTAATTGCAGGTTGCCACGCAACTGAATGCATCCACAACTATGAATTATCTCTCTGTCAAAGGCATTGGAAAGTGCAGATAAGGAAGAGCCTTCTTTGCATATGAATAAAGTCAACTAATGTCTTACCTACAGGCTCTATCAATCTGCAAACACACTTCCATGGGCAGGCACACAAGACTCACACTCACTCAGCCAAAGTACAGCACTGTAGAGAATTAGTTAAATGAGCTGTACTTGATTTGAGGGGGAAAAAGGCACGTTCAGACATGCATCATCAAGTTCATCCACCAGTGATATTAATAACTATGGCCCTTAATCATAAACTGCAGCTACAGGGTTGTGTTCTTAACAACACAGCTAAGCAGATCTAATGGGCAATACTAACTTGTAGCACAAAATCTTTGTGTGAAAAGTATCATGGGGAGAGAATGTTTTGCGGTCAATGGAAAGTAGCAACCTTGATCTTTGATGGATTAATCAAATCTGAAGGGAAATTCTTAAGATACAGAACTGATACAGGATATACCTTATCTCACCCTTTGTGGAGAATGAAAGGATACAGTCTCCATTTCCTTTGATATGCAGTATCTGGCTTTGAAGTGTTTCTTACAAAGTGGATATAGATTAAACACCAACGAAAGGGCGTTTAGTCTCTTTCCTCAGCCCTGGCATGTCTTAACCCATGGATTGATGTCTCAGTTTGTGTGTGTTCAAATGTAAAGTATACAGTTGCATCCATTCTAGTTTACCTTAGATGAAAACACTGGGCTGGAAACTAGCACCTGCTGTCGAACCCTGTTAGCGCCCACCGCAGGCCTCATATTTTACCAGGAGACTGGTGTTATGGTAATGGATATGGAGATGGAGGCCTCCAGTCGGGCATTCGGACCATCGATCTTGCTTAAGATGTGTTTTGGAGTAAGCAAAGAGCTGTGAAATCGTAGCTCGGCGGGTGCACAGAGCATCAGGGACCAGTAACGGGATTTCTTCCTCTGGTGAAGTTGAGAATTGAGAGAACTGAAAAGGAGAAAACTGTGTTGCCAACCTCACACCACCACTTCCCCCTCCTCACTCGCCACCCCCCCATCCCCTCCCTAGTCACTTTCCTGTCTCCCCCAATCTCTCCCTCTTGGTCTTCCCTCTCTCTTCTCCTTCTCTTGCCCTTTGTGTTGGCATGTCTGCCCTCCCCCTCCCAACCCCACCGCCCCCTTCTGTTGGCAGCCGGGGTACTTGAGTCTTTTGCCAAGAGAAACTGGTTTTCCTTCAAATCGAAGTGGCTGTCAATGCACTCACGACTAGTACTTTTCCAGAAACCTCTGACCTAATCCACACTAAACCTTTGGCCTTATCTTTAGTACAATTTTAGTGCACTGTAGCTTTCAGAATTGTTACAGAATTTGTTATATGGCCAAGACAAATGTCAGAACAGTTCATAGATTTCAATTGGTTGAAATAATTTCACTGACAACCTATTAAATGTTCAGTTTAGGCTACAATATTGTTTATTATTGTATTGTAAAACCCTTAAAGTGCGATTTACGAATAGGATATGTCTAACTAAACACTACTGCATCTAGATACCTAACATTTGCTCAGGAATGAGCAACATAGATGGATCTTATTTTACCTATGTGCATCAAAGAGAGAGCTTAAACTTCCTGGCCCTGTGTCAGGTGTTTTGAAAGAGCATAATTGAACCAATGTTTGGCTTCACCAGCCATGGAATATTTTTAAATGATTACCTTCAGAGCCGGATTCACTCAGCCTTTGCGTGAGACGTGCTATGTGAAAACCAACCTTGAAAAAAGCCACCACCTGGGACTTGGATACACACCTATGGACTTCAACCCTGTTCCTCATCATGTTTTCAGTCTGACCTGAACTAACACGCAGTGTTCTTTAAGATAAGCTTGGAGATGAACCAGGAACCTCCTTGCTAATTTAGGAGTTAGAAGAGCTCCTGTCTTTGGCTTTGAATCATATTGTAGGTTTTCAACGTCCTGTTCCATGAGTGGCACTCCCGTGTCCAAGTTTTTCAAATGCAGAATCACTTTGCAGGACTTTCTGGACACCTCAGCCTGCGGACCTTAGGAGGCATGAGTACCTGGCTCTTTATGTTTATGTTGATTTTATGGCCCGGAATAGCCTAGCGATGTAACCTCATCACACAGGGAGTCATTACGCCATCTCATCCTCACCGCCACTGATTGCTCCCAGCATTTAAAAATGGATCCTCCCTTTGTTATCCGTGTGGAGTGCCCATATCAATCGGCTCTGAAGTGATAGATGCCGAGTAATAACAATTCACTGCACTCTGCCACTGTTGGGACCCGGAATATGCTAACTGCTAATGCCCTCCATATTTTAGAACAATGTCACTTATTCTCCCTCCGTTTTACATCCATAACAACTCCCATTTCCACACACGCTGTGTTTGTTCACAGAAAACAAACCCTGCCCAAAGCCTACAATCGCTGTCTGCTGTCCTGTGCTAAAAGTTCAAATACACTCTAGGTCTGGAAGAACCCTATGAGAATGAGATGAGGCAAATGCTATGGGATATGTACGTTCGCATCTGCTTGACATTATCTTGGATGTAACCCTCTACTGTGTGGGCAGATGTATGTGCTATGTATCCCTACATAAACATGGTTCTCTGAGCAGCTTAGCAAGTAGCAAAGGCTGTTGTTTACATAGCATAAAACACATCTGAGGACAACAGTGACAACCCAGGGATAGTTTCTCACTTCCCTGCAAGCTCCTTTTGCGCAAATTATAAACTGGCTTTAGGGGTGTGAGAGGGGTGGACAAAAGCACAGTACAGTATATGCAGTACAGGTCCACCCAGTGGGAACTAACTGTAAACCGAGCTAAACCTAGACAATTATATGGACAGTTTACATTTACATTTAGTCATTTAGCAGACGCTCTTATCCAGAGCGACTTACAGTAAGTACAGGGACATTCCCCCCGAGGCAAGTAGGGTGAAGCGCCTTGCCCAAGGACACAACGTCATTTGACGCGGCCGGGAATCGAACCAATAACCCCCCAGCTTCACCAGGGATTAAACTGGATGGACATATTCTATCGACAGATGTGATTAACCCGTAGTGAAATGCAAGATTAGTGTAATATACATTGTTATGGTGAAATAGACGAGATTAGTGAAATAAGATTATTGAAACTAAGTGTCATAGTCAAGTCATCTGAATTTATTCCTCTACTTCAAAGTGATTTGTTTTTTCTTGAACAAGAATAGGTGATAGAAATGTTTTCCACTGCATCAATATGAATACCGTTACACTGGCTTTGAAGGACACTGTAATTTATTTGTGTTTGACCTGGCTTTGCATAGACAGGAGACAGCGACCTGCTGACACAAACAGCATGAGCACTGTACGTGTGATCCTTTGAAAATCGGCATTAACATTAATTTAGCGTTTAAATTTTAATTCAGTGCTAACACACTCGAAACAGGGAGCCTGGTGTGTGTGTGTGTGTGGGGGGGGGGGTGTTCTGGTGGAAAAGGTTCCCACAGAGCATGATGAATTATTCCACCAGACCGACATCACTTTGCCAGCAGACGGACGTGCGTGATCCCTGAATGTGGGTTAATTGATTTGGCAGGGGGTCTATTTTACAACTCTCCAAGGTACCAGCAGCCCCCCCGCCACCACTAAGGGGCAGGAGCAGAAGAGGGGGTTGTTGGGGGTTGACATGTGTCCACGCCCACCAGTGATGGTCAAGAGGGAGGCTGGGAGTTTAGCACAAAGGGCAAAGAAGGAAACCAAGGACTCACAGGCTCCTTCTAATGAGCGATAATGTGACAAAGACGGTTGGAAATCACTTAGTGGGTGGTGGTCCCCCCACACACACACACACATACACAAACCCTACTCTTCCTAATGCACATCCCCAGACAGGCCACAATTAAAATTTAAAAATGCATTCACCCTTCATGAATAATTTACTGGTAATGGGGTCACAGGCAGACAATGAAAGGCTTGGCTTATGTGTGTGTATGTACATTCCATTTTCATGCGTCATGTCATTTTTTTTGTGTCGTTTTAAGTGTCTTTGCATGTCAGAAGTGTGTGTGTGTCCCAGCCAAGCCTGACTGGCATGCCGCGGGAGCCCACACTCAGGAGGGGGGCGTCGGAGTGGGTATCAGGTGCGTTGTGGGAAACATAAAGAGATCAGATGGCTGTAAAATGCATATTTTGTTGTTGTTTGTAGTCTGTAGTCCGCCTTTGTTTTCTCCCCTGCTGGCCAGCTGTGCTCATGCAGAAAATGTTTTCACGAATCATACCACCCTTTAAATGCCAACAGTGCAGTTCTCACATGCGAGAGATAATTCTGCCTACGTGTATGTGCCCTGTGTCGGGATGTCTGTACACAGCCATCCAACATGACTCACATACACTGTAAAAAAGAGAAAGAGTTGTGAAAGAGGGAGGAGAAACTGTCTAGTTGTAACTGTACGTAGAGAAATGTTGCTTCCTTGCTACACTGTGTGAGACATGCACTTATACAAATGCAACATACAGAGCAAGCCCACCATCAGGCCCGGAAGTCAAACGGTCACCCCCCTACACATACACACAAACACACACAAAATCCCCAAGTAAACCCCCACCACCCCACCCTACCCAGCCTCCGGGGAATATGCATTGCTCACAATATCAAAGTGGATTAGCCAATGAGGCCTGCTCCTTTAGCGCTCCTTGCGCTAATTAGATCAGATTTATCAGGTGTGCCAGCAGCAAGGCGCCCTGGGGATGGTCCACAGCCGCAGAGCTCAAGGAATGGAACAAGGCCTTTTAAACAAGCCACCAGGAGCCATGCAGAGTGGATGCATCCTATTAAATAGTCCATTAAGGTCTTTTTTTTATTTCCCGTTTCTTCTCTCACACCTCCGCTCTCCACTTTGTTCTCTTCAGACACATCCGCCTCAACCCTCCGCTTTAGCGGGGAACTAAAAGTGATAATGTTTAGTTTCCTTCTCACTTCATCCTTCACACTCGACGCCGAAGCAGTGTGTGCTCCTGTATATGCTTTTAGTTCGTCCTGTAAGCACTGACTTTGCCCCAGTCAAAATTCTCGAATAATGATCCCATTTAGATTTATTTATTTATTCTTCTTGATCATGAAGTGGCTTAAAGAACTGGGATTGGTTAACCATATGAGAAAGTTGCTTGATTAGCTCCTATGTAATGACAGGTTTGCATACAAAGGTGTGCTAGACGATATATCCAAATGATTTAACCACAAGAAGGGCTGGTACTGTGCAGTGATTACTGGTGAGGTGTTTTAATCCATTTTAATGTCAAACCATGTCACACTGTGCTCAATAGTCATTTGTAACACAGGAGGAGTTACAGAAGGGAAATATGTAAGGGTTGGACTTCACATTGGTGTCACTAGTTTCAAGTCTGACAAGGTTGTCAAATATTTGGTTGGAGAAAGGGTAGAGATGGAGAATGAACATAATTTACGGGAATCATACCCCTTTGCGTTCTGCAGTGGTTAGTCTTTTGCAGTGTGTCAACATAGATGTCCATTGTCGCATTACGTTCGAACATCCCAGCCTCATGTCTTTAGTCTAGATTGAAACGCTTGTGTGCTTTTGCAGTGTTTTGGAAATGGCCAGGGGCGAGGACCGCAGCAAATGGGCAGCCAGTTCCACATTGTGAGCCATCTAAAATACATTTCCCAGGTCTAAAATGTTCCCCACATTTATACGGCACACACAATTGAACTTTTAAATGACAGAATTTCTCTCGCGGCTCAGACGGCACAATAACATTCCTGACAGATAGACATGGACGTAGAGAGAGAAGGATCCGCTTTGATTACTGTGTGGCTGAATAAAACCAAACGCAGAAAATGGGATGGAATGTGAAATTGCCCCTGGGCACTAGCATGACCCCTGCTACCTCTCCACCACACTCTCCACTTCCTGAATTACCCTGAGGATGAAACACCCAGGCGCGTAAATCTGGATGTCTGTGCCCAGCGACTGTGTTTTGTTCGTTTTCACAATGTCTCAAGCATTTTTGCAAGTCTCAGATGTGCACTACCACTCAGTGTCATTCCCTTATTACTCTCAAATGGGATGAATCATTTTAATGCGTGTGATGACTACTTCAGAAACAGGTGACTTGACTTGGACTTGGAGGGTCATAGTATCAACACAGCTACCAATCTCTTATCCATGTCACTGTTACTCAAATTATGACTTTGATAAGTGGGACTCTATTAGCAGAGAACAAAATGTAGTGAGAAGGTCAATTAAAGCCCTTGCTCTTTAGAGACAGAGGGGGGGAGAGAGAAACTGAGAGAAGCTACAAGAACCACTTTGCAGAGACCTCATCAAGATTGCTGTCAAAGGCATAAAGGACTACCTGATCTATGTCAGATAAATTAGGCCTTTCCTAAGGTTTTTGACAGTGAGTTGATGAGAAAAGTCACACAGACAAAATGCGCATGAAATATAACGAGTCCTGACTCACAGGGAGCGTGGCTGCCTTTGACAACCTTGCGGGCTATTTAAGAGGAATTTGTGCTCTTTTATGTGCCTTTTCTGCCAGTGTGATTGTTAGGTCGTATCCATGAAGTGATTGGAATGTTTAAAGGGTTTAGGTAGAAGGGTCCGGACGCCTTGAGAATTTTATACAGTGTATTTTTATTTATTTACACAGAAAAAGTTTTTGTAAACTGTGGGAGGTTTGTTGTTGTTTTCCTTTTTTTCCTTAAAAGTACCGAAGAAGAATGTAATACTATTTAAGGTATATTGTCCTGCAGTAAAAATGTGTTAAATTGCAACACTGTGGCCTGCGTGATGTTTGAGCTTGAGTGATGTATTGTGGGGCAGCCATCCCCTCACAGCATGTCTGCAACAGTGCACTGGATGTCACATAATTGGCAAGAACCAACAAAAGGAACAACTGCCGTGGTGTTGTTGAACGCTCTGAGCCCCATTGATGTCCTCAGCCGCGCATGAGGAGTGGCAAAGTAGGACAACATCTGGTGCACACAACAGAAGTGATCTCTACTGCATGGTCTCTGAGGCCTCCTCCCCTCTCAAGACTCGTAGCTGCACTTCATAGCAGCACTCCTCCACAATTTGCCATTATTCAGGCACTTACTCTGCCAGGTAGCTTTAAGAAGTGTAATTGAGATCGTTTCACATCTTGCTTGTGTTTCTCTCTTTACCGTGGTATCTGGATGCAAGCACACCTCCATTTGTGATCTTCCTAGTACCATTGAGCCAGGAGGAAACCTCAGAATTCCATTTAGCACAAGAGGTTTTTAATTAGCGTGCTGCCAGATTCTCCCTTCTTTCTCAATTAGCCAATAGTGCTAGCTTGCATCCAAACCAGCATGGGTAGCAGGGAAACATGAAAACGGAAGGCACTTTAATGACACCATCTAATGTCTTTCCAACTAGCCATTTATACAAAACATTTGAAAAAATTAAATGGAATGTTCTTGACTCGTCAATCTGGTCACAATCCCGTCGGTAGGATTACACCAATTTCTTCTGAGGTTTTTCTTGACAATAATTTTTTCACAGGAAATCAAGCTAAAATATTGTGAAGGAAAACACACATGGCATCTTCATGCTATAAACCAGAGTCTGCCTTGACTGCCACTTCAGATTCTGTCTGCAGGCCTCACAGCTCAGCCAAGCTATAGCAAAGGAAGTTGCAACTTTGGTCAGTTATCCCTCAAGGCATGTCATTTTTTGATTCCATGCTCTGTTTGGAATGCAGTAGCAAAAAATTCAAATAAAATCTAGGCTGTACCCCAGTCTCTCGACTCCAATCCATTTGAACGCAGTGGAGCGTACATTTGTACACGTGCCCACACGTTTGTGCGTCCATCCATGCATACACATATGCACGTAGGCTAACCAGACCTCACGCTTACAGATACAGTACCAATACACACAAACACACATGTACTGCATGTAGAGAGTCATTGATGGCTGGTTGCAGCACAGCGCTAGCTAGACGGTTGGCTGAAGAGAGAGCTCTGCAGCCTTTAGGAATCTTAGCCTGGTGTGTTTGCTCTACAGTCTCTGTCCTTCCCCTACTAAGGGAATAAGGCCCAAACTGAAGATGGAGCTTTAGCATTTAATCAATTACATTGCATACCAATTATTTTTCTCATCTCAATATAGTTTGTACCCATTTGTAATTCTTTAATTCTGTTTGGGTTCTCTCGACAAGGGGTCCAAGACAGGCCGTTATCTGTTTTCCAAACATAAGTTAGTGTTGTTCATTTATAATTACTCCTCTACAGCAGAATACCATACAACATTAACCTTTTGTCAGTGAAGACTGCACGCCTGTTTTAAAAGCCCTGTTCATCTGCTGCTTTCAGAGAATCGCAGCCAGCGTTATTATCCTCATCTTTACAGCTCCCCTTTCTGCCTGGCAGGATCGTACCTATGGGAAGCATCTGACAGATCCATACAGGCATTTGACCGGGTGTCTTATTTAATACATGAATTGTAGGAAAAATCTCACTTGAGTAGATTATATACAGGAAGATGTATTCACACCTCAAGCAACATATTGAATCATGTCCTATGTGAAACAATATTGTGTTATGCACGGACACATTGGCTCAAGGTGTCTCCCACAATTTGTCAAAATCTGCAGCCTGTAATGCATTCATTGAATAATGGGGGCGAACTTATGAATTGCCATCGAAAGTAAAAGCAATTTGGCGGCCAAAGGCGCAAGAGCAGGCCTGAATCTGAAGCCAGCAATCAAGTTGGTGTAATCATAATGCTGTTACTCAAACCATTTAACTGTCGGTAATTGAAGTCAGAAACGAGAGGGAGAGTAATCCAGGAAAACTGGAGGGACCAGAGAACGTCGAATAACCCAGTGAGTAGTCACAGGAGAGAGTTACTCGGAGGAAAGTGCTGCCACATTGACTTCACAGACAACAAAAATGACATTAGCTTTATTGAATGTTATTATTTACATTTACATTTAGTCATTTAGCAGACGCTCTTATCCAGAGCGACTTACAGTAAGTACAGGGACATTCCCCCCGAAGCAAGTAGGGTGAAGTGCCTTGCCCAAGGACACAACGTCATTTGGCACGGCTGGGAATCGAACTGGCAACCTTCAGATTACTAGCCCGATTCCCTAACCGCTCAGCCACCTGACTCCCACCGTATAAGGCTCCCTCATCGTATAAGCAAGCCATTTATGTATTCATCTACTTATGCACACTCAATCTTTGACATGGAAATTGCCAACATTTATTTGGGCTGAACGTCATGTCATATACAAAACGGATGACCCTTTTAACTACGGCTATTTATAGTTTAACCTTGATGCAAGGGAGGTGGGGTTGGGAGGTCATGCCAGCCGAAGCTATGAGCTAGCACAAGCAAGACTCACGCAATCAGTGAAGGTACTAAAACGGGTTGTTTTTGCAGAAGCAAGTTTAATAACCTAAAATGGATTTCACGGGGGGCTATGATGAAGACACCCGGTGCTCTCTGCGTAACAGAGGCCATGAGGTCAGGCGTAAACCAGAGCTCGAGGCAGCTGTTTTATACATCATCAGAGCAGCCGGAAAAGGGGGCAGGACCGTGGTTCATTTAGAGTTTGAATTATCAAACACAGACATAAAGGGGGGGGGGGGGGGATTCCACCCATCCAGGATGCTGTTATGAATATTGAGTGGTATTGACATACAATGACACATGAATGGTAACGGTCCTGGCTGTATCTGAGGGAACACTCTGTGTAGCTCAGAATACATGAACAGATTACACAACCAGGCACTTTTGTGGACTTTTTCCCATAATTCAACATTTAGGTATACTGTTAACGCTACAATTGGTGGTGTATCCCAGATGCTCTCAAATTGGAAATGCACGATAGATGATAAAACACGTCTTCTCTACAAAGCAGATGGGCTGAACTTCATGGCACATTTAGGAGTTTTCAAAGTTAATTGAATGATATGAAGGAGAAGGACATCAGAAGATGATGGAAGCGCAGTAGGTGTCCACAGATCCCAAGTTGATTCCTGTTGAAGAGAATTCATGAGACGTAATGGCTCTAGTCTTCGAATTCTGTTAGGCCAACGGTGTTCAGGCACTGTACAGTGCAATGATCAAAAGAACCTACCGCCAGGAGGGTTTCTAGAGAATTTGTTGTCTTGTGTGTGTCATGCCAGCGGGAATACATCTAGTTTACCACTTTGTTAAGCCTGCAGAACCCAATTATCAGCCATTTGATGAGGAACTGGCACATTTGTTTTTTAAGGGAATCAAAGAAGATGAGGCCACAAGCAAGCTGAATGCTCCCTCACCCTTTGCAGTCAGACTCCGGGGCTTTGAAATGGCAAAGTCTGTCTCTAGCTCCCTCTCTTTCTCAATTCAATTTAATATGAATCCTTTAGTGGTATGGTAGGAAATATAGCACATAGCCAAAGCAAGCACAGCTTACAAATCAAAACATCTCAACCATCGAAATGGACATGAAACGCACCATCTGTGCATCTGTCTGTCCAGCTCTGTCTGTCTTTCTCTGCTCTCTTTCTTCTCCCTCCCCCTCTCCCCCTGTCCCTCCTCACACTTATCTTTGGTCCAAGAAGTTCCTTTGTTTACCGCTTTTGAGTTCCCTTTTGTGCCCACCCGTCTTTCATGCTCATCGTCATAGATTCGCATCAATTATTCCAGACAAGTCATTGTTTACAGTGGCCAGACATCAACAAAACATTATTCAGACTCACTGAAGCGTGTCGCAGTGCATTTTATGATTCTCAAATGAGCCCCCCCCCAAATGGAAGTGTTCCTCCCCCAGCCATGGTTTATTGCCTTTGTATGAAGAACTGTCCTTCATTCTTCATCAACTGTCAACCACTTGAAATGCTTCTTCTTCAGTGGTTGTCAAGAGCCTCAGACAAATGCAATGAGAATATTAGCTTGCAGTATTTATGGTTGTTGTGTTCAGAGAATGACCCACTGTAGAGGAAGGGCCCTTGTAGTTGGAAATTGGTTGGCTTTAGTTCCATAAGCGAAATATGTGAAGCTAAATACGTGGATCAAGAATTTTGAATTAGTTCAGTGAATATTCAGTACAGTCGTGACCATAAATTTTGGTAATGACAAATGTTGTGTTTTGCAAAGTTTGCTGGTTCAGTATTTGAGGAAAATGTTTTCACATGTTTCACATGTTTCTATAGAATACAATAAGGCATATTTCATATTTTTTAACCCTTGTGTTATCTTCGGGTCATTCTGACCCATCAGTCATTGTGACCCACCGTCGTATTGCGACAACTTTACCGCATACAAAAACAATGTGAAGCATTTTCTTTTAACCTGATGATATGATATGACTCACTGAAATTATGTTACTAGGCATTTTATGCCAAGGCCCAGCAAGCTTTGCAAACACAAAATGTATGTCGCTCCCAATACTTTTGGCCATGGCTGTACATCTTAAACCCCGATGGATAGCGGTGAGCAAAATTATTGTAAGCCTGCATACATGTATGTAGGCCACTGCATTGTAACCAAAAATACACCAAATTACTTGGCACCTTAAAACAATTGCTCAACAATTACGTCCTTATTGGGTCTTTTCTAATTTTTTCGGGGAGTTGTCTTCCTAACAAAATTAGGAAAGTTGTACTTGTGGTACCAATTAGGGGCTGAGCCATATGCACTCTAATTGCCAGATGCTCGCTCAGGACCCCACAGGGAGTTTCCGGGGGGTGGGGGTGGTTTGGGAAGGGGTGGGGGGGGATATGGGCCATCGGTAGTTCTCCAGAGAACACCCTTGCAATTTTAAACAGTGCATGTGCTCATGCCCAGTCTAGGAATATGAAGCAGCGCAAGTAGGTAATTTACTCTATTTAATCCACTTCCATCGCCATATCTCAGATTATATCAACGGGAAAGGTTCGGCGTGTCTCCAGGATTGTAGTTTAAGTAGGGTGTTGCAGAAGATGCCAAGCATGGACTTTGTATTGTTGGAGTATGAATGCATGAGACACACACAGCGTTGCAGTGGTAAAGAACATCAATGTGGATACCAAGGATTTAATGGGATCATTAGATTTAGTGTGGATGGGTGAGGTGTGCCCAAGCAGAAAATAAGCACCACCAAGTAAATGCCCGTTGGGTTAATGGATTGTGATAATACAAACCTTTTACATTATGTTCAATTGATTTTTAATATGTATTTTTTGCTCTGTGAAACATTGATCCATTAATGGATCTCTCGCGCGCTCTCTCTTTCTATTCTCATGATCACACACGCACACAACAAAATAATAAACTTTTCTCTCTGGCCAAAAGTTTACACCTTGGCAAGGAAAATATCCAACAATATCTCATGTTGGAGGTTGTCAAACCGTTTTCCCATCTTTGGTGGAATCTTACAACCTTCAGAACCTCTTAGAATTGTAGCAAGCAGCTTCCAGCCCACTTACTCCACGGTGTCAAAGAGGCAAGGTCTGCCGGAATGAGAAGTTTTCAAAGATTGACCTTGATTCTGATTGATTTGGGTTGACAACAACAACAAGCCCCTTTCGATAATGAAAAGCCTTCCTTTCCACAAGTACATTTTCACAAGAATATAAGATCTGAAGTAGGGGTGGGCGATATGGCCAAAATCTTCTATCACCGTATGAGTAATTTTATATCACGGTTACGGTATATATCACGGTATGTAGTACGAGCGTTCCGATTGGCTGATGCGCAGTCATGCCATCCGCGTGACCTACTCACAGCTCAATACGGATCCGTAATGCCCTCCAACGAAAATTTCAGATTTTGAGCGAAAGCGATCAGTCTGAGTTTTACTACCCATATCTAACTTCGGTTTCGGCGTATCAACGTCGTTAAAGCTCGGTCGATACGTTAAAGCCTCAGTTTGATATTTCCTGGCATGACCTCACTCTCAGTTAGTAAGTAGTTAGCCTTCACTAGTCATCCTAGATCAAGAATGCTAGCAACGCCACCAGTGTAATTTTACAACAATAATTTTACAGCACGAGACATAAAACTTGAACAACAAATCGAATTGGTTACCTGCAGAATGGGTCATCAAATATATAATTAATTAGCATCGGCATGAATGTGGTCCACTTAGACAAAATACATTCCACATCGAAAATTCCGTCAGACCAACGCAAATGTGTTTCAAGGTCAAACGAAAATAGCAAATCAAATAAAAGTTAAACTACAATTCTAAATATCGCAAGAATGCGATTTATATGATGGCTTATATACAACACAACAACCAGACATTTAATTGACACGTGTAATACAAAAATATCACAAATTTGTAAAGACTGGATGCGAGCCCTTTTTGCCCAACCTACCTGCTGCAGTTATTGTCTTCTCTGCTGCAGGGCAACAACAACATGCAACTACTGTGTGAATTTGTTTTTAAAATAAGAGTATACATTTGTTATATGAATATATCTAATGTGAGTAGGGAAGTGGGGGGTTATGACATATATGCTTAATAAGAATGTATGAAATACATAATTTAAACCAATAAAAAAAATAAAAAAGTCTTCTACATAATGGCAGTCAACTTAAGTTTGCTTCCAGTGTGTTCCAACAGGAATTTGGGGGTTGCACTTCAGATTCCATTGGTGGCTGTGAGCTTCTTTTTTTTTTTAATTCCATACTGCTTATTGTCCATACAAATTGAATTTGTTGTTGCGACAATGCAAATGGATCTTCCTCTGAAGCCTTCAGACAGACTGTGAAGCAGATGGAGATAAACAAAGAGGGGGTCACCTTCAAGCAACAGACACTTTGAAATCTTTCATCATACCCTCTGTTGATCTCTCTCATGTGGAAATATGCTAACTAAAGAGAACTAGATTGTAACTAGCCTTTATGTCTCTCTCTTTAGCTCTCTGCAATGATTCAGAGGAAATTTCACTAACCCACCTTTTCATAGGCACAATTTGAATTCAAGCCATGCCTTACAAAAACATCACCCATAATAGCTTTGTTTTGACAGGTTTCAGTGGATTTATTTTTCATTTCTTTGTTTCCTCAGTGGCTGGTTGGATGTATGTGATAGGATGAGGAACAAAGTGGAAAGTTTTCAACTAAAGTTTCTTTCGTGTCTTTAGCCTAGCATTGACTAGAGACTATAATGGAGTTAGTGCCGTGGGTGAGTGATCTTTTCTTTATCTGCTTACAGTAAACAAGTGCAGAACTTTGTAGAAGTACAGATGTCCACTCAGAGACACATGGAGGGAGTGTCTTCTAAATCAATAAAGTCCTGCCATGATAAGGGGGTAACTCTATCATCAATATTGTATGCAGGCTCTTCCCGACAGTGTCAACACTGACCCCATGGAGAATGAACCAGTCTTTGATATCTTTCACGAGCCCCCTGATAATATATGTTCCCATAATACTACCTTTGCCTCTCCTGGGTGCAGATAACGGCTTTCGGGAATTTAATATGCTGGTCTATTCAGTGTCTGGACAGGAAGGATGAAATGTGTGACATTAAAATACACACTGGATAATCCCAGATCAGCATCACTTGTTTTTCCCACAGACTTTTTAGGTGCAAGCTCCTCTAACTGACAGCAGGCATCAGCGTGACACACATCCACATGCTCAATGGGCTCCACCATAATCCACCATTACTCTGTCTAACCCTCTGCTCATAGTCTACCCCAGGCCCCGTGCTCTCCCAACCTTCACGGACACAAACTCAGACATATGCACACACAATATGAAGATTGTAAAGGGACATTATAGCCGTGCAGAATGTACAGTCATGGCCATAAGTTTTGGCAATGACAAATGTTGTGTTTTGACAAGGTTGGTGGTTCAGTATTTGAGGATAAAAAAACAAACATGTTTCACATGTTTCTACAGAATACAATAAGGCATATTTTTTCAAGCTTTTTTGGGGCGAAAATGTTCAATATATGCAAATAGTACGGTTGCCCACGGGTGCACACCACAGCAACATTAGCGAAGCAAACAAAAGTTGAAAACACAACAACATTAACACACAACACAACGACATTAACAAAAACGAAATATTTATAAAAACGCTACATTTCAAAAAACAATCTACTACTTACAACACAACAGCATTGGTTCACACCACCAACATCAGCCGAGAACACAACAGCATTAGCCAAGAACACCGCAGCATTAGCCGAGAACACCGCAGCATTAGCACAAAACACAACATTTGCAGAAACGCTGCATTTCAAGTTCACACCAAATCGTTCTCCAGACCACTAGGGGCAGTGCAAAGTGGAATTAGTTGGGTTCTCACCAGGGTTGCCAGGTCTGTGTGACAAAACCAGCCCAATGGCCAATCAAAACCAGCCCATTATCAGAACTCAAAATATGCCCCAGCCAAACCATATACACTGCTTTTAAAGTCCAACAGCATTGCTATCATTGCCAAATGTATTGTAATATCTACAAAGTAACAGCAAATGTTTAGTATGCCAGCATTAAAAGCAGTTTTCAGGAGGTTTTCTCCGGAGACTGAGAGCATTAGGCACGTGTGCACACACAAAGTGCTTGTGTGTATGTGGGCTTGTCCCATGTCAATGTGTGTACGTGCTGATCTGGAGTCAGTTTGGTAGGATTTGGGTATAAATAAATGATTGCATTTAAAATATGGATTTTTATTTAAAGATATTCATGCAATTTACATGCAAAATAGGTCTACCCGAACCAGCGGACAAAAAATTCAACCCGCGGCAACACTTCAAAAGTAGCCCAATTCCGCGGGAAAACCGCAGACACTGGGTAAAACACCAAAAACACCCCACTGTGCATGTACTGCCCCTAGTGGTCTGGAGAACGATTTGGCGTGAACTTGAAATGCAGCGTTTCTGCAAATGTTGTTGTGTTTTGTGCTAATGCTGCGGTGTTCTCGGCTAATGCTGCGGTGTTCTCGGCTAATGCTGTTGTGTTTTCGGTTAATGCTGTTGTGTTCTCGGCTGATGTTGGTGGTGTGAACTAATGCTGTTGTGTTGTAAGTAGTAGATTGTTTTTTGAAATGTAGCGTTTTTATAAATGTTTCGTTTTTGTTAATGTCGTTGTGTTGTGTGTTAATGTTGTTGTGTTTTCAACTTTTGTTTGCTTCGCTAATGTTGCTGTGAAATAGTCCCCTCTTTTACAGCAGTCAATCTGCTCTTAAAATCCAATCAGAATGATAGTGATTTCACCTGGCTATAACTAGTTCACACTTTCCCCTGTGCTGATGATATGACTTACTGAAATTATGTTAGCAGTCATTTTATGCCAAGGCCCAGCAAGCTTTGCAAACACAAAATGTATGTCGCTACCAATACTTTTGGACACGGCTGTAGGCCAGCCATTGTTTGCCGCCACCCTTTTTACATTACTAATTAAGTCTAATTACAGTGACGTTAAGGCTAGTGAATGCATAGCAATTACAAAATCCTTATTCTCATGGCCGCGCATCGGGACAGTTGCATAGGCTCAGTCGAGGAAACAGAAAGTTTAGTAGAGGAAAGTTAGACACGGTCGGGAAATGAACGAATCCTTTCGACTTCCTCTACCAATACGCCTTTACACGTGAAAAACGATCCACAGACTCGTACCCGGATTCACGGTCGGCAGATGAACGAATCTTTAACCCGGGCTCATGGTAGGCAGAGGAATGAATCTTTAACCCGAAGACACAGTCGGAAGGGGAACGATTCCTTAGTTCGGGTACGAGTCTTTGGATAATTCTTCACGTGACCTGCATAGGCTCACCCCTGGTAGAGGAAACCGAAACCTAAGAAACCACGACTGTGTGTTCGGATCCGAGTCTTTGGATCATTTTTCACATTATCTGAATACACACGCTCCGAAAAGAAAACAGAAAGGATTTGTTTTTGTCATTCACTTTCGCGTGACTGCTAGGTTTAGCAGTAAGACGTGAATGATATTCGTTCTTTGATTACAGGTTATGTCAATCTTTGATTTGATTACAGGTTTAGTTATTTTGGTCATTTGTGCAACTTTTGTTTAACTTTACTTACAGTTCAGTACAGTGTAATTGTGTGGCATGATAATTAAATGCTAGTGTGATCATGAATAATTTCATATCATACAAAGTGTCATGATGCTTTGTATTTTACGCCCCCCCCCCCCCGTTGAAATGAACGAATGACTCATAAAAAGATTTGTTCCTTTTAATGAACGAGATTCAAAGAACCGAGTCCGTAAAATGATCCGAAGTTGTTGAAGTTTAAAACTATTGTATCTGCCCAGAGCCACTCTGATCTGCCATAACCAATCGCTAGCGTTCGCCTTAGCCAACTCCTTCACCACGGAGGGCCACAACATCATGACCACCAACAAAACTCAGCAAGGATTGTTCTTGCTCCGGCTTTAACTTATGGATATTCGGCAGCGTTGCCACAACCGCAGAATAGCTTCGCTCGCATCTTTCTCCGCTGCCATTACTGAACTACTTCTCAAACTATAGTGCACGACATCAACATCATCGATCTCAGCCACTCCCTCTGTTCACTGATTGGACCTACAAAAAAATTGTTTCTGAAAACCGACTGATGCACTGAAATCCCAGACCTAGTACAGAAGCAAAATCCAAATTGAGCGGAAGTACGTAGGAGGGCAGGGCCAGGCTACCACCCCTCGCCCCTCGGCTTGAAGCAACGGCCCCGGTGGATGTAGGTGGTATAGCATTTCGTGTTTGACTTCCGACTCTTCCGGTCGTTTTTATTCTATTAACTCCAGTCAACATTTACAAAACTATCTCCCCCAATAATTTTTGTTCGATTCTCGAACCTGGCTCATACTACTAGCTTTTTCATAGAATAATTTTTCCTGATTTTTGCTAAGTTTGAAACCAATCCGAAATGGGTAAACTAGCACCCCATTTATTTGCTTACGTCAATAAAAGTTGCCTGCAAATGTGCTCGCGGATACTAACAGGGCACAAGTACAAAAGTTCACATTGGCCGATAGCCGATTTACCTGGAGCTGAAAGAAATGGCTTGAGTTGCCTGCCCTGTTGTAGCAAGTTTAGCAAATGGTTGTCACACATACATGAAATGTTGTTAATATAGTTTATTCCCGTCATTTTAAAATAGATTTGATTTTTCGTAAAAACGTTCATGACATGATGGCAAATATTATATTATGTTAAGCGTGAGCATAGATTGTTGACATGTCTATCTGGAGCAAAGACGAAGATTAATAGTACTTTAACTGATAACCACAATAGGAAATGATATATATATTTAAATAATATTAGTCTTGCCTTCAGAAGCTTTTGTTAAACACACTCATTATTCTTTTTTTGATCATGTCAAAGCCAGACTGCTTTTGTGGGACAATGAAGGTCCTCAGTGACTCTATGTTTCACCCCCACTTATATCTGATGGAAACGTCTTGTATATAGTTCTGTTAATATGCCCCTTTCAAAGGCACGTTCAATAAAGTAGATTATATTTTAGACACACTTCTCAATTTATTACATTATTACCGAGTCTTGTTAGATCACGTTATATCCATTAATAGGCGCTTGGGTTAGGGTTATAAAACACAAGCCACATTTCTACACTGATGTTAAATTGAAGGCAGTGTGATTTTCGTGGCATTTCGTTTGAATATAAAGTTGACAGTAAGCTATGGTAAGTCTGCATTATGGAAGATTTCTGTTACAAAAATAACTATTAAGCTTTCTTTGCCTGGCGAGAACAACGACGGAGCTAAGTGTTCATGTTAACAGTTTATTTAATCCGATACAATGCGTTGGAAATCATACTCAAATCACGAAGAAAAAAAACAACATATGTGATGAGTTCCATCTAGAATAGCCCTATATTTAGCCCTATAGCCTATTTCTAAAAAACAAGTGAAAGGAATACTATACAGTGACAGCATACATTTCCGTATAGTTTGCATCATGTCTCTGATTCTTATCGCACTTATACCCCATTCTGCCACTGCAATGCCTTAGCTCACACGCTCGCAACCGTATAAATCTATGCTCGTGACTGGTTGTCGCAAAGTATGACGTGTACAGCTAGTTGCAAGCGTGCACGAGGTCTCGGAGCTAGGGAAAAAAAGAGCCACTGTTTAAAGCTAGACCGGAAGAGTCGGAAGTGGAAAGATGGCGTGGTCCAGTTTCGTACTCTCGCTTGCCTCACTGCACCACTGAGCACTTTTCATAGAAATGAATGGGGACGCCATCTTGGAAGACAAAAGTTGCTTCCTCTAGTTATATTAACTCTATGGTGTATACTCGTGCATTGCTCTTGGTACCCAGAATGCCCTGCGGCAAGCTGAAAAGCTACTAAGTTAAGGGCATTAGCTTAGTTAAATAAGCATTGTTTGGAGTTCTATAGTTGTGTTCGTTCTGTTTTGAAATGTGTAATTCTATGGTCTTTAGATAATTTGAGTGTTCACCCTGATTGGGAATGTTGTCTAGTTAGATGGCAAGTAATCAATTGTGAGAAGTGGTCCCCGCAACGGTAACGTTTCCTTTCAAAGTGCGTCTTATATTCCACAAAGTGCTCATTCTGGGGGGGTGTGCCTTATACACGATGCGGCTTATTTTCCGAAAAATAGGGTAATCAGATAGACGAGAGATCTGTTCCCAATTTAGCCTAACATTGTGTTTACATCTGTGTTAGCTAGTAGGTATAATAAATAATACCTGCACTGTGTACTAGCTTGTACACTGACATTCTAAAATTATACATCAAAAGGGTTTCTTATCACACAGATTTAATTTGGTCTTGTTTAGGCCAATTCCAAAACTTTTCTTTGCTATTAGTTAACATAATATATATGAACATAAATATTATACTGTAAATTTGTAATGTGATTGGGCACCAAGTTATTTATATTTTTTAAGTCCTTTTCTGCTTGATTGCTGCTACCTGTCAAGTCAAATTGCAGTGTTTTTTGGGGTGTTTAAATTCACTTTGTTTTGTAAATAAACTATGCACTGTGTTATTTCTGTAACACAGAAATTCTGCATTTGTGAGCACTGAGTGTGTGAGTGAGAGACACTGTCTCTCTCACTCTTGTGAACACTCTCTCACTCACACACTCAGTGCTCACAAATGCACAGCTGTCACAGTGTACAAACATTAGTCACCAGTTACAAATTAAGAGCTTTTTCACGGAGGTCATTGGCTCCAGCTGTTACTTCTGCTTCTTCTGTGACAGGCTACTTGTGAGGGTGGAATATGGCACCATGTCAAACTTGATTAGAGAGGCTAATCACATCTCTCATCGGCCAACCGTTTGATATCACAAACTAAAAACCTTAACATTGAGTAATATTGTTAGCACTGACTGGCACCCAGTGGTGAGAGCTTGGCTAATGCTGGCCGTAAATGCATTGACTGATCCCAGTCACTTTGTACAGCATATCGATTTCTACAAGTTCCAAATCATTATGACACGTTTGTTTGAAAATGGGGGAGAGGGGTGCATTTTGTCTTGCATTGTGAAATTATTACAGTAAATTGCAATGTGTTCATTTTATCAAGATCAAGAAATAGATTGACGGGAAGAATTTACTCAAATTTTCCTCTTTTTAATTGATCATTATGATCGTTTTTGAAATTAGCTTTTAAAGCTTGCCAAGTGCACATGCCGAAAATATCGGTGTCAGCAAAGAGCAACAGACTTAACTTAAGGAAAGAATGATGACAGGTTTTCTTTTAATGGGAGTCAAGGATATTCGTGTACTACTTAGTCTTCAGGAATAAGTACAGTAGGGAAACCCAACATGGGAAAACATTAGCTCTCAGGAGCCAGTCTTGTCATGTGAAATAAGTGCGCAAGCGAAGAGAATATTGCATGTAAATCACTTTAAGTTCATCACAACAACAATTTTTCCCTTGACTTATTTATTTATATTTCCCTTAAAAGCACATGAAAGGTAAGCCCCCCCTATACCATCCCTGCACTATGCCAGTACCACATACAGTATACAGATAACCAGTCAGGGGGAAAACAGAAGTTGAAAACAAGGTCTTGGAAGTTGTTACAACTACCAACCATTTAAATGTTGGTACCGCAACCAGCCTCGCTACAAGGTAACAATATCTTGTAAAAAACAAACAAACATTGATTTCGACTCTCTTCCCGACGACTGAACCACTCTAACTTGAGAAGAACGTCTAGCGCCAGGTGGCTCTCTTAAACGTAATTTGAATAGAGGCGGGGTGTCTCCCCTCCCCTGTTTTCCTGCAGTCTGTCGAGTTGTCATGTTCCATCGGGTGGCTGCGACTTCATCATTAACGTGACAGCTTTATTGCAGCCATCTCTGCCATTACTCTCTCTGCCAATGTTTCTGCTGAAAGGGAATGATATTAAGGCCCTTCAATCCCTGTGATGCCATTACCTGCAGAGTGTTTACTCCTAGGCACCTCACACTGCCTCAGGGCTTCCACACTGGCGTCCTCGCTGGCACTTCTGAATACTGCATGGGGGCCATTAGAAGGCCAGGGGCAGCATCCCCTCCACCCCTCCACCTTACTAGGTCACAAGTCTATTTTAAGGACCTACTATAGTAAATCTGTGTTGGTCTATCTTCTGGTCTATTCTCATTTTATTATTTTTTTTATCTTCATTTTGACATTTTTGAGTGGATTTATGGAAGGATCCTATGTACTTATTTGCCACATAGCCTGATTTGATGAGTTTAGCAGTGTATCCCCCTTCATGGTGCTAGAATGCACAGCATGAAGGGACAAAGGAAAATAACAAGCAACTACTGAAAAGAAATAATGATGGTTATCAGCAGAAGCTGCTGGGATCCCCCCCTCCCGTTCTGCGAATTTGTGTACACAGTTGCACAAATGTGTGTGTGCGAGTGCGAACACACCTTTCATGTGAGGCCATTTTTGTTTCGTTTTGGTGTGTATGTGTGCGTATTGCCATATGATATGCAATGGGGGGAAAACCTCCATTAGACCAGGGCAGGAACATGGAGGTCCAATCTTGTATTGATTACCAGGGAAGAATTGATAGCCAGCACCACTACACTCTGAAACTCAATCCACTGACTCAAGCTATTAGGCTTTCTTTCTCTGTATTCAGTCCTCCCCACTCTCTGGTCCCGCTCATTGCTGGCCCTGCTCATTGCTGGCCCTGCTTTCTCTGCATAATTCAGCATGTGGGCCTCCATGCCTTCCAGCTAATTTACTTTTATGTATTTTCAGTCCTTTTTATGATGCATCCGGATGCCGCCTCATGGTCGTGGCCTTAAGATGTCTCCCAGCCTTTATGTCTCTGCCTTTGTTGACCATTTCTCATGAGAAAGACAATGCACAAATGGGAATTAAGGAGGTCTTATTTGGTCTTGAGGGAATGTGGTGGTTTCGGAGTTAGTGTTTGTCTGCAGGAACCTTGGTTGTCTCATAATTGAAGATGAGAGTCTTGTTGGTAAGCCTTTGTAAACTGAAGTAAAGATTTCAGTAAAGATTTAATATAATGCTAACCATTAGTTATTCTGGGTGAGGTAAAGTTATATAATTAGGTGGACAAGCACATGCCTGACTAAAAACATTCAAGATGCTATGTAAGCCAGACTTGTAGATTCCAACTCTTTTTAGGAAGAGAAAAGGTTTATCTAGTACCAAGTATTATAGCATGTCTGTAACAAGCCCAGAACATTCCTTTGAATTCTTAAACTGATTTACCAATGCAATGTCTTACTTTCAGACATAAGACACACACACACACCTTTCCAGAAACAAAAGGTCAAGCGGAGTATTCTCCACAAACAAATCCCAGAATACCTGACCTCCAGAGAGCTCCCATGTTTGTGTGAGTAATAGCTCAGTAGAAAAGAAATACAGCCTGATATTTAAAACTGCTGTCAAGAACGTTACCTTTCAGGCAAGAATCTTTTTTTGGGGAAAAAGTAAAGTACCCCCAAAAACAAGAACGTTTTTGGGGGTACTTTTCCCCCCCAAGCTACTCTGGCAATCAGGTGCAGGTGCTTGGCTGCTAGTGGTTCTCTCTTCACGCTTCTTTCCCGTGAGAACCATGCCACAGACGTGGGGCGAACTGATTGGAGTTTCCAAGTAGAATTACATTTCCAATTGAAGAGGCAGATGACACTAATATCACACTTGGCTTGGTACCTCTTAAGCACTTGCAAAGATGGACAAAGAGAGAGATCTTGTGGGAGAGGCAGCCAATCTGTTAGCCTCTGTTCATCATTCTCCTTTTACGGCCATCTCCCTGGCCGTAGATGGAGAACTCACCAGCTCACTCACTCACCCGCTCATTTGCTCACTCACCTGCTTGCTCACTCACTCACACTCTGTCTCTTTCTATTTCTATCTCTTTCTGGTCCTCCCTTGGTCTCTGGCCCCAATCCTTTTGGCTGTTTGACACAGAAGAGAATGATCAGAACAGGGTTAGGTATTACTGCTCGCAATAGGAAGGGACTTAGATCTGTTTGTTTTCCTTCCTTAATCCATCAGTCCATCTGTCTGTGATGTGCAAATGCAGAGCTCTATGCCTTTGAGGGTTCTAAGGCTCCCCCCTCCCCTTAGAACCCGGGGGGTGGTAACACTCCTCCCATTTCTTTTTTAGCCCCCTAATTAATGTATTTATGTATTGATAATTAATAATGTATCAAGGATATTGCGGTATACGTTTTTGTCTGGGTGTCAAACACTAGGATACTTTGATCGAAATTTAGTGTGTGCAACTTTGACTGGTGGTTACTGAAGCATTTAATCATATTAAGCTGGACCATTATGAACGTGTCATGTGGGTTCTCGACAACACCTTGGCTTATTAGTTTGTGTCATCTTTACTTGGGTTCATCAAGATAATGAAAGACAGAGACTTTCAGTCGGTCCACTGTGTTTTTAGCGGCTAGAACAGGGGTGGGGGAACTTTTTCCCATCAAGGGCCATTTCAGTCTTCATAACATCCTTCAAGGGCCACAATAAAGTATTGAAGCAGGTGGGGGGGGGGGGGGGGGGGGGAGGAGTCAGTGTGCATGTAGACTCTCAACTAGCAACATTTATCAAATATACCACCGCTGCTTGACTGATATGCAGAGTACTTGTACGCTGGTGCTCATTGCCAACCTCGATACAAAAAAAGAATATTCAAATAAAGTTGTCTTACTCTTAATTTATTCTTATTGTATTCATTTATTTATAAACCCTATCCCACCTTTCCCATGCATACCATATACAGTATATTATGCTAATCTCTGTAATGCGATGGCTGGAACAGGTTCTCTTTGACTTTGGCGTGGTGTCCGATGGTAGAGTTGCTGAGGTTATTCGCAGCCGTTTTTGCTTGTGTCCCCACAAACTAGGCACACTGGTTTTTCACTTCATTAAAAAAATGGAAATGTCCATTTCTCTTGGAAAGCAAGACATTACCTATCTAGATTTATTTTTTGGACAGTCACCATAATGCATGTCGTTGATAAGTCTACACATAACCGGCAAACTGCTATGTGCGTGTTGCGATCACCCTGACCGTGACCTGGACACCTGATTCTACAATTTTATATTATTTCCTTTTATCATAGCAAAAACATATTGCTGTCTAGATAACAACAAAAAAAAGGAATTGGCTCGCAGACCGGATCAAGCTGTCTTAAGGGCCGCATATGGCCCAGAGGCCGGACACTCCCCTCCCCTGGGCTAGAACATCAGCCTTGGTCCCATTCAACTGTGACTACCTTACATTCCCAGATTGCTTGGTTTCACACATCAATGAACAAGCATCTTGGAATCAGACAGAAAATGGCCGGAACGCCACCTGCCATTTTGTCAACATTGGGTGAAAACAATTTGGCATGACCACAGACAATTCACAAAATGCAGGACCGCCAAATGTTCTGTGTGTATCAGTATTCGTTGGGACATAACATCAGTGCCCACTACCCAGTCAGAGATGGAAGGTACAGTACTTGACTGTGACCTGAATGCCTGAGAAACAACATGCTTTTACAGCAGCTCAGCGTATCTTTCTGGAACTGGACCATTGTATGGATTACATAGATGTAACTACCCTGAGAGAGAGGGAGAGACATAAGTGTGTCACCAACCCCTCTTACCCAGATTATACCACAATGGCCAGAGGATGGAGTTGTGGGAGAAGGGGGGCATATGCAGATCAACCCCAGTCTTTCAAGGTCACTGTGAACTCTGCAGTTATGATCGGTGCCATCTTCTTTGTCGGGAACACTAGTCGTTCACCTCCACCCTCTACCCCCCCCCCCCACACCTTATTATAAATTCACCAGGATTTGATTTCCATACCCCAGAGCATACAGGGTTTCCAAAAGCTCTGGCCAACAAAGCATCTTCTCCACAGGTCCCTGAGTGCCCCAGTCAGCTTGTCTGAAATTGGACTCGCATGAGGGACCCAGGGTATGGAACCCTCTCCAAAGCTTCAGTCAAGGCTGCTGAATTAAACATGAATTAAACATTTTGGATCCTGCTTTTCCAATAAAAAAATTATATAAAATTTGAGAGGGAGGGGCTAAATGGTGTCATAATGGCCAATGTGAAATGTTTTGGTATGACATTTATTTGGCAGGGGTAGTTTTCTTGGCACAGACATTATCACCTCTAAGATTAGTCGTGGGACTTTGAAAGGCTTTTTATGCTAAATTTTTCAAAACAACTGCCAAAAGTTAAGAAAAGAATAAGGAAACTTTTAAAAAGGAGCCAGATACCAATGCAGGGACCCCTTGATATCACCCTCACCCACCTATACTTCAGAAGATGGGATTTGAACGGGGTGCGATCAAAAAAAACTCTACCTTCTCACTTTGTCATCCTTTTGTGATAGCCTGTGGGAGAGTCCCGTTTGTCACCAGAACTCTTCCTTTTTCATTTCCTCTGCCACCACCCCTTTTGACAAGCCAGCTTTTAGAGTAGTTGTCGTAGTTCCTCGTGCAGTGCATCACTGGGATCTCTCCATTGATCCCCATATCAGTGCAGGCAATGAAAAAGAGAACCAGTCAGACAGAGAGACAGGCAGGCAATCAGGAGGCATAGCGGAGAGGCTTATCCTGTGAACAGATTAGCTAGTTGAGTCCAGGTTGAACTGAGAGAGAGGGAGAGGATGTTGAGCTGGCAACATGGAGTAGGGTGCCTCGTTGGTTGAGTGGTGCAGGTGCCAATTACCACTCTTTGCCCTGGTTCCGTGAGACTTGTAAGTGTTGGGAGCTGGAAACAGAGATGAGAGGGAGAGAAATGGAAGGAACACCTCTTCCGAAGCCACCTTCGACCTCCTTACAGAGCTTTGCGGTGCGATCAATGCAGGTACACATTCAAAGCGTGCCACTCAAAGGGATCTTACTAAAATAAATAAATAAAATTCCCTTTTTTCATGGTCTTGACTTTGATGGAGGTTTCTACCCATCACTTTCATTCATTTTCACCTTCAGCAAAGAACCAGGGGCAAACAACTTTTGTCACTATCTTGAATGCAAGCTTTTTATTGAGCCTGATTTCTAGACTTTATTTGAGTGATAGTACAAACTGCCACAACATGCAAGGTTTTTGGTTTTGTCGTGTATCAGGCTTATTAATATGGACCTGTAACATAGCTCTTTGTTATAAATGTCTAGACTAGTTTTGTCAGGCTTTGTAACGGAACTAATGGCAAAACATGAGTCAGAGAGAGAGAGGAAATAAAAAATGGAGGGCATCAATTCATTATTGAATATAATTAAGGTAGACACAATTTAACAAAGTCATAACAACATATAATCAAGGACTGATTACACTTTAATTTAAATTTGTATGGAATGCTGCTGTTTCCCAGGGACAGGGCTGTCTTGTGTTTACTACAGTTAACACTGTCTTGTTTTTGACATTCAAAATGATCGGATGCTTGACAATAAAATGATCAAAAGCAGCATTCAATATATATTAGGCCACACACATAATTATCCTCAGGCACTCAAATACAGTGGACACAGGGCATTCATTGGTAAAGGAAGTCAAATTCTTAGGTAATTACAATTTTACAAGTGCCCAAAGTGGATTAGGATCATCCCACTCTAGTGTGATATGGACTGACTTGCTGTTAACCTCAGTCTCTACCTTGATGTTGATTGAAGCAGGTGTGTCTATCCATGGCTGACCGGATGGCTGTTAGCATCGCTCCAGGGTTCAGGCAGGGAGGGCTGTTTCCAGGTCACGATCGCTGCAGAGCACAAAGTTATTTGGTTAGTCGAATGCAAAGATTTAGAAACTGACATATTCCAATGATGGTGAGTTGGTGACATGGCTCATGTTATCTTTTTCTTATCTAGACTAGAGGCGTCTGTATGTGAGGTAAGCCGGGGGTTCGCCTTCCCATCACGGAGATTGTTTTGCCATCATCTCACTGGTGTTTTTGCTGTTTAGAAAATCTTGTCACACTTTGCATAAACACTGCCTCATGGTTATGCTACAGGTCTATTTGAACCGTGGTTTGGGGGCCTTAGGTTTATTAAGGTTTACTTAGTTTTGCACAGCACCTTGTTGACTCCAACATGTTTTTTGTTGTTGTATCCAGTCCATTTTGAAACAGAAGTAATTTGCAACACACAGTCCAGCAGGATTCTTGCTAAGGGAAATCCAGATGAGGTCAATCCTCATGGGAACCCCTGTTCTGCCATGAGGCAGTTCCTAATCAGATGTTCACCAGCTGCCTGCCGGCCGCTGTCCGACAGAGGGGGCGCGAGGCAGGTGCAGCAGCCTCACACTCAGAAGCACCCATAGCCCCCCCTCCCTCACCCCGGCTAATCTTTTTTGTGAGTGATTAGCAATATCCCGGTCACTCCATCCCGGGGAAATGAAGGGGTGTGGCTGGTGGTGGAGAGGCGGAGAGCAAGGACAATGCAGCCTCACTAACTATGCTGTCTAATTTCATTACTTTCACATGCTAGCGCCGCAGCAGTGTGTGTGTGAGAGTGAATCCAGGCATGGTGGGCTACAGATAGGATGGGGGGGGGGGGACTGCAAGAGGAGGCGTGTGGTCGATTTCTAAGTAGATAGAGGTTAGACAGGTGCAGCACTGCACCGCTCGATAAAAACATATCAGGGTCGCCTGTTTACGAAAATAACGTGGAGGTTTTTCGAGGGGTTCAAATGAGATTTATTTGCCAGCAGGAAGTGACACGCATGCTATTTGTGGGTTCATACGGATTTAGAGAACACCCTAAATCCATCCAACAAACAAAAACAAGAGCAAGAAAGAGTTAAAGAGAATGAGTTTGAAAGAGGGACAAGGGGCAGCATATGGGAGTGAGGTTGATAGGACAATGGAGATGGAGAGAGCGCTGCTTGGATAGAGACAGAGAGGGGGTTGGAGAGAGATGAGGTGAGAGCACCAGGATGAAGACAGGGATTGATGGAAACTTAGTGGGTTTAAAGAGTTTTATTGTTTCAACCGTAGCCCATATCATCCCTTTATCGCATATTTCACCGGCGCAATATGTTGATGCAATAAAGAGTTGGGCCCTCTCAACACACTCGTATCTCCAAAGTAGTTGATGTGGGAGGTAGATTTTGGCCACTGACACACTGAGATGCTATTTGTCTTTTTGTATTGGTTAGTGGACAAAGAACAATAACATTGGCACTGACTTCAGTACAAGACTCTCCCTCCTCCTCCTTGAACACTTCTCTTCTTCATGTTTGACAAGATTTACATAGCGACCATAAACAAACCACACCCATGCTTGTGACGCCACACCAATTAATAATTCATACATGCCATAGCCTATAGACTGCGCAAATAATTGCTCAATGTATACTGTCTGCCGTACCCTTTTTGTTATGAAAAATTAATTGTTGTTTTCTCGTTTCTCCTCCCCTGCTCTGCTGGGCTACCGACTGCAGGTAAGACCACAAGTTATTGATGTTAATATTTCTCCTTGTAGTCTGTTGTTTGTGGTTCACTCAGTGTTGTTCAAACTTTTGCACGATTAACTTTTTTGCAAAACAAAGTATGCTTTGCGGACATTTAGAAGGTTCTAGTGGTTTTCACCTTGTTTTTGTGTGCGCTTGTCATTTCGTCATCTCATGCATGTGTGTCTGTGTAACATCTCTGTGTCCACAACACGAGTGTCGGTCTGCATCCTCAACGATGGCATGATTCGCTGTGATCCCATGCGACCGGCAAAGCCTAATGCGATTATAGAACGATGATTGATCGGGATGAGGCTGCAGCAGGTGTCAACCGAGGGTTGATTGAAGCATGAATGATTGCTGCTCTGATCACATTTATGATTCTGCCCCCTCCCCTACCAGGCATCTCCCCCCCACCCCCACCCCTTACCCTTATGGTTTTTATCCTAGCAATTAGCACTTTTAATGGTCTGTCAATTAACAGACCACCATTTTCCCCAAAAATCATCCAAGCACACGTATGATTCCACAGTATGTATTGAAGTGTTAGGTGGGAGGGAGTGTTAGGGAGTTGCCAGTTCGAGTCCCAGCTGTGCCAAATGACGTTGTGTCCTTGGGCAAGGCACTTCACCCTACTTGCCTCGGGGGGAATGTCCCTGTACTTACTGTAAGTCGCTCTGGATAAGAGCGTCTGCTAAATGACTAAATGTAAATGTAAGTGTTCCGGAACAAAATGTCATTCTCAGTGGCCTAACATAACATAGTGACATAACATCCGCGAAACATTACCCAAACGATACAGGAAGACATCACGTTCCCTGTCAGGCAATGAGCACAATACCTAAAAGAATGAGCATCTGACGCCTTTTTTCTCTCTCTCCCCTCATCAGCGAGAGCTGGCATTTGTGAGTTTAATGATGTATGATCACGTTAGCTTTTGCGAATTAGGCATGCAGGCCACAGCTCTCTGTCACCATTGTTTGGAAACAATGGCTTTACCGCTACTGACTGCAGGTCCTTATTTGTATGTCAGTCAGTTGAAGATGAGGAGGGGGACTATCCACTCAAGGACTCAGCCTCCCAACAGCTTCAGTCATCCAGTTGACAGGTGGCTAAAACCGTCATCTAAGCCTGATTTCCTTGCTGATAAGTGGCAGCTGGCGTAGCGTCCTCCCGTTGTCTACCTTCTCAGCCTGCGTGCTTCTGGGACTTCTCGGTCCTGCAGGCAGAGGAAATGGCTAAAGCGTGGCGGTCCCTGTGGATAGCCGGCCAAGAAAGAGCGGCTGTCTAAATTCTCCACAGATTTGTATTTTTCCCGGATTTTGTTTTTTCCCCCCCTTCTAAGTAAATGAGAAAAACACACATTATAACACATCAACTACTGTCATTGAAATAGTGTCCATGAGCCATGTAGTCCTTGAGAATATGTTTGTAAATCCACATAAGAAAGTTCTTCCTTATAAATCCTTTGTCTGATACTGTGGGCCGTGTGGCCTCTGTTTCTGACCCCATGCTGGGCCAGAAGCTTTGAAGCTTCTCCTCTGGGAGAAGGACAAAAGGGGAAAACCCTCTCCTTGTCGGGGGTAGGAGAAGGTGTGATGGTACCGTGCTTTGTCTGTGGACTGTGCTACATATCATAACATCACACTAATAAGATGTTGGGTAAAAAAAGTCTGCCTTGGTCCAAGATGACAGTGGCAGTTTGCTATCTGTTACATCAAATTCATTATCTTTATAGATGGATTTGACAGGGCAGAAAGCAGTAGGATTTTCAGCATGCACATCAAAGTATTCCTGTTTCGGTGATACGTACTTAATATAACTTCAGCGATATGTCTGATGATCCTATACTTGAAGATGACAGAAAAAAGCCCAGATAACTCCACAGGTAAATGAGAAAGCTGTCACCAGACCACTGATTCAGTGTCACTAACTGAAAGAATTCCCTAGAGCCGAAATCTAGAGCCGCCAACTCAATAAGGCAGTGATGAAGCGTTGGTACTGGTCTAATATTAGGCAAAATCTTCTCTACATGGAGCCTCCTTTTTGCCCCAGATCAATCATCAGGGTATTCATTACCCCGCTGCCACTCTACAGAGACAGCACCCTGCCTTTGGTACATCCGCCTTCACCACACTGCACACACACACACGTGTTCATACAGCAGCACACACACACCCTCGCACACAAGCCTTTTCTGTGTTTCAGGCCCATAAATATGACGTCCTTGAGTTTTGGGAGATATTAGCCGTGTATCGGTGAAAGGCGTCAGACATTTATTACAACCCTTGACAGTGAGGACCAGGGGGTATGGAGGCCGGGTGAACACAGCGCGCACTCAGTTCAGGCGTCAATGTCCTCGGGTCATGGGAAGGGCTAGGTAGGGCGGTGGGGAGATCACTGTGGTAAAGAGTGAAAGGAAGAGAAATAGACTGAAGGTAGAAAAAGTAAGGGATTGAGGAGAGGAGGTAATGACTAAATGTAATAGCAAGTGTTTGGGGTAGAGGGAGGGGATGTCATCTCATGAAATAAATGCAGAGAAAATAAATTTGCTGCACACCAAATGTGTCATCTTTTTACACGCCTTGTTAGCATTGATTGAATAGTCAGCATCTCAATGTAAAGTGGGTTTGAGCAGTCAGCGAGTTAAACTGGAAATAAATACTTTCCATTGAATAGATTTGCTTTTTTCTTTACGGCAAGAACTCCCCACAACATAATGTGATGGGCTGGCACACTGACATTGTAAGAGACAGAGTAAGTTTGCGTGAGAGAGATGAAAATAGCCCACGTTATGTTTTGCTTAGAAGTCTTTAGCATTAGTAGATTTTGGAACAAGTCAGGAGCCGTTTGCTGACGCAAGTTATTGACAAGCTCCTTTTCAAGAGACAGCTAATTGGGTGTGCTCAAGCCTTCGGCGAGAGCACAACCTTTGTTCTCTCACATATATATTATTGGGTGTGCTCAAGCCTTCGGCGAGAGCACAACCTTTGTTCTCTCACATATATATTTATTATTATTATTTATTTTTTCCCCACTAAATCTTTGTCAATATTTGGCCTACATAGACAACCTAGGTGTCAAAAGTTTCGTCTTGGTAGCGATTGAGTTGCTTGTATTTTTATTTACGTTCCGTTGCATGGTTTAGGCTGAAGTTAACGGTGGCTAATTTGCTAACCACAGTCACTGACGTTACTAACGTCACTACGTCACTAACGTCACGAAAACACGCGTGACTACCTGTAGCAGAACATTCGTTTCGCATCTGTTAACCTGGGGCATAGCTAGGCTAAATATAGCTTTACTGCAAGGCAGCTGCAGAAACGCCACAAGCAAAGAGGCCAGGGTGATAACTATTTACTCATTTTACTTTGTGATGTGAAACACAATTGTGAAATGTAATGTACAATATTAGCTGATATTATTAAGGAAGTAGGCCCACATCTACTTTCGGAAACGGTAGTCTACTATTTCACTGAAGCATTAGCATGACATTAGCCTCTGTTGCCCGGGCAACACATACTACAGTGGTCTATGATGCATCTGTTTTCAATCGTTAAAATAAACATTCCTCACAAATACATTTTCGTTGTAGGATTTATTATGACATTACATTACAAGTAAACGATTTGTTGGTGAAATTATCATTACCTGTGGTTTCAAACCAGTGTTGCTCACTGCAACGCTGTAGCTTACGCGAAACACTACAAAAACATCTACAGTACACAGCTGTTTAGGAAGTCAAACGGCGACAGAACATGTTCGGCACTCCCCTTACTTAAATCAAAAGTCTTTCAATAGGTGAAACTATCTGACTACTAACCTGAACTTCATTGCCACAGCCTAAACTTTGTCAATCTGTTCATGAAAATAATTAATTTCAGCCTAAACCGTACAACAGAACGTTCAATCGAATTCAACCAGCGCAATCGCTACCAAGACGAACACAGCAGTAGTCTAGTGTACTGTAGTAGAATTTACCGGGGCAGCTTCTCCACACAGGGCTATATCGCATTTTGCGTTGTTACTGACAATGATCGCTACCAGTGAGCTTTTTATGAATGAGCGATTTTCCACTAAATAAATGTCAAGCTTATTTACTTTTTTGGGGGCATATTTTCAGTTAGAAGATGGTACTGTTTGAATCGCGATTCCATCTTCTACTGCCGGTAACGTCGTAGAATAATCTTCAAAGGGGGTTCTTTATTCATGAATGAATGCAATATGAGTAGGCTAAATGCCTGAAAATATCATGAGAAGGGAAAACTTAAAAGGACGTTTAAGTCATAGAGATTAGGTCAATTTCACCGGTCTGCCAAATGTATTCGTTGATTCAGCTATGAGGCTGCCTCTTGCAGGGGAAATGAGAAGACATCATATTTCATTCTACACTTAACTCGTATTTTGAGTTGTAAATGAGCAGCAAAAAAAAGATGCTTTTAAATCTATGTAATCTTTATAAATAATAAGTAGGCCCTATGCATTTTTATATAAAATATACAGAAATATCAGTTGTAAAAATGTCATTAAAAAACGGACCCCTGTGCAACCGACGCAAGCAAGCACACCCTACAATTTCCCCAGAAATTGTACCCTCTCTAGTTATTATTATAATATATATATTTTTACATTTTGGTTTCTTACATTTTCCAACTTTCAAATGAATTGTATACAATACATAAAGTAAATAGTCTGTCCTTTCAAATCATAGTCCTGTCATCAGTCAAACTGCTCAATTACTCCATTCCTCTCTTTTCAGAATAGTACCAGTGACCACCTCACGTTAAGGAACCCTTGCCTACCCTATCATGATACAGACAAGAAATGTCTTGTCAGAGCATTAGGTCATGACCACTGGCCTTTCATTTTAACAGCTGACATGACCCTGTCATAAGGCCCACATTCATACTACCTTCTGTTCACACAGGTATGTTTCACTGGCCCAGGAATGGGTTTTTATGAGGGTTACATTTGATGTCATGTCCTCAACTTATCTTTAGCGGTGTCATACTAGGCATAGCGCGGCCTCAATGTGCAGTGCAAGCACTAAATGTGTAGCCATCCAGTCGAGCTAACTGCTGGTTAAGCGTTGGAGGTGAAGGCGTGATAAATGACTTTGTTGTTTGGAAATGTGTGTTTGTGTGTTCTTACTTGTCTGAACCCATGCACGCATCTGACCGTACAACCATGCATGGGTTTGCGTGTGCATAGCTTTGCTGGGCACAGGCGTGTTTGACAGGCGTGTTTGAATTGACAGTCTTCCGTATCCTCCATCATGGGTCCTGGGCGTATATGTTCCAGAGTGTCCCCACAGACCCCTCTTCCATCCCCATCTAGTATTGATGTGTCGTTCGTGAACGATTCGTTCATTTTGAACGAATCCTTACAAGGACTCGGGAGTAACGAGTCCTCTCAAAGAGTGATTCGTTCATTTTCTCATGGCCGCGCATCGTGACTGTTGCATAGGCTCGTCCAAGTAAACAGAAATGATTCGTTCATTTCCTGACTCGGTTTTCGGGTACGAGTCTCTGGATCATTTTTCACGTGACCTGCATAGGCTCTGTAGTGGTAGCTAGAGGAAACAAACGATTCGTTCATTTCCCGACTCTGTCTTTCTACGAGTATTTGGATCATTTTTCACGTGACCTGCATAGGCTCTGTACTTGAGGAAACAAACGATTCGTTAATTTCCCGACTCGGTCTTTCTACGAGTCTTTGGATCCTTTTTTCACGTGACCCGCATTGTATTTTTTAGTAAAGGAAACAGTTTCCTCATTCCCTTTCGCGTGGCCGCTGTTTTAGTAAGACGTGAATGATATTCGCTCAAGTCATCATACTGACTGGTTTTGTTATTTTCACTTTACATTTACACTTACAGTTTAGTGCAGTGTAATTGTTTGCCGTGATAATTAAAAGCTAGTGTGATAATAAATGACCAAATCATAACTGTCATGATACATTATTTTAATGCAGGAATTTCTTTTAAAATAGTATCTGCTGGTGCACATGTCATGCACTAACCTACATGAGAATATGATACGTGTTTGCAGTGGACGGATAGCACCCCCCCCCCCCCCCCCGTTGAAATGAACGAACGACTCGAAAAATTTTTCGTTCATTTTACTGAACGAGATTCAAAGACCCGAATCAGTAAAATTATCCGAATTTCCCATCACTACCATCTAGTGTCTTGTCCTTCCCTGTGGAGCTGTGTTTGTGTGTGCGTGTATGGGTAATAGTACGGGGTGGGGTGTGGGGGTGGTGCTTTTGTGGTGGCCCCAGTGACCTGACAAACAGCAGCTGTGACAGGGCCGGTGACACGGCTGTCACTAGCTGTGACTGATGACAGACATGCAAGAGCACTTCCTGTCAGAGGCCATCTGGGAGGGGTTGAGGAGAAGGCGCAGAGAGAGGGAGCATACGCCTGTCTTCCACAGAGAGAGGGAAGGATGGCGGGAGGGAGTAATAGGCGGGTGCATTGATGTTTGGCCTAGTCGCAGCATGTAGCAACGGGTGACTCACCAGCGTGTCTTGGAGGTACAGTAGGCTGGTCTGCACACACACTACCCCCACACACACTGAAACGTCTGTAGCGCATGCATACACTCGCAGGCATCGGTTCAGGTGGGCGTTCAAACTGGCAGACTAGCTATTTCTGCTGCTGTTGTTGCTCGAGTGTTCTTGTTTTCCAGAAACCACCCAATATGAAAGAATACAATCAATGTATGGTTCTCAATCTTGCATGATTGTTCAAGTAAATCCTTGTATATTTTTTGCGGCAATTGTGTCAGATACTAGAGCTCTGATTCCAAGGACAGGAAATGTAGGAAGAGAGAGAGGGGAGGACATGCAGGAAATGGCCCAAGCTGGATTTAAACCCGGGCCTCTGCGGTAAGGCCTCAGCCTACGTGGTATGCGCTCTTAAGCGGTGAGCCACTGTGGCGCCCCCAAAAATGTTCTTCTTTTCATGAACCTGTGTCTGACAGCACCCACCAAGCACTATACTTATTTCTTGTGGTAACAAATTCTCAGTAGAAGGGAAGATTTAAGCTCTTTAAAAATAATACTGTAATTTAAATCATAGTGTAATTATAGGTTTAGGGCATATTTCTTTGTAATTCTTGTGAGAACCTTAGACTTTTTCATGGTCCAATCAGTGGCTCATTATGTAAGCACATGGTCAAAAAGAGACAATTATGTCTTTTGGACCACTTTTTGGACAAATGCTGACTTCTGAATCTTTCCGTTCCTTTAAAAATAAATCAAAATTTTGAAGTTAAAGAGTAAAATGTAAAAAAATTGACAACTATTTATTTGAAACACTGTGCACCGCACTGGCATGGAATTAATCCAGTAGAACTTTCAAACAGTATACTCCCATCTCTTAACTGAAGGAAGGTTATCATTATGCAAGTCATGCTCTCCTGGGTGCCATCTTTTTTTTTCTCATCCACCTTTCTTTCTTTTCTCTATCCCCTCTATGCACTTTGACTTGCCTCATCACCTGCAGACCCAACTCTCACAGTATCTTTTATTAGCAGAGGAGTAATCAAAAATACAACTCTCCCAAGCACCGGACACAGCTAGAACAACAACACTATAGTCTCGCTTCACACATCCTTTGGGGCAATGATCTCCTCCCCAGCATGTCACTAGGCTCAGACTGCAGAAGCACAATAACACCAAAGATGAAATAAAAACTGCAGAATTCCCAGTCCTACTTTCAAGGAGACCCAATGTCTTTCATTTGTACCCAGGAGGGGGAGCCTTCATTTAGCATGCTATCGTATCTAAGATACGCTAGCTGCTGTATCTGCCTCACGCGATGGGTGTTGTGTAAGACTGTGAGCTTGATGCAGCTTACAAGTTCATATACATGCTCAACTCTTGAGTTTAGATACAGTCAATATAAATTACTTTTGTTCAGTTAATGGTATTGCTTGTATTTTATTTAAGCTTGCCGTTGCAGAGCTGTCTCATTCCGTTGTAATCAACAGAGATGACTTCCCCAAGTCATTCATTTTCAAGTCAGAACTAAATTGTGGATTAGTTCTAGAATGTATTTGACTTATAAATGTAAAGAAATGAATTAGCTAAAGTTCTGAATAGGACAGCATTTGATTATTGCTGACTTAAATCATATGCAATGATTGAGTTGAGATGAAAAATAGTAAATTCAAGCATGCAATGGAATATTGGATATCACCCACAATTGGGATTTTTCTTAACCAAAAGTCAGGATTTTCCAGTAATAAAGTGATATTAATGATAGTCGCTCTTGTACTGCAGACAGCAGCTGTCAAAGGATTAGCAGTAACCATTGTAAGACCACTGTAACTCTATTAGGTGGATACTGCAGACAGTAAAAGTCTATTTGCAACCCAAAACAAACCATGGATAAATCATTTTAAATACTTAAAGGGATAGTTTTCAAGATATAGCTTGTTCAACCATCATCCAGACAACTTACAATTCTTGCAAGACATCCCCCCCCCCCCCTCAACCATACACTGATGTATTGGTGGTGGTAAAAAAAAATATGACTGCCCCCATTCTTTTTCAATGGTTTAACATGGCAAAATAAATAATTGTAGAGCTGTGTGCAGCGTATTGATTTGCTCAGCCCCATCTTGACCCGCTCGCATTCTCTCACTACAATGGACCCGTCTGTGAATAGCCCCCTCTCTCTGTGCACGCTCTGAATCAATGCGCGGGATGAACTGCTTTCATCCTCAGAAAAGATGTCTGGAGAATCAATCCGTATGGACCTAAATCAGGGCCAAATGTTAATAAAAAAATAAAATAAATACAACTAAAGCTTGAAATTGAAAATGTACGTTTTGGTCTAAAACCATGTATTCAAACTAAAAATAAGTGTACCAATTTTTCTTTCAGTTTGAATAAAATTTTGATTAAATTCTGGAATCATTTTTGAATAAATTATTCATTTTCATTTTTCACTTTTATCTTTGTTTTCAGTTCCACATTTCATGTTTTCAGATTCAAAACGTATTTTTTTTACGGCTTCAAATCAGTTTTTTCAGTTTCAGATCAGTTTTTTTCAATTTCAGACTTTTCACCACAATTTTGCGTAGGGGGTGTGCGTGGCTTCAACTCAGAGGGCGTGAAATTATAAATTATGAGTGACAGCCTAACAAAGAAGGCAGAAGACTCTCCTCAGTCATGTTGCCTTCAGGAAATGGTGTTACTGCGAAAACAATGACTGAATGCTTTCTATCCACCATATACCGTATTTTTTTGAATAAACGCCGCCCTCAAATAAACGCCACCCTCGAATAAACGCCGCACCAAAAATGAACGTTGTGTAATAAACGCCGACCTCGAATAAACGCTGCATCAAAAAACTCTGACAACGGTTATTTAATTGGTTAAATTCAACCCCAGTATTTATTACACATGTACATAACTTTCTGCACAGCTTTCTGTTTGAAAGCTAACGTGTATGAACGTTTAGGCATGCTGCTTCAGATTTCTACACAATGTAGAACACCTGTATTTGAGACAGTTGTATTACCAACGCACACCTAATTGATAGCCAATGAGAAAGGCAGTTGCTGCACTCATAGACAAACAAAGAATAGACAAGGAGGTCAGCGGTAGTAGCCTAAATGAAACCTGCGTTTTTAGCTGCATGATTCATTTGTCACAATGCCAGCAACAAAGTTGTCTATGGCTGCACTGCAGCTACAATTCACAAAATCTATCTTACTAATTAAACGCCGCCCTCGAATAAACGCTGCCCTCGAATAAACGCTGCACCAAAAATTAACGTTATTTAATAAACGCCGCTGCGTTTATTCGAAGAAATACGGTACATGTGATTTTTATGAAACAAACTGATGCCAGTGACAAAGTTCCATTTAAAAAACTGTTTTGGACAACATGTGGTACCAATTACACTATAAGAGCAATAAACTGTGCCAGATTGTGCAGTTCAGCATGAACAATGACTTATCTCCACTTCCACGTACGACTTTGAATGTATGCACCACAGTATTCACTCGGCAGTCAGCATGGCGTCCACTCCGCACCATTTCCTGAAGGCAACATGACTGAGGAGTCAAGTTGAAGCCACGCCCCTATGCAAAATCTGCGCCAAAAGTCTGAAACTGAAAAAGCTGATCTGAAACTGAAAAAAAGATTTAAAGCCGTAAAAATCGGAAAACATGAAATGTGGAACTGAAAACAAATATAAAAGTGACAAATTAAAATGAATAATTTATTCAAAAATTATTCCAGAATTGACCAGATTTAGCTCCATAAATCTGGAGTTTAGGAACAGTTTGTCCCAATCCCAATGTCCACCCTCACATACTCATGGACTGTGAGGCGCGTTCTCGCCAAGTCTGTGAGGGCTTAGGGCTGTCCCACAGTCAAATCATCAAGTGCGCGAGGGCTCTTTCGCAGACATTTTGAGCCCTTTATGCACCTTTTTCTTTAAGGCCTTTCCCCACTTTAGTTGTTTTTTTACGCACCTTACCATGCATATCAAGCGCAACGCGATTTTGCGAATACATTATTAAAGTTCTAAACTAATTTGCGCCCTAGGAGAAAAGAAAAACTGAAAATGGACTTGGCATCGAGCGATGATGTTGATGACTTGTTGCTCCTTTTAATGAATAAAAAGAAACGAAAATATTTGTTGTATCATCAGTATCATTTGCTGTCAGAATCTAAACAGAAAGTTCATTTTTTGTGATAGTTAAAAACCTTTGTTATAAAGTTATCGTTATCTTCCTTATAGAGAAACATTAGCATAGTTGTAAGTTTAAACAACTTTTCACGTATATTTTTGAAGCTTGATATACACACAATTGTCACATTGAAGCTCCCTTGCTATTCCTCTCCATATGTTATCTTTACAGTGTTTGTCCTTGTAGTTTCTTTCACTTTTATAAAAAAACGTGTGCTGAGATACAAATACAATGATAAGATCCGCCATGTTCAATGTTCTGAACATAGACTGTAAAAAGAATGGACGATGCGTCTCCGCTTCCTCCCACTGTACAAAGATGAAGCCTGAATGTCCCAGATATGGGTGCTGCCAGTCTGCGCAGTACTGACGTGTGGTAGAGTCCAACGTCATGTTTATATTACATAAAGCTCAGAAAACTATTTTGCGCTCAAATTAATGCCCCAAAATTTGCTTGCATTACTTGTTGAAGTCTCTATGTACACTCACATCAAACCAATACAAGGACCTACGTTTGGGACCCTAATTTACAACGTCAGGTTTCACCCCTGCCTACCACCACAAAGATAATCTAATTATGTGGGAAATTCAATTCAACCTACTTCAGTATCTCATCAAGCATTTGAATTGAAATATGCTTTGGACTTTGAAACAAGCTAAATGTTGAAATACTGAGTTATTGCTTTACGCTGTGATTGATTGAGCTTGTCTGAAACAACTAAACTAATGGTATCGTCTGCAAATCAAACCTTATACAGTGTGCACCGCAGTGAGAGCTAATGTAAAATTGCTTATTTTTTAAGTAAAAATAAGTTGAAAGCATGTCAAACATTTATATATTGAAAACTTATTAAGGATTATTATTAACATGTAGCATGTTATAGTCACTGTTATAGTATATGTTATAGTAGCATATATAGTCACTGTGTATGTACATGACAGTTTTATACAATTTCCACTAGGATAGCACTAGAAGAGCTGAGCAGGAGTAATTTGCTCTTAACCAACTGGCTGTTTGGAAACCATGAAATCATGGTCAAAGAGGAGCTTGCCGGAAGATTGAAAGGCGACACTGCAGATTAATTAGCTTAATTAATCTCTGTCTCTTAGTGCCACACCGAACACGAGGCAAAGCCATCACAGAGTGAGAGGATGTGGGCAGATGTCAGTCAATTTAACAACGAGACAGAAAGAGAGAGACACACACTTAAGACCTGCCCCAGAAATGGGACAGTGTTTTTTTAATCATGCCAATCTCTAATAAGACCCAGAGGGGCTGTGTGTGTCTGTGCGACTGAGCAAGCCCGACCCACCTATCTGAGTGAGGAGCTCAAGGGCCAGTTAAATGTTGTGTGGAGCATGATTCCTTTAGGAGTGAGATCCTGAATCAGTTTAATACAGTTTGTAACACCTGTAAAATAATTTTTGGAATGAGAACGCCTGACCATTCTAACAATTCGGGTACAACATTCAGAAATCAGACATTGATTCCTAGAGAGCGTCTTAATATATGCAGACTGTACTGTGCGTGATGTTGCTATGAATCAAATGGGTTAGCAATGACACGAACACCATGTTTGATTATACACAGCAAGATTAATATTTCATCACACACCTTGGAGGTACACCTTCGGGGGAACATCACTGCCCAGAGGTATGGAACAAAGAAAGTCTGTACATACATTACTAGCCCTCTTCAAACACTTTTCTGAAAAGACAGGCCAGATAGAGTTTGAACATATGCAATACGCCTCTACTGTACAAACACTCGACAAACATCCTAACAAAATCACCTCAGAGCCCTTCGATGCTGTTGCCATGAATTATTGACGACCCCCCACCCTCCCTCTTCCTGGCTCTACCCAAGTTGCATATTAGGAGCTCATCAGTGAAACTTCTATTTAATTACAACAAGCAGGCTAGCTTTTGTTCCCTGGCTGTTTGCAGAGGCTGGGAATGTGAAGACCTTTACACAGGAATCACATAGAGGCAGGGGCAGAGTGGATGAGACACCTACAGATGTTCTGCAACTTCCTGTCTATACCCTCATGAATATAGTTGTATGCTGTGTTAGTATCACTTCCAGAAGGACAGAATTATTTGGCGATGACTGCTTTTTTGCTCCCTCGTTTGAGTGAACAGGCTTTTTTCCCCCATCCCACAGGAACAATATAGGATGTACAAGTTTGAATGTCTGAAGACATTCAGAATATGTGTGCTATCCAAATAATGACTAAAAGTAAGTCTTTGAGAACGGGTTTCTCAAGCCAGGTGGCGCATTAGACCAGAATGCATCACAAACTGCTTGAGAAAGCTGTTCTACTATGATAATTGGTGATGAAAATAAATTATGTTCAACAAGATGTACTTGTGTTTATTAACTGTTTATTAAATTAGTTAGCTTGTCTGATAGAGCTGTGCTGACTGGCTTGCCTCGGTTGCACTCAAACATCGTAGTTTGACGACGACTCTTCCCCTGCGCTACATCAGTGCTTGGCCCGGCATCTTCCGCATTAAGGCCGCAATATGCTTCTGCGTCTCCGTTTACGGATGGGCGGGCGCACGGATACGCACGGATACGGACGGATAGACTGCGTTTATGGTTCTCCGTAGGCTGTGGGTGCTGAAAACAATTCACCGCCCCCGCCCCTGACGCAAGCGATTCTTAATACTGGCCAATCACAGCCAAGGGGGTCTCCGTAGCTCTCCGTCGCTCAGGACGGATAGTTAAGGCTTATATATGCTTCTGCGTTTTTCGAAAAACGGACACATGGGAACGCCCTCTTCTCCGAGGAACGCCCTCTACGAGCTCTCCGTCAGCCCTCGGAGAGCCCCGGAGAGCTCGACGTGCACCTCCTGAATTCGTCGTGAGCGACGGAGAGCTACGGAGACCCCCTTGGCTGTGATTGGTCAGTATTAAGAATCGTTTGCGTCAGGGGCGGGGTTTCCGGGATAAACAGGACGAACAGAATCCTTTGACCGCCATTGCTGTAATTTTTCACAATTCATATTTCAGCTAAACAGTACATGTAAATCAGCATCTGAATTAAAATGTGACGAGAAATGGGCAGTGTAGTTGCTGAAAATGTGCGTATTTTATTGATGAAACGGCTAATTTGTAAATTTGCTCCGACTTCTCGATAACCTAGGTAAATAAACACTCCAAGACGATTTACAAAAAAACGTAGCGCCACCTACTCTTCTGGCGGTGAATTGTTTTGAGCACCCACAGCCTACGGAGAACCATAAACGCAGTCTATCCGTCCGTATCCGTGCGTATTCGTGCGCCTGCCCATCCGTAAACGGAGACGCAGAAGCATATTGCGGCCTTTAGAAAATTCAGGAGGTGCACGTCGAGCTCTCCGGGGCTCTCCGAGGGCTGACGGAGAGCTCGTAGAGGGCGTTCCTCGGAGAAGAGGGCGTTCCCATGTGTCCGTTTTTCGAAAAACGCAGAAGCATATATAAGCCTTTAGCTAAGGGATGCTTTGCGTTTAGGTGGTATTTGAGACTGGAAGAACTCCTACAGTAAACTAATTCCGCATAGCACAAGGTGCAAACAACCGTAGTCTTGTCGTGGTCTCCATTGGAAGCTTCTTAAAAATACATTTTCCCTGAAGCAAACCAGGCGGCTTCATAGCTGCATCCATGTTAGCACGTCACGTTTGATGTGATAATTTCATACACAAGGCATACACACAGGTTCGAAGACTCGTTCTCGCCCCCTACAGTGCAATTCGGCTAGGTATACATCCGCGCTAAAATATCAAGGTGAAAGTCATCATAGCTTGCGTAGTATAGACCCAGCTCCAAACCCAACTTTGAGAATAGATTAATGGCGATATTTTCTTTTATCGCCGATAAGAGTCGCAGCGCGTTAACGCGCGTTAACGGCCCACCACTAGTTTTTATCCTCGAGACATCATGGCTTGCATGTAAAGCAAAGGAAAACAAAAATATTTTTACAATTCCTTCATCCGAGCCTCTGAAGACCCAGTATCTTAATTTAAATTTCTCTGGAAATGCGCCTACACAACTTCTGTTGTAGGCGCATGTGTTTTGTATGTCTGCGCCAAACATTTCAGCCACGACTGTTTCCTCAACTTGAACTAATACAAAACTTGCCTTGCTGAAATTAAATTCTGGATCAGTACTAACTCTCCTTCGTCCAGCTACTAACCTCGGACAAGTAAGTTAACTAACGCTATATCATTTTGTAGCTTTACTGTATATGGTTACCTAGCTTGCTACCCTTAGAATGTGGCTGTAACATTAGCTCTGCAGCTAACAGCTGAGTTACTGTCGCTAATGGAAAGGTAGATAGCATCAAGTATGTGTGTGAATACACATGCTGTAACGTGAGTGTTGTAAACTTCTTTGTTATTTGGATAACCGTTCTGCTGTTGGTGTTATGGCGCGCGCGATATCCGCCTTTCCCCTCATTGAAATGACTGAGTGTGTACCTCTGCAAACCAGGGTTATCAGATGAGAATGGGCAAATTCGAGTCATCGTACAGCAACGGGACTACAGCCATTACGATACATACATTGTAAACATTAGCGTATGGTGCCGCCCCTCCACTCCTCATTAGCATTTAAAGCTACAGACACCAAAACAGCGCGTTCTGAGGAAAGCTCCTTGTGGGACTGCTAGTAGTGGCTGTAATTCTGCACCAAGGCTGAATTTTGGGAAACAGACTTCTGATACAGTATTAGGGGACCACTAAGGCCTATATAAAAGCATCCAAAAACAGCATGTCATGTCTCCTTTAAGTCAAATGTTGAGGATAATTGATGACAGATGAGTAGTTGTTGGGCTTCCGGTTATGACGTGGACGTGAGAAGTTGCAGAACCCATGTGCTCCGGTAAAATATATTGTATATAAATGTAAACCCGTTCGTTTGATTTGGTAAAAAGTCTTAGTCGAGTGATATAAGTGCAAGATATAAGTAGGATCCAAAATGAAGTCGAGTAAACCCAGTTCAAGAGGTAAAGAGAAGAAGAGAGATGACGATCTTGAGTTAGCTCAGGGGCTAGCTGAGGCTCCAGAAACCCAAGCTAGGGATGATGGAATTTTAGCAGATATTCACGCTCTTCGAAAAGACTTCTCTGCCCAGCTCAATTAAGTTATCACCTCAAATCACGAGATCTAAGAAGCCTTAGACTCCTTCTCCGAAAGGCTAAGTGGGGCAGAATCCTGTATAAGTTCTCTGCAACCACTCAAAGAAAGATGCTAGCACTCACCAGGTCAGTGGAGACCATGGAAAACCGCCAGCGCCGCCTGAACTTGAGACTGGTGGGCTTGCCAGAAAATGCGGAGAAAGGTGACCTAGTATCCTTCCTCCACAGGTGGTTACCCGACCTCCTTGGTCAAGAACATTTCCCGATTCCACCTTCCATCAAACAAACCCTCAGACTTTCAAATGCAGGCACTTTTAAAGCTAACAAGCCGAACCTAAAACATTTTCCTCAAGCGATTCTCGTGAAATTCCGCTGGCTGACCGACAGAGACCGGGTGATGAAGGCTGCTCGCAAGAAGAAATCTCTACAGTTCGAGGAGAATCGGGTGATGTTTTTTCCAGATCTGCATGATCTGGATATTGAGTTTGGATTACAGTTCCCGGCAAAGATGAGAATCTACCGCAAGGGTAAACCTCTTACGTTTCTTACTCCAACAGATGTAGAGGCCTTCATCCGAGAGATCGAGACAGAACGGTCTCAGACTGAACGGGACAATGTCGTGAGTGAGTCTAGCTAGATTTCGCTAGCACGCTTGGATCCAAAATAAATGAACGACATAGACTAAACTTTATTAGATAAGAATGTCATGTATCACATTGTTTGTATTATAGCTGCCCTAGCTTAATTGTATCACTATGTTTTCATGATGTACCCCCTGCAAGTACCACCCCCCAGACGCAATCAGGACGCGCGATATGCACCTATCTCTACCACAAATTACCATTAGACAGTCTCTCGCTCGCTCGAAATACAAAATCCCAGATTTCCGGGAGATTGTACAGCATTTGCGGGCGTCAGGGACCCGCTATTGAAATGCGGGAGACTCCCGGACCTTCCGGGAGACTTGGGATGTCTGAGTAGGCTAACGTTACGTTTTCAGTGGATGGCGAGCGCGAGACGCCGAAATGGATGCCGGGAGACTTGGGATGTCTGAGTAGGCTAACGTTACGTTTTCAGTGGATGGCGAGCGCGAGACGCCGAAATGGATGCCAATAAGATTCTGAATGGAAAATGTACTTTTAAAAAGTTGCCAAATGGTTCCATTGACAAGACCAAAGTGATCTGTGTGTTTTGTCGTTGTGAACTGAGCTATCATCGCAGCACGTCCAGTCTGAAATACCACTTGATGGCCAAGCACACAGCTGATGCAAATTCTCCGCCCCCTCGTCAAAGCCAGGCGATTGCAATGTTGTTTTCAATAAACAAAAAACATTTGCAATACGATCCACTTTCCCATGTTGATAAGAGCATTAAAATGAGAAAAAGTAATGGGATAAAAAGAAATCAATGGACATTTAGAATAGATAAAAATGCGATTAATTGCGATTAATCGCGATTAAATATTTTAATCGTTTGACAGCACAATAGAATATTCATGCCACTCAAACTCACACCAAACACAATCCCGCGTAGATTATTTTTTAATCTCTGGGTCTCTTATGACCAATGTACAGGACTGTGGACACAAAAGCATAGTTATTTCAGATCATGCCCTGTTGTTTTTGCATTACCGCGTTACTTCACATGCCAGGGGCCAATCAGTGTGGAGACTTAGCCCGAGATGGCTCCATGATCAGAAACTAAACTTTGTGGAAAGGAATATTGAGTTTTACTTTGCTACCAATACAGATGAAACCTCAGCATCTATTAGATGGGAAGCTTTTACAGTTTTTCTCCATTGCTTTGGCTCAATTCTTGAAACAGAAATGACATTCTCAAAGCTCTAAGTGCATTTGGCAAAATAGCCTATATGGTTCAGCACAAATACATAGATCACCTTCAAAAGGTCATATCTCACCCAAAACAGTTAACTCATGCTTCAAAACCAAATCATTTTCTCCTATAAATAGTCAGTGCCCCCAAAATGATCCCTTCTCGATTGCTTTGGCCCATCTCTCGAGAAAAAAGAGGACATTCTCAAAGCTTTAAATACATTTGCCAAAATAACCTAGATGGTTCAGCAAAACACCATGGCACACCTGCAAAGGGTCATCTTTCTCCTAAAACAGACAACTCATCAGTCAAAACTAAATCCTTTTCTCAAACAAATAGTCATTGCCCTCAAAATGAAAAGTCCCTTTGGCATTGTGTAAACACTGCAGGTCAAAATGATTAGATGTTTTGTCAGTATGGCAGTGGACCTTAAAAATATCCCTCATGTGCACTGTGCTACAGTTACTGTAGTAGATCTTTTCTTTCCAGAATACTATGGGCCTCATGTACTAACGCTTTTGCGCCCACTTCAGGCGTATTTGTTTTGCAATTTGCGCGTAAAAGCATGGCGAGGTATGTAAAAACATGCCGCACTGAGGTAAAAGCGCAGACTGCCTGTCGCGTGAACTGAAAATGGCAAATTGCGCTTTTCCGTGTCATGCATATGCATTCACGGGAGGGTCAATGCGAAAGTGGGAGTTTCCCATAAAGAGATGGGAGGGGATGCGTAAAGTGCGCCTAATTATGTATTCCGCGGTATGTACAAAACCCGATTGTGAAAGCGCAACTCTATTCTGCGGTGAAAATTCTCCGCCGGTTAAAAGCAGGCGTAAACCAGGATGCGCATATGCCTCCTAGTGAAATGGCAGCCGTAACCCGAGCAAGACGAAGACATAGGCAAAATAATTTTTGCCACAAGGATCACACTTTTTGAGTTGAGTGAACAAGAAATCATTACGCGTTACAATATTACAGTTACTGGAAGAAATCAAAGATTACATCGAATCTCCGACTCAGCGTTCACATTCCATTCCATTCCAGCAGTTGTTAAACTCTTCGCTACATTACAAATATTGGCCGGGTTTCCCAGATTCGTTAAGAACGCTCCTAAGAAGCTCTTAGCGTTAAGAGCTTCTTAACGAATCTGGGAAACCCGGCCATTGGCATCAGGATCACTTCAAACAGTCATTGCTGTTTTGACTTTGGTGGCTGATCCATGATAGAAAGAAGGAGGCCCATTCAATTGCGCGTTTAAATGCTCGCAATGTATGGTATAGTGGGCGGAGAAAGGCGCTGATTACCTGATGACCTGCAGGTTTCGTAAATACGACGTAAACTGAAGTATCAGTGCGCAATCTGCGGGTTGGCCATGGCGCTAATAACGCTACGTTTGCGAATGTACGTACATGAGGCCCTATGTGTCTTCAATCTACCCAGACGCTCCCATGTTACCCCGCTCCTCATCTCCCTCCATTCCCATCACGGCCCGTATCAGATTCAAGACCCTGGTACTGACCTTCCGAGTGGTGAATGGGACTGCACCCGACAACATCAAGTCTCTCCTCCAGCCTTACACCCCCACCCGCCACCTACGGTCTTCTTCTGACAACCGTCTGGTGGTCCCACCTCTCAAGAGCGCCCGTTCCCAACCCAAGCTCTTCTCCTGTCTGGCCGCCCAATGGTGGAATCACCTCCCCACCTCCACCTTCAAGAACTATGTTTCTTCCCATTGGCACTTATTTGCTTTTCACAATGTATGCTTCATGTTTTGGCTACCCACAATGTTTTTGGGGCTACCTCATTGTTTATGATCATTGACCCTATGCACTTTTGTAAAGATCTCTCTTGGAAGTCGCTTTGGATAAAAGCGTCTGCTAAATGAATAAATATAAATTGTAAATGTAAATCAAACAGAAAAAAGATTACAGTAATGCAAGAGTAGCCTACAAGGTTTCACATCACATATTTCACTCACACTGCTTTGGAAATTGTTACTGTAATTGCCATACATTGTGGTTACTGTAACATGAAATGTGTACAGCACAATATAATGTCATACAATAAGCACATCAAAACTAACATTATGTATAACCTACACTACCAACACATACAGTACATTTATGCATTTAGCAGACGCTTTTATCCAAAGCGACTTCCAAGAGAGAGCTTTACAAAAGAGCATAGGTCACTGATCATAACAACGAGATAGCCCCAAACATTGCGAGCAGCCAAAACATGAAGCATACATGGTGGAAAACTAAATAAGTGCCAAAGGGAAGAACCATAAGAGCATGCAGTTAAACAAGTTAAAATTGAACAACATGAAACTCTCCACAAAAGTGCAAGAGTGTACCTGTAGAAAAAACAATCAACAGTCAAATATTTACATTTAGTCATTTAGCAGACGCTCTTATCCAGAGCGACTTACAGTAAGTACAGGGACATTCCCCCGAGGCAAGTAGGGTGAAGTTCCTTGCCCAAGGACACAACGTCATTTTTCACTGCCGGGGAATCGAACCAGCAACCTTCTGATTACTAGCCCGATTCCCTAACCGCTCAGCCAGACTCCCTGTCACTCCTCCCCAATTGTACTTAACCATTTAAAAGATGTGCTAAATTATTTGAAATTTGTGCAAACTTTAGGCAATTGCACTTGTCATTTACGAGGATGTGCTAATACAATTGCAATTTGATTAAAGGAATTAAAAATTCCAATAGTTTGTGAACAAGTGCCCAGTGGTTTGGAGGTTTGCACGTGTTGTTTTGAGAATGTCATTTCTGTTTCGTGAAATGAGCCAAAGCAATGGGGAAAAACTGTAAAGCCTATATTAGAGGTGTAATGATTTCTTATACAAGTAACAATACTAATAAGACACATCTCCTTTTGACTGAACTTGACCGAGATATTAAAGACCTAGAAAGGGAGCTCTCAGTGAATAATACACTGGAGAATGTACAGAAGCTCTCAGAATTAAGGGCTAAATATAATGATGTTACAGCAAGTAAGGCTTTAAACAGTATCACTCGGTTAAAGCAGACATACTATGATCAGGGAGAATCAGCGGGTAAATTACTAGCATGGCAGATTAAAACACTGCAAAATGAAAGGGCTATCACTGAGATTGAAACTGAAAGCGGGACAATAACTAATCCAACAGAAATTAACAGAGCTTTTAAAAAATATTATATGAACCTTTATCCGTCAGTCCCCGGATGCTAATGACCTTCACCTTTTTGGATCAGCTCCTTTCCAACTCTAGAGGAAACGGTAAAAGAGGAGTTAGACTCTCCCATTACAAAGGAGGAACTGTTTGAAGCGCTGTCCAATATCAACGGAGGGAAAGCATCAGGTCCCTCGGGACTACTCATTGATATCTACAAACTCTTTAAGGAGATGCTTTTACTACCGCTCCTTGATATGTTGGTCGAATCGATTGAAGCCGATCATTTACCACCCTCCATATCCAATGCCTTAATAACACTGATTTTAAAGCCAGATAAACCCCACATAAAATGTGAGTCATATCGGCCTATTTCATTAATAAACTCAGATGCTAAGATTATAGCAAAGGTGTTAGCAAGACGTCTTGAAAACCATCTTCCTTCTCTGATCACCTCTGACCAAAATGGTTTCATAAAGGGTCGTCAAGGTTTCCACAATATTCGAAGACTGCTAAATATTATAGATGTGAGGAGGGAATGCCCAGACACAGCGATAGTCTCACTGGACGCTGAAAAAGCATTTGACAGGGTGGAACACAATTATTTTTTTGAAGTGCTTCGGCGGTTTGGGTTTGGTGAATACATCTGTAAGTGCATGAAATCTCTCCCCAAGCGCTTCAGTCATGACAAACTTTGTAACCTCCCAACCCTTCAAACTCCAACGAGGGACCGGACAGGTTTGCCCCCTTTCACCCCTTCTGTTTGCATTAGCAATCGAGCCACTTGCAATTGCAATTAGACAAAACAGCAGTATAACAGGTATCAGAATAGGGAATGTGGAGAATAAAATAGGACTATTCGCAGACGACATAGTTTTATTCCTGACTCTGCTAAAATGCTCTATTCCAAATCTCCTTAGGTTAATAAATACTTTTGGATCAATTTCAGGATATAAAGTGAATGAATTCAAGTCAAATATCCTCTTTCTTAAACAGAGAAAAGTCAGAGAGAAGTTGTACCCCAATACAAACCACGTTTAAAAACACAGAAAGTTTTACTTATTTGGGGATCAAAATTACTCATTCGTCAGAGGACCTTGTTTCCAGTAACTATAGCCCTGTGATAGCAGGAGTGACTAACCTTATTAACCAGACCCTCCAGGAATTTGCGATGTTGCGATCGCACCAATTCACGCGAATTCAACGATTCCCCGCGAATTGCAATTTTCAATTCGAACGACAAACGACATACCTGCTAAACATTTCTTCAAATACCTACAAGTCAGAGACTTCATCTATAAGACCCACAAAAAGCTCTCAATACCTGACCTCTCGGCAGTGGAAAATATTGTGGTAAGCCTACACCAGAGAAGACTTATTTCCATCTTTTATAAGATTTTGTCATCTGGGTCACCAGAGACTTCTGAGGACAAGAGACTTGCTTGGTGCGCAGACTTGGGGGAGGAGATAACGGGGTCTGAATGGCAAAATATTTGTACCCAATCACAAACACAAACATCTAATTCAGGTTTCAGACTGTTACAGTATAAATGGTCCATGAGGCTGTATATCACTCCAGAGGTTCTGAATCGTTTCAATTGTAATATTCCTGATGTATGTATTAAATGTAAAACACATAAAGGGACACTTTTCCATTGTTTATGGTCCTGTCCAAAAGTACAAGAATTTTGGAGTGAGGTTGTTAGGACACTCTCAAATGCATCAGAGGTGATTCTTCCTATGTGCCCAAGAATGAGCGTTTTGGGAATCATACCAAAGGACATTAATGTCAGCAGAGCTAACAGAAAGATGGTTACCCTAAGCCTACTGCAAGCCAGACGGACTATTGCAAAATATTGGAAATCTATACAGAGGCCGACTACCAAAGGATGGGTGTAGGACATTGTTCAAGTTATAGCCATGGAAAATATATCATATACACTGAAAGGAAAATATGCACAGTTTGAAGAAATGTGGACTTTCTTCTTGGACTTTGTAAAGGGCCCCCAATTTCTTAGGGCTCTAAAGTGACCATGCAGTCATTGCCCCTGTACAATTGCTGGGAAACCCACTGTTTAATTACTCCTTGCCTATTTACCAATGAGCGTGCCATCTAGGGTTGCAAAATTCCGGGTTCAAAGTTGGAAACTTTCCACGGGAATTAACGGGAATATACGGGAATTAACGGGAATTAACAGGAATAAAATGAAAATTTTGGGGTAATTTAACTGTATTTACCTTGTCATAAGCAGACATGCATGCAAACATTTATAATACAACTTTTGTGTGGATATACATACATCCTACTCTCACTGCTATAAAAAGTTAGTCTACTGTATACAAATAAACTTGGTATTAAAATGAACATGGCTTCAGTTTACCAAGTACATTAAGTCATTTAGCAGACACTCTTATCCAGAGCGACTTACAGTAAGTACAGGGACATTCCCCCGAGGCAAGTAGGATGAAGTGCCTTGCCCAAGGACACAACGTCAGTTGGCATGACCGGGAATCAAACTGGCAACCTTCGGATTACTAGCCCGACTCCCTCACCGCTCAGCCACCTTCCCTTTCTACATGAACTAGTTCAGTTCATATTTCACACATTTTTTAATGAACTAGTTCAGTTCATAGTTCAACATTTTTAACCAAGTTCACAGCTCCAAAAATGTCTTTCAATATGTTGCCAGCTATAATTTAAATCTCTGTCTGCAATACCGCTCTTGGCCTCTACGCAATTCGGCGCTCTCACACTTGCCAGGCATAGGGCTGAAACGTTCAGACGCAACACTGATGACAAAGACGTTCAAAAACAACAGAACGTTTTACGTTTAGGTTTATGTTTCTGGCAGACAATGTTCCCAACCAGCTGCATTCAGGGTCCAGCTGTGCATAGTCTTGTTCTCAACTACATTGAAGTTCCCTGTTATATGCTTTTGCAAAAAAAACATTGGCACGTTTTTTCCCGAGCCAAAATTCCCAATTCATTTGAAAAAAGAAAAAAAGAAGATGAGTAGTTGTTTATTTGATCAAATTTTAGTCTAACTTTCTCTGTCACATTGATGGAGGGTAGCCACTATTCTCGTGATTGTACTCATCTTGCCATTTTCATTGCCCATGATTGGACATGACAGCGCAGACCTGATCACTTTAGCCAAATGCTTTATGACAGCTCCAGTGCAACAATTATCATAATCGAGATTGAGTTGTATCTCACTTGTTTAGAAGGTAATGAAATGATTAAAACGTTTCCCAAACATGCAGAACCACAAGGCCTTAAATGCAAAGACAGGGTTTTGCACATAGACATAATAAAGAATGGATTCCTGAGGACAGAGAGACCGAAGACAGGGAGAAGCAGAAATGGTTTTGCAGTTGTCAGTTATAAAAAATAAAAAACAGTGCTTCAACATCACTGAATGGCTTTCTGTTTAAAATAAACAGGGCCTTAGGTCCGATGCTTAGCATCTTTAAACATAATGACGGTTGCGTCCTCTTTAGTTGACACGAGGAGGATTTCTGAAGCTGTCGACAGTTCCCCCTTTCCAATTCCTCTGCAAGCTCTCTAAGAAGGCCAAGCGGAGGCAGAGCCGCCAGAGCTAGCGCTGCTAATCTCCCATTGACACCTCTCATCACCATGACGGAGAGGGATATGTGATGGACCACTCTACAACAGGCTGGGAAATCCTTTTGACAAAACTGCAAGTGCTTTCACGTGATCCAGCGTTGGTTTCTGAAGCATGTGAGGCAACATACGTTAGTGAAAGACCAATTTTTCTCCAGTACTGTGAAAATCCTCTACAGAATGCTTGTGATTACAAGTGGTAACCATCGGGATTTTAAATCATGTTAAGTCCTGCTGAAGGTTTATTTCCGCAAATTAGGTTTCACCCAAGTGTTGAAAGCAGTGGATGTTGGTGAACTTGGACACAATATAAATGTAATTGCATGATTCTTACAACTCATTTTGTACCACTTCAACATAGGACAAATACACCAATACAGTCAAATTATCTGCTTCACATCTTACTATGGGAAAGATCCATATTGACATTTTAAAATGTCAGTTTTCTGGTCCATCTTTAAATGAAATAGTTTGATATCCATTTTAAATACATTTAATTGAAAATGTGCCATGATGATCAGAAATATAATCACAGCACCATCTTTAACCAACAGTTGTTTCTACAATAATTAGCTTTAGGTTGTTCCCTTCCATTACCCAACATTTCAAAATCTACATACTGAATTTAATTAATTAATGAAACAAGCACTAAGCAATTTTTGAACGCTAAAGGAACCCTGTCCCTCTAATAGTACAAAGCAACAGCCAGCAGTAACCATTAGCATCACTGTTGTCTCCTGTGTATATGTTTAGATTGGATTGTTCACGTGTAATTGAGCGAAAAGTGGGTCCTAACTTCTGCCCTACTGAGAACCATTAAATAACAAAGCTCAATATGACTTCCACTTTACAAGGCATCCATGTTAGGGATATTTAACATCCCCTATTCCCCAGTCTTGGCTATTTGGTTCAAAAACTTCTTCCCTCAGCATTTCTCCCCCTCTTGTCCATTTTTCAAACCTATGGCTTCAATATCTCCCCTGATGGTCCATTGTAAGTGAATACTAACCTAGATGCACCTATAAGTGGAGAAACATGTGCGCTCCATTAGCCTCCAGTGCAAAATGTTAACCTAAACCTTTGTAGCGTAGCAGGCAAATGGCTCTGGAGAGGTCTCCTCAGCTTAAGTATGTCCATGCTCTGCTATAGTTCTGAAGCAGATGAAACTTCTATCCACTTAGAGTGCTCTTAAAAGTTGAAACCTTGGACTCTATTGTTCTTTGCTCTCAATCAATAAAACATATGCTCCTCTTGTAGGGATTTCATGAATATTTAATCAGCCATCTTGTTTCCTTTTATCTCCCTACTCTCTAAAGAAAGATCAAGAAACCTAGCCTAACCATTGATTTTTTTTTAATCCACTTCATTTGAAGTAAAGGAAATGTAAACATGCAAGGACAGAGCCACATTATTGGCATTTACTGTCCGACGCCCCCAGTTAAATCTTTTTAACTCCCCCCCATCTTCTCCATTTCAATAGTATTCACCTCATACCAGTGCATTTAAGTATGAATGGCAACAGGGAGTTATGTAATTATGATTTCATTGGTAACAGCAGTCTAGTGGGTAATGTAAAATAGCAATATGGAAGTTATAATTCACATTCACAGAAAGGTAGATTATAAAATAAATGTATCACAAGTAATAACATCAATCATTTTCAACCATCTCTAAGAGTATGTGGTTGTTGATAAGGTTGAGCCTTTGAAAATTAACTGACTTATGGGTTGCCCTGAATTTGATCAGTCTACAATTCTAATCATGGGAAACTGTATTAGCATGTTTGTTAAACATTTAATGAAAATTGTAACATGGGTATGCATAAATCCCCAGAAGACATGCTCTCCTGTCAAATGCTTTTATTTAGAAACTGAGCACCAAGTTAAAATCTCTTATTTCAGATGTAATGCCTATCGAGACAATACAGGTGACATTCAGCTGATTTTTTTTCTCCAATTAATCACTCCACTTCCACTCAGCTACGCTTTACACAACGTTTTGCTGTCATTCTACCTTGCCAGCAACCATCTTGCTTCTTCAAAATGTTCTACTGTGTCAAGCACACACCTTATTTGCGTGATGTCACTAAACACAAGTAACTGATTAGAATAGGATTGGATTACTGCAATTGAGCAATCCAAGGTATTACAGTTCTGAGTAATAAATAGTAAAAAAAAACGTTTTACAATGTTAAGGGGGGAAGCGACACAGTGAGGACTAACCGAAACAGCCTTACTTTACATCTCACACCCACTCAACCGTGAAGGGTAGTCTAAATGTACATATGGGGGTCAGATGGCTGAGCTGTTAGGGAAACAAATGACTTTGTGTCCCTGGGCAAGGCCCTTCACCCTACTTGCCTCAGGGGAATGTCCCTGTACTTACTGTAAGTCGCCCTGGATAAGAGCTAGGGCTGTCCCCACTCAGTCGACTAGTCGATTTTCTGGTCATATGCTCTTGGTCGACTAAGATTGTTTTAGTCGAGCTGCCGTATGGCAGTGTGAGATCCGATTCCCGCTTGTGTCACCATTGCTGAATTAAAGAAATGTTCTACAGAAATTGTAGATTATATTATTTAAGACAAATAAAGCAACTCTAAAAATGTATAATTTAAAACGTGGTACGTGCCAGTGGAGCGAGTGGTACGTGACAGTGGCTAGTGGTACGTGCCAGTGGAGCGAGTGGTACGTGACAGTGGCTAGTGGTACGTGCCAGTGGAGCGAGTGGTACGTGACAGTGGCTAGTGGTACGTGACAGTGGAGCGAGTGGTACGTGACAGTAGCTAGTGGTACATGCCAGTGCCTCCACTGGCACATGACAGTAGCTAGTGGTACGTGCCAGTGCCTCTACTGGCACCTAGCGGTACGTGCCAGTGGAGCTAGTGGTACGTGACAGTAGCTAGTGGTACATGCCAGTGCCTCCACTGGCACATGACAGTAGCTAGTGGTACGTGCCAGTGCCTCTACTGGCACCTAGCGGTACGTGCCAGTGGAGCTAGTGGTACGTGACAGTAGCTAGTGGTACATGCCAGTGCCTCCACTGGTACATGACAGTAGCTAGTGGTACATGACAGCGCCTCCACTGGTACATGACAGTTACTGTTCTGTTGATAGTGGTATGCAAGTGTCTCGTGGCAGTTGCATTGGGTGTCTTGCAGCTTTTGTTTACTGTCTTGTAAGTGCCCCGCGGCCATTTTAGAATAGAATTGTTTAAGTATGTGTGGCGGCCTGCGGAAACCCGTGGATGTCGCGGCCGCTCATTGTTGGCTATAAGCCATAAAAGATCGAAAATCGTTTTCTCTCTCTCTTATTTTTGATGTTTTGTATCGTTAACACCCTAAACTTCATTGTAATGTACAAAAAGTATATGATTACTTGTGAAAAACTATTAACTTCAACGGTTTTTGGACATGTCAGCTAGCAAGATTTTCAAGCCATGTCAAATCAAATGCTTTGTTTGCCTGCTCTTTTGAGTGCTGCAGCAGCCCATAACAACTGATCAATGAAATAACTCGCTGAGAAGTTATTAATGTAGCCTATACTTAATCACAACGTCATTACGAACAAAAGGATTTTCCCATATCACTTTTTGACACAGGTCGACTTTAAAATGATGTAACTTCAGTTGTGATAAAGATATCTGTTTGATTTAAACAGATTTGTATCCAGGAGAGTTTGTAGTTTCCAATATGTATAATACCCAGAAAGTACATTTGCGATCATAGGGTGTCATTAATTGACAAGGTTCTTCATATGAAAATAATGAACTATTATTAACAACTATATTTACTCAGAGTATCGAAATGCAAATGTAGGCTACCTATATTGACTTCAGTTATTACAATTAATGATATACGCCACTAGGAGGCGCTGATAACAATGTGCATTAGAGACGAGAGTCTACAGCGGTGGCTCATGTGCACGCTTAAATTCAGTTACTCTGAGTAAAATAATTTGTTACTAATTCATTACGTGTGTACAAGTCTGCTTTACATTACAGTCACACAATTACACTATATGCAATATAATGTTTAAATCGACTACTTTGTATGGTGAGCTTGTAGTGAGACATCAAAAGTATGGTTTGGAGTCTGTTAGCACGAACAGTTTAACTAATTTTTTTAAATACAAGTTTATAGCCTGTTCTCCTATTCTAAAATGGCCGCGGGGCAGTTACACGATAGTAAACAAAAGCTGCAAGACACCCAATGCAACTGCCACGACACACTTGCATACCACTATCAACAGAACAGTAACTGTCATGTACCAGTGGAGGCGCTGTCACGTACCACTAGCTACTGTCATGTACCAGCGGAGGCACTGGCATGTACCACTAGCTACTGTCACGTACCACTAGCTCCACTGGCACGTACCGCTAGGTGCCAGTAGAGGCACTGGCATGTACCACTAGCTACTGTCACGTGCCAGTGGAGGCACTGGCACGTACCACTAGCCACTGTCACGTGCCAGTCGAGGCACTGGCATGTACCACTAGCTACTGTCACGTACCACTCGCTCCACTGTCACGTACCACTCGCTACAATACAGTACAGTTTCGGTTCTAACCGCTACTGAAGAAATCTGTGGTATGGCAGCATTTCATTAAAGTACATTTACAAAGTACCGGGTGACTCGAAAAACGCTGAATGCAAACTATGCCAACAACGGTTTATTTTTCATAGTTCGACGTCGAATATGATGTGGCCTACCACCTGAAAACCGTAAGTTGGCCTACCTCGCTCATGCTAACGCACTGGGTTGAAAAATGAATATGCCTATTAAAAGAATCTGATCCAAATCGAATGGCATTATCTTCTCCGGCCAAGACAACAAAATCTTTCTCTGTTGCACCGTTCCCCACTCTGCTTCTACGTAAGTTCGCATGCTGCACTTTTTTCAGGCAGTGATCAGCGCGCTCGGATGATTTGCATGTTAAACAAACAATATTTGTAATTTGTAGTACATTGTAAGAGATAATAAATAACCAATCAGGCATTTTGTATTATATCGGCATTCGGTAACAACAGGACTGGTTACACAAGGCTTATTATTAGTAATAGCTTATTTTATAGCGGCTGAATCTGGAATGTCCAGCAGTCAGATCGGGAAAATGTTTGTACCTTTCTGTTTGTCTAGTTGTCAATCTCACTTCTTACGTATGTATTTCTTTCATATTATCTCCTAAAACATTGAGGTAACACATCACACAAAATGGTTTGATGAAAAACATTGTGACATTTATAGGATTTTTTCTTTTTTTTTTCAAATTTCGATTAGTCGATTTTCAGAAGTGTTTAGTCGAGTCTTGGTCGACCAAAGAAAATCTTAGTCGGAGACAGCCCTAATAAGAGCGTCTGCTAAATGACTAAATGTAAATATGTATGTTACCATGAAGGATTACAAAAGTCTAGTGTAAATAGCTGTTCTTTTCAAATACAGTGAGTATTAACCATATTGTCCCTGTTCTCTCAGGCCAAATAACCCTTCTTAGAGCTCAAATCCCATTGCCATTATGACATCCAATTAACTTAGCTCCTCTTATGGGGAACTCAATTACAGCCTTTTGGGTATACTGAATCTGGGGAAAAACAAACCGTTTTTTTTCTTCAGTTTCTTCTTGTTCTGTATCTCACTGTTTGGTCCACTTAGCCATATGTCTCTCCCTGCCAGATTGACAAATAATTCACCAGCCAAACTGTTGGAGGCATTGGCAAATCGTTTGGTAAGATCTTTAATTAGCCATCAGAGAGGAGTCCAAGGAAGCCTCCTTGGTGTCCATGTTGGCCTTGATCCACTCTCTTTGGATTATTCCCTGCACACTCCAATCCAGGGTCTTTGATCGTGTCTGATAGATGAACATATGTCTGGTCTGACCCAACTGTTTCGTTTTTGCAACACAAAATATTTATTGGGGAAAAGCGGTGCTATGTCTCAGAAAAATCTTAGCTCTCCACTTGTATCCAAACCATTGCTTCCGAAAAAATGTGGTGTTGAATAAAACTAGATTTATTTTTTTGTTTCATGATGCACCAAAAGCCTTTTCTTTCTTTCTGAACAGTACAAAGACAAAAAATTATGAAAACCCAGATCAACTCAACTGGTAAACCCATAAGCAGTCAACTCTCTGCAGTATACTCTTGCAGTTAATGAGACTTTTAATGAGAGGAATATGATTAGAATTCCATCTTATACTCAACTCAATCACATATTTGGACTGGCTAGCAAAGATGTAAACTTTAATTTAATCTAAGCAAATTTGGGTTTTAAGTCACCCCATATGGGGATCTAGGCAAATCCCATTGTCTCTAATCCGTGGCTATGGAAACTGAGAGTGAAGGTATGCAGGAGTTGGGGTCCTACTCTTTAGCCCCCACTTGTCAGCAATGACTTCCTGGTTCCTTTCTTTTGAGGTGGTTGTTATGGTAGTTTGGCAGGCAGATGCAGTGTCCATCACCATGGGAACAAGAAAACTAAGTGCTGCATTTGTGTGAAACAAAGATTTATTTTCTCCCACCCAAGAGCTCTGAGGCATTTTGGAGAGAATCTCCACTCAAATTCGACTTGAAACCAGGCTTGACACTGGAAATTGGTACAATGCAATAGACAAATATTCACATGGAATGAATAACCTTAGCAGAAATGCAGAAACTAATTAAATAAACACATTCCACTGTGACTATTGGTTTTACTAACCTGGGGCCAGTTACATAAAAATACCTAGTCTTAGACTTATGTAACATTAAATCCGACTTGCCATAGACACTTAAATATACCTGTTGCATAAAGCTTCCTAATGAGTGACTAATGAAATGTTGTGTTCACACCAAACGTGAAGCGAATTTATCGCGTGGCGAGATTACATGTACATCATGCAAATTTGCGCTATTTTATGGAAGGCCTAGTAGGCAAGTATTAAGATGCCCCTGTGTGTCAACCACGCGTAATTAACGCCAACTTTGCATGCAAAGACGGCGTCCATTGCGCCGACTTCCATACAAAGTCGGTGTCTTTTTCGCTTCAAATCGAACCGTGTCACGCGTCTAAATAAACGCGTGCTTTTTTGACACGTCTGACGTGCTAGGGTCAGACTGGGCACTGAAATTCTTAGGACAAGATAACGCAAAGCAACCTGGCATAACATGACATATAGGCTACTCAGAAGTTTACACCTATGACAAGCAAACATATAATGTAATAAACCTCCAAAATAAATACAAAATAAACAATAGTCTACTAAACCTATAGGACCACAGGACTAAACCTACTTCCCCAGGACCATGATGCCATATAAAACAACATATAACAGTAATTGGTGCCAGTGCAAACGTATGTAGCCTACAGTGACAGGACAGTATGTACAGTGATTGGAGGTAGCAGTTATGAAGTGATAGGTTCTCGTGCCAATATATTGTGATGCCAATTTGTTGAGCGGTCATCTTCCTTGTATAGACCTAGAAAAGTGAAATACACAGCCACGGTGACAGAAATAAAGGTTCATCGGTTGTCCTTCACATTCACACACTGTTGTCTTTATACTTAACAGATCATATACTGGACTTGGGTTATTAATCAGGTTGTTGGTTCGATCCCCGGCCATGCCAAATTACGTTGTGTCCTTGGGCAAGGCACTTCACCCTACTTGCCTCGGCGAGAATGTCCCTGTACTTACTGTAAGTTGCTCTGGATAAGAGCGTCTGCTAAATGACTAAATGTAAATGTAAACATACGATGTCCCAAAGGCCCAACTCCTTCTCAGGTCACCTTCTGGCAGCAACCTTGCAGCTGGGTTTCACTGTGCAACCAGGCCTACCAAGCTGCTGCTGGGCCAAGGGCTGATTGTAATGGCACACTGGGACTTGCAGATTACCTGAACTAAATATTTGTCTTTCTGCTGTGTAAGATGTAGGCCTACTGCTTTTAACTTGAGTTGAACGCTGTTAAACACTGCCATGGTCAGCAAACACTTGCCATGTCTACTTCAGAAAGGATACTGTTCACAGCTGTCTGAGTCAATAGGACATTACCATTACCTGAATGACTTGTAGTGATCAGGAGGTTATGCCTGTTCTGATGATGGCATAAACCATGTTAGATTGTTGGCTCTATGTGCATTGTTTGGGTCTCCTCTCCATTGTCTTCTGTTTTGTCTTTGGTTCAGTTGCAGGATGGCAGGCAGGTAGAGGAGCTGTGATTGCTGCAGGGGCACACCTGTGATCTGTGCCTTGGTCCTTAATAAGCTGTGCCCTAACAAGCTGGGTCTCTCCATTACTAGCAGGAACATCATCACTGTTTGCTTTTTAGTGTGTAATGATTCTCTTCACTCTACACTTGCACTGATCCCACACCCATTCCATACACTACAAATTTACTAACCGTTTCTTTGTAAGCACTTTTTATTAAATAAATACATTGTTATCCTTATTGCCGTGGCTTGTCACTTCCTGAAGTTCTTATCTAATCTTCCTATGAATCAAGTTATGACAGCATTAAACAAGCCCTGGTTGGCTACACACCTCATGCTGGGCTTATACAGATGTGAATATTGGCACTGTATTGGATATTCAATTCTTATGCCTCTCTCCATCTCCCTGGTCCTCCCCCAGCACCAGCAGCTCCCTGTCCCCCTGGTCCTCCCCCAGCACCAGCAGCTCCCTGTCCCCCTGGTCCTCCCCCAGCACCAGCAGCTCCCTGTCCCCCTGGTCCTCCCCCAGCACCAGCAGCTCCCTGTCCCCCTGGTCCTCCCCCAGCACCAAGGGTGTGCCCAGAGGCCAACACCTGTGACATAACCCTGAGACTGCCCATACACACAACCCATGTACAGTTCAAACAGTACATGGAGTCTAGGATGATACAGTCACCAACCTTTGGGCAGGCATAATGTCACAGCCACAAACGTGACCCCGTTTTTGGTTTTGCCCTGCCCTACTGTGTCTGTGTCTGCCATTGTCTTCACCTGTGTCTCATTCAGTGGTTTCAGTTCTTGTTTGTATTATCATGTCCACCTGTGTCTTGTTTGGTTCTGTGTATTTTAGGTTCCTGTTTTGTGTCCAGTCTTGTCCTTACCCTTGTTAACGTGAGTACCCTGTCCAGTGCCGGTCCTTCCTATAGGCGACATAGGCAGCCGCCTAGGGCAGCATAAAGAGGGGGTGCTGTTGATAAATCTTGCCTAGGGCGCCATATGTGCTAGGACCGCTACTGACCCTGTCTGTTTCCCAATTAAAAGAATAAACCCTTTGTTTGAGGCAATGTCTGGCTACTCTCCTGTGTTTGGGTCCTACGCCACCACACACTGTAGCACATAAGGCATATTTGAATTAAAGACATCAAATTAAATTGTATAACCTTACTTTTAGAGTGTTTGATTTTAAAAGGGTTTTTAAGTAGCATTGGCTTCTGAGTGTAGGTGGCAACCTATTACCGTTGGACTTACAAAAATGTCTATTATAATTCTTTAAACTTCTCTGTAATCAATGCATCTGCAGTCGTATCCCTGAATGGAAGTTCAGTTAAAATCTAGTATTTTTCACCCGTTACCAAGACACTGTAGCCTAATGATGGTACATTGTGTTAGTTTGGAGTATGTTATTAGGCTGAATGTAGGGGAAAGTGTATTACATGAGAAGGAAATGTATCAAAAGATTATGGTGTGATTTCCCAGATAATTAATATTGTGTTACCCATATTGATGGTGTCACTAAAGGGTCAACGACCTGAGCGTCAGGTCACCTCATAAAAGTAGAGGGCGCATTGCGTAATTTGTTATGAAAAATCATCCCTAGTGAGCGGGCGCTATGAAGATCATTTTTCAACTTTCATTCATCACAATTATTTTATTAGTAGCATAACACTGCATTGCGAGAGCAGGTTTCTGCTCTTTCGTGTTTTTCTGCTGACATTGAGAACTTAGGTTGGACATCTTTGAACAGTGCTAGTTCATGACTATACCATATCAAGCTTGATTGTATATTCCCTTACCATTTAGTTACCTAACGATTAGCAGTGTACAATATTTTGTGTTAACTGGGTTCATAGGAAGATTAGATTTGATGTTCCTGCTAGTAATGGAGAGACCCAGCTTGTTAGGACACAGCTTATTAAGGACCAAGGCACAGGTCACAGGTGTGCCCTTGTAGCAATCACAGCTCCTCTACCTGCCTGCCAAACAATGCACATAGAGCCAAAAATCTAACATGGTTTATGCCATCATCAGAACAGGCATAACCTCCCGATCACTACAAGTCATTCAGGTAATGGTAATGTCCTATTGACTCATACAGCAGTGAACAGTATCCTTTCTGAAGTAGAGCAATGGCTAGTGTTTGCTGACCATGGCAGTGTTTAATAGCATTCAACTCAAGTTAAAAGCAGTAGGCCTACATCTTACACAGCAGAAAGAAAAATATGTATTTCAGGTCATCTGCAAGTCCCAGTGTGCCATTACAATCAACCCTGGGCCCCGCAGCAGCTTGGGTAGGCCTGGTTGCACAGTGAAATCGCACAGTGAAATCCAGCTGCATGGTCCCCCCCCACGCAAAGTATTTGTAAATATATATATATATTATTATTACTATGATTTTTATCAATATATATTAGAGAGAGAGATAGGGATTGGTAATTAAATTATGACAGATTATGACATTGTAATCAGTGGCGGCTGCTGGTCTTTCAAAGAGGGGAAGCTCATTTTCGGCCTACATCCTAATTTTTATTTATTTATTTGGCTATTCACTGGCTAGTTCACCCCTACGACACTAGCCTAGCCTACTGAATGAATGAACGAACGATCTAACAAAACAATATTAATCAAGGAGGAAATGTGGAAATTAGGTTAAACTGAAACAAGGAACGTGGTGTATAATTGTATGAAATGTATGATGAAAATTGGTTAGCAATTTCGCCAAGCAAATACCAAGAAATAGGTTGCTGCAGCTTCGGTGAAAAAACTGTTAAAAGCAGCCCCATTGAAGTCCATGGAAGCTGAGCTTCAACAGGGAAATGCACTGTGATGCTACGGGAATGTATGAGAAGGAAATCAGTCAGTCGACCTGCTAATATATGTAGCTGATTCTGAAAGAACTGGTCTTTGATATGACCGTGTTCTAACGCATTTAAAATGTTAACACAATAGTAAATATTTGACCATTACTTTTTTGAAATTTTAGGGGACGTTGAGTTTCCCTTGCAGTCTTAAAGAAATCGCCACTGATTGTTAAGGCCGAATTATACTTCTCCGACTCCGTTACGGACAGACGGACGGAGTCGGACGGATTGGTTGAATTTATAGTACTCCGAAGGCTGTGGGTGCTGAAAACACTTCACTGCCAGAAGAGTAGGTGGCGCTGCACTGCGATGCTAGCTAGGTTATCGAAAAGTCGGAGCAAATTTACAAATTAGCCGTTTCATCAATAAAATACGCACATTTTCATCAACTACACTCCCCATTTCTCATCACATTTGAATTCAGTTGCTGATTTACATGTGCTGTTTAGCTGAAATATGAATTGTAACAACTTACAGCAATGGCGGTCAAAGGATTCTGTTCGTCCTGTTTATCCCGGCAACCCCGCCCCTGACGCAAGCGGTTCTTAATACGGACCAATCACAGCCAAGGGGTTTCCGTAAAATGACGGACGGACAGACGGATAAGGCCGATATATGCTTCTGCATTTTTCGAAAAACGGACACATGGGAACGCCCTCGTCTCCGTGGAACGCCCTCTACGAGCTCTCCGTCAGCCCTCGGAGAGCCCCGGAGAGCTTGACGTGCACCTCCTGAATTTTCTATCTATCCGTCGTAATTTCGGAGAGCGACGGAGACCCCCTTGGCTGTGATTGGTCAGTATTAAGAACCGCTTGCGTCAGGGGCAGGGTTGCCGGGATAAACAGGACGAACAGAATCCTTTGACCGCCATTGCTGTAAGTTTTTACAATTCATAGTCAGGAATTCATAGTCAATTGATAGTCAGGAAAATCAGGAGGTGCACGTAAAGCTCTCTGAGGGGCTCGGAGTGGGCACGGAGAGGGAATTTCTCGTCGGAGAGGGCGTTCCCTGTGTCCGTCTCCGTAAAAACGGAGAAGTATAAATCGGCCTTAATACATTGTAACACGCACCCCTAGCCAGCCACGATGTCAAATAAATTGGAACATGCAGTGTAGCGTGCACACACACAGCCCAGCGAACACATATATACAAACAACTCGATTGAACAATTTAATTATCAGGCTGTGGCCGCCTACTGAAAATAACATAGGCTAGATGATCAGTGTGGGACTAGTTTAAGTCCACTCGTCTACTTTTTTGAAGGCAAAGTCACAAATCAAATCGTTGAAGTAAATTTGGCAAAGCAGGTCAAACTCGTTTGACATCACCTTCATGCGAAGCCATTGTTGTCTTGCATGCTTTGATACCGGCAACGACACGTGACGCTAAGAGAACGTGGACTTCACTACGGGTGGGTAAATGCATCAAAAATATGATGATTATTTTTTTTATTTTTTTTATCTCCCGTGCCGGGGCCCCCTTGTGGCCGGGGCCCGGGGCAACAGCCCCTCCTGCCCATTGCACAAACGCGGCCCTGGTTCTGAGTACTTATATGTCATGTTATTGCCTTCTGAGTAGCCAACTTATAGGTCATGTTATGCCAGGTTGCTTTGCGTTATCTTGTCCTAAGAATCAGTGCCCAGTCTGACCCTGTGTTGGTCTGTGCATCTTGAACTTGAAACTCTGTTTCGTTTTTAGTATGTACAACCATATGTAATTGATAATGACAATAAAATACACTTGACTTGAATAGTAGCCTAACAACAGTTGTATATTGCCACCAACTGAGTTTGCGCATTGCCTCTTTCACATAAAGGGATGTTGGCAGTGAAACCAAATTGCGCACAATACTGAGGCAACGCAAACGCAGCGCAAGGGAAGTTCACAAAGCTCCAAGCCAGACAGCCAGCCATCCTGATATTACTGTATTTATTTGTCTGCACCCCTTTTTATATCTTACAGTATTGCAATTGTGACCACCAACTTCATACTAATAGCTAACTAGCTAACCAACATTGTATTTGATAGTAGCTTGCACGATCATCCTTAGACCTACTTTCTTACGTATTAGTTGTTACAATTGTTGTCATAATTTCCCAATGCATAATTTCCCAAAATTCTCAAGCCAGCAGACTTTAATTTTGGAAAACCAGACGCTGATTGAGCCAAACCAGGCGTTAATTTCATGTGGTTTGCTAGACACGTCTCAAAAAAGCATGTGTTTATTTAGACGCGTGCTTTGAACGTGTCACGTGACACGGTTCGATTTGAGGCGAAAAAGACTCAAATGGACGCCGTCTTTGCATGCAAAGTCGGCGTTAATTACGCGTGGTTGACACACGGGGGCATCTTAATACTTGCCCACTAGGCCTTCCATACTATTTGCGTCTATCGCGTCTTTCGCTTGAGTTGAAAAATGTGTGTGATGCTGTGTCGCGAAAGTTTATCAATATTGAGGTATCACTGACATTTTTGAAGAAATGGAGGGCAAGAGTATTGTAGCTGACTGTGGGCATCTTTTGCTATACGACACAACTTATTATTTGTTTATAGTAGTTATTTCGGACATGGTTGACGACAGAAAAAAACATCTTTCTTTTACCAAAATGATCAGATTTCTTACATTTTACCAAAAAAATTGTAGTTCGACGGGCGGAAATAATCCATAATTTATAGTCTTAGATATATCAACCACATTTTCTTATCGGACAGATAACAATGGGCCTCATTCACCAATATCTTCCTAAGTTATTTCTTAAATTTGTTTCTTAAGAAAGTTCCTAAGAGAAATCTACGTGTGATTCATGACGTGTTTTTAAACAGCAGAATTGTTCGCAGGTGTGTTCTTAGAATGATGAATCCCAATATTTCGTAAGTTGAAAGCTCGTGCCCCGTTGCTCCTATTTAGCATAGGTAAACGCCCCGATAATTCCCATAAAAGGGCATGATATGGCAGGGCCGTGTGCACACTCAAAGAAATGTCAAAACGACGTGGTAAAGACGGTGGAGGCCTCGACAAAAGACATAAAAACTTTAATAATTCTGAAGTGGAGGTACAGCTGCAAGAAGTTAGCAACAAACAACACATCATATTTAATAGCATCAGCTGTGGATACAAAGCAGTAAATAAAACCGATGCATGGAATGCAATTACTCATGCAGTGAACGCTGTATCTGGAGAAGTGCGCAGAACTGATGAAGTGAAATGAAATGGTTTAACTTTAATATGAATTCTTAAGCAAAAAACCATTTCAAAACATAGCCTAGAAGACAGTTGAATGTTACAAAATATCCATGAGGACTGCTCTTGGTAGCCTAAAGCATCCCAACAGGTACTCGTCACTCTCTGCAAATAAATCGGTATGGTCACGGAAGATGTGTTCCCTCCTCAGGGGACGATCAGCAAAATTTTGCAGCAGCAATAAACACGCCATTGTGTGATGTTGTCTTAGTGTGCGGAATAAGACTACTTTGGGCCTATAAATACCGTGATAAGTCACTCCATTGGATGGCAAGGTTTCCCTTAACATAATTGATGTGAATTGAAGGCAAAGCAAGTCTAGTTAATTTAAATAGGCCTAGCACAATTCATACACCATGGAAATTCAAAGTGCTTTACAAATGAGAAGAAGTGTAGTGTGTATTTATTAAAACAAACAAACATTTAATTATGTGTAAAATCATAAAAAATATTAGTTGCAAGATTATAAAGGAGACAAAATATTACATTTTAAATTAGAATGGACGAAAACGGTATAACTACTTATTTTGCGCAAACATGTCAGCTCTCAATTGTGCGTAAGAGTGCTCTTGGGTGTGCGTACATTCTGTTCTTACCTAAGAACAAATCCCAAATAAGAAAACATTGGTGAATGCCAGAATCTTCGTGAAAAATGCGTAAGTGGGGTTTAAGTGCAAATTTGTTCTTAAGAACATTTGGTGAATGAGGCCCAATAACACTAAAAATAAACATTTATCGGCCGATGCCGATATGACCGCCGATATATCGTGCATTCCTAGTTTCATGTAATGTTTGCGGAAAAACAGACTCCAGTAGAAATTCTGAGTTAAGATAATGATGTACTAACAGATTGTTGGCATAGCAACAAAGCTCTTACCGCAGGCTTAGCCAGGGTTTGCTACCGTAAATTAAGTCAGTCTTACTATTTATGCAAAAGACAGGCTTTATTCTAATAGTAACCTAACAAAACAAGGCCAAGTCTTAATTTACGTTTAGCAGAAAAGGTTATTAGCTAAGAGTTTCCTCTTAAAACCTATTCCCAAAGTTGCTGAGACAAACTTACTAAGGAATGGGCTGAAATCTGAGGATAAGAGAAAGAGCGGGATTTACCTTGTTGCTATGGATGATGTCAACAAGCTTACTAATTATGCCAACAGTAATTGGCTGATAGGGGATGGGCCTCTGTCAGTGATTTCATCATATAAACACTAAATCTAGGGATCATGTTGGTATCATGTTGCCATATTTAAATAAAGATTTTAAAACTGTAGTTAAAGAACTTAACTTGTAGGCTAAGTGTCATAAATAAGTACATGTTCACTGCTTTTCACCAATTTTGTAAACAAATAGTGGCAATCCATAAAGACAGCCATATGAATTGTCGATGTGGGGTCTGGAGAGGGTATTTATTGTTTGATGCAATGTTCTACTGACGGATGGCTGAGATCTTCGTCTGCGCTGCATAGCTGCATTTTCCCTGTGGCCAAGTACCGTATAGTTATTAAAACCTTGATCTCTGGTATCATTGGGTTGTTTCTATAAGTTTATACATCCCTAATTAACTCTACTACAAACATAATACCCTTCGATTAAGGCAATACCTTTTTTATTTTATTTTCGCGAAATGTTTCTAAATGTTTACTTTCCAAAGCAAATTGCCAGCTACAGACATTTTAGGATTGTTAGGATGGTCTTAGGGACTTTTCACAAATTTAGAACCTGGTTTTAACGCTAAAACATTTTGTGAAATACTCTTAGAGCTAAGATTGACACTCCCATTATTTTAAAGAGTTTATCCTAATTCAGCAAGTTAGGAACTACTTTCAGCTTTAAGATGTGTTGTGAATATGGCCCCTGGTCTTAAATGTGATAAGCTGTACGGTACAGATTATATCATGCAGTGTTTTAATTTTGCACCAAATCTTTTCACCAAATTCATAGCTTTCTATGGAATAAATGGCTCAGGATTGCTCAAAAACGTTTGCTTTGTACGTTCTTTACAGTCTTTTATGTGAGATGAATACATGTGTGTTGATATGTGTGTGTGTGTTCCCCATAAAGTTGAATCTTGCATTTCTCGTTGTTTGTGAAATCATTCATCAACTTTATGCAGACAACCTTTCGGTCAATGGACTCATAAGTGTTCCCAGTGGACTGGGTCTATCCATTGCATTCTCTTTCCTTGCTCATTAAGCAGTCTTCAAAGTGAAATCAATCCTATTTTGCCTGTGTGGGGGTGTGTGTTCTTCTTTGTTTTGGAGTTGTGGTGAGGCAGTAGACGTACACCTCTAAAGCCAATAAAGTTAAGAAATTGAGTGCAAATCAGGCTGATTCCACAGTTGATTGTTTTAAATTACAATATGTTTGTGGCTCATTAGTCCAAATTATGGCTGCAGACGTCTAGTAGACGCTAATGTATCGACTGAATCACTACAAATCTTTCAAACGTATCACAGAGACGGAAAACTAGCATTTGGCCTCGCCAACATTTCTGTATGTTAGACTAACAACCACAACTTTATCTTGTTTAATAGCTTATATCAGGGTTTCCATGTATTTACCTGCTGCTAGGAGTGTTCTCTACTCCCACTAACTATAAATCTTTCCAGTAAACAGAGCAGGTGTAAGAAAATTCTTATTTCTCCATGCTACAATATGCTCTCTGTGCCTGATTGTGATGTTAATATACCCTCTATTCAGTAGCACTTAACAAGCAGAAAACAGAACTTAGCAATATGTTACTTCTTGCCATACCTGCAAATGTGTCCATGCTCTGAATGTTGTATTTGAGAACCTGTTGTATCACTGGCCGCTTAGGGACTGCACCCAGGAAATTGTTTCATGTTGCAGTTAAATGACAACATTAATTTTGCTACACTGTAATATGCTCTATTGTAGTTGAGATGTTTTTGTTCACCGTGCCTGGTAGCTCAGATGTGGTTACTTAGTACTTGGTTAACTAGTGAATACAGGCACAGGCAATATTTGTCATAATTTTTGGTAGCTAAGAGAAAAGGCAGTTAAGTATTATTGACCTAGATTTAGCTTTATTGTCTTTCACATGATGGTTGCGGTATAATGTCTGGTTGTTGTGATGGCGTTGTTGTGATATTATAATTCTCTACAGTGCGTACCCCGAATACTGTATTTTATACAAAATTGTGTGCATATTTTAAGCCTGAATGCAAATAGTAATTAGTGTCTGGTGGGATTATTAATCTTTTTTTGTTGGCTCCCAGTCATTTTTGTGGCATCTCATGCAGAGTTCTGCTTGCCTGCCATGGCGCCTTTTGTTTCTGATGGGTTTTTGTCAGCACACTCAATTATGAAATGGCTGCCTGATCAGAAAGTAAATGTGCATCATATCCTCAACATTTCAGCAAATACATTTTTTTTTTCCGCTGTTGATCTCTGTGTCAAAGACAGGCTTTGCTTGGATTGTAGTCTGCCTACCAGACTTCTTAGAAACATGAAAACCTTTGTTGAGTCTTTAAAGCATGTACGACTACCATTAGATATCTCCCAAATTGACTGGCTATGCTAATGTTTCGCCTATTGTTTGTAATGATCCATGAACATTGAAAAAAGCATGTGCCGTTTAAGAAAAGGGGCAAAAAAATGCCTGTCCGTCAGTGCTACATTAATATTTGTATTTATTACATTAGTGCTTTCATCTACACTTTAACACATTTAGTTTTTTCCACTTAATATGGCCTACTTTGTGTGGCAGTCTGTGTTAATTGAATAATCAACTGTATTTGAAGATTGCTTATTTGCATACTGTATCCACTGTGTCTGTTCTGGTCTTAGCAGATATCAAATAAGGAAAGCTGAAAATGGTCATTTAGTAATGGGCCTCACAACATGAAGGTGCTTTCACGTTTTCCTTGATGGTCCTAAATATTTAACTAGGCTTCAAATAGTATTTTTGGTGTGTTTGGGACAGAATGGCACATTATACACTTCCCTAAGTGAATGAGGGAAGTCAATAAAATATTCAGACTTAAAAAATTAATACTTCAAAATCTATATTCTTTGCAATGTAAAAAGGGGAAATACTCTTAGACATAGAATCGATAATAATACACAGAGGACTGAGACATTTAGTGGTGCGGTGAAGAGGCTGCCATCGGCTCATGCTTGACTAACAATTTCCACCTGTCCTTGAAGCGGCATTTATTCACTTCCCTGACTTGCCCTCCAACCCATTTCTCTGCATATTTTAACCTAGCGGCTGCTTGGATCATAGCTCCCAGTGTCTATATTTTCCCTGACTTTGGCAGGCTGTTTTATATATGAGAGTGTGTCCTTTGTAATGGCTACATCAAGAAACTAAATGTGTTACTTAGCACTATGGAATTATGTCTGTTAACACTAATGGAATTAAATGAATTTAAGCGTTAAACATGATATGCTATCTGTAGTTTGTACCATAATATGTAATTTTTCCTTATTTATTTTCAGTATCAAAATGGTGATCCAACATTTTCATTAATCCCCATCAGAAAAGAACGCTCTGATAGATGGAAAGAGCCCTGAGGAGATGCTTATACAGTAGACACACACACACACATCAGATGCGTATCATGTTACAAGGCACAACTGAGTAGGAACTCACTCAATTTAGCCCTGAGGTTTTAATAGGAAGGCCAATGGAAGAAAGATGGAGGCTATAGAGTTTCACACTGGCAGCCCCATCTGCTCCCCTCCTCAACCGACACCATCACACACACTCGCACACCCACTCACACACTTTGTGTTAGTGAACAGTAAAGAGAGCAGCAAACAGAGCATCCCAATGCTTCAGGGGCCATATATTAAGCCTCCAGTCAGACAAGCATGCCTGGAGCATTGGTGCATTGTCGGTTGTGCGATCTATATGAGGTCAACCGGATGTGTGCATTACAGCTCTTTAGAAAGCCACAAGGTTTCTAATATGGTCTCTTAATGGAAGGACGGCACGCGGAACTGAACTGATCAAACCGGAGAGCTTAAGAGACACTTTATCGCCCTCTCCAACCATATGGCCAGTGTCTGCCACATCAAACTGTGGTTTCCGACCACACGTCATAAGTCACACCTCACATCCTAGACAGACACTCAGCAATAGCTGTGATCTGACCTGCAGACTCATCGGCAAACAAGAACTGGATCGAGATCCTGTAGGAAAAACCCACAGACAGTCTTAAGATTACAACCGGTTTCGAGCTGATCTTCCTTCAATGGGAAAATGAGCTTAATGGTGCTGTGGAATGCCACAAGGAGCCACTGAATCTAGCCATCCTCTTGCTGAGTGGTGTTCATTGGAGGAACCCCTTCACACACCCATCCAAGGGTTCCTCCTCCACTGGTTTATTGTCGAGATTCCAGCAAATTGTGACTGGAGGGGAGAGACAGATCACAATACACCCCCATCCCCTCCCCCATGGGCCCCTATTCTCATGGATTTCTCAAGGGCCTGTGGCCGAACTTAGAGAAGAGCAGGAGGAGGAGAGAGGGAGAGCTAATTCGTCAATGATCTTTACCTAACCCCCCCTCCCCCTCCTCTTCTCTCTTTCTCTCTCTCTCCCGCTCACTTTCTCACTCACTTGCCTGAAGGCATTCAAGTAATACATCCCTCCCCCTCCCTTACACCCACCCCCCATCGCACATTCACTCACACACACACACCCCCACTGACTGGCTCCGTCTCACACACGCACACACACACACAAACACACACACACACAGAGAGAGTCTGTCTCAACACGTCCAGAGGGAGAGGATGAATCGAGCTGTAGTGTTATTTTGTTCAGAGAGTGTGTGTGGTGTTAGGAGAGTACTTTGAGTTATGTTGTGGGCCTGAGTTCTCACTGGGTGATAAAACGGTGATTATAGACTGAGGCGTTCAGACTAGGTTTTGCAAGACGGGGCGGTGTCAGTGCTTTGTCTATCCTACAACAGAGCCATACCACTCGACAAGCCTGGAAGACAGCAGTGACTGCTGTGGAGTTGAGCTAGCCAGCCACCGAGTGGATTGAAAGAGCCACTGTTGGGTCTGCACTCTGGACCAGTATCTGCACCAGAAGGAGTTTAACATCAGCAGTTAAAGTAGATTGCTTGTTGCCATGTGCCCTACAGTTTGAGCAAGTTAACTTCTAGAGATTCATTTTTTCTACAGCTCATACTGGGGATTTTGTTTTCTCTTTTTTGCACCAAGAAATTTAAGGATTTGTAAACTTCACAGGCTGTCATCTTGTGACTTCTTACTGGAATAGATAGGCTATATCTTTTTCTATATAAGTTTTAAAAAGGATATAAGTCAATGTGAAGCCGTTTGGAATATGGGAGTTTTAACTTTGGATTTATGCTGTGTGGGAACACAAAGGCACTTTTGTGCTCAGTTTTTGGTAATTTTGATAAGTATGTAACACCAATGCTGTTTTCTGTTTGACTGTGCTCTATGCTGAACATATTGTATGTAATGCTTTGGGGGGTGTTTAGTTTAATTTATTATGCTTCCCATAATCCCCTTACATATATTTTTTGGAGAGGGACAGAGTTTCTGTTCCCAAGATGTCTGGAATAATAATGTGCCTATCCAATCAAATTTTCTATACTCACTTTTTTGGGGGCTCAATCAGAATGTTTGTGCCTATACCATTCATTAGCCTTGCTGGTCATTCCTAGTAAGATAATTGGTGTGGTATCAAACATGGTGAACAATCGATCATTTTCATTGTGTGTGCTTGCGTGATAAAGATCCGTGGCTAGCCATCCTGATAATGTGTACTACACAATTCATCGGACAACCTTCTTGCAAGTCACTTGACATATATTGCCCCATTATCGGATGATTAGTGTGTATTGACCTTTTCAGCTCACACCCTTCCCTTGCTGAGTGAACATAGGCAACCTTTGTGACCTCGCTCCATATGTCGCTTTCCCTGTCTCGCTCTGTCTCTCGTTCTGCCTGTCCTCACCCATATTCAAACTCACTCTCTCTGACTATTTCTGGTTCATGAAGCAACAGCATTAGGAGACTGTCTCTGAGGCATTTTTTTTAACTCTTCTCTTTCATCTTCTCTCTCTTCTTTGCAGTATTTGCAGGTAAACTCTCACCGACCAGCTCCGATGCACTGCTCAGTGTTCCGGTGGTCACAGCCTTTCCCACCCCACCAGACGTTTACCTGCCTGCCAACTTCAAGCTTTCCAACGCCCAGCTGGCATTCTTTCTTCGTGAGGCCAAGTCTTCGGGGCAGCCCGGTGGCAGCAGTGGTGGCGGCCCTGGTGTCGGACACCCCCTGCAGCGCTCTGAGAGTTTTGTAGTTTTCCAGACCAAGGAGCTTCCGGCAGTCAACATCACATTCGGGCCTTTTACTCAGGACCAGATCCTGTCCAAGGAGCTCCTCCAGCCAGCCAGTTCTCTGGACATTCCCGGGCGGCTGACGGTCAACTGGAAGGTACGGGCGTTCATCGTCCAGTCCCGGGTGTTTTCCAGCAACCCCACTGTCCAGGTGCTGTTCTACATTGCCGGACGTGACTGGGACGACTTCAAGGTTCAAGACAAGCTGCCTTGCGTTAGACTACATGCCTTCAGGGACGTCCGGGAGATTAAAACCTCCTGCCGGCTTAAGTGGAACCTTGCCCAGTGTCTAGCCCAGCTGGAGCTTCCCCCCACCTGGTTCAACACCAATGTGGCGCCCCTTGGCCGGAGAAAAGGCTCCAGTGACGGGCTGGACTCCCTTACCAGCGAGACCCTGCAGACGGAGCTGTACTACACCCTCCACGAACCGGATGGAACGGGGGAGTGTGGGGAGAGCTCCGGGCGGCGGGGGGGTTCAAGGGCTGAGCCCCTCACCCAGCATCCTCTCCTCCGCATCGGCAGCATCAGCCTGTACCAGTCGAACCAGGAGCAGCAAGTGGTGGACAAGCAGCTGGACAAGAACATGTTCCTCAGGCTGCCAGAGAAGCCCCTCAAGCCTGGGGAGACACTCAGCATCTTCCTCTTCCTGGTGCCCAACTCCACCGTGGAGCTGTTCACCCTCAAGTAAGTCGGCTTCTTCCGCCTAGCATTTCCATGTGCCATACGTCTCTCTTATGTAAGCCTTATTCACGCATCGCTGACACATTAGGTACATACAGTCGAGTTTGTAAATGTCTGATCTTCACATACTTCCTCATCCTCATGTGTTTCTGTTCATAGACTGGAAATGTGTAATTATGCCATAGGTATGTGGAGAGGAGGGGAAGTTGAGTGGAAGTTACATCTTAACGTATTAAACAAGAAATGTTTTTCTTACATGAGCATGGGAGCTCAGAGCAATGAATCGTCAGAGAAACAGTAATGCTGCAACATGGGTGACTGGGAAGTCTGTTTTTGTCGTGTTCTGTATAAAACACAGTATACAACGATCTTTTATGAACACATATTCCAAAAACACATATTCCAAGAGAACCTCGCAATTTACGCATAACACTGTGGGGGCCTTATTTGATGTCCTAGCTGTATTGATTCCTGCATAGTCCAGAAAATGAAAGAACTACATCATGTCAATCTTTTCAAATCTCATTTAAGCTAGGCCTTTGAGGAGATGAGACTAGAACTAAGTCTCTCGACAGAACTGGCATAATGGGTATTAATTGACATCTGTTCAAATTAAATTCTTTACAAGCCGACCCACTTTTTGTCGAATTAGAGCTTAGAGGATACAAGACATGTCTTCCCTAGCCTCTACATTTCTCACTTGTATTCTGCTTTTGTCAACTTAATGGGAAGGGTTCGAGATCCCAAGAACGGCAAATTATTCTTTAAGTTTAGACAAGGCATTTTTTCCTGCCATCCTGGAGATAATAAAAAGAGAGGGAGGAGGTGCCGATATCCACTGGTTTCCGAGGCATGACGGTGAAACGGTTCGTAAACACGGCAACTCCTTAATCATAATGAAAAGTCTCAGACTTCAATTTAAGGATTCACTGTGAATTAATTAGGCTCCAATAACTCATTAAGCCCCAACTGGAAAGACACTGCTACGATTTATGCAGGCAAGGATAGTTCATTTGAGTTATCTCTCAGTTCAACGTAAAAGACTGCAGCCTCATGATGGAGGGCAAACTTGTGTACAAACTGTATGGATGTGTGTCTGTGTTTGTCCGTTTGCTCTTGTGTGTGATAGTAAAGCACTGTTAGGAGTGTTAGGAATGGTTAATAGCATTTTTATGATTGTTGCCAAAAAATCACATGGTCAAAGACCGCAGTAAACTTAAATGTGGCTTGGGACCATTTTCAATAAAGTTGATTAGAAGGAGCATAACTATCCCATACAATTGTCTTCACACCATCCAAGCAATGTCTTCACCTAGGGAGACAATCTCTTAGAAATCTACAGGCCAATCTCTATTTCTCCCTGTTCAGTCTTTCTCTAACCAGCACTGTCGAATCACCCAGTTCTCAGTGGTACTGGCTTAATTTCATTAGAAATTGCTGTAACGGAACTATTTCAGTCAGAATTAATAAAATGACAGCCGTTAGTTTGAAGATGGCTTCCAGAAATACTTACTTCAGGAACATAGTGTGTTAATTGTTACCTAGACTAGGATACAGTATCTGTGATTTCAAATCTAGTCCAGTGTCCACCGCTGTGGCCCATCACAGTTGCTGGTCTCTTGAAGACAGCAGGAAGTGCGGGTTAAAAAGAAAATTGAGGGTAAAGGAGGAAATCTGAGGGCCCTCGGCCAGTTGTCGGCAATGGGATGAAATGAACCTCACTAGGAGCCAACTGTTGAGGTGTCCCCCCATATAGAGAAGATGATTAAAGATGTAATAAAGAAAGTCTTTAAATATGAATCGAACCCCAAGAGACACAGCACCTCCCCCCCTCCAGTTGTCTTCTTCCATCTCCTTTTTATTTCTCTTGCCTTTGAAGGTCTCGTCTGCAGAGTATCTCATATAAGAGAGTGGAAGGGAGGGAGTTGTGGAAACTTCTGGAAATTCTCTTTGTTTTCCTTGTGCTGTTGTAGCAAACATGTGGGTATATGTTTTTCTTTTTTTTCCAGATTGGAGTTTCATGTTCTGTTGCCATGGTAATGTGAAGCTCCACACTGCAGTTTTAATCTATCTTGTCTGTGATGCTTGTCATCGTACAGGGGAGATATGTCTAATGACTCATATATACGGAATATACTTCTGCGGAAGTGTCACATTTATAAGGTTTTGAATATACGGCATATTGGAGTTACTACAATTAATCATTTTAACCCTATTCCTATATGAATGAAAAATATTTCACCCCTAGTAACAATTCAGAGACTTTCTGAGTTGGAGGTGAGGAGTTAGCTAAAGAGAAAGTGACTCATAAAAGAAAAATGTGGTTAAGGCACTTTCTAGTAACATGGCAACTTCCTGACCCCAGCCTCTCTTTCTTGCTGTCCGCCTCACATACGTCTTGCGTCAGCCTCAGTGTCTCGGACAAGAAACGTCCTTATGACTTACCCCTGACTGAGCACAATCATATCAAGTGATTCACGAGAAGCCGTCCAGCCGGCAGTATTGGACAACACAGAGAAAGACAGTGGTCAAAGTGGACAGCCTCGTCACACCCCTTGCATCGTCCCTTTTCTAGAAAATAGTTCTATTGACCTCCCTCGCCGGCTGAGTTTCCCACGATGTGATCCCACCTTTGCAGGTAGCATTGTTAGAAAATACGTGAAGTGATGGGGCTGTCTCTCTAGCTCTTTCAAGCACAAGTTTTACGAGTTATTTACAGCCAGGAAAAAGCGTTGTCCAGAAAGCTATTTGCAGTTGCACAGTGGAAGCACATATCCAATTCCTTGGGGCCTTGAAGACATAAACCTTATAAGCGAGATGTATGTGGCAGATGTTAAATAGAATGGCCACATCTTTGTACTTGGGTTTATATTATAGGAACATCAGTGTGTGCTGAAGCTCTTAATGCAGGTCAAACCCAAACCAGGCTTTTAGCCATGAGGTAAGTTTTTGTCTTAAAACGGCACTCCAGGATTTAGAGCTTTTAGCTTCTTTTGAAGAATTATTTAGAGTGTAGCAATAGGATACAGATGATTCAGATATTATTTAGGTCACTTTGAAGAATCTGCATGTGCCAGTGGCAAGTATGGGACCCAGTCACTTTGAATAATTTGCATAGCCATTGGCAAGTATGGGAGATGGGTGAACGTAAGTTAAACGTTGACAGCTCATGGACATTGTAAGGTCAGAAGGACTTCCTTCCAATCACAGAGCTTCATTCAGCCAAATGAGTGTGGTGAAGGAGCCAAGGTCACATTTGTACTTAACTGACCTTTTTATTTTTCCTTTAACCTTGCTCTTTCAATTTCTACCTTAATGGGGTAATCGCCATATAGGTTATTGTCATGCTCTGGTAATTGAGAGAATAAGATGACATGATTTTAGATCTGTGTGGGCGTGCAAGCACACGTGGGTTGTGGGTCTCACAGATATTCATGTTCAGAAAAGGTGATGGTTATTCTTGATTTTCAAGTAATCTTCAACAGAGCAAAACCTCTGTAACTCCACAAAGGATGAGATCATGTGTAACTCCAGCATGGAGACGAACAACACGATCCACTTATCTGGGCCTGTCTGCTCGGAACAGGCAGACGTCTATCCCTCGGAGGGGTTTAGCATTACCGAAAATTAGTCGTACAGTATTACTCAGTCAACGTCAATTTCTGTCTTTTTTTATTAGATCTCTTCTATTAGATCTCCACAAAGGAGCCCCTCCTTCCTCCCTTTACTCGGCCCTCCCTCCTCCTACCTTTGTGTATCCCTCTATTTCTGGTTACCCCCAGCTCTGGAGAAGTTTAAGCAAGGCTTAGATAAGAGCTGTGTTTTCCTCCCCAAGCTCCGTCCCATAACCTCTACCCCCCTCTCTCATCTTGTCACAGACAGAAATTGGTTAGGCTTTTTTCCTCTTCCTCTTCCCTTTCTTTTTTTTTTTACACCACACTTTTCACAGAAACTCCAGAAAGCTGTCTTTTTCAGTAATAATGTACACAGTCATGCCCCGCAGGAGCATTTGCACTACCTGATACAGTTTCAAAGAGGGACTGAGAAGTTGTTGCTTTTTCTTTGATTGTAATGATGCGTAAAGCCACAGGCTAAGTCTTTGACAGCTACAGGTGAAGAATGCGGTTCTGGGAAAATGTATCTAACCCCAGTTACCTATTGAAACTGTATCTAGAAATTGTCAGTTTACAGAATGTCATTAATGTTGTACATTGCACATGCTGCTTGTATGTGACGGGTCTTCAAACCTAATGTAAACAAACATTAAAATCTGAATGTTTCTCTTATTCTTGAATCAAACCAACAAGGTAATTACACATACCAGAAAACTTTAAATTGACTCCTCCTTCAGTCAGCAATGTGAGGTGATTTGAGTTCATTGCCTTACAGTGGGATTATCAGTGTACTGTGAGTTTACCAGAAGTCCTCTCCAATACGCATTCCAGAAAGTGGGTTTAGTGAAATGAGATGAGGTTTGTACAACTCCTTTACTGGTAACTGGGAATACATGAGATGACATTAAATTCCACAGTTCCACATGCAGAATTCACCTGCCATTAAATGAACATCTCATTGTGTGCAGCTATGCACCCCCCCCCCACCTTACCTGTTTGTAGTATGTTTTTATATTTCATACAACATTAAACATGCTATTTTATTAAGTCCACCACTTTTTTCACCTGTAATATTAACGGACAGTGTAGTTAAATGTTCACTGGCTACTGCATTCAAATGTATGCATTGACTCGGCCAGCAATTGTCTCCCACACTAATTGTCTCTCCTGTGCTGCTACAGTTATATAGCTTTTATCCGGAATATGTGCTCACATTCACTATAAACATGTATTAACACTTCTATCTGAAGTGTGGTGAAGTAGGACTAAAAAAATTGTCGCCAGGTGCCATGGTAGATCCTAGTATCGGAGTTCCATTGATGTTGGATTTTAATACTTCTGATGCCCGCGCTTAACTCAGAGTGGATGTACTCCGAGTTGATTTAACTCAACTAATCAACTTTTCTGGAACCAAAAAGTCAGAGTTTCCCATTTTAGGGTAATCTACTCAGAGTTCAGGTTTAGGTTCACAGTTTGTTGAACCCGCTTTCTCGAATACCCCCCAGGTCGTTGTGATGTAAACATTGACGTTAAATTATATAGGCAGAAGTAAACTAACCCCGGTCTAAAGACTGCTGGGCTACTCGTCGTATTCTGTGCTGCTGAACAGTGGAACAGTTCCGTACCATGCCTGGCTGATTAGCACTTTAGCAGTTTACTCACAATCATGAGGCATGAAAGGAAACAAATACATAAATAAGTAAAAAATAACACACAAACACACTGGAAGGGCTGTGGGCAATGGAGAAAGTAAGCTCATCAAAGATGAAAGAAATATGGTAAAGGGTATCATTGTGTTAGTGGGTAGCAATAACAGATGGTGCAGGGGGGTGCTTTTGCAGGAAAGCTAATGATTATAATATATGAATTTGTTTTTTCACTTCATGCAGGGGGTGGGGGGGGGATGGAGGGGTCATAATTTACATTTAGTTATTTAGCAGACGCTCTTATCCAGAGCGATAATTGATCAAATATTTCCCTACAGCCATATTGGCTCAACTCCACCTGCCTCATGTTGATAGGGCGGGCGGTTGATAGGCCAACTGCTTTTGGGTCACTGGTCTGTCCATGTCCTTGGCCGGTTTGAAAATGCTGACATTGAATCAGCGGTCCATATTGTGCACAAAGCCTATTCATGCCTCAATACAGCCCTTGTAATACATCAAGTGTCATAGGATATAAAACTATGACATTGACAAAGTGCCCATTGACTGAATGAAAAAAGAATTACGGTCAGAGCACTCAACCATTTCTCCCCAAAATGTTTTGCCTCCATGACCCCCCAAAAATAGGAGAAAAGCTTGTCTTGGCAGGCCTCTTACACAAAAAAGAAAATGATTTTACCTTGGTGGCTTTACAAAAAGGCTTTGTCTTCGGGGGAGTGTTTTGCACATCGATTTGGACCCCCTGCAGGTGGAGAGGCAGTTAGAGACAGTGAGGTGTTGAAATGAGAACTGTAAATGAGGACCGAGAGGGAGTGTGTGTGAGAGTGGGGGTGTGGGGGGGGCGGGCAGGAAGGTGGTGAGGTAAATGGAGCACATTACAGTAATTACCTTGACTTTGACACACTGTCCTGCAGTCCGACTGGGTTCCTTTGCTCAGCCAATGCTCTTCTGGTCTCTGCCCACCGCTCTGCATACTTCCCAGGGGGCCATGCCTGGGGTGCTGAGATAAGGAGAGGCCCATTTACATGAGCACTTGCCTAAGTAAGTCTCTGAAGGAGACAGGCATGCTCCGTACTGCGGGGGGGGGGGGGGGGGTTGACTGCGGTTTGCTGACGCAACAGCCCACATACCACGAACGCATGACGACGATACCCACAGACACAGATATCCAGTGTATATAGGCAGCAGCAGACTCGCTTGCATCACCCAAGACAGGATGTAAACATAAAACACAAATTCCAGAAAGCGGCTCACTCGCACGCCTATGACAGGCATCGACTACAGAGAAGCACACGCAACTCAGCAGTGTTCAGAGTGGCAGGGGGAGAGAGATGAGAGAGTGCCCCCCTCCCGCCCCCTCTGTTTTGGGAGGGAGTCTCATAGGAAGCAGGGTGGCAAATGGATGTTGGATCAGAAGGGTCTGCCAAGTGAAGCCAGCCTCCCTGCAGCTACAGGCCTAGCCCTGGCCACGTGTCTTTCTAGCACTGAGGGACTTGGCATCTCCCACTGATTTACAGTTTGGATTTGAGTTGTTTTTTTCCCCACCCGATCTACCTCTCGCTTGAGGCTCCGTGTTGCACGGAGGCACTAAGCCAAAGTAATGTCTCAGATGCAGACCAGTAATTAAAAGGAGATGAGGGAAGAAAGATGGCAAATAAAACGTATTACGTTAGCTAAGGTAGATGTGGACTGGCAGTGTTGTGAATTTCTAAGGAGAGTGTGGGAGAAAGAAAAAAAAAAAAACATTCTGGACAATGTCCATTCCAGAAACTGTTTTTAGTGAAAACCCTGAGTTGGGTAACCCTAAAATGAGGCAAACTCTGGGTTTTCTGTTCCAGAAAGAGAGGTACCGCAAACTGTGGGTAAGTGTCCATGGTAACTGACTCTGTGAACCTAACCTGCTCGCTAGCAGGTTTTCCAACAAACTCTGCATTTCTACCTATCCCCTCCCACTTGCTGCGCCCTGATACAGTTGGCAGACATGGGGTGTCCTTTCCTGGTTCAGCCGACCGATCTCGAACTCAATGTAATTCGCTTAGTTTTACGTCGGGAGAGGATTATAAGACAGAATTTCATTGAGATGATCACTTGTTGTGTCGACATACTAGACATGTTCCAGTTCAAAAAGTCCAAGCCTTGTCAACAATGTCAAAAAAGGATGGAATGCGCTAATGTGAGATATGAGCATTACTTCTCTATAAAAAGCAATCTATCCCTTTACTCTAAATAGATCCAGTAATTTAATAAATTCACAGTGTCTGAGCATCATATGAGCAGCTGTCATCTCCCATGGCTCACGGCTAGAAGGAGGCTGTCCTCAAACAAATTTAGTCACTCAAATGGCAACCATGAAAAGGTCATATAGAAAAGAAACAAACCAGCACCCCTCTGTCTTCTCCCTTTTTCTCTGCTCCCGTCTTTCTAAATCTCTCAAATGTTCTCTCTCTGGAAGTGAGAGAAATGTAATTTCCATAATTTGCCACCATCCCTTCATTCAAGGCACATTCCCATCTTTTCTCCAACAACAATTTGTAAATAATCAAATGCATCCGTAAAAGATTCTTGCCTACTTGAAACAGTGCTTAACCACGGCACACATGATAAATTACAGTTTTTGGTTAAAAACTCACTAAACTCACTCACGTCACTAAAACTTAAGGTATACTTTAATAGAATCAGGTATTTTTGTGGGTCGTCGCCCTGTTTGCTTCATTTTCATAATTTGAGACATTCTTTGAATAAGTTTGATGATTTTTCTATGTCATGGGTAGTCTGTCTATCTACGACAAGCAGACTGCCCACTGGCAGAGGGCATTTTTAGATGTAACCATCAACTTAGACTTATAGACAAATGTCATATGCTGGATAAATGATCCGTCTGGAGGTGTAGTTACAGTGTGCAACCCATTCACATACTCCCTCCTCTTTGCACGCAGACATGCTTTTTTTCCCCTTTATGCGATTCACCATCTTTTTATTTATAATTACAGCCATCTTCCCTACAAACGGAGGTAAACGGACTGTCCTGACCATCAAGTGTGAAGTCTCCTGTTTTTTTTTTCTCGCTACTATTTTAGGATAGGCCCCTCCCGAACTGGAGGGCTTCCTGACTGCTCGTATCTGCACACAATCCCCACACCACACCCCCAACCTTATTATTGATGCCTCCCAGCTAACTGGGGCAGATTTGTTATGGCTATTTCCTATGCCCTCCCATGATCTCGAATGGCTACTTAGTGCCGCTGCCTCTCAGGGAGAGAGAGAGACGTAGAGAGAGAGAGAGAGAGAGAGAGAGAGAGAGAGAGAGAGAGAGAGAGAGAGAGAGAGAGAGAGAGAGAGAGAGAGAGAACCCCCTTACATTTGATTGAAGTTATTAAAGCCCAATGGACAAACAGGAGACCTAGGGCAAAAAAAATCCTGAAATCACTGATTGGTCTCTCTCTCTTTTCCCTGTTTCTCTTTCTTGGCTGACTTGAATATAAATGTGGTTCAGAGTGGGAAAATGTATTTCTTAAGAAGAGGAAAACTCTTGTATTTGGGTAAATTGAGTGAAACGTTAAATTGTGGTAGGATTGCTGTAGGCTATTTCAGCCAGATAAGACAAACTCCAAGAAGCAGTGCCTTCACATGACCTCACCCACAAAGAACATTCAAATACAAAATAGTTCAATTGTGTTTTTCACTTCAAGGCAACACACAACACTGAGATTCCCACCCATCATTTTAGCACAACGTCCTCCTTATCCTCACACAAACACCCTGACACACATTCAGTCAACCGGTCTGCCAGCCAGCCAGCCAGCCATAGGACTTGGCACGGCGTCTCCCACAAAGACCCAGTCTGGGCTGTACCCTCTGCCCTTGGTGTAACCCTTGTTGGGATACAGTAAAACTGGCTGTGTAATCAGGGTCGGAACCCAGTGTTGGGGAGCCAGCCAATCGGAACAGAGAGCCATGTCTCTGCAACTCCTGTCTCTGCAGTTATTGTGATTGTGTATCTGTGTGTGTTTATGGTAATGTGTGTGTCAACTCCGGACTCCCCCCAGGGTGCTTGGTATTATTTGGTGTTGAGCAGTAGGACAAGGGGACCAGGCGCTCTGGGACGTGGAGGGGGCTGAAGGAGGGCCGCAGTCTAGCAAGGAGGGTGATTATGATGGATTCCCTAAGGAGGGTCAATTTTTCTGCTGCCAATTCGGTGTTCCTATACTACTGTACTGTAAGTGCCGAAATTAAGTGTAGCCTACAGGGAGTCAGGTGGCTGAGCGGTTAGGGAATCGGGCTAGTAATCTGAAGGTTGCCAGTTCGATTCCCGGCCGTGCAAAATTACGTTGTGTCCTTGGGAAAGGCACTTCACCCTACTTGCTTCGGGGGAATGTCCCTGTACTTACTGTAAGAGCGTCTGCTAAATGACTAAATGTAAATTTCAAGATTAGTTGAGCAAGTGACACTGGTAAGAAGTGACAATTTATCCTGTCTCTCCTGTGTATAAGTTTACTGCACACTGGGACATTACTAGTGCAGAAGGATATTAGTTTTCCACATTGTAGCACTGACCAGTAAACAGCAACATTTGTAATCTACATGTAGATTTATGTGAGTACCAAATCCAGCAAATACTCTGGTGTAGCTTTTTTGAACTCTGCAAAAAATTATTTTCCTACAAAATAAAAAAGAGTCCTCCAAATAACTACCACAGAGTTATTAATCTGATATTTAGATGAATCCACTTTGGCAATTATAGTTATTACCCAGAATTTATTTACTTAAATTTTAATACTCAATGGAAAGTAATCCTTTTAGCCAGACACAGGAGCATTGGGAAAACACAGCTGTGTTGTCACAAAACAATTTGAGGACAGTAAATATTATTCTACAAGTCTGCTGTAAATGTGCTTAGACACAATGTATCCGGGAAGACAGTTTGAGGGTTTTTATAAACAGGACTTGGCTATAAGTCTCAGGACCAAAAAAACATTCAAAAATAGATTACATCCATCTGTAACACTGGAACAGATGTTAACAGCTTTTTAACATGCAAAACGTTTGATACCGAGCCGTAGATTAGTTTACTACTGCTTCTTAATCTCTGACTTTGAGAGATTCCAGTGGTTCGAGTGAGTGTTAATTCCATCACCCAGGTATGTGAAAGCATAATCACAGTTTTTCAAATCTTTGCTAAAAACACGCGGAAGTTTGTGACTAGACAAATTTTCCTACATATCTGATAAGATGTAAATTCTGGAGAAGGCAGGCCGGAAGGAGTCACGACAAAGGAAAGGAGTTGACTTTGGATTATTAGTCGAGCGGCCCGGATCAAACAATCAGTTCAAGACGAGCTGATGGCATGAGTGAAGACTCTGTCTCTCAATCGTGCTTAAATACATGAGTTGGACAGTACAGATATAGATTGCACAGAATTGCTTCCTTAACGGGTCTTCAGTGGTCAGTGTATTGACACACTAGAACGTTCAACAGGTGAAGTGGTCGTTAATCACATAAGCCTTATTTGTACATGATTTTCCTCACTGTCTCCCCACTGTCTGGACTGCATGCTATATTCTGCTCAGAGGGGACCTCGCTGCATGACCTCTTGACCTTACCGAGACACAAGCTGTACATGTACCCAGAAACTCTGCCTTACAATATCGGTACACATTATTAGATAATTTGCCTTGGTGTGCGGCATAAAGTGTTCCCATGGCAACCGATTGGTGGGCCCAATGAACACAGATGAAATCCAATGATTTGACACTCATTTGTTCTAATAGAATTTTGATGGAAGCCAGAGTAGGGTTGATTAATTTTTTAACTTTGCCATCCTCAATATGGATATGTACAATTGGTTCCAGATCATAATTGCGCACTTGAAAATCAAACATAATTCCATCAGAAATCCTCACACCCTTGGTTTTACTAATCAGCCAACCCTGTCTAGTGTCTACAGGTAACGTTGCTGAGATGGTTGTCATGTAGAAAATCTAGCTTTGACGCACTGTCACAGCTTTCATACTCTTTAGATATGTAAATGCATGGAACTCTGTCATGTCGCGCCTCTGTCACCCTCCAGAAAATAGCGGCTACCAGATAATGGGCCAGGTGAGTTCAGGAAGAGAACTGAAGTCAAGCGGTGCTAAGGATAACTCCCTGGCACAGAACCAGAACACAGAGGTATGTCCTCGACTGCTGTCCTCGACTGCTGTCCTCGACTGCTGTCCTCTCCTACGTGGGCAGGAGAGAAAGATTGAAAGAGCGAGGACATAGATGGATAGAAAAGCAAAATGGAGGGAGGGAGGTAGAGGTAATTTGACGCTGCATTTTCTAAAAGCTCTGTCGCACAAAATATTTTGGGGGGTTTCTGTTTGAGAAAGCTCTCTGGAAAAGCCATGCGGCTCCGGGAGCATGTGAAAGTAAATGTTGCCTCATCTAGCTCGATGACTCGTAATCTGGTCTGAGCCCTTGATGGGACAGACATTGCAAATTGGCACTGCCTTGATAACGAGGGACGGGGACGGTATGGAGCACAGTCTTCCGGCTCACTGGTCTTGTACTTTCACACCTCTTTCTTTCTGAGGGGAAAAAAAGTGAAGAGATGCAGATGTCACAGTCAAAGTTGGTTTTGGCAGAGCCTGTGAACAGACACATACAGTCAAGAGTCATAAAGCACAATATGGTATTGTGTGTGTGTGTGCGTGCGTGCGTGCGTACGTACGCGGTTGCACACACATTTAAAATTATTACCGTGTGGTGTGTGTGAGACTATTCTGTATTCTGTGTGTGTGTGTTGGAGGTGGGAGATTCTGGTCCCTGTTGAAATGCAAACCTTGCCATTCTCCAACCTTTATCCGCTGCGTAATGTTTTAGGCCTTGGCTGATTTTGCTGATTTTTGCTGTGGCCGTGTCTGTTTAATATCTTGCACACAAGGTTGAAATTTTACAGTTTGATGGCCAGAGATCGTTATCATCATCAGGGTCAGCTACAATTACAATTTGCCGCTCTGCCTCTTCTGTTCAGCTTCGTTTGGCATCTCTTATTCAGAACATTAGAGAGGAAGGCACTTGGTACGTGCTTGGCACTGGAGGTGCAGCATGTAGTCCTCTAGGTTTGAGTTTCAGCATTTGGCAAGTTTCCTTTGAGACCCCCCACCCTCACACACACTCACACACACATTGCAAAATAGGAAGTGGCTGTCACAATACACACCCTCTGCACTCTTGAGGGTTTGAGGACCTTAAGTCCACACATCCTTCCGTCCCCAAGCCCAGAGCGTCCCCCTCGACTCCCAGAGTGCACTGAGCTGAACACGACCAGAGCCTCATCAGCGGTACACTCTGGGCATGGTCGTTTGGATCGTTCGGCGAGCGAGGCAATTAGTGTTGCGTGGCTTCGAAGAGACAGAGAAGAAGAGTGAGTGGAGGATAAAGGCAAAGAAGGGGAGGAAAGGACAGGGTGAGGGAGGGATAGTGGCTAGATGAAGCGGAGCGATTTAACCGGAGCCTGGGGAAGTAGATTAAGGGGAGGTTGCCGTGAGGACAGGTCAGGGGGTATATTAACCAGAGGCACGTCAGGACGTGGAGGTCAGTCTGAGGCCACAGGGAGTAATGCTCCTGCTCTCCTGGTGACTTAGGCTAATACACTTTTTTGCCTCCCTGCTGTTCACTGGCACAGTATAAATAGCCCTGCTGTATGTTTATCTATCGATGTCCCTCTTTCGAGTCACAGGAAAGGATTTATTCTGCAACTCACATAAGACCAGACTGAGCAAGTTAATTGAAGTTTGGTTTCATAACCGCTTTTTAGAAACGTTTCATATCCAGAAAATTTACACATTTTCTATGCAGTGCAGCTCTGAATCGAGAAAGCCTGTTTGGCCTCTGTGAGTACAGTGTGAAGTCTGGTGTACAGACTCTACTACCCTCTGTGCTCCAGTATTTTACTGTCCGCGAGTACGCACGGGTCCACAAGGGTTCATGTGACGTAAATGTTCATTATGGTGGACATGTAGGGTCTGTTTGGGCATCCGCGGACCTCTAAAAATCCCCCCAAAAAGGCCATTACCCTACCAGGGCACCAACTGCACATGTTACAAAGCAAAAATGACATGTTTGAAGAGAGGCCATGCAAAGAGGTCCGTCGCTACTCAAAAACTATATAAAGACACTTAAAGCGCAGAACAATTGATGGAGGGAAATTGCCCAGAGTTGGGAAAGAGATGTGTGTTACTTTCACTTGGATTTGGCCATTTTTATTTGATTCGTAATGCTGATGCACAGAGTTTTACTGTAGACGCCAACCTACTGCCAATGTGTGGAACATGTCCTCTAAACAGACTCAAGTATAATCACATCTACACGTCCACATCTGTCAGTATCAGCGTCCTCTTTGGAGTGGGTATCTGGGTTTTCATTCCTACAGTACCCTTATCTTTACCCCCCCATCTCTCCTAATCCTGAGTGAAGTGCCCTCCCAGAATGCAGATGGCCACCTGGTGGCCACCTGACAACATTACTGTCCAACCACACTCAGGCAAGCCCCTTTGGTTCAGGCTCACATGCTTAATAAACGAGCTGGGTCACTCCGGAAGCTGTTGAGTCCACTCACCATTTGTCAGGGGATGGCCCTTCATTCCACTGTGTAGGAGGAGACGATTTGGGAGGGGTGTATGAAGATGCCATTATCTATATAGTTCCATGGTCAATACAGACTGAACACGACATGAGGTTATCAGGGTGTTAACAATTCAGGTTAGCGATCTGAATCACCTTTTTTTTTCTTCCCTACCGAGCACTGATTAGACTGACAAGCCCCCAGCCATATCTAGTAAAAGTTTAATTGAACAGCTGTGTGTTGGAAGTGATTTATTTAAAAGGATAGGGGGAAGACGGAGTGGAGAGAGTGTGAAAGCCGGAAGAGGAGAGAGACGGTCTTGAAGAAGCGGGCGGGCTTACAGAGAGGAGTGTGAACATAATGAGTGTCGGTGCATGAGAGGAGAGGATGAAACAGAGGCTCCTTGGGAGAGCAGGGGCCTGATTTCTGCAGCCTAGCAGCAACACACTGTTGTTCCAGAGAACCTGTGGCTTTGTGCTGGGAAGCCATGCGCCTGCCAATTTCCAGTGTACACTTCCATTGTCTTGCATAATAATGTAATCAATTGAAAGGAGTCTTTATCTTCTTTTCCTGTTTTCTTTTCATTTTCTCTTGGGTGTGTAGGATGTGTGTGTGGTCTACCACAAAACACCTGACCCAAATTGCGAGATTCCAACCCTCAACTGCCCTCCGTTCTGTATTTCACATCAATTCTCCTTCATATTCCATGGCGTTCAGTCAGTGGCAGATATAATCGAAATGTTTCCTTGGTCTTCAGAAATGCATGTTTAGCCTCCATCTTATGAATGTATGTCGTCAGTGTTTTTGATCGCCAGGGAAGTGAGAGAACAGGAAAAAGGAAATGGGGCATTAGACGGAATGAAGAAGCTCTCTGAGTGAGCAGCATATCAATGATAGAATTCTCTCTCCAATGCTTAATCTCGCAACTGCCTTCTCGTAATCGCCAAGGCTCCTGCAAAATCATTTTACCTTGTCAAGTGTATAAATATGCAAATACCTCACAGAGCCTCGGTATCCAATCACAATGTGACAAGTTGCTTTTATCCCAGTAGTATTCATTTATGCACAGAATGCCTCTCTATTCAATGCTTTCTGCTTTGTGGTCCTTGTAGTCTTGCCACAGAGAGCTCTGTCTATCTTCCCCTCTGTGGAGACTGTTTTAAATGTATTTCAATGAAAAGTAGAACATATTGCCTTTGTTTAGCTTTTACTGTATCTATCGGAAGATTTGTTTGCTGGTACACAGCTCGCTAATAGCAATCCCATTGGACTCTTGGAACTTTTTTTTATTTTCGTCCGCCCCACCCCCATATTCTTACAGGAGCCTGGGCCAAAATATCATTATATGTATGGATAGTGATGTGAACTCTGAAAATGTCAGCAACTGGATTTCAGAGAGGCCCTGATTTTCTTGTTCTGCGCTTCTCTTGGCAGGCCTGAGTTCCACTCGCCTTATCAAATAAATTGGAGAGCGGCTTTTTTCTCGATTGGCTCTACAGAAAGGTTCTGGCTCACCCGAGGGTCTTCCGCTCATGGCTGTGGCTGATGGGAAAACTACTTAGAATAATTGTGTTCCAGGAGGGCCACCGTTGTCGCCTCCAACAGCCCTGTGTGTGTGTGTGTGTGTGTGTGTGCGTGAGTGTGTTTGTTGCTGCAGTTGTTTATGGGGTCACGTATCTGCAAGTGTGTGTGGGGGTTATGTGTGTATGTGACTATTTTTGCACTACCCAGCACCACTTGCATGAATATTGGCTTCTGCATCCCAACAAAAAGGGATCATAGAGGGGAATTTCCTCTTGGGGCTGAATACGTCATCCTTCCCCAACAGAAGTCAGGATGTGTGCTTTTTTTCTCCAGCCCTGACCCACAGCGTTGTAGCCTGCCTCTATTTGCAGTCTCATAATTGCATTTTGCTCTAGGTAGTCAAGAGCCATTTTAAACTGACATTGAAACTCATGTCATAATGGTAACAAAGTAGCCTTGGTTGTCTGTTGGAGTCGTAGTTTGTTTTTCCTTCTCCAGGGGCTGTTTTGTCTAGGAGCAACTTGATAAACCCAGCCCAAAAGGATTAACATCAACAGACAGTCAGTTGCCATGTAGTTTTGTTGTGTGATATAATTGGGATTTGATCTTTTGGGGTAGGAGGGCAGAACATCCTGGAATTCTTACTTTCTAATATTTCTTCAGTCAAAGGTTTTTGATGAAAACACAATGGTAACCAGAGTTATGTCACATCCAAAATACAATCTGTACTCTCAGCCCTGCATATTTGAAAAGCTTCTCAATAGAACAACAAAAAATGATTCCTCTCCTCTTTGTCCCTTGTCTCTGTGGATGACTCATCAGATTAGCGTAAATCCAAACTGTGGAGTCGCACAGTGCCATTTGCCTCCCTTTATCATCTTACTTTTCAGCGAGAGATTATAGAAGATGCTCATAATACAATCCCGTTGGCTGGCGACCCCTCTTTCAATTTGTCCTCGAGTCTTGTTGGACACACACAGACACACACACTCACACACAAAAACAAGAGTCTGGCTGGGATGATGAGCATGAGATCTCATTGTGGCACAGCGTGTCTCCATGCAAAGTGAACATCTGTCTCGATGACTGCTCTGGTGCCAATTATGGTAGAATGTCCACATGGCTACCTAGTGAGGCTGACGGGCCTGAAACAGCCCCATACTGACGTCTCCATCATATTCCTACAATAATGAGAGGACAGCATGTGCTTTCTCCCTACGGCAATTCACAACCAAGCTCAATCCCTCCTTTGCAGCTCGAGTTCTTGTCCCATGTCATTTCTGTCTCGTGAGATTTTGTGTCATGCACCAGTTTTCAAAGAACATAATTAGGTGTCAGTATATAGTAGGTGGTACATTTTTGCCAAAGCTGGATACATAAATCCTTCATATGTTAAAGTGACTTGGAAAGTCTTAGATGTTAGCATTAGCAGTATGTCTGACATTTGAGTGAAAGGTGTCCTTGTGTCGGGTTGCAAAGTGTATGTGGGTCCCCTTCACTAGGTTCCACTATTGTTGCGAGCAGTGCACACTGTAAAGCTAATCCAAAGTTGTCATGACAGCCGTGAAATAATGGCTTTGTTGACTGCCATTCAAGGCTTACAGAGAGGCACCTGAATGAAAGTCATGTTTTTGATACACATTACATCAAGCTGCTTGCTGAGAGCAAATTGTTAAAAACCTACTACAATACCTATTCTCGCTATCTAAATGGATCTAACATCTCCATTAAAGTTAAGAATCTAAAGTTGAAGTTTAATTGGTTATGTAGAAAGGTGGACCGGTCACTGTTACAGATCATAGCAGGCACACGCACTGTGCAAATAGCGAGGATTTTGTGGATAAATGAAAACATGTCACGCCACAACAGTTGTTTGCAATCGCACAAATGCTCCTGTAAGGACTTGGAAAGATGAGAGGTCGGCAGACTTCTCCACACAGCTGTGTGCCTCGTATAATGAAGTAGGCCTACAAAGGCTGTTTATCAATCCACGTTTTTTTTCAATACAATGGTATGACAGATACAGGGCCCTATTTTAACGATCTGAAACGCACGTATCAAACGCAAAACTCAAGTAACTTTGTGGGCGGGACTCCGGCGCTGTTGCTATTATACCGGCGGGATAAATGACTCTTGCGCCCGAAGCAAATCTCAAAAGGGATTGGTTTGAAGTAGCTACATTACTCATAGGTGTGGTTTGGGCGTAACGTGGAATAAACCAATCAGAGCGTCATCATCTCACATTCCCTTTAAAAGCAGGCGCGCTTGTTCCATGGCGGATTGCTATTATAATGGCGGATTTGCCAGGCGCACGCCAGGAGAGGTTTACAGCCGAGGATACCAACGTTCTCGTCAGGGCCGTAAAAGACAGAAAAGTGACATTGTATGGGGATGGGAGAAGAAACCCACCCAAATTAGCTTCGGTTGAACAGGCGTGGGAGGAAATTGCCGCAATTGTTACAAATCAAGTTCACATAAGGCCTACATACAGATTTCTCATGAAAATCTTTTTAATCATTGACTGAAAGAAATGTAACACAGCCATACAATAAATCAAAACAATGTGACGCAGCTTCGCAGGAAGAAGACCCTGGCCTCGCCAGCAGTGCGCACAGACCAAGCATGCACCCTTAAAATAGCATCTGAATAACGAGCCACTGACTTTAGACTACGTTTTTCCTGGTCTGTGGCGGAATTGTTTTCTGAAACTGCAAAATAGCACCAGGGAATGTTTGCACCGGAACACGCCTCCTCTTTTCGCTGAACCCCGGGAGCGCAAGTTCATTCCCTAATTTACCGACGTGCTTCTGTGGAGGGAAAAGTCCGCTGTGCGCCGGGTGCAAAATAGGAATGATACATGCGTCGGTGTACAAAGTCAATTGCGCTGAGTGCAAGATAGGGCCAAATATGTATCTGCTGCATGATTGTGTAACTCACACTATGTAGTTCTTAAAAAATATATATATATCTTTTTAGAAAGGCCTGACCAGGGACTGGGGTTGCAATTTAGCCTATTGGCTAGAAACTTTTTATGCAACACATCTATACGTGATAATTATGTATGTAATAATGTGCGCTGCATTGTCCCTGACAAATAAACGAATAAATAAATAAACAGACAATACTTTTCTAACAGAGAACATAGCTAGCTATACCCACAACGTAAGACAGACCTCGCTGCGCCCTTAAAAGTGCAGTGTCCACTTGAACCTGTCGAGTGAATTACGTAGGCCTACAAGTAGTCTGCTACACTCATATATTTCCAGGTGATGGATAACATTTCCTGAGGCTTTTTTTTGTCTTAAAAATGAGAAAAATCGAATATGAGTAGCTAAGTCCTTTTTATTTGTCAAGTACATAATACAAACATTATACGAAATTGGTCTCTCCATGTGGTCATTTTATATAAACTATTTATTCAATGAATTTAAAGAAAATGTGCAATATCGTGATATGCACTTATTGCTATCGGGATATGAAAGGATCTGGATATGAGATTTTGGTCATAAAGAAATTGCGTAGAAGTTCGATTTAAGGTCTGTGCCCCTAAATTTTCTGCCTGTACCCCCAACATTTTCAGTTAAGCGCTACAGTGCACCTAGTAAAAAAGTTAGTCTGGAGCCATGGTAAAACATGTTAAAGAACAAGCTGAAAATCAAGCACAGGGAAAGAACAAGCATGTATCAATACTTAAATAATATATTGTCATGAAATGGGGGATTGGTTGTGACTTCAAAACCACAAGTAGTCAAGCTGTCTGTAAAGTGCCCCTTCGAAGAAACTAATGGAGCTTCTGTCCACAGATAAGTGGAAAAGGCTTGGCTGGCCAAATTTAGCTGTCGGGAGAGACTCGGTTTTTTGCAATAATGCAGAAGGGAGTGCAGCAAATGCCTCTGAGACATTCCAGTGCTGACATTTGAGTTCCTTATTATTATTATAAATTTTTTTGTGTGCATTTGCGCATTTGAGGTGTGCCGAGGGGACTGTCGTGAAGGCTACATCTGGGTCGTAGTCCAGAGGTGGTGGCTGTATGAGTCTTCCATGGGCTGTTGCCACCAAAACGGTTACATGTTTGTTTTTTGTATCCCTTGCCACAGCTTGTTGTTCTGAAAGCTGCTGCCAAAAACTGAAGTGCAATCTGTGTGGCAGACAGGACACAGAGTATTTGTCGCAAAATGCTTAATTTGGCATTGGATTGTTAATCGGGTCTAGTGGCATTGATACCTGAGCTTCCTATGAAGAAGGAAATTGAGAAAAGTGAAGGATATGGCAGAAATAGTGATGTTAGTTTACTAAAACCCAATGCTGTGTTGGTGTTTAAAATGTTCTTAGTTTAATCATGATTGTAAGTTAATGGTCGGGCATCCAAAATTTGCAGCATAAGGACTTCAGCTAACCAAACACAATAGCTATTTTAGCTTGACCCAGAATGACAGGAAAGCAACTCCTTGTTATTCATGAATTAGGTCATACATTAACTCCTAACATTCAGCAGCGAGACTCTCGTCTCGCCTCAGTCAACCCCGACACAGTGCTGTAGTGAAGGTGTCACATGATGCTATGCTGGAATAGTGTCATGATGACTATAGAGATTTATCACTCATCCCAGACCAAACAAACCCAAGCTGTGTTTGCAGATTCACAGTTTTCTAACCACCACGAGCTGTGGTACACTTCGACACATAAGAGATCTCCTTTTTTTGTGGAACAAAGACAATAACTCAGACAAAAGAATGTACCATAATCATCAATACGGGCGTTTCTTCATGTGGCGAGCATCGAGTCACAGATAACACTAAACCAAGACTGTGTTTAAAATGGAACTGTCACCCCTCACCCCCCATCCAACCCCAATCGTCATGGTCAGTCCTCAAAGTAGCACTGAAGCTTTATCAGGTGAGTGCAGCGGGCAAGAGTTCAAAGGCAAAGAGGGAGCGTTTGAAAACCAGTTGGGGGTTAATCCACCGTAAAAGATTTGTCCCTCAATGAATTTCTGTCTCCCATTTTTTACATTTCTGGCCAGCCTTTGAATATGGTTAAGATTTATATTTGTATTTTTTGGTGGAAGCTTTACTAGTATGATCTTCCTCCATGTGTTGGATCTTTCTTGTAACTCTCGATGTGTCACGGCCACAGCCGTGCCCCCCTTGTTTTTGGTTTTGCCCTGCCCTAGTGTAGGATGGCCAACTTTGCAGCGGTGATCAAAAACTTGGAGGCAGTGATTCAAGGAGTTAGTCAATCCCCGCAGGTTTTATTTAATAAAATGAAAAAAATGAAAACTCTGGAACCCTAATTTCCCCTACCTACACAACTTCCCAAATAACCAGACACTTTCAAAACATTTCCGCTAACTCAGGTCATTTCGGCATTTCACATACTTGCTCGCCAGAGGTGTGGTCGGCTGTTCCCCTTAGTCCCCACTGCCTCCACCTGCTCTGCGCTGCACTTTTATCTGCGCAGCCTCAACCATTATGACCATTATCCCCCTCCTAAATCAATTAATCTTACTATACTACCTACTCCACCTAACTAAAAATAAATACATTCCCTAAAATACTACCGACAGGTAAATACACATACCATCCTGCTACACAATGTCTAGCCCGCTAAATAGCTCCCCAGCGCTCACCTTATACAAACACCCCTGTCCTTCCACCAACAAAGTTTTACGTTCCGTGCGCTCACGTCTTAAAAAGACCCTTCCGACTTTCCGTCGGGTCTTTCCTCTGTCCGGACACAGGATATCCCCGTGCCACTGCCCAGCCCCGCACAACGTTCGCCATGCGGTGCATGAACGGCTTCCCCGCGACGGCACGTTGCTTGCTAGCGGTAACGGGCAGCCGCACCGTTACACCTAGTGTTTCCCTGTCATTGTCTTCACCTGTGTCTCGTTCTCGTTAGCGTCATTGTATCCACCTGTGTGTCGTTTGGTTCTGTGTATTTAGGTTTCTGTTTTGTGTCCAGTCTTTGTCTTGTCCTACAATACCTGTCCGTGTGAGTACCCTAGCTGTTTCCCGTTTTGAGAATAAAACCCTTTTTTCCAACATGGCTGCATACTCTCCTGCATTTGGGTCCTACCCCACCTCTCAGCGTGACACAATGTTTCACAAGGTTAGCTTGTTTGAACTGTAGGTGTACACATCACTGTATTGTCAGATCATTCAAATCCCAAAATCTGGGATTTAGTTTTATATTTGTCACTGCCAGACAACAATTATCTTCCTGGCAGGTTCCCCACTTTTCTTTTTCCAATTAGGACACAGAAGTTATCATTTCAGTGCATTAGACTCATCACACACACAGGTGTTTTAAAGTGTTATCTGAAGCTTCTGTGAAGTGTCCCCCTCCACCATACATACATACACACACCTTAGTTGAGTGCATGAGAGCGAGGTGATTGCTAAAATATCTGAGAATGTTTAGAACAGCAAAATAACTATCAGAGGATGGACACCAGTGGTTAAACCAAACACGTTCATGAAAGAATGTGAGTTTACACAGAGGAATACGCTGATATTTTCAACTAATAATATCGAGGGTTCTTTTCAGAAATGCAGCCTTGGAGGATTGGAGGGCATTTAGACCTAATAGGTTCTGTTCAACATTCAGCCACTTCAGTGCAACACCCTAATATAAGCTGCCATGGCAGAAGGCATCTGTGCGGAATTTAATAAGTAATAGTCATGTCTCGGCCCAAGTTGTTCATGGTGCACAGCATTCGCCTCGATCAGAGGGGTGAAGCTGGCTTAGAGTCTTAGAGAAACGGTGCTTATTGCCAGTCACAGCTGTACCTATCTGATTCGTTATGCTTACTCATTAATCGGCTTTGTGGGGCGGCAATGTTGAGCTTAATTCACGTTTTGCACCCGAGGGTAATACCTCATCCCCTCTCATTTGTATGAAGGAAATTAATCATAGTCAGAGGAATGGATCATAGTGTTGAAAAAACACTGGTGCAATATTCAAGCTCACTTAAAAAGAGGGACCGAGGAATATAGAGTGGGGTTTTATCTTGCATTGGTTAAGTGTGCAATTGACTGAGTGGGGATTACCCTTGATTGTTACTGAAGCATTTCTCCCTATGCTTTAGCTGTGGTTCCAGAATTACAAGGAATTGAAACCTCTGTCTTCAGGTTCAATGTATCACAACACTGGCTTCTACATTCACTGTCAATGACTTGTCTTTAAAATTGCTTTTGCTACTGAGTTATTACTGTGGCAGAGAAACCACAATATGTAAAAGGTGACTACCTCTGTCCAATCACTACAAAGATCTACATACTGTTGATAGAAAACATTCAGTTCTCTTTTTATTTCTCTGTTTGTTCAGGGTGAAGGCAAAGAAAGGGGTGAATCTTCTCCAGACCAAGTCCAAGAATGCCCAGTGGAAGGTCGACTGGGAAGTGCAGTCCGGGGCCAAGCACTCCATCACCACCATCGATGTGAACAAGAACAAAGGGGTGCAACCAGGGTGAGTCAACAGCCCCAGGCCTATACACACTAAATCCTTCTACTGCAGCCAGACTGGAGTCAGGGTGAGGCTCCTGTGAGCCCACTCTTCTGGTAAAAGGGGATATTTCCGTTCTATCAACCAGAGGATACTAGCCCTTTCTGTTGTACGGTTTTACTTTCTGACCTGTTTTAGACAAAAGGTCAGTTTTGAAAGATATGGATCATAGTTTGGGTGGGAGTAATGCCAAAGGTACCCTGAAATAAACTGTGAAACTAAAGGGTCTGCCCTTGATCAGAAATGACACTGTCAAGAAATAACCAATTATTCTAAAGCAAGTCCTCACCGCATGATAGCAACTCACAACCAAACTGACAGTTAAGGCACCATGTTGGTGAGTAGACTCCAGTTTCACAAGAACCCATGTGATCTTTTTCCTGAAACATTCATCCCCTTAATCTCGGCTTGGCAGTAGCGTGGAGATGAGGTAAGAGAGCTTCTGCTCGCTCAATCAGTACCTCTGAGCTTGAGGAACTCCAGAATTAACCAACACAGATCACTAATACGTTCTACTCATTAACAAAGGAGGCATTAAGAGTTTTGACTGCTTATCCTAAACCTCCAAGCTATTTAGCCATTGCACGTCCTGGTAATGCTACCCCCAACGGTTTTCAAGGACTGTGGGAAAAAGAGAGCGGCCAAGTAGGCCTCGTAGGGAGAATTGGCGAACACTGTCCTTTTAGCCTCTTAGTTAGACTCATCAGACCATGTTGAGTGATTTTTGCCATCATGTCACCATGAATACAACATAGTCCGGCAGGGGTAAAGTATGGATAAAGTCACAGAGTGGAATCACTACCCTAAAGTTATCACCCTAATTTGGCAGTTGAAGGAAGGGGAAAATACTGTAAACTTACTCAAGACTGCTATTTTAGAATCAGCAGTGAATGGCATTCTGTTGGCACATGCTACAAAAAAATGATGGCATGTCTTACTGATGAGATTACACATTATACTACATACTAGTGAAGAAGCAAAGTTTATTTTGTTAATAATGAGTTCCCTTAAAATTTCAGGTAAAAAAAAAAATAGCCAGCCATTTCCTTTCCCCCTTTGATTTAGTAGCGTTAGCCTTCTAGGTGTTAAAAAGCAATAAAGATGACTGAATCCTCAAGCTATTTCAAGCTCACTTCATCCAGCTAAGTGCAATAACATTAATGGGAAAACCTTTGTGGAGGCACATTTAACTGTGATATAGTTCTCCCTCTTTGTGCCGACTTTGGTATATATTTGAGATAATGGACCAAGCTACACTGCTTTATAAATTTGCCGGTAACAAGTATGAATACAACCGTGCCAGAAATGGCCCCAATGGTCTTATATTACAACATCATTCCTAATAGGCTTGAATTTCTTATGTGACAATGGTTTAGCATAAAATCAAAGATTAGAATCATTATGTATGATATAATCAATCTTTTATCGGCACATGAGGGTAGAAATACAATGTGATGTGATAAACTAGGACTTTTTGCATGTGCAAAAAGCATTGGACATGTGCATGTGTTTTACAAGTTTTATACTTTTTTGCATCATCCTGCAATTCTCCATAGAATTCTTCAGAGCATCGACTCTGTGTAAACAGCTGGTTGGTTGTTCATCTGAAATCCATGCAAAAATGGCACATCCTTTAAAGAAATGTGCCATTCTTTTCAAAGCAGCAAATCCTTTGTTGTAATTAACGTTCTTTGCTGGTCTTTGTTTCACCATAGTTTCTCTTTTGATTCTTTATTATCCTAGAAATTATTCTAAATGCAATTACATTTTCAACTGCCAACATATATTGTTGACAAGATTCTTCCTTACCCCATCAATGAATTGTGCTGCTACATTATAGATTTTTGCCAATGGGGCCTCTAATCATGGCAATGCTCATTTTGTAAATGCAGTGTCCTACTTCGTGGTGGGAATTGCTGTAAAGTCACATTTGATGGTAATTTATTCTTAGTTAACAAATTTTCACTCTGAATAATTTAATTTTGAATAAAGGTTAAAACAATCATGAAGGCCAGGTTGGCATTCTAACAAGGATGTAGGTGCCTACTTATAATTGTCAGCAATTGATCCTTCGGAACAAAGCAGATAGACCTTTAAGGTTACATTTACATTTAGTCATTTAGCAGACGCTCTTATCCAGAGCGACTTACAGTAAGTACAGGGACATTCTCCCCGAGGCAAGTAGGGTGAAGTGCCTTGCCCAAGGACACAACGTCATTTGGCACAGCCAAATGACGTTGCGTCTTACACTCTGAGTAAGAGAGAAATAAAAAATAAGCAACAATTGAGACAGCATCCATGTTTATTAGTTTTAGCAACAGTCACATTCATTGATGAATTAGGTTTTTACCTCATAAGTGTCCACAGGGAAGAGGCACATTTAATTTTGCACACCATTCTATTGTCTGCTGGGTACATTTCTTTAGCAATAGGCATCCCTTAAGGTGAGACAGGCATGACTGTTGTGTTAACAAACAGTGCTTCTGAGAGATCTGACCCCTTGAGATCTCCCACTTACCAGTTAATCAAGACCACAATCAGAGGAACATCATACCTGAAATCGGAGCATCAGCTGATATTGCTAACTAGCAGCTAGCATCGAGGCTTCATTAACCCACTAAAAGCCCTATCTGAATTGGCTACATCATCAGCAATGTTTCCTTATTGCGCGCTATGCTTCCTATCCTTGTCTAGTGCACATCACACACATGCAACCTAGATGTCTGATTGCTTCAGCTTGGTTGTCAACCTTGTCTCACAAAACTACCTGCGCAAGCAGAGGAGTGTCACATACAAGTGGAGGTGGGGTGTTCCATGAGTGATGTTGAGACAAACAGGCAGAACTCATTTAGACTGTCAGATCTCATCTCGCCGCTTCCTGTAAGGACTGTTGTTAGCAAAACGCTAGTGTGCTGATATGTACCTACGCCCTTGGCTCTGGTCTTTATTAGCTGGTGCTTGCATTCCCCCCAGCTGAATGATGCATACCTCGTCTCTGAGGAGGATAGGCCACCCCGGTTCATTTCAGAACTGGGTTGAGGTTCAACAGGGAAGGTCTGGTAAACACAAAGTGCACTTAAGCTATAAAGCATACATGGTATATATGAGAGGATGGGATGTAATCTGCCCTCCAGAACGTAAATCTTAAATCATATTTATGTGAATTTATACTTGTCTTAAAGGTTTTCAAGCATACATGAAACCATATTTTTTCTCAAATGTTACAGAGTTTCAGCAAGGATGTATTGGTTTTATACCATTTCATTCAAATATAAATAATTTACAGGCCGATTGGTTGGATGTTTAAGTACAAATGTATTTGGAGTTTTTAAGTGAAACGCAGAGCGAGAAGTTAAATCGACAAAATGTGTTCAGTCGAAACGAATGCTCATGTAAAACTGATGTCTATACACGGTGTGCCTTACTAATTCACATTTTATTATTCTGCTGCATGAGAGAAAGCAAGCACACCCTTGGCCCCGTGCATATGTGGGGATTCGACGATTAAGATGAAAATGAGATGGTATCCTTACACTCCAGTCTAGAAACATTCAGGCTCACAAATCAAACCTCGGATGAATTTCCAATTACTTACCACTTAAAAATAACAAAATAATGTGACATGATCTTAGATTTTACAGTCAGAACTTTCTTGGTGGCCAAATAGAAATAACTGTTGACCAAGATGCAGTCAAAAATGACATGGAGGGCACACTGAATAAAGTGCATCGTGTTTTGTCCTCCAACATGTCAACAACTTCAAGTGACTGTATATACCTCTTTCAGAATGTTAGGACTGTACATGGCTTGCGTGGGTATGTGTGTAGTCTCAACAAGTTTTGCTTTCATAAATGCCAACTTCTTCTGTTTTTGCACAGGTATATAAATGAGGCTCCAGATGGAGCCCAAGCCATGGCATTAGTGTTTTATTGTCCGATTAACACCTAATGCCTAATACATGACACAACAGCTGTTTGTGTCCTTGTCTCACTCATCTAATGATCAAATGGCCACCTGACCCACATTGAGTACTAAGAACCGAGCAGAATGTCATTCCACGGTCCGGATTTGTGGCTGCATTTGATGTCTCATGCCTTTTTATCTGCTCAAAACCTGCTCAGTAATGTGGTTTTATTCTCATCCTGGCAGGGATTCATTGGCCAATATTGAGGTGATGCAGCTGGATTTTGAGATGGAGAACTTCACCAGCCAATCGGTGACAAGGAGGATTAACTGGAACATTGATTACCGGGGACAGAACCCGCCTCCGGATTCAGACAAGGTGGTGACGGAGCTGACAGTGGTCCAAAAGGACATTCAGGCCGTTATCCCACTCTCAATGGTACGTGACTTGCATATGCCACAAGACTGTCAGAGAGATTATCCGGGTAGTAACATCTTTATCGGTACAGTAGTCCATTATTACAGTAATACTCAAGAATGTTTAGAAAATACTTCATTCACACATCAAGCACATCAGTCCCTTTTTTGTTGTTAGGAATAAGTTAATCAAAATTTATGTTATCCTACTGATTCCCTGATTGACCTTCTAAGAAAGTACACTTAAAGTTTAAAGTGTCCCCATTGAAAACACGTGAAGGTCTAATGCTCATTTAATTGTACCTCTTCTCAGAATCAGAATCATAATTCGGTTTATTCGCCATGTATGTTATACAAACACGGATTTACTGTGGCAGAGAGGTGCTAACACTAAACATATACAAATCTTAAATTAAGTAAAAGTACAGAAGTTTGACTATTCCTAAGAACTAAACAATCTAAGAATAAAACTATTTAAATATAAAATAAAATATATATAAAAATAAGAATTAGAATGAGCAGCATGAGTGGTCAACATAGTGCAATCAGATACTGGGTTAAATAATGAATGAGAGTGTTCTCTTCTCTTGTTGGGCATTTGATGAATTGTCTGTATTTAGGGAGTTCGTGGCTGAGATTACCTTTGTTAAAGTCGCCGAGTACGATAACAAGGGAATCCGGGTTTGCTCGCTCCACACTTAGAATCTGGTCGGCGAGCATGCGTTGGGCCGACCAGATTCTGAGTCTCCAATTGCATGAAAAAGGCCAATTAGTCTGCCGTAAACAGATTGTTGGACGTTAATCATGTAATTAGGAGACAGCCGTGGAGCATCCAAAAGGTCAGTTTCTGTCTCGTTCGGTTGTCTGAGTGTCACCCTATTAACAAAATTTGGCAAATATTAAAGCTAAGCATATATCTTTAAGCCCCTCATATAATACTTTAACACCTGTTCTGCACTGTTATATCACACATGGTGCAAGTGCTGAGTTCTTTTTATCACTTTCAACTTCAAAGGTTCTTAGCTGAAAGAAAACAACCTCTGAGGATTTCATGAAACATGGTAGTGTTTTGAGAGCTTAGATTAGGCTAACCCAGAGCTGGAGGGGAGAGTTCATCAGAGGAGTAAGGAGTCACAGAAAGAGTGACTGGGGGAGGGAGGGGGAGGGGGAGCTAAAGGAGTGAGCGAGAGGAGGCTGTGAATTTACAGTGCAGAGCTGGGGGGTCTTCCAGGAGGATGTGGCTAAGTCAGACCAGCCGCCCATCACTTTAACCCATCAGACCCTTCCCAGGTTCATTGGCCACCACAATCTGACCACAATTAACACTGTGCAGCTGAAACCCTCTCTCTTAGGGGCTTCCTTATTAACAAGGAGGCGGAGAGTGAGGTTGAAGGAAGAAGAAAGTGTGGAGGGATTGGGGGGGTTCTGGATAGTAGCTTTACCAGCTACAGTGCTGCTGTCGTGGCAGCAAAGGTTATGAATAAAACATGTTGTTTTACTCCTGTTGGCATAGCCCTGTGGCATGAATTCACAAGACACATACACACATCCATCCAAAGACACATACACAAGCAAAAACACACAACACGCAGTTGCCAACACATTTGATTTCAGGAAAGCCACAGAAAACTGTTACGGCTTTGATACTGTAGACTTGCCAATATACCGTTTCGCAGGATTTGCCGAAAACGCTTGTTATTCCTCACTGGTTCCTCACTGTGTGTCTTAATGCATAGGAGATATAAAGTGTTCACCCTGGTGTCTCACAGGCCATAAAGCCTTTCACGACTTTGTAATCCACCCCTGTGTTATTCATAGCACTCGTCCCTTGTGATAAGCTCTCATTCATTACGACGGACACGGCGGCTAGCACTTACTGCCATCGTAAATTGTCTGATCCACCATTGCCATTTTGTGTATTTGCATTAGACTGAATGACAACGATTCGTGGATGAAGGAACACTGGAGGGTAGCCTACGTTTTAGTGGGTGGCAGTGTTGTATGTTGCTATGAAGCCATTGAGGGCCTATTTTGTTCGGAGCCCATGATTTGTTGGTATTGGATGCCCCTGTCATGACTGTGGGGTCATAAAACTTGGGAAGAATGCACATTCTCTTGAAGCTATGATTGCCTTAACATTTTATCTAATTTGATCTGTCAATAACTAGTGGCCATTGATGGTAGTATTGGTTAACTGGATCTCAAGGTTTTCCCAACATGCTTTGGTTTTTCGAGAGACTGATAGTGATATAAACTGCTTGTTGCGTCATATTCATATTTTTGATAGCTTTTTTGGTTAAACTTCTGTCACGTTAAACATCTGTCTGTCTGTGTTTGGGCCTTGAATGCTCTCTTTCTGTCATGAACCACAGGAGGTCAATATGAGAGTTCTCCAGTCTTTCATGCTGCGTTCTTTTTGTAACATGTAATATTGTGTCTCATTAAGACTTAAAATTCAGCATCTGACAAGTATTAAAATATGCTGGTTTGATTTAGAGCACATTTGCATGGTTTTGGTTTTCGCTTGGGGGCCACAAGGGACACAAATTAGAGTCAAACTTGTTACCCCCACACAGCTTAAGTTCCATCCAAAATAATGAATTGATTCAAACTTTGCCAATGGAAAGGCCCTACGTGCATTTTAATTGGCTGTTTATATCTCAGTGGAGTCATAATAAAAGTGTAAATCTGCTGACAGTCTTAAACCTTGTTTATAATCAGTGTTCAACCATGTTTAAGTTTTCTGGCAGTGGGAGAAGGGCAGCCAATGTTTTCGCTTTGGTATGGACAGAGTACAACAATGCTTGTCCCCAACACTGTAATTGGATCATTCCTGCATTATGCAAATGAGAGACCGGTGACCTGTTACTGGTGAGGGCATTATGTAACTGATGAAGGCAAATCTAGTTATTTTATGTCCAGTTCTGTTTGTTAAGACATTATTTTTTTTGTCATATCGAAGTTTATGCAAGTGTTTGTATCTTTGTGTCATGAACAAAAGCCTGTTTCTCTGAATAGCTTCCATTGCTTGGTATACGGTCCCCCTCTCAATGCAAACATCTTGCCTTTTGTCTCTCTTACAATTACGGTTTGATTTAAGACAAAATGCAGCTGGAAGGGTGGAAAGACATAAATGTTATGTTTTGTGTGGTAAACTGATGTTTATTATGTGCTTTTGTGCATTGCTCAGTTTTTTTTTCTTTGGTTTTTCTTTTCAGTGTTCATGGAGTGGTTTAAGGACAGCTCAATATCTATAGACTTGAACATGAATAGTGGATGTGATAAAACCCATAAGGGCAGCATCAAAATCTAACCGGGTCTACCACTGAGAATGGCTTCCGGCATAGTCTGTGGACTTCCTTTTTGTAATGCTGTGAAATGTTCTCGTTCCAAGCAGCAAGTTATACTGTACTAATGGGAAAAGGGGTGACCGGATATATTTGTCTTCCTTCTCTCCCCAGGACACCGAGATCATTAACACCGCTATACTGACTGGAAGAACCGTGGCCATCCCAGTCAAGGTGGTCTCCATAGAGATGAATGGGGTCGTCACAGATGTGTCGTCGTTCGTTGAGTGCAAGTCCTCCAATGAAGACATTGTGAAGGTACGGTAAAAGCAATTTCCCATCAGAGATGCCATTTTGTCTTAATGAGTCTGAACAGGAATCCCAATAGGCTAATTTAAACCCTAATAGACACACCCCTATGCTTCAAGATACCATCAAGCATGCATCAAAATCTCATTATACGCCTGTCCATATGTGTCCTTGATTCAATTGCCTGTAAACTCAGGGGGATGAATCAATGAATGTTCGAACTCTCACGGTACATCCAAATCAATAAAGGGCTGGAAAACAATCTAACATAATAGCTCCATAACATGCATTTTTGAAAGACTACCCCAGTGCTGCCTGGTTTAGTCCAGTCACAGCATCCCCAGACGGGGGTGGGGGTGGTTGTCTGCTTATCTGGTGCAAGTCCCGCCATCCACGCTCATTCACTTAGCCAAGCCAGCTGGCTGCAGGCAAGGAGACAGCACTAGTGTCCTGGGATGAATCACAAACACGACTCCCCAGCCCACAGGGAACCTCAGGCTGGAGAATAAAGTATCAACTCCCATTTGTGGATTAAATAAAGACTGAAATTTAGATAGCTGGCCCCCATGAGCAGCAAGAGATAAATCCTATTTCACAGCTGAAGGCTCGATAAAGGAGGCTGTAACCTCCAAAATTGAATACAAGTTATTTTCCCATTCTCTCCACCATGTATTTAGAAGATTGTATTAAAGTACCTGTGGGGAACTCTGTGAAACGTGATACAAACATCACTTTTTAGTCATATCTGGGTTGCATGTAAGTACTTTGCAGTTATTGAAAATGAACTTGGAGTGAACTGGGATCATTCAAGAGGTTCAGACTATTCAGATCATAGAGTGGTGTTAGGCAGCTTGATGTACTGCTGCACCAGACAGGACTCCAGTCTGCTGACTGAGAAAATCCACTTCAATCAAGATATACGCAAACCCGGTTCCATTATTCTCATATTCTGACATTGACATTACTTTGCACCTGGCGGAAAACCACATGTCCGAGGGCAAATAAAAAGTTTGACATTTTATCATTACTTTCTTTGGCGTGAGAAGGTTTTAAAATGGTCACTGCCCACTTCTGTTAAGGAAAGACATTGGGGGGGGGAGTGGGTTTGCTTCAATGCCCCCGCCATTGAACTTCAGAGGCTAATTCAAGATGAGCCCCTCAAGGGGAGATGTACATGAGTTCTGACAGTTCAATAAAAAGCCCTGTACAGAATATAAAGAATGAAGTGGTACACATACCCAACAAAGGTTGTGCTCTCTTCCTCACATTTTAACAGGCCCCTCATTATTCATATGGCAGTTGTAGGAGTCATGCAGATCAGTTTTTTCCAAGAAGCTATCCAAACTCTTATTGGGTTATGTTTGTGGAACATTCAGGACTGAGGGCTATGCTCTTAGTAGATTGAAATACCTTAGAATGCCTTTCCATGTCATTTATACTATACTATTGCAATGGAAGAATTCTAGTGGCTCTGTGGAGATCCAAATAGTCAAGAGATGGCGGTTTCAATACAATTTATTTAGCTTGTACTTTGTACTTTGAGTGATAGCGAACATCCATAAACGCTACCTTATATAAACTTTAGATCAAATGGTTCTTCTGATGGTCAATCCATCAATATAGCGGTCTCTGTGATTGGTCAGCACTGCTCAGTGACAGTTTGACTCCATACCAAGTGTCCCACAGTTCTTTGATGTGGCATCTCTCCCCAAACCAGTAGATACTAAAGCCACAGGAGTTGACCAGTCAAATGGTCAACTGTCCTTTGTGTGGACATCTTCAAACAAGTATTTCATTAACACCACCCATGCAACAGGAAGGGTCAGAGCAGCTTGATCAGTTCATCTACACTTCTCCCTTTAGGCCACGGGAACTCAAGAATCCCCCCAACCTCCGTGCCTCTGGCTTCTTAGTCAGGCATCATAAAACAACACCATAAATACCTTAGACCAACTGCTACATCCATTCTACAGAGCTTGCATCCTTCAAAGTCCCAATTCATCATATTACATATATATAAAACACATACATTATAACTATATTCTAAATTTCCACCACACTATCCATAGTAGGAAATACAAGCAGTGTTGGCCATTAAGTAATTCAATTCATGTTTTACATGGCAAACAAAACTTTTTATGTTTTTGTTAAAGCTTTGGTTGCTGCTCTCGTTTTTCTTTTCTGCTATTATTTGTTTGTTGTGTTATGTGTTTGTTTTTCCTATTTTTTAAATAAATAGGCCATGGTATATGTCAGCGCTGGCGGAAAACACAATCCCATTTGACTATGATGTGGAGGCTGTACTGTATGTGTGTGACAGTCAGTGCATGCGTCAGTAGCTCTGTTTGTGTACAAATTTCTTGCTTGTGTGTGTGGAACCGCAAAGGGATAGTTTATAAAGCACGCATCTGGGTTGTACTCTGACAAGGTTTTATTTGGAAGGGGATGGGGGGACATGGGAGTGACAGTGTGTGTGCAGCGAGGGACTGGGGCACGAGGCGACGGCTGGAACCCTGTGGGGCCTCGTCAGTGAGCAGAAGACATGACTCTTCGCCCAGCTGATCCTTTCTCCCTAGGCTGCATGTGAGTCACAGCTCCGATCTGAGGACACAAATAAGGAGGGAGCCTGCATCGGAGAGCCCTCTTCCATGCAAGTGGTCATCTCGCCTGGTCAGAGAAAACTGCTTCTCCCTCCCCCCCATCCTCAGCGTCGCAGACACACACCGATCTGACACCTCCACCATTAGGCACAGAGAGAGGCGCGCCAAGAAGAGAAGTGCTATAGTGTGGAAGGGAGATCAACACACGACAGAGAGAGAGGGTGAGGTACATTTCAAATGACACGGATTAAGCGGTCGCCTTGTCATTGTCGATAACGGATCAGTGGCGACACATCTTCTCTCTCACCTACTCGGCGAGGACGCGCAAATCCACGGTCATGAGGGCCTCGAAGCGTCCCACCATCTTGTCACACCTCACTCAACACGAACACAGCGAACAGCAATCTTTACTTAGTGTTGGACTGCAATCTGCTTCAACTCCGGAAGAACAGGTGATACCACCAGGCCCACAGCAGACCTGAGGATGATGGTGACCGTTGGATAATGCACCCAAGTGACTCCTATTCTCTTTTACAAGTCCACATGAAATATTCCTGCTTTTCAAACGCTTATTCGGCATGATGGTTATGAGACATCTGGCCCCAAATCCAGTGTACTAATCATTGTACAACAAACTAATTGTTCTTGTTCGATTGTTATGAACGAGACAGCCGAGTGAACATTATGCAGACATACAGGAGCCTACTAGCCTTCTGTTTCCACATGCCTGCTGTCTAAGAGGGAATTTACAGTGTGTTGCATTAAACCCAAGCGGCCCATTAACTTGGCAATGGCACCATGACAAACCAATGACGCCACCTGTTGGAAGACAATGTCAACAAAGGAGTACCATCATGATTTCCCCCAGCGTCTGGAGGGTTAACTGTGTACAATGACTTTCAAATGCTTTCTATCAGCTTTGACGGAAAACTAGGCTCCAACCCCAACTCCACCATACCAAACAAGCTCCATAGGGTTGATCCTCGCTGTCTCTTTGCCCCTGACCTACCCGAGCAATCTACTAGCTTCATGGAGGGTGACTGTGCAAATTAACGGTGGCATTAGCACTCGGGTCGGCAGCGTCTTGCATCTCTGTGCATGAGAGCTATTTCCCTGGGCCCTCCAGGCATTGACGCCAGTAGTCGTTAACAGCTTTTGACTCCCAATTAGACGCCAAGTTCATTAGCCGCAGCCACGGGAGGTGAGGCTGGAGCCAGCGTTAGCGCATTTAGCCACACAACCAGCTAGACTAACAAGAATGGCTGTAAAATAGAGGCTGTTGTTTGCATAGGGAGCATAGACTGTGGCTGCCATACTGGGGACACAAGTGCGGATGGGTATGTTGTGTACATGATGCAGAAGTGTGTGTGTTAGCGGGTGTGGGTGTGTGTACATGAGAAGGACAGGTACATTCAGGTAGCCTAACAGCTCACTGATACCATAAGACCCCTCAGAACTTTTCGGATGACATGACTCAACTACCTCCTCCACTTTATTTTGGATACACATGGTTAAAATACAGTATTCAATTGGTTTACTTGCCAAACTACAATCAAACAAAGGTTTCTGGTTTAATAAAATCAAGACTTTTCAAAAACTGCTGTATTGTGTGTGGGTGCTATAGTATTTGATCCAAGTTTGCACCCTCCTTTTCCAAGAGCCTTTCAGCACAGTTTGTGTATTGCTCCCGTTTCGGAATAGGCCTGTCTGGGTTCTTGTGCGGACGGGATATTTTATTAGCCATATCTTCTTTGAGGCTATGATGAATCCCCAGCCCTGAGAGAACTGGGGAGCCCGACCTCCATTTGCAGGAGATTAGCTTCTCTGATTACAGTGTCAGCTGCCTCCCATTGCTACATAAATCATCGATGGTATCCTAAAAAGCAACCCCCCTCCTCCCCGCACACACACACATCAATTACAGTAAATAATTTAGTATTAAATGGGATATGCGGTATTTGTGTGAACTGTGGCTGTGGTTACATAAGGGGAGGGGGTGATGGAGGTAAACAAGAATAGCTTGTGTGCGCCTTGGTGTATTAAGCATTCACATTGTATGAATTATCTGTCGCTGGAAAGCTTCTGTTAGCATACTGCATGTGTCTAAATAATTGCTGACATTCCTAAGAGTGAAAACAGTGATGGCTGGGGGAGGGGGGAGACACAGTTAAAACATTTTTAAAGGCTTAGAATAGGCTTTGCCTTTACTCAAGGCCAGTTCTTCCACTCTAGGAGAGATGCAAATTAGATCTGCCTCAAGTAGTGTTGTTTACAGTATGTTTCCAGATCTCTTCCTAATTGCAAAAATACAGCCCCTTGTGGCATAATATTGGAACATCAACCAAAAAGAAGATTAATGCGACCTAAAAATACACGGCACATTTAAAATACTCTTAAAGCTAAAGAAGCAAATCACTGCTCCAGTCATCCAACAAGATAAAACGGGTGACACTGTACAATATCTACCCCAAATCCCTGTCACCCACTCCACCATCATCATATGACTTCTGACGGCTCAACGCCTTTTTTGTCACAGGTATCCATGAATTGCGACTACGTTTTTGTCAACGGCAAGGAGACACGGGGCTCAATGAATGCCAGAGTCATCTTTAGCTACGAGCACCTGAGCTCTCCCCTGGAGCTGACTGTGTGGGTGCCCAAGCTGCCCCTCCACCTGGAACTGTCCGACAGCAACCTGAGCTTCATCAAGGGCTGGAGGGTACCCATTCTACCCGACCGCAGGTAGGACTCTGATACTAGTAGCTATATGGTACAGTTGTAGTACATGGTGGTAAACTAGTAGTGCTAGTTTGTACAGTAGTAGTGCTAGGTGGTACAGTAGTAGTGCTAGGTGGTACAGCAGGACTGCTAGGTGGTACAGTAGTAGTGCTAGGTGGTACAGCAGGACTGCTAGGTGGTACAGTAGTAGTGCTAGGTGGTACAGCAGGACTGCTAGGTGGTACAGTAGTAGTGCTAGGTGGTACAGCAGGACTGCTAGGTGGTACAGTAGCAGTGCTAGGTGGTACAGCAGGACTGCTAGGTGGTACAGTAGTAGTGCTAGGTGGTACAGCAGGACTGCTAGGTGGTACAGCAGGACTGCTAGGTGGTACAGTAGTAGTGCTAGGTGGTACAGCAGGACTGCTAGGTGGTACAGTAGCAGTGCTAGGTGGTACAGCAGGACTGCTAGGTGGTACAGTAGTAGTGCTAGGTGGTACAGTAGTAGTGCTAGGTGGTACAGCAGGACTGCTAGGTGGTACAGTAGCAGTGCTAGGTGGTACAGCAGGACTGCTAGGTGGTACAGTAGCAGTGCTAGGTGATACATTTGTAGTGGTAGGTGGTTCAACATTAGTGCAAGGTGATAAACTAGTTGTGTTAGGTTGTACTGTATTAGTGATAGGTAGTACAATAGTGATAAACTAGTAGTGATATATGGTATTGTAGCAATACTAGGTGATACACTTAGGTCTGGGTATACTAGTAATGAGAACCTATGGTAGTGAGGTGCAGCAAGGGTTGCCGTCTTTCACATGTTCTACAGTTCCAAGTGTTTGTTGTACTTACTGCTGATGCTGCCGAGTAAACATTTGTCAGGAGAATCCATCTTTGCTTTTAACTTTTTGATCAACACAATATGCCTGCAAAAAACAACCCCCTTTTCAGAATATAATGAGAAAAATGGAGGTGGTATGTTTGTGTGCTCTGCTGGGTCTTGTAATTTCCAGCCAATGCATGGTTTTAAGTTATGAAATAAAAATCTCCTTAATTTTACAGAACTTCAGTATGAAGATCATGTGTTAATCCACAAGCTGACAGGTAGTAAACAAATGTTAAGCTTTTAGTCATTAAAACATCTAGACCGTGAGACTGTGAGCTGCATGATGAACTGCGTGTTTCTTCAGATGAAAAAGGCTAGAGACCCTTTTACAGTACTGTGTTTGTTTTGAATGGAAGGAACTGTCTGCAACATCAGACCACCTTTTTAGCAAACAAGAAGCACTTAGCTAGATGCCTGAATGTCAGAACAGTGTAAAAAAACATTAGGCCTACATACTGCATGAAATACTTTCTGCCTCTTCATTGAACAACAGGCAGAGCCAAAGCCACACTTTTAATTTTGAAGCATTATTTTTTTGGAAGTTATGTTTCATTACATAACTCCTCTGAGCAGTAGCCCCTTTTCCCCACTCCCTGTCTTGCCATCTCAGTATTCATTGTTTTGTTTAGTTATCTATCTTGTCCATTTTTCTCTGTCTCTCTATTCTTCTCTGTTCCCACTTCCCTTTTCTCAGTTTATTTTTATCTCCATCCGTTCCTTGTTTGCCATCCCTTGTCCGAAATATTTAGACCCAGAAGCTCATCCAGTGACTGGCTCTATTGGACCACATTGTACTTCTGCTACATTGCCGCAGCATTGCTTACTGAATGTGTAATCCAGCATTGTGTTCTTAAACAGGAACAAAGTTAAATCAGGTAGGCCTGGAGAATCGAAGATCCTAATAGGAACAGACAAGCCAGTGCGAAAAAAGAAAAAGGGGAAAAAAACATGAAACCACGCATAATATTTCCAGGTACATGGAGGCAAACGCTCCCTTACTTGTCTCTATGACAGCGTGTCATAAAACTCTTTGAGAGGGAAAGTAGCGCCCTCACCTTCCGTGACTCCTAACCCAAGAGACTCACCTCCACACAGCCACAGAGGCCAAGGAGCCTATAAACACAAGAACCAGAAAAACACCTCTTAACCTTACATGCATTAGCATTACCTCAGGATAAGACTGGATGGGGTATGTGTCCACGGGGATGAGAAGGTGTGTGTGTGTGGGGGGGGGGTTAGGGTTAGGGTTAGGGGGGGGGGGGGGGTGATTGTGAGAGCTTTTAAGGGAACAAACCCAGGGACAGAGCTGCTTAATATTCTGTCCATCTCCAGGAATCAATGGGTGGGATATGCTTTGTCAGTTACTGACAGCCCCTACCGACGGCCCTGAATCTCAAGTTCTTCAATGGATAAGTCAAAGCAAAGATTAATTAGCCAAGGAAGGAAGGAGGGCTTTATAGCATTTAAGGAAAAGCCGGCAGCTTGTCAGCAGCACTGGCAGGGAAGGAGGATGGGGCTGGGGTGGCATGGGAAGGGCTGGAGGTTTGGCAATGCATGTCTTCTGGTGCAACAGATTGAGCTTGGTCAGATTTCAGTAAACACGGTAGTCACCTGGGGGATGGAGGACGTCCAGGTTTCTTTCCTTGTTCAAAGCTTTTCAGATTACTTGAACACCGGTTTGGATTAATTCCTAGAAAAGGGCATGTCACAACAGATACTATCAACAGATGTCTAACATTTGGAACGTCTAGTACACCTACCTTAACCCTAACTCTGTTATCAAGTGCTGTGATGTGTGATATCAAAGTATGTAATTATAAGAGGCAGTGAAGAAAAAAGGAGGCACTCAGAATAACTTTTTTGAGAAATGTAAACGTTATATCTACAGTATACAGTGCATCTAAGTTCTAACTAGACAACAACTTGTGCATGTCTGTGCATACAAACAGCTATGCCTTCAAACTTTTTGGAGTTTTAGCAGTCACTTTGATTACTTGACAGATTTATCTACACTACAGCCTGAGGCTGAACAAATTAAACATGTGTATGGAAACAGTTATTACACAATTAATACAGCTTACTTTATTGGCTCTGTATATCACGTTGACAACTACTTTTCTACTTCTCTTCTTTTCCCCTCAGGAGCACCCGGGACAGCGAAACGGAAGATGACGACGATGACAAGCGTGTGAGTCGCGGCTGTACCCTGCAGTTCCAGCGGGCCGTGGTCAAGGTGCTGACCCAGTTCCACACCACCTCCACTGAGGGGACTGACCAGGTCATAACCATGCTGGGGCCCGACTGGCAGGTGGATGTAACAGACCTGGTACAGGACTCCCTGAAGGTGGCCGACCCCCGGATAGCGGAGTTGGTGGACCGCACCGTCCTGGTGGGCCTAGAGCTGGGCTCCACCACTCTGAAGGTAAAACACCTGGGAGTTGCTTTTCTGTTTAAAAGGAAAAATAAGTAAACATTTGAAAATGGACACCCTTGACTGCGCTCCTTTTTAATCACAGTTCCTGCATTCATAAACATATGGACATTAAAAAATAAATTTAGGTCATGGTAACATTGATGCGATTTATGAAATATGATATGCACGGTATTGAGTGTCATCACACATGTCATAATGGAGGTTAGCCTCTCAGATGAGAGCAAGGTAGCTAGCCTTCATACTTTTCCCCAACGGTTTACACTTTCAAAAGAGGAGGAGGAATGAAAACTACGTTTACACTTGTGATGAAATGATAAATGAGATCTGACTGTTGCTTCTATCCTTGAAGCCACTCATGATGGCTTCATCTGTATAGACATAGGCTCTACACACTATGTGGAAGCTTAATCTACCACTGTGCAGCCTCCTGACTCTAACTTACATGATTGATGGCTTAGAAAACTCAAAGTATTGAGGACTGAAAGCAATTAAAAGATCTCTAGCTCGTGGAATGTTGTACTGGGCAGAGAGACTGCCGGACTTGCCTGGTCCTAGAACATTTCTCACTTCTGTGCACCCTATTGAGATGTTCAGCCCCTTGGACGATTTGAATCATGAATCTTCTCAAACTTAATTATTTCATTAATTTGCTCATTCATGAAAATGAATGAGTTATAGGGACCTTTTTTATTAAATGAATGTCCTGTGGAAGACAATCAGTTAATAGGAGCAGAGTGCTTTAGGCGATTTGATAATTGGCAACCATTTAATCTGATCATCTTGACTTTTGTAGGTGCTCGTTTTTGTAGGGGCTGCCAAAAAAGTACTTTATTTCAATACACACATGCAAAAAGGAAAAGTTTACCAATTAAATGGAAACCAGCAAGGCCATTAACAATTAAAGGAATAGCCTAAAGGTACTTTTTCAGAAAAAAACGTCTCCCACCCTATCCTCCTGGAAAGCAAATGATTGCCTGTGCCTGAAAATATGGCACTATCCACATGCTTTTTGGTGTGTTTCTTTACATGACACACTACTTTTTCCCCCTCAATTAGTTCACACTCTTATCATTTCCACCTCTCTCTCTTTCTGTCTTTATCTTTTTGTCTCTATCTCGTCCTGTTAAATATAGAAGCTCCTCGTTTTCTACTAATGGCCTTAAAGAGGATGAAATAATCTAGAAACATAGCATTCAGGTCCACTAATAGTACTCATCTTTTGACCAAACTGTTATAGGGACAAGGACCAAACCGGAAAATTAACACTATTCAATATTCCTCATAGCCTCCTCAAGTCAGCAATCTTTGTTCCAAAGGCTTTTATATGTGTGATTTCCTGATGAGGAAAAAGAAAGGAAGAGAGAGAGAAATAGAGAGACGATGAGTGCAAAAGAGAGAGAGGGTGAATAGAGTGAAGTTGTCTGATTCTAAATGGTCTAAGAAAAAGAGGAGAAAGGGAGGTAGAAAATGAACAGGGAGCCATAGAGCTAAAATATTGAGAAATGGAGCGGTTGTGTGTGTGTGTGGGGGTGGTTGGGGATAAGATTTTAATTACCACAAAATATTATTATGGTCTTTGAAGACCGAATGAAAAAGTGTGAGGATGCCGATGCCCACTATGATCAGTTGATTTAGTATTAGCTCTTCCCCAACAGCAATGACGCAGCCAAATTCGGATGAGGACAAGGGCAATATTTAGATAACTAATGATGTACTAAGTCTGTGGGTGAACAAGCAATTGCGGTAATGAGGAAAAAGTCCCCCCAAAAAACCCACCTTCCTTTGATGCCAAACCTGTCAGCTAATCTGAAAGAGAGCTTCTTGCATATCTTGACACGTTCCAGACTGTCAGACTTTATAGATGTGAGGAATGAGAGAACACAGCCCGACTTTCAGTATGAGGACGAAGGGGAGTAGTGAAGGGCGAGTCAGCATTCAGTGCCATGATTCCAAGGTACGAAAGTGCACTTTTGAAAAGAGGGTGTACAGATCATAACAGGTGCAAAGCTGTGGATGTCTGTAATTACCAAAGAGCTTCTTGTGGGGCAGGGTGGGGAGGGGAATCACATTTTCTCAATCTCTAACACACTCACATTCTGTATAGTCCCTCAAGTAAGCAAGTTTCCTGTGTGTCAGATGGACGCGGATACATGCATAAACAAACACGCATAAACGCATATGGTCTGAATGCTCTCTCTCCCCCTCCCTCACAGGTGGAGTCTCCGCTGGCCGTGGAGGCGGTGCTGGGCGAGTCTAGCTTCTCCGTCACCGACGAGAAGGTGTCCATCCTGGAGCTGCGCGTCCATGCCATCTCCAGCCTGGCGCTGGCGCTTCAGCCCAGCCCTGGGAACAGTCACACAATGGTCGCCAAGGCAACTGGCCTGCAGACACTCACCGCACCAAAGCAGGTAAGGGTACACCCGGAGACACTTATCAGGATGAATGGATGTAATAAAGGCCTTGCTGGTGTGACTCTGGATGACCAGTATTGGCCTTGTAGTTCTACCCTGTTGAGGTGGTTGCTACTGTCACAGCATACGTGCGCAGACCCTCCTATACGCTAACACAAACACACTATTTTGTAATAAGTATTAACACATAGTAATTAGATCCTGTACTGATATGGAAAATTGAGGTTCATGTTGTGTAATTGTAACTTGTTTAACTACATGCTCTTATGGTTCTTGCCTTTGGCACTTATTTGTATGCTTCATGTTTTGGCTACCCGCAATGTTTGTTGTTATGATCAGTGACCTATGCACTTTTGTAAAGCTCTCTCTTGGAAGTCGCTTTGGATAAAAGCGTCTGCTAAATGAATAATTGTAAATGTAATGATATAGAACAAAATACAAAGGGCTATTATTTCTCTTTTTTAACTTTTTATTTATTGCACTGGAAAACAGTTGTTTTGCACTGAGTGAACAGTTGTTTAGCAAGGGCAATCATTTATGACGTTCCTGGGTGGGCACCCGTAAAGTGAGAGTAGTACTGGATGTTTTCTGTACCTTTCCCTGCAGTCAAAAGTTACAATAAGCACTGAGAACAGCCACAAATTCAGAAAATTAGAAAAACATATTTTTTCAGAGCACATGACCAGAAATACTCATGTTACAATGAGGAATAAAATGTGGTGTGCTCTCAGTTGGGAGTACAAATGTATATATTTTTAATTGGTGCCCTTTTGAGAACACTTACTTGACCAGTAAGTTGACAAACGTGACCTAACAAGTGGATTTTCCATCGGGAGTGTGCTTCTGTAGAGAACCTCTGTGAGAAGTCTGGGACACTGCATGACGTCCCTATATGAGACCTTGTATCAATCTTAAAATGTTACAAGAGGAAACATCTGTTAGGGAGAAGCAGCTTATGAATTTTTATGTCATCACACACAAACAAGACGAACTGTTGACGCTTGAAGTGCTCATTAGTCCATTTGCCTCATTACCGCAGCACACCCAAACAGCTCTTCACCAATGCGGGACTGGACCAACATGGTCTGATTTATGAAACCCAGCTCCCAGGGAACATCACACACAAACCAGCGAAGAGACATCTTGTTTAATAAGCGGCAGAGAAGCACAGGGTCTCTCTCAGTGGCCGTACTTCGGCGGCGGCAACAAGGGAATTCGGCTTTTGTAATCCACCCGAAATAATTAATTGGCTGCAGTGTTCCACCTTCACAGGGAAGCGTGATCTCATTGTGTGACTGAAGAATGTTGGTGTGGCTGTGGAAGTGTCTGCCCTATGTTCATTCCCCACCAGCAAGCTTGACAGTCACTGCCCAATACCCCATAGGGGAGCTTGCTTTGTTCCAGCTCTGCGCCTCAATCCAAAATCCAAAATGGCAACCAGAACCGAGGTTCAGTCAGAATAAGCTGGCATTAAATTCCAATTTATCTAGCCTTCCTGTGCCTGGCCACCTTAAAATTTAATTTAGGTAATGTATTGTCTTTAGTGCTCTTCGAGGCCTGGGCCGTAAAAGGCGGCCAATCCACCGGTCGGGCGTGACTCTCTGAGGGGTGATCAGGCTATTTCACAGCATTTGATTCTGTTTCACAGGAAAAACCTCCACCTCAGTCTGCAGAATGTTCCCATCACTCTATAAACAAATGAAAGCCATAAACCACGAACGGAGGACAATGGACAAGCAAGGTCTCTTTGTATCAGGCAGTCCGTCCATATCGGTTTTTATAGGGTGTTCGCATTTGATTAATTGGGTGTGCTCAAGCCTTCGGCGAGAGCACAACCTTTGTTCTCTCACATATATATTTATTTATTATTATTATTTATTTTCGCCCCCCTAAGGATCAGTCAATATTTGGACTACATACACAACGGCGGTGTCAAAAGGTTCGTCTTGGTAGCGATTGCGTTGGTTGTATTTTTATTTACGTTCCGTTACATGGTTTAAGTAGAAATTGCGTTTTTGTGGTGAAAAGTGAAGCTAACGGTGGCTAATTTGCTAGCCACAGTCACTGACGTTACTAACGTCACTACGTCACTAACGTCACGAAAAACGCGTGACTACCTGTAGCAGAACATTCGTTTCACATCTGTTAACTTGGGGGATAGCTAGGCTAACTATAGCTTTACTGCAAGGCAGCTGCAGGAACGCCACAAGCAAAGAGGCATTAGACATTACTAATGTCATGATGCTAATGCTCTCATGTTAGGGAGCATGAGAGCTCACATTTGACACAATTTCTGTGTTTACGTGAAACTCTAGAGTGCAGACTGAAACGCTTAGAGTGGAGGGCAGCTTCGGATGTCGTTGAAAAAATATTTATAGTTTGCCAGCATTGCCACAATTTTCGCTCTTCATGCTTAATTTTTGGATCAATAGATAGCTAATTTTGTGCTGGTCGTAGACAGTTGTCTGTTGAATCCAACAGACGTACACATTTGTTCAGAGCCCCACGAAAGCGAGACAAAGTCCAACTCTCGCCCCATAGAGACCAATGCAAATCTGGTGACAAAATCGTCAGAGAAAGCAAAAAGAACAAGATTTTGAAACTGCCGGTAGAGTCGTATTTCTGACCGCACAGAAATATGAAGGACATCTCTGGTTTCTGCAGAGTCTTGGGTCTCGGAAAATATCCTTATTTTTTGGATTGGACGTATAGTTTTGCGTCTAGGTCAACTTGTTTGAGGTGTGGATGCTAGGTAAATGTTCGTTTTTCTCTCTGCCTAGCTCGTTAGCCATCACAGCTGCGCCATCACCGTGGCAACCAAACAAACACGCAACAGGAAAGCAAAAGGAACACGTTTTCGAAACTGCAGGTAGAGTCGTATTTCTGACTGCACAGACATATAAAGAATATCTCTGGTTTCGGCAGAGTCTTGGGTCTCGGAAAATATCCTTAGATTTTGGATTGGACGTACAGTTTTGCGTCTAGGTTATAATTGTTTGAGGTGTGGATTCTAGCTACCTTTCTCTTATTCTCTGCCCACAGCGCGTGAGCAATCATAGCTGCACCATCACCGTAACGACAGACACGCGCCACTCAGTCTCTCACACAGGTGATTGGTAGGTTTACTTGACCATGAGAAACCCGATTACTAGCAATTGTCGGTTTATGCCAATAATACGATTACTCCGTTTACATGTGTAATTAGTTATGCGATTACTCAATAAACGCGTCTACATTTACATTTATTCATTTAGCAGACGCTTTTATCCAAAGCGACTTCCAAGAGAGAGCTTTACAAAGTGCATAGGTCACTGATCATAACAACGAGATAGCCACAAAACATTGCGAGTAGCCAAAACATGAAGCACACATTGTGAACAACCAAAAATAAGTGCCAAAGGGAAGAACCATAAGAGCATGTAGTTAAACAAGTTACAATTAAACAACATGAACTGCTATAAGTGCAAGTGTACCTGTGTAAAAAGCAAGCAACAATAATAAAAACAATATATCACAGCGAGTACAAAAATTTAAGTCAGTTACCACTAACCACAAGAGCAACAAGTCTCTAAGCAAGAGTCATTGTGATCCTTGAGGAAACTAACATCGGGTCAAGCGAACCATTCCTAAGTACCGTTGTACTCCCGGAACAAATGCGTCTTGAGCCTTTTCTTGAAGGTGGAGAGACAGTCAGTGTCTCTGATGGAGGTGGGGAGTTGATTCCACCACTGGGGGGCCAGACAGGAGAAGAGCTTGTGTTGGGACCGGGCGGTCTTGAGCGGTGGGACCACCAGGCGGTTGTCTGAAGAAGACCGTAGGTGACGGGTGGGGGTGTAAGGCTGCAGGAGAGACTTGATGTAGATGAGTGCAGTCCCGTTCACTGCTCGGAAGGTCTACATGATTCTTTTTTATTAATCGTTGTATGCTCCACGGACAAAACTTGCACCATCATCCTTCTGCAACAGTGTCGCCGTGTCTTCCTGTATCGGCCCTACTGCTGTATGTTTCATTCCATCAACACATTGAATCCTACTAAGAAAGCCGAGTAAACGCACTCAATGCACACATCTGCTACTGCTATTACTATCCCAACTATAATTTCAGCTGATAAGACTATAATATTCTTTTTATGACTAGCTAGCCTAGGCCTACTTCTTCTTCTGTTTAACAGTTCAGCTTTCAGCTTCTCCCGCATTGTATTTCAGCTCTTAGCGTTGTTAGATGATGCAGTTCAGTTTCCACACTGCCTCTTTTGTGTGACTCACACATGTCTTGACATTCATTTCAGCTTGCGGGTATTTTCTCATTTCTGTATTTTCTGCAATTTAAGAAAAATAATTTCATCTTTCAGCATTCCAACGCATTTTCAGCAGGAAATGCCTTTCTAGTCTTCTTATTCTTCTTATTCTATTTCTTCCGTGGCACGTTTCAGCGCCTTCAAATCTTCAGCTATTAAAACCGTTCAGCTATCAAAAAATTCTGCAGTTTCAGGCCATTCCTGCTATGACTTTTCAGCTTTGTACCTCTTATGCTTGAATTAATATAAATCAATATTAATAATATTTTTAACATGGTTTTCCAATGGAGTTTACTTTCAAATCCTCTCAAACTTCTTTAAACTTCTTCAACTTCAAAATCCTTCTTCTTCCTCAATCTTTCAGCTAGAGCCACCATTTAAACTTTAAAATGTTGACAAAACCCTAAACTATTTTTAAATAATTCAGCTTTTTGATATCTATTCAACTTTTTTCAATATCACTGATTATGTTTCATGACTTTTTCCAAGCCGTTTCTGAGATTTACATGGGTGTTTACGTGAAACCCAGAGTGCAGACTGAAACGCTCAGAGTGGAGGGCAGCTTCGGATGTCGTTGAAAAAATATATCTAGTTTGCCAGCATTGCCACAATTTTCGCTCTTCATGCTTCATTTTTGGATCAATAGATAGCTAATTTTGTGCTGGTCGTAGACAGTTGTCTGTTGAATCCAACATACGTACACATTTGTTCAGAGCCCCACGAAAGCGAGACAAAGTCCAACTCTCGCCCCATAGAGACCAATGCAAATCTGGTGACAAAATCGTCAGAGAAAGCAAAAAGAACAAGATTTTGAAACTGCCGGTAGAGTCGTATTTCTGACGGCACAGACATATAAAGGACATCTCTGGTTTCGGCAGAATCTTGGGTCTCGGAAAATATCCTTATTTTTTGGATTGGACGTATAGTTTTGCGTCTAGGTCAACTTGTTTGAGGTGTGGATGCTAGGTAAATGTTCGTTTTTCTCTCTGCCTAGCTCGTTAGCCATCACAGCTGCGCCATCACCGTGGCAACCAAACAAACACGCACCAGGAAAGCAAAAGGAACACGTTTTCGAAACTGCAGGTTGAGTCGTATTTCTGACTGCACAGACATATAAAGAATATATCTGGTTTAGGCAGAGTCTTGGGTCTCGGAAAATATCCTTATTTTTTGGATTGGACGTACAGTTTTGCGTCTCGGTTAACTTGTGAGGTGTGGATTCTAGCTACATTTCTGTTATTCTCTCGTATAATCGAGCTAGCTGCGATGGCTCTCCATAACTAAAAACGGTTCGACTTTTTTTCCACAATCGACCAAATTGGCCAAACAAGGTATGTACATTGAGCTTAAAGTGTACATAATCTAGCTAGATCGTTTTTATTTTAGCAAGTTTCACAGAAATCTGCAAAAATCGAGGCTCAAGACTGTCATAGCTGACCGTCACGAACAGCCAAAAACCGGGGCTGGGGCATGTGTTTGCTGCAGCTGGCGTTAATCCTACGAACAAACGCTTCCTAACTGGAAAGTTTTTACTTTTAATTGACGATATTGAACACAGATGTTAAGTAAATTGTCTTTACTCTAAATATCTTCTCCGTTTTCAATTTGAAGCAGTAAATCTAACACAGTAGGAATTCTCCCACGACATCCGCTCGCTCTGCTTTGACTAACAAATATGTTCTCAGTCCACCATACATTAGACGAGCTAATTTTCGAGCACTTTCGATACAAGATACAGGCCATGTTAGAGTTGAATTGTGTGGGCAATGTAGAACAGCAGACAGATTTGAAATATGATCTTTTGTTATGGCCATTCTAGTGACACTACGACTGTCATCATACGGCGAAACCAGGTCACATAGCTAGCTACGTTTTTCCAGACATAATATTCGTTACCTAGCTACAAACAAATGCTTCGTAACTGGAGTATTTACTTTTTATTGGCGATATTGACAACAGAGGTTAAGGAACTTGTCTTTAATCAAAAGATGGTCTCCGTTTTCAATTTGAAGCAGTAGATATGGCTTAATGTAGAAAGTCTCCCATTGCATCCTCTCTCTAGCTTAGCTTCGGCTACAGATGGACGACAATCACTATGCATGCATTATTCACGCCTACGGTGTTAATACAGTCTGTAAAAATACCACTTTGACACACTTGCAAGATGATCCGCTGGTTAGATGTAGCATGATCTTATTTACTACCCACAATAGTTCAACTTTTTTTGCAGCAGCATTTTAATGAGTTAGCTCCAGGTCCTCTCTAAAATACATTTCAGACCAATTTGAAACCTGAGCAAATGACTTTCTACTAAATTTTCAAATTCTTCTGAATTATTTCTCTTTTTGCATTGTTCTTCTCTTTTCTGTAGTTTTATGCCTTCGTCCAGCTCCTGCCCCTTTCAAAAATACCTTTCGGGCGCTTTGAAGCTTCAGCTTATAACTTTCTACTAAATGTTCACTATTTTCAGCTTTTTTAGCATGGTCAGCTATCCCCATTCAGGTTTTCGGCATTCTCACTGCTGTTTCGCAGGAACAGCCTTTTCTAGTTAGTTATGCGATTACTCAATAAGCACGTCTACATGATTCTTTTTATTAATCGTTGTATGCTCCACGGACAAAACTTGCACCATCATCCTTCAGCAACTAAGTGTCGCCGTGTCTTCCTGTATCGGCCCTACTGCTGTATGTTTCATTCAATCAACACATTGAATCCTACTAAGAAAGCCGAGTAAACGCACTCAATGCACACATCTGCTACTGCTATTACTATCCCAACTATAATTTCAGCTGTTAAGACTATAATATTCTTTTTATGACTAGCTAGCCTAGGCCTACTTCTTCTTCTGTTTAACAGTTCAGCTTTCAGCTTCTCCCGCATTGTATTTCAGGTCTTAGCGTTGTTAGATGATGCAGTTCAGTTTCCACACTGCCTCTTTTGTGTGACTCACACGTCTTGACATTCATTTCAGCTTGCGGGTATTTTCTCATTTCTGTATTTCCTGCAATTTAAGAAAATGCGTTGTGCGTTGTGACATTAGCTCCATTGACATTAGCGAGACATTAGCGAGACGTGACGCAACAGAGGCTACGTGGGGTTAGCCTCTGTTGCCCGGGCAACACATACTACAGTGGTCTATGATGCATCTGTTTTCAATCTTTAAAATAAACATTCCTCACAAATACATTTTCGTTGTAGGATTTATTATGACATTACATTACAAGTAAACGATTTGTGGGTGAAATTATCATTACCTGTGGTTTCAAACCAGTGTTGCTCACTGCAACGCTGTAGCCTACGCGAGACACTACAAAAACATCTACACAGCTGTAGGAAGTCAAACGGCGACAGAACATGTTCGGCACTCCCCTTACTTAAATCAAAAGTCTATCTAACTGCTAGCCTTAACTTCATTGCCACAGCCTAAACTTTGTCAATCTGTTTAATTAATTTCAGCCTAAACCGTACAACGGAACGTTAAATCCAATTCAACCAATGCAATCGCTACCAAGACGAACACAGCAGTAGTCTACTGTACTGTAGTAGTACAATTTACCGGGGCAGCTTCTCCACACAGGGATAGCGCACTTTGCGTTGTTACTGTTGTTACTTAATGATCGCTACCAGTGAGCTTTTCATGAAAGCGATTTTCCACTAAATAAATGTCAAGCTTAGTTACGTTTTTGGGGGCATATTTTCAATTAGAAGATGGTACTGTTTGAATCGCGATTCAATCTTCTACTGCCGGTAACGTCGTTGAATAATCTTCAAAGGGGGTTCTTTATTAATGAATGAATGCAATGAGTAGGCTAAATGCATGAAAATATCACGAGAAGGGAAAAACTTAAAAGGACGTTTACGTCATAGAGATTAGGTCAATTTTTACACCGGTCTGCCAAATTTATTCGTTTTGATTCAACGATGAGGATGCCTTTTGCAGGGGAAATGAGAAGATCTATTTCATTCTACACTTCACTCGTATTTTCAGTTGTAAATGAGCAGCAAAAAAAATGCTTTTAAATCTATGTAATCTTTATAAATAATAAGTATGCATTTTTATATAAAATATACAGAAATATCAGTTTTAAAAATGTCATTCAAAAAACGGACCCCTGTGCAACCGACGCAAGCAAGCACACCCTACAATTTCCCCAGAAATTGTACCCTCTCTAGTTGATGTTGCTTTCGGTCATGCCTGATCATCCAGCCGGCTGTGTGGTTGAGCAGAAATGCGTAGAACAAAAACTTTTCTTAATCTGCAAGGACACAATGGTTGCCTGAATCCTTACTTTCATGAGTCGGCAATCCTCGAACTTAAGAGTTGAATTGCATTTTACTGTTGATGTTGTTTACTGTAGTTTTTTTTCTACAGGTACACTCTTGCACTCTTGTGGGGAGTTTCATGTTGTTCAATTGTAACTTGTTTAACTGCATGCTCTTATGGTTCTTCCCTTTGGCACTTATTTGGTTTTCCACAATGTATGCTTCATGTTTTGGCTGCTCGCAATATTTGGGGCTATCTCGTTGTTATGATCAGTGACCTATGCTGTTTTGTAAAGCTCTCTCTTGGAAGTCGCTTTGGATAAAACCGTCTGCTAAATGCATAAATGTAAATGTAAGAGTGATTTCCGTAAATCTGTTCCTCGGACAGAAAAGTTAGCCCAGTTATTCCCCACCTACTCCCTTTCCAATGTCCTGACACACCTTGTGGGTGTGGTGGAGGGGTTAGATGTGAGCACCAGTGTACTAATTTGGTTCCAAAGAGATAGGAGGCTAGATTCACTGCATTATTTAAAGCGTCTATATCAAAAGATTTCCTTCATCTTGAGAAGTGGAGATGATTGAGGCCCAGCCTTCAACATGAATGTCATAGCAACCTTGAAGTTTCCTTCCCTCCCAGCCATCCATTTGTTTAAGGGGGCCGTTCTGGACAGAATTGAGTTCATTACTGTACTGTACCTTTCCCCCCAGAATGTAAAACCACATTTCTGTTTAAGACATTTCATAAGTATCTTTATTGTTTTTCATACAGTATATTTGTTGTATCCCACCCCCCTCTTTCCAGTCATTTTAACAGGCTCAAGCTGTTGTTTCAGCAGGTAGTCTAAAAGAGGGACATTGTCAAAAAGCAGGCTTCTTACAGTATGGCCATTACTGTGAAGGCCAGACAAAGTTGTCAGCAAGCTGTCATGCTGGTCATGCAGCTCAGCTTGTTTGTTTGTTTGTTGTTGCCTGCAGGATAACAGCCTACCCCCTTCCCTCTGTCTTTCTCCTCCTTTCCGGAAGGAACTGTACCACACTTTGTGTATTTGTGTGCATGTGCGTGTGTGTGCAAAAGCCAAGGCATGTATTATGCCGATGTTAAAAAAAAGGGATTGGAGGGAGCTGGAGATGACTTCAAAGGATGAATTTGGCACAGATACTTGCATCATACAGAGGATCATGAAACACTTGTTAGCGCCGTTAAAATATCCTTAGGAGAAATCATACAAATGTAGTCATTTTTGGAAAATGCGACTTAGGTTCTAGCTCTTACTGTCTATATATCCACACATATCCATATAACTAATATTCTGATACCTCAGTAACCCTATCTTTACTAATTATGTACATGTTTTCCTTATGTTTTCAGGAGTCCAGCTTGTCCATCTGGCTGTACTACAGTGACAGCACTGCCTCCCCTCTGACCTTGTTCGACCCCAAGGACTACAACCTGAACGCCTCCACACAGGACGACAAGGTGGTTAGTGTTTCCCAGGAGCCCCAACAGCGCTGGCCTGTGGTGGTGGCCGAGGGAGAGGGGTCTGGGGAGATGGTGCGTGTGGAGATGACCATCTGTGAGATGTGCCAAAAGACCAAGCGCAAGAGCGTCATCGCTGCCGCCCCGGTGTATGTCAAAGTCCGCTTTGGCCCTGAGGAAGACTCAGAGGAAGAGACCGAGACGGAGCCAACTCCTGTCACCAGGCGGCCGCTGGTTGTTGATTCCAACGTCGGTGGTGGAGGCTTTGAGCAGCCGGCAAGCGTGCCCATAGACTACACCAACTTCCCCACCATCAGCAACCAGGAAAGGCCCACAGAGGGGGAGGAGGAGGAGGATGACGACTTCATCCACTCGCCTCGCAGTATGACGGACTTGGAGATCGGTATGTACGCCCTCCTTGGGGTGTTTTGCTTGGCCATTCTGGTGTTCCTCATCAACTGCATTGTGTTCGTCTTAAAATACCGCCACAAGAGGATCCCCCCCGAGGGCCAGGCCAACATGGATCACTCCCACCACTGGGTGTTTCTGGGTAACGGACAGCCACTGAGAGCCCAGAGTGACCTTTCACCCCAGCAGGTGGAGAGCCCGAGTAATGCTCTTGAGGGAGTACAGACTTGTTGTCACGCTGACCACCACAGCAGTGGCAGCTCCCAGACCAGTGTTCAGAGCCAGGTGCATGGCCGGGGCGACGGCAGCTCTGGGGGCTCCACGAAGGAGCCCGGAGAAGAGGCAAACTCGCCCACTTCCAAGCGCAAGAGGGTGAAGTTCACCACATTTACCACTCTCCCCACGGAAGACATGCCCTACAACTCCATCCCCATAACAGACGAAGAGAACATTCAGTGGGTGTGCCAGGACATGGGTTTCCAAGACCCAGAGGAACTGCACGATTACATGCGCAGAATAAAAGAAATAGCCTGAAGGGGGCGCCCTGTGGTATCCCTCAGCGCTTTCTAAAAAGACTTATCCTTTCTATTTTTCACTTTAGAGGAAGATAACTTTTCACAAACAAACCAAGGCCAACTTTTGGGTTCATTTTTCTTTCATTCTTTGCACAGTGCTGTTTCCTGTAAACCTTTTGAAATAAACTTGTGGAAAGCCAAAGACTGGACTAGAGGATTTAAATTGCTAGCAAAAATGGCTTTGTATGCATGTCCCTTCCATGCCGGGAGGGGAGTGAACTCTCAATGGGAAGTACAAGTAAGCAAGCACTACTACTGCAGATGGATTCCAGCTTTCCCATTAGGGGGCTTAGTTGCAAGCCTGATATAGAAAGGAGTGTTTTCAGTGTGGTGGGTTGGGTATTGGCTATGTGTTTGTTGGTTATCAAATCTTCAAGTACTTTCCCCAACAAAGAGGCCTTTGATATGCAGATTACCATTTCAAAGAAACATTGGTGAGAACCATGGTTTTATCATAGACAACATGATGGACACACAATTGTCAAAGACTCTCATTAAGAACCATGTCATGTTTGGGATTCATTTTGTATTTTCTTTTTGGCCAGACTAGGGAAACATTCTTTGATGGCAAAATCTTCATCGTGGTTTCTCTTGGTGCACTACATTCTATAATTTTCATTCAAGGTCAACAGAAAATGTTGCTACATTTCTCATGTAGTCAAAGTCAGTACCCTACAACTGGTTCAGACTTGTCCTGATCAAGTCTAATGCCTTATAGATTGGATTTTACTGGTCACTACTAAATACCATGCAAACACTTTGATTAGTGGCAGTGCAGAGGGAAACAATTCAAAAATGATCAAACTGGTCAAAGGTCAAGTTACATCAAAAGAAGACAAGAGTTTGTATATTGTGAAGTTTGAAGATCTCTAACATTCGTTGCATGAAAGGAGATACCGCGGCACAATCAGCTATTTTATTTCCAAATTTGTAAGTGTTTGTATTGTAATTCTTATCTAATCAAACATAGACAATACTAAAGGACATATGTTATCATGCATTTCATGCATGCAGTGTCAGACCTGACCTAACACCCTTCCTATTATGTACATACCGTGTCAAGCTGACGCTCACTTAAAACTCCAGTTATTCACACTGCTACGGTGGGGGAAAAGCTGGTGAGTATAGGGATGTTGCCAGCTGTATTTATAGAGTTCCTTTGCAGTTTTTACTAATACTGTCCCATTGTACAACAAGACCTGATGAATAAAACATAAAAAGCAAAGGAACTCTCTTCCCACCAGTAAGACTACCCCTCCATTCATTTCCATTCCTTTGTTTCATCGTCACCAGAATGACGTCATGTTTTTGATCACGCACCATTTATTTTACATGAAGTCACTTTTAAATGTGTTTTCCCCCCCCAATTAAGTCAAATAAACATGATATTTTAATTCAACATAGCCGTAGCTGTTGGCCTAATAGATACGTGGTTGATAAGACCAGAGGCTGCATTGTACAGTAACTGGTTTAAACCATTACAGATAGCCGTACAAATGTGAATGCCATTGTAATGGAGGTGTGACCATGCAAACGTTTTACGTTTCTCAGGACTAGTTTGTTAAAAAAAAGGATAATGATACAAGTTTTGGTTAGTGAAGCTGCACAAATTAAAAGTATTACAAAGAGGCTTAAAGCAAACTGATGCAATTTGTAGTTGAGGGTGTGTAGAACAGTTCATTAGTGTGTTGTGTTTATAAAGCACTGAACAAAGACAATTCTTCTAAGGTTTTGCTCTACTCTTTTCAAGAGTGAATAATAACATCCAGGATGAAAATTACAATTCCCTTTTGTTTTTATACTACATGGGCTTGGATTTAATTGTTTTGGTAACAAAGGTTATATCCAAACGGTATCTTACATACCTGGCATTTAGTTTCTTTCATCTCATTATGAAATTGATTTACTGCACACCATGTATGCATTTTTATTTTATACAGTAACTATACCCCATTAGACTGTTTAGTCTAAATATTTATGGACACAATCTTGAAAATCATAAACGGGACAATCCAAGCCCTCACTTCAATCTTTATATTACAATAGGATGGAGGTTATTAACAGTTCTGACACATATTTTCTTTAAGACCCAAAGTTTAAACTCACATTTCAACTAATGGTGTCTCAGGATGAATGTATGATTCTCAACTGTACTTTGATCATCAAATGGGTATTTCTTCTCTTGTACAATAGGTACTACCTTGGTCCACTTAAATTGGTGCCACTGCTTAACAGTAGTGGGTGGAGTTTCTAATAGCAGCTTTTTATGATATTTGTGTGATATATGGACTATCCAAGTTGATTTTGTCTTTCAAAATATCACTCATAACCATGTATTCAAAACATTTTATGGATCGCATAATTTGTATACTTTTCCTCCCTCATGTATATATATGTAAATGCATTTTTTGTAATGTGACTTGGTGAAGGTGTGCATACTTGACATTCTGTGTTTTCTTCAAGCTGCTACTAGAGACTTGACCTCCTCACAACATGTTGTTGAATACTTTAAAATGTACTCCTATGAAGGCCAGCAGAAAAGCTGGACTTGTTGGCTGTGCAAGGCTGCCACTACACTGATGATAATATGTTCATGTACAGAGCACTGTTCAATTTCCTGTATTCTCCTGAAAAAAGAAAAACGCTTGTATTTCCCTATCCCTTACATGTAAAGTACTAAAGATAAAATACAATACATTAACTATTTGTCTTTTCCACTCATCATTTTGCTCTAAAATTCACTGTTTGGATTGACAGGAATGCATCATGTCGCAAACTCAACAAACAAATAATGATTTGAAATGGTTGTGCAATTAAACATCATATTTGTGTTGTCGGAAGATCAAAATATGGTTGTTTTTCAATCAATTCTGTGACCCAACACTTGGGTAGCAATAGCAATTTTTGGATGCTTCTACTGTAAATAATTGATTTAAAACAAAATTAGAGAAGCAGCAGTTCAAGCAATTGTGTAATTTATCAATAAATGTGTATATCTGGTATAGTACTGGCAATGTAAAGTGTGTTGTCAGTTGAGGAACAACTACAGTTGAAGCTTTGAGTGGGGAACACACACTTCTTCTCTGTACTTCAGCTAAAGTCGATACATGAGCTTAACACGGACCAGGGAACAACTTTACTTTGAGGGTGAATGTTCTGTCCACTTCTGGATTCCAGAATCAGCTATAAATCCTGCTGTCATAAACCTTGAGGTGGTGTATAAGTCCTGCAACTGTTTCTGTGGGCTCATTGACCTTAAACCTTCAAGGTAATTTTGAGATTTATTGGTACCAGTGAAGCCAAAAACAGAGTACAATGTTTTTCCAATGGATCATGAAGTGAATTGAGCTGATAGTGGCTCAATATAGTGAATTTGCTAAAGTAACATTGACATTAAATATACATTAAGTGGTGGTGATGTAGTGTCTGTACTAGATGTTTCAAAACCGGACTTTTGGAGAGAATGGATGTCACTACTGTTAATGCAATCATTCAATACTGTCCTGTGAAATGGCCAAATGAATGGTAAGCAGATGTATGTCTTTCGGAGGAAATAGTTCATTTATACACAAAACGTATTTGGCACACAGTCAGGTGAATCAGCAACAGAACAGTGCATAGCATCTTGGAATACTGGCAGCATATTCAAACACAATTATGGTCAAATCAACATCATGTCCTCTAGAACCATGAAAATAATGTGCAAACTTGCTTGACATTGATAAATAACTAAGTTATATTTAATTCACCATAAGAGGTAGGATAAGTAGACGGTATGACAAGATAAGTAATGATTCTTAAAAACAAAAGCATATGCAAGCAAATTTAGAAAGAGCTATTCTTGACTATATCTACTTTGTTTGGAAGTGAATGAATAAAGAATTTGGGGAAATGTTTGCCCCATTTTCCCTGCTCTCCAAATGCAATTATTTGATCAAAAAAGGTTCGTAGATACTTGAATCGATAAACTGAGCACCGTAAATGAAACTGGTTGGCACAAATAAAAAATAATTTCTGAGGCACAATATTATACAGCATGTATATTAAATCCAAACTGTTTAGAAAACAACATGCTAATGTATAGTTTGGTAGCAATACTAGGGCTGGATTTCCAACACTCAACTAACAGAATCCTACTCCATTTACTCTCTTACCCTGTGCATTCATTAACATCAAGGTTCATGTCTAACATGAACTTGTTAACACATTAATGAATAATTAACGATAGGTAGCTATTTCTCAGTTTCCTCAAAACGAGCAAAGGGTTAAAATAATCACTCTCTTGACTGCCAAAAATATTGGCCATTCTAAATAATGCATTTACATATGCACACAGACTGTATAAATAATAAAATTAATCTGCTTATCCATTTGAATGTTGGGCTGAATATATAAGAACAACCACAAAATAATGGAAATATCAGACAAAGAGTCTGGAGCAGTTAGGGAAAGGTTATTTCTGTTAACATGGTTGAGTACCTTTACCTTGCTGATGTGACAGGTAGAAAAGGGCTCTCAGTCCCACCTATGCGAAATCAAACCTATGCCAGAATGTAGTTTGATTTGCAGGGAAGGTTAAATTACATTGCAGTAGGATTATGTAATGAGCATTACTGTAAATACAGACTTATGATCAAAAAAACTGCTGGAACTAGCTCATACCATGGCATACAGCCACGTGTACATAATCAGTCAGAATAATAAAGCTAATTGATAAATGCAGCAATATATGTTTCAACTGTTGCTCATAAACAGATTTGAACAGAGTGGGGGGGGTTATTTTTGTTATGTAGTAGAGCTGAAAGCATTGAATGTTACATTTATGTTAATTTGTGAGAAGAAAATTGAATCATTCAATCAAGTCATGACATTTACCTAAGTAGTATCTACCATGAAATTAAGTTATTACGGGTAAATGGGGTAAACTCCAACTGTGGTATGTAGCGGACGGTGATGAAGAGCTTTTGATGTAGATGTAGACATGTGTGCATATCTTCTCATAATTGAAGCACAAAGACCAGATTGTGATGTATAAGGCTTTGTCTCCACCCGAGGTGGGAGTGGAGGATTGCTAGGAAATGTTTGAGGGTCATCTTTAAATAGACTTTTCAAAAGTATTGTCCCTCTCCTTCATAACTGCAATATATATACAGTGCCTTGCGAAAGTATTCACTTGAATTTTTCGACCTTTTGCCACATTTCAGGCTTCAAACAAATATATAAAAATTTAATTTTTTGTGAAAAATCAACAAGTGGGACACAATCATGAAGTGGAACAAACTTTATTGGATATTTCAAACTTTAACAAATAAAAAACAGAAAAATTGGGCGTGCAAAATTGTTCGGCCCCCTTAACTTAATACTTTGTAGCGCCACCTTTTGCTGCGATTACAGCTGTAAGTCGCTTGGGGTCTCTATCAGTTATTTTTGCCCATTCCTCCTTGCAAAACAGCTCGAGCTCAGTGAGGTTGGATGGAGAGCGTTTGAGAACAGCAGTTTTCAGTTCTTTCCACAGATTCTCGATTGGATTCAGGTCTGGACTTTGACTTGGCCATTCTAACACCTGGATATGTTTATTTGTGAACCATTCCATTGTAGATTTTGCTTTATGTTTTGGATCATTGTCTTGTTGGAAGACAAATCTCCGTCCCAGTCTCAGGTCTTTTGCAGACTCCATCAGGTTTTCTTCCAGAATGGTCCTGTATTTGATGGCATCTTGCCATCAATTTTAACCATCTTCCCTGTCCCTGCTGAAGAAAAGCAGGCCCAAACCATGAAGCTGCCACCACCATATTTGACAGTGGGGATGGTGTGTTCAGGGTGATGAGCTGTGTTGCTTTTACGCCAAACATAACGTTTAGCATTGTTGCCAAAAAGTTCGATTTTGGATTCATCTGACCAGAGCACCTTCTTCCACATGTTTGGTGTGTCTCCCAGGTGGCTTGTGGCAAACTTTAAACAACACTTTTTATGGATATCTTTAAGAAATGGCTTTCTTCTTGCCACTCTTCCATAAAGGCCAGATTTGTGCAGTATACGACTGATTGTTGTCCTATGGACAGAGTCTCCCACCTCAGCTGTAGATCTCTGCAGTTCATCCAGACTGATCATGGGCCTCTTGGCTGCATCTCTGATCAGTCTTCTCCTTGTATGAGCTGAAAGTTTAGAGGGACGGCCGGGTCTTGGTAGATTTGCAGTGGTCTGACACTCCTTCCATTTCAATATTATCGCTTGCACAGTGCTCCTTGGGATGTTTAAAGCTTGGGAAATCTTTTTGTATCCAAATCCGTCTTTAAACTTCTCCAAAACAGTATCTCGGACCTGCCTGGTGTGTTCCTTGTTCTTCATGATGCTCTCTGCGCTTTAAACGGACCTCTGACACCATCACAGAGCAGGTGCATTTATACGGAGACTTGATTACACACAGGTGGATTCTATTTATCATCATTAGTCATTTAGGTCAACATTGGATCATTCAGAGATCCTCACTGAACTTCTGGAGAGTGTTTGCTGCACTGAAAGTAAAGGGGCTGAATACTTTTGCACGCCAAATTTTTCAGTTTTTGATTTGTTAAAAAAGTTTGAAATATCCAATACATTTCGTTCCACTTCATAATTGTGTCCCACTTGTTGTTGATTTTTCATAAAAAATTACATTTTTATATCTTTATGTTTGAAGCCTGAAATGTGGCAAAAGGTCGAAAAATTCAAGGGGGCCGAATACTTTCGCAAGGCACTGTATAGTATATACTATATGTATATACTATATTATAACATTCTTACATTCTGTTCATTGAACAGACACTTATCCAAAAGTAATCAAATAGTGAGTATTGAAAAGTAGAGCAAAAGATCAAGGATAAGACGTGCATAGTTCTACAGTAAGCTTATAGTTTTGAACCAGAGTCAAGGAACAAAGTCTGTATTTACTAGCCACATCGCAATATCATGTGTGACCTTTTGCAAGTCTACCACTTAGAGTGACAAACAATCACAGACAGGTGTTTGTACATTTATTTCAGGTAAACTATTGCATGAGTCAGACCCCCTGAAGCAGCAAATATAACTGATCCCCTGATTATGTTTTAACATTCCTTGCCTCTAGTGCCAAACATATTTCACATATCGTTCATCAAAATACTTTTAGTTTCCTGTTGGAGACTGTTATTGTTAAGTATCATGCTACTTCCAAAACTGAATTTATTAAGAATTTACCTCAATAGATTCAGCATGTGCCTTGGGGAATAGGTTGGAAAAACACCAATTGACAAGCCAGTAGTGAATAAAAATAGAATGGCTGTCACATCAAGCACCAAGCATCATCTTTCAACACAGTTATCCTAATTCTAATTTACGTTGTGAGTTATGTGTTCATCTGTAATTTTGACACCCTGAGTCATATTTGTTGAAAGACCACAATATGAAACACCATATGCTGTCTTGATTCAAGCAAGTTTTGGTGTCCGTCTGGAATGTGCCAACTTTCTAAACGGCTCTTGCCGTATGTTCCGAGGATGAGCACTGTTAGAATTCAAGTCAAACAACTTTCTGTCATGGCTTCTGTTGTGAAAATTGTGTCCAGCCAAGCATTATCACTGCTGAAGAAACCTTTAACAATAGAACAGAGTCCCGCAAAATTCTAGCCTTTTAATTAAAGTTTGTAGTTTAGAAACATTCAGTAAGAGGCTACATGAGATACAGGAGCCGAGTGCACCAGCTGGCGTACGCCTGGGTGTAACGCTACGTCCGATGTAGAACTGAAAGTTACGACTAATTTAAAGTTACGACTAGTGCACCAGTTAGACTGAAGCCCTTTATGTGCTGCACCTGGGTGTAACTTTTACGTCTAGTGGGGAGCAGGCGTAAGTTGGAAAATCGGACTAATCCAGCTAACAAAATGACGTCCCCAGGACGTCCCCTGAACGTCCCCGAATGTTATCAGGACGTCGCAAGGGAACGTCCCCATGACGTCTTTTTGTAGGGTCCCCTGGACGTCCCGGGGACGTTTGTCTGCGACGTCCCCGGGACGTCCATGTAACGTCCTCATAACATTTAGGGGACGTTCAGGGGACGTTTGTCTGCGACGTCATGGGGATGTTCCTTTGCGACGTCCTGATAACTTTCGCATACCAAATGCAGAATCAATTTCTCAACCTTAATTTATAGTCTCATGTATGCATATAATGGATATGTATTGTATACAAAGTATACAATGCATATTAGCCTATAGTGCAAAACTAGACTGAATGTGTTCACTTAAACTCAACAATGTAATTTAACTTCTTTATTTTTTTAAATCAACTTGTATAACAGGCTGCTGCTAAGTATTGTAACTTATTATGTGTATGCTTATAGAAGAAAAAACACGATTTACAGTATAAACAAACACTTTATTCAAATGCATTTTAAAAGCCTGAATTAATTTTCTTATATTTTAATTGTGTCAACCCCTCCTCTTCCTCCTCGTCCTCCACCAGTACGTCCGGAATCAACACCTGCAACATGAATTAGCTACAGTTAGACAGATCAAATGCAAAGAACATTAAGTGGAAGTGTATTGTATCCATATGCTCCTGGAGTTATTTTTAGGACCGTAACAAGTGAAACGGAAAGCTTCCCTGACCTTCAGTATCCAGATATTTACAACCATCTAGCTAGTGCTAATCAACTTTCCTTCATCTACTCATCGTGAACATTTGTCCGACGTAGCAACGTAGCATGTCATTATGATACTTTTCTTGCAAAACGTCTTGGTTTATTGTAGCTATAGTCTAGAGCTAACTGTCCAAAAGTAGCTTGCTACTCTACAGTAGAGCTAACGCTACTTAGCTAGAGCTGTGGCCTTCACCTGTCCAAAAGTAGCTTCAGCTGTTTTGTATTTTCTGTATCCTTAAAGAGACGACACCACTAGTGTGTAGGCATCCGATTTAGAGCTTGTCCGACGTAGCAAGAGTAACTAGAGATCATGCGCGTCTGAGTCCGTAACCAGGACAACAATGACGCTAAGTGGCAATGACAGCCAACTGTCATTATGATAGCAACTTTTTTTTCTTGGTTCATTGTAGCTCTAGTCTAACTGTCCAAAAGTAGCTTGCTACTCTAGAGCTACTTGACTAGCTAGAGCTGTAGCCTTCACCTGTCCAAAAGTAGCTTCAGCTGTTTTGTATTTTCTGTATCCTTAAAGAGATGACACCACTAGTGTGTAGGCATCTGATTTAGAGCTAGCTAGTGCTATCGATAACATTGTTAGCTACAGTACTGTACTGTATAAATTACAGTAAGACGATACAGTACTAGTACTGTACGACGTCTCAATTTAGCCAAATTAGAAAACAGTGCCAACTCTAGAAATTAATATACATTTATTTTCGATATGGCTATTTCACGTTGGATAAACATACAAATACATAGATAACAGAGCTAAAGTTTGTATTAAAACATATTTACCTCAAATTCTGTCCTTCGGGTGACCCACCTTCACAGGAGTGCGCTAAATTACTCTAAACTAGCCAACTACACAAAAAACACTATTAAAAACACAATAACAAAGAACTATACTATCAACACTAAAACTTAAGTTGAAGATATATTTACACGAATTGATTATCACACGGTATTATAGCTATAAATGAAGGATGCGGGATCAAAAAGTTTTGCTGTCTCTCAACGACTTCTTCACTCAACAACAGGGTTCACGTCACGAGCGGTGACGTCCGCGAGAGATGTGCTGTAATAGGCTATATGGAACATTTCTAGAGACGCAGCTGGTGCTTGGATAGGCTGGATCCAGTTTAGATGTTTTGTTTCAGTGATGGTACATCACCAAATTATTTATTACTAATGTATTACTTCGCTCAAATGCAAGTTATTGGTACCATACATAAACAATTGATTTAATACTGTACAGTTTCCACAGTGACAGTAGGCTATAGCTCGAGCAAGTCACATCACAGAATGACACACAAACGAAAATATCCGTTCGGAATTTAGATGGTTAGGTTATGACCAACGAATGACGTTCTGGAACCCCCCGAAAGTTTTAAACATAATGTCATATCATAACCAACCAGGGACGTTCCTGGAACGTCACGAATGTCCCCCGAAAGTTTTTAACATAATGTCATATCATAACCAACCAGGGACGTTCCTGGAACGTCCCGAATGTCCCCGAAATTTTTTAACATAACGTCGTATCATAACCAACCAGGAAAGTTTAAAAATAAATGTCTATAACTGACTAAATTGTGACCTTTTAGGAACTTTAATAACGCGAATGCGAAAGTAAGGATAACGTCACGGTATAACCTATAGGGGACCAAACGTAGGAACGTCACCGAACGTCCCCAGGACGTCCCTTGTTAGCTGGATATATCCATGGTAATTATAATGTACAACAGTTTGATCGCACATGCAGCGCGTCTTGTTTATAGGCAACATATGGAGAGGGCATTAGGGCGAGAAAAAGTCGTCCGTGAGCGCACAAATCCACTGTTAATTTTATTGGTGATCTATTTCCAAGCTGATTGTTTCTGTTTGTTTGTTTGTGTTGATATTATTACATTTCCCCGTGAGCACGCTGAGTAAACAACTCTGTCACGGCTGGCTGCAAGGAGGACCCAAAAGCGGAGTCAAAACGGAAAGTTTATTAAAGGACAACTGAAATCTCACAAGCAAAGCTCTGGAACAAAAACAGAAAACAAGCCGTAGAAGGTAACTCAAAAAGGGATGGTCCGAAAAACGTAGTCAGGAAAGGCAGGGTCCGAGATCGGGAAGGCAATCCAGTACGTCCAGGGAAGGGTAAGGCAGCGGTTCAACGTGGCTGGAACAAAGAGCGTATCGCAGGGTCTAGAACTGGTCTCAAACATAACAAAACTCTTCGGCAAGGAAGGAGGGAAAACAGAGGGTATTTATAAGGGGTGTAATCAGCGCAAAACGGGGAACAGCAGGTGAGAAGGAAAAAGCTGCTGACAGAAAGAGCGCTGCCATGAAACCCAGTGACCACTAGGTCACCCCTCAAACCCTGACACAACTCTAGAGGTTTTCTAATTTCTCTATCAGTAAAATGTATTTTCCTTTTCTTTTTTTCTTTTTTAAATCATGGCTTGTTTTGAAGGGAGATAGGCTAGCTAAGTGGCTCTTAAATGTGTTTCTTGGCAACGATCGACGCTTTCGCATTTTCACAAGGACGCGCATCTTAAAACCAGGCGTAGCTACGACCGTGGCCCGTCAAGCTTGGTGCACTCGGTGTAAATTCAAATCACAAAGTCGGACGTAGCTAAGACCGACGTTTGAGGGTCATCTTTAAATAGACTTTTCAAAAGTACTGCCCCTCTCCTTCATAACTGCAATATATATATAGTATATACTGACGTGGGAGTTAAGACCAACTTTTTTACGCCCTGTTTCTTATATACTAGTGTAATAATTGGACCAATACGTTGTTCCTATTGGTCCAGAAGACGTTCTCAAAAGTTAATAAATCCGTTTATATACCTCCTGACAGTTCGCAGAGGTAAATAAACGTTTTTACGTACGCATCTGCTCGGCATCTGCTCGGCAACAAAGTAGCCTAAAAAAAAAACTAAAACAACCAAATATGGTTCTTGCACAGGTCCGCAAACTATGGAGGACCAAACCTGCCATATTTAGAAATGAATGAATGAATAAATAAATGTCCACACCCATGCATTTAGACAGAAATAAATGAATACATGTATTAATTAATGCACAATTGTCAATCAATAGTTACTTATAATTTACATGTATTTATGTATTTATTTGTGTATTCACTTATTTATTCATTTATTTATTAATTCATTCATATATTTATGTATTTATTTGTGTATTAATTAATTTATTAATTTATTCATTCATTTATTCATTCATTCATTCATTCCTGTATTTCTTCATCTCAATATGTTAATGAGATGTGTCAATCAAAAATAGGTAGGCGGCATTTGACACACCATTGGCTAATCGTTTTCAACGCGTTGTATTCGATTATGTTAGCCTTACATCCATCCTTGCTGTCATGGACGACATAAAAAGGGCAATTGCCAGAGACTTGGCCAGGCTGGCCGATCTCGTTGAAAACGAAAATGTATGTCCCGACTTCCTACTGTTCCGTGTAGAGGCTATAATGGCAAATATAGGACTTGTAGCTGCTGAAATGGACACAGAGTTAGACCCACCTGTTCTTGAAAACTTGGAACGCGTTGCACACAAAATAGGAGTCTCAAGTGACAGCACTAGCAGGATCGCGGGACGACCTTTATATCCTTTGCCCATCAGTGCCCTTGAGTATACCTACTATCGGGGTTAACAGCTGTTGACATTGCTCGATTGTTTGGAGTTAGCGAAAGAACAATTCGGCGGAGGATGGCCCACAACGGAATAAGGTAACGTTGAATGAACCACTTACTTAGTTAGCTAGTTGATCGAGTAGGCCTTCAGGCAGATAGTCAACCCACCCACCAGTGCAATAAAACTCGCAAGAAGTTAATCTCAGCCTAGTTTACGTTCCCTAACCACTTACAATCTAGTGCAAGATTGTCATTGTTGAGAAAATCTGAAGTGAATATGCCACTGTAACATTGGATCCACAACCAACTCATGAACATTAACTCCAAACTCTATGGAATATTCAGAGTCTCTGACTTGAACACTAAAATGGATGATCAGCAGTTGGATGCCATGGTGACAGAGATCCTACAACATCACCCCAATACAGGGTACAAAATGATGATTGGCTATCTCAACTCTCGGGGCATAAAGATTCAGAGTAAGTTCATTATTGTTTATTTATAATCCTACAGATAGACTGTAGTTTTCCTTAAATTTAAAGTCCACAAAGTACCACTATAATTAATAGCCTTTTGTTTATTTAATTGTTTTTGTCTTGTTTTAAAGAACAACGTATACAAGAGTCCATGCGCCGTATTGATCCAGAGGGTGTTGTGGTGCGCACTCTCATGTTGCAGACAGTGAGGCGCAGACGGTACTCTGTACCAGCTCCAAACAGTTTATGACACATAGATGGAAACCATAAACTAATAAGGTACATAAAGCTTGCCCAGCCCCAGTGTGGCTGTTTTGTGTTGTCTTTCTTGTGATGTGCTTTGTACACCGCAAGAGTTTATAATTGTGTCACTTTATAGTACATCCTATTGCACTTCCATTATCCATCACTGTTGCTGCTACCCTTTTCTATTAATTGAATGCATGTTTGAGGTAAACTATAGTTTACACATTGTTCTTACAATGATCTTATAAGCATTTGTTCAGCTTGTTAAGTAAGATGAAATATTTTGTTTCAGATGGCGCATTGTTGTGCATGGTGGTATTGACGGATTCAGTCGCCTCATTGTTTACCTAAATGCTGCCACCAATAACCGTGCCTCAACCGTGCTGGATAGCTTCAGACAAGCAGTCCATCTCTATGGTGTGCCATCTTGTGTCAGATCAGACAAAGGAGGAGAAAACATTGATGTGGCACACTACATGTTGACCAGCAGAGGGGTAAACAGAAATTCACACATTTCTGGAAGAAGCGTACACAACCAAAGGTATTCAGAATCAGAATTCGGTTTATTCGCCATGTATGTTATACAAACATGGAATTTACTGTGGCAGGGAGATGCAAACACTAAACATATACGAATCTTAAATTAAGTAAAGGTACAAAAGTTTAACAATTCCTAAGAACTAAACAATCTAAGAATAAAACAATTTAAATATAAAATAAAATCTATATAAAAATAAGAAATTCAAAACTCTGTTATATCATGCATCTAAACATTTATGCATTTTAGCAGATGCTTTTATCCAAAGCCACTTCCAAAAGAGAGCTTTACAAAAGTGCATAGGTCACTGATCATAACGAGATAGCCCTAAACATTGCGGGTAGACAAAACATGAAGCATACATTGTGAAACTAAATAAGTCCCAAAGGGAAGAACCATAAGAGCATGTAGTTGAACAAGTTATAGTTAGACAGTTTAACAACATGAACCTCAAAGTGCAAGGGTGTACCTGTGGGAAAGAGCCAGCAACAAAAATAAAATACACAGCAAGTACAATAGTTTTAAGTCAGTTACAACAAAAAGCTGCAACAGTCTTCTTGCTAACCTATTAAAATTCAAATACATCTAAATGTTAACTGGTAATTATTTAGCTGTTATTTTTTACAGAATTGAGCGCTTGTGGAGAGATGTTTTTGGAGGGGTACTTGATCTTTTCTACACCCACTTCTACAACCTGGAGCATGAGGGCCTACTTTATCCAGATGATGAAGTTCACCTCTATGCACTGCACTGGAGCTTTCTTCCACACATACAGAGGCACCTTCAGTTCAAAGATGGCTGGAACCACCACCGACTCCGGACCGAGGGCAATCAGTCACCTCACCAACTCTGGACTCGTCATCAACTAGAGGCAGACCCCTTACAGGTTTGCATGTGTTATGCATGTTTAATCCTTGCAGATAGGAGTTATTTGTATTACTCTATAGCACTTGCATTAAACTGATTTAGTAGATTCTAATTTTTCTTGTTAGATGACACATCTCCACTTAATTTTGTACTCACTAACTTGAGGACTCACGGTAATCTGCATCCTCTAACCAATATATTTCTACCTTTTCTCAAACTCTTTAAAGCCCCATACAGTGTATTGTCGATTTACATTAAGTGATTAAAATCTTTCTATTAGGTCGATGTAGAGTATGGCATCGACTGGGCAGGTCCATTCAGGCCTCGTTGTCAAGGTGTCATTATACCTGAAGTGGAACTTCGGCGCCCACTGACTGAACAGGAAGTTGGGAGGCTGCTGTAATGGCATTTTTTGATATAGTTACTAAGAATGTATTTTTAATAGACTGAGGTTGTGTTTAAACAAATGGATGTTGCAGTTGGTCTTAAGGTATTTATGGTATTGGTTTATGATGCCTGATTGAGAAGCTAGGGGCACAGAGGTTGGGGGATGTTTGAGTTCTGTGGCCTAAAGGGAGATGGATAGATGGATTCAGTTGATCTAGCAGCCCTGACCTTTTGGCCAAGGAGATTGTGTCCTGTGTCCTGTTTGTGTTTCATTAAGGGTATCTTTACTGTCCTCATTTAGAGAAAGAGCCGTGACATCAAAAGACTTTGGTCACTTGACCTGAGGGGTTATATTGTCTTAACTGTCACTGAGCAGTGCTGACCAATCACAGAGTTCAGAAAAACCATTTGATCTAAAGTTTATATAAGGCAGGGTTTTGGGGTTGTTCTGGATCACTCTGGCGAACGACCTGTGGCTAGCACCTCCTTCGTTATGACTGATCACAAAGTACTTTGTTAAATCATGATCTGTATAAGCAAAATAAATTTATTGTAACCGCCATCTCTTGACTATTCAAATGTACACAGTGCCGCTTGAATTTCCACCATTACACTTGGTGGCCAGTACGGGGATCCTCATTGGTCTACGGCGTTCAGCAGGCGGCTCCCCTCGGCGAATTGATCTTCCGGCAAAAAGCCGCCTTTCCTTCCGCCATGCGTGAGACAGCAGGGCCAGGGGGGGCGCCCGTTGGACGTTTTGTGGCTGACGCGGGGTCTTCAAAAGAACCGGTGAGATATTCTTTTGGTTACTGTGTGATATTGAGTTGTCTAAATGTGTGTTTTTTAGGCTATTGTCAATAATTCGGTTAAGTAAGTAATTGGGCAGAGGTAAAACTGTCCTGTACGTGTAAAGTCGTACGAATTAATAAGGTAAGGTTGTTGAACCTACCTTTTACGTGAAAGTCGTAAAAAAAATGTCTGCAGAAGTGTGTCAACGGACACACATAGAGGTAGTGTTGTTGACGAACAAACACATAGAGGGAGATAAATTCACATGTTATATCATGTTATGTGTCTTTTTGAGACCCTAAGGATTAGAATATGTTGGGTTAGTGATAGTTTGAGAAATTGTATTGGCATTGGTGCAGTTCTTATTTATTAACGGCCTAAACGTGATTCTAAGTCCCGAGAGAAAAGTATACTTGTGAGGAAATCAGCTGTGTGAGTGAGTGTTTACAAAGGGTTTGAGTCCCTGAAGGTGGAGAACAAAGAAAAGAAAAAGTTTAGGAAGTATAGGCCTGTGAAATTTCAAAGTAGAGGTTTTAAGTTTGCAACACGCGTGTTCATTTTTGTTTTATGTTTTTTGAGGTTAAAAGAAGTATGAGTAACTAATGGTGTCTATTATTCAAGCTATATACAAATTACAAAAATCAAAATTTTAATTACTTTTCGAAATTTTAATTATTTTTCGGTTTGAATATTTGTAATTTAAGATTGTGCAGTTATTTTCATTGAAAGTTGGGAAGTCGGAATGTAATTGTTTTTAGAAAAGAAAAGGGGTAATTGTGTCTTTATTTTCCGTTGTTGGTTATCGTTTATGGATTGTAATTCTGAAAATGAATGGTCTGGAGACAGAATTGACCTGTCCAAACATCGATTACATGAAGCAAAAGTATGGTAACGATAGTTTATTGCAAATGCAAATATGGATTGATAAATGTGGATTTTCGAGTGTGGAGTCGTTTTGTTTTAAGGACCTTATTGTATTGCGAAATGGGTTCGTGGAGAGAAATAGATACACGATTTTTTTTTTTTAAGTGGAGAAAAGAATAGATTTTAGCCTGATTGGAGAGCTTTTTTTCTGATTGGATGGAGATAGGTAGAGGGATAAAGAAATATTAGGACAGAATAGTGTGGGGAATTTTTCATCTATTTCCCCACAGATTCACGATTGAGATTTTCTGGCTGTTCCGCAAACAAATTTCGCCTCATCCGCAGCCAGGGGTGTTGCGGCAGGATGCGCGGGCGCATGAGGGTTTGCGGGAATGCGAGAACAGAATACGAAGAGGTCAGACATTTGCCATTTCTTCTGACAGCCGGTTATATCTAGGAAAAGTCAAGAAAGTAGGATCCTGGAATGTTTTTTATAGATTTGCTTTGGATTCCCGCAAAGATTGAAGCTTGTGCCTTGACTTGCAATTGCCATTGTGTTTCCAAGAAGGAAAGGTTAAAGTCCTCTCCGGAACAAAGGGTTTGAGTCCCTGTTGTGTTTGGAATAAGCGTGTTGTGGGCTATGGTCAAAGCTGATGCAGAGCGTGTTGACATGCTGTTGAAAAAACATGTAGGCCAACACGAATTGCTAGGTAAGGTCAATCCAAAATGCGTGCTTTAATTGTGGGAATTTGAGCAAAATGTACGTGAATGTCCGGAGATGTGTCATCTTTGTTGAAAGTTTTCTGGAAATTGTGAGCGAACTCTCGCAAAATCAGAGGGGTTCGTGACCGGAAGTTGAGTTTCGAAATGGTGGCGTACAATGTTTATCGGTTGACACTGTTGGTAGAGGAGAGACGATTGTTTTACAACTCTGTGTTAACCGTTATATGTTTGATGTTAGACTTTACATCGGTCTGATTACCGCCAGAAGGCATTTGTTTTTGAAGACGGAGACATTCTGTTTTGAAAATGCTAATGTTAATTCTTTGACTGAATTCTCCACTTGAAAAGAGGCGCATGCGCTTGAGCCTAGCGGAAGTTGATTCTTTCAGTGAAGCTCATTCTGCGTGCAGTGCCCACACGTGAGTGCAAAAAAAAAAAATATATATATCACTCATTTTATTGAGAATTTGACGTTGAATTGTGAAGTATATTGGTTGGGAAAACAGATGTGTGTTTCTGTTTCTTTGTCGAACTTAAGAAAATATTGTGAGTTGCCATACTCTTGATTTGGAAATTATGTACAGACCGATTTTCTATATTATGAGCTTGATTCGTTATTGAATAACGCGCTGGAAATTTAGTGTTTGGGTAGGATAATTGGTAAAGGCCAGTTTTGGCAATAAAAGCGGTATTCATTTGAAGAATTACAATCCCGGGGTTATTGAAACTTTTATAGAAAGTTATGTGTTCAAACGGAAATGTTATGTTGTTTAACCCTTGTGTTATCTTCGGGTCATTCTGACCCATCAGTCATTGTGACCCACCGTCGTATTGCGACAACTTTACCGCATACAAAAACAAAGTGAAGCATTTTCTTTTAACCGTTGGGCTGTCTCAGACCCCCCACATTGCAAAGGTTAAAAGAAAATTATTTTAATTTGTTTTTGTATTGGGTAAAATTGGGTAAACACAATGATGGTTCATTATGAACCTTTGGGTCATGTGACCCGAAGGCAGCACAAGGGTTAAGGAATATTTTTGTTTATGTCTGGAAATGTTCGATGGTTTTATTTTTAATTTTGTGGGAGTTCACAGATGTTACTGTTGTTTAAAGAAATATGTAAAGGGTTATGAAGAAGTGATTAGAAAGATTGAGCCAGTTGAGACCGAATTGCGTTTGTTGTTAAGGGCAAAGGTGCTACATATGTGTGTTTATTGCTGCTGAGATGATTTGTTGAAATGTGTTGGGTTTGGTGGTATTCATATTTACCTATTTAAATGGACTTGAAGTTGAAGCTTTGTCCAACCAGAATGCTAATACATGGGTAAACTGTCGTCCTCTGACGAGTGATATTAGGTGCATATGTAGATTTCGGAGCCTAATTTTTATGTTGAAATTAAAATGGTACTAATGGTTGATAGACTTGAAAAGATAATCCAGGCTGTGACTGTTGGTTAATGGCTAATGGTGAAAACGTGGAGGAAGTGCATTTTGTTCTGTCCTGAGACAAAGGAGAGTCCAGGAAGTTGAATTTGCAACTATGGCAACGACATTGGCTAACAAACTAACAGACCGACAGGCGGGTACAGGCTAGTAAAGGAATTGCAGCTTGATATTTGAGATCCAGGATGAGTAACCGCATGACGCATGCGCAGATGGAAGTTGAGAAATTTACAAAGACGCAAATTTAGAGAAATAGATACATTTGGAGCAAATTTTACATATTAATTTGGTTACTTTTGAAATATGTTACGTGATGAGTATTTTGAGACATTTGCTAACAAGGTTTTGTTTGTTTGAGGACATTTTAAATGAGTTTCAGAAATTCCGAGGAAAGGTGGGGGCTAAAAAAAAAAAAAAGTCCCGTTACGTTGAGTTTTACTGAGGTGATCCCAGAGGGTGTAATTCTGCATAATTATGTGAGTATTAATGGTGAAAGATGTGTCCGTTTAGATGAATTCGAAGTTTGGTGGTTTACAAATGTATGATTTAACATTTGTTCTAAATCCTAGCCAAACAGGGAGGTAGGAGCCTTTCAGACCAGAACTTGTATTTACGAGCGGAAAATCTGTGGTGTGTGATGGTATCCATAAAAATGCAGAAATTAGACCCTGGTTCATAAATTAGTTCTAATTGGATTGGAAAAGTTATACTTTAGCAAAATTAAGTGAATAGCTGGTAAACGCTATCTGTGTTGTTTAAAAGAAATGAAAAAAGGTTGAGAGTTTTTGCTTTGTTCCAGAGCGCGCTGTTTGATGCGAGTTTGAAATGCGCGATTGTTTATTTGAGTTGATTCACTAACAAAGAGTAATTGAGATAGCTGGTAAATATAGGAATATTCAAAGGTGTATACATTACATGCTTTGATAAAACTTTTGAGGTGTTAAAGAATAAGGTTTTGTTTTACGGGTTTATGTTAAATTGTGAATTTAAAGGTTTAAAAGAAAAAGGGAGAGTTTATATTTTCTTTTGTCTTAAGGGCATGGTACAATGTTTTGGGATAAACAGTTAGGCTGTGATGAGGTTGTATCATTATGGTATTGGTTCATAAAGAGGGTTATGATAATTTGGTTTTGAAATAATTTGGGAAGACTCATTAAGTCTGATAAATTGTGGTGTGATGGTTGTGCTAAGTAGCTTGTTCTGGACTGCAGCCAAAGCAAGTTATGAAGTTCTACCTATCTAACCTATATAGAAATATAGATGGGGTATAAGTTTGGTTAATGGTTACATTAAGAACATTTTATGGTCTATGTTTTATTTTGGAATCATACAGATTAAATTCTGGTTTAGGGTAGTGATGCTAGTTTTCTACATGTCTTGGAAAAAGAGAGAGTTGATTTGGTGAATTTAAATACAGGGGAAAATTAAAAGGGAATCTGAAATTTAAAGGTATTCATTTGAACTGTTCCTAAAGGTTTTTTTGAAGAAAAGATAATAAGAGACTAAAAGTTGAGGTTATTCGTAATTTGGCTGTTTTCTAAAATAGTTTTATTTTATACAAATTGGTTCAAAAGTAGTTTACTTCAGTGTAAGCTTGTTAATTCATAAAAGGGAAAAGAGTTAAAATATGTACTGATAGTTAAATACATCATTGGTGTTACATATGATTTTGGGAAAGGTATGGAAACAGGAAGTTTCTTAGTTTGATCTGGGACACAACTTGCTGTATGCAAATGTGGAATTCACTCTAACAATTATGATTATTCCACAGGGAAAATGCTAGTGCTGATACTAGCTGGAGCAGTTTCTAGATTGCCTGAATGCATTGATGAACTAACTAGAATATGTTTTTGATGTTGATATGTTTACAGGAAGTGATGAGATGATGTTGCTATGTCCGGATGAGCCTAACTTGACAAATTTGGGCTTACAGGACTCTTTTGAGGAAAATTGTTGTGTGACCTTGATACAACATTTGTTATGGATTCTTTAAGGGAAGCGCAGGCTTCTTAGAGAGGAAGAGATGACGTTTAGGAATTTATGACTGACTGATGACTGACTGATCTAAACAGAGAGTGACTATGGGGGTTTTATGGTTTTATGAATTTAGCTTCAGTAGTTTGGATTTGTGATAGGATTGTGAGGGTTTGATATGATATTGCTGAGTTGAAAATATTGGACTGTATTTAACCCAGAGTGAGAATTTTGTTTTGTTTGAGTATATTTGATAAGAATTACAGAATACAGCGGACAGATGGAGAAAGGAATGGTGGAATGGAGATTCGAACTTGGACTAATCCACAAGAAAATGCGTTTTGGAAAAAGGAAGGATATGAGAATAAAAAATGGAGGTTGTATGGTCTGCATAAAACATTTATCTTGAGATTTTGCTAAGTTAACACATGGAAAGATCATGCCTCTACAGTTTGTGTGATATCAAGAAGAATGCATTATTTTAGCATACAAGAGGATTTGTAATGGATGCATAGTCATTTTGTTAATACTTCATATGTGGGACAAGTATTATGAGAAAAGGAATTTAAACACGATAAGCTTCACAGTTAAGGTTAGAGAAACCATTTGGGTATTGATAGATGGATTTTGTAGAGTTCAATTTTTGGAGAAGTGATACTGTTTAATGATTGTTGATGGGAAGAAGTTTTAGACTTCTCAGGGGCTCAGTGATCAAGCTTTTGTTAATTTAGATTATTCTTCGATGGGATTTTTCTTTGAGGTTATGTAATGATAATGGGTCACACTTGTTTAAGGAAGTTATTTTGGTGTTGATAGGATTCAACATTGTGTTAATCACTTCAGTTGAATGAGAGAACAGAACTTTGAAGACTAAGTCAGACGACAAGAAGTCAGTTACCTTTAACTGACCTCTGTGAGAATGTGCTTGTTTATCACTGTGCAACCTTTTTGTAGTCTATTTTGTGTGAGATTCACAGGCAGGTGAAGGAGGCTATTCCTATGACTGGACCGCTGCATGATTTGATACCAGATGACTGGATCGTGGTGAAGGACCTGAAACGCCTGGTAAAACCCAAGGTGGACGGGGCCATACCAGATTCTCCTGACGACTAATCCGGCGGTTAAGATCGAGGGGAGAGCAACGTGGATACACGCTAACCATTGCAAGCGTGCACCTTGTCTGGAGACGGAAGCAGAGGATACGCGTTCTGCGTAGTACCAAGGAAATTTCCGAGCTGTACGTGAAGTGCAGTGTCGTTGAAAGTTGCCCTGAGCAATTTGATCGTCGTTTGCAATCGATTCGACTAGACTACACCGCCAGACAGAAGTTTGTCTACAAGCCAACTGAAGATGGCCACTACGGATGCACGACCATGGCATCAGTTCCGACAACCTGGACTTTGTGGTATACGGGGTGCAGTGGGTTTTGTCTTGGGAATGGCATTTCTTATTGCTCTTAATGTATTTTTGCTTTTGTATTTGAATAAAAGTATGCATAATTCTGATGATACTATGACAATAGATCCAATGACTTCAACTGTTTCACCTGCAACGTTCCAGATGTTGAAAAGTGATGAGAGAGAGAGGTTGTAGATGAAATGGAATCGGAGATGGAGTTTAATTCTTGGTATAAGTTAGCAACATATTCAGTAAAACAAGTTTTAGGCGAAGAACACCCACCATGTGTGTATTGCCAGCCACTTAAGGATGTTTCACTGATTATGCCAGCACCATTTAATTCAACTAGTTGTTATGATTTTAATTACCATCGAATTATTTCAGGTGACATTGATAAAACGAGATATGTGGACAGTAGTCATCTGGTTTTGTTCAGGAATTGTCCAGTCTGTCCCACTAACTGCTATCATTACCAGAGTTCTAGTGCTTGGTATTTAAATTCCAATCTAGGATGTGCAGCAGTACGTCCTATGCTTACTGGACCAATTGAGAACGAGGGAACGGAAGATGTTCTGATTGATTTTGTTATAGTTCCAGGGCAAAAGTTTGAGTGTTTTGAGAAAAGTTCCGATATTGTTAAAACAGTATTCGTGGGGAACTTTAGTGAAGGGAAAGTAAAGATTGGAACTTGTGGACATACTTGGGTGGTAAATCCATACTGTGAGGCGATGCAGTTTAGAGATGTTAATGGGACTTTACACCCTTGTTACAAGTATAGAAGCTCTGTTCGTGTGGATAGTGAGGGAAAACATCATACTCCACCACCTTCTGGCCCATTGGTATATCCAGGACGCGATATAGCTGATATATTTTGGTATTGTGGGGGTAGAATTAGATCACGTTTACCAAAAGGATGGGTGGGAGTGTGTGCTAAGGTGATGTTAGTTAGTAAGACGTTGATTAAGCCTTTAGGAAATGTGACGGTTGATTCAGGCAGACAGAGACGAGCTGCTCCTGTTGGTTCTTTTGATAGTGGAATTTACATAGATGATATTGGAGTACCAAGAGGGGTGCCTACTGAGTTTAAAGCTAGAAATCAAGTAGCTGCAGGACTAGAATCATTCTTTTGCGTACATTGTACGGTTAACAAAAATGTGGATTGGATTAATTATATATATTATAATCAGCAAAGTTTTATTAATTACACTGTTGATGCGATTTCTGGATTATCAGAACAATTGGCTAAGACTTCAGAGATGGCATGGCAAAACAGGATTGCTCTAGACATGTTGTTGGCTGAAAAAGGGGGTGTTTGTGTACTTTTCAATAATACATGTTGTACGTACATTCCCAATAATACAGCGAGTGATGGGTCAGTCACTAAAGCATTATCAAGCATGCGTACTTTGAGATTAGAATTGTCTGAACATTCTGGATTTGATGATTCAAAAGGAGTTTGGTCATGGATTGACGGTTCTTGGGAAATGTTTGGTAAATGGAAGGCAGTTCTTCTGTCTGTTTTGTGTGGAATAGGTGTCATTTTGTTGATACTATTGTTTTTGGCTTGTTGTCTGTTTCCCTGTGTAAGGAAGATTGTGGAAAAGACAATGGCTAAATCATTTGCTGTTCAAATGATGAACTATAGTCCCTTAGAGGATTCTGACTGGGTTCCACCATTTAAGGATGAAGAGGCTACTGTGAGTGATATGTAATTCTCTTGTTATTTTTGGGGTTATGTTTTGATTAAAGGGGGTTACTTTATTTTCTTGCATCCATATCTGTATGGATGTTTTATATTTTTGTATGCTTATGCTTTTGTATGCCTTTGTTGTTTAAAAAAAAAAAGTAAGGAATGTAATGGCATTTTTTGATATAGTTACTAAGAATGTATTTTTAATAGACTGAGGTTGTGTTTAAACAAATGGATGTTGCAGTTGGTCTTAAGGTATTTATGGTATTGGTTTATGATGCCTGATTGAGAAGCTAGGGGCACAGAGGTTGGGGGATGTTTGAGTTCTGTGGCCTAAAGGGAGATGGATAGATGGATTCAGTTGATCTAGCAGCCCTGACCTTTTGGCCAAGGAGATTGTGTCCTGTGTCCTGTTTGTGTTTCATTAAGGGTATCTTTACTGTCCTCATTTAGAGAAAGAGCCGTGACATCAAAAGACTTTGGTCACTTGACCTGGGGGGTTATATTGTCTTAACTGTCACTGAGCAGTGCTGACCAATCACAGAGTTCAGAAAAACCATTTGATCTAAAGTTTATATAAGGCAGGGTTTTGGGGTTGTTCTGGATCACTCTGGCGAACGACCTGTGGCTAGCACCTCCTTCGTTATGACTGATCACAAAGTACTTTGTTAAATCATGATCTGTATAAGCAAAATAAATTTATTGTAACCGCCATCTCTTGACTATTCAAATCTACACAGTGCCGCTTGAATTTCCACCATTACACTGCCAAACCCAGAAGGTTCTTTCTCCAATGTGTTGGATGTATACACACAATCTGTGGCCATATTGTCTGAAATTCTTAACTAGGCAACATAGGTATATACCTTGTCTGTAAAAAGATCTGGAATCCAGAAATGCAGAATACAAAACTTGACATTGAATTCCAGACTTTAATAAGTGTCAGATACAGTAACAGTTATTGCATTTTTTTCAAACACGCTGTCAATATTGACATTACATAATCAGAACTATTGAAATGTATGATCCTTTTTGTAATACTTGACTGATCTACTAGTGCTGTAAAGTTGCAACAATTAGAACACTGCTTAAACATTAAAGCATCCATCAACTTACAGAGAATAAAGGCAACTGTATAGCCAAAATGCACTTATTAATAAACCAGATGTAAAACAAACTTTTTATGTGAAAGGTTTTGTTCTCTTAGAAACAGCTGTAATGTTTTTTCTAATTAAGCCCAAAGCCAACATCTGTCACACTAGTTACCATGGTCATGTCTGCTTTAAATGTTTTATATTCCAAATAATGGTTGGGCAACTTCAGAAGACAGAAGCATGTCGATGATTTAGGAAGGCCAACTTGATTCACAACTTCAAGATCTAGGGATTTTGGAGGTACTTCCCATCCGGTCCAAAACTTGAGGAGCTGTTCTAGGGATTTTGGAGAGGCTAAAAATAATGACATGAAATCAAAACATTACAAATGATTGCTCCTTTCATGAATTATTTATAGTAATAAAGCATACCATTCTCTATGTAGTCACGGAGGAAGCTGGTGATCCGGCAGAGATCTTCCAGAGAGACATCCTCGTCACCATCTTCAGTGTCTTTCAGTGAGGGCCAGGTTATTTTTTCTAGAATCATCTTGAAAAAGATGTCCATATTACTACACTAGACCAGGCCAGACTATGACCATAAATATTCAACATAAAATCTAATACTAGAGCTGTGATGAAAGTAAAATAATCCTCACTTAGTATACTTAGACAAAAGTCCTAAAATGAAGGGAGGTACACATACCATTGGAGTGCTCAGTGTAACGGAGCTTCTGGGGAAAAGCAGGGAAATGGTGTCTCTCCTCTCTGTTAGCAGAGGCCAGACGAGAGTTTCTTTCAAACCAGACCGCAGTTGCTTTAATTGTTTGACAGTTCTTCCAAAGACCTGTCAAATACATATAAACTAGGGATTAACTATGGTTCGAACAAATAGTTCCAGTGAATAAAAATTGTAGTTTTGGTAGAAATGTCAATCTCTAATAAGAACTTTTACTTAATTACAACTGCAGGTACTTATTAGTGCTACTGTGAATGAAGATTAGACTCATAGCATAGAGGAGCATCTTTTCCATGAGCCATTTCCATCTTGGGTCACTCCTGGCAGATCCCAGGATACAGCCAATTTTGTAATAGTGGTCTTCTCCTGTTCTGTCAGGAAAGCAGTGCCTTCCAACTTAAGGTCCACAATGAAGAAAAATAACTTAGTCAACAGAACTCACATGTACTAGCAAATGTAGCAATACATTTTTTCAAAACACCCTAGGCCCTAGGGTATGGCTTAAGAATTCACCAGTTGAATGGCCTCTCGGACATCAGTGTCAGCACAGTCCTTGATGTCTATTGTGGATGTTTCTGGTGATACTCCAAACAACACATGTATAATTTCAGGACTCAATCCAGTGAGACATGGTCCACCGTGGAGGAACGAGTGGCCTATCATGCGTCCCGCCACAACAAAGAGGTCACTCTCTAAAAGGAACGAAGATGATGATGGGACTAGATGATCTTCTTCACCTTCAAACAGCAGTGTACCTCCAGGAACTTAGAGAAAAAGTATATTTGAGAAAAGTTATGTAGAAATATTAGAAAATATCTAATAAAGGATAAGTGTGTGAGGACTGTATTTCAAACATTCACCAAGATTTAGTTGAAATCCATGCTGAAGTTTGGACATTATAGTTGTGAGGAAATGTCTTGTCACTCCTTCGCCCACAGCAGGATCACCTATCAACATTGCACGAACAATTCAAACCCCATTGTTTATTTATCAAACAGGCACATTTTATTCAGAGAATCAAAACTGTAGACTTTACCATCAAGTGAGCACTGGAGTGGACAAGCCCATTCTGTGTTACGGTTCTTGTAAAAAGTATTTCCCTGTCCTCTTCTGTGTCTCTCACATCCATGTGAAGTCTCAGAGGCTTTCCTGTTTCGTGGGTACCGATTATGTGCTCTCTGAAACTTGTTGCAGCTTTTAGTGTATCCGATTCCATTTTCCACCCTGTAAATATGGGAGTCAGGTGGCTGAGCGGTTAGGGAAGCGGGCTAGTAATCAGAAGGTTGCCAGTTCGATTCCCGGCCGTGCCAAATGACGTTGTGTCCTTGGGCAAGGCACTTCACCCTACTTGTCTCGGGGGGAATGTCCCTGTACTTACTGTAAGTCGCTCTGGATAAGGGCGTCTGCTAAATGACTAAATGTAAATAGCAATTCAATATTGCGATTAGCTAATCATCCCCTTTAAAAATCTGTTTTACTTAATCAAATGTATGATACAACTATTTAAAATACCTGACTCCTTAACAGCATCTACATCAATGATCTCAGTCACCGCTTCAGTTTTCCTGGATGACACATGGTTTCCTGTGCCAAATCCTGGATTATACCTGACTGCCTGTCTGGGTAGTCTACTATCTGAAGCACTTGCTGACGCCTCAGACCTACTATCTGAACCACTCGCTGACACCTCAGAAGCCCTAACAAACAACTTGTTAGATATTCCTATTAATACATATTTTTTATAAATCCCACCCCAAAAGTCACAGAATTCAAAATCCTTTTAACAATAAAAAGGAAAGTTACACTTTCAATTTTCAAAACTAAACCATGTACAGTAAGAATAGACAAATGACAGACCAGTATCTCATGCAAGATTCACTGTGCATTTTTATCTCTACAAAAGGAAATTCCTGTCCGCAGCATACACACAGCTGAGGAGGTCCAGCCAGTCCAGTTTCTCTGCCAAGCTCAGCCTCATTGCTGGACTCCTATTAATTTGGATCATTACATTCAAACAAAAGAAGACCCAGGATTAATGTTACATTAAAACCAATGCTTCCTATATAATTAGCAGACCACACCTAAAAACAGTCTTTCACTGCACTATATGTGATTGTAGCAAACTAAGTAGGCAAATGCCTAGATGCATAATAATAAAAACAATATACATTTTAATGCTGATTTATACAGCAGAAAGGTTAGTGAATGCTTACATGGTCTAGATTTAAGTTCCTTTGAAGTGGGCGGATTAAAATGGTGGCATTGCCAATCTGGGTCTGTGGGTCTTTGAGGAATTTTATATCGTAGCCTTTATTTGGACACGGTATTAACAGAAGCTGCCGGCTTCGTGTCATTCCAGAAATTCTGAGTAATTCAAATCCTCCAGCACTTCTCAATTTAGGAAATGAGCATACAAGAAATTCCATCAACTCATCTGTGCTGGTGTGATTACCTACAAGAAATAGGTAGAAAAACAGTAACATTATCAGTTATCCACTGACACTTCTGCATCACAAGAATTGATTCACAGCTTAAAAGGTTCAGTGGTGCGGGAAGTGTATGTGAAAGTAAATAGTGTAGTGTAATAATGACTAAATCTATAATATTCACACTTCCCAATTCTCACTACCAATTTCAAAGGGCTTTGACGTCTGGCATAGTTAGACTATCTAACAACCTAAATATGGTTGAACACAATATACCTTGAAAGGTAAGACGCTTCTCGCCAAGCCCTGCCCTGGAAAGGTCATCCTTTTCTGCTTTGCTTGGAACCAAGCATGTGTTTTTTTCTCCAAGACAGCAGAAATTGTGTGTGTATGTAAGAGATGTACTTCTTGAATTTCTGGAAGTTTGACGTCATGTAGTTTGGCCTCGGTAGGGGCTAAACAGCCGTGCCACTTATGTGCAGCTTAATGAAAAAAAAACCCCCACAAGGTTGGACCTTCTGAGCATTGCCTTATCAATTACTTTAGGGTTAAAGAATCCCTCCAGTAAATATTAACTTACCATCAACTGGGTGTCTAGGTGCAGCAAAAGATGAAGACGTGGAAGATGGTATGCTTGAACTTGCTGTTGTGACACAATAGAAATCACATAGAAATCATATGAATAAATAATGGAACGAATTGTATGCCACTTGCAAAACTTAATTGTTGATGCTAAATTTAAAAGGGAAGATTTATTGTTGGGTATTTCTGTGCAGTTACTTGGCTAATGTTCGTATCACTAATCTAGACAGCCAAAGGTGGTGGTGATGTTACCACATGAACGTACATTTATGCAGAAGTAACCCCAAACAAACTGACAAGCTAGGCTAGTGAATTTACCATCGTGTGGGGGCACGTGAGACGATGGTGGCGGTACGATTTCGGTAGTACCTGCTACACAAACAGAAATAATTTAGATTTGCAACGTAAGTATACCTTCGCGTGCTAACTATCGATCTATTGAATACAGTATTGTTGTGTACATACATTTCTCCAAACGGTCTGCAGCCTCACGGAGCAACTCTGCTATCGACCGTCTTTCTTCCATCTCACATTGTCACTAGCCGTTCAGCAGAAGATTACAATGCCCGTGATCGTTGAATTCAGGTTGAAAAATGCGGAAGTGCTTGCACTAGTTAGCTAGATTGAATCTATGGCTCTGGATTGATTGCAATGTCTGAACGTCAGTTTCCACGACTACTGGCCTCCTCTCATTAGCATATTGATGAATGAATGAATAAATGAATGAATAAATAAATACACAAATAAATACATAAATAAATGTAAATTATAAGTAACAATGAATAAATAAATGAATAAATAAATGAATAAATAAATGAATACAAATAAATACATAAATAAATGTAAATTATAAGTAACTATTGATTGACAATTGTGCATAATTAATACATGTATTAATTTATTTCTGTCTAAATGCATGGACGTGGACATTTAATTATTCATTCATTCATTTGTAAATATGGCAGGTTTGGTCCTCCATAGCAAACGCCCCGCAATCGCTTCCCGTTTTAAAGAAGTATCTGAAGCAGATAGAAGACGAATTGATGTTGTTGATATGTTGCCTTGGAGATGTAGTGAAGTCACCAGTGCAAGTGCAGCTGATTGCTCTGACAACATGGCGTCTGCTCCAGATTCGTCGTGTTTGATTTGGGATCTTCCCACGTATTGTTGTAGTATATAAGAAACCAAATGTTTACTCCTCGACAGGTCAGCAAACGTTTTGTCGCCTCGATTTGTTAAAACAATTTGTTTGTAAACCTCGACCTACGATCTCAGTTAACAAACGTTTTAACAAATCTCGGTTTACAAAGGTGTTTACAGACCTGTCAAGGAGTAAACATTTGCAGTTTGTTTGCATTTTTATTTAAGATCAAATGATCCTTGTCCATCTACTTAATTAGATTTTTTTCCCCACAAGTTAAGGGCGTTAACATGAGTAATGTTCCTTAACATTAGTCACTAACACTACATTAAAGTTACATTAACTACCATTACACAGCACTACCTACAGTAAAAACATTGTAAGCACATCAGAATGGCCAAGGAATTAAAAGGTAATAAGGGTTAGTGGCATATGTTATTACAAATGTGTAACAAGACACGGTATGGGTGAGGGGTATTAGAGGGGCAAGATTAATGTTGGCAACCACTTACCCCCTGAAAGCCCCAAATTCCCCCTTTGAAGTTTCACTTGTGTAATACCCCTCCCTGAGTCACCACCTTACCGCGGTGGAGGGGTTTGCGTGTCCTAATGATCCTGGAAGCTATGTTGTCGGGGGCTTTATGCCCCTGGTAGGGTCACCCAAGGCAAACAGGTTCCAGGCGAAGGATCAGACAAAGCGTGACTCAAAAAACTACCATGAAGAAAACTAACAATGGTTCTCAGTTGCCCCTGCCCGGAAGCGGGTCACCGGGGCCCCCCCCTGGAGCCAGGCCCGGGGGTGGGGCTCGATGGCGAGCACCTGGTGGCCGGGCCTTTTCCCATGGGGCCCGGTCGGGCACAGCCCGAAGAGACAACGTGGGACCCCCTTCCAGTGGGCTCACCATCCGCAGGAGGGGTCATGGGGGTCGGGTGCAGTGCGAGACGGGCGGCGGCCGAAGGCGGGGGCCTTGGCGGTCCGATCCTCGGCTGCAGAAGCTAGCTCTAGGGACGTGGAACGTCACCTCGCTGGCGGGAAAGGAGCCGGAGCTGGTGCGCGAGGTAGAGAAGTTCCGGCTAGATATAGTCGGCCTCGCCTCGACGCACAGCATCGGCTCCGGAACCAGTCTCCTTGAGAGGGGCTGGACTTTCTTCCACTCTGGAGTTGCCCTCGGTGAGAGGCGTCGAGCTGGGGTGGGAATACTTGTTTCCCCTCGGTTCGGCGCCTGTACGTTGGGTTTCACCCCGGTGGACGAGAGGGTAGCCTCCCTCCGCCTTCGGGTGGGGGGACGGGTCCTCACTGTTGTTTGTGCTTATGCACCAAATGGCAGTGCAGAGTACCCACCCTTTTTGGAGTCTCTGGGAGGGGTGCTGGAAAGCGCTCCTCCCGGAGATTCCCTCGTCCTCCTGGGGGACTTCAATGCTCATGTTGGCAATGACAGTGAGACCTGGAGGGGCGTGATTGGGAGGAACGGCCCCCCCAATCTGAACCCGAGCGGTGTTTTGTTGTTGGACTTCTGTGCTAGACACGGCTTGTCCATAACGAACACCATGTTCAAGCATAAGGGTGTTCATATGTGCACTTGGCACCAGGACACCCGAGGTCTCAGTTCGATGATAGACTTTGTAGTCGTGTCGTCGGATCTGAGGCCGAATGTCTTGGACACTCGGGTGAGGAGAGGGGCGGAGCTGTCAACTGATCACCACCTGGCTATGATGGTGGGGGAAGACGCCGGTCAGGCCTGGCAGGCCCAAACGTAATGTGAGGGTCTGCTGGGAACGGCTGGCAGAATCCCCTGTCAGAAGGAGCTTCAACTCCCACCTCCGGGAGAGCTTCGACCATGTCTCGGGGGAGGCCGGGGACATTGAGTCCGAATGGGCCATGTTCCGGGCCTCCATTGTTGAGGTGGCTGACCGGAGCTGCGGACGCAAGGCGGTCGGTGCATGTCGCGGCAGTAACCCTCGGACTCGGTGGTGGACGCCGGAGGTGAGGGAAGCCGTCAAGCTGAAGAAGGAGGCCTATCGGACTTTGTTGGCTGGTAGGACTCCAGAGGCAGCTGATGTGTACCGGCAGGCCAAGCGGAATGCGGCTTTGGCGGTCGCGGAGGCAAAAACCCGGGCGTGGGAGGAGTTCGGCGAGGCCATGGAGAATGACTTCCGAACGGCTTCGAAAAGGTTCTGGACCACCATCCGGCGACTCAGGAGGGGGAAGCAGTGCACTGTCAACGCTGTATATGGTGGGGATGGTGCGCTGCTGACCTCGATGGGGGACGTCCTGGATCGGTGGAAGGAATACTTTGAAGACCTCCTTAATCCCACCAACACGCGTTCCGACGTGGAGGCAGAGTCTGGGGACATTGGGGGGGGCCCTTCTATCTCTGGGGCTGAGGTCGCCGAGGTGGTTGAAAAGCTCCGCGGTGGCAAGGCCCCTGGGGCGGATGAGGTCCGCCCGGAGTTCCTTAAGGCTCTGGATGTTGTAGGGCTGTCTTGGTTGGCACGACTCTGCAACATTGCGTGGACATCAGGGACAGTGCCTCTGGACTGGCAGACCGGGGTGGTGGTTCCCCTTTTTAAAAAGGGGGACCGGAGGGTGTGCTCCAACTTTAGGGGGATCACACTCCTCAGCCTCCCTGGGAAAGTCTATTCAGGGGTGCTGGAGAGGAGGGTCCGTCGGATTGTCGAACCTTGGATTCAGGAGGAGCAATGTGGTTTTCGTCCTGGCCGTGGAACTGTGGACCAGCTCTATACCCTCGGCAGGGTTCTGGAGGGTGCATGGGAGTTCGCCCAACCAGTCTACACATGTTTTGTGGATTTGGAAAAGGCGTTCGACCGTGTCCCTCAGGGGCTCATGTGGGGGGTGCTCCGGGAGCACGGGGTACCGGACTCCCTGATCGGGGCTGTTCGGTCCCTGTACGACCGGTGCCAGAGTTTGGTCCGCATTGCCGGTAGTAAGTCGAACTTGTTCCCGGTGAGGGTTGGACTCCGCCAGGGCTGCCCTTTGTCACCGATTCTGTTCATAACTTATATGGACAGAATTTCTAGGCGCAGCCAGGGCGTTGAGGGGGTCCAGTTTGGGGACCTCAGGATCGGGTCGCTGCTTTTTGCGGATGATGTGGTCCTGTTGGCTTCATCGGGCCGTGACCTCCAGCTCTCACTGGAGCGGTTCGCAACCGAATGCGAAGCGGCTGGGATGGGAATCAGCACCTCCAAATCTGAGGCCATGGTTATCGACCGGAAAAAGGTGGAGTGCAATGATGCTGCCTCCCCCTCCCTCAGTTACGACGCACTAAATTCTAACAAATATATTTTTTAGACGCTACACATGTTATACATCGTTGGAAAGCTACGATTCTTGTGCTTCCATTGAAATAAACCAATTCAAGATCAAGTCGCAATAGCAAGCAAAATCAACGTCTTTTTCCGGTGAACATTCCACAATGTCATGTACAATGTACAATGCCAAAGAAAAAAGTTGTACTCACCCTAAGTTGTTCAAATAGGTCCAGGTGTGCAAATCATGCCATCAAAACTTGATCTGCGTAAGTCCCAAGGGTTCAAAGTATCTAACCATGTAAAGTAATTCGTCCAAATACAATGTTTTACGTTCATGAATAGCCATTATCCTTTGTTTCATTATGCAAGTTAGCCGACGGAAGAAACAACTTGTTCACATAAAAGTGTTATTTTCTCCGGTTAGCAACGGAGTATTTACTAAATGAAGATATCAAAATGTCCGTTGAACCCTCCCCTTTTGATTGACACCTTGTTCGACCCAATAGGAGCTTCCATGCCCCGTTGACAGCCCTCTAAAGCCAACTAGGTCTGTGCGTCCTGCCCCCCCCCCCGCCCCCCCCCCCCCCCACACTCGTTCTAAACAAATTTCTCGAACTGGCTTCGACTGGCTCTGAAATTAGCTTGTTAGCCTTGTAGCTGACAGCTAGCTGAAAATGCCAATACCTCATTTGTATGCGTCTGTGGAGCCTTCAAAATAACAGTCGATTGCGCAATATGGTTGACAGAATCAGTGTTCTTTGTGCGCCAATCCTTGGAATCAGATAAAGCACTCCAATGTGTTCATGCTTCAGTTTTTGTGTTTCAGTATTACTAATTAGGGATTTAGCTATTATATATGATAGTTCTAAGTACCACCTTTCATTAGAGATAACAATTATGAAAAATAATACCTTTTTATTTGACCTTGGTTACAAAGGGTCATTTTGGAGTCTCCAAAAGACCCTTTTAGAAAATTCCTGGATGTACTCTTATAAAAACATGTGTCAAATATGAATATATTGTGGTATTATGTTTGACTTTTGATTTGAATTGGGTAAGGCTTCAACCTGTGGTCCAATTTAGTCTTCCAGATAATACCTACCACCTCTAGGCCTCTTCAGGCCTCTGTTTTCAAAACAAAATCTAGGCGGAAATAGAAATTTTCACTTTCCTTGTGTTCAAGCTTCTATTACTCAACACTAGAAGGACTGACAGGGGTCCTGACAACAGGGGACATAACTTCAGAGTGTCAGCTTTCAAAAGAGATCATTTACATGCATGTACTCCAAATGGTTCAAGAACAGCTTCCAATTTACTTTGGGTATGCTGTTTAGGCGTTTTTAGGCACATTTAATCTGACCGTAAACTGTTCTTAAGCCACCCCATTCATCCAGCCAAGCAAAGAAATTACTCTTTGTGTGGGGTGGTTGAGAAACCCACTAACGCATTCCAGAGTGGTGCCGCATGATCAGTTCTTGCTATTCTTTCTAATTGTGAGAAGTAAGATGATCAAAAGCTGTTAGCAGCTAAGGAATGCTCATCAAATCTTTTTGGTAGTAGTAATGTGCGAGCACTGTGACTGATATTAGGGAGTCAGGTGGCTGAGCGGTTAGGAAAGCGGGCTAGTAATCTGAAGGTTGCCAGTTCGATTCCGGCCGTGCAAAATGACGTTGTGTCCTTGGGCAAGGCACTTCACCCTACTTGCCTCAGGGGAATGTCCCTGTACTTACTGTAAGTCGCTCTGGATAAGAGCGTCTGCTAAATGATTACATGTAAATGTGATATACAATTTAAGCTCTATATCTGCTGGCACACAGTATTCATCCCACATGCACTAACACAGCTTTTGGTAACAGTGATGGTGAAAGTAAAAGTTAGTCTTAGATGCTAACTTCCTTAGAAGACGACAAAGATGGCTGATAGGGCAAAAAACATAGCACTTTACTGATACTGGGACTGGTATACCTCAACATTCTCCACATTCTCCACAAACAATATGCAGCATGTGCTATTAACTCTAATCATGTTCCTCAAAATCCACATTGTAAAAATCATATTTGTGTAATTGCATGGCACAATTGCCTACGCATTTCCTAAGTATGCTTTAAAAATTTAATGAATTTGCTGCTCACACTATCCAAACATATCTTGGACTACATTGATAACCACTCCTCTCAGCACTATCCTGCCATAACTTTACACATATCACTGCTTTGTCAGCAAGCGCTGCATCTGTTCTAGTTGTAATGAAGCCAACACGTGATACAGTAGCATGGATATTTATGTGTCAAAGACATGTTCTCTGAGTGGGACACTAATGGGCAGGGGTCATGGATGACTTGGTCCATTCGATGTAGACTCCTTGCCCATTTTCCACTCCATCCCATCAATAATGTGAACTAGGCTGACAGCTTCTTGCACATTGCACTGTCTCTTAGCTTGAGGGATGTGAGATGGGTTAGTAGCAGATTATACAGTTATTTAAGACAATGAGAGCTGTCATTTTGCCGTATGAGAGAGAGAAACTGACATTTCTAGGCACAGAATGTGGACATGACGCCCAAGACAAGAACTGTAATAATGAGTCCTTATCTGTTTATATGTAAAAAGGTGCTAATATATATGAAAAGCCAAAATTGCCATTTATAATGAGGAGGTCCCAAAGGTTTGCAATGTATTGTATTGCTTTACAAAGGAGGAGGTTGTGGAGTTTTTTTAACATTTGTTGTTTTATGTGTTGAGCAAAGGAGACAAACCAGAATTGATTAAACTTGTGTAGCTACTAATATCCTCCAGAGCCTTCCCTAGTGTTAGGCAATGGGCATATAATAGGCATACTCCTTGGCATGGTTTTCCATCAGATTTGTGATTAAAAGAAACATTTGAATGGAAATAGATTTTTATTATTCAATGGATTGAGTGTAAATTTAGAATTTGCCATGCCTAAGCAGTTCACGAGAGAAATTATGAATGCACTGCCAACAGGGACCTCTCTCTTCATTTTTTGCAATTACTAGGTGGCCTCAAGAGATATTAAGGCAAATCATCATGGGGGGAAATACAAGCTCCATCATTCAGATTAACCAGCTCTTAATAATTAATTAAATCAGGGATGTAAGCCAAGTTTGCTGCTGGTGGAAGTGGGGTCTTTTATTTCATTGCAGTGTGGTGCTTTGAAAAAGCTGGGTATCCCCTCTTATTCATCCTACTGCAAAAATGAACCAGAGTGAACCCAGACTGAACCCAGAGTGTGATGTGTCATCCATAAAACAGAACCAGTGTATCGTTTTAAAAGTATACCAAGTTTGATGGACAGATACTGATTGAATACATAATTGCAATATTTTGGGTTCATGAATCCTTGACTTCACATTGTAGTTGTATTATCATTAGTTACACTCTATGCTCTATTATTGAAAGACTAACAAGGCCGAGCAGCCAACAATGATGGTCATCATCAATTCTATATATAAACTCACGTTTCCCGTTCAGCGTACAGACTTGTTTGCATTACCAGAGCCTTGGGCCATGAAGCATTTGCCAGTAAAGGTTTCTAAAAAGGAAAAGACAGAGAACAGCTCCCAGACGTTGTGATGAGAAGAAGGAAGGTAATTGGTGGATAGAGAGGTCAGGAAGTGTCATAAATTCAGAGTGAGGTAGAATTTATTTGTAGTAGTTGGGTTGCAACATCCTAAATCAAAAGGAAACCGTCAGCTGACACATACATTTTCACATGAAGATGAGATTACTGTATCTGAGAGATTCGAGTGATGTCCCAAGTACTATTCGCTACTTTAACATTTGATAATGTTCAGTCAGGTTGGCTTAATTTCAGTTTTCTTTACACTGTGACGTTATAGAATGTGTGGTACACACTGACACAATGAGGATACGTTTTCTCTGGACAACAATATATACCAAAACTATAAATCTATTTAAAGTTGTTTATCTTTTCTATTAGCACTGAGGTTTGAAAACCAGCCTTTTGATGCTTGGAGAATTTGTCATCCAACAATGTGTTTTCAGATTGTTATGTAAAGATAAAAAAGTATTTGAATGATAACAAATATTTCATACGCATTCTTTGACATTGTTATGGGTCAAGAAGAATGGCATGACAAAGTATAAATTGAATTAGGATGTCATGGCAGTATGGAATATGGCTCTGGTGTTATCTGGGTACTTTTTATCTTTTCCAAAGTAGACGGTGCTTCCAAATGTTCAGTATACAAACACAAAGCTGTTTTGTAGTATCCTAATCAGTTACTGTTTGTGAAACCCCTATGCACTTCAAGTCAAATGCTATCATTTAAGCCTCTGTTTGACCACAATAAAGAAGAAAAGGATGACATGTCACACCACGGTGCCTCGCCGAGGGATGAAGGGGACTTGTTGTCTGAAGGCTTTGCTTTAAGAAATTAATGGAAGGGATTGAATTTGCAATCAGTACTCTGTTATCTTGGACCCCCTGCCTCATGATTCCCCCTGGGTACTTTATCCTATTTCACTAAATCAGGCAAGTCCAAGGTAATATGAACCAAGGAGGTCAGTCGGCCGTGAAATGGATCAAACCAGGTTGGCAGGTTGGTTGTCTCAGAGAATAGTGCCAGCAACAAATTACTCTTTAACGTGGCATTCATTAATTAATTATCTGACAATTATCATAGCCTTTTGCTTATTGGTGGCATCAAGTCAAATATTGCAAACTATGTTTGTGGGATGTTACTGTGTTATTTTGGAAGAGTGAATCATAAATGAGCTAAATCCTCTTGTGTAGGAGAACAAGATTAATCTTCAAGGAAATCAAGATTTCCAGTGAGAGGCACTTGTGAGCTAGTACTGTAATTTGCCATGGCCAAAATGTATGGGTGTAGATCAACAATAGGCCTTGCCAGGACTGTCACAGAATTGAACCAGAAAGGTCATAATAAAATGTTGGATATAATTCCCAATAAAATAAAATTGCTCTTGTTATTAAGACAACTAGGAGAACGCCCAAGGAACTATGCCAGATCCCCAAGGTCTGTTGGATAACCATATCTGGCCCATGCCAAACACAAGAATATAAGAAAATGGAGAGATAATGTGCAAGTCTTCCTACTAATCCAGTATCACTGCTACCCTTCATTTCAAATACAATTGAAGGTGCTGTATCTAACCAACTGTCAAACTTTCTCTCTCAGAACAACCTGCTTGACCCCAACCAATCGGGCTTCAAGACGGGCCACTCCACAGAAACTGCCCTCCTGTCAGTCACCACTTCCCTCCAGACTGCCAGAGCGGCTTCGAGGTCATCCGTCATCATCCTGCTGGACCTTTCTGCAACGTTTGATACGGTTAACCATCAGATCCTGTTTGCTAGACTTTCTGAGATGGGGATCACTGGCACTGCACTTCAGTGGATCTCATCCTACCTGTCGGGAAGATCCTACCAGGTCTCCTGGGGAGGAAAAGTGTCAGGCCCACGCCAGCTCTCCACTGGTGTCCCACAGGGCTCTGTCCTCGGACCACTCCTCTTCTCCCTGTACACCACCTCACTTGGACCAATCATCACCTCTCATGGCTTCTCCTACCACTGCTATGCTGACGACACGCAGCTGAACCTGTTGTTCCCCCCGACTGATCTGGGGATCTCAGCTAGGATCGAGGTCTGCCTCACAGACATCTCCACCTGGATGACCAAGCACCACCTCCAGCTGAACCTCGCCAAAACAGAACTTCTCATCATCCTCGCCAAACCCTCCATCTCCCACGATTTCTCAATCACCCTGGGATCTGCGACAGTGACCCCTTCATCCTCTGCCAGGAACCTCAGGGTTACCATGGATGACAAGCTCTCCCTCACTGCCCACATTGCTGCGGTCTCCCGGTCGTGTAGATTCACCCTCTACAACATCCGGAAGATCAGGAGATACCTGTCTGAGCATTCCACCTTGCTGCTAGTCCAAGCACTTGTCCTCTCCAAGTTGGACTACTGCAACTCGCTGCTCGCCGGTCTCCCAGCATGCGCAACCCGCCTTCCAGAGGATTCAGAATGCGGCGGCCCTTCTGGTCTTCAATCTACCCAGACGCTCCCATGTTACCCCGCTCCTCATCTCCCTCCACTGGCTTCCCATCACGGCCCGTATCAGATTCAAGACCCTGGTACTGACCTTCCGAGCGGTGAACGGGACTGCACCCGACAACAAGTCTCTCATCCCCCCCCCCCCCCCCGCCACCTACGGTCTTCTTCTGACAACCGTCTGGTGGTCCCACCGCTCAAGAGCGCCCGGTCCCAACACAAGCTCTTCTCCTGTCTGGCCCCCCAATGGTAGAATCAACTCCCCACCTCCATCAGGGACACTGACTGTCTCCCCACCTTCAAGAAAAGGCTCAAGACGCACTTGTTCCGGGAGTACAACGGCACTTAGGAATGCTTGGCTGGACCTGATGTTAGTTTCCTCCAGGATCACAATGACTCGTATTGAGAGACTTGTTGCTCTTGTTGGTTAGTTGTAACGGTTTCAAATTCTTGTACTCGCTGTGAAATATTTTACTATTGATTGTTTTTTCTACAGGTACACTCTTGCACTCTTGTGGGGAGTTTCATGTTGTTCAATTGTAACTTGTTTAACTGCATGCTCTTATGGTTCTTCCCTTTGGCACTTATTTGGTTTTCCACAATGTATGCTTCATGTTTTGGCTGCTCACAATGCTTGGGGCTATCTCGTTGTTATGATCAGTGACCTATGCTCTTTTGTAAAGCTCTCTCTTGGAAGTCGCTTTGGATAAAAGCGTCTGCTAAATGTAAATGTTGCATGGTTTAAGTTGAAATTGCGTTTTTGTGGCGAAAAGTAAAGCTAACGGTGGCTAACTTGCTAGCCACAGTCACTGACGTTCCCAACGTCACTAACGTCACGAAAACACGCAGGTGACCACCTGTAGCAGAACATTAGTTTTGCATAGGCTAACTATAGCTTTACTGCAAGGCCAGGGTGATAACTATTTACTAATTTTACTTTGTGCTATGAAATGTAATGTACAATATTAGCTGATATTATTAAGGAAGTAGGCCCACATCTACTTTCTGAAACGGTAGTCTACTATTTCACTGAAGTATTAGCATCATGACGTTAGCCTCTGTTCTCTGGGAAACACATACTACGACGGTCTATGAAATAAACATTCCTCACAAATAAATGTTTGTTTTTGGATTTATTATGACATTACATAACAAGTAAACATGAAACACAATTGTGAAATGTGTACGCTGATATTAGATCTACTTTCGGTAGGGTGTACATACCAAAAATGTCAGTTATGCCTTCCAAAGCTTAGTTTTGTGGCACCTAGAGGCTGTCAAGCTCCCTTTTAAGAACGCCATTATTCTACGTCACAGAGCTCTGCTTCTAGCCAGGGCGGGAAATATGACTTTGTACATTGCGAGCTAACAGTGTCCGGTACTTCGCCATAAATAATGATGTTAAACCAAGACCACTACTAAGTCCTAAAAGAAAATGTAAGGGAAAAGAAGCAAAATAAAATATTGAGGTTACTCTGAAAATTATAAATAAAATAATATAATAAAACCAAGAGGCAGAAGATTCGGCAGTTGGCATGGCGTCCGCTCCGCCAAGGCAACACGCTGGCGCCAGCGTACAGGTAAGACATGTGAAAGATATTAGCCTTTTTGAGGGTGTGTGTCAAAGACAAAAAAATGCCACTGCGGGGATAATGTCCCAAAGTATTTATTCAAAAAGGATAATATCTTTCACATGTCTTACCTGTGCGCTGGCGCCAGCGTGTTGGCTTAGCGGAACGGACGCCATGCCAACTGCCGAGTTGAACCTGAAAAAACAACAAATTTGAAGCCGTAAAAAAAATAATAATAATCTGAAAACATTAAATGTGAAACTATGTGAAAATCTAAAAGTGAAAAATTAAAATTAATAATTTATTCAAAATAATTCCAGACTTTAATCGAAATTTTATTCAACTTGAAAAAAAAATTGTAAACTTATTTTTTCTTTGAATTTATGGTTTTATTTTTCAAGTTTTTGACCAAAGCGTACATTTTCAATGTCAAGCTTTAGTTTTTCAACTAATGATTTTTTTTTCGAATTAACAAAACATTTGGCCCTGATTTAGCTCCATAATGTTTGTTACGTTTAGCGTTACTGCTGTAATGTTAATTTTTGGCCACTTGGGGGTGTATTTAACCTTGAACAGGGCTTATTGACACATTAAATTGTGAAAAGTAACATTTTTGGGTGTGCTCAAGCCTTCAGCGAGAGCACAACCTTTGTTCTCTCACATATATATTATTGTGAGAATGCTGTTCACCAAATGATTCAGCTTTTTCAAATGTTCAGACAATTTTGAATTATGACAGTTTGAAATACATTAAAATGTTTGCTCCTTCTTGATTTTTATGAATGAGCAGCAAGCTGCTGGCTGCTCTTTTTCTGATATTCAACTAATTTGTCAAACAAATTCCTCTAACGTTCATATAGTTTAACTTACAGAAACAAGTTATACCTTAAAATGTAGGAAAAATTGTCCTCTTTCAGCCAATGTAACTACTAAAGAGCTCACATTTACAGATTTTCAGCTATGAGCCTTGAAGCGAGAGCAGCCTTTCAAATTCTCTCACTAACTTCAATGGAGAGGTGAGTAAAATCAGTCAGAGAAAGCAAGAAGGAACAAGATTTTGAAACTGCCGATAGAGTCGTATTTCTGACCGCACAGACATATAAAGGACATCTCTGGTTTCGTCAGAGTCTTGGGTCTCGGAAAATATGCTTATATTTTGGATTGGACGTATAGTTTTGCGTCTAGGTCAACTTGTTTGAGGTGTGGATGCTAGGTAAATGTCTCTCACACAGGTGATTGGTACGTTTACTTGACCATGAGAAACACGATTACTAGCAATTGTCGGTTTATGCCAATAATACGATTACTCCGTTTACATGTGTAATTAGTTATGCGATTACTCAATAAACGCATCTACATGATTCTTTTTTATTAATCGTTGTATGCTCCACGGACAAAACTTGCACCATCATCCTTCTGCAACAAAGTGTCGCCGTGTCTTCCTGTATCGGCTCTACTGCTGTATGTTTCATTCCATCAACACATTGAATCCAACTAAGAAAGCCGAGTAAACGCATAGGCTACATCTGCTACTGCTAATACTATCCCAACTATAATTTAATCTGTTAAAACGATAATATTCTTGTTACGACTAGCTAGCCTACTTCTTCTGTTTAACAGTTCAGCTTTCAGCTTCTCCCACATTGTAGGCTATTTTAGCTGTTAGCTTTGTTAAGATGATGCAGTTCAGCTTCCACACTGCCTCTTTTGTGTGAATCACACATTTTTGAAATTCATTTCAGCTTGCGGGTATTTTCTCATTTCTCACTTTTATACTTTTTAAAATATAAAGGTTTTTGTGCAAATTATTCTCCCTTTAAAAGTAATGGTAAATCCTTTCAAATCATTGCTGGAATGCTGCTCCAGCCCCTTTCAAAAATACCTTTCGGTTGCTTTGAAGCTTCAGCTTATAACTTTCTACAAAATTTTCACTATTTTCAGCTTTTTTAGCATGGTCAGCTATCCCCATTCAGGTTTTCAGCATTCTCACTGCTGTTTCGCAGGAACAGCCTTTTCTAGTTTCTTTTTGCCCCCCTAAAACTCAGTCAATATTTGGCCTACATAGACAACGTAGGTGTCAACAGTTTCGTCTTGGTAGCGATTGAGTTGCTTGTATTGGAATTTACGTTCCGTTGCATGGTTTAGGCTTAAGTTAAGTTTTTGTGGCGAAAAGTGAAGCTAACGGTGGCTAATTTGCTAGCCACAGTCACTGACGTTACTAACGTCACTACGTCACTAACGTCACGAAAACACGCGTGACTACCTTTGGCAGAACATTCGTTTCGCATCTGTTAACTTGGGGGATAGCTAGGCTAACTATAGCTTTACTGCAAGGCAGCTGCAGAAACGCCACAAGCAAAGAGGCCAGGGTGATAACTATTTACTCATTTTACTTTGTGATATGACACACAATTGTGATGTGTAATGTACAGTATAAGATGATATTATTAAGGAAGTACATCTACTTTCGGAAACAGTAGTCTACTATTTCACTGAAGTATTAGCATCATGACATTAGCCTGTGTTGCCCGGGCAACACATACTACAGTGGTCTATGATGCATCTGTTTTCAATCGTTAAAATAAACATTCCTCACATATACATTTTCGTTGTAGGATTTATTATGACATTAGATTACAAGTAAACGATTTGTGAGTGAAATTATCATTACCTGTGGTTTCAATCCAGTGTATCACTGCAACCCTGTAGCCTACGCGAGACACTACAAAAACATCTACACAGCTGTAGGAAGTCAAACGGCGACAAAACATGTTCGGCACTCCCCTTACTTAAATCAAAAGTCTATCTAACTACTAACCTGAACTTCATTGCCACAGCCTAAACTTTGTCAATCTGTTCATGAAAATAATTAATTTCAGCCTAAACCGTACAACGGAACGTTAAATCCAATTCAACCAACGCAATCGCTACCGAGACGAACAGAGCAGTAGTCTAGTATTGTACCGTAGTAGTACAATTTACCGGGGCAGCTTCTCCACACAGGGCTATATCGCATTTTGCGTTGTTACTGACAATGATCGCTACCAGTGAGCTTTTTATGAATGAGCGATTTTCCACTAAATAAATGTCAAGCTTATTTACGTTTTTGGGGGCATATTTTCAGTTAGCAGATGGTACTGTTTGAATCGCGATTCCATCTTCTACTGCCGGTAACGTCATAGAATAATCTTCAAAGGGGGTTCTTTATTAATGAATGAATGCAATATGAGTAGGCTAAATGCCTGAAAATATCACGAGAAGGGAAAACTTAAAAGGACGTTTAAGTCATAGAGATTAGGTCAATTTTTACACCGGTCTGCCAAATTTATTCATTTTGATTCAGCTATGAGGCTGCCTCTTGCAGGGGAAATGAGAAGACATCATATTTAATTCTACACTTCACTCGTATTTTCAGTTGTAAATGAGCAGCACAAAAAAAAATGCTTTTAAATCTATGTAATCTTTATAAATAATAAGTATGCATTTTAATATAAAATATACAGATATATCAGTTGTAAAAATGTCATTCAAAAACGGACCCCTGTGCAACCGAAGCAAGCAAGCACACCCTACAATTTCCCCAGAAATTGTACCCTCTCTAGTCCAAATATAGGTTACGTTACAAGAAATAGGCTATTGAAGTCTGTTAAGTTTCTACACTTAACAAATGAATAACCATGCAGGAGAATATAGTTTATGAACTCTTTACTGATACTTGCGTTATAGACAGGATCACTCACAAGCATCACTGAAAACGGTATCAATACACGGCTCTATAGTAAAACATAGTGCCGCATTACTACACATAAAATAGTTCCTGTAACAAGTAGTTACTTGAATATAACTCCTCCCATTCTAGCATGTAAGTAAATCATAGCAAACATTCCTTGTATAGAATACAGAAGCATTTTCTCATATAATCTTAAATGCAATATTTCTCAAATCATATCAAACAGGTTTCTCACATAACATAACATTGTTTAACCTGAATAACTTTTTAATTTTTTTATTACACATCTAATCTTTTCGGCGGGTGTCGGACCCGGTCTGGATAACGTCGCTCTTGGGAATGAGGAACAGCACTGGGAGATGTTGTTGGGTCAACAGTCTCTAAGGCAGGTGTATCCATCACAGCAGGTGGTGTGGCTGATGTAAAGGATGGGAACTCTTCAAGGTCGTTGATGCTACTCCCACCACTCTCTGTGTTGACCTGGTTGGAGTGTCGGGTTGTACTGTCCAGCAACTGATCCACATGTCTACGGACAGCTGGTCTTTGCGATTTGCATATTCAGGTAAGTGTGCATCACCCTTATGTGGCCACCCTTTCACTGTTAAATCATAGACTCTCACCATTGTAGGATCTCTGCCTGTCTCCCTCCTTACTTCACTGCAGGTCACAGGGAGATTTTCCATTTGTGTCACATGGAAAAGTTCAGCTGGGTCTGTGGACGCAGTATTGTCCTCTGGCTCATGCAGGAGACAGGAAAGCCCATCTGCGTTCCCATGTAACTTTGTGCCTTTAAACTCAATGGTGTAGTCGTGGGCACCCAAGAACAATGCCCATCTCTGCAGACGTGCAGCCATCATGGTACGAACCGACTTGCTTGGGTTGAAGATAGCCACTAAAGGCTGATGATCAGTGATCAGTGTGAAATTATTGCCGTAGAGGTACTGATCAAATTTTTTAACACCCCAGACCAGACTCAAGCCTTCTCTGTCAATTTGGGCATAATTCCATTCAGCCTTGTTTAATGATCTCGATGCAAAGGCAATAGGCCGTTCAGAGCCATCAGTCATTCTATGGGATGAAACAGCCCATATTCCATATGGTGACGCGTCACTGGCTAAACGCAAGGGCAGGTCTGGGTTGTAATGTGTCAGTACCTTGTCTGAAGTTATGAGGACTTTTGCATTCTTAAACACTTGCTCACAGTCTTTTGTCCATTTCCAGGGAGTTTTCACCTGCAGCAAGCTGTTTAAGGTTTGTAGCACTGTAGCTACATTCGGTAAAAACTTGGCATAGTAGTTAACAAGGCCCAAAAAGGAGCACAACTGACTCACATTTTCAGGTCGGGGTGCCTTCAGGACAGCATCCATCTTGTCTTGTGCCTTATGAAGACCCTCCTTGTCGATCTTGTGTCTGCAGTATTCTATTGAGTCTTTGAAGAACTCACATTTCTCTTTGTTTACTCTCAGTCCAAACTCTGAAAGTCTCTTTAAGACTGCTTCAAGGTTGGCTAAATGCTCACTTTCATCACGGCCTGTCAAAATGATGTAGTCTAAATAGCATCGAGTGCCAGGAATGCCCTGCAAAACTTGGTCAATGGCTCTTTGCCATATAGCAGGAGCAGAGGGTACTCCAAAAACAAGCCGGTTGTATTGGAAAAGTCCTTTATGAGTGTTAATGGTCAGGTACAGGGCCGGGGTGGGTAATCGGGAGAATGGGGAGAGTTCCCGGTGGGCCGCTTCACTTTTGGGCCGGTCGAGGATTTTTTTGTTGTTGACATTTGACACGTTAGTCTATCTTCTCTTAAAGTAGGCTACACACGTTCCTCATTCTGACACCTCAGCCTCAGCATGGGTTGTACCATGTGAGGGAGTTCTCCCCTCCCAAATAGAGTTGGTTGGGTCCATAGCCCGTCTTTTCCAAAAAGTTTTCCCAGATCGGCTACCGATAGCTAGGACGGGCGGCCCTACCGTAACGATACGCGTCAGGGAGGATGGATGGGAGTGATGGCATCGCTAGACAAGGTTTTACCAATTGAAAAACGTCTGTTAATTTTACATAAAGCTCAAAAAACTTTTGCGGTCAAATAATGGTCAAAATATTTCGCGCGCGATGTGCACGCTCGCATTAACTGTAGAAGTCCCTATCTTGCATCACATCAAACCCATACGCCCTAGGTTGGGGCAAAGCTCCTAATGTTTACAACGTCTGGATCCATGCCTGATTAACACTCGGATCGTTAAGCAGTCTCAAAAATTGTATCAATATAAAAAATAATACGATCCCTTTCTGTAATCATGATACCCCCCAGAAATGTTCACTGCACCCCCAGTCAAAGCAGGCTGCATCCGGCACTGTTTGGTATACAAAAAAAAGGGCCGGTCTTGGGCCTGAAACTCCAGGGCTGAAAAGTGGCCCCACTCCGGCCCTGGGGTCTCATTTATAAAACTGTGCGTAGGATTCTTACTAAAAGTGTACGTACGCCCAAAAGCCTAAAATGGCGTCCGATTTATAAAACCGTGTGTACGCACACCTGTAAGCAATGTTCCCTTTATAAATCACAGACTACCCACAAGTGTGCGTACGTGAAGCTGCATTTCACCCCGCCCTGAACACGCCCATTTTAAACCATAAATGGTCAATGCAAAGCACCTCATGAATGCTAATCCAGTATATTAATGACCCTGGCATGCGATTGTTTTTCACGGTGAATCATAGCGCATGACAACTTCTCAGACACTGTTAACCTATTGGTGGAGGCCCGAAAACCACATTATTTGGTGGCCGTTGGATCACCAATAAAAAAAAAACAGTGCGAGTGGCGTCAACTGTGCCAGTGATAACTGTGCCAGTGATACCGCAAATCGAGATACAATTTGAAAACAAAAGTGTTTTGTTATGAACAAGACACTTTCCCTCAGTGCATCGGACAGTCCATCTCCAAATTTGCAATGTTCTGATAACCTGCGCAATTCTGCCATATATTCTGGGATTGACTCAGCTCTTTTTTGATTACGATTGTGAAATTTAAACCTTTCTGCTATGACCAGCGGTTTTGGATTTAAGTGCTCCCGCAAAGTGTTCACAATGTCTTCGAAACCCTTTGAAGCTGGCTTATCCGGCGCCAACAAGTTGCGCAGCAAATTGTATGTTTTAGCACCCATGACGCTCAACAGCACGGCTACTTTTCTGTCGTTCTCTATTTTGTTTGCAACACAATACTGTTCAAGTCGTTCAATGTATGAAGTCCAGTCTTCCACAGTGCTATCAAAACTGTCCATTTGCCCTACACATCCATCCATGTTTTATTTATATTTTTAGTAGTTTCCTTTGTCACTCACTGTTCCGTTCGTTCTATGCGTTCTGTTTCCCTCCTCCGGTCGCGGTTGACGATAGCTAGCTTAGCATCCACAGGGTAGGCAAAAACAGACGGTAAAATGTCAAAATTTCTTTCTTCGTGCTACTTTCACTGCACATATGGATTCAGTCCAGTCTCGTCGCCAATTGTTATGTTTCTACACTTAACAAATGAATAACCATGCAGGAGAATATAGTTTATGAACTCTTTACTGATACTTTCGTTATAGAGAGGATCACTCACAAGCATCACTGAAAACGGTATCAATACACGGCTCTATAGTAAAACATAGTGTTGCATTACTACACATAAAATAGTTCCTGTAACAAGTAGTTACTTGAATATAACAAAGTCACTCATTGTTGTAATTACATGTTAGCTTGTTAAAGTCTTTCAAAATTGTAAACGGAGGCTTTGACTGCGTCCTCTTTTTTATGGTTACTTTTTTCAGACAATTTGTACAGGTTCATAGGCCTACTATGTAGCCAGCGCAATAATTTAGAACGGTGAACAGACAGTGTTACTGGAACTACTTAGTCTGTGTTCATTATCACCTGATTATACGGACACCCTTGCAGCCAATAAAAATTGAGTATTTACCATGACCATGGTATATACTGGAGTCAGGTGGAGTCAGGTGGCTGAGCGGTGAGGGAATCGGGCTTCCCGGTCATGCCCACTGATGTTGTGTCCTTGGGCAAGGCACTTCACCCTACTTGCCTCGGGGGAATGTCCCTGTATTTACTGTAAGTCGCTCTGGATAAGAGCGTCTGCTAAATGTAAATGTACTGAGGTCAGTGTTGCCAGGTCTGCGGTTTTCCCGCGGAATTGGGCTACTTTTGAAGTGTTGACGCGGGTTTCATTTTTTGTACGCTGGTTAGGGTAGACCTATTTTGCATGCAAATTTCATGAATATCTTTAAATAAAAATCCATATTTTAAATGAAATAGTTTATTTATACCCAAATCCTACCAAACTGACTCCAGATCAGCACGAACACACATGGACATGGGACACGCCCACATACACACACGCACTGTGTGTGTGCACACGTGCCTAATGCTCTCAGTCTCCTGAGAAAACCTCTTGAAAACTGTTTTTAATGCTGGCATACTAAACATTTGGTGTTACTTTGTAGATATTACAATACATTTGGCAATGATAGCAATGCTTTTGGACTTTAAAAGCAGTGTATATGGTTTGGCAGGGGCATATTTTGAGTTCTGATATTGGGATGGTTTTATTGGCCATTGGGCTGGTTTTGGGCTGGTTTTGATTGGCCATTGGGCTGGTTTGGTCACACAGACCTGGCAACTCTGACTGAGGTATTACAAGCAATCCAGTCACTTGGTTTTCGAGCTACGCTACCTGCATTGCAAACCTTGACGAAATCAAACGGCTTGTCAATTGAGATTTCCCCAACGCTTTTATCTTCACGTTCCTGATCTTCAGTGCTACGGATATTTTGCCAACTATTTGCTTTTCAATCTTCACTCACAGAGGTCCATCCATCCATCATCTTCCGCTTGTCCGGGGGTCGAGTCGCGGGGGCAGCAACCTAAGCAGGGAGGCCCAAGACTTTCCTCTCCCCGGCCACTTCCACCAGCTCTTCCTGGGGGACCCCGAGGCGTTCCCAGGCCAGCCGAGAGACATAGTCCCTCCAGCGTGTCCTGGGTCTTCCCCGGGGCCTCTTCCCAGTGGGACGTGCCCAGAACACCTCTCCAGGGAGCCGTCCAGGAGGCATCCTTATCAGATGCCCGAGCCACCTCAACTGGCCCCTCTCGACACGGAGGAGCAGCGGTTCTACTCTGAGCCCCTCCCGGATGACCGAGCTTCTCACCCTATCTCTAAGGGAGAGCCCGGACACCCTGCGGAGAAAACTCATTTTGGCCGCTTGTATTCGCGATCTCGTTCTTTCGGTCACTACACACAGTTCGTGACCATAGGTGAGGGTAGGAACGTAGATCAACTGGTAAATAGAGAGCTTCGCCTTTCGACTTAGCTCCTTCTTTACCACGACGGACCGATGCAGAGCCCGCATCACTGCGGACGCCGCACCAATTCGCCTGTCGATCTCGCGCTCCATCCTTCCCTCACTCGTGAACAAGACCCCGAGATACTTGAACTCCTCCGCTTGGGACAAGATCTCCTCCCCGACCCGGAGATTGCACTCCACCTTTTTCCGGTCGATAACCATGGCCTCAGATTTGGAGGTGCTGATTCCCATCCCAGCCGCTTCGCATTCGGTTGCGAACCGCTCCAGTGAGAGCTGGAGGTCACGGCCCGATGAAGCCAACAGGACCACATCATTCGCAAAAAGCAGCGACCCGATCCTCAGGTCACCAAACCGGACCCCCTCAACGCCCTGGCTGCGCCTAGAAATTCTGTCCATATAAGTTATGAACAGAATCGGTGACAAAGGGCAGCCCTGGCGGAGTCCAACCCTCACCGGGAACAAGTTCGACTTACCACCGGCAATGCGGACCAAACTCTGGCACCGGTCGTACAGGGACCGAACAGCCCCGATCAGTCCGGTCCGGTACCCCGTACTCCCGGAGCACCCCCCACATAAGTCCCCGAGGGACACGGTCGAATGCCTTTTCCAAATCCACAAAACATGTGTAGACTGGTTGGGCGAACTCCCATGCACCCTCCAGAACCCTGCCGAGGGTATAGAGCTGGTCCACAGTTCCACGTCCAGGACGAAAACCACATTGTTCCTCCTGAATCCGAGGTTCGACAATCCGACGGACCCTCCTCTCCAGCACCCCTGAATAGACTTTCCCAGGGAGGCTGAGGAGTGTGATCCTCCTAAAGTTGGAGCACACCCTACGGTCCCCCTTTTTAAAGAGGGGAACCACCACCCCGGTCTGCCAGTCCAGAGGCACTGTCCCCGATGTCCACGCAATGTTGCAGAGTCGTGTCAACCAAGACCAAGACTCACAGAGGTAAGACATTAAAATATATATATTCTAGCGTCAAAAGATCTGACAGGAAAATGTAACTGGGTAATGTTAGCTAGCATTGTTGCTACTGATATAGTGACATATTTTGCCAAGTATTTGCCTTTCAATCGTCAGTCACAGAGGTTAGACAATAAAATATATATGTATTCTAGCGTCAACAAATCTGACAGGAAAATGTAACTGGGTACAGTAGCGCTAGCTAACATTGTGATCGTTAACAGTGCAAACCGAATGAAACCAGACCAGAGCCGTTTTTCTAGTTAGAGCGAGCTAGCTCTAGCTAACTAATTTGCCACAGTTTGCATTGTTCACTTATCTGGAGCCAGCAGTTTACCTGTAGCCACTCAGGCTAGTTGGGCTTTTTAAATATTAAGCTAGTAAAGGAACAGTTAAAATGCAAGAACAATAGCTGCATTTATAGTTTGCCGTGAAAAAATTGTTTTGTCACCAACGGCCGTTTTGAAATGTGCAATAAACTGCTAACACTAACTGACTTTTCTCATAAGTGTATTTTCAATGAAATAATGTATATAAATGACATTAAAGGGAAATCAAATATCCCAGAGACCTATTTCGGCCACACATTCTAATATTGATTGCAGAGAATTTATATTGTAAATATTTCGAGTGGTTGTCAAAGAAACTTTTAGCGGTCTCAGTGCTTCTGGTCATTTGCTTACAAATACAAATTATTTGATTTAATTGGTTTATCAGTACAGTAGTTGAATAGAAAAACGAATATTAACCGAATTTCATGTCGACTGAAATATTAAAGTTATCCAGCACTTATGGCAATTGTAGCCAGTATGCTACAGTAAGAATTCTGGCCGTTGTCGTGTTGAGCGTGCTTGGCCATCTTAAATGTATTTTCGGTATACCTGGTCATAAAACGTTCTCATGACTTTTCATTGCATTTTTGGGTCTCTGTGCAAATTATGTTTTTATTTATTTCGAATAGTTCCTAATCTGTGCTCTGCATCTCCAGAAGGCCAGCCTGAGCCCTGTTGCCCAGTGACATTTGTGAAGGTAAATTTGTATTTCTCCTATAACTGTACTTGTAGTACTCCTGTAAGGGACAACATTTAACAATAATACAAGACATGATGCTTCACTTTTCATGGCTTTACTGAGAATTATATAGCAAGGCTAAACAATTACATACCAACAGTTGTATGCAATTGTATAACAATTCACATTGTAAATGATATAACCTGCACATCATAAACTCATAGTATAAATCAGATTGTCCAAATCGTCCCACATACATGTGCGGTTTAAAATACACTAGACAACTGCATGGTCATGTTAGCATATTGCTTTATATCGCAGACTACAGTTTTTTTATCTGACTTATTTTACACAATATTTACCCCAACTAATTTAGGAACACTACAATTATTTTATGTACCACTGTGTGTGTTGAATACCTTAGGGTTAGGGAGAGACTATTTTTTACCAGCAAGCACACAAGACACAATGCTTCACCTTTCATATCTGTGCTGAAAATTAAGCGCCTCGCGAAAGTGAAGTCATGCAACCAACACACAACTGCATCCGTTTTTAATGTTCTTACAATTCTGACTTTAAAAAAACATAAATTATTGTAGAATCACATATCAGTATTAATAATTATATAAGCTTATACCTTGTTATATTGTAGAACTTAGAACTTAGGAATGCTTGGCTGGACCTGATGTTAGTTTCCTCCAGGATCACAATGACTCGTATTGAGAGACTTGTTGCTCTTGTTGGTCAGTTGTAACGGTTTCAAATTCTTGTACTCGCTGTGAAATATTTTACTGTTGATTGTTTTTTCTACAGGTGTACTCTTGTGGGGAGTTTCATGTTGTTCAATTGTAACTTGTTTAACTGCATGCTCTTATGGTTCTTCCCTTTGGCACTTATTTGGTTTTCCACCATGTATGCTTCATGTTTTGGCTGCTTGCAATGTTTGGGGCTATCTCGTTGTTATGATCAGTGACCTATGCTCTATTGTAAAGCTCTCTCTTGGAAGTCGCTTTGGATAAAAGCGTCTGCTAAATGCATAAATATAAATGTATATTAATTTACTTAAATAGTCCCACTGAATAGACCCTCATAAGAAACAATATATTTACAGGCCATATACTTCAAGGTATCACAGTCAGTCATAAATTACTTTCCAATAACACAAAACACAACAGTTTGAAATTGTTTTTATTTTCTAGTCGTTCCAGATCTGTGCCCACATCTCCAAGGTTCTTTTCTCTACAGTTCAGACTGCTTCTGGTTAAAGGTTGGTAATAAGAACAGGCTACAATAGCCAGCGTTTGAGGTATGTAAACTAGCTTTTTTTACTCTGTATAAAGATCTTCAGATTCTACTTCACTTTTTTATCCCAGCAAAGCTTACTGGTTTGTAATTACTATTACACATTAATCAGAATTTCAGCCATTTCAGCAGTGTCAATACAGTCATGCCACGTAAGGGAGAAGAAAGAAATCTCAGGCTGCAAAGCTGCGCTGGTCTAGATTGGACCTTTCAGACCCACGCTTACAGAGTGCAGAGCCACACAGAAGCGACAGTGACTGTGAACAAGTGTGTAGTCAACCTGTGGTGTCATCCTCATGCACAGCTCAGTTTACTGTTCAAGAGTACAATGGAAGTGTGATTGCCATTTCTGAAAATTACAGCATTCAAGAACCATGCATCCTACAAAGGCAGATATCAGTGCAGGCGTCAACTCATCAGGGTCGTATTGGCTATGTAAAGTCAAGGAACAAGCAGTGTACATGCATGGCTCTGACTTTTTTGGTATATCACAATGAGGTTAATGACCTGAGGAAGGCTGATCTTGACAAGATACTGGACACGGGCAACAGATTGTATGACAAAACTATAAAACAGCTAAAGCGAGGAAAAAAATATAAATGCCAACACTTGACCATGGAGGAACTACTACACAGAATCAACACTGACCAACATGAGTACAATGTTGTTAAATCTCCGGTGGAGATGGGATGCGTGAGAGCCAGGGGAGACGGTCACAACCAGGCTTGGTTTCTTGATCTCTTCACAAGACTTCAGTGTCTCTCTGCGGGTATTACTCATGCCCTCCTTATCATATCACCATATTGCATTGCTGTGTTCAGAGACAAGTCTGGAAGATATGGACTGTTTGATTCTCATTGTCGAAATGCAGATGGACTACCTGACAGAAATGGAAACGCGGTTATGCTTACTTTCACACATTTGAATGAGATGGTTGTAAGGATTCATACTTTGTATGCATTGCTACTGACAGATTGCAGAGGCCCTATTGATGGACTATAGTATGACTTCATGCCAGTCGCATTTCAACATGCAAGACATCTTTCAACGTCCAAGACATCCGGTAGTTTGCCATACCCATCAGTGCAATCTGAAAAGCCACAAAATGAAAAGCATGTGGAGAAGGTGACACAGACCAAAGATGTAACACAAACTGGATTCCCACCCAACAAACATTATCTGCAGTCATTCAATGCACCATCCACACAAGGCATGTCAAAGGACAGTAATGCATTTCCCAAGTTAAATGTAGAACAGCGACAAAGGGAAGACAAATAACCCAAATAATGCATGGTGCACACAACACCAGCAGATACAGAACAGATTTCAGAGAAAAGCAAAAAGAAACTTTGCGCCTAAAGTACCATAATAATCCTGTCTTCAAAAAACATAACTTAAATAAGCAAAAAGAAACAAAGTGCCACAAGTATCATGAGGATCCTGCCTTCAGAAGAAAGGAAAAAGAAGCTTTGCGCCACAAGTACCACAACAATCCTGCTTTCAGGAGAAAGCATAAAGAAGCTTTGCGCCACAAGTACCACAATGATCCTGCTTTCAAAAAACGTAATTTGCAACAATGCATCAGTGACATGAAAAGCAAGTGTCAAAGTGAAGCACATTTTAAGATGGCCCATAAGATGCGCTGTGCCTTGAAAGTAAGTAGGAAATACAGACAATGGACTCATTCTACACGTGAATACAGTCAACCAGTGGACAACAGCCTAATGCAGACAGCTATATACACTTTCAAGGAATGCATTAAAGCTGGCCCAACTTTTGTGTGCACAATGTCCCATCGCACCCTTTTCCCCAACCAAGTAAAGTGTTGCAATCGCAGCAATTACAAGAAGAATCCACACGTTGTTGCAGTCTGTTTGACAGGGCAATATGTCCATGTGTGCGACGATCAATGTCAAGGTCCTGAACAATGCACTGTACCAGAAGAAAGGAAAAAAGAGTGGATTTGTCACAGCTGTCATTCCCATTTGAAAGTAGGAAACAAATCATCCATCGCTGTGGCTAACAACCTGGAGCAGGAGCCCATTCCCCCAGAGATCTATGATCTGAACGTGCTGGAAAGACAACTTTTGGCCAAAATACTGCCATTTGCCAAGATTGTCACACTTCCTAAAGGTCGACAAGCAGCTATACATGGTGCTGTGGTGTGTGTGCCATCAGAGGTGGAAACAACGGTAAATACTTTACCAAGACCATGCAGCTCATCCCAGTTATACAGAGTGAAGCTGAAAAGACGTCTGGTTTACAAAGGCCACCAGCTTTTTCACACTGTAAACATGAGAAATGTAGTAGCGGGACTATCAAAGCTCATTGACACACACCCTGACTACAGAAACATTACAATCAGAGCTGATGAGAAAACGGATGATGATGATGATCGGATGGACCTTGATAGCGATGATGAAACTGAAATGATGGAGGTACTTAATTGCATAGAAAGTGCTGATCTATCAAAGGTAAAGTCTGCAGCTTTACAGACTGCTTATGAGCAACAGGAAGACCATGACCAACAACCTTCCAATGCAGAGACTGAGAAAGCTGCACTAAGACCTGGAGTTGGCTTGGACAGTTGTTTACAGCCACCTGACCTTGGAGAAGAAACACTGACCTACGGGGATGGGATTTTCAGCATCGCCCCAGCACAAGGAAACACGCCTGTTAGCTTTTCCCAAGTCCCAAGGCAATGGCTTTCCCTATTCAGTTCCCTACTGGAAGGAATACATTAGACGAGACAAGACAAGTCAAACTATCCCCGAGCATGTATTTCAATGCAAGGCTTTTCTAAAGTTGACACTCGTTTTGCAAGAGACCAAAGCTACCTGTTTTTTGCGCAGTTTGTCACAGAGACTCACCTGGCAAAAAGCAGCATGTCAATTCAGTTAAGGAAAGGAAAATCCAAGACCAAGAACGGACGGAAAATATTCAACAAGTTGCTACAGGACAAACGTGAGGTTGAGAGGTTGGTGAGAAACAGAGATGCTACAAGATTCATGCAACCACTAAGAGGGACTCCAGCTTACTGGGATCGAACGCTGAAGGATTTGCTAGCCATGGTCAGACAATTAGGAAAGCCAACTTTCTTCCTGACCTTCTCTGCTGCAGAGTTCAGATGGCCAGAGGTAATCACAGCCATCAAAGCACAACAAGGTCAACGGGTGGATTTTTCTGAGCTAGACTGAGCTGATAAATGTGACATTCTCAGAAGTAGCCCTGTAACCACCATGCGCATGTTTGACAAGAGGGTTGATGCTCTGATGAGACAGTTGCTGTTGGGTCCTGCGCAGCCAATCGGTGAAGTTATCGATTACTTTTACCGGGTAGAATTTCAGGCGAGAGGAAGCCCCCATATACATTGTCTCTGTTGGGTAGCAGGAGCTCCTATCGTCGTAGAAGACCAGGATGACGAGGTATGTGACTTTGTGGATCGCTACATTTCATGCCAGCTGCCTGATGAAGACAAACAACCCTTACTTCACAGATATGTCACAGACGTTCAAATGCACAGCAGAAGTCATTTGTAACGCATCACAGGAGACAGGAGTAGACCCAAGCGCAGATTTATTTAGCAAAGGTACAAAAGGGAGTAGGCTAGTCGTATCCAGTATTCAGGCAGGAGGTCAAAATCCAGAAGCAGGTAGAGAAGCGAAGGTACCGACAAGGATCAGACAGGAGGGAACGAGGTCTGGAACAAACAAGGATTGTCAACAAGAGGCCAAACAGGAAATCAGATCAACGCTCAGAATGTGACGGTAAACTACACAAGACTTCGCAAGGAACACAAGGGAATCAGGGGTATATATACAGACCAGCTTGATGGGTAACCAGACACAGGTGTGTAGGGATAAGTGGGCAACTCTATCCAAGGAGTGGGCGTGCACAACAGATAGGCAGAAACAGAATGGAACAAACCAACTAGACAGTAAACAGGGGGAGAATTTGGGGTCCAGATTTGAAGGCCTCAGTACTCAGGGGAAGAGGAGCGTTGGATCGTGACAGAACCCCCCCCTCCACGGGAGGCTCCTGAAGCCGAAGACCGACTTCCACGGGGCGGCCTACCACGGGGGCGAGGGCCAGGACACTCGGGATGGGCCAGATGGAAGTCAGCCATGAGGGAAGGGTCAAGAACGTCCGAGGCTGGAACCCAGGACCTCTCTTCCGGCCCATAACCCTCCCAGTCCACGAGGTATTGAAGACCAGTCCGGCGACGACGGGAGTCAAGCAGAGACCTGACCGTATATGCCACGCCATCATCCAAAAGCAAAGGGGGTGGTGGCACAGACTGAACCTCAGGGCCTGACTGGCCATCTTGGGGTGTGACAACAGGTTTGAGCAAGGAGACATGGAAAGTTGGATTGATCCTGTAGTGAGAGGGCAACAGTAACCGATACGACACTGCATTGACTTGTTTGACAATCTTGAATGGGCCAATAAAAGGGGAGGACTTAGCTTCTTGGAAGGGAGGCGGAGACGGATGATCCGCGTGGAGAGCCAGACTTCCTGACCGGGTTGGAGCCGAGGTGCCACACGTCTGTCGATCTGCTTTTATCTTCTGACGTCGGACGGCCTGTTGTAGCCGGACGTGAGCAGCATCCCAGACCGCCTTACTCCGTCTATACCCGTCATCCACTGCCAAGATTTCCGAAGGTTCCCCAGACCATGGGAAGACATTGGAAACCCAGGACGCACTGGAATGGCGTGAGTTTTGTAGAAGAGCTCCTAAGGGAATTCTGGGCATATTCTGCCCATGGCAAAAACCTGCTCCATTCCCCCTGTTGCTGAGAGCAGTAGGTGCGAAGGAACCGGCCAATCTCCTGGTTTAGTCTCTCCGTTTGACCGTTGCTCTGTGGATGATAACCTGAGGACAGATTAATTTGCACGTTCAGCAGTGTGAAAAATGATGACCATACAGGTAGGCCGAAAGTCCGAAACACATGGTGGAATAGGGATTCCACGGTCTCCATGGCAGAAGGCAGCTTCTTGAGTGGGATCAGACGGCATGCCTTAGAAAACCTATCCACCGCAACCAAAATAGTGGTAAAACCTTGAGAACAGGGAAGGTCAGTGATAAAATCCACAGCGATGTGAGACCATGGTCTGTTAGGTATGGGAAGGGGTTCCAGGAGACCCGAGGGTAGTTGACGGGGAGATTTTACTTGCGCACAAAGAGCACAAGACTTAACATACTGCACAACATCACGTCTCACAGATGGCCACCAGAATCTGTTTCTGACCAGTGACAGGTTGCGTTGGATACCTGGATGACCTGAGCTGGGACACGAGTGAATCCATTGAAGAAGCTGAGCACGAACAGCTGTGGGGACATAAGTCTTGTCACCAGGACACCCCTGGAGAACTGGATCAGCTGGCAAGGCTTGTTGAATGTGTTCCAGGACATCCCATCTGATGGGGGCGATGATGTGTTGAGGTGACAAGATTGGCTCCGGGGTGTTCTGGGAGGAAGAAGAATCATGGAGCCGAGAGAGGGCATCTGCCTTCACATTCTTTGAACCTGGAACCGAGTGAAAAACAAAGACCAATGAGCTTGGCGTGGATTTAACCGTTTTGCAGACTGTATGTATTCTAGATTACGGTGGTCCGTTAGCACCAGGAAAGGGTGCCTGGTGCCTTCCAGCCAATGCCGCCATTCTTCAAAGGCAAGTTTGATCGCCAGGAGTTCTCGATTTCCCACATCGTAATTCCTCTCTGCCGAGGTCAATTTGCGAGAGAAGAAAGCACACGGGTGTAACTTGGCGGGCTTACCATGGCGCTGGGAGAGAATGGCTCCCACTCCAGACTCTGATGCATCTACCTCAACAACGAAGGGGAGATCCGAATCCGGATGCTTGAGGACAGGCGCTGAGGTAAACACGCTCTTCAACTTCCTGAAGGCCAGGTCGGCAGCATCATTCCAACAGAGCCTCCTGGGGGACCCTTTTAACAGAGACGTTAGAGGGGCTGCAACTGAACTAAAATTGCGAATAAAGCGTATGTAGAAATTTGCAAAGCCCAAAAAACGCTGAAGCTCCTTAACAGTCTGGGGCTCAGGCCAGTTTACTACTGCCTTGATTTTACCCTCATCCATCTGGACCCCCTGGGAGGATACTTTGTACCCCAGAAACTGTACTTCTGTTTTGTGGAATTCACACTTCTCCAGTTTGACGTACAGACGGTTTTCAAGGAGCTTGTTGAGGACTTGGCGTACATGCTTGACATGCTCACCCAGATCTGAGGAGTAGACCAGAATATCATCAATGTACACGATCACACATTTGCCAAGGTATTCACGGAGAACTTCGTTAACAAAAGCTTGGAATACTGAAGGGGCGTTGACTAATCCAAAGGGCATCACCAGATACTCATAGTGGCCTATAGTAGTATGAAAAGCTGTCTTCCATTCGTCACCGTCCCTGATGCGAATGAGGTTATAGGCGCTGCGAAGATCTAGCTTGGTGTATATCCGAGCCTCCCGGAGTTGTTCTACTGCTGCAGGCACCAAAGGCAAGGGATAGCGGTACTTAACAGTAATAGAATTCAGACCCCTATAGTTTATACATGGCCTGAGACCACCGTCCTTCTTCCCAACAAAAAAGGAACTTGAGGCTGCGGGAGATGTGGAAGGGCGAATAAAACCATTGGCGAGAGCCTCCTCCACATAGGTTTCCATGGCCTGGGATTCTGGCAACGATAATGGATAAATCCTACCTCTGGGTGGAGTAGCTCCAGACACCAAATCTATGGCACAGTCCCACGGTCTGTGTGGTGGCAGGCAGGTGGCACTCTTCTTGCTGAAGACCGCTGCGAGGTCTAGATAGGCCGAGGGTACATCTGGTGTGACAGAGACTGAAGGGCTCTCGATGCTGGTTGCTCTGATGGGTTTAGCAAGACACTGGGAAACACATTTGCTACCCCAACGGAGCAGTTCATTAGTGGACCAGGAAATCTGTGGTTCATGATAAGCGAGCCATGGCATACCTAAAATAACATTGTTCGTTGTGTGGTCTATGACTAACAGAGACAATTCCTCAGAGTGAAGAGCACCCACAACCAGAGTTACCGGGACTGTAGCCTGAGTAATGAAGCCAGAACCAAGGGGCTGGTTGTCAATGGATGTAATCGGTAGTGGAGGAGAACAGGGTGATGTAGACAGTTGAAGTTGTTGAACCAGGCGTTTACTTATGAAGTTTCCTGCAGACCCAGAGTCTATCAAGGCTGCGTGACTCACTCCCATAGACAATGACAGGTAAAAGGCATTGGTGCTGAGTAATGTTAGGACAGAGTAGCGTACTCACACGTAGCGGCTGTTCTGATCCAGTCAGCCGAAGTGGGCAGGTATTCCGAAAGTGTCCCGCTTTAACACAAACGCTCTACCCTACGCCGTTCACGCTCCTCAAGAGATAATCGGGTCCCCCCGAGTTGCATAGGTTCTTCCTCCGAAACTGGGCCCGAAGGAGAGAGGGGATGTGGAGAGACCCTGGGACGATAGACATTGCTGCGCCTGAAACTCTTTTCCAGCTGCCGCTCTCTCATGCGGCGGTCCAGTTGAGCAGCCAGGTCGATGAGGCCCTCAAGGGTAGTACCCCAGTCCCTATTTACCAACTCATCCTTGATGATATCGTTGAGGCCGTGATAGAAGGTTGTCATCAGAGCGGAATTTTCCCACCTACTCTCTGCAGCCAGGGTCCTGAAATCTATAGCAAAGTCGGAAACGGACTGTTGTCCCTGGCGTAGATTTAGAAGGCGTTTAGCAGCTTCCTGCATGTTAGTGGGATGATCAAACACACGTTTTAACTGTTGCATGAACATCTCACTGACTGAACAAACAGGGTTCTGTTGATCCCACACTGCCGTGGCCCACTCCAAGGCTCTTCCTGTGAGTCTACATTTACATTTATTCATTTAGCAGACGCTTTTATCCAAAGTGACTTCCAAGAGAGAGCTTTACAAAGTGCATAGGTCACTGATCATAACAACGAGATAGCCACAAAACATTGCGAGTAGCCAAAACATGAAGCACATATTGTGAACAACCAAAGTAAGTGCCAAAGGGAAGAACCATAAGAGCATGTAGTTAAACAAGTTACAATTCAACAACATGAACTGCTATAAGTGCAAGTGTACCTGTGGAAAAAACAAGCAACAATAATAAAAACAATATATCACAGCGAGTACAAACAATTTTAAATCAGTTACCACTAACCACAAGAGCAACAAGTCTCTGAGCAAGAGTCATTGTGATCCTTGAGGAAACTAACATCGGGTCAAGCGAACCATTCCTAAGTACCGTTGTACTCCCGGAACAAGTGCGTCTTGAGCCTTTTCTTGAAGGTGGAGAGACAGTCAGTGTCTCTGATGGAGGTGGGGAGTTGATTCCACCACTGGGGGGCCAGACAGGAGAAGAGCTTGTGTTGGGACCAGGCGGTCTTGAGCGGTGGGACCACCAGGCGGTTGTCTGAAGAAGACCGTAGGTGACGGGTGGGGGTGTAAGGCTGTAGGAGAGACTTGATGTAGACGTGTGCAGTCCCGTTCACTGCTCGGAAGGTCAATACCAGGGTCTTGAATCTGATACGGGCCATGATAGGTAGCCAGTGGAGAGAGATGAGGAGCGGGGTAACATGGGAGCGTCTGGGTAGATTGTAGACCAGGCGGGCCGCTGCGTTCTGAATCCTCTGAAGAGGGCGGGTTGCACATGCTGGGAGACCAGCGAGCAGCAATAGTCCAACTTGGAGAGGACAAGTGCTTGGACTAGCAGCTGGGTGGAGTGCTCAGACAGGTATCTCCTGATCTTCCAGATGTTGTAGAGGGTGAATCTACACGACCGGGAGACCGCAGCAATGTGGGCCGTGAGGGAGAGCTCGTTGTCCATGGTAACCCCAAGATTCCTGGCAGAGGATGAAGGGGTCACCGTCGCAGATCCCAGGGTGATTGAGAGATCGTGGGAGATGGAGGGTTTAGCCGGGATGATGAGAAGTTCTGTTTTGGCGAGGTTTAGCTGGAGGTGGTGCTCGGTCATCCAGGCGGAGATGTCTGTGAGGCAGGCCTCAATTCTAGCTGAGATCCCCGGATCGGTCGGGGGGAACGACAGGTACAGCTGCGTGTCGTCAGCGTAGCAGTGGTAGGAGAAGCCATGGGATGTGATGATTGGTCCATGTGAGGTGGTGTACAGAGAGACGAGGAGGGGTCCAAGGACGGAGCCCTGTGGGACACCAGTGGAGAGCTGGCGAGGGCCTGAGTTTGCCTCCCCAGGAAACCTGGTAGGATCTTCCCGACAGGTAGGATGAGATCCACTGGAGTGCAGTGCCAGTGATGCCCAGTCTGGCGAGCAGGATCTGGTGGTTAACCGTATCAAACGCTGCAGAAAGGTCCAGCAGAATGATGACGGATGACCTGGAAGCCGCTCTGGCAGACTGGAGGGCAGTGGTGACTGAAAGGAGGGCAGTCTCTGTGGAGTGGCCAGTCTTGAAGCCCGATTGGTTGGGGTCAAGCAGGTTGTTCTGAGAGAGAAAGTTAGACAGTTGGTTAGATACAGCACGTTCAATTGTTTTCGAAAGGAAGGGTAACAGTGATACCGGTCTGTAGTTCTGGAGGACGGCAGGGTTAAGGGAGGGTTTTTTGAGTAGAGTCTAGATATAAGAAAAGCCACTTTAGCGCGACCAGAGGCAAACTGTGTAGGTTGCAGTTCAAAAACCCAAGAGCACTGGGTTAGAAAACCTCTGCAAGATTCAGGGCTGCCGTCATATCGCTGGGGTGGATCTAGATGGAGTGCAGAGTGCTGAGCTGAGGGGGGGGCTTCGGCACCCGAAACCCCGGCTGTAACAGCAGGGGCAGGTTCCTGAGCAAAAAGGCTCATCACATGGTGTTTTAAATCCTGGAAGACTCCTGCTAAATTGTTGAGGGATTCCCCAACTTGGCCGAGTCTGTGACCTTTCTCCGTTTGTACAGCAGCAAGGTGTTCAATGACCTGTTGCATACTGGGGGCTCCTACTGTATGCTGATCCGGCTCGGACATCCTCAAACGCTGAGGGAGGCTCGTGACAAACTCCGCTGGGTCTTGTTGAGGCGAAGTCTTCTGTAACGCATCACAGGAGACAGGAGTAGACCCAAGCGCAGAGCGCAGATTTATTTAGCAAAGGTACAAAAGGGAGTAGGCTAGTCGTATCCAGTATTCAGGCAGGAGGTCAAAATCCAGAAGCAGGTAGAGAAGCGAAGGTACCGACAAGGATCAGACAGGAGGGAACGAGGTCTGGAACAAACAAGGATTGTCAACAAGAGGCCAAACAGGAAATCAGATCAACGCTCAGAATGTGACGGTAAACTACACAAGACTTCGCAAGGAACACAAGGGAATCAGGGGTATATATACAGACCAGCTTGATGGGTAACCAGACACAGGTGTGTAGGGATAAGTGGGCAACTCTATCCAAGGAGTGGGCGTGCACAACAAATAGGCAGAAACAGAATGGAACAAACCAACTAGACAGTAAACGGGGGGAATTTGGGGTCCAGATTTGAAGGCCTCAGGACTCAGGGGAAGAGGAGCGTTGGATCGTGACATCATTCCAACTCATGCAGGAAAGGTAACAAAGTATGCAGATTTGGATTTCCAAAACCACCTATAAAAAAAATGAGCGTAACTTACCCTATGCCACAAGAAGAGGAAGGACCACCCCAAGAACCTGCAATGGCACCACAAGCAGCCAAGAACAAACTGAAACCGGTCTGGGACTTGCTAAACGACGCAAAAGCACAGGTTGAAGACATGTCACAGCTATTGGCGCAGTGTAATATGACATTTGATGAGTACGACACGTATGTTGAGTCGTTGACCTCCGCAAGTCATTTTAATGAAGCGTGATGTCAAGGACTACTGGGTGAACAACTACAATCCAAATTGGCGTGGAATGCAAACATGGACATCCAGTACATTCTTGATGAGTATGGTTGCATCATGTACATGCTCTCCTACATATCCAAGCCAGAGCGTGAGATGAGTGACTATCTCAAAACGATAGTCAAAGACATGAGCCCAGAAAATCAGACAGAACGAGATGAAATGAAAGGTGTTCTTCAGGCTTATTCCAAACACAGAGAGGTAAGCGCCCAGGAGTCTGTGGCCCGTACGTGCAGCCTGAAAATGAAGTCTTGCTCACGTATGGTTTTATTTCTACAAACGAGTGACAACGCACTGAAAATGTGTCTCCCACTTTGCGCATTGCAGAAGAAACCAGAGGAAAGTGAGAATGTGTGGATGACGGGTATACCCGACAAATACAGAGCCAGACCTGAAACACCAGAGTTTTAAAACATGTGTCTAGCAGACTTTGCATCACATTACAGGATTGTCTATGGCAAGGAAACAGAAGACGGCAAGTGTGTCAGCCTATTAAACAACATGGGAATGATCCAGAAATGCACCAGAGGGAAGCCTGCAATCATCAGATATGCTCGCTTTTCAGAAAAGAAGAACCCTGAGAACTTCTACGGAAGATTGCTCAAACCGTCATCGCTGAAAACGGAAATGTTCCCCACACACCAGGAGTTTTACAAACATGAGCATGTGAGATTACCAGGAACACACAAGATATGCGCAGTGTCTGCAATTGTTCAAATAAACCAACAGAAGTTTGAACAACACAGTAAGATAGTGGAACAAGTCTTAAACGACTACATGCAGAACGGCCCTGTGGAAGATGCTTGGAACACCTTCACCCCGGAAGCTGAGTTGGAGAAGTTGGAAAGTATAGAAGAACGAATACAAGCAGAACCACTTCACGAGAATGAACAAGATGATGTTCCGGAGTTAACACCTGAGAAGCAAACTGGGGGGATTGCATTTACTCTAAAGGCCCAACAAATGTGCCCAGATTTTGTTCGCAAAATGTATCGAAACCTTAACCGGACACAAGCTGGCACATTCTACCTGGTTCGTGAGTGGTGCGTTAACCGTGTGCGTGGCCTAAATCCTGACCCTTTCTTTTACTTTGTCACTGGTGGCGCAGGCACAGGAAATTTTCACCTCATAAAGTGTGTTCATGCTGAAGCAACAAAAATACTCAGTAAACTGCCTAGACTATGCGAGGACACCGACATATCCATGCCAACCGTTTTACTGACTGCATTTACAGGAACCGCTGCTTTCAACATTTCAGGCAACACTTTGCATTATGTCCTGAAGTTGCCACGATGCTTAACCCTTGTGTTATCTTCGGGTCATTCTGACCCATCAGTCATTGTGACCCACCGTCGTATTGCGACAAATTTACCGCATACAAAGACAAAGTGAAGCATTTTCTTTTAACAGCTAGGCTGTCTCAGACCCCCCACATTGCAAAGGTTAAAAGAAAATTATTTTAATTTGTTTTTGTATTGGGTAAAATTGGGTAAACACAACGATGGTTCGTTATGAACCTTTGGGTCATGTGACCCGAAGGCAGCACAAGGGTTAAAGCCACCGTACCAAGGACTTGGAAATCTCATAGATGAAGTGAAGCTGTCAAATGCCGAGATCATCATTATTGACGAGGTGTCAATGATTTCAAAGCCCTTGTTTGCCTATGTCAACTGGAGATTACAGCAAATCAAATGCAGTAAGAAACCGTTTGGTGGCATGTCGGTACTGGCAGTAGGAGACTTTTATCAGCTCCCCCCACTGGGAAGAAGTAAACCGCTCCGCGTGTTTGAAGAAGATACAGATGACTTCTGGAAAGACTACTTTCAAATGATCACACTCACAGACATAATGCGCCAGAGAGATGATGTTGCATTCGCTGAGCTTTTCAATAGAATCAGAAGACGGACGCCTTAAGCAATGATGACAAAGCTCTGTTTCATCAGGCTGTGACTGACCCCGCCCGCTGCCCTAATGACGTGCTACACATCTTTTCCACCAACAAATAAGTTGATAGACATAATGCTGCAACTGTGTCTCTCCATTCCAATGTCATCAACATAGATGCAGAGGACTATAGAAGAGACCCTAAAACTGGAGTGATGAAGAAGCAACGCCATCCTTTAAAAGGACAAAGGGACAATCTGCTTGACATGCTACAAGCAGCTGAAGGTGCCCGAATCATGATCACCAGAAACCAGATAGATATGGAAGACGGGCTTGTAAACGAGACATTTGGAAAGATAATAGTCACCCAGACAGAGAATGGTGCTACGGCTATAAACTCGTTGGGACTTGTGCTGGACAATCCAAATGCAGGACAAACGTATCGTGACAATTCATCAGGTGATGCTGGAAACTTGGTGTACATAGAGAAGGTAGAGGAAAACCTGAAACAAAAAGGAGTGGTTCGCAGGCAGTTTCCCGTCAGGCTGGCTTTTGCATGTACAATTCACAAAGTCCAAGGAATGACAACACAATCCGCAGTGGTTTCATTAAAATGTGTCTTCCAACCCGGAATGGCCTACGTGGCTCTGAGTAGAACAACTTTACTGCAAGGACTGAAAATGACGGACTTTGATAAGAAGAAGATATTTTGTGATCCTGCAATCACAGCATCACTGGACTCAATGACAAGAGCATCGTTGGACAGCACTATGCCACTTATCAAGTATCAACAGACCACATACGAGGCGCAAACATTGACGATAATCCATCACCACAGAAGGATTGCCAGCTCACGTTGCCGATATCAAATCTCATCACCAGTTGACACTTGGAGACGTTTTATGTTTTACAGAAACTCATCTATCAGGATCTTTTGTTGCTGAAAGTCTACAGCTGGAGGGCTACAACATGTTCAAACGCAACAGACACTTCTCATACACCAACCATCCTCACATTGCAAGTAGAAGCGGAGGTGGAGTCGCTATGTATGTCCGAAACCATTACCATGCCTGTGAAAAGCAGTACCTTCAAAATGTTACTGACTTGGAGTTTTTGGTCGTCAAACTGGAGTCCCCTGTCAAAGCTTTGATTGCTGTTGTGTACAGACCACCGGATTACAATATTGGCCACTTCCTTTCAAACCTGCAAAGCCTCTTGGAATCTTTAGACGTTATGGATTGCCAGCCTATCGTACTTTGTGGAGATTTCAACGAAGATTTACTGTCCAGTGGAAAAAAGCCAATATCCAACCTTCTTCAGTCAAGAGGATATACACAACTGGTCAGAGAAGCCACCACTGAGAAGAACACACTGTTGGATCATGTTTACATCCCCAGAGCACAAGACTGTCTCCAATCAGGATTATTGCCAATTTACTACAGCTATCATGATCCTGTATATTGTATTCAAACGTCTAACATCTAGAGCAAAGAAAAAAACATGACTCTCCAAACACAGTAAGCGGCTCCGAAGTCTTCCAACACTTCCACCGCTTGTCATAATTTGGATAGTACGCCTCCAACCCTCCATTTCACGTTGTCTGATCAAGTGGGCCTGTGCGGCACTGACAGACCTAACTCTACGCCACAACAACCTCTGCACCTCTGTCCGATTCGTCTTATTTTCGGATATTTTGATTAATTGTTTCTTTGTACTTTATATTTCGCATCTGTATGATTTCTTTAGGCGGAGAGATTCGGTTTTCTTTTGAGGCTCACAGGAGCCTATAAAGGTCACGGAAAAGGGCGGTTGAGGATCTTGAAGCGCCTTAGGTTTCCTTTGGTGAGACTGGCTGTTTAGTGTGGTAGAGGTGCTGGCTCCGGCTCCTACGGCCCTGTATAGGGTTGGCCCGTTGTCGCACCTTCTTTTGTCTGCTCACCAGGTCACTTTTTCCTGTGTTACTTATTTTCACTTTACGGGGCACGGGAGGGTTTTTGTACCGCATATTTTTTGGAAAACCAGACGAACAAACTAATGTCTTAACGTCAATAAAACCAGCACTTGTCACCATATGGATAGTACGCCTCCAACCCTCCAATTCACGTTGTCTGATCAAGTGGGCCTGTGCGGCACTGACAGGCCTAACTCTACGCCACAACAACCCACCATCATCTCCAGTCTTCAAAACCAACTCAGGATCATGTCACGGCACAGCAACCTACCAGCCACTCAACAGCCTTCCAAATCAACGCAAGATCACAGCACAGCAGCAATTTGTCACGCCATGACAAAGGACCAGCAAAGCAACTCACCACCACACGACAACCAACCAGCACTTGTCACCATATGGATAGTACGCCTCCAACCCTCCAATTCACGTTGTCTGATCAAGTGGGCCTGTGCGGCACTGACAGACCTAGCTCTACGCCACAACAACCCACCATCATCTCCAGTCTTCAAAACCAACTCAGGATCATGTCACGCCACAGCAACCTACCAGCCACTCAACAGCCTTCCAAATCAACGCAAGATCACAGCACAGCAGCAATTTGTCACGCCATGACAAAGGACCAACAAAGCGACTCACCACCACACGACAACCAACCAGCACTCGTCACCATATGGATAGTACGCCTCCAACCCATGTTGTCTGATAAAGTGGGCCTGTGTGGCACTGACAGACCTAACTCTACGCCATAAGAACCCACCATCATCTCCAGCCTTCAAAACCAACTCAGAATCATGTTACGCCACAGCAACCTACCAGCCACTCAACAGCCTTCCAAATCAACGCAAGATCACAGCACAGCAGCAATTTGTCACGCCATGACAAAGGACCAGCAAAGCAACTCACCACCACACGACAACCAACCAGCACTTGTCACCATATGGATAGTACGCCTCCAACCCTCCAATTCACGTTGTCTGATCAAGTGGGCCTGTGCGGCACTGACAGACCTAGCTCTATGCCACAACAACCCACCATCATCTCCAGTCTTCAAAACCAACTCAGGATCATGTCACGCCACAGCAACCTACCAGCCACTCAAAGCCTTCCAAATCAACGCAAGATCACAGCACAGCAGCAATTTGTCACGCCATGACAAAGGACCAACAAAGCGACTCACCACCACACGACAACCAACCAGCACTCGTCACCATATGGATAGTACGCCTCCAACCCATGTTGTCTGATAAAGTGGGCCTGTGTGGCACTGACAGACCTAACTCTACGCCATAAGAACCCACCATCATCTCCAGCCTTCAAAACCAACTCAGAATCATGTTACGCCACAGCAACCTACCAGCCACTCAACAGCCTTCCAAATCAACGCAAGATCACAGCACAGCAGCAATTTGTCACGCCATGACAAAGGACCAACAAAGCGACTCACCACCACACGACAACCAACCAGCACTTGTCACCATATGGATAGTACGCCTCCAACCTTCCAATTCACGTTGTCTGATCAAGTGGGCCTGTGCGGCACTGACAGACCTAACTCTTGTGTATTTTGTAATGACACCTTGGTGATATGAGACAGGGGGCCCTAATAGAGGGTGACTCCTTGTTAAGCCAAGGTGTCACGCCCCACAAAAACCCACCAGCACCTCCAGCCTTCAAAACAAACTGTTGTTCTACCCCCCCCCAAAAAAATAAATAAAAAAAATAATAATAATAATTTGCAATCTGTAAATGTTCACTTTGTAATTCAAGTTTTTATTTAGACGACATTTAGGACAGTATTTATAATAAAATCTTTTAAATGTACCTGTAGTTGTTACAAAATAAACCTGAACTTGTCCAGAAGGGATTTCAAGTGTTCTTTTTTAAATACTTGTTATTTGTTTGTGTAAATCTGATACCTTTTGCGGGAGACACTTCACCCTAAATCTATATGATGCTTAAAATACTTTTGAAAATCCAATATCCATTTTAGATAGTCTTGTTGCTCGAAATTCTAACCTGGAAAACTGGACATTAGTTTTGATGGAATTTTATTTTGAGGTAAAACATGTTCTTTAAATAACATTTCCATATCCTTTTGGTTACTCAAGGCTATCTTTCTGTCGCTTTGGATGAGTAATTTGTATATGTTTCCTATCAACTGGAAGAAATGTTGGTTGTATGGTTTATTACAAGTTTACAAAATTACATGTCAACTAATGGTTGCTCTCCAAAATAAACATTCCTCGCAAATACATTTTCGTTGTAGGATTTATTATGACATTAGATTACAAGTACATTACATTTACATTCATGCATTTAGCAGACGCTTTTATCCAAAGCGACTTCTAAGAGAGAGCTTTACAAAAGAGCATAGGTCACAAGTAAACGATTTGTTGGTGAAATTATCATTACCTGTGGTTTCAAACCAGTGTAGCTCACTGCAACGCTGTTGCCTACGCGAGACACACTAGTAGCTAACAAAAACATCTCCACAGCTGTTTAGGAAGTCAAACGGCGACAGAACATGTTCGGTACTCCCCTTACTTAAATCAAAAGTCTTTCAATGTGAAACTATCTGACTACTAACCTGAACTTCCTTGCCACAGCCTAAACTTTGTCAATCTGACATGAAAATAATTAATTTCAGGATAAACCGTACAACGGAACGTTAAATCCAATTCAACCAACGCAATCGCTACCAAGAAGAACACAGCAGTAGTCTACTGTACTGTAGTAGTACAATTTACCGGGGCAGCTTCTCCACACGGGGCTATATCGCATTTTGCGTTGTTACTAACAATGATCGCTACCAGTGAGCTTTTTATGAATGAGCGATTTTCCACTAAATAAATGTAAGCTTATTTACGTTTTTGGGGGTATATTTTCAGTTAGCAGATGGTACTGTTTGAATCGCGATTCCATCTTCTACTGCCGGTAACGTCGTAGAATAATCTTCAAAGGGGGTTCTTTATTAATGAATGAATGCAATATGAGTAGGCTAAATGCCTGAAAATATCACGAGAAGGGAAAAACTTAAAAGGACGTTTAAGTCATAGAGATTACCTTACAAAAAAGAAGTATATTAAAGTATACTATAAGTATACTAAAATATGGATAGTACACTTTTAGTTAACTTTTGATATACTTTTAAGAAGTATGCTTTGAAAATAGTTCACGTTCCACCCCATTACAGTCGCGACCGTTTCTTACGTTCATTTGTTAAAGATTTGCCACAGCAACTAAGAAAAGAAACCTCCTACATTGATATCTAACGTCACTGTGTCCAATCCCGACCGCTGTAAACTACTATTGTCCAAACCCGAACGGGGTTTGGACAGTCAGTTTCCGGTCTTTTTGCCAGCATTTTCTTTTGCTATCGCCAGCAAAGTGTAAGTAGTATTATTTTAGGCATACCAAACAATCTACGTGTAAAATTTCATGAACATATATGGACGTTTACATGTCTAAATAATATAGGAAAGTTACTTTGGCCGAAAGACCACTCGGCGACACTCGGGCGACGCTTGGGCGACGATCTTTACTCTGACAAGTGTGTCTGTGTTGTCATCGTACTGCTACTATGGGTTAGCATATGAGTGTATTTCAATGCTAGCTTAACACTACTTTGTCTTGCCAATGAAAATACACGATCATGTGTGACGTGATCTGTAGTCGAGGGGAGGAAGGGATGGGGACTAGCAAACTTTGAGAAGAGTTCAACAAAACATCCAGCAGGTGGTGGTATACAGTCAAATTGAGATTTTATCGCACAGTTTGGAGATGTTGAAGCGTGATATCTTATTGTGGAGGACATAACTACGTCCCCGGATATGTTGACAGCATTGATGGTCAGTTTGGTGACCCTGGATCAAGATAATATCCCCAGAAAAACAGCAGCGGCCAGTGTTTAGAAGTGCGGTCGGGTTTGGACAAGGGTAGCGCACGGCTAATTTACCGGCGCCAGCGTCTTTTGACCGGCTCTAGTAAAGGCTAAGCTAACTCTAAATTTTTAAACAATATTTAGCTCGAAAGGTAAGAAGTTAAAGCTTAACGTGAAATCAGTAAATCAGCTGAAAACGTGATACGATTATTTTTATCAATATTTGAAGTGGCATTTTATCAGAATGTTAGCTAAAAACCAGTCGGGATTGGACACAGTGACGCTAAACACTATCTCAAACTAACAACGTGTAGCTTATCATAATTGTCTTGTCAATTTTTACACTTGCTCCAAACACACCTGATTCAAATGAATGGTCGTTATCAGGCTTGGATAACGACCATTCATTTGAATCAGGTGTGTTGGAGCAGGGAAACATCTAAAACATGCAGGACAGGGAGGCCCGAGGACCAGGATTGGGAACCCTTGCTTTAGAGTATTCCAAGGTATACTTTGAAGTACTTTAGGAAGTATACTTCATGAACTGAAAGAGCACTACACAGGCTACTTTACAGTATTCAAAAGTAAACCTCAAATACACTATAAGTGTACTTTAAAGTGTACTAAATGACCTAAAAAGTGGGCCAATTCAGTTTACTTAGTACAAAATAGTATAGAAATAAGTACACTGCTAGTAAACTTTAAGTACCATGATAATAGTATACTTTTTATACTTAAGTATACTTACAAATTAAACTTGAAGTATACTTCTTTTTCGTAAGGGTAGGTCAATTTTTACACCGGTCTGCCAAATGTATTCGTTTTGATTCAGCTATGAGGCTGCCTCTTGCAGGGGAAATGAGAAGACATCTATTTCATTCTACACTTCACTCGTATTTTGAGTTGTAAATGAGCAGCAAAAAAAAAGATGCTTTTAAATCTATGTAATCTTTATAAATAATACGTATGCATTTTATATAAAATATACAGAATTATCAGTTGTAAAAATGTCATTAAAAAACTGACCCCTGTGCAACCGACCCAAGCAAGCACACCCTACAATTTCCCCAGAAATTGGACCCTCTTTAGTTATGTACTTAATTTAATGAACAATACACACACCTCTCCCCACTCAGATTTCTTGCTCATACTCATTCAATTACTCAAAGGCTTAACGTAATCCATTTGCGAATACAGAATATTTAATAGTCTGTTTATTTTGAGGGGACTGCTTTCAGCTCTGATTAGTATTTAACTTTGCAAAGACACTCAAGATTACTCATCATCTGTAACAAGTGTCTTTATTCGACAGTGTGCCTGTTTTGAGCTGCGGTCCACTGTGAATTGGGAGCTTCCCTGTTGGTTCCTATGGTTTAAATTACTCTGATGAATAAAGTCAAGGTGTGGAGATTGTCTGGGACATGTCTGAACCATTTCTGCAGCTCTATAAGAGAACCAGTCTCAATTATATACCTTGAAAATCCTACGGCCAACAATGTCCTCTCTTTACCTCTCATGTCTCTCATTAGAGAAACCTTTTGCTGTGATATAATGAGGGGAAGACAGTCAAGCTTGCTTTGATGAAAATGAATGTGGAGAATCAATGATTGTGCTGAAATTGTTCCTTGTGTGATGTGGGTTGTTTGTGCATAAGTTTCCACTGTTTGTGGCTTTTTTGGATGAATTGCCAAGTTTTTGTTAATGGCACAGTACATCAAGATATAAATCAAATACCCTGTCTTGTTTTGTCGTGGCATATCCTGAGCATTTTGAAATGGGTTGACAGGTGGAGCACAGACCCAATTAAGGAGGCAATCCATAATCAATGCAAGCGGGATTTTGCTGATGTAGAAATATTTTGGGGGTAACATGTTATGCTAAGTGTACTCTATGTGTAAATGAATAATATGACATATATTAGCATGGATAGTAGGGGTGCAACAATTCAACAAGCCCACGGTTTCGGTTCGGTTCGTTTTTTTGGGTCACGGTTTCGGTTTTGGTTCGGTTTGTTTAGCAAATTAGGGGGAAGAAAAAAACATTACCATTTCAGTGTTCTCTGTACTTTCTCTGACAAAAAAAACCTGCTTGTACATCAGGGCAATGTATATTTTAACTTCAGAACATGCACTGCATGTGTGTGAAACGTAAAAAAAATAAACACTGCAACAATCGTTTTTACAAGCAGCAATCCATCGGATTAAATTAACCAAAAAACGGATGAGATGGACGGTCAGTTAGAGACAAACAGTCCATCATGTGACCATGTAAACAGCACAGGCTAGTTGTGGGACTTATAGTGAGACTGACCGCCTGTGAGTGCTTTGGGAAGGCGGAGGAGCTCACGGCAGCAACCGCTGCTCGTTGAGGACAGTACTGCGATCCTTGCTTTCATGTCAGAGTCTCTAAAACACCAGCAAGTCTTCAACAACATAAAACTCGCTAGGAGGGTTTGGAAAGATCGCCAGATATAGCGAGAAAGTCGCTAAGTTGGCAACACTGCTCTGTGGGTGTTTGGTTGTGTTAAAAAAAAAAGGAGGTTTCTCGTAGATCCGAAAAAGCGCGGTTACATGTAAAACCAAACCGAGGGTAGTGTGTTGAATGGTTCGGTTTTTTTCCGTTCAGTTTTGCACCCCTAATGGATAGGTATCCCCACAAATGCAATTGTAAAAGCTGTTGTCATTGGTTGTAGCTTTGATATCATGCTTAAAAATAAATAATGTTGCTAATATAAAATAGTTTGGTTTGTAGTTTGTTGCACTCACTAAATTTGAATAACCTAAGCATTTACAGCAGAACCCAATTATTTGCCCTAAACATCTGGAGCAAAATTAATTGCACTGCTAATTGGGAACATGGGTGGCTTGAGCATGACCTTCAAGTCAAATGGCTAGTTACAACCTTTGTGAGTTACTCAGTAAAAACTATTTTTTGTTCAATCACAGATTTTCATTCTTCCTGGACAAAATACATAGACAGTAGCTCTGTTACAATTTGAATGATTATTATACATTTGTCTCTGTGTCAGGCTGCATGACAGCTGCATAAACTTCGTATAAAAAACATATATTATCCTGACATCAAAATATAAGATGTGGGTCCCCTGTGGGCAGTTGGGTCAAATCAAATCAAATTTTTTTGTATAGCCCTTTTTACACGCAAGCATGTCACAGAGGGCTTCACATATGCCCATAGAACTGCCCCTCAACCAACCTAAACCCTCAAGGAAGACAAGGAAAAACTCTCAACAGGAGAAAAAAAATTGAAGAAACTTTGGGAGGAGCAATTCAGAGAGGGATCCCCTCCTCCATGGGTGGTTGGAAGAGGTTTGGGGCAGTCATGGCCGTTTGTTATAGTTTTGGTAACCATTGGTCAAATAGTTCTTTGAGGGTATAGGTTGGTTGAGGGGCAGTTCTATGTGCGTATGTGAAGCCCTCTGTGACATGCTTGCGTGTAAAAAGGGCTATACAAATACATTTTGATTTGATTCTTGTAGATTCTGTCCATGTAATATTCTGGGGTAACATCCTTAGAGGCTAATTTCCATATGCTGCAACAATTAGGCCTAATAACTTTTAATTTCTTGCACCGTTTTGCACACAAATCAGTGTTATGCCCTCTTTGCACTTCATGATTTATGATCCATTTGATGCACAGCACAGTATAATACTGTATAAAGACCATGGCTTTAAGCAGATTATCCACAATGTAATTATTTCTCTAAGAAAACAACAAACAGATTTAACACAAAATGACAATACAAAAAATATTGTGATCCTAAGCCTTTTAACATGGAACTTTAGAATGCATAGGATACATTTCATTCACTGGAGCTATGTTCTCAGTAGCCTATTGGAAAAATACACCAAGTGTGCAAAATATATACAGTATATGCAACCTTAAAGCTTAAATGACATATCAACAAATTGAAGACAACAGTGTTGATAGATGCTTTGGGATTTATTTAGATCAATGTGTATAAACACATTTGTCATCTGGAAAGATTGTGTTTTGTGTTCTTTATTTCTCATTAGATGCTGTTTTTATCCTTTCACACTTCTTGAGTACACATACCCATTACCATGAATGATGTACATCTAATTTTCTCTTCTACAATATCAAGTGAGCTCACTGCCTGCTGAATTGTACACAAACTCACATTCTTTCCATTCCCCACTTGAAAAAATATCTTCTTGCAATTACAAAGAATAGCAAGAACTGATCATGCATCAACAACACTTTATGAATACTTCAAAGGGGAAGATTCTGTGTATTTACTAAACACTCAAAAGAGCAAAACCATATCAAGGTACAGACTGAAATGCTTTAGGGGGTTTCTCAACCAAAGAGTAATTTCTTAGCTTGGCTGGATGAAAGGGGTGACTTAAAACGCTTTACATTAAGGTTCTACCGTGTAACTACATAGCAATACCTATAGCATTGTAGTTATATAGGAACTGCTTTGTAGTGATGCTTCTTTAAGTTTTTAACAAATTAATGCATAAGTGTCACTTTGCATGGGGGAAGTTGGGTAAGTGGATGCTATGGTGACAACTTTCAACTGCCCCTTATACTCATTTACATAGAAATTGCTTTTACTGTATGTATTACTACGTAATTACATAGTAGTTCATGTTACCTTAAAGTAATATGTTGCCTAGTCATTTAATAATAACATATTTGGGTTTTAGAAGATTTGTGTTCATGGCACTTACACTATTACTATTGAAGCCAAAGGTGATCTGGTACTTGATAATTCTAGTCATTCAGTTCCACTTAAAACTTTTCCATGAAGAACTGCAAACATGTCATACACAACAGCCTCCTTCCTGTTCACCTAACCCATCAGTCCTGTTTTTTCTCCATCTGTGAGAGGGTTGAAAGTGAACACTGGGTTGGGCTTTGTCATTTTCCAGCACATTGAATCCATTCATTATACATGACAAGACAGGCTGCCACCTTCCTGGAGGACAAACAGAGAACAGGTGCTGCCCATTCTGTTCAGTTTTCACCACTTCCTCTGTTACAGGAAGTCCTTATGTATGCTCACTTATCTGTGATGATGTCAATAGGTTTGTGTTTTTGTCTTTGATACGTATTATGATAAAAATGTTAGTGCAAAATAGAGTGGTGAAACTGAATTAAGTGTTAACCAAGTGGTTGGTCACAGAGATTAGACTTCCAAAAGAACTCAACATGCTGATGAACACATCAATATATATTTGATTTATACTTCTATTATGCAGTATAATGAAACAATGCTTGGGGAATGCTCAGTACTAAATCTTCCAGTGTGAATAGAGCAACATTATCATTTCATCTGAATCAGACTAAAACCTTCTAATTGGTTCCTGAAAAACAGTACTCCAGGCTTCTGTGTGGCAAAAAAAATTGAAAATCAACCTAATTTAATGATAATCAGCTTCCCACCAAAAATGACACAAGGCATGCTGATTATGGTTGACCTGTCTTTGATCATCTGGTACAAACGGGTCGCTAGTAAATTGTTCTGAAACACAATTAGGAGCCATTTTCTAATGCTTTACAAGTTCCTAACCCTTGGGGTCAGATGGCTGAGCGGTTAGGGAGTCGGGCTATTAATCAGAAAGTTGTTGGTTCGATTCCCGGCCATGCCAAATGACGTTGTGTCCTTGGGCAAGGCACTTCACCCTACTTGCCTCGGGGGGAATGTCCCTGTACTTACTGTAAGTCACTCTGGATAAGAGTGTCTGCTAAATGGCTAAATGTACCTAACACATGCGTTGGTCAATTGATCTGCTAAGAGTTTGTTTTGGGTTTTTGAATGACGATGGATATCCACTACTCTATCGCCACACCAGATAAACCAAATTGTCAGTAAACTGTTCAGAGAGACACACTACAATGTGACTGATTGGAATAAACAATGGCATACTAATTAAGACTTTTATTGAGTGTGGTGACAGTATTATTTGACAGCGCTACAACTCCATATGAAACATCTGCCAAACACACAAAAAACATTACAGTGACTTTTGAATGACTTTGGAAATGACTTGAAGTAAAATGAAGGGAATTTAAACGAATACATGAATTAGATACAGAAAACTGCTGTGTCACTCATTTGCGCTTTTATGGTCAGTGCTACTTCACTAGTGACAAATACGTGGGTATATTTAATAATTAAGGATATTTTGTAAATGAATAAAAAATAAGCGCTAGACCTCTGCAGCTGGTCTGTTGGATTTTAGCATTTCATTTTACACCCATAAATTATGGAGTCCTGTCTGCAAACCTGCATTTTGAATATTTCATTGAAGACAGCAAATTCCCCTCCAAACCAAGCCAATTAAGTAAGCCTAGAGTTCCTGTATAAACCACAGTCTGACGGAGGCACACGATAAAGAGTCAAGTGAGGTCAAGTCACACAGGAGCTGTATTATCACCCTTGAGTCATCTGCATTGGTGGGGTTTATTCCAACCAATATGTCTGTAACCTCTGTAACCTCTTTATTAACCTCTTAAAATAAGTTTGTCAGCTCTGGTCCAGCTCTGGTCCAGCTCCTTTTTCCACAGCATTCTATAGCCATTACTCTTTAACTACCTGCCCATGTTTACAGAACATGAGTGCTTGGATGGTAATTGAGGCAATATGCTGATTATTTTAAAAAGAAAAACAGTAAAATGGAGAGCCCCATTGATAATTTGTTTCTGCTGTTAACTATTTATTCATCTTTTAAACATAATATCTGGGTCTCCCAAAAATACACGATTTGATGATCCATACAAAAATACATACAAGATTTGTTCTTTAGGCTTGAATGAGGTTAAGTTATGTTTTGTTACAGATTAATTTACCTCGACTTTGGTTGAAATGACAGCTGCACAGACCTTTCACACAGGGCTTTGGTCAAGGTCTTGAAAGTACTCTTTATTCTTAATGCATCCATGCTACAAGCTTCAAAGGTTCATGCTACAAAAGAAAGGAAAATAGAAACAAATCAGAATTATTTCTGTGAAAACAGTATTCTACTTAAGAATGTGTATGAGCTGCCAAGGAATGTGACATGTTATATTTTCAAATAAAACCTCTATTGATCAATCAAAAAGGTTACCACTACATTAAACTGTGGGCATGCTCACCATTTTGATCACCAGATGAAAAATATAATCACCACTGACAGTGGGCTGCTGATGGGACTTATTTTAGGGCCTTGCATGAGTATGAATTATAAATGGCAGCAGTGAAGTCTTTAACTGCAACAGATGAGCTGGAGACTGACCAGAGCACCTCCTGGGGGAGCAAATGATAAGAGTGCAGCAGCCTGGTGCATACAAAACTCTTTACTTAAAGGCCTTTGTGAACTCAATGAACAAGTGCCTTCTCTGTTTGTCTCCTATGTACTGACTCTAAAACAGCCCCATGTTGACTTCAGCTGCTGCCCTGCTGGGTTTGTTCTCCTCAATTATCTGGTGCACCTGGGTCTGTGTGTGCTAGATATCTTGTTTATGTGTTAAGGTAGATACACTACCGTCCAGTGGAAGGTCACAGTTTTATTCCATGGCTGAATATGAAGATTAATTATTTTGTGTTGGCATATTAGATATACTGTACAAAACTGGGATACACATGCATTTTGTTTTTAGATAATTAACAAATAACTTGGTCTTGTTAGTCCCACTCTGTAAACTCTTTGAATCTCCAGTTGCACAATGAAGAACTAACCTCTTTAATTACAGCTTGCAGAATTATTTTTGATTTACATACATTGCTCATTACATACCCTTCATTTTAATGATTAACATCAGATACATGAAAGCTTCAACCCAACAAAGTAACTGGTGTCACCAATGAGACAACACACTAGAATGCAGCCATCCTTTCGGAGGGCTGTTTGGGAAAAACAGGCTTCTTCCAGATCTCTAACAAAATTATGTCACGGTGTCTAGCTATGTGCTATCGCGTTGATTGCAACCCGCCTTAATTGGCATGGGCACCTCAGATCAAATAGATCAGCAACCTAGATTAAACAAAAAATGGACCTCCAATCAAGCCATATGTCGCCCGCCGTGTATTATTGACGTCTCCACCTCTTGTTTATGTCGCTCCCTTAATTAAAACGTCCTCCCATAAGGTGATATTCACTGCCAGCATCAACAAATGACGCCCTCCAGCAGTGCCAGTTTGGGGAGTAATTACTGGCCAAGATGGGCCAAGCTGTTCTCTGTGGCACACATCTGCCACCTTGTCACCACCGGTGCTGAGTGGAACACTCTGCTGTCTCTGTGTGAGGCAGAGACCGCTGCTGAGAAGGTGTCGTAGACAAGGAGAGGTGGTCCACGCATAAGTCTTGTTTAAAAGGTGCAGACGACATGATGGACTTGTGGTAATGAGGCACACTGCTAAGACTGACCCGTGGTGCCTTGCCATCTGGGAGGCAGGTGGTTGACCAGGCCATGCCAAGGGCTAGGAGATCACTGGCTCCAACTAGAAAGTGGAATAGGGGACTCAACTGGGCACCAGCAATTATCATGAAATATTCATAATTATTTTTGCAAAGTAATTACAGTGCTGGTCATTATGTTACATTTCATTACAATGTCCACCATTTTGTCTTATACAACAACATGTTTTTGTAGCTATCTTACAAGAATTGGATTTAATGCTCTTTAATTCTGTGATTATTGGTAACATTTTTGGATCATAGTCGCGATTATTTGCACAGAAGTGATCCATAAGAATGATATAGTCAGTTCAGAGTGTCTCCATAGCTTGACTTACTTACATAAGCTTACCAAATATGCCTAATTTGATGTGTCTGATTTGTAAATTGCAAAATGTTTCCACTGCCATCTATAATATGCTATATCTAATGAAATGTCTCAGAAAAAATACCAACCCAAACCAGACACCACAGTAGAAATGTAGATTACTTAGTCAGAGCATGTTGGTTAACCCTCACGCTCTCCTCATTGTCTATGCAGCTTGAACTGTATTTCTTTATCCTTCGCACTGTCTCGGGGTTGTTGTGACCCACAGCGTGGGAATAAAAGGTTTCACTTTATTTTTTTATTATAAAACGTTGTCAGAAGACGGCTGTGGGTCACAAGGAAGCGTAGACTGCGAGGGTCGCGTAATAAACAACGCAGACGATGCAGTGTCTAACAAAAAGGCAGAGACAGCGCATTGAGCAAGCATCTCCCTGGTGGTCTAGTGGCTAGGCTGTGGGGCTTTCACCTCCGTGGCCTGGGTTTGCTTCCCGGTCAGGGAAAATCAGGTTTATTTTTTATCGTTCAGGGTCAACAGGAACTTCTCCTTGGCCGAAGCCCAGCTCGGTGGGGCATGTGGGCAGTATACATGCGAACAGGATTTGCAGACATGCCTCTTACACCAGCGACAAACGGTGAACATTTTACGGGCCTTCTTCACCAGGCAGACTTGACATCTCTTCCTCTTACTGGCAGGGACCGGCGAGGTCGGTCCTGCCGACGAGGAGGCGGCGGCGGCTGCTGCGCCATCCTCTTCGGGTTGCTGTTGAGGAGGTGGATCGCGACAACTGGCCATCCGGAGATCTTTCACAACCGCAGCAGCCGCTTCCGTGCGGGGCAGACATCGTCTTCTTTCGATGAGCGGAGTCACAAGGGCCCTTCCGAGCTGCTCGAGGAAGAACCTCCTCTTGTTGCGCTTACGCGGCATCCAGTTGGGGTTGACCTCTCTCCATATCACAAAAGCGTTGTAGGAGGAGACGTCAACGTTGTTGCTGAAGATGACGAGGGGCCAGCGGGCCGTCTTCCTTTTACAGCTGTAGGCCGTGATGACCTTATCCAGATTGTCGACACCTCCTTTGTTGCAGTTGTAGTCTAGGACGATGGTCGGTTTGCCGTCGTTTCAGTCACTGATTTCAGCGTCTGTGTGGCGTGTGCTCATGAGTAAAACGTTCTTATTTTTCTTCGCGAGGTAGGAAACCAGAGTGGTGGTGGGAGTGAAGGCGAACAGCGACGACAGCACCCGTTGCCTCTTCGTCACTAGCAGCTCGGACAGGAACTCGGTCCTGTTCTTTCGCACTGTGCCAACCATGGTCATGTTTCTCGTCGTCATGAGCTCTCGTCCGAGTTCGTAAGAGGTGAAGAAATTGTCACACATGACATTGCGATCCTTCAGGCCCTCTGTCACGTTGAGCACGACGCGCATCCCCTGGTTCTTCTCCGGGACTCCGTCCATCGGCTTCCCGGTGTAGACCTGCATTTTCCAAGCGTAGCTTGATTTTTCAGCGCACGCGACCCACGACTTGATCCTATATTTCGCCGGTTTGCTTGGCATGTACTGCTTGAAAGAGTTGAGAAAGCCCAATGACACCTACCTAATTCGACCGCCGTAATTGACAACGCAGACACTGCGGTGGGTCACAACGACCCGGAGACAGCTCCACCTAGTGTTAACTAGTGATATAACCTGATATATAAACTTCTGGGGCGGGCGGCGGGTTCATAATTGACAAAGCAGACACTGCGTTGGGTCACGACGACCCGGAGACAGCTCCACCTAGTGTTAACTAGTGATATAACCTGATATATAAACTTCTGGGGTGGGCGACGGGTTCATAATTGACAAAGCAGACACTGCGGTGGGTCACGACGACCCGAAGGTAGCACAAGGGTTAAAAAAAAATGCTTCACTTTATTTTCGTATTAGGTAAAGTTGTCGCAACACAACAGTGGTTCACAACGACCCGAGGACGGCGCGAGTGTTCCTCCTAGTTTTAACTGGTGATACGTATCTACGTTTTTGAATTAGGAAGAGTCGCACCGACATGGCGGTGGCAGGGTTAATACAAAATAATACTTAATTTTTTTATTAGGTAAAGGTATCGGTAATAGGGAGTCAGATGGCTGAGCGGTTAGGGAGTCGGGCTATTAATCAGAAGGTTGTTGATTCGATTCCCGGCCGTGCCAAATGATGTTGTGTCCTTGGGCAGGGCACTTCACCCTACTTGCCTTGGGGAGAATGTCCCTGTACTTACTGTAAGTCGCTCTGGATAAGAGCGTCTGCTAAATGACTAAATGTAAATGTATCGCTACACGACGGTGGGTCACAATGACCCGAAGGTAGCACAAGGGTTAGGTAAAGTTATCGCAACACGACGGTGGGTCACAATGACCAGAAGGTAGCACAAGGGTTAGGTAAAGGTATCGCTATGCGACGGTGGGTCACAATGACCCGAAGGTCGCACAAGGGTTAAGATAGTGTGATGATAGCATGTGAAATTCTAATGTTTGAAATCTGAACCTAATCTATTGTAAACCTTCCAAGAAAAATATTGACAGAATTGCCTTGTGACAATGATTGCCGAAAATAAACAAAATAGCATATATAAAAAAAGATCATCTTGCCACCAGGGGAGTATTCAAGTAAGCAGGTTTAGTGAAAACCCTGAGTTGGGTAACCCTGAGATGAAGCAAACTCTATGTGTCTGTGTCCTTAGTAACAAACTCTGTGAGGATTATAAGACCGCAATTAGATGTAGCCTACTTTTATTTCCTGATGAATACCTAAGTGAACGTTACCGTTTTCCATCACTATAAATAATTAGTAATAGTAAAATAGTTTGCAACATTCTCTCAGCCCTTACATCGCTAATGTGGACGTGCACTCAGAACCGACTCAATGCTTTTTGGCACTGAATTAAAGAAAAATCTTACATTTAATTTGGTCTTTTTTATTGCCAACAAATATAAATCCAACAGTATTTATCCTATATAGCCTATTGTTCCTACAATTAATCAACATTATTCACCTGTGACCATGTAACTGGTGTTTTCAAGTTCAGCCTTCCTAATCTTCTGCCCTGGTACCCCATCTCTTGGGCAGTTTTTTTGCACTTGCTTCATGAGATGCAATTTGTACAACTCCTTTACTGGTAACTGGGAATACATTAGATGACATTAAAATCCACAGATCTACATGCAGAATTCACCTGCCAGTACTGAACATCTCACTGTGTGCAGCTATGCAGGCTGATGGACAACCTCTTCTGGAAATGCACATCCAAGGTCAAGGTCAAGGTAAACTTTATTATCCACAAGTAGGAAATTCATATGGTCACCATTACACGCTCCATTGTTAGATAGCCTGCTGCATACAAATAAAAACATAAATACATAAATACAAAAGCATTAAATACAAAAACAGTTAACATTGTAACATATGTAATATATTAAAATAAAATAAAAAATAAACTAGCTGAATGCTAGCTGATTGTTGTACAGTCTAATTGCTGTAGGCACAAAAGAATTGCTGTACCTTGTGGTCCTAATTTTCCTTTGCAGTAGTCTGCCACTTGACCTGTTGCTTTTTAAGAAATTCTGATGAAGAGGGTGGGTTGAATCATTTATAATTTGTTCTGTCTTTTTAAGACTAAGATTGTTGTACAATTGGGCTACAGATACCTGATCAACTCCAATGATCTTACTGGCTGTTTTGACTATTCGTTGCAATTTATTCTGATCCTTAATATACATGTTACCAAAGGCACAAATAAGACCAAAAGATAAGACACTGCAAGAGAGTTTTGTAAAACATCTGAAGAATACAGCTGTCTATTCTAAAATGGTTAAGTTTCCTCAGAAAAAACATCCTCTTCTGCAACTTTTTGGACTTATTTTGTGCACATTCATTAAAAGTCAGTTTATTATCTATTTCAACACCCAAATATGTGTATGTTGTGACCCGCTCTACTACTACACCATTTATATGAGGGTGGAACTATAATTCCCTTTTTACTAAAATCTATCCTTTGTTTTCTTCGAATTAACCACAAGGAAATGATCTGTACACCAATTAATAAAACCCTGCACCTCCCTCTCGAAGCCCTCTAGGGATGCAGTATTGGACTGTACAAAACCCACTAATGCTGTATCATCAGCATATTTAAAAAAGGTGTGGTTTGAGATGGTTGCTTGGCAGTTGTTAGTGTATAAGGTGTATAGAATAGGGGACAGAACACACCCTTGTGGTGCCCCTGTGTTTATGGCTTTTAACGATGAGACACATGAGTTAAATTTGACCTGTTGGCTACGGTTCGTCAAAAAGTCAAATATCCACAAAACTAGTCTTGGGTTAACCCCAAGGTGAACCAATTTTTTTACCATAAGGTGGGGCTGGATTGTGTTGAAGGCACATGCCATGTTCAACAGGATAAGAATGTGCTGATCGTTTTCTATTAATTGTTCTCATCATTTTAGTGCACAATTCCACACAAGATTATAAATAAAAGTAGGCCTATATGGGGGGAGAGCTACCAGTAGCTACAATACAAGTAGGCCTCTCTGCACCCCTCTCTGCGGCAGCAGTCAAAGTCTCTTTATCATCCTAATAATCATCCTGTGATGAAAAGCATACTGTAGCGACAATGCAATGTTCTCTCTATTTTGCACACCAACCAGCTGCGTTCTCAGATGATGGGGCACGGATAGCCTTTTTGATAACGCTACTACGCAGAAGAGCGCTACAGTGGGCTTCAGTCATCTGGTCCCGTGGAGGAGAGCTGACACGTTAATTTACGGACTTCACCAACCATTTCCGGGAAGTCTTCGATCATCCAGCTGAAGGACGGTCTGCGGGAGATCAGCTACTCACGCTTCGGCAAGGATCGCAATCAGCAGCCGACTACGCTATGCGCTTCCGCACCCTGGCAGCTGCCAGTAGATGGAACGATCAGGCCCTACTGGCGGTCTTCCGTCAAGGACTGTCTCGTGAGTTGCAATCCGAGCTTGCCTGTAGAGACCAAGATGCAGACCTAGAACAATTCATTCAGTTATCCGTACGCCTTGATAACCTGGTTCGGTCAAGAAGACACCCGCCGGTAATGCCCACTGTGCAGACGTACAGTTCTCAGACACATGCTTCCGCTCCCCAAGAACCTATGCAAATTGGACGTAGCCACATCACCGTGGAAGAACGAGAGCACCGGATGGCCAACCGGCTATGCCTGTATTGCGGAAAGCCCGGCCACTTTCGCAATCAATGTTCCATGCGAACAAGGATCGCATCCCAGAGACCTCTTCTATTGGTGAGTATAATTCAATGCCCCTTAGTGTCTCTTAAGCAAATGAAGGTGTCCGGGGAAATCAAGTGGAAGGACACGTTACTCTCTGTCTCTGCCCTAGTGGATTCCGGGTCTGCTGGCAACTTCATAGATGTCAACACTGCAGAGCGTCTTGGTGTCCCCCTCCTGCCCTTTAAACCCCCTCTGCGGATCAGTTCAGTAGACAACCAACCAATTGGGACAGGACATATTTCTTATCGAACGGAAACCCTGTCACTCACAATAGGAGTCCTGCACCAGGAACCAATATCACTGATGGTTATTGATTCACCTGGTACCGACCTCATCCTAGGGCTGCCTTGGTTCTCCTATCATGACCCGGTCATCTCCTGGAGCGATGGGGAACTGCAATCATGGGGGAATCGCTGTTTCTCTCGTTGTATACCTGCTGCCTGTGGTGCTACTCATGTGGAAAGTCCCGAATTGTCAGCGCCATCAGAATTCCCAAACGAATATCAGGATCTGAGTACTGTGTTCAGTAAGACCCAGGCAATGCATCTGCCCCCACATCGCCCTTGGGATTGTGCCATTGACCTCCTCCCAGGAACCACACCGCCTAGAGGTCGTGTATATCCCCAGTCCGTGGTAGAATCTGAGGCAATGGAGGTGTACATACAAGAGGCGCTGGAATTGGGTTTCATTCGCCCCTCCACATCGCCCGCCGCGGCAAGTTTCTTTTTTATTGAGAAGAAAGGAGGGGGCTTGAGACCCTGTGTGGATTATCGGGGCCTGAATGATCTGACTGTCAAATACCGCTACCCATTACCGCTGGTTCCTGCTGCACTGGAACAAGTAAGAGGAGCCCGTTACTTCACCAAACTCGACTTGCGTAGTGCCTGCAAACTGATCCGCATACGAGAATGTAATGAGTGGAAGACTGCATTCATCACTACCAGTGGGCACTATGAGTACTTAGTGATGCCTTATGGACTTGCCAATGCCCCTTCTGTCTTCCAGGCGCTGGTAAATGAGGTCCTGCGTCTGTTTCTGAACCGGTTTGTTATAGCTTACATCGATGATATCCTCATATACTCACCTACATGGTCTGATCATGTCTCTCAAGTACGTCAAGTCCTCGCACGGCTGCTTCAGCACCAGCTCTATGTCAAAGCGGAAAAATGTGAGTTCCACCAAACCGAAGTCCGCTTCCTGGGCTACATTCTGGATTCCAGGGGCAGTCGCATGGATCAGACCAAAATCACAGCAGTGACAGATTGGCCACGTCCGCAGTCGATAAAGGAACTGCAGCGCTTCCTAAGATTCGCAAACTTCTATCGGCGGTTTATACGCAACTTCAGCTCGGTCACGGCACCTCTGACTTCACTGTTGGGGGGTGCAGCACGGAAGTTGTGCTGGACGGACGGGGCTGCCCAGGCCTTTGACAAGCTGAAGACCCTGTTCACCACAGCCCCGGTATTGAGACATCCAGACCCCGCGCTACCCTTTGTGGTGGAGGTAGACGCCCCGGAGGCCGGAGTTGGGGCCATCCTCTCACAACGTCAGGGTAAACCCCCGAAGCTGTTCCCATGTGCCTTCTTCTCCAAGAAACTTACTACAGCAGAGCGGAATTACGACATAGGGAACAGGGAGCTGCTGGCTGTTAAGCTGGCCTTTGAGGAGTGGAGGCACTGGCTGGAAGGAGCCAAGCATCCGTTTTTAGTCCTGATTGACCACAAAAACCTGGAATACATCTGCACTGCCAAACGCCTGAATCCCCGTCAAGCCCGCTGGGCCCTTTTTTTCACTCGCTTCCACTTCACTCTGTCTTATCGTCCAAGAACACCAAAGCAGACTCATTATCCCGCCAGTTCGATGGCTATCAGGAACCCCCTGCCACTGAACCCATTCTGCCTCAGACAGTAATCGTCTCACCCATCCGCTGGGAGATGGAGGACCAACTCCAAGCAGCCCTCAGACAGGATCCTGCACCACCTGGATGCCCACCAGGACTGACCTATGTTCCGGCCACTATGAGACGCCAACTCGTCCTCTGGCTCCACTCCACTCCAGCATCAGGTCACCCGGGTATTCAACGCTCTATAGCCCTCACACAGACAAAATACTGGTGGCCCTCGTTGATATCCGATGTGAGAAACCTGGTCCGGTCCTGCCAGGTCTGTGCTCAGGCGAAGGCATCTCGCCAACTGCCAGCAGGACTGCTGGAACCACTTTCCATTCCACAACGCCCCTGGTCCCATATAGCTGTGGACTTTGTTACAGACCTTCCCCGCTCCCAGGGCCACACCAACATTCTAGTGGCAGTAGACAGGTTTTCGAAAGCCTGTCACCTAGTGCCTTTGAAGGGACTACCCACAGCCCTAGAAACTGCAGAGGCACTCTTCACCTATGTGTTACAGACTCCCTGAAGAAATAGGGTCCTCAGTTCACCTCTCGTGTCTGGGCATCTTTCTTTCGTCTGCTGAATGTCACCGTAAGCCTGAGCTCAGGGTATCATCCACAGTCCAATGGCCAAACCGAAAGGCTGCATCAGGAGATCGAACGCTTCTTGAGATCATACTGCAGCAACCGACAGCAGGACTGGTGCCAATACTTACCATGGGCAGAGTACGCACAAAACTCATTGGTGAGCAGCTCCACCGGTCTTACACCGTTCCAGTGTATGTTGGGATACCAGCCCCCGCTATTTCCGTGGTCCGGAGAGACTACTGTCTTGGGAGTCTGTCCGTTACAATAAGGCGTAAGATAAGCGTTATTAGAGTTTCTATTGTTGTTTGTTCTGTTTTGATATGTATAACGTTATGGTCTGTTAGTTTGGATAATTTGAGTAATTGTAGTCACCCTGATTGTGAAGAGATCTAGATAGATTGCTATCCAAGCTGTCCGAAGTGAATAAACTGGAAATGTTCCTCGACTAATAAATGGTTGCGAGCAATTCCTTCCCTTCAATTCTCTATGTAAGCCAGGAGTGTTAAACTCATTTTCACCGAGGGCCACATCAGCATTATGGTTACCCTCAAAGGGCCAGTTGTAACTACGATATAACGATGTTTACGATGTAAAAACATCGTTTTTTGCTGTAGCTTTTGTGAACATATTCTGCTGCCATTGCAGTCCGCCTTTTAATTCTTGAACAATCATGCTGTTTTTCTTGGAGGCTAAATTTGGCATATTTATCTCCGTGTTTGGTGTCAAAATGCTGACGGAGATTGTAGCCTATACTCTTTAACGACGACAAATACATACCGGTTTTTATCCTTGTAAACATGTATTTGTTTTCACATCTTTCTTGAAACTGCCTTCCATCCAGGGCCAGATGCAGCCTGCTTTGACTGGGGGTGCAGTGATTGTTTTGGGGGGGGTATCATGATTACGGAAAGGGATCGTATTATTTGTTATATTTATACAATTTATGAGACTGCTTATCGATCCGAGTGTTAATCAGGCGCGGCGCCAGACGTTGTAAACATTCGGGGATTAGCCCAAATTTAGGACGTATTTTGGGTTTGATGTGATGCTAGATAGTGACTTCCACAGTTAATGCGAGCGCGCACAGTGCGCATCAGGCAAATAGGCATCAGCCTATTCGATAAGGTAGCTGTTGCACTGCATTATCGGATTCGTAGTTTGTGTGTTATTGGTGCTTCATATCGCTGGGCCATAAAAAAAGATGTATATAATGATCCCGCGGGCCGGATATAATTGTACGCCGGGCCGGATGTGGCCTGCGGGCCTTGTGTTTGACACCTATGATGTAAGCTCTACATTTTATGGGGTTACAGCTAGTATGAGTTGAAATAGGCACAAAATGATATTTATTTTCTATCATGTAAAATATAATTTAAAAAACAAGGTAACGTAGGCTACAATCACAAGGTCATAGGCCAAAGCAAAGTATACATTACCTGGTCGTAGTATGTTTTTCTGTTTCAATTTAAGCTGCTGCCAAGGGCGCTTTTCGCCTGTCGGATGCACCTACGTGAACATCAAATGTAGGCATCGACTTCAGACATCCCAAGTCTCCCGGAAGTTCCGGGAGTCTCCCGCATTTCAATAGTGGCTCCCTGATGCCCGCAAATACTATACAATCTCCCGGAAACCGTGGATTTTGTATTTAGAGCGAGCGAGAGACTGTCCAATGGTCATTTGTGGTAGAGACAGGTGCATATTGCGCGTCCTGATAGCGTCCCGGGGGGGTGGGGGTGTATGTGCTGGTTGAGGGGTGACATCATAACATCATTCGTCCGGATTGTGTCCCGAGGGGGGGGGGACAAGCCACCTCCCTGAAATTAGTCTCTGCAGGTTGGGATGTCTGCGACTTGGCCAGCAATTCACTTTCACAACATATAGTCAGCTGCTTTCAAATGTGCCAGATAGCTAACCGAATGACAACAACTGCGGTTGTTAGGTAAACACGATATACCGAAACCAGTTAGTTTGGAAACCAGTAGGGACATAACACCGCTTCAGCTTATATCCGTTTCCTATGTAACGTCACATCAATATTGCTACATGTACCATCTCTTTCCGTGTGAGAAGAATATGAGAAGAAAGGTATTACTAAACATGTTAATTAATAGTTCATTAAATGTGACCTAAAGTGGATATACTTTCAGTATAGATCCGATAATTTTGTTACATAAATTAATGTGTTTACGGATGTCAAAACTGCCCAGGGATGCGTTTCCCGATAACGATGGATCATAGCTGTTACGAGGGTTCTCTACGATCAAAATAACGATCCATCGTTATTTCTTACGTGCGTTTCCCGAACATGCTCATAAGGAGAACCACGTGTCTCTTAAGTTCCACTTAACAAGACGCTGTCCATTGTACTGAAATGTGATTCTTCTGATGAAACTTTAAGACTATTAAAACGCTAACCAAAATAATTGACGAATTACGGTACACAAAAAACATTTTCTGTCGCTACAGAAAACGTTTAACATTTATTATAGGCTACTTATTTGAGTACTTTTCAATGTACATTGTATGATGCTACATGAAGGCAAAGACAATAAGGTGAACGTGCAAACTGTGCTGCATCTGAGTTTTACACCAGTGTCAGGACCCTGCAATCAGCGACACAGGATGCTAAATACCAAGAGGAGGTCTTGGAAATTAAGTGGGCTAGTCTCCAAATTGAGGAAGAGATGAAGTTCACAAGGCCCTCCATTTCTGTGCCTATTCTTCTGCCAAACCAAGAAGGTAGTGTCAAATTAGGTTACCTTATAGCCTAAGCATACAATGTTTATTTTAATTAAGTAAAGGCAGAATTGTGTATTGTATCATATATTCATTGTTGCCTGTCCCATCCTTACATGTTTTTGTTTTTTCACCTTATAGATCCATGCATGTGAGAAGCAGGAGCAGGGAGAACAAACTCCAATAAAACAACTATTTCTCAAATTACTTTTGCCTTGGTTTTTAACTCTTCTTGGTACTCCACTTTCCATAGGCAAATATATATATATAGTCCTATATTTACTACTTGATTGAACTACAAGGTTAAAAACCATGCATATAAATGGTATCACACATGGCATGTCCCAGCTAGCAGCCTAAATAATTCAATGTACAAATACAAGCATCTCAATCCAACATATTACCTGTCTTATTTTCTAGTGTTGACTATATCTACAATCTTGTAATAATAGGTTAACAGCTTTCCAAGACCATGTGTGCAATCTCATGATTCTCACATATTGGCCACAAATGACATTGTGACAAATGACAAACACATAAGTAATGAAAACCCCATGTCTTCAATGGTTGATCAATTATACTCATTATGAGTGTATCATGATAACATGATGCTCCTGAACCTCATAGAAGCAGACCTGCAGAGGCTAACAAGGAGGTACTTTGCACTGACCCCTGAAACCCAACTACTGGCAGTGTTAAGGTTCTATGCCACTGGCAGTTTTCTGGATGTTCTTGGAGATGGACATGGGCTCTCCAAGGCCTCAGTGTCAAGATCTGTGCAGGCTGTCACAACTGCATTACTTGCCACATCCCAGACCACATCCAATTCCCCACAACCAGAGGGGACAAGTCTGCGGTGCAGGACTTAGGCTATCTTCAATGGCTATTATGATTTTTGTTTGAGTTTTCACTCCCTCCCAGCCCCTTCACCCTGTGTGACTTCCCAGTCAACACTGTGGAGTCCTTCCATTTCCTGGGGGCTACCATGTCCCAACATCAGGCTCGGCTCTGCCACCAGCCTCTTCATCCACGGGGCTTGGTGTGCTACCAGCCCTATAATTCTAATAAACATCTTCAATGTTCAATTGTTGTTGTGTTATTGCACTCGTAAAAGTGTTTCGTTAATGCATTTCTAGTTACTGTTGCACATTACAACAGCCATATTTCAATTTTATAGCATTTTGAATAAGACTGACATTTGTTTGTTAAATCTACCTTCGTTTATTGCGCCAAACCCACCAAATCAAATTATTTTGTGTAACCTAAATTTACTTGAGAATAAACCAGATTCTGATATTTTTTCAGCACTTAAACTTGTATGGTTCACTAACAAATATCCCAGTTCCAGCATAACTGGTGTAAAAAGAGAACCAAAATAATCTTATTCTCCATCTGAAGTTACTTTCAGCATTAGTCTAATGTAGTTTTCATGGTCGGCCTACGTGCGTCTCCACTGAAGGCCTTTAAGGTCGATAGGTAGGCCTACTCCGTTTTCCAAAAAACGGACACATGGGAACGCTTTCGTCTACGTGGAACGCCCTCTCGGAGCTCGACGTGCAACTCCTGAATTTCCTAACTTTTCGGATAGCTACGGATACCACCTTGGCTGTGATAGGTCCGCTAACGAGTGAATTGTAGCGGTGAATTGTTTTCAGCATCCACAGCCTATGGAGAATCATGAACAAAAAAGAGTATCGTATCCGCTCGTATCCGTCCACCCGCCCATCAGTAAACGGAGTCGGAGTAGCATATAAAGGCCTTGGGCCCTATTTTAACGATCTGTAAGGCAGAGTTTCTGGGTACATGTACAGCTTGTGTCTCTGTAAGGTCAAGAGGTCATGCAGCGAGGCCCCCTCTGAGCAGAATATAGCATGCAGTCCAGACTGTGGGGAGACAGTGAGGAAAATCATGTACAAATAAGGCTTATGTGATTAACGACCACTTCACCTGCTGAACATTCTAGGGTGTCAATACATTGACCCCTGACCCGTTAAGGAAGCAATTCTGTGCATTCTATATCTGTACTGTCCAACTCATGTATTTAAGCACGACTGAGAGACAGAGTTCTCACTCATGCCATCAGCTCGTCTTGAACTGATTGTTTGATCCGGGCCGCTCGACTAATAAACCAAAGTCAACCCCTTTCCTTTGTCGTGACTCCTTCCGGCCTGCCTTCTCTAGAATTTACATCTTATCACGATCTGAAACGTATCAAAACTCAAATCGCAAGTAACTTTGTGGGCGGGACTCCGGCGCTGTTGCTATTATACTGGCGGAATAAATGACTTAGCGCCTGGCGCAAATCCAAAATGGGTTGGTCTGAAGTAGCAACATTACTAATGGGTGTGGTTTAGGCGTAACGTGCAATAAACCAATCAGAGCGTCATCTCACATTCCCTTTAAGATCAGGCGCACTTGTTCCATGGCGGATTGCTAATAGGTGCGTTCGACATGGACTGACTTCATGCAGCGCTGCAGCCGGCTGCAGGCGGCTGACTTGAAACAGTGAATTCTGGTTAGACTTTTTGTCCGACTTGAGACGGCGCCGAGGCTAGGTCACTGTGACGTAGCCATCAAAGTACCGTGAGATTGATTCGAGAACTGCCGGCTGTGTAGCCGAGCACATTTTCTCAAGAGCAACTGCAAGAGTTCTAATGACGACACAGCTATTTCATGATTGGCCAGACTCACACACGACAACTTTGACGAGTGTTTTGTAATTATTCTGACACCTTCAGTTTCGCCAACGCTCAAATCCGGACCAAACAGTTTAATTGGGTGTGCTTTGCCTTCGGCAAGGGCACAACCTTTGTTCTCTCACATATATATTTCTTTATTATTGGGTGTGCTTTGCCTTCGGCAAGGGCACAACCTTTGTTCTCTCACATATATATTTCTTTATTATTATTGTTTATTTTCCCACCCCTAAGTCTCAGTCAATATTTGGACTACATAGACAACCTAGGTGTCAAAAGTTTCGTCTTGGTAGCGATTGAGTTGCTTGTATTTGTATTTACGTTCCGTTGCACGGTTTAAGTAGAAATTTAGTTTTTGTGGCGAAAAGTGAAGCTAATGGTGGCTAACTTGCTAGCCAGAGTCACTGACGCTACTAACGTCACTAACGTCACGAAAACTTGCATGACTATCTCTAGCAGAACATTAGTTTAGCAGCTTGTTAACTTCTGGGAGATGGCTAGGCTAACTGCTTTACTGCAATGCAGCTGCAGAAACGCCACAAGCAAAGAGGCCTGGGTGATAACTATTTGCTCATTTTACTTTGTGATATGACACACATCACATTGTGATGTGTAACGTACAATATAAGATGATATTATTAAGGAAGTACATCTACTTTCGGAAACAGTAGTCTACTATTTCACTGAAGCATTAGCATCATGACGTTAGCCTCTGTTCCCCGGGCAACACATACTGCAGCGGTCTATGATGCATCTGTTTTCAATCGTTAAAATAAACATTCCTCACAAATACATTTTCGTTGTAGGATTTATTATGACATTAGATTACAAGTAAACGATTTATGGGTGAAATGATCATTACCTGTGGTTTCAAACCAGTGTAGCTCACTGCAACGCTGTAGCCTACCCGAGACACTAGTGAGTAGCTAACATCTCCACAGCTGTTTAGGAAGTCAAACGGCGACAGAACATGTTCGGCACTCCTCTTACTTAAATCAAAAGTCTATCTAACTACTAACCTGAACTTCATTGCCACAGCCTAAACTTTGTCTATTGTTTATCTGTTCATGAAAATAATTAATTTCAGCCGAAACCGTACAACGGAACGTTAAATCCAATTCAACCAATGCAATAGCTACCAAGACGAACACAGCAGTAGTCTGTACTGTAGTAGTACAATTTACCGGGGCAGCTTCTCCACACAGGGCTATATTGCATTTTGCGTTGTTACTGACAATGATCGCTACCAGTTTTTATGAATGAGCGATTTTCCACTAAATAAATGTCAACTTTATTTACGTTTTTGGGGCATATTTTCAGTTAGCAGATGGTACAGTTTGAATCGCGATTCCATCTTCTACTGCCGGCTAACGTCGTAGAATAATCTTCAAAGGGGGTTCTTTATTATGAATGAATGCAATATGAGTAGGCTAAATGCCTGAAAATATCACGAGAAGGGAAAAACTTAAAAGGAAGTTTAAGTCATAGAGATTAGGTCAATTTTTACACCGGTCTGCCAAATGTATTCGTTTTGATTCAACTATGAGGCTGCCTCTTGCAGGGGAAATGAGAAGACATCTATTTCATTCTACACTTCACTCGTATTTTGAGTTGTAAATGAGCAGCAAAAAAATATGCTTTTAAATCTATGTAATCTTTATAAATAATAGGTATGCATTTTGATATAAAATATACAGAAATATCAGTTCAATCAGGAGAGACCAGGGGCCTGTTCCATAAAGGCCGCTCAAATAAATTGGACTTAAAGTCCCAAACCAGACTTGAATTAGCTTAACAAGTCAAGCGGGGCTAAAGCGGTTCCATAAAGGCCAATTTCAGCTCACGCAGTCCTACTAATTCAAGTCAGATTTAAGTAGTCAAGCTAATTGCGCGTGCACCCTATTCTTAAGCAGCCAGAGAGGTAAAACATGGATCATACAATCCACCACGGCAAAAGCAATGCACACGGCCACGTGACTTCTTCCAGAAAGAACGTTCCCTTTAAGCCTTGTACTATGACAGCTCCCTCATCCACCGCTTCATCAAAATGAAACAACACACCATGATTGACGTGAATGATAGGCTACGTAGGTCGAGGTCCTTTTTTGGACCTTTAGTTACTTCGTTGATTAAAAAACAGACACCCTCTAAACACATGTAAATTTACTTTTTTGACATTGTTTTAAATAAATAGCCTACTATTAATCAATACATTACCCAGTAGCCTAACTTTTTAACATGGTTGTGTTGGGAAAATGGAGGATATAGATGTAGCCTATGGATTTAGGTTTGTTTTGCAATTGTATACTACTGTTAACAACTATACAGCTATGCTAATTATACTCAGATAATTTAGATTGAGATAGGCCTATGCCTGATGCCTAAACATTTGAAATCACAAACTAGGCAAGCCATAGGCTACGTTTAATGTGGCGTGTATCAAATCATTGTCCATCATCGTTTAATGCATTAGGCTAAATGTTGTAGCCTATGTAGGCTATTTAAGTTGATTTTCTATCAATGTTGAACATATTGAACTGATGAGAATAAGAAAATGAGAATATCCGTGGTAAATCATCGTTTTCCCGTTGGGTCAGTGTTACAGGAAGGTATGGTTAAGCACCAAGTCACGCTAAGCCTGACATCAAGCCTGCCCCGGACCAGAATAGTTTCGCAGCCTAAGTTGCCATAGTAACCAAGTTCGAACTATGTTGAGCTAGCTTTATGGAACCGAATAAACTAGAAATGAGTCCGACTAACTGACATAAGTCTGGCTTATTCGGTAAACTTGCTTTATGGAACAGGCCTCAGGTATGAGTAGAGTGATGTTTATTACGGAATGGTAATTGTACTACAAAGTTTGGAGCTTAGACCCCGTGGGGAAGCATAGATCAGAGGGCGCCTGCCCGACATCCAAGAAGAATCCAGACACTGATGGCGGTGGCGGCAGCCGACGACCAACGAGTCGAAGACAGAGACAGGAACCGGGCGGCGACGGGGAGGTGGAGGGTCGCGCACTTGATAGCCTGGAGAAACTACACGGGGAGATAATCTTATTAAAAGGCACAATCATGTGATTCTTCGACAGCGTTAATTGATAAACAAGAGCGATGATCGAACCATATGACAGCGCAACATAGGAAAGAGGGAAAGAAGAGCTTTCTTAGTGGGGGGAGTTAGTAGTGAAACATTGTCGAAGATGCCCGAGTGCGGGGAGCGGTCTTGCCTGACTGAACTTGCGCTATGCTTCATTTGTAAAAATGGCATTAAAAAACGGACCCCTGTGCAACCGACGCAAGCAAGCACACCCTACAATTTCCCCAGAAATTGTACCCTCTCTAGTTGAATAAAAAATTTGTTGAAGAAAGGGTTTTAGTCCGCCTCTTCACTAACGGAAAGACTAAGTTTAATTATAAATAAAGTAAAGTAATCAAACAGCGCTTGATCGGCCATGACTGACGTCAACGCAGCAAACCACGAGAAGCTGGAATGTCCGACTTTACAGAGCCGTTTTCAACTCCTCCCCACTCCTCTCCTCCTACTCTCGCCGGTCGTTTCATGCAGCCGCAGTCCATGTCGAACGCACCTATTATAACGGCGGATTTGCCAGGCGCACCCCAGGAGCGGTTCACAGCCGAGGAGACCGACGTTCTCGTCAGGGCCGTAAAAGATAGAGATGTGACATTGTATGTGAAAGGCAGAGTAGTTTTCTCATTGCACGTTGCCCACTCATGCTGCTCATTCAAATTCTTCGTCTTATTTTTATATAAATTATAAATCAAAACAATGTAACGCAGCTTCGCAAAAAATAATAAAATAGCATCTGAATAAAGTGCGAAATATGCTTCTGCGTCTCCGTTTACGGATGGGCGGGCGCACGGATACGCATGGATACGGACGGATAGACTTCGTTTATGGTTCTCCGTAGGCTGTGGGTACTGAAAACAATTCACCGCCAGAAGAGTAGGTGGCGCAACGTTTTTTTGAAGGTCGTCGTGGAGTGTTTATTTACCTAGGTTATCGAGAAGTCGGAGCAAATTTACAAATTAGCCGTTTTATCAATAAAATACGCACATTTTCAGCAACTACACTACCCATTTCTCGTCACATTTTAATTCAGATGCTGATTTACATGTACTGTTTAGCTGAAATATGAATTCTAAAAACTTACAGCAATGGCGGTCAAAGGATTCTGTTCGTCCTGTTTATTATGGCAACCCCGCCCCTGACGCAAGCGGTTCTTAATACTGACCAAAAACAGCCAAGGGGGTCTCCGTAGCTCTCCGTAGCGCTCCGTAGCTCTCCGAAATTACGACGGACAGTTAGAAAATTCAGGAGGCGCACGTCAAGGTGTCCGAGGCTGTCCGAGGGCTGACAGAGAGCTCGTAGAGGGCGTTCCACGGAGACAAGGGCGTTCCCATGTGTCCGTTTTTTAGAAAAACGCAGAAGCATATATCGGCCTTTAGAAAATTCAGGAGGCGCACGTCAAGGTGTCCGAGGGCTGACGGAGAGCTCGTAGAGGGCATTCCACGGAGACGAGGGCGTTCCCATGTGTCCGTTTTTCGAAAAACGCAGAGGCATATATCGGCCTTAATGCGCCATTGACTTTAGACTAAGTTGTTTTTTCCCATAGACACATATACATAGACGCCCCATTGTCTGCTTCAGAACGTTGCTGCGACGTGCCAACTCGTCACCATCTTGGGGAGGTGATGACTCGCCTGTAAACAAACGCAAGTGAACGGTGGAGCTGCGGCTTTTCTGGTTAAAAAGCACTTTAGCGTGATCTATGTGGAAAAACCACGTAGATCATAAACCCTTGAATATATAAACGACTCAATGGAATCGGTTGAGAAATGTAAACGCTGAAGTGCTTCTTAACCAGAAAAGCCGCAGCTCCACCGTTCACTTGCGTTTGTTTACAGGTGAGTCATCACCTCCCCAAGATAGGCGGAGAATTGACACGCGAGCTTGCAGCTTGGCAAAAAATTGACGATAAGTTAAATGCGTAAGTTTTGGGAAAATGTATAGGCCCATCTTAAGTGCCTCATTACCCCCAATCAATCAGATCACATTTCTTTAAATGTGCCTGCTGGCAGTATTCTTAATGAAAATTAATAATCGAATGAGATCTTGCTAGCTAAAATAATGATCTCAACTCTTTCAGAATAAGTAGATAAAGACAAGTTCAAAGAGTATCTAATTTATACGAATTCATAGACACTTATGAGGATATATGTACTGAAAGCGCTTATATCATGTACTATATATGTGTATATGCATGTAGGCCTATGTGTAAATCCCTCTTTGATTTCATTGACTGGGACATGGCAGGGAATATTATGAATTGATTCATCAGCTGGTTTGACTTGTCGTTATTAGAAACCGTGCAGTTGCTCTTGAGAAAATGCGCTCGGCTACACAGCCGGCAGTTCTCGAATCGATCTCACGGTACTTTGATGGCTACATCACAGTGACCTAGCCTCGGCGCCGTCTCAAGTCGGACAAAAAGTCTAACCAGAATTCACTGTGTCAAGGCAGCCGGCTGCAGCGCTGCATGAAGTCAGTCCATGTCGAACGCACCTTTTGTTCTGAACATAACTGGGTGTGCAGACACATACGATACGTTTCTCCTCCATCTTGACCTAGAAATGTTTACGATGAACAACAGTTGCTACGTTACAAGTAACAAGAAACCAATTTGATTGGCCAACGCTAGCGTTTTAACGCTCCTCTTTTACATATAGTTGAGAAAATCAAATTTGCAACGCTCTGCTCCGCTCGCCTTCCCACAATGCCCTATGCGAGTGTCAACGCCTGGTTTCATTAGGGTTCCTCCGGAAGGAGGGAACCTATTGTTTTTGTTAGTATTCTTATTCTTCTTCTCCTTGCGCCCCAATATCTCAAAAAGTCCTTATTTTCTAATTTTCTAATTTGGCACATTGATACTACATCCAAGTGGGTACCCCCACACCAAATATGGGCCACATCGGACCATAGGGGGCGCCACAGGCCACGCCCAAAAGTCAAATTTTCAAAGGGATGGCATTTCCACCCCATTGCTCCAATTCATCTGAAACTTGGTGTGCATGCCTCATTTTTCATGAGGAACAAAAAAGCCTTGAGGACCCATCAGGTCCGCCATGATGGATTTTCCTGTACAGTGATAATTTTGGAAAACATTAAAAATTCCTCTTCTCTTGAACCAAAGCTTTTAAGGTGACACGCCCCTGAAGTACCATGCAAAGTTTCACCTTGATATGTCAAAATATGACTGAATTACAGCTGTTTGAACTTGGACCAAATCTGACAATGCTCGCCATAGGAGAAACGGCTTTTTTTATTATCCAGTTACTGAACTTTGTGTAATCCATGTCTGGGAATGGCTCAATTGGCTGAGATGTTGTGCTGGTAAGCAAAGGGTTGTGAGTTCAAAACCAGTCAGGGGCATAGTTTATATTTTTTATTCTGACAAAACGGTTTCATTACATTACATTTACATTACATTTATTCATTTAGCAGACGCTTTTATCCAAAGCGACTTCCAAGAGAGAGCTTTACAAAGTGCATAGGTCACTGATCATAACAACAAGATAGCCACAAAACATTGCGAGTAGCCAAAACATGAAGCACACATTGTGAACAACCAAAGTAAGGGAAGGGAAGAACCATAAGAGCATGTAGTTAACCCTTGTGCTGCCTTCGGGTCACATGACCCAAAGGTTCATAATGAACCATCATTGTGTTTACCCAATTTTACCCAATACAAAAACAAATAAAAATTATTTTCTTTTAACCTTTGCAATGTGGGGGGTCTGAGACAGCCCAACGGTTAAAAGAAAATGCTTCACTTTGTTTTTGTATGCGGTAAAGTTGTCGCAATACGACGGTGGGTCACAATGACTGATGGGTCAGAATGACCCGAAGATAACACAAGGGTTAAACAAGTTACAATTCAACAACATGAACTGCTATAAGTGCAAGTGTACCTGTGGAAAAAACAAGCAACAATAATAAAAACAACATATCACAGCGAGTACATTTTTTTAAAAAATCAGTTACCACTAACCACAAGAGCAACAAGTCTCTGAGCAAGAGTCATTGTGATCCTTGAGGAAACTAACATCGGGTCAAGCGAACCATTCCTAAGTACCGTTGTACTCCCGGAACAAGTGCGTCTTGAGCCTTTTCTTGAAGGTGGAGAGACAGTCAGTGTCTCTGATGGAGGTGGGGAGTTGATTCCACCACTGGGGGGCCAGACAGGAGAAGAGCTTGTGTTGGGACCGGGCGGTCTTGAGCGGTGGGACCACCAGGCGGTTGTCTGAAGAAGACCGTAGGTGACGGGTGGGGGTGTAAGGCTGCAGGAGAGACTTGATGTAGACGGGTGCAGTCCCGTTCACTGCTCGGAAGGTCAATACCAGGGTCTTGAATCTGATACGGGCCATGATAGGTAGCCAGTGGAGAGAGATGAGGAGCGGGGTAACATGGGAGCGTCTGGGTAGATTGTAGACCAGGCGGGCCGCTGCGTTCTGAATCCTCTGAAGAGGGCGGGTTGCACATGCTGGGAGACCAGCGAGCAGCGAGTTGCAATAGTCCAACTTGGAGAGGACAAGTGCTTGGACTAGCAGCTGGGTGGAGTGCTCAGACAGGTATCTCCTGATCTTCCGGATGTTGTAGAGGGTGAATCTACACGACAGGGAGACCGCAGCAATGTGGGCCGTGAGGGAGAGCTCGTCGTCCATGGTAACCCCAAGGTTCGTGGCAGAGGATGAAGGGGTCACCGTCGCAGATCCCAGGGTGATTGAGAGATCGTGGGAGATGGAGGGTTTAGCCGGGATGATGAGAAGTTCTGTTTTGGCGAGGTTCAGCTGGAGGTGGTGCTCGGTCATCCAGGCGGAGATGTCTGCGAGGCAGGCCTCAATCCTAGCTGAGATCCCCGGATCGGTCGGGGGGAACGACAGGTACAGCTGCGTGTCGTCAGCGTAGCAGTGGTAGGAGAAGCCATGGGAGGTGATGATTGGTCCAAGTGAGGTGGTGTACAGAGAGAAGAGGAGGGGTCCAAGGACGGAGCCCTGTGGGACACCAGTGGAGAGCTAGCGAGGGCCTGACAGTTTGCCTCCCCAGGAAACCTGGTAGGATCTTCCCGACAGGTAGGTCTGCTGTCAGGGTGGAGGGAGGGGGTGGGGGAGGTGGGTTAAGAAGGGTGGAGAAGGTAGAAAAAAGTTTGTGGGGGTTTGAAGCGGAGTTAATTTTGTTCAGAAAGTAGAGGGTTTTAGCACCAGTTATGTGAGAAGAGAAGGATTTGAGGAGGGAGTGATACTTCAAGGTCCAGACCGCCTTTGGACTTGCGCCATCTCCTCTCAGCTGCCCGAAGGGTGGACCGTTCTTCACGAATAACATCCGTAAGCCACGGGCAGGAGGGAGAAGATCGTGCAGGCCTGGTTGACAGGGGACAGAGAGAGTCAAGTGATGCAGTTAAAGTGGTTAACAAGGTGTCGGTGGCAGTGTTAGTGGGGTGGGACGAGAACTCGTCAATGGGGGGGAGGGAGGATGTTACAATAGAGGAGAAATGGGAGGATAGGGAGCGGAGGTTGCGCCGGAAAGTTACAAGGGGAGGGGAGGTAGAAGGAGTTGGAGGGAGAGAGATAGAGAATTGGATAAAGTAGTGATCAGAAATATGCAGTGGGGTTACAGAGGTTAAGTCAGTGATACAGTTACGTGTCAGGATGAGGTCTCGCTGTTTGCCTGCCTTGTGGGTCGCCGGTGTGCTCAGCAGCGTCAGGTCGAAGGAGGTCAGGAGAGACAAGAAGTCGACGGCCTGCGTTCCTTGGAGGTGGATGTTGAAGTCCCCAAGGACTATCAGGGGGGTTCCATCATCCGGGAGGACGCTGAGGAGCATGTCCAGCTCCTCCACAAAGTCGGCTAGCGGGCCTGGTCGGCGATAAAGAACAATTAAGCATGCTTTGATAGGATCAGTTAGCATCACATAATGGTGTTCAAATGATTTGGCAGTAACAGGGAGTGGTGTGGATGTGTATTTAATATGTGGGGAAAGAAGCAACCCTGTCCCACCAACCCGCCCGGTTGAGCGGGGTGAGTGAGTGAAGGAGTGGTTGACGGAGAGAGCAGCTGGAGTTGCAGTGTTCTCAGGGCGGATCCATGTCTCTGTCAGCGCCAGGGCATGAAGAGAAGCATGAGATGCAAACGCTGGGATGAAGTCTGCCTTGTTCACAGCAGACTGGCAGTTCCAGAGCCCTATAGAAAGAGAGAGGGCAGGTGGAGAAGATGTGGATAGGTACTGAAGGTTCGAAGTTGACCGTATATACTTTGTGATATATCTACGTCTACGAGTAGTGTAATGAACAGGAATGCTCAGAAAACACATGCTGGCTATGAATATGTTCTAGGTAAAATAGAATACAAATAGGGTGATACTTATCAGAAGAGGTGATCCGCCTCGTCGGCCATCCTCGGTGGACTCCCGCAGGTAGACTCCCTGTCTTTGTTCGACCGACTCCCGCAGGTAGACTCCCTGTCTTTGTTCGACCGACTCCCGCAGGTAGACTCCCTGTCTTTGTTCGACCGACTCCCGCAGGTAGACTCCCTGTCTTTGTTCGACCGACTCCCGCAGGTAGACTCCCGGTCTTTGTTCGACCGACTCCCGCAGGTAGACTCCCTGTCTTTGTTCGACCGACTCCCGCAGGTAGACTCCCTGTCTTTGTTCGACCGACTCCCGCAGGTAGACTCCCTGTCTTTGTTCGACCGACTCCCGCAGGTAGACTCCCTGTCTTTGTTCGACCGACTCCCGCAGGTAGACTCCCTGTCTTTGTTCGACCGACTCCCGCAGGTAGACTCCCTGTCTTTGTTCGACCGACTCCCGCAGGTAGACTCCCGGTCTTTGTTCGACCGACTCCCGCAGGTAGACTCCCTGTCTTTGTTCGACCGACTCCCGCAGGTAGACTCCCTGTCTTTGTTCGACCGACTCCCGCAGGTAGACTCCCTGTCTTTGTTCGACCGACTCCCGCAGGTAGACTCCCTGTCTTTGTTCGACCGACTCCCGCAGGTAGACTCCCTGTCTTTGTTCGACCGACTCCCGCAGGTAGACTCCCGGTCTTTGTTCGACCGACTCCCGCAGGTAGACTCCCTGTCTTTGTTCGACCGACTCCCGCAGGTAGACTCCCTGTCTTTGTTCGACCGACTCCCGCAGGTAGACTCCCTGTCTTTGTTCGACCGACTCCCGCAGGTAGACTCCCTGTCTTTGTTCGACCGACTCCCGCAGGTAGACTCCCTGTCTTTGTTCGACCGAGTCTTCGTGCACCGAGGCTGCCAGACGAGGCTGCCTCTGCAGTGCTAATCGCCTAAATATGCTAAAGGCGCAGCTGACAATGGCCCTAATTATGTAAACAAAGCCAGGGTCTCACTCGGCGGCAAGAACCCTGAAACTCGATCTCTAGCTAGCTACCTATTGACCAATTTAGCTGCTATACCCTTACCCTCTGTCCTTGAGGCAACGTTTTAGCTAAACACAAATGAATGAAACTCTGGTTACTTACAGTCAGATGGCAGTCACGAAGTACACTCAGTAAGACACTATTCGCTCGGTTTCTAGTCTTCCGATCAATCCTCCGGTTGTAAAAACATAGCAATGCGTGTTTATTTGAGCCCATCACAACACTCTGATCATCTGTTTAGCGAGACTGTGTAAACCACTGCAAAACAAGCCAGTTTTGCATTGGGAGTCAGGTGGCTGAGCGGGTGGCTGAGTGGTTAGGGAATCGGGCTAGTAATCTGAAGGTTGCCAGTTCGATTCCCGGCGGTGCCAAATTGGCAAGGCAATTCACCCTACTTGCCTCAGGGGGAATGTCCCTGTACTTACTGTAAGTCGCTCTAAGAGCGTCTGCTAAATGTAAATGTAAGCCAGGTTCACCACAGTAGCTAGCTACTTGTAGTCTACGCATGGTAGAGATAACTCTAATGGTTATCTCTAATTAAGTAAATTGATTGTTCAGGTGGATCCCTTGCCTGTTGCACAAATTCATTTCAGTAACCTAAGCCAGGACACATTCCCACTGATGCTAGGCATGATTTAAAATTCCCTTTCATGACAAGTTATGGCACTCCAAACAACTTGTTTTAAAAAACTATGAGAAAGTTATTCTTTACAGCAGCAACCCAGTGTCCCGTTTTTATAGGAAATGTACAAGCAGTTTCAATTTAGGCTGAATCTAACAATGCTTACCACAGGAGAAACAGCTTACTTTTTTATACAGTAACTGTACATGACAATATTCAACACTGAGAATAGCTCAATGGGCTGGGATGGTGACCTGTAAAGTATAAGGTCGTAGGTTGGAATCCAGCCATAGTCTTTTGGCCTGTCATAATTTTGATTATCTGTTTAGTTAAACAGGAGGACATCTTTCTGAAGTACCACAAACAATTTCACCTTGGTTTGTCAAAATATGATTGAATTAAAGCTGTTTCAACGTTGGCTGAATCTAACAACGCTTACCACAGGAGAAACAGCTTACTTTTTTATACAGTAACTGAACATGACAATATTCAACACTGAGAATAGCTCAATGGGCTGGGACGGTGACCTGTAAAGTATAAGGTCGTAGGTTGGAATCCAGCCATAGTCTTTTGGCCTGTCATAATTTTGATTATCTGTTTAGTTCAACAGGATGACATCTTTCTGAAGTACCACAAACAATTTCACCTTGGTATGTCAAAATATGATTGAATTAAAGCTGTTTCAATGTTGGCTGAATCTAACAACGCTTACCACAAGAGAAACAGCTTACTTTTTTATACAGTAACTGAACATGACAATATTCAACACTGAGAATAGCTCAATGGGCTGGGATGGTGACCTGTAAAGTATAAGGTAGTTGGTTGGAATCCAGCCATTATCTTTTGGCCTGTCATCATTTTGATTATCTGTTTAGTTAAACAGGATGACATCATTCTGAAATACCATGCACAATTTCATGCAATTTCACCTTGAAATGTCAACCGTTTCTTAACCTTTGTCCAAAAGCTGACCAAAGCTAATACTCTGCCCTTTCTATTCATACAATCTCAACAGATGGTGTGTAGCAAAGAGGATAGAGAGACTGACTTGTAACCTTATGCTCATGAGTTCAAATCCCCATTCAGCCTGTTGTTGGCCAAACATGAAGTAGTTTTGCTCCCTTGTTGTCCAACTCTCGATCTTCTGCAGTGTACATGTTTATAATATTTTGCCATTTTGCAGAGGAACCCGCATCGCTGCTTGCAGCTATATTTATAATTAGGGTTCCTCCGGTAGGAGGGAACCTATTGTTATTATTGGTATTCTTATTGGGTGTGCTCAAGCCTTCGGCGAGAGCACAACCTTTGTTCTCTCACATATATATTATTATTATTGGGTGTGCTCAAGCCTTCGGCGAGAGCACAACCTTTGTTCTCTCACATATATATTTATTATTATTATTTATTTTTGCCCCCCTAAATCTTTGTCAATATTTGGCCTACATAGACAACCTAGGTGTCAAAAGTTTCGTCTTGGTAGCGATTGAGTTGCTTGTATTTTTATTTACGTTCCGTTGCATGGTTTAAGTGGAAATTACGTTTTTGTGGCGAAAAGTGAAGCTAACGGTGGCTAATTTTCTAGCCACAGTCACTGACGTTACTAACGTCACTACCGTCACGAAAACACGCGTGACTACCTGTAGCAGAACATTCGTTTCGCATCTGTTAACTTGGGGGATAGCTAGGCTAACTATAGCTTTACTGCAAGGCAGCTGCAGAAACGCCACAAGCAAAGAGGCCAGGGTGATAACTATTTACTTATTTTACTTTGTGATGTGAAACACATTTGTAAAATGTAATTTACAATATTAGCTGATATTATTAAGGAAGTAGGCCCACATCTACTTTCGGAAACGGTAGTCTACTATTTCACTGAGGCATTAGCATGACATTAGCCTCTGTTACCCGGGCAACACATACTACAGTGGTCTATGATGCATCTGTTTTCAATCATTAAAATAAACATTCCTCACAAATACATTTTCGTTGTAGGATTTATTATGACATTACATTACAAGTAAATGATTTGTGGGTGAAATTATCATTACCTGTGGTTTCAAACCAGTGTTGCTCACTGCAACGCTGTAGCCTACGCGAGACACTACAAAAACATCGACACAGCTGTAGGAAGTCAAACGGCGACAGAACATGTTCGGCACTCCCCTTACTTAAACCAAAAGTCTTTCAATAGGTGAAACTATCTTACTACTAACCTGAACTTCATTGCCACAGCCTAAACTTTGTCAATCTGTTCATGAAAATAATTCATTTCAGCCTAAACCGTACAACGGAACGTTACATCGAATTCAACCAACGCAATCGCTACCAAGACGAACACAGCAGTAGTCTAGTACTGTACTGTAGTAGAATTTACAGGGGCAGCTTCTCCACACAGGGATATATCGCATTTTGCGTTGTTACTGACAATGATCGCTACCAGTGAGCTTTTTATGAAGGAGCGATTTTCCACTAAATAAATGTCAAGCTTATTTACGTTTTTGGGGGCATATTTTCAGTTAGCAGATGGTACTGTTTGAATCGCGAGTCTATCTTCTGCCGGTAACGTCGTAGAATAATCTTCAAAGGGGGTTCTTTATTAATGAATGAATGCAATATGAGTAGGCTAAATGCCTGAAAATATCACGAGAAGGGAAAACTTAAAAGGACGTTTAAGTCATAGAGATTAGGTCCATTTTTACACCGGTCTGCCAAATGTATTCGTTTTGATTCAGCTATGAGGCTGCCTCTTGCAGGGGAAATGAGAAGACATCATATTTCATTCTACACTTCACTCGTATTTTGAGTTGTAAATAAGCAGCAAAAAAAAGATGCTTTTAAATCTATGTAATCTTTATAAATAATAAGTATCCATTTTTATATAAAATATACAGAAATATCAGTTGTAAAAATGTCATTCAAAAACGGACCCCTGTGCAACCGACGCAAGCAAGCACACCCTACAATTTCCCCAGAAATTGTACCCTCTCTAGTTGGGTGTGCTCAAGCCTTCGGCGAGAGCACAACCTTTGTTCTCTCACATATATATTATTATTTATTGTTTATTGTTTATTTTCGCCCCCCTAAAACTCAGTCAATATTTGGCCTACATACACAACGGCGGTGTCAAAAGGTTCGTCTTGGTAGCGATTGCGTTGCTTCTATTGGAATTTATGTTCCGTTGCATGGTTTGGGCTTAAGTTAAGTTTTTGTGGCGAAAAGTGAAGCTAACGGTGGCTAATTTGCTAGCCACAGTCACTGACGTTACTAACGTCACTACGTCACTAACGTCACTAACGTCACGAAAACACGCGTGACTACCTGTAGCAGAACATTCGTTTCGCATCTGTTAACTTGGGGGATAGCTAGGCTAACTATAGCTTTACTGCAAGGCAGCTGCAGGAACGCCACAAGCAAAGAGGCCAGGGTGATAACTATTTACTCATTTTACTTTGTGATATGACACACAATTGTGATGTGTAATGTACAATATAAGCTGATATTATTAAGGTAGTACATCTACTTTCGGAAACAGTAGTCTACTATTTCACTGAAATATTAGCATCATGACATTAGCCTGTGTTGCCCGGCCAACACATACTACAGTGGTCTATGATGTATCTGTTTTCAATCGTTAAAATAAACATTCCTCACATATACATTTTCGTTGTAGGATTTATTATGACATTAGATTACAAGTAAACGATTTGTGGGTGAAATTATCATTACCCGTGGTTTCAATCCAGTGTATCACTGCAACGCTGTAGCCTACGCGAGGCACTACAAAAACATTTACACAGCTGTAGGAAGTCAAACGGCGACAGAACATGTTCGGCACTCCCCTTACTTAAATCAAAAGTCTATCTAACTACTAACCTGAACTTCATTGCCACAGCCTAAACTTTGTCAATCTGTTCATGAAAATAATTAATTTCAGCCTAAACCGTACAACGGAACGTTAAATCCAATTCAACCAACGCAATCGCTACCAAGACGAACACAGCAGTAGTCTAGTCTGTACTACTACTGTACCGTAGTAGTACCATTTACCGGGGCAGCTTCTCCACACAGGGCTATATCGCATTTTGCGTTGTTACTGACAATGATTGCTACCAGTGAGCTTTTTATGAATGAGCGATTTTCCACTAAATAAATGTCAAGCTTATTTACGTTTTGGGGGGCATATTTTCAGTTAGCAGATGGTACTGTTTGAATTGCGATTCCATCTTCTACTGCCGGGTAACGTCGTAGAATAATCTTCAAAGGGGGTTCTTTATTAATGAATGAATGCAATGAGTAGGCTAAATGCATGAAAATATCACGAGAAGGGAAAAACTTGGGACTTTTAAGTCATATAGATTAGGTCAATTTGTACACCGGTCTGCCAAATGTATTCGTTTTGATTCAACGATGAGGCTGCCTCTTGCCTCTTGGGGAAATGAGAAGACATCCATTTCATTCTTTACTTCACTCGTATTTTCAGTTGTAAATGAGCAGCAAAAAAAAAATGCTTTTAAATCTATGTCATCTTTATAAATAATAAGTATGCATTTTTATATAAAATACAGAAATATCAGTTGTAAAAATGTAATTAAAAAACGGACCCCTGTCCAACCGACGCAAGCAAGCACACCCTACAATTTCCCCAGAAATTGTACCCTCTCTAGTTATTGTCTCACTATTGTTTTCCTGTTTCTCTTTATTATTATTATTGTGAGAATGCTGTTAAGCATTCTCACTATTGTTTTCCTGTTTCTCTAGCATTCTCACTATTGTTTTCCTGTTTCTCTTTATTGTGAGAATGCTGTTAAGCATTCTCACTATTGTTTTTTTGGTATTTCTCACTTTTATACTTTTTAAGACATTAAGGTTTTTGTGCAAATTATTCTCCCATTAAAAGTAATGGTAAATCCTTTCAAATCATTAAAAAGCTTCCTCCTCTTTCAAACGTAACTACTTCAGCATACTAGATTAGAGAACAAGATTTTGAAACTGCCGATAGAGTCGTATTTCTGACCGCACAGACATATAAAGGACATCTCTGGTTTCGGCAGAGTCTTGGGTCTCGGAAAATATCCTTATATTTTGGATTGGACGTATAGTTTTGCGTCTAGGTCAACTTGTTTGAGGTGTGGATGCTAGGTAAATGTTCGTTTTTCTCTCTGCCTAGCTCGTTAGCTATCACAGCTGCGCCATCACCGTGGCAACCAAACAAACAAGCACCAGGAAAGCAAAAGGAACACGTTTTTGAAACTGCAGGTAGAGTCGTATTTCTGACTGCACAGACCTATAAAGAATATCTCTGGTTTCGGCAGAGTCTTGGGTCTCGGAAAATATCCTTATATTTTGGATTGGACGTACAGTTTTGCGTCTAGGTTATCTTGTTTGAGGTGTGGATTATAGCTACATTTCTCTTATTCTCTGCCCTCAGCGCGTTAGCAATCATAGCTGCACCATCACCGTAACGACAGACACGCATCACTCAGTCTCTCACACAGGTGATTGGTACGTTTACTTGACCATGAGAAACACGATTACTAGCAATTGTCGGTTTATGCCAATAATACGATTACTCCGTTTACATGTGTAATTAGTTATGCGATTACTCAATAAACACGTCTACATGATTCTTTTTTATTAATCGTTGTATGCTCCACGGACAAAACTTGCACCATCATCCTTCTGCAACAAAGTGTCGCCTTGTCTTCCTGTATCGGCCCTACTGCTGTATGTTTCATTCCATCAACACATTGAATCCAACTAAGAAAGCCGAGTAAACGCATAGGCTACATCTGCTACTGCTAATACTATCCCAACTATAATTTAATCTGTTAAAACGATAATATTCTTGTTACGACTAGCTAGCCTACTTCTTCTTCTGTTTAACAGTTCAGCTTTCAGCTTCTCCCACATTGTAGGCTATTTTAGCTCTTAGCTTTGTTAAGATGATGCAGTTCAGCTTCCACACTGCCTCTTTTGTGTGACTCACACATTTTTGAAATTCATTTCAGCTTGCGGGTATTTTCTCATTTCTCACTTTTATACTTTTTAAAATATTAAGGTTTTTGTGCAAATTATTCTCCCTTTAAAAGTAATGGTAAATCCTTTCAAATCATTGTTGGAATGCTGCTCCAGTCCCTTTCAAAAATACCTTTCGGTTGCTTTGAAGCTTCAGCTTATAATTTTCTACTAAATTTTCACTATTTTCAGCTTTTTTAGCATGGTCAGCTATCCCCATTCAGGTTTTCAGCATTCTCACTGCTGTTTCGCAGGAACAGCCGTTTCTAGTTATTATTATATCAACTTCTTAGTTCTTCCGCCGTTTTTTGGCCTTTAACTCGTTCTGCATACTTTCACCGATTCCTACAATTTAGGTATCAAAACGTTCAGCTCCTTCAGGAGATGATGGCTATGACTTTTGGTATTTCTCACTTTTATACTTTTTAAGACATTAAGGTTTTTGTGCAAATTATTCTCCCATTAAAAGTAATGGTAAATCCTTTCAAATCATTAAAAAGCTTCCTCCTCTTTCAAACGTAACTACTTCAGCTTACTTTCAGCTAGAGACACCATTCAACCTTTAAAATGTTCACAAGACATTCAGCTATTCCCAAATGATTCAGCTTTTTCAAATGTTCAACCAATTTTGAATTATGACAGTTTGAAATACATTAAAATGTTTGCTCCTTCTTGATTTTTACGAATGAGCAGCAAGCAGAGTGGCACACTGCTTGCTGCTCTTTTTCTGATATTCAACTAATTTGTCAAACAAATTCCTCTAACGTTCATATAGTTTAACTTACAGAAACAAGTTATACCTTAAAATGTAGGAAAAATTGTCCTCTTTCAGCCAATGTAACTACTAAAGAGCTCACATTTACAGATTTTCAGCTATGAGCCTTGAAGCGAGAGCAGCCTTTCAAATTCTCTCACTAACTTCAATGGAGAGGTGAGTAAAATCAGTCAGAGAAAGCAAGAAGGAACAAGATTTTGAAACTGCCGATAGAGTCGTATTTCTGACCGCACAGACATATAAAGGACATCTCTGGTTTCGGCAGAGTCTTGGGTCTCGGAAAATATCCTTATATTTTGGATTGGACGTATAGTTTTGCGTCTAGGTCAAATTGTTTGAGGTGTGGATGCTAGGTAAATGTTAGTTTTTCTCTCTGCCTAGCTCGTTAGCTATCACAGCTGCGCCATCACCGTGGCAACCAAACAAACAAGCACCAGGAAAGCAAAAGGAACACGTTTTTGAAACTGCAGGTAGAGTCGTATTTCTGACTGCACAGACGTATAAAGAATATCTCTGGTTTCGGCAGAGTCTTGGGTCTCGGAAAATATCCTTATATTTTGGATTGGACGTACAGTTTTGCGTCTAGGTTATCTTGTTTGAGATGTGGATTCTAGCTACATTTCTCTTATTCTCTGCCCTCAGCGCGTTAGCAATCATAGCTGCACCATCACCGTAACGACAGACACGCACCACTCAGTCTCTCACACAGGTGATTGGTACTTTACTTGACCATGAGAAACACGATTACTAGCAATTGTCGGTTTATGCCAATAATACGATTACTCCGTTTACATGTGTAATTAGTTATGCGATTACTCAATAAACACGTCTACATGATTCTTTTTTATTAATCGTTGTATGCTCCACGGACAAAACTTGCACCATCATCCTTCTGCAACAAAGTGTCGCCGTGTCTTCCTGTATCGGCCCTACTGCTGTATGTTTCATTCCATCAACACATTGAATCCAACTAAGAAAGCCGAGTAAACGCATAGGCTACATCTGCTACTGCTAATACTATCCCAACTATAATTTAATCTGTTAAAACGATAATATTCTTGTTATGACTAGCTAGCCTACTTCTTCTGTTTAACAGTTCAGCTTTCAGCTTCTCCCACATTGTAGGCTATTTTAGCTATTAGCTTTGTTAAGATGATGCAGTTCAGCTTCCACACTGCCTCTTTTGTGTGACTCACACATTTTTGAAATTCATTTCAGCTTGCGGGTATTTTCTCATTTCTCACTTTTATACTTTTTAAAATATTAAGGTTTTTGTGCAAATTATTCTCCCTTTAAAAGTAATGGTAAATCCTTTCAAATCATTGTTGGAATGCTGCTCCAGCCCCTTTCAAAAATACCTTTCGGTTGCTTTGAAGCTTCAGCTTATAACTTTCTACTAAATTGTCACTATTTTCAGCTTTTTTAGCATGGTCAGCTATCCCCATTCAGGTTTTCAGCATTCTCACTGCTGTTTCGCAGGAACAGCCGTTTCTAGTTGTGTGAATGCTGTTAAGCATTCTCACTATTGCTTTTCAACTTCTCAGTTCTTCCGCCGTTTTTTGGCCTTTAACTCGTTCTGCATACTTTAACCGATTCCTACAACTTTTGTATCAAAACGTTCAGCTCCTTCAGGAGATGATGGCTATGACTTTTGGTATTTCTCACTTTTATACTTTTTAAGACATTAAGGTTTTTGTGCAAATTATTCTCCCATTAAAAGTAATGGTAAATCCTTTCAAATCATTAAAAAGCTTCCTCCTCTTTCAAACGTAACTACTTCAGCTTACTTTCAGCTAGAGACACCATTCAACCTTTAAAATGTTCACAAGACATTCAGCTATTCCCAAATGATTCAGCTTTTTCAAATGTTCAGCCAATTTTGAATTATGACAGTTTGAAATACATTAAAATGTTTGCTCCTTCTTGATTTTTATGAATGAGCAGCAAGCAGAGTGGCACACTGCTTGCTGCTCTTTTTCTAATATTCAACTAATTTGTCAAACAAATTCCTCTAACGTTCATATAGTTTAACTTACAGAAACAAGTTATACCTTAAAATGTAGGAAAAATTGTCCTCTTTCAGCCAATGTAACTACTAAAGAGCTCACATTTACAGATTTTCAGCTATGAGCCTTGAAGCGAGAGCAGCCTTTCAAATTCTCTCACTAACTTCAATGGAGAGGTGAGTAAAATCAGTCAGAGAAAGCAAGAAGGAACAAGATTTTGAAACTGCCGATAGAGTCGTATTTCTGACCGCACAGACATATAAAGGACATCTCTGGTTTCGGCAGAGTCTTGGGTCTCGGAAAATATCCTTATATTTTGGATTGGACGTATAGTTTTGCGTCTAGGTCAACTTGTTTGAGGTGTGGGTGCTAGGTAAATGTTCGTTTTTCTCTCTGCCTTGCTCGTTAGCTATCATAGCTGCGCCATCACCGTGGCAACCAAACAAACAAGCACCAGGAAAGCAAAAGGAACACGTTTTTGAAACTGCAGGTAGAGTCGTATTTCTGACTGCACAGATATATAAAGAATATATCTGGTTTCGGCAGAGTCTTGGGTCTCGGAAAATATCCTTATATTTTGGATTGGACGTACAGTTTTGCGTCTAGGTTATCTTGTTTGAGTTGTGGATTCTAGCTACATTTCTTTTATTCTCTGCCCTCAGCGCATTAGCAATCATAGCTGCACCATCACCTTAACGACAGACACGCACCACTCAGTCTCTCACACAGGTGATTGGTACGTTTACTTGACCATGAGAAACACGATTACTAGCAATTGTCGGTTTATGCCAATAATACGATTACTCCGTTTACATGTGTAATTAGTTATGCGATTACTCAATAAACACGTCTACATGATTCTTTTTTATTAATCGTTGTATGCTCCACGGACAAAACTTGCACCATCATCCTTCTGCAACAAAGTGTCGCCGTGTCTTCCTGTATCGGCTCTACTGCTGTATGTTTCATTCCATCAACACATTGAATCCTACTAAGAAAGCCGAGTAAAAGCACTCAATGGTAGGCTACATCTGCTACTGCTATTACTATCCCAACTATAATTTCAGCTGTTAAAACGATAATATTCTTGTTCCGACTAGCTATCCTACTTCTTCTGTTTAACAGTTCAGCTTTCAGCTTCTCCCGCATTGTAGGCTATTTTAGCTCTTAGCTTTGTTAAGATGATGCAGATGATGCAGTTCAGCTTCCACACTGCCTCTTTTGTGTCACTCACACATTTTTGAAATTCATTTCAGCTTGCGGGTATTTTCTCATTTCTCACTTTTATACTTTTTAAAATATAAAGGTTTTTGTGCAAATTATTCTCCCTTTAAAAGTAATGGTAAATCCTTTCAAATCATTGTTTGAATGCTGCTCCAGCCCCTTTCAAAAATACCTTTCGGTTGCTTTGAAGCTTCAGCTTATAACTTTCTACTAAATTTTCACTATTTTCAGCTTTTTTAGCATGGTCAGCTATCCCCATTCAGGTTTTCAGCATTCTCACTGCTGTTTCGCAGGAACAGCCTTTTCTAGTTGTGAGAATGCTGTTAAGCATTCTCACTATTGTTTTCCTGTTTCTCTTTATTATTGTGAGAATGCTGTTCAGCATTCTCACTATTGCTTTTCAACTTCTCAGTTCTTCCGCCGTTTTTTGGCCTTTAACTCGTTCTGCATACTTTAACCGATTCCTACAACTTTTGTATCAAAACGTTCAGCTCCTTCAGGAGATGATGGCTATGACTTTTGGTATTTCTCACTTTTATACTTTTTAAGACATTAAGGTTTTTGTGCAAATTATTCTTCCATTAAAAGTAATGGTAAATCCTTTCAAATCATTAAAAAGCTTCCTCCTCTTTCAAACGTAACTACTTCAGCTTACTTTCAGCTAGAGACACCATTCAACCTTTAAAATGTTCACAAGACATTCAGCTATTCCCAAATGTTCAGCCAATTTTGAATTATTATTATTATTATATCAACTTCTTAGTTCTTCCGCCGTTTTTTGGCCTTTAACTCGTTCTGCATACTTTAACCGATTCCTACAACTTTTGTATCAAAACGTTCAGCTCCTTCAGGAGATGATGGCTATGACTTTTGGTATTTCTCACTTTTATACTTTTTAAGACATTAAGGTTTTTGTGCAAATTATTCTCCCATTAAAAGTAATGGTAAATCCTTTCAAATCATTAAAAAGCTTCCTCCTCTTTCAAACGTAACTACTTCAGCTTACTTTCAGCTAGAGACACCATTCAACCTTTAAAATGTTCACAAGACATTCAGCTATTCCCAAATGATTCAGCTTTTTCAAATGTTCAGCCAATTTTGAATTATGACAGTTTGAAATACATTAAAATGTTTGCTCCTTCTTGATTTTTATGAATGAGCAGCAACTCTGCTGGCTGCTCTTTTTCTGATATTCAACTAATTTGTCAAACTAATTCCTCTAACGTTCATATAGTTTAACTTACAGAAACAAGTTATACCTTAAAATGTAGGAAAAATTGTCCTCTTTCAGCCAATGTAACTACTAAAGAGCTCACATTTACAGATTTTCAGCTATGAGCCTTGAAGCGAGAGCAGCCTTTCAAATTCTCTCACTAACTTCAATGGAGAGGTGAGTAAAATCAGTCAGAGAAAGCAAGAAGGAACAAGATTTTGAAACTGCCGATAGAGTCGTATTTCTGACCGCACAGACATATAAAGGACATCTCTGGTTTCGGCAGAGTCTTGGGTCTCGGAAAATATCCTTATATTTTGGATTGGACGTACAGTTTTGCGTCTAGGTTATCTTGTTTGAGGTGTGGATTCTAGCTACATTTCTCTTATTCTCTGCCCTCAGCGCGTTAGCAATCATAGCTGCTCCATCGCCGTGGCAACCAAACAAACACGCACCAGGAAAGCAGAAGGAACACGTTTTTGAAACTGCAGGTAGAGTCGTATTTCTGACTACACATACATATAAAGAATATCTCTGGTTTCGGCAGAGTCTTGGGTCTCGGAAAATATCCTTATATTTTGGATTGGACGTACAGTTTTGCGTCTAGGTTATCTTGTTTGAGGTGTGGATTCTAGCTACATTTCTCTTATTCTGTGCCCTCACCGCGTTAGCAATCATAGCTGCACTATCACCGTAACGACAGACACGCACCACTCATTCTCTCACACAGGTGATTGGTACATTTACTTGACCATGAGAAACACGATTACTAGCAATTGTCGGTTTATACCAATAATACGATTACTCCGTTTACATGTGTAATTAGTTATGCGATTACTCAATAAACGCGTCTACATGATTCTTTTTTATTAATCGTTGTATGCTCCACGGACAAAACTTGCACCATCATCCTTCTGCAACAAAGTGTCGCCGTGTCTTCCTGTATCGGCCCTACTGCTGTATGTTTCATTCCATCAACACATTGAATCCTACTAAGAAAGCCGAGTAAACGCACTCAATGGTAGGCTACATCTGCTACTGCTATTACTATCCCAACTATAATTTAATATGTTAAAACGATAATATTCTTGTTACGACTAGCTAGCCTACTTCTTCTTCTGTTTAACAGTTCAGCTTTCAGCTTCTCCCACATTGTAGGCTATTTTAGCTCTTAGCTTTGTTAAGATGATGCAGATGATGCAGTTCAGCTTACACACTGCCTCTTTTGTGTCACTCACACATTTTTGAAATTCATTTCAGCTTGCGGGTATTTTCTCATTTCTCACTTTTATACTTTTTAAAATATTAAGGTTTTTGTGCAAATTATTCTCCCTTTAAAAGTAATGGTAAATCCTTTCAAATCATCGTTGGAATGCTGCTCCAGTCCCTTTCAAAAATACCTTTCGGTTGCTTTGAAGCTTCAGCTTATAACTTTCTACTAAATTTTCACTATTTTCAGCTTTTTTAGCATGGTCAGCTATCCCCATTCAGGTTTTCAGCATTCTCACTGCTGTTTCGCAGGAACAGCCGTTTCTAGTTGTGAGAATGCTGTTAAGCATTCTCACTATTGTTTTCCTGTTTCTCTTTATTATTATTATTATTATTATATCAACTTCTTAGTTCTTCCGCCGTTTTTTGGCCTTTAACTCGTTCTGCATACTTTAACCGATTCCTACAACTTTTGTATCAAAACGTTCAGCTCCTTCAGGAGATGATGGCTATGACTTTTGGTATTTCTCACTTTTATACTTTTTAAGACATTAAGGTTTTTGTGCAAATTATTCTCCCATTAAAAGTAATGGTAAATCCTTTCAAATCATTAAAAAGCTTCCTCCTCTTTCAAACGTAACTACTTCAGCTTACTTTCAGCTAGAGACACCATTCAACCTTTAAAATGTTCACAAGACATTCAGCTATTCCCAAATGATTCAGCTTTTTCAAATGTTCAGCCAATTTTGAATTATGACAGTTTGAAATACATTAAAATGTTTGCTCCTTCTTGATTTTTATGAATGAGCAGCAACTCTGCTGGCTGCTCTTTTTCTGATATTCAACTAATTTGTCAAACTAATTCCTCTAACGTTCATATAGTTTAACTTACAGAAACAAGTTATACCTTAAAATGTAGGAAAAATTGTCCTCTTTCAGCCAATGTAACTACTAAAGAGCTCACATTTACAGATTTTCAGCTATGAGCCTTGAAGCGAGAGCAGCCTTTCAAATTCTCTCACTAACTTCAATGGAGAGGTGAGTAAAATCAGTCAGAGAAAGCAAGAAGGAACAAGATTTTGAAACTGCCGGTAGAGTCGTATTTCTGACCGCACAGACATATAAAGGACATCTCTGGTTTCGGCAGAGTCTTGGGTCTCGGAAAATATCCTTATATTTTGGATTGGACGTATAGTTTTGCGTCTAGGTCAACTTGTTTGAGGTGTGGATACTAGGTAAACGTTCGTTTTTCTCTCTGCCTAGCTCGTTAGCTATCACAGCTGCGCCATCACCGTGGCAACCAAACAAACAAGCACCAGGAAAGCAAAAGGAACACGTTTTTGAAACTGCAGGTAGAGTCGTATTTCTGACTGCACAGACATATAAAGAATATCTCTGGTTTCGGCAGAGTCTTGGGTCTCGGAAAATATTCTTATATTTTGGATTGGACGTACAGTTTTGCGTCTAGGTTATCTTGTTTGAGGTGTGGATTCTAGCTACATTTCTCTTATTCTCTGCCCTCAGCGCGTTAGCAATCATAGCTGCTCCATCACCGTAACGACAGACACGCACCACTCAGTCTCTCACACAGGTGATTGGTGCGTTTACTTGACCATGAGAAACCCGATTACTAGCAATTGTTGGTTTATGCCAATAATACGATTACTCCGTTTACATGTGTAATTAGTTATGCGATTACTCAATAAACGCGTCTTTTTTATTAATCGTTGTATGCTCCAAGGACAACTTGCACCATCATCCTTCTGCAACAAAGTGTCGCCGTGTCTTCCTGTATCGGCCCTACTGCTGTATGTTTCATTCCATCAACACATTGAATCCAACTAAGAAAGCCGAGTAAACGCATAGGCTACATATGCTACTGCTAATACTATCCCAACTATAATTTAATCTGTTAAAACGAAAATATTCTTGTTACGACTAGCTAGCCTACTTCTTCTTCTGTTTAACAGTTCAGCTTTCAGCTTCTCCCACATTGTAGGCTATTTCAGATCTTAGCTTTGTTAAGATGATGCAGTTCAGCTTCCACACTGCCTCTTTTGTGTGACTCACACATTTTTGAAATTCATTTCAGCTTGCGGGTATTTTCTCATTTCTCACTTTTATACTTTTTAAAATATTAAGGTTTTTGTGCAAATTATTCTCCCTTTAAAAGTAATGGTAAATCCTTTCAAATCATTGTTGGAATGCTGCTCCAGCCCCTTTCAAAAATACCTTTCGGTTGCTTTGAAGCTTCAGCTTATAACTTTCTACTAAATTTTCACTATTTTCAGCTTTTTTAGCATGGTCAGCTATCCCCATTCAGGTTTTCAGCATTCTCACTGCTGTTTCGCAGGAACAGCCTTTTCTAGTTATTATTGTGAGAATGCTGTTCAGCATTCTCACTATTGCTTTTCAACTTCTCAGTTCTTCCGCCGTTTTTTGGCCTTTAACTCGTTCTGCATACTTTAACCGATTCCTACAACTTTTGTATCAAAACGTTCAGCTCCTTCAGGAGATGATGGCTATGACTTTTGGTATTTCTCACTTTTATACTTTTTAAGACATTAAGGTTTTTGTGCAAATTATTCTCCCATTAAAAGTAATGGTAAATCCTTTCAAATCATTAAAAAGCTTCCTCCTCTTTCAAACGTAACTACTTCAGCTTACTTTCAGCTAGAGACACCATTCAACCTTTAAAATGTTCACAAGACATTCAGCTATTCCCAAATGATTCAGCTTTTTCAAATGTTCAGCCAATTTTGAATTATGACAGTTTGAAATACATTAAAATGTTTGCTCCTTCTTGATTTTTATGAATGAGCAGCAAGCAGAGTGGCACACTCTGCTTGCTGCTCTTTTTCTGATATTCAACTAATTTGTCAAACAAATTCCTCTAAAGTTCATGTAGTTTAATTTACAGAAACAAGTTATACCTTAAAATGTAGGAAAGATTGTCCTCTTTCAGCCAATGTAACTACTAAAGAGCTCACATTTACAGATTTTCAGCTATGAGCCTTGAAGCGAGAGCAGCCTTTCAAATTCTCTCACTAACTTCAATGGAGAGGTGAGTAAAATCAGTCAGAGAAAGCAAGAAGGAACAAGATTTTGAAACTGCCGATAGAGTCGTATTTCTGACCGCACAGACATATAAAGGACATCTCTGGTTTCGGCAGAGTCTTGGGTCTCGGAAAATATCCTTATATTTTGGATTGGACGTATAGTTTTGCGTCTAGGTCAACTTGTTTGAGGTGTGGATGCTAGGTAAATGTTCGTTTTTCTCTCTGCCTAGCTCGTTAGCTATCACAGCTGCGCCATCACCGTGGCAACCAAGCAAACAAGCACCAGGAAAGCAAAAGGAACACGTTTTTGAAACTGCAGGTAGAGTCGTATTTCTGACTGCACAGACATATAAAGAATATCTCTGGTTTCGGCAGAGTCTTGGGTCTCGGAAAATATCCTTATATTTTGGATTGGACGTACAGTTTTGCGTCTAGGTTATCTTGTTTGAGGTGTGGATTCTAGCTACATTTCTCTTATTCTCTGCCCTCAGCGCGTTAGCAATCATAGCTGCACCATCACCGTAACGACAGACACGCACCACTCAGTCTCTCACACAGGTGATTGGTACGTTTACTTGACCATGAGAAACACGATTACTAGCAATTGTCGGTTTATGCCAATAATACGATTACTCCGTTTACATGTGTAATTAGTTATGCGATTACTCAATAAACGCGTCTACATGATTCTTTTTTATTAATCGTTGTATGCTCCACTGACAAAACTTGCACCATCATCCTTCTGCAACAAAGTGTCGCCGTGTCTTCCTGTATCGGCTCTACTGCTGTATGTTTCATTCCATCAACACATTGAATCCTACTAAGAAAGCCGAGTAAACGCACTCAATGGTAGGCTACATCTGCTACTGCTATTACTATCCCAACTATAATTTCAGCTGTTAAAACGATAATATTCTTGTTCCAACTAGCTAGCCTACTTCTGTTTAACAGTTCAGCTTTCAGCTTCTCCCGCATTGTAGGCTATTTTAGCTCTTAGCTTTGTTAAGATGATGCAGTTCAGCTTCCACACTGCCTCTTTTGTGTCACTCACACATTTTTGAAATTCATTTCAGCTTGCGGGTATTTTCTCATTTCTCACTTTTATACTTTTTAAAATATAAAGGTTTTTGTGCAAATTATTCTCCCTTTAAAAGTAATGGTAAATCCTTTCAAATCATTGTTGGAATGCTGCTCCAGCCCCTTTCAAAAATACCTTTCGGTTGCTATGAAGCTTCAGCTTATAACTTTCTACTAAATTTTCACTATTTTCAGCTTTTTTAGCATGGTCAGCTATCCCCATTCAGGTTTTCAGCATTCTCACTGCTGTTTCGCAGGAACAGCCTTTTCTAGTTATTATTATTTTTATTTATTTTTGCCTCCCTAAAACTCAGTCAATATTTGGCCTACATAGACAACGTAGGTGTCAAAAGTTTCGTCTTGGTAGCGATTGAGTTGCTTCTATTGGAATTTACGTTCCGTTGCATGGTTTAGGCTGAAGTTAAGTTTTTGTGGCGAAAAGTGAAGCTAACGGTGGCTAATTTGCTAGCCACAGTCACTGACGTTACTAACGTCACTACGTCACGAAAACACGCGTGACTACCTTTGGCAGAACATTCGTTTCGCATCTGTTAACTTGGGGGATAGCTAGGCTAACTATAGCTTTACTGCAAGGCAGCTGCAGAAACGCCACAAGCAAAGAGGCCAGGGTGATAACTATTTACTCATTTTACTTTGTGATATGACACACAATTGTGATGTGTAATGTACAGTATAAGCTGATATTATTAAGGAAGTACATCTACTTTCGGAAACAGTAGTCTACTATTTCACTGAAGTATTAGCATCATGACATTAGCCTGTGTTGCCCGGGCAACACATACTACAGTGGTCTATGATGTAGCGTTATCTGTTTTCAATCGTTAAAATAAACATTCCTCACATATACATTTTCGTTGTAGGATTTATTCTGACATTAGTAAACGATTTGTTGGTGAAATGACCATTACCTGTGGTTTCAAACCAGTGTAGCTCACTGCAACGCTGTAGCTTACGCGAGACACACGACAAAAACATCTAACTTACACAGCTGTTTAGGAAGTCAAACGGCGACAGAACATGTTCGGCACTCCCCTTACTTAAATCAAAAGTCTATCTAACTACTAACCTGAACTTCATTGCCACAGCCTAAACGTTGTCAATCTGTTCATGAAAATAATTAATTTCATCTTAAACCGTACAACGGAACGTTCAATCCAATTCAACCAACGCAATCGCTACAGTACCAAGACGAACACAGCAGTAGTCTAGTACTGTACCGTAGTAGTACAATTTACCGGGCAGCTTCTCCACACAGGGCTATATCGCATTTTGCGTTGTTACTGACAATGATCGCTACCAGTGAGCTTTTTATAAATGAGCTATTTTCCACTAAATAAATGTCAAGCTTATTTACGTTTTGGGGGCATATTTTCAGTTAGCAGATGGTACTGTTTGAATCGCGATTCCATCTTCTACTGCCGGGTAACATCGTAGAATAATCTTCAAAGGGGGTTCTTTATTAATGAATGAATGCAATGAGTAGGCTAAATGCCTGAAAATATCATGAGAAGGGAAAAACTTAAAATGACGTTTAAATCATAGAGATTAGGTCAATTTTTACACCGGTCTGCCAAATTTATTAGTTTTGATGCAACGATGAGGCTGCCTCTTGCAGGGGAAATGAGAAGACATTCATTCTACACTTCACTCGTATTTTCAGTTGTAAATGAGCAGCAAAAAAAATATGCTTTTAAATCTATGTAATCTTTATAAATAATAAGTATGCATTTTTATATAACATATACAGAAATATCAGTTGTAAAAATGTAATTCAAAAACGGACCCCTGTGCAACCGACGCAAGCAAGCACACCCTACAATTTCCCCAGAAATTGTACCCTCTAGTTATTATTATTATTTTTATTTCTTTTTGCCCCCCTAAAACTCAGTCAATATTTGGCCTACATAGACAACGTAGGTGTCAAAAGTTTCGTCTTGGTATCGATTGAGTTGCTTCTATTGGAATTTACATTCCGTTGCATGGTTTAGGCTGAAGTTAAGTTTTTGTGGCGAAAAGTGACGCTAACGGTGGCTAATTTGCTAGCCACAGTCACTGACGTTACTAACGTCACTACGTCACGAAAACACGCGTGACTACCTTTGGCAGAACATTCGTTTCGCATCTGTTAAGTTGGGGGATAGCTAGGCTAACTATAGCTTTACTGCAAGGCAGCTGCAGAAACGCCACAAGCAAAGAGGCCAGGGTGATAACTATTTAATCATTTTACTTTGTGATATGACACACAATTGTCATGTGTAATGTACAGTATAAGCTGATATTATTAAGGAAGTACATCTACTTTCGGAAACAGTAGTCTACTATTTCACTGAAGTATTAGCATCATGACATTAGCCTGTGTTGCCCGGGCAACACATACTACAGTGGTCTATGATGTAGAGTTATCTGTTTTCAATCGTTAAAATAAACATTCCTCACATATACATTTTCGTTGTAGGATTTATTCTGACATTAGTAAACGATTTGTTGGTGAAATTACCATTACCTGTGGTTTCAAACCAGTGTTGCTCACTGCAACGCTGTAGCCTACGCGACACTACAAAAACATCTACACAGCTGTAGGAAGTCAAACGGCGACAGAACATGTTCGGCACTCCCCTTACTTAACCCTCGTGCTGCCTTTGGGTCACATGACCCAAAGGTTCATAACGAACCATCGTTGTGTTTACCCAATTTTACCCAATACAAAAACAAATTAAAATAATTTTCTTTTAACCTTTGCAATGTGGGGGGTCTGAGACAGCCCAACGGTTAAAAGAAAATGCTTCACTTTGTCTTTGTATGCGGTAAATCTGTCGCAATACGACGGTGGGTCACAATGACTGATGGGTCAGAATGACCCGAAGATAACACAAGGGTTAAATCAAAAGTCTATCTAACTACTAACCTGAACTTCATTGCCACAGCCTAAACGTTGTCAATCTGTTCATGAAAATAATTAATTTCAGCTTAAACCGTACAACGGAACGTTAAATCCAATTCAACCAACGCAATCGCTACCAAGACGAACACAGCAGTAGTCTAGTACTGTACTGTAGTAGTACAATTTACCGGGGCAGCTTCACACAGATATAGCCCACACAGGGCTATAACGCATTTTGCGTTGTTACTGACAATGATCGCTACCAGTGATCTTTTTATGAATGAGAGATTTTCCACTAAATAAATGTCAAGCTTATTTACGTTTTGGGGGGCATATTTTCCGTTAGCAGATGGTACTGTTTGAATCGCGATTCCATCTTCTACTGCCGGGCAACGTCGTAGAATAATCTTCAAAGGGGGTTCTTTATTAATGAATGAATGCAATGAGTAGGCTAAATGCCTGAACATATCATGAGTAGGGAAAAACTTAAAATGACGTTTAAGTCATAGAGATTAGGTCAATTTTTACACCGGTCTGCCCAATTTATTCGTTTTGTTTCAACGATGAGGCTGCCTCTTGCAGGGGAAATGAGAAGACATCTATTTCATTCTACACTTCACTCGTATTTTCAGTTGTAAATGAGCAGCAAAAAAAAATGCTTTTAAATCTATGTCATCTTTATAAATAATAAGTATGCATTTTTATATAAAATATACAGAAATATCAGTTGTAAAAATGTCATTCAAAAACGGACCCCTGTGCAACCGACGCAAGCAAGCACACCCTACAATTTCCCCAGAAATTGTACCCTCTCTAGTTAGTTATGCGTTTACTCAATAAGCGCGTCTACATGATTCTTTTTATTAATCGTTGTATGCTCCACGGACAAAACTTGCACCATCATCCTTCAGCAACAAAGTGTCTGAGAGGTGGGTAAAATTCGTCAGAGAAAGCAAGAAGGAAGACGATTTCGAAACTGCCGGTAGAGACATATTTCTGACCGCACAGACATATAAAAGACATCTCTAGTTTCGGCAGTCTTGGGTTTCGGAAAATATCCTCATTTTATTGATTGGACGTGTAGTTTTGCGTCTAGGTCAACTTGTTTGAGGTGTGGATGCTAGGTAAATGTTAGTTTTTCTCTCTGCCTAGCTCGTTACCTATCACAGCTGCGCCATCACCATGGCAACCAAACAGACACGCACCCTGAACGTTTTTGAAACTGCCAAATGAGTTGTATTTCTGACCGCACAGACACATAAAGGATATCTATGGTTTCGGCAGAGTCTTGGAATGAAATATACGTAATTATGTGGGCAATGTAGAACAGCGGACAGATTCGATATTTGATCTTTTGTTAGTTATGGCCATTCTAGTGACGCTACTGTCATCATGGCTGCTAATATAACGGCGAAACCAGGTCACATACGGTCTAATAACTATCATTCATTACCTAGTAAAGAATATATTGTGCTTAGTAAAGTTATGCCTTGTGCTTATTAAAGTTCTGTCTTATGATTTGAGAAGTGTGCTCAGGCTTAAACATGGTGTCTCACACAGGGTGTGGGAAGCAGGCTGTTCTTTGTGTCTCTATCTCTTCATTTTCAGAAACAACCTTGAAGCCTGGTGGAGATGGCACCCGAGCAGGTGGGACGCGTAGGCAAGAACAACTCCCTGATGCACGAGAGAACAAGCTCAACCCTCATTTCATCTTTCTGTTTTAATTGCACTGTATAAATATATGCTGGGGAGGGACAGATAGCCAGTTGGACTTCGTGAACCAGCCCAAACTCTGTTGCGGGTAGGGAAACGTAGACAACCCCAGAGCTCTGTACTTGTTGATTTCCAACTGCTGCATTAAAGCTGATATTATCGGACCTCTTCGACTCCAGACCACTCTTTCTAGAACACAGATTTGTATCATTACTATCATTACATATTGGAATAGACAATAATTCAATCCTTCACTAGCTACAAACAAATGCTTCGTAACTGAAGAGTATTTACTTTCTATTGGCGATATTGACAACAGAGGTTAAGGAACTTGTCTTTAATCAAAAGATGGTCTCCGTTTTCAATTTGAAGCAGTAGATCTAGCTTATGTAGGAAATTTTCCATTGCATCCTCTAGCTTCACGCCTTCGTTTATTATTCAAGCCTACGGTACAGTCTGTAAAAATACCACATTGACACACTTGCAAGAAATGATCCGCTGGTTAGATGTAGCATGATCTTATTATTTAAGTATAAAAAACTCACCAGGGACAACGACAACATTGGCAACACTGCACTATGAATTATTATTTCCATGTCATCTCAAATTAAGTGTCTGAACAGGACTGGGTGTGCAGGCACACATGATTAGTTTCTCCTCCGTCTTGAACCTGAAACCTAGATTCTAGGTTAGAAATGTTGCCAGTCTGTTGCCAATGACCAACGGTTGCTACGTTTTTCCAGCAAGTTCAAGTCATTCCAGTATTGTCCTTTTACCTTCAAATTCGTTCAACCCAGACTTCAGCAACTGGTTTTCTGCTAAATTTTCACATTTTCCTGCAGCTCATCTTTCTGAATTTTTGCCCTTATTGTTTTGCATTTTTCTTCTTCTTTTCTTCTCTTTTCTTCTGTTTTCTGCCTTCATCTTGCTCCACGTCCTTTCAAAAATACCTTTCACAGCAGTACCTTCCAACTGCCAGTACTTTTGCATTTTTCTTCTCTTTTCTGTACTTTTCTGCCTTCATCTTGCTGCAGGTCCTTTCTAACACATTTCAGGCCTTTTGAAACTCCAGCAAATAATTTTCTGCTAAATTTTCAAAATCTTCAGAATTATTTCTCTTTTTGCATTTTTCTTCTATTTTCTGTAGTTTTATACCTTCTTCCAGCTCCAGCCCCTTTCAAAAATAACTTTCAGGCGCTTCAGCTAACTTTCTACAACATTTTCACATTTTTTTTTAGCATGGTCAGCTATCCCCATTCAGGTTTTCAGCATTCTCACTGCTGTTTCGCAGGAACAGACGTTTCTAGTTTAAAAAAAAAAGTTTAAGCTAGAAACACCGTTCAAACTTCATTTGATAAAGTCTGAACTGCTCTAGAGTGCTATTACCTTTCTCATTGATAACTTTTAAAGTTTTTAAGGTATTAAAGGTTAAAGTGCTAAAAAAAAGAATGGGTTTCAATGGTTCAGAATGTTCAAGTCAAATTCAATTGTGACGTCATGCACTGACAGAACTGTTTCTCACCGCGTCAATTTTTGACTGTTTAACACTTTCCTGCCTGAATATGCAGACTTTTTTAAATAATATACCTGAACTGTTTATACCATTTTGAAGACAAGATTTAGGGCTTTCTAATGATGTAAATATTTATATGATCATGTTAGGCAAATCATCCTTTATCAAGACGATTTCACGGAGCCATTCTGACAAAAATCTTCTCCGTCTGCATTACTTTTTTAGAAAACCTCATTTTTAACCACTTTCACTACAAGATAGAGGATATGTTAGAGCGTATGAAATGTGCGTACTTTTGTCGTGAATTCAGAACAGCAGATTTAAGATAGACTATTTTGTTCAAAAGTTATGACCACTGAAGTGATGAGTGGGATAACGCAATTCCAAGCTAGCGCGATGGCTCTCCATAACTAAAAACGGTTCAACTTTTTTCCACAATCGACCAAATTGGCCAAACAAGGTATGTACATTGATCTTAAAGTGTACATAATCTAGCTAGATTATTTTTCTTTAAGAAAGTTTCACAGAAATCTGCAAAAATCGAGCTTCAACACTGTCATATCCGACTGTCACGAACAGCCAAACCGGGGTCACAAAAGGTTTACTGCAGCTGGCGTTACTACGAACAAAAGCTTCGTAACTGAAAAGTTTTTACTTTTAGTTGACGATATTGAACACAGACGTTAAGAAACTTGTCTTTACTCTAAATATCTTCTCCGTTTTCAATTTGAAGCAGTAAATTGAACAGTAGGAATTCTCCCACGACATCCGCTCGCTCCGCTTTGACAAATATGTTTTCTCAGTCCAGCATGCATTAGACGAGCTAATTTTCGAGCACTTTCAATACAAGACACAGGCCATGTTAGAGTTGATATATATACATAATTGTGTGGGCAATGTAGAACAGCAGACAGATTTGAAATATGATCTTTTGTTTTAAAGTTATGGCCATTCTAGTGACGAGTGCTTACAGTGCGTGTCCACTGCAGCGACGCGAATCGCTTGCCATCGCTCGCCTTCCCACAGTTCACCACGCTCAAGGGCGTTTCAAACAGATGAATGTAGAATGTAGTTCTCTAAAATCACTGTTGTAGTTCTCATGGCCAAGTGTGCAGACTTGGGGTTACGTAGTTGCAACATCGATCAAAATACAACTTGTATACAAAATACAAAACTGCTTACACGTTACAGACATACACGTTGACATGTGTAAAAAACGTTTTACTATATTCCTCAGTCTCTGCTAATCTGTCGATACGATAGTGAGTTCCAGCCGGGCTAGCTAGCTAGTTACTACAGAACGAAGTTACGTAATGTCACTAGACTGAATTAGAAAGTACAAGCACCAACAACTTCGGCAACCTTGCGCCATGCATCGTTTTTTTATTATTAACATCTCTGTACAAATACAGCTATGTATCGTACAGGACTGGGTAAGCAGCCACACAAACGATTAGTTTCTCCTCCACCTTGAAACCTAGAAAGCTAGAAATGTTTACCATGGTTGCTACGTTACGAGAAACAAGAAAACACTCCGATTGGCCATCGCTAGCGAAAATCGCTCCTCATTTGCATAAAGTTGAGAAAATCTCAACTCTGTCGCGTCGCTACCCACAATGCACCACGCAAGCGATTCGCCTGGCTCCATAGAAAATGAATGGAAAACATGTTGTCGCTCGCATCGCGTCGCTGCAGTGGACACGCACTGTTACAACGCTAGCTACGACTGTCATCATACAGTACTGTAGCTGCCATAGAACGGCGAAACTGGCTACGTCTATCGTTCGTTACCTACAAACAAATGCTTCGTAACAGTATTTACTTTTTATCGGCGATATTGAACACAGAGGTTAAGGAACTTGTCTTTAATCAAAAGATCGTCTCCGTTTTCAATTTGAAGCAGTATCTAGCTTACTGTAGGACATCTCCCATTGCATCCTCTCTCTAGCTTCTTCGGCTAAAGATGGACGACAATGACGATGCATGCATTATTCACGCCTACGGTGTTAATACAGTCTGTAAAAATACCACTTTGACACACTTGCAAGAAATGATCCGCTGCATAGATGTAGCATGATCTTATTTACCACCCACAATAGTTCTGCTTTTTTGCAGCAGCATTCTGAGTTAGAGTAGCTAGCTTTTCCAGTTGCACAACAAAGTCACATAATGTGACGAGATTGAATAAAAAAAAACTCACCAGGGACAACGACAACATCGGCAACCCTGCACTATGGATTATTATTTTGATGTCATCTTTAAATTAAGTGTCTGAACAGGACTGGTTGTGCAGGCACACATGATTATTTTCTCCTTCATCTTGAACCTGAAACCTAGATTCTAGGTTAGAAATGTTGACAATGACCAACAGTTGCTACGTTACAAGAAACAAGGAACCAATCCGATTGGCCAACGCTCTTCACTGTTCCTGTAATAGTTTGTTATGACCGGTGGTGATTGGAATAATGCGACTGAGATTACTTCCAGTAGTCTACTGCACGTAAACATTACGTGCAGTAGAGCTTACGTGCTCAAGTTGAACATACAAGCCGCTAACGTGCGTTCCCCGGCTCATCACACACACTGAACCGTGTAACACCGCACCTCTGTTATGAACCTAAACAGTATTAGTGCGCGGCACTATATCCTACATCCCCCTTTCTTAACATGGAGATTAAACATCATCATTTTAACTGCTTATCAATCAAAAATGAAATTAAACTGGTGCACTAATAAACTACCATCAATACAACGTTTGATGTTCTTCTAATTGGATTACATCAACGCAACTGACTGAATGACGTCTATATCATACGAGAACAATTCACATATTTAATCATTTTACATTCCATCCTTTTTTTTTTTCCTTTAAATGGCTATTCGCCATTTACAACAGTCCTTAATGTTGACTCATTTGAAAGGCTTTGAACCTCTCAGGGGGTCTGATGACTCGGCCTCTCCTGGTTTGAGTCAGATTTGGTGTGGGAGAGGAAGTACAGTCCATAGTCTCTGCTGTACTTGTAGATGGCGAATCTGGCAGATCCTCATCCATGCAGTCTGAATCTGAGGCTGAATTCACCTGGGTGCAGGCTGGCGTTTTCCTCAGATGACGTCTGTTGCGTCTGTAGCGTTGCCCCGACGATGTCTGTATGTTGTAGGAACGAGGTTCAGCTCGCCCTGCTGTAACTACAGCTGGACGCCAACCCTGTGCAGTCTCCATGTGCACAGTGTCGCCAGGGCTCAGTTCAGGAAGCTGCTTCGTGCCTCTGTTGTAGTACTGTTGCTGTCTTCTCTGTAGGCCTTGGAGCGCAGAGTGTGCATCCTGGGGCACTGCAGGCTGGAGAATGGCGCTGGAGCTTGGTAGAGTGCTCCTCAGTATTCTGCCCATGAGCATTTGAGCAGGAGAGTAGCCCATACCCGTAAAAGGTGTGTTCCGTAGGGTGAGAAGTGCAAGATGAGGGTCTGTCCCGGTGTGCCTTCTTTATCACCTGTTTCACAGTTTTCACATTTCTCTCTGCTAGGCCGTTAGACTGTGCATAGCCAGGGCTAGAATGAGTGAGTGTTATGCCCCATGATGTTGCAAAGTTGTGCATCTCTTGACTTGCAAATGGAACATGGTCACATACTATCTCTTTTGGAATTCCCAGTCTGGAAAATACTGACTTCATTTTCATGATGACGGTGTGGGCGGTCTTGTCCCTAATGTTCAGTACTTCTGGGTATTTAGATAAGTAGTCCACTATCAAGAGGTAGGACTGACCTTGTATTTCGAAGATGTCCGCACCCAGCTTGTGCCACGGGAGCTCAGGAATGTCATGTGAAATCATCGTCTCTCTCTGGTTTCTGGGCTTCAACTGTTGACATGTACTGCAGGCCTCGACCATTTGTTCAATGTCTCTCGCTATTCGTGGCCAGTAAACGTGTCTGTTGGCCAGTGCTGTTCTCTGCATTCCTTGATGCGCCATGTGTAGCTTTTGCAGCACATCTCGTCTCATCACATTCGGAACGATTATTCTGTTACCGGCAAACATTATGCCGTCTCTCACAGACACAGTGTGTCTGATGGACCAGTATTGTGCCATTCGCATGTCCACCTGTTTCTTGTGGTGTGGCCAGCCTTTTCTGTGTGTGCTTTGCAGAAGTTGCAGGGCATCGTCTTTCTGTGTCTCACCTTTTAGCTTTTCTAGTGACCCTATGCTGAGAGCGTCCGTGGGCTCCAAGGCATAGACCACTTTCACATCAGACATGTCGTCTTCTGATGTATCTTGGTCCTGTATGACTGCTCAGGACAGCGTGTCTGCGATCAGCATCTCTTTACCTGGCTTGTAGATGACATCCAGGTCATATCGCTGTAGCTGTAGTAGCATTCTTTGCAGTCTGGATGGTGCTGCGCCCAAAGGCTTTCTCAGGATGTTCTCAAGTGGCTTATGGTCTGACTGGACATTAACTCTCACTCCATAGGCGTATTGATGAAACTTTTTGACGGCAAACACGATGGCCAAAAGCTCTTTTTCTATCTGGGCATAATTCTGCTCCGATCCAGTAAGAGCCCTTGATGCATAGGCTATTGGGTGTTCATCTTGAAGCGGACACGCTCCCAGCCCATCCTTAGATGCATCAGCCTGTATAACAAGCTGTTTCCTTGGATCAAAAAACTTGAGCACAGGTGTGTTGGTAAGGGCCTCTTTGAGTCTCTTGATGGCCGCATCATGTTCATGTTGCCACAGCCACACCCTGTCTTTGCGCAGCAGCTGTCTCAAAGGCGTTGTGAGGGTGGCTTCACCTGGAATGTATTGAGCAAGGTATTTTATCATGCCCAACAATCGCTGTAGCCCTGCTTTGTCCTCAGGTGACGGCATCGCTGTGATGGCTTTTATTTTTGTGTCGTCTGCCTTCACTCCTTCTGCAGTGACCACATGCCCCATGTACTTGACACTGTCCACTTTGAATTGTATCTTTTCTTTATTGAATTTTACGTTTGCTTCTCTTGCTTGCGTTATTACCTTTTGTAGTATTTCATCATGTTCCACTTCTGTGGATGCTGCAATGATCATATCATCTGCTATGACATGGACTCCCTGAATGTCACAGAATGTTTCGCAGTTGCGCTGTTGGAAGACTTCACTTGCCGATTTGATTCCAAAAGGCATGCGTTTGAATCTGTATCTCCCCCACGGGGTGTTGAAAGTGCACAGCCGCGATGATGCCTCGTCAAGCTTCACCTGCCAATAACCATCTTTCTCATCAAGCACAGAAAATATCTTCTTGCCCGCCAGTTTGCTCAGCACTTCATCAGTCGTAGGAATTGAGTAATGCTGTCTCAGGATCGCTTTATTTAAGTCACTGGGATCCAGACAGAGCCGTAGCTTGTTTTTGTCTTTCTTTTCAGTGACTACCAGGCTGTTTACCCATGATGTGGGCTCAGTCACTTTTGCAATCACATCAGCTTGCTGTTTACCCATGATGTGGGCTCAGTCACTTTTGCAATCACATCAGCTTGCAGCAGGCTATCAAGTGAGGCTTTCAGTCTGTCCATGAATGCAAGTGGTATTTTTCTACATCCGTGTATGACTGGTGTGACGTTGGGGTCTGTGTGAATGTGATATTCTCCATCAAACTCACCGAGTCCATTGAAGACTGATGGATGTTGGGATATCAGTTCTTCTTTGGTCGCTGGATGTCTCACTGCCAATGTGTCGATGTCCACTCTTTTGATCAGGCTGAGCTCTTCGCACGCCTCCCTGCCTAGGATGGGTATGGTGGAGTGCCTTGACACATAAAATGTGAGGTCTGCCTGGGCCTTTGACGTCGAACATGTGAGCATGAGCGTCCCTTCAGGCTCTAACCTCACCCCTCCATATGCTATCAGCACTGTTTTCGTGGGTTTCAAAGAAAATTTTCCACTCCTCTCCCCTCTGTTTTTTTCCGCCATGGAGTTGAATACCTTAAGTGGCAGGACATTTGCCTCTGCTCCTGTATCCAGCTTAAACTGGACAGGCGTGTTGTCTACTTTTATGCTTGAAAACCAGGACTTGTCTCTTCTGGATTGTGGTTGGTCAAGTCTCACTGTGCCAATAAACAGTCCATCAAATTCTGTGTCTATTTCGTGCACTGTTTTCCGTGTCTGTGTCTGACCTGTCCTGCACATTCTTGCATAATGGTTTTGCTTACCACAATTGTGGCATGTTGCTCCATATGCAGGACATTGGCGTGGTTGGTGTGACATTACATTTACATTTTACATTTAGTCATTTAGCAGACGCTCTTATCCAGAGCGACTTACAGTAAGTACGGGGACATTCCCCGAGGCAAGTAGGGTGAAGTGCCTTGCCCAAGGACACAACGTCAGTTGGCATGACCGGGAATCGAACTGGCAACCTTCGGATTACTAGCCCGATTCCCTCACCGCTCAGCCTTTGACTTTCCCCAATTCCGGCATATTGTACTCGGTCCTTTGCTTTGCATGTATGTTGCTGACGGTTTCATTTTATTTGGTGTTTGCTTGTCCCATGCTTTACGTTCGTGTAGTACGTGCACTGCTGTCTCATTTCTGGCTGCACGCATAGCCTGCATCTGAGCCTTCGCGGTCTCTGCAGCACGACACGTGTTTACCGCTCTCTCCAACGTGAGATTAGGCTCCCTCAAAAGTCTCTCCTTTAAGCGCTGAACACAACCTTGTCTCTGATCATGTCATTCTCCGAGGCGCCGAATTCACAGTCTTTACTTTTCATTTTCAGTTCAGTTAAATACTTTTCAACTGTTATGTTCTCGGCCATAGGATGCGCCCAAAACTGGTATCGCTCAAACACTGTATTTTTCTTTGGTAAACAGTATGCGTTGAAGGCTGCCAGAATTCCACTCACTGTTTCATTATTGTGGTCGTCAAGATTCTTTTCCAGCGTGTTGTAGACCTCCAGTGCCTCTTCGCCCAGTGCATGCAGTAGAATAGCTACACGGATCTTCTCGTCCTTTCCTTCTGCTTCACTCGCGGTCATGTATATCTGGAAGCGCTGTTCCCATCTTCTCCAATTTTCTCCCAAGTTGCCGGTTAACACCAACTGCGACGGCAGCTGAAACTGTTCCATTTTTAGTTAGCCGTTAGCTTTTTCACCTGCTCGTCTCCGCCGCGGTACCTGTAAACTGTTAGCTGTTAGCTGTATATTCCTCAGACAAAATGACCAATTGGACCATCTTCTGACACCATGTAATAGTTTGTTATGACCGGTGGCGATTGGAATAATGCGACTGAGATTACTTCCAGTAGTCCATGTTTATTACGTGCTCAAGTTGAACATACAAGCCGCTAACGTGCGTTCCCCGGCTCATCACACACACTGAACCGTGTAACACCGCACCTCTGTTATGAACCTAAACAGTATTAGTGCGCGGCACTATATCCTACAGTTCCACTGTTCAAACTTGTTTCTGTTTCTACATCTTTCAATTATTAATACTTTTCAGAATGGGTTTTATTCGCCAAGAAACATCACACAGACAAGGAATTTACTGTGGCAGGAAGGTGCACACATTAAACATATAAGAATCTTAAATAAGAAGTGTACAAGTCTAACTAATACTAAGGGTTTAAAAATGTAAAAGGTTTAGAATGAAATAAAATATAAAATGGCTCTAACATAACACTTTAACATTTATTAAATTAAATAAGATACCCTTTTCATCACTCTTTTTTCTCCTTTTTCAACCGTGAGAAAATATTGCAATGCATAACAATGACAGATATACTTTTAACACTGTCTCAACATTTTGGTTTCAAAGCAACACTTTTTTTCACCTTCATACTGCTGACATACTTTTGTCTGCTATGATATTGATAACTTTTATGCAATATACTCTTCATCACTATATTTGCTCATTTTTCTAACTTCAAACTTTTTTCTGTTTCTCAATCTTTCATTCTTTAATACTTTTAACGCTTAAAAATGTATGAAAGTCAATAAGATACTCTTTTCATCAGTTTTTTCTCAATTTTCAACAGTAAGAAAATATCGCAATGCATAACAATGACAGATATACTTTTAACACTTTTTCTCACCATTTTGTTTTTAAAGCACATACCTCTTTAAATTTTTTTGTAAAACCTTCACTATTCAAGCCATCAAAACAATCGTTTCAACTGCTTTCAGCAAACACACACATTTTCGTCAGGAAATGTACCTTTCTAGTTCTATACTGTTTTGTTCGGCTTGACGTAGCGTCAATTATCTGGGTCGTTCCTCCGTAAGGAGGAAACCTATTGTTATTGTTAGTTTTATTATTATTATTCTAGTTCCATGGGAGTCAATGGCAGCCCCTAGAACCCTTGGATAACTTTTTGTGAAATTTGGCACACTCTTTAAGGACAGTTCCTTCTATACCTACACCAAGTTTCACGTATCCCATTAGACCACTCTAGCGCCACCAATGGGTCAAAGTTGGACTTGTGTTTACACACGCAACTTTTGAACCGTATGACTGATAAAAATGAGGTACCATTGGATTCCATGGATCAAGACAAGTTCAACGCACCCTGTGACGTCAATTTCCGGTTATATAGATTTTCCGCTATTTCCGGTTGTATCAAAAACCTTTGAAAGCCTACTCCTCCTACAATTTTTGTCATATCTTCTTCAAAATGACCATAGATGATCTTCAGACCAAGCCTCACAAAAGTTATCCCATGGCGTTTTGATTTTATAAACCGTTTGTCCGGCACAGCCAATCAAAATCAGCAAAAAAGCAACCAAACAGGAAGTTGTGTCAAATATCAGCAAATCTTTGAGATATCAACACGTAACTTGGTATGTCACAAGGAAGACACTACAACATGTTACCATGTGCAAAGACTATTTCATATCTCCAAAAATGGTTGATAAAAAGCGAATCAAATTTATAGCTAACGCTAAAATAATGCTTTAAACATCCGCCGGTCAAAAACTGATACTTTGATTCAATCACAAGTTCATATGAAGACTCTTGAGAATGTTTAGTACACAAATCTGAGGAAAAGTTGACTGTAACATGAAAAGTCGATTTGTGGTGAATATTTGAAACATGCATGCTTGGCTAATTGCTAACGAAATTTCCAATGAAATGTCTCCCCTGCTCTTCAGCGCGCGCGTGCTCCACATTCTCACACACTCAGCCTTTCCCTTGACAGACGCACGGGCTTGGCGAGACGCATACACAACATTTCAGGCAATTGTGGGCTGACCAAACCAAACAAACCATCTCAGCAAATCTTTGAAATATCAACACCAAACTTGGTGTGTCACGTGAAAGACACTACATCATGTTCCCATGTGAGAAGGCAAAGTAATATCTTAAAAAAATGATTGAAATAAAGGAAATCTAATTTATTTCTAACGCTAAAATAATGCTTTACACATCCGCCAGTCAAAAAACTGTGATTCAATCACAAGTTCATGAAGACTCTTGAGAATGTTTAGTACATAAATCTCAGAAAAAGTTGACTGTAAGATGAAAAGTTGAATTTTGGTGAATATTTGAAAAATGCATGCTTGGCTAATTGTTAAGGAAATTTCCAATGAAATGTCTCCCCTGCTCCTCAGCGCGCGCGCTCCACATTCTCACACACTCAGCCTTTCCCTTGACACACGCGCAAGCTTGGCGAGACGCATACACAACATTTCAGGCAATTGTGGGCTGACCAAGCCCCCACTCATTGCTTGGTCTTTAGCAAAGGCCCATGTGGATCTTGATGGTATTGCATTTCCGATTTTGTATGCAATGGTAAAAAGTTCTCAAAATCCTGAAACATTGATAGTATAGGCCAAGAGTAACTACCACACCACAAATGGCCCAATATCACCCATAAGTGACGCTACAGGCCACACCCTGATACACAAAGATACAAGGCTTTCTGGAATGGGTAGGCTCACCAAGCCCCCTCCCTTCACACAAGCCCTTGTGGATCTTGATGGTATTGCATTTCAGATTTGGTATCCCATTGGTAAGTCTACAGCAGGGGTAATCAATTAGAAACCCAAAAGGTCCACTAACCAAATTTGTATTCAGTCCAGGGTCCGGAACAATTATGGTTTATTTTTCTGGCCCTTACCTCAGAGTTCTGGGGGTAATTTTGTTCAAAGTGTCCATGCTTTGTGTCATAGTGACCATAGCCGCGGGAACATAGGCTGTTTAATGTAATGCTAGTTCGTGAGAACGCTAGGATACTTAATGCGAGCGCACGTGGCGCGCAATACTTTTTTTTGCTTTTATTTGAGCACAAAATAGTTTTTTGAGCTTTAAGTAAAATGAACATAGCCGTTTTTCAATTGGTAAAACCTTGTCTAGTGAAGGTGATGTCTTTTTGTCTCTTAATTTTTCAGCCCCACCCTTACGTTTCTTAGCCTGGTTTTCCATTGTTATTCTTCTCCCGGTGCTCCCGATGGCCAGTCCGCTAATGCGGGGCTGGGCAGCGGTGGTGAATTTTCAAGTCATATCATTGGAAATTCTCGTGCTGTCAGGGGGTGCTACAGCACTCCTAGTTCCCACGGCCGTGACGTTTCACATTAGCTACCACTATTGACAAGGGCAACCGTCTCATTAAACACATTGGTTTTGTGCTCCCCACCGGCAGCACAAATGCATACTCGTCTGAAATTAGATATTTTTGGAATCAACTTTTCGGCGGGTTTAGAGCACGCCTTGTTTTTCGCTAAGGAAGAAACAGGTACTGTTAGCAAATCGATTAGCCTGAGTTGTTGCGAATGACACAAACAACCTGACCCACAGAGGTTGCGGCCAACTTTCAGTGAGTGAGTTGTCATGGTGATTACAGTTATTAAAGCTCCTGATTGGACCTTTGTATTGGACAAGTAAGATAGAAACCACATTTAGTTGGAACAAAAAGATGTGCCGGTTAAAATGGAAACGTTCCGTCAAAATGAATTAATTCCATAATAATATATCTGTTATAGGTCCGAGTCCGGATAGGGAAACGCCTGGTTCCGGACCCGGACCGCGGTCCGCCAATTAGTACTATAACAAAATCAATCAGAACATCTTCCGTTCCCTCGTTCTCAATTGGTCCAGTAAGCATAGGACGTACTGCTGCACATCCTAGATTGGAATTTAAATACCAAGCACTAGAACTCTGGTAATGATAGCAGTTAGTGGGACAGACTGGACAATTCCTGAACAAAACCAGATGACTACTGTCCACACATCTCGTTTTATCTATGTCACCTGAAATAATTCGATGGTACTTAAAATCATAACAACTAGTTGAATTAAATGGTGCTGACATAATCAGTGGAACATCCTTAAGTGGCTGGCAATACACACATGGTGGGTGTTCTTCGCCTAAAACTTGTTTTACTGAATATGTTGCTAACTTATACCAAGAATTAAACTCCATCTCCGATTCCATTTCATCTACAACCTCTCTCTCATCACTTTTCAACATCTGGAACGTTGCAGGTGAAACAGTTGAAGTCATTGGATCTATTGTCATAGTATCATCAGAATTATGCATACTTTTATTAAAATACAAAAGCGAAAATACAATAAGAGCAATAAGAAATGCCATTCCCAAGACAAAACCCACTGCACCCCGTATACCACAAAGTCCAGGTTGTCGGAACTGATGCCATGGTCGTGCATCCGTAGTGGCCATCTTCAGTTGAATGTAGGCAAACTTTTGTCAGGCGGTGTAGTCTAGTCGAATCGATTGCAAACGACGATCAAATTGCTCAGGGCAACTTTCAACGACACTGCACTTCGCGTACAGCTCGGAAATTTCCTTGGTACTACGCAGAACGCGTATCCTCTGCTTCCGTCTCCAGACAAGGTGCACGCTTGCAATGGTTAGCGTGTATCCACGTTGCTCTCCTCTCCGATCTTAACCGCCGGATTAGTCGTCAGGAGAATCTGGTATGGCCCCGTCCACCTTGGGTTTTACCAGGCGTTTCAGGTCCTTCACCACAATCCAGTCATCTGGTATCAAATCATGCAGCGGTCCAGTCATAGGAATAGCCTCCTTCACCTGCCTGTGAATCTCACACAAAATAGACTCCAAAAAGGTTGCACAGTGATAAACAAGCACATTCTCACAGAGGTCAGTTAAAGGTAACTGACTTCTTGTCGTCTGACTTAGTCTTCAAAGTTCTGTTCTCTCATTCAACTGAAGTGATTAACACAATGTTGAATCCTATCAACACCAAAATAACTTCCATAAACAAGTGTGACCCATTATCATTACATAACCTCAAAGAAAAATCCCATCGAAAATAATCTAAATTAACAAAAGCTTGATCACTGAGCCCCTGAGAAGTCTAAAACTTCTTCCCATCCAACAACCATCAAAACAGTATCACTTCTCCAAAAATTGAACTCTACAAAATCCATCTATCAATACCCAAATGGTTTCTCTAACCTTAACTGTGAAGCTTATCGTGTTTAAATTCCTTTTCTCATAATACTTATCCCACATATGAAGTATTAACAAAATGACTATGCATCCATTACAAATCCTCTTGTATGCTAAAATAATGCATTCTTCTTGATATCACACAAACTGTAGAGGCATGATCGTTCCATGTGTTAACTTAGCAAAATCTCAAGATAAATGTTTTATGCAGACCATACAACCTCCATTTTTTATTCTCATATCCTTCCTTTTTCCAAAACGCATTTTCTTGTGGATTTGTCCAAGTTCGAATCTCCATTCCACCATTCCTTTCTCCATCTGTCCGCTGTATTCTGTAATTCTTATCAAATATACTCAAACAAAACAAAATTCTCACTCTGGGTTAAATACAGTCCAATACTTTCAACTCAGCAATATCATATCAAACCCTCACAATCCTATCACAAATCCAAACTACTGAAGCTAAATTCATGAAACCATAAAACCCCCATAGTCACTCTCTGTTTGGATCAGTCAGTCATCAGTCAGTCATAAATTCCTAAACATCATCTCTTCCTCTCTAAGAAGCCTGCGCTTCCCTTAAAGAACCTGTAACAAATGTTGTATCAAGGTCACACAACAATTTTCCTCAAAAGAGTCCTGTAAGCCCAAATTTGTCAAGTTAGGCTCATCCGGACATAGCAACATCATCTCATCACTTCCTGTAAACATAACATCAAAAACATATTCTAGTTAGTTCATCAATGCATTCAGGCAATCTAGAAACTGCTCCAGCTAGTATCAGCACTAGCATTTTCCCTGTGGAATTGTAATGGCATTTTTTTATATAGTTACTAAGAATGTATTTTTAATAGACTGAGGTTGTGTTTAAACAAATGGATGTTGCAGTTGGTCTTAAGGTATTTATGGTATTGGTTTATGATGCCTGATTGAGAAGCTAGGGGCACAGAGGTTGGGGGATGTTTGAGTTCTGTGGCCTAAAGGGAGATGGATAGATGGATTCAGTTGATCTAGCAGCCCTGACCTTTTGGCCAAGGAGATTGTGTCCTGTGTCCTGTTTGTGTTTCATTAAGGGTATCTTTACTGTCCTCATTTAGAGAAAGAGCCGTGACATCAAAAGACTTTGGTCACTTGACCTGGGGGGTTATATTGTCTTAACTGTCACTGACCAGTGTTAACCAATCACAGAGACCACTACATTGATGAATTGAACATTTATTAGGGGATCTGTTTTAAGTGTATAAAAGCACAAGCTTTATGATTGTTCTTTATCACTCTGGCGAACGAACTGTGGTTAGCACGTCCTTCGTTATGACTGATCAGCAAAGCTTTGTTTAATATTACGTAATTGTATAATCTAAATAAATTGTATTAAACCCACATCTGTTGACTACTCAGATCTACACAGTGTCACTTGAATTTCCACCATTACAATTTGGTGGCCGAGTACGGGGATCCTCGTTTGCTCAGCGTTCAACGGACAGGACTCCCTTAGAAAAGGTGATCTGATCAATCCGGCATAACCAGCCGCCTTTACCTCTATCCAAAATTTTCAGAGAAAGCGGGACCGATTCGTGGGGGCCTGGCCGGTTGCGCTGTTGCTGACGCGGGATCTTGAAAGAACCGGTGAGATATTCTGTCGGTCACTGTGTGATATTGAATTGTCTAAATGTGTGTTTTTAGGCTATTGTCAATAATTCGGTTAAGTAAATAATTGGGCAGAGGTAAAACTGTCCTGTACGTGTAAAGTCGTACGAATTAATAAGGTAATGTTGTTGAACATATCTTTTACGTGTAAGTCGTAAAAAAACGTCTGCAGAAGTGTGTCGACGGATACACAGAGAGGTAGTGTTGTTGACGAACAAACACATAGAGGGAGATAAATTCACATGTTATATCGTGTTATGTGTCTTTTTGAGACCCTAAGGATTAGAATATGTTGGGTTAGTGATAGTTTGAGAAATTGTATTGGCTTTGGAGGTCAAAACAGTTCCTATTTATTAACGGCCTAAACGTGATTCTAAGTCCCGAGAGAAAAGTATACTAAGTGAGGTAATCAGCTGTGTGAGTGAGAGTGTTTACAAAGGGTTTGAGTCCCTGAAAGTGGAGAACAAAAGTTAGGATATATCCTGAGGGATTTTCAAAACAAGGGTTTGAGTTTTTTTACACGCGTGTTCAAGTTTATTTTTTGTTAATTGAAAGTTATGTTTTTTGAGATTAAAAGAAGTATGAGTACCTAAAGGTGTCAAAATTAACGGCTATATACAAATTACAAACATCAAAATTTTAATTATTTTCTATTTTGTTTGATTATTTGTAATTTACGAAAGTGTTTAGTAGGGGTATAATTGCATTGGAAAAGTCGTAATATTGTTAAAAAAAAAAAAAGAAAAAAAGAAAGAGATAATTACTTGATTTTACTTTTGTGTTTGTTTCTTTTCAAGAAGTAAAACATGGGTTGTGGTTCAAGCAAGAATTATGATGGTCTGGGGGCAGATTTATCCTGTCCAAATATGAATTACATGAAGCGAAATTATGGCAACAGTAGCTTATCGCAAATTGAAATTTGGATAGGCGACTGTGGATTTCCGGAGGAAGGGACATTTTCTCTTAAACAACTTAGGACATTAAAATTCAATCTTACCCAGAAAGAGGAAGAAACTAAAGATTTTTTTTTAAAACGAAATAGATTTAAAGCAGATTGGAAAGCTTTTGGTGAATGGAATCAAGAGGGTTTATTACGACAGAGTAGGATAGGGACAAATTCACCTATTTCTCAGTGTTTCAAAGTTCGCAACTCAGATCTTCTGGTTGGCCCACCGCGAGCACCTCCAGCACCAGCAGCAGCCCCAGTCCAAGATCCAGTGCCAGCTGCGGTTCCAGCGCAGCAACCTCAACAGCCAGCAGACCAGGACTTATTGGGTGATGTCCCAGCAATCGTCCAGGGGGTGCTTCTTCAACCAGATGTACAACAGCAAATTCTACATCTTCAAGCCCTCCAACAGAAACTGCAACGGCAATACGAACGGCAGCCGCTAGCAGCGCCAGCGCTGATCCCAGAGACGGGAGCTGCGGCTACAGGTAGCACACCTACGATTGGCCCACCACCATATCGACCACTTTATCCTCCCGTTCCGGAACGTTACGTAGAGGAACCGGAAGGAGATGGTGGACAGTCTCCTTACCACACGAGATCTGGAAGAAAATACCAGCGTGCTTTCGTGGGGAATGTTGAAACTGCTCCGGACCTTCTGCTAGCTATGGTGGAGGCACCTGGAGCTGATGGAAACACTGTGCTAGTTCAAAGGCCATGGACTTTGTCTGAGATCAAAGAAGCAATGGTTCATTTGCCGCTGCCCGGAGAAGTGGGCGGCAATAGAATGGTTGCAGAATTAGTGACCTTCTGCAGAGACTTCAAACCAACGACTCACGAGTTGAGGCGTCTTTTAATGACAAAGATTGGGCCACAGTTTTCTCGGATTAATGCTGGATGGCCGGTTGATGACATAAAACTTTCGAATCCAGATTGGGACCATAATGACAATAACGCATACCGGTTTGCAATAACTGGTGTGTGCGATCGAGTTCGTGATGCTTTTCCTTTGAGATTGGACATGACAAAAATCAATGGATGTAGACAGAAAGATGGAGAACTTTGTCATGAGTATCTGGTACGTTTAACAGAGCTGCACAATGCTCACTCAGGAATAGAGGTACCAGCTGATATTAATCTACCAGAGGTTACTGTGTGGGAGGCCCATTTGAGAAACTGTTTCTTGAATGGAATGGATACAGAAATATCCGAGAAAGTTAAGGACATTTGTGTCACATGGGACAGTGCGAAGCTGAACGTGATTGTTGCTCATGCAAATCACGCAGAAAAACGCTTGAGAGATGCGAGAAAGGCTAAAATCGAGAAACGCAATCAAAACCTGGAGAAGGCTACCATCACCATGTTCCAGAACCAGAACCAAAACCAGAACCAAATGAGAGGTCGAGGTCGTGGAGGTCGTGGAGGCCGTGGCAGAGGAAACCAGAAAGGTCAAGGACCTCGACGATTTGCCAATAATGGGAAGCCAATGGCGGCTTGGGACGCCTGCTATGTCTGTGGTCGGATGGGACACTGGAGTGAAAATTGCCCGGAGGCTGAAAACGATCAGGAGACATTTGGGAATTGACTAGGTGTGGGCCACCGAGAGGAGAGTGAGTTGCGGACGGAGACAGATGGAGAACTTCAAACTGGTGACGTAACAGATCCCGACTTGCACACACAAATTCAGAATACTATCAGACGAATTGAATAAAGTGAGGTTCCGTTAGAGGGAACTTATGTTAAATACTCTTCAGAACCTTTTAGATGTTTACCGGTTATAACATTATTGGTACAAGGGCAAAGAATTGAATTTTTAGTTGATTCAGGAGCCACTGTGTCTGTGTTAACAGAAGATAGTTTTTCTGTTCCTCCTAAATTGAGTGGTAGAAGCACTGAGTCGATAGCAGCTTCAGGTACTTTGACTAAAGAATGGTATACAGTGCCATTGACTTGTAAAGATTCTGTAGAAGGGATTGTGAAACATTCTTTTTTGTTTTCTACTTGTTGTCCGATGAATTTGTTAGGACGAGATTTGATGTGCAAACTCGGTATCTGTTTGATTTCTGCGCCAGAAGGGATTACTTTGTTAAGAAAAAATGAGGTTGAACTGAATATGTTAAACCATTCTTTTGTGAAATATGGCATGGGTACACCAGAATATGTTTACAATTGGAAATTGAATCCGGTGGCTGTGTGTTCACTGAATTCTCAACTTGTTGACGAAGCGCGCATGCGTGTCAGTTCAACGGATGTCGATTGTTATGATGTGGAGGACCTGCACGTGGTAGCTCGTACCAGTGAGGGCAGAGATGATGTTTTTGAAGAAAAATGGTTTAGACAAGATCATTTGAATGAAAAATTGACGTTGAAAAATATGTTTTGGTCAGAGAACAGATGTGCTGTTTCTGTTTCTTTGTCAACTATTAGAACAAATTGTAAGTTGTCATACTCTCGTTTTGGAAAAGATATCCAGACAAATTTCCCATATTGCGAGGTTGATTCGTTTCCTCATGTCGCTCTTGTCAAACAGTGAGGTCTGTTTTGTTAGAAGAGAAAACACTTCAGTTTGCGCATGTTGAACCACAATGTGATGTTACTTTGATACCTGCATTACGGGATATACCAAAAACGCTCTGGGCTCAGGGTAAATATGATGTAGGTTTAATCAAAAGCATGGAACCTATTGTGATCATGCCTAAATCAGATTTTAGGCCTCGCGTGCACCAATATCCTTTGAAACATGAAGCAATTGATGGCATAACGCCAGTCTTCGAGTCACTTTTACAAGCAGGGGTAATAATACCATGTAGAGGTTCTACAGTTCAAACGCCAATATTTCCTGTGAAGAAAATTCGAGACGAGGGGCAACCTACTGAATGGAGGTTTGTCCAAGATTTAAAAGCGGTAAATAACGCAGTGTTTCCAAGAGCTTCAAATGTTGCAAACCCTTATACAATTTTAAATCAAGTTCCAGATAATTGTGGTTGGTTTAGTGTTGTAGATTTAAGCAATGCATTTTTCAGTGTGCCTGTTCATACTGATAGCCAATTTTGGTTTGCTTTTTCATTCAACGGTAAAACTTATACATGGACTCGAATGCCACAAGGCTTTGTGGACAGTCCTACGTATTTTCATGAGGCGTTGAAAAATGATCTTGATTTGTTGAAACTTACAGAAGGTACAGTGATATTACAATATGTTGATGATATTTTATTGGCGAGTCCAACTAAAAAACAATGTGAAAAGGACACTGTACAACTGCTACGACATTTGGAAAAATGTGGCCACAAAGCTAGTGCCTCAAAACTGCAGTTTGTACGAGAAAAGGTGATCTTCTTGGGTCACGAATTAACAAAAGAGGGGAAGACTCTCTCTCCTAAGAGGATTGCTGCTGTACGATCGATTCCTAAACCCAATACCGTTAAGCAGATGAAAAGTTTTTTGGGAATGACGTCTTATTGCAGAACGTTTATTATTAACTATTCTGTTCTTGAGGCTCCTTTGAGTGCTATGGCTCATGCTGTGGGCCTGAGCGCGCATGACAAAATCACGTGGACTCCTGAGGCGGAAAATGCCTTCAGGGAGTTGAAATTAGCATTGCAAACGAGCCCTACTTTGGGGTTACCTGATCAAGAGAAACCTTTCACACAGATGGTTGATGTGAAGAATGGATTTATGGTTTCAGTTTTGTTACAAAACCATGGTGGCAAATTGAGACCTGATCCAACTTTTCGGCAAAGTTGGATCCTGTAGCAGCAGGATTGCCTATTTGTTTGAGAGCCGTGGCGGCAGCGGAAAAAGCTGTGCACGCTTCACGCGAGTTTGTTGGATATGCTGATTTGACTTTGATGGTTCCGCATGCTGTGGCTATGTTGTTGTTGGAACAAAAGACCTGCCACTTGTCGGCTGCGAGATGGCTGAGATATAATACGTGTTTGTTGGATATGCCAAACATTACGGTTAAACGTTGTAATGTGCTTAATCCAGCTACTCTCTTGCCGATTGAAGGAGATGGGGAACAACATGACTGTGTGGCTACAGTCAATGAAGTTTGTTCACCAAGAGTGGATTTAAGGGATACACCTATTCCTAACGCTGAATGTGAATATTTTGTTGATGGTTCGGCGTCTAGAAATCCAGATACAGGGACGAATCAAGTTGGGTATGCAGTGGTCACTTTGCATGCCACTGTGAAATCAAACTCATTACCAGCGAATTTATCTGCCCAGGTTGCGGAATTAATTGCGCTGATTGAGGCCTGCAAGTTAGCTAAGGGAAAGGTTGTTAACATATTTACTGATAGTCGATATGCATTTGGTGTTACACATGACTTTGGCATGATATGGAAGCATAGGAAGTTTCTTACTTCCTCGGGAAAGCCAGTGGCACATTACCAATATGTGTCGGATCTGTTGGATGCTTTGCAATTACCAGAACAGATTGCTGTATGCAAATGTGAGGCTCACACTAACAATACGGATTACATTTCACAGGGAAACGCCAGAGCAGACGCTGCGGCTAAAGCAGCTTCTAGATTACCTGTATGTGATGATGTGATGACTTGTATTCGTTTTGATGTTGGTCTGTGTTTACAGGACGTGAGAGATGGGGAGATGGCATTGCCAGGTCCAGATAACCCTAATTTAACAGCTTTAAGTTTACAGGACATTCAGACTTGGGCCAAACCACCAGAAAAAGCCCTTTGGAAAAAGGACGGATGTGTGAATAGAGATGGAGTTTGGTATGGTCCAGATGAAGGTCGCGTTCTTAAACCATGTTTACCTAAACATCTGTTTCGATATTTTGCTCAGTTGACACATGGGAAAGATCATGCCTCTAAAGGTGGTATGATATCAAGCATGCGTCAATTTTGGCATTCAAGAGGATTTGCTATGTATGCACAGTCATTTTGTCAGAAGTGTCTCATTTGTGTTACAAGTAACATAGGCAGAGGAATTCAAACACGACAGTCTTCACAGCCAAGACCAGAGAAGCCATTTGAGTATTTGCAGATGGATTTTATTGAATTGAATCCTAGCGAGGGAAAGAAATATTGCTTAGTGATTGTTGATATGTTTTCTAAGTGGGTTGAAGTTTTTCCAAGCTCAAAGGCTGATTCAGGTACAGTTGTGAAAGCTTTGATAACTGAGATAATACCAAGATGGGGTATTCCTTTGAGAATAAGTAGTGATAATGGTTCACACTTTGTTAATGATGCTATTCGTAAGCTAGGCAGTTATTTTGGTATTGATTTGAGACAACACTGTGCTTATCATCCAGAGAGCGGGGGTGCAGTTGAGCGAGAAAACGGGAAAATAAGTTGATGAAATGTTGTAAGGACACTGGATTGGCATGGACAAAGGCCCTCCCAATCGTGTTATTGCAGATGAGGGCTAGAGTTAGACCCAAATATGGATTGAGTCCATTTGAAATCCTGTTCGGCAGGCCGCCGAATACAGGGATTGGGCCAACAAGAGGTCAGTTGCCTACGACTGACCAATGTGAGGATGTAATTCTTAATTACTGTGCAACCTTGTCGTCTGCTTTATGTGATATCCACAGACAGGTGAAGGAGGCTATTCCTCATCCAGTGGTTGGACCGCTGCATGATTTAATACCGGGAGACTGGATCGTGGTGAAGGACCTGAAACGCAAGTCCTGGAGGAACCCAAGGTGGACGGGGCCATACCAGATTCTCCTGACGACCAATTCGGCGGTTAAGATCGAGGGGAGAGCAACGTGGATACACGCTAACCATTGCAAGCGTGCACCTTGTCTGGAGACGGAAGCATTGGATACGCGTTCTGCGTAGTACCAAGGAAATTTCCGAGCTGTGCGCAAAGTGCAGTGTCGTTGAAAGTTGCCCTGAGCAATTTGATCGTCGTTTGCAATCGATTCGACTAGACTACACCGCCTGACAGAAGTTTGCCTACATTCAACTGAAGATGGCCACTACGGATGCACGACCATGGCATCAGTTCCGACAGCCTGGACTTTGTGGTATACGGGGTGCAGTGGGTTTTGTCTTGGGAATGGCATTTCTTATTGCTCTTATTGTATTTTCGCTTTTGTATTTTAATAAAAGTATGCATAATTCTGATGATACTATGACAATAGATACAATGACTTCAACTGTTTCACCTGCAACGTTCCAGATGTTGAAAAGTGATGAGAGAGAGGTTGTAGATGAAATGGAATCGGAGATGGAGTTTAATTCTTGGTATAAGTTAGCAACATATTCAGTAAAACAAGTTTTAGGCGAAGAACACCCACCATGTGTGTATTGCCAGCCACTTAAGGATGTTCCACTGATTATGCCAGCACCATTTAACTCAACTAGTTGTTATGATTTTAATTACCATCGAATTATTTCAGGTGACATTGATAAAACGAGATGTGTGGACAGTAGTCATCTGGTTTTGTTCAGGAATTGTCCAGTCTGTCCCACTAACTGCTATCATTACCAGAGTTCTAGTGCTTGGTATTTAAATTCCAATCTAGGATGTGCAGCAGTACGTCCTATGCTTACTGGACCAATTGAGAACGAGGGTACGGAAGATGTTCTGATTGATTTTGTTATAGTTCCAGGGCAAAAGTTTGAGTGTTTCGAGAAAAGTTCCGATATTGTTGAAACAGTATTTGTGGGGAACTTTAGTGAAGGGAAAGTAAAGATTGGAACTTGTGGACATACTTGGGTGGTAAATCCATACTGTGAGGCGATGCAGTTTAGAGATGTTAATGGGACTTTACACCCTTGTTACAAGTATAGAAGCTCTGTTCGTGTGGATAGTGAGGGAAAACATCATACTCCACCACCTTCTGGCCCATTGGTATATCCAGGACGCGATATAGCTGATATATTTTGGTATTGTGGGGGTAGAATTAGATCACGTTTACCAAAAGGATGGGTGGGAGTGTGTGCTAAGGTGATGTTAGTTAGTAAGACGTTGATTAAGCCTTTAGGAAATGTGACGGTTGATTCAGGCAGACAGAGACGAGCTGCTCCTGTTGGTTCTTTTGATAGTGGAATTTACATAGATGATATTGGAGTACCAAGAGGGGTGCCTACTGAGTTTAAAGCTAGAAATCAGGTAGCTGCAGGACTAGAATCATTCTTATGCGTACATTGTACGGTTAACAAAAATGTGGATTGGATTAATTATATATATTATAATCAGCAACGTTTTATTAATTACACTGTTGATGCGATTTCTGGATTATCAGAACAATTGGCTAAGACTTCAGAGATGGCATGGCAAAACAGGATTGCTCTAGACATGTTGTTGGCTGAAAAATGGGGTGTTTGTGTACTTTTCAATAATACATGTTGTACGTACATTCCCAATAATACAGCGAGTGATGGGTCAGTCACTAAAGCATTATCAAGCATGCGTACTTTGAGATTAGAATTGTCTGAACATTCTGGATTTGATGATTCAAAAGGAGTTTGGTCATGGATTGACGGTTCTTGGGAAATGTTTGGTAAATGGAAGGCAGTTCTTCTGTCTGTTTTGTGTGGAATAGGTGTCATTTTGTTGATACTATTGTTTTTGGCTTGTTGTCTGTTTCCCTGTGTAAGGAAGATTGTGGAAAAGACAATGGCTAAATCATTTGCTGTTCAAATGATGAACTATAGTCCCTTAGAGGATTCTGACTGGGTTCCACCATTTAAGGATGAAGAGGCTACTGTGAGTGATATGTAATTCTCTTGTTATTTTTGGGGTTATGTTTTGATTAAAGGGGGTTACTTTATTTACTTGCCTCCATATCTGTATGGATGTTTTATATTTTTGTATGCTTATGCTTTGGTATGCCTTTGTTGTTTAAAAAAAAAAAAGTAAGGAATGTAATGGCATTTTTTGATATAGTTACTAAGAATGTATTTTTAATAGACTGAGGTTGTGTTTAAACAAATGGATGTTGCAGTTGGTCTTAAGGTATTTATGGTATTGGTTTATGATGCCTGATTGAGAAGCTAGGGGCACAGAGGTTGGGGGATGTTTGAGTTCTGTGGCCTAAAGGGAGATGGATAGATGGATTCAGTTGATCTAGCAGCCCTGACCTTTTGGCCAAGGAGATTGTGTCCTGTGTCCTGTTTGTGTTTCATTAAGGGTATCTTTACTGTCCTCATTTAGAGAAAGAGCCGTGACATCAAAAGACTTTGGTCACTTGACCTGGGGGGTTATATTGTCTTAACTGTCATTGACCAGTGTTAACCAATCACAGAGACCACTACATTGATGAATTGAACATTTATTAGGGGATCTGTTTTAAGTGTATAAAAGCACAAGCTTTATGATTGTTCTTTATCACTCTGGCGAACGAACTGTGGTTAGCACGTCCTTCGTTATGACTGATCAGCAAAGCTTTGTTTAATATTACGTAATTGTATAATCTAAATAAACTGTATTAAACCCACATCTGTTGACTACTCAGATCTACACAGTGTCACTTGAATTTCCACCATTACAGGAATAATCATAATTGTTAGAGTGAATTCCACATTTGCATACAGCAAGTTGTGTCCCAGATCAAACTAAGAAACTTCCTGTTTCCATACCTTTCCCAAAATCATATGTAACACCAATGATGTATTTAACTATCAGTAAATATTTTAACTCTTTTCCCTTTTATGAATTAACAAGCTTACACTGAAGCAACCAACTATTGAACCAATTTGTATAAAATAAAACTATTTTAGAAAACAACCAAATTACGAATAACCCCAACTTTTAGTCTCTTATTATCTTTTCTTCAAAAACCTTTAGGAACAGTTCAAATGAATACCTTTAAATTTCAGATTCCCTTTTAATTTTTTTTGTATTTAAATTCACTAAATCAAATCTCTCTTTTTCCAAGACATGTAGAAAACTAGCATCACTACCCTAAACCAGAATTTAATCTGTATGATTCCAAAATGAAACATAGACCATAAAATATTCTTAATGTAACCATTAGCCAAACTTATACCCCATCTATATTTCTATATAGGTTAGATAGGTAGAACTTCATAACTTGCTTTGGCTGCAGTCCAGAACAAGCTACTTAGCACAAACCATCATAACCACAATTTATCAGACTTAATGAGTCTTCCCAAATTATTTCAAAACCAAGTTATCATAACCCTCTTTATGAACCAATACCATAATGATACAACCTCATCACAGCCTAACTGTTTATCCCAAAACATTGTACCATGCCCTTAAGACAAAAGAAAATATAAACTCTCCCTTTTTCTTTTAAACCTTTAAATTCACAATTTAACATAAACCCGTAAAACAAAACCTTATTCTTTAACTCCTCAAAAGTTTTATCAAAGCATGTAATGTATACACCTTTGAATATTCCTATATTTACCAGCTATCTCAATTACTCTTTGTTAGTGAATCAACTCAAATAAACAATCGCGCATTTCAAAACTCTAATCAAACAAACAGCGCCCTCTGGAACAAAGCAAAAACTCAACCTTTTTTTATTTCTTTTAAACAACACAGATGGTTGGCGTTTACCATCTATTCACTTAATTTTGCTAAAGTATAACTTTTCCAATCCAATTAGCTAATAGCTAACTAATTTATGAACCAGGGTCTAATTTCTGCATTTTTATGGATACCATCACACACCACAGATTTTCCGCTCGTAAATACAAGTTCTGGTCTGAAAGTCTCCTACCTCCCAGTTTGGCTAGGATTTAGAACAAATGTTAAATCATACATTTGTAAACCACCAAACTTCGAATTAATCTAAACGGACACATCTTTCACCATTAATACTCACATAATTATGCAGAATTACACCCTCTGGGATCACCTTTGTAAGACTCAACGTAACGGGACTCTTTTAGCCCCCACCTTTCCTCGGAATTTCTGAAACTCATTTAAAATGTCCTCAAACAAACAAAACCTTGTTAGCAAATGTCTCAAAATGCTCATCACGTAACATATTTCAAAAGTAACCAAATTAATATGTAAAATTCGCTCCAAATGTATCTATTTCTCTAAATTTGCGTCTTTGTAAATTTCTCAACTTCCATCTGCGCATGCGTCATGCGGTTACTCATCCTGGATCTCAAATATCAAGCTGCAATTCCTTTACTAGCCTGTACCCGCCTGTCGGTCTGTTAGTTTGTTAGCCAATGTCGTTGCCATAGTTGCAAATTCAACTTCCTGGACTCTCCTTTGTCTCAGGACAGAACAAAATGCACTTCCTCCACGTTTTCACCATTAGCCATTAACCAACAGTCACAGCCTGGATTTTCTTTACAAGTCTATCAACCATTAGTACTATTTTAATTTCAACATAAAAATTAGGCTCCGAAATCTACATATCCACCTAATATCACTCGTCAGAGAACGACAGTTTACCCATGTATTAGCATTCTGGTTGGACAAAGCTTCAACTTCAAGTCCATTTAAATAGGTAAATATGAATACCACCAAACCCAACACATTTCAACAAATCATCTCAGCAGCAATAAACACACATATGTAGCACCTTTGCCCTTAACAACAAACGCAATTCGGTCTCTCGAACTAGTTCCCCTTGTATACACTTCAGTCCCTCGGACTGGCTCAATCTTTCTAATCACTTCTTCATAACCCTTTACATATTTCTTTAAACAACAGTAACATCTGTGAACTCCCACAAAATTAAAAATAAAACCATCGAACATTTCCAGACATAAACAAAAATATTCCTTAAACAACATAACATTTCCGTTTGAACACATAACTTTCTATAAAAGTTTCAATAACCCCGGGATTGTAATTCTTAAAATGAATACCGCTTTTATTGCCAAAACTGGCCTTTTACCAATTATCCTACCCAAACACTAAATTTCCAGCGCATTATTCAATAACGAATCAAGCTCATAATATAGAAAATCGGTCTGTACATAATTTCCAAATCAAGAGTATGGCAACTCACAATATTTTCTTAAGTTTGACAAAGAAACAGAAACACATCTGTTTTCCAACCAATATACTTCTCAATTCAACGTCAAATTCTCTATAAAATGAGTGATTTTTTTTGTTTTTTGTTTTTTTGCACTCATGTTTGGGCCACTGCACGCAGAATGAGCTTCACTGAAAGAATCAACTTCCGCTAGGCTCAAGCGCATGCGCCTCTTTTCAAGTGGAGAATTCAGTCAAAGAATTAACATTAGCATTTTCAAAACAGAATGTCTCCGTCTTCAAAAACAAATGCCTTCTGGCGGTAATCAGACCGATGTAAAGTCTAACATCAAATATATAACGGTTAACACAAAGTTGTAAAACAATATAACAAGTCAATCGTCTCTCCTCTACCAACAGTGTCATAACCGATAAACATTGTACGTCACCAGTTCGGAACTCAACTTCCGGTCACGAACCCCTCTGATTTGAGAGTTCGCTCACAATTTCCAGAAAACTTTCAACAAAGATGACACATCTCCGGACATTCACGTACATTTTGCTCAAATTCCCACAATTAAAGCACGCATTTTGGATTGACCTAGCAATTCGTGCTGGCCTACATGTTTTTCAACAGCATGTCAACACGCTCTGCATCAGCTTCGACCATAGCCCACAACACCACTTATTCCAAACACAACAGGGACTCAAACCCTTTGTTCCGGAGAGGACTTTAACCTTTCCTTCTTTGAAACACAATGGCAATTGCAAGTCAAGGCACAAGCTTCAATCTTTGCGGGAATCCAAAGCAAATCTATAAACAAATTCCAGGATCCTGCTTTCTTGACTTTTCCTAGATATAACCGGCTGTCAGAAGACATCGGAGTCATAGAGAAATGGCAAATGTCTGACCTCATGTTCATATTCTGTTCTCGCATTCCCACAAAACCTCATGCGCCTGCGCATCCTGCCGCAACACCCCTGGCTGCGGATGAGGCGAAATTTGTTTGCGGAACAGCCAGAAAATCTCAATCGTGAATCTGTGGGGAAATAGATGAAAAATTCCCCACACTATTCTGTCCTAATATTTCTTTATCCCTCTACCTATCTCCATCCAATCAGAAAAAGCTCTCCAATCAGGCTAAAATCTATTCTTTTCTCCACTTCAAAAAAATCGTGTATCTATTTCTCCCCACGAACCTATTTCGCAATACAATAAGGTCCTTAAAACAAAACGACCCCACACTCGAAAATCCACATTTATCAATCCATATTTGCATTTGCAATAAACTATCGTTACCATACTTTTGTTTCATGTAATCGATGTTTGGACAGGTCAATTCTGCCTCCAGACCATTCATTTTCAGAATTACAATCCATAAACGATAACCAACGACGGAAAATGAAGACACAATTACCCCTTTTCTTTTCTAAAAACAATTAAATTCCGACTTCACAACTTTCAATGAAAATAACTGCACAATCATAAATTACAAATATTCAAACCGAAAATTAATTAAAATTTTGATTTTTGTAATTTGTATATAGCTTGAATAGTAGACATCATTAGTTACTCATACTTCTTTTAACCTCAAAAAAACATAACTTGCAATTAAAACAAAAAATGAACACGCGTGTTGCAAACTTAAAACCTCTACTTTGAAATTTCACAGGCCTATACTTCCTAACCTTTTTTTTTCTTTGTTCTCCACCTTCAGGGACTCAAACCCTTTGTAAACACTCTCACTCACACAGCTGATTTCCTCACAAGTATACTTTTCTCTCGGGACTTAGAATCACGTTTAGGCCGTTAATAAATAAGAACTGCACCAATGCCAATACAATTTCTCAAGCTATCACTAACCCAACATATTCTAATCCTTAGGGTCTCAAAAAGACACATAACACGATATAACATGTGAATTTATCTCCCTCTATGTGTTTGTTCGTCAACAACACTACCTCTGTGTGTGTCCGTCGACACACTTCTGCAGACATTTCTTTTACAACTTTCACGTAAAAGGTAGGTTCAACAACCTTACCTTATTAATTCGTACGACTTTACACGTACAGGACAGTTTTACCTCTGCCCAATTACTTACTTAACCGAATTATTGACAATAGCCAAAAAAAAAAACACACATTTAGACAATTCAATATCACACAGTAACCAAAAGAATATCTCACCGGTTCTTTTGAAGACCCCGCGTCAGCCACAAAACGTCCAACGGGCGCCCCCTCTGGCCCTGCTGTCTCACGCATGGCGGAAGGAAAGGCGGCTTTTTGCCGGAAGATCAATTCGCCGAGGGGAGCCGCCTGCTGAACGCCGTAGACCAATGAGGATCCCCCTACTGGCCACCAAGTGTAAAGGCGGAAATTCAAGCGGCACTGTGTAGATCTGAGTAGTCAAGAGATGTGGGTTTATTACAATTTATTTTGCTTATACAGATCATGATTTAACAAAGTACTTTGTGATCAGTCATAACGAAGGAGGTGCTAGCCACAGGTCGTTCGCCAGAGTGATGAAGAACAATCATAAACCCCTGCCTTATATAAACTTTAGATCAAATGATTCCTCTGAACTCTGTTGATTGGTCAGCAATGCTCAGTGACAGTTAAGACAATATAACCCCCCAGGTCAAGTGACCAAAGTCTTTTGATGTCACGGCTCTTTCTCTAAATGAGGACAGTAAAGATACCCTTAATGAAACACAAACAGGACACAGGACACAATCTCCTCGGCCAAAAGGTCAGGGCTGCTAGATCAACTGATCCATCTACCCATCTCCCTTTAGGCCACAGAACTCAAACATCCCCCAACCTCCGTGCCCCTAGCTTCTCAATCAGGCATCATAACCCAACACCATAAATACCTTAAGACCAACTGCAACATCCATTTGTTTAAACACAACCTCAGTCTATTAAAAATACATTCTTAGTAACTATATCAAAAAATGCCATCACAGTTTTGCACTGGTGAGAACGGTAATATTTGTTGATAAGAGGATAAAGAGGGCAACAACATTCTGTGAAGTCTTATCAAATGTAAAAAAGAAAGATGAAAGGCAGAGAGTTTTGTTGGGCGACAGCTAGGCGTATTCCTCTTAACCTGTAAAACCAACAAAAGTAAATTGTTGTTCAACTGTTACACATCACCATAGTCCATGATACTTCAAACACTTAACACTACATATGAAAAGCCGCTAAATATTCTCAAAACTACTCTGAGATAACAACAAAATAAATAATGTTACTATTGAACAAAATAGACATAACACCAAAATAAACAACAACATTAGTTATTAATCATATTATCAACATTGGTTGTCTGATTAGTCTTGCCATTTGAAATGTCTCTGCCTCCATAAATATGTGCTATACAATTAACTATTCAAAAACTAGGTCACCATCTAACTTTTAGTGATGTCATGGAAAAGAACCATCAGGACCCCACTGTGAGCATGTCTATGTTCTTTATCTCTCATGCAGTCAAGTGGGAATATGAGTAGGGGGAGAGAGCTACAGTAGGGTTAGTAATAATTATCACCAAAAACCTTCACAGGAGCTGGTGCCTAACACACAGTCTTTTACAATAAGACATGTTCTGGGCAGGCTTCTTAACTTAGCCCAATCAATTGTTTCTTCATTGAAATGCCCAATTAGGCAGGGTTTTATACGGAGAGGAGGCAGCGATCCAGGAAAACGCAAAGCGACTTCTGAGTGACAGTCAGTGAGAGAGGCAGTAGTCCTGAAGGCCTAATCAAAAGGGAATGGGTTCAAAGCTTCCTCAACTTTCAAAGACCCGCTACATGTGCAGTGGTAGAGGAATTGCAGAGAACTTACTATTTATGAGGTAGACATTATGTGGCAGTTGTGAGAACCCTTCAGCTATTTCCATGGTCAATGATAATCATCGTGAAACAAAATTGCCTTTGTGTGCTACATTTAACTGATGATTACTAAATGCTGGCCTCCCATACTTACAGTCCCCCCTTTTAATCCAAAATCACTATCTGACCTGAAAGCAAGACTTTTGGATTTGTTTTCAATTGGTAGGCCAGGCGGATATGTGGGGAGGCTATACCCTGTGGAAGGCAAAGACAAATCTCCACTTACCATGACTAGGACAGAGGAGATGATCACTGAAGCATAGCCAAGATTTGCCTGGGACAATGAATCGATGGGGTCTGATAGGAGGAGAAGGCTATTGATTGTCTTAGTACCTCTTGTGAAACACAATAAGTCACAAAGGTAAGCAATAGTGGCTCTGATTGTTGGCCCTGTGCACTCACTGTTGTTCCCTCCGACCCATGATACCCACCCAGAAAATAGCAACAAAGTGAAGGCCTGTTAAGGTATTGTTCTACCTATCATTTTCTTTTCGTCTGCTTTGGTGAAATACAATCGATTGAGAAAAATACCCTCTTCGATATACCTTACCTTCATTTACTTAAGGTCGATAATGGCTCTGCCCCAAATGAGCACAAAGCACTAAACCCTTCACAAAGTCGGCATTTCGGTGATTCCAAGGTATCAGCCAAACGGTGCAAGTATCTGATGGCATGTTAGTACAAAGGGAGGGTTATTAAATACATTAAAAGGGAAAACTTCCCATTACATGTTTAGTAAACAGCCGCAATCGGGCTCTCAAAGACCTCAACACTGTTGAGGCTGTTTGAGCTTGGACTAAAAAGTAGTTTTTTCAGAGTGACTGAATGTCTGTAATACTCAGAGAAACAAAATGTCATGTACATTTATTTATTTATTTATTAAGGATCCCCATTAGTCTACACCATGGTGGAGACTATTCTTCCTGGGGTCCAGGCAGGTGGCTGAGCGGTTAGAGAATCGGTTAGAGAATCGGGCTAGTAACCAGAAGGTCGCTGGTTCGATTCCCGGCCATGCCACATGACGTTGTGTCCTTGGGCAAGGCACTTCACCCTACTTGCCTCGGGGGAATGTCCCTGTACTTACTGTAAGTCGCTCTGGATAAGAGCGTCTGCTAAATGACTAAATGTAACAGCATGATCAATTATCACAAAAACACAGACTTAGAAAACAACATTTACATTAAAAGTAAAATAATACCTGAAATCCCTTAAATACCTAAAATAATAATCTAATCGACTATAATTTCCTTTCTAATTATAGCTGCCTTAAATTTCCTTTTGAAATCACATTTATTTCGTGTTAGAGTCACATATGAGGGGAGCACATTCCAGTATGCAATGGCTCTGTACATTACTGTTTTCTTAAGTGCATTGGTTCTGGGTACAGGAAAAGTAAAGTGACCACTTATTGCCTGTCTAGTATTATAACCATGTCTCTCATTTGCAGGTGATAGCTGTAAATACAAACTGACAGGTTTCTGTGAGGAATACACATTATTTAAAAACAGAATAAGGCTACATGCCAGTCTTTCATCCACCCTCATCCATGACAGCCTGGCATGCATAACCTCCACACTACTCCTAACAGAGCAGTGAAGTGCCAGTCTTGCCGCTCTGTTCTGAGCAAGCTGGAGTTTACTGAGTTCTTGCTTTGATGCACTAGACCAAATCACAGGACAGTAGTCCAGATTTGACAGAACTAGAGATTGTATGACTAGTCTAATTGTTGTGTTAGTTAGCAGATGAGCACTCCTTCTAATGGCATAGATACCATTAATCATTCTCACCACTGTATTATTAATCTGAGTGGACCATGACAGTGTTTCGTCAATAGTGACACCCAACAGTTTAACTTCTTTAACCTGTTCCATAGCAGCACCCTTTAAAGAGAGGCTTAATTTCTTCTCTGTCCTGAGAGCATATTACCATACATTTAGTTTATTGGACATTCAACTTCAGCTTATTTTCCATGATCCATTCAGAAACAAGCGTTAACTCTAGTTGAAGCACGTCATTAACATGTTCAATGCTCTCTGACGATACATACATAGTCGTGTCATCCGCATAAATCCCCATTCCTGCATTTTTTAATACATATGGCATGTCATTTACAAAAATAGAATAGAGAAGGGGGCCAAGGCAGCTTCCCTGAGGAACTCCACACTGAAGTGTCTCAATATTTGAAAGGGAGCCATTGAACATAACACATTGTTTTCTGTTCACTAAATAGCCCTTCAATAAATCAATAGCGGACTATTTGAATCCATACGCCGACAGTTTCATGAGTAGTAGCTCATGATCTATGATATCAAAGGCTGCACTGAAATCCAAGAGCACCACCCCAACAACTGACTTCATGTCAATCTGTTTGAACCACTCGTCAGTAAGACATGTCAGTGCAGTGCTTGTAGAGTAACCTGCTTTGTATGCATGCTGTATATCTGAGTTAATGTTGTTTTCTGCAAGATATTGCTGGATCTGCTTAAATATAATTCCCTCCAAAAGTTTACTCAAGACAGGTAAGATGCTGATAGGCCGACTGTTTGAACCTATAAATGGCTCCCTACTGTTTTTTGACAGAGGAGTAACCTTTGCAATTTTCCACAAATCAGGATAAGCACATTCCTTAAAACATAAATTAAAAATATGGCCTACAGGCTTAGCAATTGATTTAGCTGATAACTGAAGCAGTCTGCCGTCAATATTATCAAACCCACAAGGTTTATCACACTTGATTGTGAAGTATCTTAACCATAAAATCAGCACTGATTGGCTTGAATTCAAACACACAATCCTTACCACACATAATATGATTTTTTATTATAGCTTTGGACAGCCCACCACTCACAGGCAGCATTTGATTTCTTAGTGTGTTCACTTTACTGAGGAAGTAATTATTGAAGTAATTTGCTATATCAGATGGTTTAGTAATGAATTCTCCATTCAGTTCAATAAATGAAGGTGTTTTGGCCATTTTACTTCTGCCCATAGCATCATTAAGTACTCTCCAAAGTGTTTTACTGTCTCCATGGCACTCCTCAAATTTAGAATGATAGTAATATTTTTTAATTTAATTTAGTTAATTTAGTTATTATATTTCTTAGTGAGCGGTAGGCTTGCCAATCTGCTACATTACCTGACATGATGGCAGATCTTTTCAGTAGGTCCCTTTCTCTCATCAAGTTTCTCAATTCCTCATCCAGCCAAGGTGCTTTAAGTGATTGAACAGTGAGCTTCTTAATTGGAGCATGTTTATCACACACTGCAGAAAATAAATTCATAAAGTAGTCCAGTGCAGCATTTACATGCATCTTCTCAAGCACAGTATCCCACTCGATATTTTCTACATCAGCAATAAAATCATTTTCTAAAAAGGTTTTATATGTTCTTCTATGAATTACTTTAGGCCCTGCTTTAGGAACCTTTGTTTTCACAGTTAAAGCGACAATATTGTGGTCACTGAAGCCCACAGTAACCGACACAGCTTTAGAACATTTTTCAGAACAATTTGTAAAAAAGTGATCAATGCACGTTGACGTGACCATTCCGTCCCTATTGACATGAATTCTTGTGGGTACACCTATGACTTGAGATAAGTTGCATAATGTGGCTGCATCGCTCAACTTCCTTTTCAATGTACAATTACTGGACAACCAGTCTATATTCATATCACCAAGAATGTAAATATTATTGTCATTATCAGTTACATTCTCCAGCATCATGCATATGTTATTCAGATATTCAGCATTAGAGCATGGTGGCCTATAACACCAGCATGTCAATATAGGTTTCAGATGTGGGATATGAACTTGGAGCCATAAGGCTCCAAGTTCCAACCATACCTAGATCTTTCCTTATTTTGGCTGGAATATGATTTTGAATGTAGAAAGCAGTACCTCCCCCATACCTGTCTCTGTCTAATCTAAATATATTGTAACCTTGAATTGAAACAGCTGCATCCCCTATGGCTTCTTCCAAGTGAGTCTCTGACACAGCCATAATATGAATATCATTTTCGTGTAAAATAGTACATAGCTCTTGAACCTTGTTTTTTAAACTACAGACATTTAAATGAGCAAACTTCAAACCTTTTTTCGGTAGTTTAATAGACTTTAAAGATAAATAAAAAACAGAAAGTCCTCATCTCTGAGTCCTACATACCCACTCTTCATTCAGGCAAGTGCTGGGGCGACACAGCCCCTCGCTCCCTAGGTGGGTGGGTCACAAGGCGATCATATCTTAAGTAGGCAATGTCCCCTCTATCCCATGCCTCCTTAAGTTTAGGCAGAAGATCTCTTCGTTTAGCCTCGGAAAAGTCCTCATTGATGTAAATCCCAGGGGCGGTCTTCTTCAGTTCCTTTCTGCTCCTCAAGATTAGCTCTCTGTCCTTGCAGTTTAAGAACTTGACTACAATGGGACGCTTCTTCTCAGCTCTGCGATCTGGCTTTCCACTGCGGTGAGCCCTTTCAATATGCATGGCTCCAGCATCCAGCTTTAATTTTTCAGAGATTAAGTTGCGGACTTTACCTTGAGTATCAGCCCAGCTCTCCCATACATATCAAGTCTTAAAATGATTTACCTTCTCATAGTGACTCATTACTTGTGGTCTCTAGCCATGGGAACATTGGAGTTGGTTGTCATGCACCATAGCAGCGTCAAGTGATTGCAAAAGAGCTCTGTGGGCGAAACTCGGCTCAGGAGAGAACAAGCTCTGCATTAAATATGTAGATGTGGCGCGGTGGTGTCACATATCTACATAAATCTACACTTTCCATCTCCTGATAAGGTGCATGTCTTACACAGAGGCCTAAAATCCTGTGTCGCGATCCTGTGTGTTCCATTTTGAGAGACTTCACCAGTCCGTCAATGCTCTTTACCTGGCCTGATACCCTAGTCCCCTTGAAGTGTGTGTGTGTATAAAATACAGGGCTTCATAACTGCAAATCAAAAGAACAGTTGAAGATTAAATATCATGTGTACATACAATATTAATGATCACCAAGTCTAGCAGCACTAATAAGAGGCAAACATTTTCTTGCCTTGTGTCAGCAGATATTGAAAAAATGGACTGTTCTAAAGTTATGTATTCCTAATTATTGGCATAGTCCTCCCACACAAGTGTCAGCAGTCACATTCTGGTAGTTTGAGTTGCTTGATACCAGAGAAGAAGTCATGTTCGTGCAACTACATGATGGGAATCCTTACAGTCTGGAGAGTGGGATTTGTAGTTCAAGAGAGTGGGCCATAGCTACTGGTGAGGGAACATGCCGTGGATTATTTAACCTGAGCAAAATTCCCATTAGAACTGTGCGGGTCTCAGGGGAGTTTATTATTCTCCAAAGAACCAGATAGCTAAGGAAAGTGTCTAAACTCCCCCTTGAGAAAGACAGTGAAGCTGAATCAGCTGAAAAGCTAAATGACAGGGCTCGATCACCTTGTCATTTTCCTGTACTTGCAAGACAGAACTTATTTGACTGGGAAAATACATGCTTGGTAGCAAGGGCTAGCCCAGGGTTGGATGCTGGGTAGAGCTGAACTCAAATGACTTGGATTGAAAGGGAATTGACCCCAGCTCTTGTAACTAGTGATTTTGAAGGGAGTATAGCATTCAGTTCAGTATTTACCTTACACTATGAATAGGTAACACAAGTGTAAGACATTCCACAAAGGTACATCAAAAGCAAAGCAACTCAATTAGGTCTCTAAATTTATGTGTTAGGATCTATCGAAGCAATCTATGTCACCTTTTGGCAATTCACAGTTATAACAATGGAGCGGTGGATTTAGGCTAGATTATAGGGAGTAGGCAAACATTAAACCTGATGTAATTAAATGATAAAGAGGGGTAGTGTCCAAAACTTAAAATTGCAGTTCTTTCTCCCATGTCTGAAATAGATCCTAATCACTGTCTTGCTGTACTCCATCCCCCTTTTCAAGCCTACCCAAATCAGCTCATAGCCATCTCATTATAAGGTTCCTCATTTATCTCTGAATTAAGAAAAAAGACAGGCAATGGAAAAAGTCTACAAGCTCATTTCTGACCAAAACAAATCCGGTTAATGTTTTGGGATCTCTATACAAATTTTACTTGAGGTGATTTGTGTTTGTATTGTTTCAAATCTCAAAGATCAGTTGACTTGTGGGTTGTCTTTGAAATTGTTAGAGTTTTGGATAACTAAGCTTTGAATTGGAATGCAATTTGTTCAATATTCTCAAATATGCATAAATCAGTACACCTGGTAACATCCATGCAGAGGTGCTTTTAAGAAAGTCCACTAAAGGGCATTACAACCATAGTAATATGACCTCCAACTCCAACTTAAATATCCAGTATATTCAGTAGCCAATTAAATCTTAATGTCAGCTGTGTCAGCCTAGATATTGATTCAGAGTATGAATGGGGCCTATCTCCATTTCTTTGTGAGATAGTTAAATGCACTGACATGCTCTAAGAAACTTCAAGGTAATCAGAGATTGCCATGGCTGACCCATTTTCTAAAATGAAAAAGAGTACCGTATAGATTTATATGTAACCATAGTCGAAAACTCAATTTTTATCAGGAATGGATCACCGTTCATTAATGGGATTGTGTGGCTGTTGGGATGGTGGCCTTGTTCAAATGTTTTCCATTTTACTTCCTCTCAGTAGAGGTTAAAGTTAAACCTTTTAAAAGCTTCAGACATTGTTTAGTCCCTTTACACAGCGCAGTTAGTGATTTACATTTAAATTCAAATGGTCAACCATTGGAAGTGAGGGGAGACACCCTGCCCCAACCTCTTATGCTGAAGACTTTAACTGCTGGATGAAGTTTTTCACACCTCTCTGTGTGCCCCTGCTGCATTGGTAGTAACATATGCGAATAAGTAAGGCTCATGAAGTGGTCTGCCTGGTTGTTTTTCACAGAAGATGGATGCACTTGCACACACAAAAAGGGAATGCACTGTAATTAACCTGACCGAGGTCTGACTACTGGATGAGGAGAAGACTGAGCACGAAGAACCCAGCACCAAATAAAATGAAATCTGTATTTGTTTAGCCATTTTTACAAGCAATCTCACAGAGGGATTCACATACGCCCATATAACTGTGTATTAACCAACCTAACCCCTCAAGGAAGACAAGAAAAAAGTTATAATAAAACTAATTGAGAAAATTGGAAGAAACCTTGGAAGGACAATTTGGTGAGGGATCCCCTCCTTCAGAGACGGTTGGTGACAGAGAGGTGCAGACCATAGCCTGAACATAGTCATACATCAAGAGTAGAGAATGAAAATGTGCAAATGGATGTTGAAATACAGATATCCAGGGTTCAACTCAGTGCTCTGAGTTGGCGCATGTCAGTTTAAGAGTGGGATCGGCACAGAATCACAGGCACAGCCAGGTACATAGATTGGAAGGGACCAGGAACTTTGTGTTGTCTCCTATGTCCAAGTGGACAAGTGGACATAGGAGACCTATGTCCACTTGGCTACTAAGTCCAATGTTGGCAGACCATCATAGATCGATGTCCACTTGGTGACTAAGTCCAACATTGGCAGACCAGCAACCAGGAAAATGTTGACTGCTCAACCCCCCACACCACAGTGGAGGTGTGGAATTTGTGTGGGTTTCTTCTCCCATCCCAATCAGAATCAGAATTCGGTTTTACTGCCATGTAGCCTATGTTACACAAACACGGAATTTACTGTGGCAGGAAGGTGCAAACGATAAACATATACAGGTCTTAAATTAAGTTAAAAAGTACAATGGTTAAACTAATTCTAAGACCTAAACCATAAAAAATATAACAATTAAAAAAATATATAAAAATAAGAATTTGAATGAGCAGCATGAGTGGGCAACTTAGTGCAATGAGAAAACTGCTCTGCCTTTCCTATACAATGTCACTTTTCTATCTTTTACGGCCCTGACGAGAACGTCGGTCTCCTCGGCTGTGAACCGCTCCCGGCGTGCGCCTGGCAAATCCGCCGTTATAATAGCAATCCTCCATGGAACAAGCGCGCCTGCTCTTACAGGGAATGTGAGATGACGCTCTGATTGGTTTATTGCACATTACGCCCAAACCACACCCATTAGTAATGTAGCCACTTCAGACCAACCCATTTTAGATTTGCGACAGGCGCAAAGTCATTTATCCCGCCGGTATAATAGCAACAGCGCCGGAGTACCGCCCACAAAGTTACTTGCGCTATGCGTTTTGATACTTGCGTTTCCACATTGCATTGACCACGTCAGTGGATCAGATCATCTACATTGCATTGACCACGTCAGTGGATCAGATCATCTTTCATATACCTGTAAATACTGCACATGCCTGTGTGCATGCTACATTTTGTATGTGTCTGACACCACAAAGTTCTGGAAAAGTGAAGTTATATTCTATTCTATTCTCTATGGCTTTTGCAGTCACTCAATCTCAACCACAAATGTGTAATGTTAGAGAGGCAAGACACAAGGTTGACTCTCAGGGCAGATTCAAGATATACATTGTTTATTTTGAACAATTGTCAAACAATGACAATCACCCCTCCATATCACTCCATCCCCCCTCCATATCACTCCATCCTCCATATCGACCTCCATACCGACCTCCATACAACTTCATCCTTCAATGAGAGACAGATATATATATATGTATATAACAAATATAAAAAAACATTATGGATATTTGACTTTTCCTGACCCTTCAATATTCAAACCCCAGATTGTGAAGTCGGTAACAGCACTACTCACATTTACATTTATGCATTTAGCAGACGCTTTTATCCAAAGCAACTTCCAAGAGAGAGCTTTACAAAAGAGCATAGGTCACTGATCATAACAACGAGATAGCCCCAAACATTGCGAGCAGCCAAAACATGAAGCATACATTGTGAAAAACCAAATAAGTGCCAAAGGGAAGAACGATAAGAGCTTACTAGTTGAATTGTCTCCCTTCTGTGCGCAATTGTTTAGATATCCCCCTATCAAACTACTTCACTGAAATAGTACAGACAATATTACTTCTAGGTAAGCATAAATATCAGTTACACGAACAAAGTAGTGTACATTAATTAGCAATACTAGTTGGTTGATAATAAAGGTATTAATAGTAGATGATAAAGTTGTATGGCATTGTGCAGAAAATGTACATTCTCTACTTACCTCCGATGATAAACTCGTCCAGAGATGAAGACCTTTTCTGTATCCTGCAGGGACAGATTCCTCAGCATACTCAGGCCGTATATGATGGCCTACAAAAATTATATGGTTAATTTTTAAGACAGTAGGCTGCAGATTTCATTTAGCTGACAAATCAAATCCACTTGCTTTTATCATTTTGTTTTTGTTTTATTAATTGAAATCAAAAGGCTGTTATGGTAAGACAGATTATGTTCTATACAGCTAAAACAGCCTGGGGTCAAATTGACACCAAACATAATAGGAGGGTTACATAAACATGCCCTTACACGCTAAATGTCTGTTATTACATGCTATATTAATATAACTTTTAGGGAGGAACACTTTTAGTTATGACGTTAAACTATACTTTGTCACGAAATATAGTTGTAGCAAATAGCAAATGTTCGTCTTTGAAACTACCTACAGATTTGAAAATTCCGTTGGCTAATTACAGGGCCTAACCTAAATAATGAAAATAAATAATAACTGAACTTGTAACAGTTTTGTTGCAAAGCACACTATTATGGTGAAATGTTATCTCTTGTTTGTTGAGTTAAAACCGAAATATTGTTGTTGCATAGCAAGCATCATAGCAAAAAGGCTAACAAACGTAAGAATTAGCCTATACCCATTTTTTTTCAATTCGCCATTTCACACAATTAAAAAAATCTAAAATGTGCAGGAACGTTAGGCCTATATTTATAATATTATGAATTGTCCGTTCCATTTGGGAGACCCAGTCAGATGAGCTGTCTGTCCCTCTCCCCTTTTTTCACACAGCTTCTGTGCACGGCACCTTCTCAGCAAGCAGGGGTGCCTGCAGCTGCCTGAAGGGGGCGCCAATTTGCCAATTCCCCACACAGTGAAATGATAGAAAAGAGAAAACCGCTTCGCGGCGCAGAGATTTTTATTTATTTATTTTATGCTCGTGCGCCCCCCACGTGACATGAAAAAAATGCCGCCCCGGGCGGCTGCCCGGTCCGCCCGTGCCTAAAACCGCCCCTGCGCACTATGGTTTCAATATAACAAAACAAATAGTCTAAAAGTTCGTATTTCATCAAATTATCATAAGTGAACAGATAATTGTACCCAATTTTTTTTAAACGTTTAGCTAACTTAAATATGTTGATCAATACTTGATTCACATAAGCTACGTCGCGCTACTGTTTCATTAAACAAACAAAGAGTAACAATTTACAGTTCGTTTTGAAGCAAGCTATTTGTGTGGCTAGCTAGTGCTATAACTACTGAATGTTAGCTAATCAAGTAGTTTGTTTGACGTTGAAAACCACTCCGGTGTCGTGAAATGATTTTGACAGCAAAGTTGAAGTTAGCTATCTAGCTAACGTTAACTTTATTGTCCAATTCAAGACACCAGAATTGTTTTATACATAACCATACGCGATTCACATTAGCTACTTACACTCTGATTCTAGTCCATCTTGTTCTGAGCCATAATCCTACAATATTCACTACTGCAAATATTGATTATCTTGTTCCGGTCCATGTTTATCCAATTCGCTTGGTGGCGCTGTCAGATAAAATGAGGGTCCTAGGACTGTGGTCCTGAAACTGCGGTCCTGAAACTGCAGCTCTCTAGCCTGGGTGCCAGCCGAACTTGGCCCCGCCCACAAAAAACATTTTGGTCGGGAAGTTGGGTCTGGGGTCGCTCGGTTGGGGAAAAACTATGTCCAAACAAGAGCTGTTCGGACCAATCAAATTGTTAGGGTGGGCTTTATACGATGATGGACAGATGATCAACAGTAACATAATCAACCACGTCACCAAAGAGCGCTTGGGTTGAATTCGTTTTCAAAAAACAACATAGGGTGGATTGCCCTAATGTGGGACACTGCCTAATGTGGGACACCTAAGCTCCAGTGAGTGTGGCCAGAGCCTGTTTAAGGAGAGCCTGGCCACTCCCTATTAAGCCCCATTGTACAGAATTTTGTTGCAGTTCCACCAGAGTTCCACTGGGAGTGATCGCGGTCAAGTGCAGAATGAATGAGATGGGTATGGCTGCAGCCTGCAGCCTCCCCTCTCATGCCCTCCCGTCTCATGCCCTCCCATCTCATGCCCAGGCTGTCCAACGGTAAGTTCAGAGGGTCAAAAATACTAAATTGCGAATTATTTTACAGATGGAGTAAGTTTGTGAGCACGTTTGTTACAATAAATTGAAAAACTTGAAATTGAAAAATGTTATCCATATAGTTTGCTGATTTCTGGATGTTATTGTTCTGTCCCTGATCTTAATGTATATTTAATGAAACCTGCGATGACCTTCATTTAAAACTGCATCAGCGTTTTATGTTGACATTTGTTAGCGAATATTAACGTTACCTAGAGAAATTTATGGTTGCAGACTTTGATGGTTTCTTTTTGTGATTTTCCTTAAGGTAGGCTACACATCAGTGTCTTTAAAAAAAAGAACACATCGCAGGTGACAAAATGCGCGGTGTGCTGTACCGACCATCATTGTCCCCCAACCGTCGTGGTTGTGCCTAACTTTAACCTCGACCTCTGTGCTCTTACTTGACTCTGCTTGCTGACCTTAACCTCTCTCCTCTGCTACGACTCCTGGCCATAAACTAATCCTAACCTCAACTGTCGTTGTGACGCCTAAACTCAACCGGGCCTCCCAGGCTGCAGCTGTAGAATGGATTTTTAGTTTGTAGTCTAGCTTTAAAAAAAACACGTACAACAAAGTAGGAAGGAGAAAAAGCGGACCAGACAAGCTTTTATTTTGAAAAGTAAAAGCATGAGACGGGAGGGCATGAGACGGGAGGGAATGAGGCGGGAGGCTGTAGGCTGCAGCCATATACTCTTGGAATGAATGGGAGTCTATGGAGCTAAACGGCTAAATTTGTCTCTTTCACCTGATTGTCGTTGAGAAATCTCAGATTTTATTGTAGTTTTTATATGTTCAACATGGATTATAGGTCGAAAATTGAATGAACGAGCACTTATGTCCTTTCTATTTCTTACAGGGTGAGTCGTTGTTGCCCATAACACGCTAGCATTCTGCTAATGAATGCTGATTGGTTAGTGAAGGACTGACTACGACCAGAGATCCCGCTTGATGGCATCCGAAGCAGAATCAGAATGTCAGAGCATTAGCAACATTAGCAACAACATTAGCAACCCAAAACTCTTTCAGCATGTGTATTGACAAGGAGAGCCTAACCTGTCAGCTGTGTTGTCGATAGCTCGAGAGAAAAAGGAAGTGACCAGAGCTTGCCGTAAAACAATATCTCTGGTCGTACGATGTGTATGACGTCAATTACATTTTAAAAGGCTTTTTAGAACAGAAAGGCGACTTTAAAAAAATCTAACACCCAGGAGTGTGTATTTGTTTTGCCTCCCCTTTCAAATTCAAAATTCTAATTACTAGAAAAAAAATTATATCCTGAGAAAAGTGGATTTTGAGGGGTATAGCTCCATAGACCTCCATTCATTCTGCACTCGACCGTTAGCGCCCTGATATGGAACTAGAGTGGAACTGCAACCAGTTCAGAACCCGGAAGTTTCCCGAGAGTGGCAGTTCTCTCTATATTAGACATTCTCTGTTGTGGCTCTTCCCCTATGGAACGCCGAGTTAGTCAAAATTAAATAAATAAATAGGTAAATAAATAGATAAATACATAAATAAATATGGCTATGAAAAAAATTCTGAAATTCAAAAAAGATGGCAATAAATATATAAATATAGCATTATATAATTATATAGCTGAATCCATTTACCGACATCAATAAATAAATACATTTGTTTATTTCAAAATGACGTTTTTGTAAAGACAACATTTATTTATTTCATGGGACTTTTATTTCCTCAGAATCAGAATCAGAATTCGGTTTATTCGCCATGTATGTTATACAAACACAGAATTTACTGTGGCAGGGAGGTGTAAAACACTAAACATATACAGATCTTAAATTAAGTAAGAGTACAAAAGTTTAACTATTTCTAAGAACTAAACAATCTAAGAATACAACAATTTAAATATAAAATAAAATATATATAAAAATAAGAATAGAATGAGTGTGAATGGTCAACATAGTGCAATCGGATACTGAGATAAAGTGTCTTATGCATACTGAATTGCCATTTCATGGACTTATAATAGTTAAATAAGAGACTGAATGTCAATGGGAGTCCTTGGCCTTGTTGAAGAGGCCAGTAGCAGATGGAAAGAAACTGTTCTTATTGCGTGAGGTTTTTGTCCTGATGGACCGCAGCCTTCTGCCAGAGGGGAGTAGCTGGAACAGGGAGTGACCAGGGTGGGAGGGGTCGGCCACAACCTTCCTCGCACGCCTCAGGGTCCTCGAGGTGTGCAGGTCCTCGAGGGTAGGCAGATTGCAGCCGATCACCTTCTCAGCAGTGCGGATGACACGCTGCAGTCTGCTCTTGTCCTTGGCAGTGGCAGCAGCGTACCAGATGGTGATGGAAGAGGTGAGGATGGACTCAATGATGGCTGTGTAGAAGTGCACCATCATTGTCTTTGGCAGGTTGAATTTCTTCAGCTGCCGTAGGAAGTACATCCTCTGTTGTGCTTTTTTGGTGAGGGAGCTGATGTTCAGTTCCCACTTGAGGTCCTGGGAGAGGATGGTGCCCAGGAAGCGGAAGGACTCCACAGTGTTGACTGGGGAGTCGCACAGGGTGAGTGGGGCTGTATTCTTCCTGACTTGTGTTCCCAGCTTAACGCACTGCTTCCTGTCAGACAGGAAGTCTGTGATCCATCTGCAGGTGGATTCAGGCACGTTCAGCTGGGAGAGCTTGTCCTGAAGCAGGGCAGGGATGATGGTGTTGAAGGCAGAGCTGAAGTCCACAAACAGGATCTTGGCATAGGATGCTGGGGAGTCCAGGTGCTGTAGGGTGAAGTGGAGGGCCATGTTAACGGCGTCATCCACAGATCTGTTGGCTCTGTAGGCAAACTGCAGTGGGTCCAGGAAAGGGTCTGTGATGGCTTTGAGGTGTGCCAGCACAAGGCGCTCAAAAGACTTCATTACCACAGAGGTCAGGGCGACGGATCTGTAGTCATTGGTCCTGTTGGCCTTGGCTTTTTGGACACAGGGATGATGGTGGAGGACTTGAGACAGGCTGGCACATGGCATGTCTCCAGGGAGGTGTTAAAGATGTAGGTGAACACCGGAGACAGCTGGTCAGCGCAGTGCTTGAGGGTGGCAGGAGAGACAGAGTCCGGCCCAGCTGCTTTGGGGGGGTTCTGCCTCTTGAAAAGTCTGTTAACTTCACCCTCCTGAATGGAGAGAGTCGTCACTGTAGAGGGGGGAGGTGGGAGGCCTCATGGGTGGGAAGGGGTAGTTCAGGACTGTCCAATTGTCTTTCAAATCTACAGTAGAACTCATTCAGGTCGTTGGCCAGGCGGGAGTCGTTAGTGGAGTGGGGGGCTCTGGGCTTGTAGTTGGTAATCTGCCTACAAGGGGTGCAGAGACAAATAAATGCTGTAATATCAGGCTGGCTGGCTGGCTGTCTGGCTTGGAGCTTTGTGAACTTCCCTTGCACTGCGATTTAGTTTCACTGCCAACATTCCTTAATGTAAGAGGCAAATGCGCAAACTTAGTTGGTGGCAAAATACAACTGTTGTTAGGCTAATCTTCAAGTCTTCAATTTTCAATTGCATATGGTTGTACATAATAAAAACGAAACAGAGTTTCAAGTTCAAGTCTTTTAATGTCAGATGCACAGAACAACACAGGGTCAGACTGTGCACTGAAATTCTTAGGACAAGACAACGCAAAGCAACCTGGCATAACATGACATATAAGTACTCAGAACAAGTTTACACCTATGACAAGCAAACATATAATGTAATAAACCTCCTAAATAAATACAAAATAAACAATAGTCTACTAAACCTATAGGACCACAGGACTAAACCTACTTCCCCAGGACCATGATGCCATATAAATCAACATATAACAGTAATTGGTGCCAGTGCAAACGTATGTAGCCTACAGTGACAGGACAGTATGTACAGTGACAGGACATATGTACAGTGATTGGGGGTATAGCAGTTATGAAGTGATAGGTTCTCATGCCAATATATTGTGATGCCAATTTGTTGAGCGGTCATCTTCCTTGTATAGACCTAGAAAAGTGAAATACACAGCCAAGGTGACAGAAATAAAGGTTCATCGGTTGTCCTTCACATTCACACACTGCTGTCTTTATACTTAACAGATCATATATTGGACTGGGGGTCAGATGGCTGAGCGGTTAGGGAGTCGGGCTATTAATCAGGTTGTTGGTTCGAATCCTGGCCATGCCAAATGACTTTGTGCCCTTGGGCAAGGCACTTCACCCTACTTGCCTCGGGGAGAATGTCCCTGTACTTACTGTAAGTCGCTCTGGATAAGAGCGTCTGCTAAATGACTAAATGTAAATGTAAACATACGATGTCCCAAAGGCCCAACTCCTTCTCAGGTCACCTTCTGGCAGCAACCTTGCAGCTGGGTTTCACTGTGCAACCAGGCCTACCAAGCTGCTGCTGGGCCAAGGGCTGATTGTAATGGCACACTGGGACTTGCAGATTACCTGAACTAAATATTTGTCTTTCTGCTGTCTAAGATGTAGGCCTACATCTTTTAACTTGAGTTGAACGCTGTTAAACACTGCCATGGTCAGCAAACAGTGTGCCCTTGCAGCAATCACAGCTCCTCTACCTGCCTGCCATCCTGCAACAGAAGCAAAGACACAGAAACAGAAGACAATGGAGAGGAGACACAAACAATGCACATAGAGCCAACAATCTAACATGGTTTATGCCATCATCAAAACAGGCATAACCTCCCGATCACTACAAGTCATTCAGGTAATGGTAACGTCCTATTGACTCATAAAGCAGTGAACAGTATCCTTTCTGAAGTAGAGCAATGGCTAGTGTTTGCTGACCATGGCAGTGTTTAATAGCATTCAACTCAAGTTAAAAGCAGTAGGCCTACATCTTACACAGCAGAAAGAAAAATATGTATTTCAGGTCATCTGCAAGTCCCAGTGTGCCATTACAATCAACCCTGGGCCCAGCAGCAGCAGCTTGGGTAGGCCTGGTTGCACAGTGAAATCCAGCTGCATGGTTGCTGCCAGAAGGTGACCTGAGAAGGAGTTGGGCCTTTGGGACATCATAGATGATCTGTTAAGTATAAAGACAACAGTGTGTGAATGTGAAGGACAGCCGACGAACCTTTATTTCTGTCACCTTGGCTGTGTATTTCACTTTTCTAGGTCTATACAAGGAAGATGACCGCTCAACAAATTGGCATCACAATATATTGGCACGAGAACCTATCACTTCATAACTGCTACCTCCAATCACTGTACATATTGTCCTGTCACTGAACATACTGTCCTGTTACTGTAGGCCTCATACCAATTACTGTTATATGTTGTTTTATATGGCATCATGATCCTGGGGAAATAGGTTTAGTGTTTATTTTGTATTTATTTAGGAGGTTTATTATATGTTAGCTTGTCATAGGTGTAAACTTGTTCTGAGTACTTATATGTCATGTTATGCCAGGTTGCTTCGCGTTGTCTTGTCCTAAGAATTTCACTGCACAGTCTGACCCTGTGTTGGTCTGTGCATCTTGAACTTAAAACTCTGTTTCATTTTTAGTATGTACAACCATATGTAATTGAAAATGACAATAAAATACACTTGACTTGAAGATTAGCCTAACAACAGTTATATATTGCCACCAACTAAGTTTGCGCATTTGCTTCTTACATTAAGGAATGTTGGCAGTGAAACCAAATTGCGCACAATACTTTTTGATTGCAACGCAATGGCAGTGCAAGGGAAGTTCACAAAGCTCCAAGCCAGACAGCCAGCCAGCCAGCCAGCCTGATATTACTGCATTTATTTGTCTCTGCACCCCTTGTTATATCATAGAGCATTGCAATTGTGACCACCAACTTCATACTAATAGCTAACTAGCTAACCAACATTGTATTTGATAGTAGCCTAGCTCGCACAAGCATCCTAAGACCTACTTTACTTACGTATTAGATGTTACAATTGTTGTCATCATTTCCCATTCAAGCAAGCAGACTTTAATTTTGGAAAACCAGACGCTGATTGAGCCAAACCAGGCGTTAATTTCGTGTGGTTTGCTAGACACGTCTCAAAAAAGCACGCGTTTATTTAGACGCGTGCTTTGAACGTGTCACGTGACACGGTTCAATTTGAGGCGAAAAAGACGGCGACTTTGTATGGAAGTCGGCGCAATGGACGCGTTAATTACGCGTGGTTGACACACGGGGGCATCTTAATACTTGCCCACTAGGCCTTCCATAGACGGTATGTAAGGAACGTCTACCGGCGGCAACGTCGCGGCAACGCATGTTCGAAAGAATAAAAAACCTTACGCCTACTAAGTACGTCTGACATAAGTACGTCGCCACTTAGCCGTGTGAGACACACGTCGTCGCCAAACAACACAACTACTAAGTAGCTTCGCAGCCATCACTGACTTGTTTTTTCAAACCTTATTGAGTGAAATCAAGTCGTGCATTAGGCTACATGTTCCATATGTTAAAATGTCTTTATTGAGAACTATAGTAGCCAACTGTGCACAGCCTGTAGCATAGAGGATTTTTACCGCAGATGCAGGGAGTGCTTTTTAGTGATGGGAAGTTCGGATCATTTTACTGATTCGGTTCTTTGAATCTCGTTCAGTAAAATGAACAAATCTTTTTTCGAGTCATTCGTTCATTTCAACGGGTGGGGGGGCCTATCCGTCCACTACAAACACGTATCATATTCTCATGTAGGTTAGTGCATGACGTGCACCAGCAGATACTATTTTAAAAGAAATTCCTAAAATAATGTATCATGAAAGTTTGTATGATTTGGTCATTTATTATCACACTAGCATTTAATTATCACAGCAAACAATTACACTGCACTAAACTGTAAGTGTAAATGTAAAGTAAAAATAACAAAACCAGTCAGTATGATGACTTGAGCGAATATCATTCACGTCTAACTAAAACAGCGGCCAGGCGAAACGGAATGAGGAAACTGTTTCCTCTACTAAAAAATACAATGCGGGTCACGTGAAAAAAAGGATCCAAAGACTTGTAGAAAGACCGAGTCGGGAAATGAACGAATCGTTTGTTTCCTCCAGTACAGAGCCTATGCAGGTCACGTGAAAAATGATCCAAAGACTCGTAGAAAGACAGAGTCGGGAAATGAACGAATCGTTCCCTCTAGCGTTTCCTCTAGCTACCACTACAGAGCCTATGCAGGTCACGTGAAAAATGATCCAAAGACTCGTAGAAAGACCGAGTCGGGAAATGAACGAATCGTTCCCTCTAGCGTTTCCTCTAGCTACCACTACAGAGCCTATGCAGGTCACGTGAAAAATTATCCAAAGACTCGTACCCGAAGACCGAGTCGGGAAATGAACGAATCATTTCTGTTTACTTGGACGAGCCTATGCAACAGTCCCGATGTGCGGCCACGAGAAAATGAACGAATCACTCTTTGAGAGGACTCGTTACTCCCGAGTCCTTGTAACGATTCGTTCATTTTGAACGAATCGTTCACAAACGACACATCACTAGTGCTTTTGCGCCCCCTACTGTTGGGATGAAAACATTACATTTTCAAATTAATGTAAAAAACCGAAGAAGTGTTTTTAGAACACGTTATAGAGATGTCAGAGTTGTATGTTCTATCATGGTTTGTTGTACTCTAATGATTAATTACACATTTTAATATCTAGTATTAATTTTGAGCATGTTTTTGCACCCCCAGTTTTAAAACCTAGAATCGCCTCTAGCCTGTAGTATGCTCATTATTTGTAGGCTATTCACATTTTGATTTAACAATTATACATTGATATGTGGATATCATAATTCAAACCTTTCAAAGTGCCAATACACACATCTGTATAAGCCCGGCATGAGGTGTGTAGCCAACCAGTACAACCCTTAAAGCTGTCATAACCGGGTTCATAGGAAGATTAGATGGATACTTAGGGACTTCAGGAAGTGAAATAAGGATAACACTGTATTTCTTCAATAAAAAGTGCTTACAAAGAAACGGTTGCATGTGAGGGTCATGTAAATCAGTAGTGTAGGGAGTGGATGTGGGATCAGTGCAAGTGTAGAGTGTGTAGAGAATCATTACAAACTAAAAAGCAAACAGTGATGATGTTCCTGCTAGTATGGAGAGACCCAGCTTGTTAAAGGGCTCAGCTTATTAAGGACCGAGGCACAGATCACAGGTGTGCCCTTGCAGCAATCACAGCTCCTCTACCTGCCTGCCATCCTGCAACAGAAACAAAGACACAGAAACAGAAGACAAGGGAGAGGAAACCCAAACAATGCACATAGAGCCAACAATCTAAAATGGTTTATGCCATCATAAGAACAGGCGAAACCTCCCAATCACTACAAGTCATTCAGGTAATGGTAATTTCCTATTGACAGCTGTGAACAGTATCCTTTTTCTCAAGTAGGATTTAACAATTATAGCCTACCGAAGAAGCCGTGCTTTCACTGAACCAAAACCTAGAATAGTCTAGGTGACCACAATACAGTTTGTTTCATGCTTGTAAAGTTTGCATTCATTACATTTGTTATATTGCTTGTATTTGGTTATTTCCCAACATGTGGCAACAGTGTAGTGTAATTGTATTGAGTTTATTTGATGTGTTTGCTAACTTGGTGGTGCTAATGAGTTACTAATGAATATAGCCTATTGCTAATGGGAGTTTTAATTTATAATTTTGCCTTCTGAATACACTTCTCTGTTCAGCACTGGTGTAGAAGTGCAAGATAGCAAATTAAACATCTTCAGACCATCAGTAAAGGTTTCAATTTTTTTGTGTGCACCAACACTAACAAAACCAGCAGACTGTTATAACCTGATACAAAAGTTTATTTGACACTAGCCTATTGATATTGCTCATAATATTAAGCTTTAACACATGATTCTATACCATTAAATTCACAAACTTACATGGTTAAGACTGAAGACATATTAGATAGTACCCAATTGCTGTGAAAGTACCAAGTCAATGAAGTGAATCACCAAGGACAAGTTCAAGACAAAATCAACGTATTTATTATAGATCTATAAAGTGCAGGTGTCTGATACAAGGTTGAGCAACTCAGAAGACTGGACAAAGAATACAGGAGTCAGGGCAGTTAAATAGTATTACAATATGGGGAGTTTTACTCTCACAAGAAACATCAGGGGGTGATAATCCACATAGTCTTTGCAAGCACAGATGCTGCATGCTAGATAGCTTTTGTTTAGGTCTTTAGATATAGGGCTCCTAGAAATGGCCTTGACGCTCCTCCTATTCTCCTCGTTCAGAGTTGTATGGCATTATACACTTTGGTAATATTGTGACCACCTACCTACACTAGTGTCACAGGCATTTCCTAGTCACACCTTACAAAGAACTAACTTATGGCTATGCAGGAATAAGCAAACAGAAAAATGTTGGTTTATCAATGATACAAGCAACATAATTCATAGATAGGAATATTTCTCTCCTGGACATGACCAAGGGTTATGTTCTCATGAGCTTAATATAGCAGGGTATAGATCAAACGTTGTTTATTATATTCAGAGTATTCCAAACAGTATAAAAGTAAAAAAGTAATCATTATCTTTAATTATTGTTAACTGATCAGTGGTTAAGGACAGACCTCTTCAATACACAGCAGCCAAGGGGTGTAGGGTCAGAGGCTACGCCTCTAAAACAAAATGTAAGGCAGTATCAAAAATGGGAAAAGATTGAAGTTAATAACAAATAGACTACATATTAATTTATTTTCAGTCTTTAACAACCAGTGTTTTGGCAACACAAAGGCAAGAATGAAAGTGACATAGGCTACAAAAAAGAAAATACACCAAAAAAAGATATTATCCACTGCCTGTCTTGTCATTCTGAAAGTTGTTAAATTGAATAGGCTGAACATCAACATGTAACATCAAGTATAGCCTAGAATTTCCAAACGAATTAGCTTTCATTTTTACGTATGCCACTTGGACCATGTGGCAATAAATAAAGAACATTATGCTACATGTTTTGCCAGGATATCTGGATAGACCATTGAATGTTTATAATGTTTGACTGGGTACAACAACGCTATCAGTCAACCCACTATTAAAAAAAAATTATGACGGGCTAGCATATAGCACAACTTCTGATACGCAAAGTGTGTGGCATCCTTTAGCCAAATAATTTGGCTACATTTTGCTGAGAGATTGAAGGGCTACACAACAAATGTTCTAATGAATCACCGACTAGTCATCTTCTGACATTGCCTTTGCTCCGTGTTAAATTTACTCTAAAATGTAGGCTACTTAAAAGTATGGCGACGACGTACTTATCCAAAAGTAGTTGCGACGAGGTATGCAACTTATCCAGAAGTAGACGTCACACGACAGTCTCCCTAGGCAGGTTCTCGATGTCCCTATCCGCCCCCCATACTATGGGGCGTGATTAGTGCCCTCACACACTCGGACAACATACACTGCGTACTAGCTTTGCCCACAATGTGCGTGTCGTCTCAGCCTTTTTATCATTGGCTCTCAATGGGGGTGATGGCGGCGACGTGGCGACGTAGTACGTGAGAGAACTTTGATAGCGGCGACGTATATGGCGACGTTATCTTTGTAAACGTTACATTAATGCGTGTGACGTGTAGCCCGTCTGACAATCATGGAGGCCGCTACACCAAGCGTCTGCAATCATGGAGGCCGCTACGCCAAGCGTCTGCAATCATGGAGGCCGCTACGCCAAGTGTCTGCAATGATGGACGCCGCTACGCCAAGCGTCTGCAATGATGGACGCCGCTACGCCAAGCGTCTGACAATCAAGGACGCCGCTACGCCAAGCGTCTGACAATCATGGACGCCGCTACGCCAAGCATCTGCAATCACGGACGCCGCTACGCCAAGCGTCTGACATTATGTGGTAAGTTAGCTATGCTATTATGTGGAAAGTTAGCTATAACCGGTCTCAAGTTGGCAACTGTATGCTAAGTGGCTAGCTAGCTATCAATGGGAGAAAAACATGAAAGTACATGATCAAGTGTGGCTATTTCAGCTAGCTAGTGTTGGGCTGTATAGGCAGACCTGAATTAGACTCCGAAATTACCATAGAAAATTGTGTTGTGTGTAAATATAGTTTGAAGCAAATTTTCATGTCATGTTTGGTATTAATTTCGTATTTTATGCATCACGTTTGAAGGATTCTTAATCTTTAGTGTCTAGTAATGTTTTCAGTGTTGTAAAATGTATATTTGCTGGTTTGATAGCCTAGAGTTTTGTCGTGCAGAGGCCCAAAATGTGTTTACATATTCTCTTGTCTTGCAAAGGCATATTTGGCTTACTGCAGCCAAGTACCGGTGATGGGTCATTTCAATTTGTATGTGTCAGGCAATTGTTTCTTCATATAGCCGGCGTCGCTATTTTAGTATGCAGGATGGGTTTACAAAAGGAGAAGCTAAACCAATGAGTTTGATTAGCCTCCTATACTTGCTCAGGTTAGGTGCGCTATGTTTATTTGCATTTAAAATACCTTTGTTATTGTTTGCTCTGAAGGTAGCGTTTGTTTCTGTATTGATTTTGTTACATTGTCATAATGTATTGATTATCTTACTATTTTGATAATAAACTATGTTTTTGCATTTAAAGTTACTTGTCCTTGTGCCTGCTTTCAATGTTTGGACAATATTATTTGCTGGAGTCCTAAGTCACTGTCAAGAGAGAGCCTTTTTATGTGTCCCTGACAAACAAGAGGTGAATATGAGTTGTATGTGCTGGTTTTAAAATGTAATACCATTTAATGTATTTTAAGTTGTTTTGTGTCCACAGGAGGATTGGGACTCTTCTTGAAGGTGGAGAGACAGTCAGTGTCTCTGATGGAGGTGGGGAGTTGATTCCACCACTGGGGGGCCAGACAGGAGAAGAGCTTGTGTTGGGACCGGGCGGTCTTGAGCGGTGGGACCACCAGGCGGTTGTCTGAAGAAGACCGTAGGTGACGGGTGGGGGTGTAAGGCTGCAGGAGAGACTTGATGTAGACGGGTGCAGTCCCGTTCACTGCTCGGAAAATCAGTACCAGGGTCTTGAATCTGATACGGGCCATGATAGGTAGCCAGTGGAGAGAAATGAGGAGCGGGGTAACATGGGAGCGTCTGGGTAGATTGTAGACCAGGCGGGCCGCTGCGTTCTGAATCCTCTGAAGAGGGCGGGTTGCACATGCTGGGAGACCGGCGAGCAGCGAGTTGCAATAGTCCAACTTGGAGAGGACAAGTGCTTGGACTAGCAGCTGGGTGGATTGCTCAGACAGGTAATTCCTGATCTTCCGGATGTTGTAGAGGGTGAATCTACACGACCGGGAGACTGCAGCAATGTGGGCCGTGAGGGAGAGCTCGTCGTCCATGGTAACCCCAAGGTTCCTGGCAGAGGATGAAGGGGTCACCGTCGCAGATCCCAGGGTGATTGATAGATCGTGGGAGATGGAGGGTTTAGCCGGGATGATGAGAAGTTCTGTTTTGGCGAGGTTCAGCTGGAGGTGGTGCTCGGTCATCCAGGCAGAGATGTCTGTGAGGCAGGCCTCAATCCTAGCTGAGATCCCCGGATTGGTCGGGGGGAACAACAGGTACAGCTGCGTGTCGTCAGCGTAGCAGTGGTAGGAGAAGCCATGGGAGGTGATGATTGGTCCAAGTGAGGTGGTGTACAGAGAGAAGAGGAGGGGTCCAAGGACGGAGCCCTGTGGGACACCAGTGGAGAGCTGGCGAGGGCCTGACAGTTTGCCTCCCCAGGAGACCTGGTAGGATCTTCCCGACAGGTAGGATGAGATCCACTGGAGTGCAGTGCCAGTGATGCCCATCTCAGAAAGTCTGGAGAGCAGGATCTGGTGGTTAACCGTATCAAACGCTGCAGAAAGGTCCAGCAGAATGATAACGGATGACCTGGAAGCCGCTCTGGCAGACTGGAGGGCAGTGGTGACTGAAAGGAGGGCAGTCTCTGTGGAGTGGCCAGTCTTGAAGCCCGATTGGTTGGGGTCAAGCAGGTTGTTCTGACAACAATACAATACAATACAACATTAATAAATGGTTTAGTTTGTAGATTAGAATCATTTTGATATCAAGATTGACTGATTTATCATAACAGGAAAGGAAGTTACATTAAAACCAAATTATATCAACACAGCATTAAAGGGAAATCATACATTATAACACATCAACTGTCATTGAAATAGTGTCCATGAGCTATGTAGTCCTTGAGAATATGTTTGTAAATCCAGAAAAGTTAGTTCTTCCTTAAAATCCTTTGTCTCCATACTGTAAGGCCATTTTGGTCTATCTTCTGACCCCATGCTGGGCCAGAAGCTTTGAAGCTCCTGCTCTGGAGATAAGGACAAGGGGAAAAACCCCCTTTCTCCTTGTCGGGGGTAGGGGAAAGGTGTGATGGTACGTGGTTTGTCTGTTGGCTCTGCTACATATCCCCCTGCTGGCAACGTCCGATGACTCGACGTTGTTGGGCTGTTGGCACGTAAGAAGAGCAGAGAAAAGACAAACACGACACTACGACAGCATTTCTACTGTAAACATTGGCATGAATGGACACTAAACAATGTAGGAATCAATGGGCGCTAACTTGGGTCCTATTACTAAGTTTCTTAGAATGAAAGGAAAGAAAAGAGAGATAGAAGTGGAAGTGGGTGCCTTGACTTCCTGGAGTCATGGTCTTATTTGTCAGGGGCCAGGGAAGGTGGCTTATGCGGTGGTAGCTCTAAGGCATTCCTTTTGACAGTACCTCAAAGTAAATCATGTTGGGTTTCTGGTAACAGATTTAAGAAATAAAAATATTGGTAGATTGGTGGAGCCATATCCGTCTTGTGACGGTGTTTGCCTATTATTTTGGTTTAAAGGAGGGTTTGTTTTTGTGACTTTGAGACACTTTGGTCAAGGCACCTGTTGTGCACCTGTTTCATCAGCAGTTTGACAGGGTCAGGTTGCTGGTATAAGGCCAGGCCTCTGTGCATGGCCTGTTGTCCGCGAGTAGCGGTGTTTTCTTCCGGGGGTTGTGCCACCTTGTCACAGTTGGGGTGCTTCTTCTGGGATGCTTGTCGGCCATGGTAGGTTTTCCTACTTTCTGCACTCTCATCCAGTTGGCATCATGTGACTTCTTTTGGACCTGTGATGCTTCTCGTCGCAGGTGGGTTTCCCATGGCACCTGACGGTCATGGCGTTGTGCTGATTCTGTTTGAACCTTGTGTCTCAATGGGTGAGTGGCGTAGCTCTGGGGCGGTCTGGAGCGGCCATCTAGCCCATGGATCGGGTCCTCTTCTGAGAGATGTGGATTAGACGTGGGATGTCCCCCCCCTTCCACTGTGAAGACTGTGTTCTGGACTTCAGGGTGAGGCAGTGGGTAGGGCTTCTTGACGTGGGTCCGCATCTGGTTTTGTTTGAAGTCAATGAGGGGTTTCAGTCTGTTGAGTAGATCGTGTCCAATCAGCAGTTTTTCAGTCTCAAGCGGAGAGACATGGATGGGGTGGATTAGGGACATTTCCCCAAATGTTAGCTTCAAGTACAGTGTCTCTGTGACTGGAGCTTTGTTTTGGGTGAAGCTTGTGATGTTGAATTCACTTCCCTTTTAATCCATCTTCTGTTTAATCTGGCTATTCCTTTTAGCTGAGCGGCCATGGTGGGTGCGATTAGGCAGATTTCTGCACCTGTGTCCAGCAGTCCTTCGCAGGGGACTTCATCTTCAAGGGTGACTGACACATAGATCCGGTTCGCTCTCCCTTTCCTGGAGAGGTCTCCTAGAAATTTGTGTAACTGTGGGGCTTGGAGGGGTGTTGGTGTCGATGGAGGTCGTCTTATTGTTGGTTTGTTTTGTTCTTTTCTCGTTTGTCCTTTTTCCCATCCAATGAGGAGCACCTGAGGTGAGTTTCCAGTGTTGGGGCCTTCTAGTCATGCTGGTTTTGATGGATCTTTTTTCTTTTCTTCATTAAATTGAGGCTTTTCTTTATGATTTCCATGTCCTCTTCATGTTTATCTCTTTTTTGTTGGTACCCTTGGTGTTTGTTTGTTTTTTTATAGTTGTCCTGGGGTCGTCCAGGGTTGTTGTGTTGTTGTCTGTTGTATTCGTTTTGGTATTGTTGGGGTCTTGTTGAATAGTCTCTTGCTTGATGGGAGTGCTGGGTGTAGCCGTAGTTATTGTGGCGTGATCTGTTTTCGTTTTGGTATTGTTGGGGTCTGGAGTTGTCTCCATTTTGATGGGTGTGTTGCTTGTAGGTGGGTCTGGGTTCATAGGGTCTCTGGAGTTCTCTTCCTTCTAGTTGTAGGTGTGAATCTGATTCCACCGCATAGACGTTTTGTTCTTGAGGTTCGTTGTTCGTTCATGATTTATATGCCAGGTCTCTTAGCTGCAGAGCAGTCATGGATTCCTGGTTTGCAAGGGCCATCATGAAGGTTCTTATGGATTGGGAGAGGTTGTTTATGAACATTGACTTGAACATGGGAGTTTCTTCTCCTCCAGGTTGGTTTTCTGTTGCAAAATAGGCTTTTCGGAACCTCTCATAGAATACTTTTGGGTTTTCGTTTGCCTTTTGTCTTGCGTTCAGCGGCAGTGCAGCCGGAGCTTTTAGTTTCTGAGTGCCATGCCTTGAGGGTCCGGCAAGCCATGTCATAGCTGTGGCGTTCTCCAGCTGGTTGCCTGTCAAGCAGTGCTCTGATTGAGCTGGAAGTGGTGCTCTTCAACAGGTACAGCTTGTCTGCGTCTGTAGCTCTAGGTAGGCGATCGAGATTAAAGTTCAGTTGTTCCAGATACATCTCAATGCTTTGAATGGGATTGTCTGGATCGAACCTTTCTATGTTCCTGCTCATTTTCAATAGCAGATTTAGTGACACTGCTGGTGGCAGGTCATGCATTTCCCATGCATTTTGTGGATAGGCTGAACGTGAGGGTTCATCATTGTTATCCCATCTGTTTGGGGATGTGGTCTGAGCGCGTCGTTCAGGTTGGGATTGTAGTTCCATTTTCTGGTCATCCCGTTTCCTGCTCAGCTGTTCCGCATCTTCTGGTCTCCTTATTCCGTCAGTGTTTGGATCATCTCTGGGCTGGATTGTGGCGGTCGCTTTGCACAGCTTTTGAAGGGTAGATAGTTGTTCAGTTCTTGCTTCAAGTAACTCGTCCCTCATCGTCTTCCGATCAGCTGTGGCGTGCGCGAGATCTTGGTACAGGAGTTGGATTTTTGTGTGGAGAGCGTGGCATTCTTCTTTTAAGTGGTAGTAGTCTTCTATTTTTTCAGTGGTTTCAACCAATACCTTCGTTGTGTTTTTCAGTAGTGATGTTGAGTCCTCGTTGCTTTTCTGAACCCCCTGCATTTCTTCTTTCAGTTCTTCCAGTTCCTTTTCTTTTGCCTTGAGGGCATCCCTGAGGGTACTTTCTGGTTGCGTTAACTGTGTTTTAGCTCTTTCTAGTTCCTCAGACAGGCCGCTGGCTTTTCGTTCCAGTCGTCTTTGTTGGTCTTGTCCTTTCCCTGTTGCTTTGAGAACATTCATGAAGGTTCTTTCTTTATCTTGAAGAGCTTGTGCCCATTGCTTTTCGACCTCTGCTATCGATCTGAGTTGTGCAGCATAGTTTAGACCGAGGCTGGATATGCATTTGATGGTTTGGTCTTTGTTCAATACTTGGCCCACATTTTGTGCGACCACTTCCAGGGTTTTCCTGGTGACCTCTTCGAAAGGTAGTCCGGTCAGAGTTTCCACATATCCTGGGTTTTCTTTCCTGGATAGGTAGACCATCAGTTTCTCAGCTTCCGTGAGGTGAGACATGTTTGGTTCGGCTACTGGAAGTTATTAACACAATGCTATTGTGATAATGTTGATAGGCACTTTAGTTTTGTAGTGGTTTTCTTTTTGGTAAATTCTTTTTTTTGTTTGTTTTTTTACCAAATTAATATTAAAATTAGAAATGAATATTCAAAGATTAACAATCAAAAACTGAGATTAATATTGAAAAATTAAAATTAATATTTAAGTCACCATCCAGGATCAAAGATTCAAATAAAATTAGTTTTAGGCCTATATTAAATCTTAATTTCAGTAATCTTGTTATATTATCTATAAACGATTAGAGAATTTAGATTGAGTAGCTGTTGATTTGTTTTTGCCTAAACTGGACTGAGGAAAGTACAATGTATTTAAATACTATAGCACATTAATTTAGCCGGTTTAGCTTGTAGAATCAAACAGATAATGAACCAAATTGTTGCTGCATCTATAATGTAGCTTTAAATTGGGCAAGGGTTTTACATTCGCCTCGAATTGAATGCAAAACAGTGAAGCTTTTTTCGAAAAGCTAGGTTTATCAATTTAAGAATTGTTTAACAATATTGTGGCAGTACAGGCTGCGTTGTTCGGCTACTTCCAAACAAAATTCCTTTTGGACTGATCGCAGATAGAGTGGGCAAACTAAAAATAATACACTTTACGTTTAATTATTATTTAGTGATTGTTGTTAAAGTTGGATACTGATGAGGGGTAAATAGAATTACAGTTCAGTATGGTCAACAGCGCCGATATTCTGACAACTTCCACTTTTAAGTGCGCGGAATGAAAATCAAATTACAGGTCTTTGTTGACGAAAGGTAACTATTTCCGGTTAAGCGACAATAAAAGTCCTTAAATAAGCAGCTTCTCCTGTCTCAACAATTATTTTACTGTTACTTTACTGATTCTAGAAAGTTGAATGTTTACATTAATGTTGAATTACATGCAAAACAAAGTGAAGCTTTTTCCGAAAGCTAGGTTAATCAATTACCAATTGTTTAACAATATAGAAGCATATAGCTTAGTAGAGGACTGCGTAGTCTCCTTCAAAATCAAAGTCCTTTTGGACTGATCAATGTCTGTTATCTTCCTCTAACTAGACAATGGCAACTTATCAGTTGCTTGGTTGATTTACTCAACCCGAATAAGTAGTGGTTATGACTCGTTAAAAGGTTCTTATGCCTTCTCTTGGAAGCGCTGCCTTGTAGATTTTACAAAATGAAATGAGACGGGTCGCAGTGTCACTGCGCACGCGCGTACCTCCGCTCAAATGTACCTTCAGAAGCTAGATAGCTACCATACAATCCTCCAGTTGTCACGACAAAGCCAATTCAATGAGTACACAGCACAGTATTCAAACAGTGTTTAAAACCGTAGCTATCTGGGGGAATAGTTAAATACAACGGAGCGTTAATTTAACCAAAAGGGTGGGAGGGTGGGTTTCAGACGGAAAATGTATCTCCGTTATCGATCGCTCATTTCAATCTGTTTCAAAGCCTCACACGGGGCACCAATATGTAGCGGGGTTTGCTCGTTTAAGATTAGCAATACTTAATTTATAATTAAGTATGTAGTTCTTAGGGGCACCACCTCTTATTTGTTAAAGGGACAGAGGAAACCTTATTGAATAATAGCCTTCGTAATAATCAGTCTAATCTTAAGTAGTGAATTCTATGAAAGTAGAGCAGATCAGATAACGTGAGGGATAACGCGAGTATTATAAACAATGATTTATTTCATGAAATATAATTATAATGAACAAATACCAGAGAAGTTCTAGGTTAGTTGAAAGTGAGTTGAGTTGAACTGTATACAGTAGGTCCTAAACTATGATGAGGGTTGGTACAAGATGGTAGGTTGAGAGCGCGTGGGGAGGGGGAAGGTAGAGGAAAAGAGATAGGCTTCTGGAGAACAATGTCAATGGGAGAGTATGTTAACTAATCCTAACGAAAGTTAGGTTAAATCATTTGCAAACTAAAATCAAACGTAACAAATTAAATCACAACATGCCAATGTTCACAAGTAAGAAATGTAGCAATATCGCAGTTACTGTTGTCAGTTTGAAGAAGAAGAAGAGTCAAAGTTCCGTTCGTCGTTGTCAAACGGTTAGAGAAAAGGAATCTTTCGTTCAAGTTCCGGGTGGTCCAGTGAGTTGCTGATTGAGAAGGATAGGTCAGATGTGCCGCGAACACTTCCGGTGAATCCTTGCGAAAAAGCCAGGTTTGCTTGTGCGTCGAGGTTTTATAATCCTTGCGAAAGGGGGTATCCTTTTGGAGGTGAACTCTTTGATTGGTCAGTTACTCCCACCTGGGCGTCCATCCTGAGATTGACGTATGGGTGTGAAGTGGTTGATAACTTTTCAGAGTTCAGCTATTTCAAATGTCCATGTATTGCTTATACTTCAAAATATAACAATACAACATTAATACATGGTTTAGTTTGTAGATTAGAATCATTTTGAGATCACGATTGACTGATTTATCATAACAGGAAAGGAAGTTACATTAAAACATCAAATTATATCAACACAGCATTAAAGGGAAAGCATACATTATAACACATCAACTGTCATTGAAATAGTGTCCATGAGCCATGTAGTCCTTGAGAATATGTTTGTAAATCCAGAAAAGTTAGTTCTTCCTTAAAATCCTTTGTCTCCATACTGTAAGGCTATTTTGGTCTACCTTCTGACCCCATGCTGGGCCAGAAGCTTTGAAGCTCCTGCTCTGGAGATAAGGACAAGGGGAAAAAAAACCTTTCTCCTTGTCGGGGGTAGGTGTGATGGTACGTGGTTTGTCTGTTGGCTCTGCTACAAGAACAAGGCGGTTTTCCCTACTTACAACACGGATAGACGCTCACAAGCCCCCGGCTGAGCGCCACTATGTTGGAGTTTCCCCCAAGAGGGTCGCAGAGGGTCGCCTCCCTACACCTACGGGTTGTGGGGGGGAAAAACTCTGACTGTTGTCTGTACATATGCAGCTCAAAGTATTCTGCCTTTTTGGAGACCCTGAATGGAGTCCTGTATAGGGTCCATTCAGGAGCATTGATCCGGAGTGGGTAATGTTCAGGGCTGTGTTTCACGATAACGATGGATCGTAGCTGTTACGAGGATTCTCTACGATCAAAATAACAATCCATCGTTATTTCTTACGTGCGTTTCCCGAACATGCTCGTAAGGAGAATCATCGTACGTGTCTCTTAAGTTGCACTTAACAAGACGCTGTCCATTGTACTGAAATGTGATTTTTCTGACGCAACTTTAAGGCTTTAAAATGAAAACGTCAACCAAAATAATTGACGAATTACGGTACACAAAAAATATTTTCTGTCGCTACAGAAAACTTAACATTTATTATAAGCTACTTATTTTAGTACTTTTCAATGTAGGCTACATTGTATGATGCAAAGACAAGGTGAACGTGCAAACTATGCTGCATCTGAGTTTTACACCGGTGTCAGGACCCTGCAATCAGCGACACAGGATGCTAAATACCAAGAGGAGGTCTTGGAAATTAAGTGGGCTCGTCTCCAAATTGAGGTGAGGAAGCTCTTGTTTGAAGAGATGAAGTTCACAAGGCCCTCCATGTCTGTGCCTATTCTTCTGCCCAATCAACAAGGTAGTGTCAAATTTAGGTTACCTTATAGCCTAAGCATACAATGTTTATTTAAATTAAGTAAAGGCTGAATTGTGTACTGTATCATATATTCAGTGTTGCCTGTCCAATCCTTACATTTTTACATCCTTACAGTTTACCTTATAGATCCATGTGAGGAGCAGGAGCAGGTAGAACAAACTCCCATAAAACAACAATTTCTCAAATTACTCTTCTTGGTACTCCCATAGGCAAATATATATATATGAGTCCTATATTTACTACTTGATTGAACTACAAGGTTAAAAACCATGCATATAAATGGTATCACACATGGCATGTCCCAGCTATCAGCCTAAATAATTCAATGTACAAATACAAGCATCTCAATTCAACATATTTACTGTCTTATTTTCTAGTGTTGACTATATCTACAATCTTGCATAGGCCAACAGCTTTCCAAGACCATGTTTGCAATCTCATGATTCTCACATATTGGCCACAAATGACATTGTGACAAATGACAAACACATAAGTAATGAATACCCCATGTCTTCAACATGGAATCATTGTTTCTGACATGAATAACCAACTCTACTTTAATTGATGGTTGATAAATTATACTCTTTATGAGTGTAAGAAATGTCAGATGACATCATGATATCATGATGCTCCTGAACCTCATACAAGCAGACCTGCAGAGGCTAACAAGGAGGTCCTTTGCACTGACCCCTGCAACCCTTCTGGCAGTGTTAAAGTTCTAGGCCACTGGAAGTTTTCTGGAGGTTCTTGGAGATGGACATGGGCTCTCCAAGGCCTCAGTGTCAAGATCTGTGCAGGCTGTCACAACTGCATTACTTTGCCACATCCCAGACCACATCCAATTCCCCACAACCAGAGGGGACAAGTCAGCGGTGCAGGACTTAGGCTATCTTCAATGGCTTTTATGATTCTTGTATGAGTTTTCACTCCCTCCCAGCCCCTTCACCCTGTGTGACTTCCCAGTCAACCCTGTGGAATCCTTCCATTTCCTGGGCGCTACCATCTCCCAGCACTTTTTGTAAATCTCTCAGAGGCGCTTTGGATAAAAGCGTCTGCTAAATGAATACATGTAAATGTAACATCAGCTCCCTCGCCAAGAAGACACAACAGGATGTAATTCCTGAAGAAGTTGATCTGTCAAAGACAATGATGGTGCAGTATTGGGTACTGACGATGAGTACCATATTTGAGTGCATCCTCACCTCCATCACCATCTGGTACCCTGCCTTGGACACACTGTTCCAGCCACTTCCCTCCGGCAGGAGGCTGCGGTCTACCCGGACAAGAACCTATCGCCCAAGGAACAGTTTCTTCCAACTCTCACTGACTCATGTCTAAATGGAATTAGGCATAACTTGAATCCAGGAAAAGAATACCACATTAGGCCAAATGAAGTACGGGAGAATTGGACTGCACCTCCCTCTTCCCAGGTAGGCTATTGTTTCCGCATATACACTCTAATCCTCCTGTCTGCATGCTCACATGTTTTGTTGCCCTCCCACCCTCTGCTTCTCTCAGGCACGCCAGGGGGATCTGCTCGTGCTTCTGCTCAGTCGTGACCCTCAAGGACTCTTCCACCACACCTCCAGCCCGGTGACTATCCCATCCTTACCCACTTCATTCAGTCTTGATCATATTCTAGAGAATGACACTCTTGTCTTCACAGGACGCTAGGCTCGGCCTCGCTACCAGCCTCCCCAACGTCAGGCTCGGCTTTGCCACCAGCCTCTTCATCCACCGGGCTTGGCGTGCTACCAGCCCTATAATTCTAATAAACATCTTCAATGTTCAATTGTTGTTGTGTTATTGCACTCGTAAACGCGTTACGTTAATGCATTTCTAGTTACTATTGCACATTACAACCGCCATATTTCAATGTTATATTATTTTGAATAAGACTGACATTTGTTTGTTAAATCTACCTTCGTTTATTGCATGCGCCAAACCCACCAAATCAAATTATTTTGTGTAACCTAAATTTACTTGAGAATAAACCGGATTCTGATATTGTTTCGGCACTTAAACTTATATGGTTCACTAACAAATATCCCAGTTCCAACGCAACAGGTGGAAAAAGAGAACCAAAACAATCTTATTTTCCATCGGAAGTAACTTTCAGCATTAGTCTAATGTCGTTTTCATGGTCTGCCTGCGTGTGCCTCCACTGAGTCTCTGCGCTACGATGCACTTAGCGATCTACGACTGCTCTGGAGCTCTCGTTAATCTACGAGGATTTTCAAGTGCCTTTAGCTACGATGGTTTTGGGAAACGGCCCGTACAACTAAGATCCGTCGTACGTTGGACTCTACGATCAACTTAGGCTTACGACGCTTTCGGGAAACGCAGCCCAGAGCTTCCATTTCTGAAACCACGGTGGAGAGCTGCGGCCTCAAGGGGCGGTAACCCTGAACACCGTGGTGGACACTGGTGATCAGGGAAGCTGTCCGACTGAAGAAAGAGGCCTTCCGGGATATGTTGTCCCAGAGGTCTTGGATGAGGTCTGAGGGTGATGACCCCACAAAGGTCAGTTGACCATTTTGGATGGTCAACCTCTGGAGTTTTATGACGTCCTGACTTGGAGAGAAATGCAGCATGAGAGATCTTATCATCTGGGGAGAGGAGCTTTTGGATGTCAGGTTCTGAGGCTGTGTTGTTTCAACTATGATTATACTGTCTGAGTGGGCTAATGATAGGAAGAGACTGAAAACAGATACATGTCTGGTTTCAGTTCAGGAGATCATTTTATAGAAGAATGTGTTCAATGTCTATATTGATTAACTGATGTTTAGAATGACCAGATACTGTGAGTGTATATAAGACATGGTATGTTTTAGTATCCTTATCGATCTGCTGAACGACATTGGCGATACGTGTCCTCCGGTAGATTGGTCACAGAGTACTCGTCTTGTACTATTATGTTGAATATAGAATTGGTATTAATCCGGCAATCCTAGCAATCCAAGTACACAGTGTCTTCAGAATATTTCCTTAACAGGCATCTGGTAAGGATGCCCCCTGGGCACCTCCCTAGGGAGGTGTTCCAGTCACGTCCAGCTGGAAGGAGGCCTCGGGAAAGACCCAGGACTAGATGGAGAGATTAAGGCCGAACCCCAATTCTCGGTTTTACCCCTACCCCTTACCCCTAGCCCTTAGTTTACCCTTAGCCCTTGTGTCTTGAAACTGAGGGGTAAGGGCTACATAGCCCTATGAAATGAGACACCACTTGGTTACGGTTACGTATATCGATGTCTCCAAAGCAAGTAGTGTTATGCACTGATATCAAACGAAATTCGTTTGAAATTCCCTGCTAATGGAGATTAATTAAAACTGTAGACATGCATGGAGTCCATTCAAGGCTAATCAGATAAATGCGGGACTTGTGCAAATCAGCAATGTCTAACGTTAGTGTTGCAAACTAGCGATTTTTTTTAACGTTTCAATTAAGAACATGGTTGCAAATACATATGTACAGGGCTGTGTAGAGCACAAAACAAGACTGTCATACTTTTTTAATCAATTATTTAAGCCGAAAATATTACATTTAAGGGACTCTCTGGATGATCTGTCCGCCATTGTTGCAGGTAGCGCAGTATTCACATACCCCTAGGTTTCAAGTAAGCTCCCGAGCTCACTTGGTTTTAAGGGGTGTATACCCCTTCGACTTAGCCCTAGCCCTCGATCAAAAAGAGTATTGGGACACCACTTACTCTCAAGTGAACGCGCAAAACTAAGGGCTATGGGTAAGGGGTAGGGGTAAGGCCGAATCCCAATACTACCCCTACCACTTACCCCTAGCCCTTAGTTTACCCCTAGCCCTTGGCCCTCGAAACTGAGGGGTAAGGGCTACATATCCCTAAGAAATGGGACGCCACTTGGTTACGGGTACATCATCTAGCACGTATCAATATCTCCAAAGCAAGTAGTGTTATGCACTGATATCAAACTAAATTTGCTGCTAAAGGAGTTTACTTTAGACTGTAGACATGCTAGTGAGAGAAATGCGGAACTGTTGTGCAAATCAGCACTGTAACATTAGCGTAGCAAACTAGCGATTTTTAAAAATGTTTCAATTAGGAAAATGGTCTTGTTTGTGTGTATAGCACAAAACAAGACTGTCATAATTTTTTAATCAATTATTTAAGCCGAAAATATTACATTTATCGGACTCTCTGGATGATCTGGCCACCATTGTTGCCGGTCGCGCAGTATTTACATAGCCCTAGGTTTCAAGTAAGCTTTCGTTTTCACTTGGTTTTAAGCTGTGTATACCCCTTCGTCTTAGCCCTACCCATAGCTCAAAAGGAGTATTGGGACACCACTAGCTCTCACGTGAACGCGCAAAAGTAAGGGCTAGGGGTAGGGGTAGTATTGGGATTCGGCCTAAAACAGAGTATTGGGATTCGGCCTATATCTCGACACTGGCCTGGGGGTCCCCCAGTCGGAGCTGGTTAGTGTGGCTCGGGATAGGGAAGTTTGGGGCCCCCTGCAGGAGCTGCTCCCCCCGAGACCTGACTCTGGATTAGCGGATGAGAATGGATGGATGGATGAATAATCCAACCACCACACATTGAACCCTCAATATTACATTAGAATCAGCTCAAAGGGGGTTATTTATTAATAAATGAATGCAATATGAGTAAATGCTTAAAATATCACTAGAAGAGAAAAATGTAAGGGGAAATTTAAATTATATAGGTTTGGACCATTTTTACGCATGATTGCCCAATTTCTTTGTTTCACCATTAGCTCTTGCACAAAGGGAAATGACGAGAACCTTTTCATTCTACACTTCCCTATTAGTATTTTGAAGCATAATGGAGCAGCATCAAATGTATTCTTTTTAATCTATGCAATCTTCATAAATAGTTTGCATACTTTTATTTTTTTAAAGTAATTAAATATACAGATATATATTTGTTCAGCTTTTTCTTCCAAGCTTTTTGCGTGCAAGAATAAGTGTGCAACACAATGCACTATACAAACTCTCCTTGCTTAAGGGGAATCAATAGTTAATGTGAGCACGCGGCAGCTCACAAGCCATTTTTTCCCGCAATAATTTGAACTCAAATACCGTTTTTTGAGCTTTATGTAATATAGTACGTTGGACTCATGTTATTAAGTTTGAGTCAAAATAAGATGATCGGTTGGCCTATTATTTAGAAACTTTCTTTAGTTTCATAATGTTTTCTTAGGCTACCTCAATTCTGACTTGTTATAACTCAAACTTGAGATTGTACTGGGAAACAGCAGTTTTATACTGGGGCACGTGCCCCTGTAGAAAGGGTACCCTGCTGAAGCTACAGATATATAACGAAAATGGTGGGTTAGGTAAAGCTTGAACTCTCCATTGTGATTAAATTGGAACAAATAACTTTCTCTGTTAGTTTCACAAAAATCGCCCGCTCTGTTCTAATTGTCCACATCCCACCCAGAGTCACAGACAGTTTTCCAGGTGAATATAATCACGCCATAAGAACAGTTTCTTTCCATCTGCTACTGGCCTCTTCAACAAGGCCAAGGACTCCCATTGACATTCATTCATTATTTAACCCAGTATCTGATTGCACTATTGCACTATGTTGACCACTCATGCTGCTCATTGAGTGTGCTTTGCCTTCGGCAAGGGCACAACCTTTGTTCTCTCACATATATATTATTGGGTGTGCTTTGCCTTCGGCAAGGGCACAACCTTTGTTCTCTCACATATATATTATTATTATTGTTTATTTTCGCATCTGTTAACTTGGGGGATAGCTAGGCTAACTATAGCTTTACTGCAAGGCAGCTGCAGAAACGCCACAAGCAAAGAGGCCAGGGTGATAACTTTTTACTCATATTACTTTGTGATGTGAAACACAATTGTGAAATGTAATGTACAATATTAGCTGATATTATTAAGGAAGTACGCCCACATCTACTTTCGGAAACGGTAGTCTACTATTTCACTGAAGCATTAGCATCATGACATTAGCCTCTGTTGCCCGGGCAACACATACTACAGTGGTCTATGATGCATCTGTTTTCAATCGTTAAAATAAACATTCCTCACATACATTTTCGTTGCAGGATTTATTATGACATTACATTACAAGTAAACGATTTGTGGGTGAAATGATCATTACCTGCGGTTTCAAACCAGTGTTGCTCACTGCAACGCTGTAGCCTACGCGAGACACTACAAAAACATCCACACAGCTGTAGGAAGTCAAACAGCGTTTGTTCGGCACTCCCCTTACTTAAATCAAAAGTCTATCTAACTACTAACCTTAACTTCATTGCCACAGCCTAAACTTTGTCAATCTGTTCATGAAAATAATTAATTTCAGCCTAAACCGTACAACGGAACGTTAAATCCAATTCAACCAACGCAATCGCTACCAATACGAACACAGCTTTTGAGCGATTTTCCACTAAATAAATGTCAAGCTTATTTACGTTTTGGGGGACATATTTTCAGTTAGCAGATGGTACTGTTTGAATCGCGATTCCATCTTCTACTGCCGGTAACGTCGTAGAATAATCTTCAAAGGGGGTTCTTTATTAATGAATGAATGCAATGAGTAGGCTAAATGCTTGAAAATATCACGAGAAGGGAAAAACATAAAAGGACGTTTAAGTTATAGAGATTAGGTCAATTTTTACACCGGTCTGCCAAATGTATTCGTTTTGATTCAACGATGAGGCTGCCTCTTGCAGGGGAAATGAGAAGACATCTATTTCATTCTACACTTCACTCGTATTTTCAGTTGTAAATGAGCAGCAAAAAAAAAATGCTTTTAAATCTATGTAATCTTTATAAATAGTAAGTATGCATTTTTATATAAAATATACAGAAATATCAGTTGTAAAAATGTCATTCAAAAACGGATCCCTGTGCAACCGACGCAAGCAAGCACACCCAACAATTTCCCCAGAAATTGTACCCTCTCTAGTTCTTATTCTTATATATATTTTATTTTATATTTAAATTGTTTTATTCTTAGATTGTTTAGTTAAACTTCTGTACCTTTACTTAATTTAAGATTCATATATGTTTAGTGTTTGCACCTCCCTGCCACAGTAAATTCTGTGTTTGTATAACATACATGGCGAATAAACCGAATTATGATTCTGATGACATTCATCATATTAGTCATGGTCACCAGCCCCTATTCTTTCATCTCACGTTCTACAATTGATTTTCAACACTTATCTTCAAAGCGTGAAGACTGGGGCCGGTTGCACAAAGCACCTTAAGTTAAGATTTTCCTTTAAGTCAGAGTTAAGGTTTCCTTAAAATGTAATCGGTTGCACAAAGCACCCTTCAGTATTTTCCTTAAGGTTTCCTTAAATGTTCCCTTAAGTATTTAAGGTTTTCTCCTTAACTTCGTCTTATACTTAAGGAATCCCTTAAAGTTCGTTAAAGCGTTGCACGAAAGACCTTAGCAACCAAACTAAGGAAGAAAACTTAAGGTACCTCTAGTTGATTTTTAATCCGCAACATGGCCGAGTTTATGGATATAAATGAACGTAGGCCTATCCCAAGAAGTGTTCCGCGACCGCGAAAACCCAATGGATACACTTAATGATGAGCAATTGATCTTAAATTATAGATTTGACCGGCAGTCAATTTACGAATTGTCCGACCGTTTACAGTTGAGTCGCTACCAATGATGTTTGCTACCATCACTGCCTCATCTGAAAGTGGTTTTGGAGGTGGACCACCACCTGAAAATGTATTCCAAACAAAATGTATTTTATGTCAATGTAGTTGTTTTATAGCACTCTGTATAGGCTACTGTGCTGCTGCAGTCTAAACATGAAGGCTATTTACGGGTCGGCTAGTCTACCTCGACTAGCTACTGTAACAGTAAATGTTACAAAACGTTACTGTGTAGCAACTACAGTAAGCTACACCTACAAGTAAAGTTGATCTCACCAGTTTTGTTGGACTCCCTCCTGAAATGCGTGATCTCTTTTTTGGACATTACAGTTAAGTTATCATATTTTTTTTGAATTTCTGAAATTGACCGTTTGATCAAACTTCGTGAGTTTATGTTGGTTGCTATTTCCTCCCACATTCGTAGTTTTTTGTGGGCTGTTATGTGCGGATCGAATTTACTTTTCAGTATGTGTTTTCTTTTGCTATATTCCTGTAGAAGGACAATCTTTTCCTCCTCTGACCAATTCGGTTTTCTTGCCCTTTTTTTTCCAATTTTTAGCTCTACTGTAGCTCTTGTAAGGTGATGTAGGCCTACTAACGATAAAACTGAACAGACGCGGTCACCGTGGAAACGGTCGAATTTTACTGCTGTGAAATCACGTTTAATGTAGTAAATCCCTTAACGTTTCACCTTAGCTAAGGAAACCATTTAAGGGATTCTGTGCAACCCCCTTAAGTAAATCCCTTAGCTAAGGAGAAATCTACCCTTAAGTGTCATACTTAAGGAAAAAACTTAAGGTGCTTTGTGCAACCGGCCCCTGGTCTTTTGATTTCAAGCCTGAACATTCCTGTTTTTATTTGCCATCATTCCACTGAGAACAGTTGCTGTTGCCATGGCTTCCTAAACGTTAGATTTACACAGACATGTTCAGGTTACATTATTTGTAACAGTAGGTCGATTTTGTTTGCAGTAAGACAAGGCATCCATCTTGACAGAGTACACAATACAGACATCATAAAAGTAATCATTTCAACAGACACACATTCCAACCTCAAATATAGAAGTTTTGAATCAAATCTTGTCAGACCCATGTTGTGTCATCTCACTTATGAATTCCTGGAAATGTGGTTGGAGAGAAAATAAAATCTAACAATTTTGCAGATAATTGTCAAGACGCTGGAATATTCAGATAAAAAAAAGCAATATAACAGATAAAAGAAGAGCTATCAATGAAATCATTTCATTGAAAGAAGCATATTGTGTTGTGCTTCTTTTTTCAAGAATATTTCAAGTCCATTTTAGTGTCACTCATTAACCCCTCTCACATGAGGTCAAACCAGACATGCTGATTCTTCTTCCCAGGCCCTCAAAACTATAACATTATTCATCTACGTTAATTAATGTTGGGGTTCCTTTGCTTCCTTGGTTAAACCAACAGCTGTTTTACGTAAACAGCCTGACGGAGTCTTGGCTCAACAGGGCCAGGGGACAGAGCAGGGAGGAGACACAGCTGAATATGCATGAGGAAGGTAAACATCATACAGGCATTCAGCTCCCTGGTGCACTTGACTCAAAGAAGGTCATTTGCAGGCTACAAAACAAACAACTGATTAGTACTTCCATTGCTGTCGTACATCCCTTTTGATTACCAGGAGAGGATACAAAAGCTGTAACCGTATCACAAAGGCTAATTCATAAATTAGTGGTGATGGTTTTGAAGAGTTTGAAAGATACAAAAGCCTACTAATTTGGAGGCAGATCCATCAAGTGGAGGCAGACACATTTTTGTGTCTGCCTTGTGTCCCCTTGGTCTGTAATGTAAAGTGAATTTCCAAAGTGAACGAACAACAGTCATTCGCCTGGATTATGAAATACATGCTCTTTTACAGTTTTTTACAATCACTTTGACACAAATTTTAGAACCTTGATGTTATTTTTCAAAACTCTAGATACAAAACTCGAAACAGTCATTACTTGTAACACACACTGTCACATGTTCAAAGCATAGCATTGTATGTTCATAACTTTAAAGAGACCTTGCGCATGCAGAATCATTAGTTCAAAAAACGAATTTATCATGAAATACCATAGGAACATTCACTTAGATCATCCACACACAAGATACCCATAGTTTCACCATGTAGTTGTTTGTACAATCATTACGTAAATATTGTACTACAAAATGTGTGATACATGTTTCATAAGACACTACATCACCATAAATGGACTAAGAGAGAATACTACAGTTAGTGGAATCATTGAGCAAAATCAGAAATGTATTGATGAAATACAATCTTTTTTTATTTTTATCAAAGCAATTATAATTAGATACAAAAGAAAACTATGCTACAGTACGTAAAACATGTATTGCAGTGTTCCTCGCTTGGCTCAAAAAACGAACAAACAAAGCAAAGCAAAGGATTTATTACTTTCCTACATTTCCATCAACCCTGTCTTGTGGATTTGGCCACAAGTTTTCATCCACATCGCAATGGATGTTTTCATTTGACAAACATCTCTGAAAGAATCTCCGGGCATGGCGAATCCAGACCTGATACTGGTCGGCCGTGATGTAATTGCATGCCTCATCCATGTTCTGGAGAAGGGTAACTTGTTCATGAGGGTGCCTATCGTACACCTTCCACCTTCATGTGGAGAAGTACAAGGCTGTATATTGTGGATGGGCCTGAAACCATGCTTGCACCAATTGAGTGTGGTGTCAATGGATGTCAATGAATACCAAAATGGTAATACTTTGATGTTAAATTGTGTCATTTTGAACAGATGATTATAGTTCTATGAACAAATGATCTAAGATGTATGTGTATTGTATCCAAGCAATTGAAAATTGCGTTGGGGTTTTGTGTGAGTTTTGTGTCTAGAGTTTTGAAAAAGGATGTCAAGGTTCTGAAATTAGTGTCAAAGTGATAGTAAAAAACTGTAATACACATGGTGAGTTGGTTTCCATGTTCCGCAACCTTTTGTTAGCTCCAAAAACAAATGAATAGAGAATAATAAAAATACTTTCACAGTGAGTTCCAAACATAGTTAACATCGCTAACACAGCCGGCCACAGTTTTCGAAGCTAACATTTTATTTAAGAGATACCCTACCTTGACAACAAATTGTATGATTTATTTCTCCTACACTACTGCATAACCGTAAATTGATCTATTTGTGCGTATAATCAGAAATGTGATGTTGTGAATCTCTAATTATAGCCAGTTTTATCCTTATAAACAAAGAGGTGGGAGTAATGGTTCAAATGGCAATGAATTCCCTCAACAACACTTGACATTATCTAAGTGCGTGTGTGCACGCCTGCTACCAATAAGTAACATGATTGTAATGCTTATTCAACTATCATTCCCCCCTTTCATTGTATACTTTGTGTTGCACAGTAGTGTAGTGGGAGCTTAAAGTGTATGCAGAGATCTCATCAGTAAATCAATAGGTGGGAATGAGGCCACAGATGAGATGAAGATATCAATAATTCAAGACTGTTCATTAATTGAGATAACTGTATTAATCAGTTATCAGTCAATGGCATGCATATACTTTCATATCACATGATGACTTGGAGTACTATGGTAAAATTAACATCACCCCCTAATATATTACAGTTTCTTATATACTAGTGTAATAATTGGACCAATACGCTGTTCCTATTGGTAGGGATGGGTATCGAGAACCGGTTCTTAGAACCGGTTCCCAGTGAATCGATTCCCAGTGAATCGATTCCTTGGAATCGTTAGCAAAATTCCTTAACGATTCTGTTAACGATTCTCTGTGCCGTTAAACATTTATAATGCTAAATTTAATCATGGATAAAAAATCGATATGCTCAGTTTAATAATGGGACACGCGAACGTCTGTCTGAATAAACTATAAAAGTTCACGCATAGACTGCAGCAAACATGGCAACTAGGAAGAAGCGTTCTAAAGTTTGGTTGTATTTCACATGACAAAATGACAACAACGCCACTTGTAACGCGTGTAAAAAGTCTATTTCGTCGAAGGGAGGAAATACTACAAATATGAAGAAGCATTTGAACACACAGCATGGAATGAACTACTGGAACGTCATGTCTTCGATGCATGCAGCAGCGCAGCTAACGTTCGCGCTTCATCTCTAACTATCTAAGGTAGAGCTAAACTGCTCAAAAGTGATCACAACCACTTGTTACTGTGTGAAGCAATTTGCCTTTATTGTGTAGTCGATCTAGTTATCTTCTGTCCCGTCGTTTGAAGCATACATTTTAGCTCCGGCATTCGTCTCCCATTAGTATTGATCTTATTGATCATTTCACGTTATCGGGGCGGGCGTGTGTTATCAGCAAACGTTCGCGAGTCGCATTATGAGCAACTGAGCATATTGATTTTTAATCCATTATTAAACTTAGCATTTTAATTGTTTAACCTTTTAATAGTCCTGTTAAATGTGCCTGAAAACGCCTAAACAACATACCCAAAGTACATTGAAAGCTGTTGTTGAACCATTTGGAGTACATGCATGTAAATGGTTTCTTTTGAAAGGTGACACTGAGGTTATTTCCCTGTTGTTAGGACCCCTGTAAGTCCTACTGGTGTTGAGTAATAGAAGCTTGAACACAAGGAAACTGAAAGTTTCTATCTCCGACTAGATTTTGTTTTGAAAAGGGTAGAGGTGGTAGGTATTAGCTCATTTCAGAGCCAGTCAAAGCCAGTTTGAGAAATTCGTTTAGAACGAGTGTGTGTGTGTGGGGGGGTTCAGGACGCGCAGACCTATGGCTGTAGAGGGGAACATCGATAAGAGAATTGATAAGGAATCGAATCGATAAGCAGGAATTGATAAGGAGTCGGAATTGTTAAAATCTTATCAATACGCATCCCTACCTATTGGTCCAGAAGACGTTCTCAAAAGTTAATAAATCCGTTTATATAACTCCTGACAGTTCGCAGAGGTAAATAAACGTTTTTACGGACCTAGCAACAAGCGGTTGCCTTGGAGATGTAGCCATTGACCTTAACAACGTGGCATCTGCTCGGCAACAAAGTAGCCTAAATTGCCCCCAAAAAAACAACTAAAACAACCAAATATGGTTTTTGCACAGGTCCGCAAACGCCCCGCAATCGCTTCCCGTTTTAAAGAAGTATCTGAAGCAGACAGAAGACGAATTGATGTTGTTGATATGTTGCCTTGGAGATGTAGTGACGTCACCAGTGCAAGTGCAGCTGATTGCTCTGACAACATGGCGTCTGCTCCAGATTCAACGTGTTTGATTTGAGATCTTCCCACGTATTGTTGTAGTATATAAGAAACCAAATGTTTACTCCTCGACAGGTCAGCAAACGCTTTGTCGCCTCGATTTGTTAAAACGATGTTTGTAAACCTCGACCTACGTCTCGGCAGTGGTGTAGTGGTAAAATTGAGGTGGGTAAACTGTGAATTTTATTATTTATTTATTTACAGGGTCGTCAAGCCCCCCCCCCCCCCCCCCGAGACGAGCTTTCACATCTGTTTCTAACCCTAGCCCCCCCCCCCCCCCCCCCCCCCCCCCACACGCATTGACCGAACCGTGAGACACACACATTTCAGCCCCTTCACAGAGGCTTGACCCTGTTTATTTATTCATTTTTACGTTTCATTAGGCCTATTTGGATGGAACCAGTAAGGTTGGCTTGTATCTGCATCATCGTAATTAAAAGAACGTTATTAATAGTAGGCTAGCCGTTTGTCCCTGTCTTAATGCAATGTTGTGCAAACCAAAACAACGTTTACAAACGTGAATTGATCACTCTGTACTTGAGGCCTTTTGCGGGCATCTGTGGGAGTGGGAGCACTCGATGGTCTCTTCAAAAATCGCCTGATATCCATGGCTAATTAATCCATTCCGAACAGGAAAACTAATCCACAACGTGTGTGTAGGCCTACATAGCCTACTTTGTGGATCCTGATTGGTGTCGCCGTCGCAGCCGCAACGCATTGATTGGAGGGTCACAGACCCTACAGCGCAGATGAAATGATTCAAACTACATCGTTTATATGTTAAACAATATGAAATTTAGTCTTTGGTGTTTTAAAATTACACCAAATTTATTTCGGATTATTCCAACGGCAGAATACGAGGCGCAGGGAACTTAGATGTGCGTAAACGCGCATAAACGCTATTTAGAGGTGGATAAACGCAATTTCTGCAATTTAGAGGTGGATATAAACGCTATTTCCGAATTTCGGGAGGTGCGTAAACGGCGTTTACATGCGTTTAGCCCCCACTACATCCCTGGGTCTCGGTTAACAAACGTTTTAACAAATCTCGGTTTACAAAGGCGTTTGCAGACCTGTCAAGGAGTAAACATTTGCTGTTTAATAGGATTTGTGGATATTGTGGCAGTAGGCGTATTAATGATTTACTAGTTTTGGATGGAGCTTCTAAATCCATGAAACAACTGACTTATGGCAAACATTTGATAAAATATGGTTACATTGTATTTCGTAAACAGTGTCCAACATAAACAATGTCATCTGCACAATAATCTTACAAAAAATCCTTGCTTGACTTACTATATGAACAAAATATCTTACATTTTTTACATGATCAGACAGTACTTCTATAATACAGTACCAGTCAAAACTTATATATAAGTATATAACATTATATAACTAGATGTGTGTGTTTTGAAGATAATGATAGTCTCAGGCACTAGGTAGGCAATACTATATAATTCAAATCAATTATCAATGTGGCTGTCTATACACCCATGACAGCCTCCCATACAGCCAACCACCTGAACCAGTTCTACTGTCGCTTTGAAAGACAATTGGACTGTCTTGACCCACACCTGCCTACCTCAGATGATCTCCTCAGGGCTGCGTCCTTTTCCCTCTGCTCTTATCCCTGTACAGCAACAGCTGCACCTCCAGTCCCCAGTCCGTCAAACTTCTGAAGTTTGCGGATGACACCACCCTCATTGGGCTCATCTCTGGTGGGGATGAGTCTGACTACAGGTAGGAAGTTGACAACATGGTAACCTAGTGCAGCCAGAACAACTTGGAGCTAAATGCTCTCAAGACAATGGAGATGGTTGTGGACTTCAGGAAGAACCCAGCCACCTCTCAGCCCCATCACCCTGTGCGACTCCCCAGTCAAAACTGTGGAGTCCTTCCGCTTCTTGGGCACTATGCTCTCCCAGGACATAAGTGGGAACTGTACTTACAGCTGCAGCTGAAGAAGTTCAACCTGCCAAAGACAATGATGGTGCACTTCTACACAGCCATCATTGAGTCCATCCTCACCTCCTCCATCACCATCTGGTACACTGCTGCCACTGCTAAGGACAAGGGCAGACTTCAGCGTGTCATCCGCGCTGCCGAGAGGGTGATCGGCTGCAATCTGCCATCTCTCGAGGACCTGCACACCTCTAGGTCCCTGAGGCGAGCAAGAAAGATTGTGGCCAACCCCTCCCATCCTGGACACACACACTGGTCCAGCCACTATGTATAGTGGACTATACTGGAAGGGACTATACTGGAAGGGACTATACTTGCTCATTAACCTCCACCGCAAATGTGGAACATTTTTATCAGAGATTTCACCTTTTCAACTGAGTAATGGCTACTGTAACCAAGAGAACATATAGTACTGTAAGATGCCATAAAGGCCCACCAGGGACCCATTCCAGAAGCCCGGCCAAGCACAGCAGGCCTCCACCCCTCTCTAATTACCATTAATTATTTTCTCCAGCTAACTTTAAACATTGCTGTAGGTACTTAAATGAGCATATCATGTATTTAATGGCATGAAGAGTTTGCAAGAGGGAATGAGAGAGTGAGTTACAATAGTAGACAGCTGAAAGGGCCATTTGACACTTAATGAACCACGGGGCCTGTACTAAAGGGTGAGATGATGTAATTTGGCGTCTGTGTGACACTTGGACTTTACATTAAATTTAACCATCTTTACTTTAACACATAACAAAGAACAAGAAGGCTCGCCATGCTAATTTATGGAATTTCTAGCATAACATCTGGAGATTCCTCCCCAGCCTATTAGTGGCCTGGTGCATATTTGTTACAATCACAGAACACTGTAAATATGCAGCTGAAATGTTCTACATTTCATTAATCGCCATAGGACGTAGTGGGTGAACACTACTGAATAAACAAAAAAGTCTGCAAAGTCAAGTGTGGGGCTTGCTTACAGGATTCAGTAAAACCAGTCAATACTTGTAAAGGAGAGGGCAATAGGATGGTACCAAACCACCTGCATCTCAAGAGGATGGAGCACACGGGGTAGCATTTTACCTTTAATTTATGTAGATGGTAAAGTAAGCTCTTTTCTTGTTAATTTTGTCAGGTGATGAAGAAAGTGTTTTGTCTGTCTCTTCACAAACGGAGTGACTAAGTTCAGTTGAGTTCTGGATTTTAATAAGTATTATCAATCTGCAGATCGGGAGAGAAAACCAGACCTCTGACAATAAATGACAACACAACACCAGGCTTAGGTCTCAATCATGTCTCTCTCAGCTCTGAAAGCAGGAGGACCATCTTTTATAGGGCACAGGCATGTAAACATAGATAGTGACAGTCAGGCTGTAATGACGTTACAACAGTCTCAGAGGAAGAGATTCACAGCTCCCAACACATGACCACTCAGACTAGAGAGATCATAGTTGGCGCTCTCCTTGTAGTCATGACAAAGGACGTTTACCCAGTACTTTCTCCTGATCACGAACATCTATTAACCCTGACACATAGACACAATCTACTCTTATTAATAGCAAGCTTACATGAGAACATACTAACTAGTATCCAATGACTAGTTATATTGATTAGTGAATAATGTAAGCACACCGGAAATCGCAATTTCTTCCACAGTCCCCCCTTTTGACATTTAACGTCAACACAACAACCATTCATCAACTGTTTATTTGGGGCCTGCTGTAGTGCCTTACATTTCACAAGTTTCATACCATTTAAAAACCTTAAAGATCCTGTAAAGTGGAATTAGAAACGAGTTTCATTTGTTCACCACACCACAGAATAATGTGTTATTAACTACCCATCCAAATTAGAATGAAAAAAAACACTGACAAGTATGTTAAATTTGGCTTTGAAATCGTAAGAAAATCAGCAGTCTTCTCTGTTCGAGACTGGGGGGGCGTGTCGCCTGAAGGAGCTGAAGCTCGGCCCCCTCGCTGGAAGGCGCCGCCTTTCTCAAGTAAGTTACCTACGACCCAGATAATGGATGCTACGTCAAGCCGAACAAAACAGTTTAGAATTATAATGTATTTGTTCAATGAGTGAAACATACAGATGCATATAAATGAAATATCCCCCTGAGCTGTAACACAGGAGTAACCATTTACAGCAGAGACAGCAGACAGTGAGCTCTCCAACTACTTCTAGCACATTAGCTACCATTTTACCAAAATACTATCATTCTACACCGAGTAGCCTAATATCAAGTTAGCGGTTTGCACTAATTATAGCAGAGATACCTCTGGAAAAGTTATCTAGTACAATTATAACAAGCACACAGAACTGAGTGATGAACTGCTGGCGGCGGTGGATGGTCCAGGTGCGACCGGAGGATGAACGGCCGGGGGGCGATGCTCGGTACGGCTCCGCGCTGCAAGAGAAGCCGTGTGTTGGTGAACCCCGTCTGTCTCTGGTCCATGTTAAAACTGTCCGCCGTGAAATGGTCAGTGGCGCAGAGGCGGCTGTTGGAGTTTATCCGAAGCTTTCCATGAGCGTGGCTCTTCACAAAATCTATCCACCTATTTTTCCTTTCATTATCAACAGGGAACTTATCAACAGGGAACTTAAATGGTGTTGCAGCGCAGCTGGAGTTCTTGCATCCAGGGAAGATGCAGTTGCGGGTGGTGGGAGACATCCTGAAGCTAGCTAGCTAGCTAGCTAGCTAGCTGATGTAAGCTACAACAGCAGTACAGCAGGAGGAGCCATTCAGTGATCTGACGTAGATAGGGCATTTTTTGGCTCCGCCCATTAAAACCTGATCTGAAAACGGAAGAGAAACTGTTCTTCGGTCTAACTCCACATTTCAGTGCAACATAGTTTTATCGCTTTACACATGCTTTCAGGAACTCATTTCACACGTATATAATGTACTTAGAAGCAAAACATGGAATTTACTTTACAGGATCTTTAACAATCAAACAATACAGTATCTGTAACTACTCAGCACAGCATACATGATTATAGGATTTGAAGAAATATTAGGTAGTACCCAATCACAGGTGAAAAGGTACAAAGTCAATGAAGTGAATAGCTTTTTGCTTAGTTCTCAAGATAGGGCTCCCAAAAATGACCTTAACGCTCCTTCTATTTTCCTTGTTCAAAGTTGCATGGCATTATACACTTTGCCGATATTGTGACCTCTGATTCATCCTAGTAACACAGGCATTTCCTAAGACCCCACAAAAGAACCAGCTTCTAGCTATTCACTTCTTAAGCAAACAGCATAATGACAGTTTATCAATAGTTCGAGAAACATAGGCATATTTCTCTGCTGGACATGCCCACTGGTCATGCTCTCGTGAGCTCAACACATCAGGGTATAGGTCAAACACTGTTCATTAAATTCAGAGTATTTCAAACAGTATAAAAAGTAATAAAGTAACCATCTTTAATTATTGTTAACTGATCTGTGGTCAAAGACAGATCTATTCACATTGCATACAGCATTGTATATCAGTTGGAAAATAGAAGGAGGCAAATGGCCATCTTTATTACATTGGCAAAATAGTCACTTGGTACTTGAGATTACATATCAGACATTTCAATCATTCCCAGGGCAATAAAGTAATCATCAGTCTTGCTTGCTTTTGTCTGTGGCTTGATTTGGGCTACCATAATCTTACTGGCAGCCTTACGAGAGCCTACTGCACAGCACTGTACACAGCAGGCAGTACACATCTTCCAAGCACAAACCACAATCAGCACAACAACGATTAACATGCCCAATCCAGTGATTCCTATTTGAATGATAGTCGAAAAAGAAACCCCGAACAGAGGAGGTCAGTCAGCACAATTCCTAGCTTCAGGTTCCCCCAAAGCTGACATTATGTTTTAATGTGAGCAGCCATACTTGTGATATTAGCAGATTCATCGTGGATAAAAGTACAACAGTCATGACCTATCACAGCACAGCTACCTCCCTGAGCTGACAACAGATAATCCAGTGCCATATGGTTCTGTAGCACTACCTGCCTCATGGCCTTCATCTCAGAAGCAACCGCAGTTAAGGCGTCGGCTGTCTCATTACCAATGGACTCCAACCCTACTGCTAAGCTCCTAATATCTCTAAAGGCAGTGATAACACCATACACAGGGAGAATGGCAGCTGAAAAACGTGAAAAGTGACTGTGTACTATTGAATCCACGTGATGTGATCCCAGCTTCTTAGCATCTGCATTAATAATACTTCTCTTGTGGCGGTGCCACCAATGTTTGGGAAAGGGGTGCAGGGGCAACCCATCTACAGGTCTGAGGGCTCCTACAATAAACCCAAGGTAACACGTTCCTGACCAGTCGGCCGGCAGGAAATAATAAGCACTCTTAACACATACCCACATGGTGCCATTGTTAGCTGCACGAGGAACCCAAAATGGTGATGCCCTTATACTTACAGGTCCATCTGCAACAGGCAAATCATGCAACAGGCTGTTAGCATACATACCACAGTGTGGTTACATGTATTTTCCCAAATACCTTCCCATAATTATTTAAACATTTAATAAACCATATACTACATCGTCTGTAGTATGCTAAAAGTGTAGGAATAGCATAGTCAGCAACATCAGGAATTTATGTCACCCGCCCAAATGGTATACAGGACAAGTAACATTGAACTCAGATACAATTGAACTTACAAATCATCCAGTAGAGTGTGAGCATACATAGAAACTGTATCCTTGCATGTATTTTTTTCACTCTCACTGTACCACTATGCCATACACAAAACAATGCAGGTGGGGCATATTCAAGAGATGACTGACTCATTCGACAGAACAGTCACATTTGTTACATCCAACCCTACACAAGGCCACTTCTTGACCTTACACATATCAGCCATTGACAGAGGGACAGATATCCCTGGATAACCTCCACAATGCTTGGGACTCTAACCACAAACTCTGCAAGGTCTGTCCCCTCTAATGCTGGTCCAGTCATTTTTCCGTCCACGGTAAGGTGTTGTTGTACAGATTGTTCTTCATGTGTGCTTTCTGATGAATCTCAATGTTCACATCAGTATAATTGGGAGCGTGCAATAGTGACTCTCGGTGTGGCTCATGTATGCGATGTCTCTGGACTTGTGTGTCCAGTATCATTAAATGTCTGTCAGGTGTGTGCGTCAGTATGTCTGGATCTCATCTCTCATCGTAGCTCCGGCAGCGGCCTCGGTTTCCTTGAAACAACCGAGGGCCTCCACCACAGTATCCTCTCGTCCCCATTCTGGGTGCTGTCATCTGCTTCATGTAGAGGCCCTCTCCAGGCTCCTCTCTCTGGTTTCCCGTCTGGGTGCTGTCATCTGCTTCATGAATCACACATGGGGAAGAGAGGCATGGTAGCAACAGCAGCCCCTCTCTGGCTTTCTCCTCATGTGACTCACCTTTCGAAGTCTTCAACACCTCCGGGTGGGTGCTCTTTGGGACCCCCTTCTCAGCGCCCCTGGATTGGAGTGCTGGATGGCGGGATCCTGGTTTTGGCTCAAATCGGTCCGCTGGACTGGAACCTGCTCCCGGATCAGCCGCTGCAAACGGGTCTCCACCCCCCTTGGTGTACTCCTGGAGGAGTAACCCAGTGGGGATGAGACAAATGACAAGTTGGAGCAGGCACCATTTGGAGGTGCACGTAGAATCTTTCACACAGCCAACAGATAACCAACCATCCCTCTCAGTGTTATCAGCAGCGGCTCGAAGGTCCGCCACAACATGAAGAGAGGGAGTGCGTGTTTCCGGTTGCTGAGACACAAACAAATAGAGACCTGGGACACATCAGAGGAGTTGGCCGCAGCCTTTGCTGCTAAATCAGCTCTAGCATTTCCTCTTGAAACATCATCTGTATTGTTAGTATGAGCCTCACACTTAGTAACAATAGCTAGCTTTCTCTTGCAATACTACTTGTAGTAGTATTGCAGACAACAAATTATCAATCATCTTTCCATTCTTGATTGCTCCACCTGAGGAGTTAATGAAACCTCTTTCTCGCCATATGGCACCAAAATCGTAAGTAACTCCAAATCCATACCTTGAGTCAGTGTGAATATTTACGACCTTGCCTTCTGACATTGTGCATTGTGGAGACAGTTTACCAGATTTGAATGTCTCACTGTCCGTGCAGACCGCATATCCGGAGTTTAGAGATCCATCTACGTACAACACAAGTTCAGCATTATCCATAGGTTTGTCAAACATATCAAGTCTGGGTGTTACCACTTTATCGACAACCATCTCACAGTCATGTGGTTCACCATCATCAGGGGTGGGCAACAATGAAGCTGGATTCAATGGGGAGCATCTATGGATTGTAATGTCACTTTGAGTCAACAATTACAGTTCATACTTTGTAGCTCTAGTGGCTGACAGGTGTTGAGTTTTGGTGCGTAACAGAAAAGCACTTACTGCATGAGGAACCATCACTGCCAAGGGCGACCCCAGCACTATATCTGAAGTTGCTTCCTCACATGTTGCCGCAGCACAGACTGCTCATAAGCACGGGGGAAACCTGCTGCCACAGTATCTAAAGAAGAACTCACATAGGCAATAGGCCTCTTAAGATTACCATACTGCTGGGTCAGTACACCCTGGTGTAGTCTGGCAGACCGAGAGCTGGCGCCTGGGCCTAGGCCTGCTTGAGAGATACAAATGATTTATCAGCTTCAGTTTTCCACAACAAATGAGTATCAGTCTCCTTCCTTAAATCAAGAAGAGGTCTAGCCAACACAGCATAATCAAGGATCTACTAACGACAATACCCGGCTGAACCTAGAAAAATACTTGAGTTGTTTTGGTGTTCTAGGCTTCGGTATCCATCGGATGGCCTCCACTCTATCAGGTGTCAATAGATGCTCTGTACCTTTGAGTGTATGGCCCAGATACTTGACCTCCTAAGACCATAACTGCAGTTTTGCCTTTGAGGCCTTGTGGCCCTTCTCAGCCAGTGCCTGTAGCACAGCAATAGTGTCCTGTTGGCAGGAGGCAAGATTCTTAGAACATATCAAAAAGGTCATTAATATACAGCACCAGAGTAGAGCCGGCTGCTAAGGTGACATCCTGGAGGTCCTCTCGTAATGCTTGACTAAACAACGTAGGTGATTCGGTGTACCCCTGTGGTAGAACTGAAATGTATAGTGGACCTGGCGAAACGTGAATGCAAACAGATACTGGCTCTCTTCTGCAATGGGAACAGAAAAGAAAGCAAACAATAGTCATTCACAGAGCTAGAAAGTAACAGAGTTACTTGCTAAGTATCGTAATAGGGTTAGGCACTACAGGATGTATAACACAGGCATTACCTGCTTATAAACCCATAATAAACTTCCAAGTATTTTATTAGCCTTAAAGGATCAAATTGACCTCAAGTCTACCTATGACTCCTTGTTTCAACAAAGCATCAATAACTGGGACAATACCTTTCCCTACTTCTCTATTACTAGCATACTGAGGTACGGTTCTCAAGAGTCGTACTACAAACAATAATAACAACTGGGGTAGCATTCTTAATGCGCCCAATATGATTAGCGTGTGTGGACCACAGTAGCTCAGGCCCAGCTTCTAGCAAGGCCACATCTGCGGTCGCTAAAATCTCTGCATTCCACTGCTGGGGGATGTGTATGGGATTGCTAGGCCAAGTGTTCTTTATCCTAAGGAATGGATAAGAAAAATGTCAGTAGTGCATTACATTTCGGTTCACATTCCTTTCCAACAGATTTACTTGTTACTTACTTTTACATAGTTGAAAGAAATACATGTTCATCTTTCAAAGATCCATCTATCCACCCATAAGAGCTAACTGACAGTTGTGTCCACAGGAACCCCAGAAACTACCACTATCATCTCATTGATTTCGGTACTGTATCAGTAGCTCTGGGTCTTACTTGAAAAAGAGAAGCTCTCTGCCTCCCCTATTCTTGATTATTATTATTATTATTTTTTTTAGAGGACTCTAACCTCAATGATTTGAACCAAAATGTTTTTCTTTACTTTAGAGAACTCTAACCTCAATGATTTGAACCTATTTTTTGTATTTTTTTTTACATATTATTATTCTCCGTAAGACATTGATTCGCAATGTCATTAATTTCTCAACTTTCTTTCCTGCATCAATGTACAATTATGTTTGACATAATCCATAATCATATCAACAGTTTTGTTCTCCCAATTTAGAACCTGTTTCTTAACTTCTACCTGGAGTTCAGGAAGCAATCCACATATGAACACATGATAAAGTGGCATGCAGCTGCTGTAAAACCAGAATTGTCACGGGTGCTGGCTGGCAGGTAGACCCAAATGCAGGACTCAGACCCAGGAGGTAAATTAAAGATTTATTTGACTTGAAAAAATAAGGTCGGAGAAAACAAAAGGCAGGGCTGCGGTAGCGGAGAATCCGGGGGGAACGCTGGAACGACGGGACAAGGTTGGAGCAAGCAGGGGTATGAACCGGGTCTAGAAAAGGCAGAACAAAAACTGGTTATTTAACAGAATACGAGGCAAGACTGACTAAGGTAATTCAGATGGCCGACTGACGTGGACGATAATGACGACGTTGAACTGGCGAAGCTTGGATGGGAAACCGGGGTTGATATACAGATGGTGATGAGCAAATGAACCGCAGATGTGCGTCGTTAACACGGAGCGTGTGGACAGGAATGCAGGAGCCTGTAATTGAAAATAAAGGGACCGAAGCCAAAGAACAGACAGAACGAAAAGGGCAGGTCCAACCCAGGGACATGACAGTACCCCCCGACCGGAGCAGCCCGGGTGGGTGCGATGGAAGTCCCGGATGAGAGAGGGGGGACTGGATGACACAGGCTTTAAGAGGGAGGTGTGGAACACTGGGTGGACTTTCAGTGAGGCCGGCAGCTTCAGGCGGACAGCCACTGGGTTTATCATCGATACGACCTCGAAGGGACCCACGTAGCGGGGAGCCAGTTTACGCGAGGCCACCATGAGGGGCAGGTCCTTAGCCAGGAGCCAAACCCGTTGTCTGGGGGTGTAAGCCGGGGCGGGGACCTGTCGTCGGTCTGCTCGGCGTTTGGTGGTGGCTGAGGTGCGCAGCAGGGCGGAACGGGCTTTCCTCCACACTCGCTGGCAGCGGCGGACGTGGACCTGGACCGAGGGAACAGATATCTCCTCCTCTTGGTGCGGAAACAGAGGTGGCTGGTAGCCCAGGGAGCAGTGAAACGGTGACAACCCGGAGGAGGTGCTGATTAGGGAGTTGTGTGCGTACTCCACCCAGGGCAGGTAAGAGCTCCAGGACGTGGGTTTGGAGGAGCACACACTGCGGAGAGCCGCCTCCATCTCCTGGTTGACCCGTTCTGTCTGGCCGTTGGTCTGGGGGTGGTACCCCGAGGACAGGCTGACTGTTGCCCCCATGGCTTTGCAGAAAGCCCTCCAGACTTGTGACGTGAACTGTGGACCACGGTCAGATACGATGTCCACCGGGATCCCATGCAGGCGGAACACGTGGGCAACCAAAAGATCTGCTGTCTCGCGGGCTGACGGGAGCTTGGGCAAGGCAATGAAATGAGCTGCCTTGGAGAAACGGTCTATTATGGTGAGGACTGTGGTGTTGTTGTCAGAGGGAGGGAGACCGGTGGCGAAATCCATGGCGATGTGGGACCAAGGGCGGCCAGGAACCGGTAGGGGGCGCAGGAGACCCGCTGGTGGGTGTGTGGAGGTCTTGCTGCGGGCACAGGTAGAGCAGGCAGACACAAAAGAGCGTGCGTCCTTCGCCATGGTAGGCCACCAGAAGTGTTGCTGTAAAAACGCTATGGTGCGTGTGATTCCGGGATGGCATGTGAGTGTGGTGGAGTGAACCTCGGTACGGACTGTGTCGGGGACAAACCGGAGGCTCTGTGGGCCGGGTCTGGGGTGGGTTGCTGTTGTTGTGCTCGAGTGATGAGGGACTCCACCTCCCAGGTGATGGCGGCCAACAGACAGGTTGGGGGCAAGATGGTTTCTGGTGGTGAGTCGTCCTCATCAGGAGCGTGTATCCGAGAAAGAGCGTCGGGCTTGGTGTTCCGGGAGCCTGGTCGGTAGGTCAGGTGGAAATTAAACCTACCGAAAAACAGCGCCCAACGTGCCTGACGGGAGTTAAGGCGTTTAGCTGTCTGGATGTACGACAAGTTTTTGTGGTCCGTCCAGACCACAAAGGGTTGTTCTGAACCTTCCAGCCAGTGATGCCATTCCTCCAACGCCTGCTTGACTGCGAGTAGTTCCTTGTTACCAACATCATAGTTCCGTTCAGCAGGGGTTAGCTTGCGGGAAAAGTAGGCGCAGGGATGGAGCTTCTGGTCCTGGGGAGACCTCTGAGAGAGGACAGCTCCCACTCCGGTGTTGGACGCATCTACCTCCACCACAAACTGTAGGGATGGGTCAGGCTGAGTGAGTAACGGGGCTGAGAAGAACCGGGTCTTGAGAGTGTTGAAGGCGGTGTCCGCTTCCGACGTCCATTTGAATGGAGAGGCGGTGGAGGTGAGCGTGGTGAGCGGAGCAGCGACCTGACTGTAGCCACGAATAAACCTTCTATAAAAGTTAGCAAAACCCAGGAACCGTTGGAGTTGTTTTAGGGTCCCTGGAACTGGCCACTCCTTCACCGCGGCCACTTTGGCTGGATCCATCTCCACTCTCCCCTCGGAAATAACATGACCCAGGAACGAGACAGTAGAGGCGTGGAAGTGGCATTTCTCCAACTTGACGAACAACCGGTTCCGAAACAGATGTTCCAGGACCAACCGAACATGTTGGATGTGTTCCGGAAGGGAGTGAGAAAAGATGAGGATGTCGTCAAGGTAGACGAAGACGAAGCGGTTTAGCATGTCTCGGAGGACGTCATTCACCAGGGCCTGGAAGACCGAGGGAGCATTGGTGAGGCCAAACGGAACCACTAAATACTCAAAATGGCCCAGGGGTGTGTTAAAGGCCGTCTTCCATTCATCCCCCTCCCGGATGCGCACCAGATGGTAAGCGTTGCGCAGGTCTAACTTAGTGAAAATAGAGGCTCCGTGGAGGGGAACGAAAGCAGAGCTGAGGAGTGGCAAAGGATATTTGTTGCGGGTTGAGATGGCGTTCAAGCCCCGGTAATCTATACACGGACGCAGGCCTCCGTCCTTCTTGCCCACGAAGAAGAATCCTGCCCCCAACGGCGAAGAGGAGGGTCGGATAATACCGGCTGCTACCGAGTCCTTAATGTACTCCTCCATGGCAGCGGTCTCAGGTCGTGACAGGTTATAGAGACGCCCGCTGGGGAGAGGCGCACCAGGAAGCAGATCTATGGAAAGGTCGTAAGGACGATGTGGTGGTAGAGACAGAGCGCTCTTCTTGTTAAAAACCGGGGCCAAGTCATGGTAGTCCTTGGGTACCGTGGACAGGTTGGGTGGATCGGAACCAAGGGGCTCGGAGGAGTCTGGCGTTGTAGCTGAGCCCAGGTAACTGGAGAAGCAGTGGGAATCCCAGGAGGTAACTTCGCCCGAGGTTCAATTAATGTGGGGGTTGTGTCGTTGTAGCCATGGGTATCCAAGGATGAGAGGGAACTGGGGACTCTCCAGGACAAGCGAAGATGTTCGTGATGATTTCCGGCTAGAAGGATACTGAGTGAAGCGGTTTGATGTTCGATGAATGCAATCCGACGACCGCTCAGCCCTCTAACGATCACCGGTGGGATCACAGGTTCGAGCTCCACTCCGAGTTGTATGGCGACCTCCCGGTCTATGAAGCTCCCAACAGCGCCTGACTCAATGAGAGCCTGGAGAGGTAGGGATGTTGCTTGGCACCGTACGACAGCTTCTAGGGTGGAGCGCGGAACAGAGGGAGCAGCGGCCCTTCCCGTCAGTATCTCCCCTTTCACCGACGGGCACGGTCGTTTCCTGACCGCGTGGTGCAGTTAGCGATGGTATGGCCGGATTGACCGCAGTAGAAACAAGCACCCTCCACTCGCCTGCGTGCTCTCTCTTCTGGAGACAACCCCGTGCGGCCAATTTGCATGGGTTCGGACTCAAGAGAGGATCTACCTCGGGAGGACTCCGGAGAGCGGGGCGACACTGGAGGACCCCTTGCAGGAGCCAACGGTCGGGGTAACGGACGGGAAGACCTCTCTCTTCGTCTCTCTCATAGTTGATTATCGATCCTGATGGCGAGCTCGAGGAGTTGGTCCAAACTCTGAGGTTCATCCCGGGAAGCCAACTCGTCCTTCATGTTGTCCGCCAGACCACGGTAGAACGTAGCCCGCAGTGCGGCGTCGTCCCAGTCGCTCTCAGCCGCAAGCGTACAGAACTCGATGGCATAGTCAGCCACACTGCGGGAACCCTGACGGAGAGAGGCGAGCCGCCCGCCAGGATCGGGACCGCCATCCGGATGATGAAACACCTTCATGAGGTCCTCGGTGAAGGCGTCGTAAGAGGAAGACCGCGATCCCCCTGAACGCCACACTGCGGTGGCCCAGGACAAGGCCTTTCCTGAAAGGACCCCGATGACGTAGGCAATGCGTGATCTATCCGAGGGATCAGAATCAGAATGGGATTTATTCGCCATGAAAGTTTGCACAGACAAGGAATTTGCTTTGGCAGGAAGGTGCATACAATAAACATATAGGGACCTAAAATTTAAATATGTGGACTATCTATACTAAGGGTACATAAACTAGCAGTGCTAAGTGGAATTAGAATTAAATAAAATATACAATACAATAAAATATAAGTTGCCGTAATTTACAATATAAAAATACAAATATTACAAAAAATACAAATGTACAAGATGCAATTTTGTAATGCAGTGCAAAAAGCAGTGTGTTTTAAGCAGGAAGTCATTAGAGTCAGTGTGGTCCCTTGGCCTTGTTGAAGAGGCCAACAGCGGAAGGGAAGAAACTGTTTTTGTGGCGTGAGGTATTGGTCCTGATGGACCGCAGCCTTCTGCCGGAGGGGAGTGACTGAAACAGGGAGTGCCCAGGGTGGGAGGAGTCGGCCACAATCTTCCTCGCTCGCCTCAGGGTCCTCGAGGTGTGCAGGTCCTCGAGGGTAGGCAGATTGCAGCCAATCACCTTCTCAGCAGTGCGGATGATACGCTGCAGCCTGCTCTTTTCCTTGGCAGTGGCAGCAGCATACCAGACGGTGATGGAGGAGGTGAGGATGGACTCAATGATGGCTGAGTAGAAGTGCACCATCATTGTCTTTGGCAGGTTGAACTTCTTCAGCTGCCAAAGGAAGTACATCCTCTGTTGTGCTTTCTTGATGAGGGAGCTGATGTTCAGTTCCCACTTGAGGTCCTGGGAGAGGATAGTGCCCAGGAAGCGGAAGGACTCCACAGTGTTGACTGGGGAGTCACACAGGGTGATGGGGGTGAGTGGGGCTGTGTTCTTCCTGAAGTCCACAACCATCTCCACTGTCTTAAGAGCATTGAGCTCTAAGTTGTTCTGGTTGCACCAGGTCACCAGGTTGGCCGCTTCCCACCTATAATCAGACTTGTCTCCACCAGAGATGAGCCCAATAAGGGTGGTGTCGTCCGTAAACTTCAGGAGTTTGACGGACGGATGACTGGAGGTGCAGCTGTTGGTGTACAGGGAGAAGAGCAGAGGAGAAAGGACGCAGCCCTGAGGTGATCCGGTGCTGATGGACTGGGAGTCAGAGACTTGTGTTCCCAGCTTAACGCACTGCTTCCTGTCAGACAGGAAGTCTGTGATCCACCAGGTGGAGTCGGGCACGTTCAGCTGGGAGAGCTTGTCCTGAAGCAGGGCGGGGATGATGGTATTGAAGGCAGAGCTGAAGTCCACAAACAGGATCCTGGCATAAGATGCTGGGGAGTCCAGGTGCTGTAGGGTGAAGTGGAGGGCCATGTTAAGTGCATCGTCCACAGACCTGTTGGCTCTCTAGGCAAACTGCAGGGGGTCCAGTAGAGGGTCTGTGATGGATTTAAGGTGTGCCAGCACCAGGCGCTCGGGATACGACGATGGCTGCTGGGCGAACACCAGGGAGCACTGCATGAGAAAGTCGGTGAGGTTCTCCGGCATACCTCTCCGGGGGGGCTACTTGGGGTTCCCGTTGTAGTTGAGGTGGAGGCGGGTTGACAGGCTCTGTTACAGGGGCTGGTACCGGTAGTGTCTTGGTGGACAACTCCGTCCGGGGGCTGTTGAAAGCGGCGACGAGATGTGCCATCTGGTTAGACAAGGATTGGAGCGCCTCTTCGTGTCGGCCCAAGGCGGCACCCTGGTATGAAAGGGCTTGGCGGAGCTGCTCTGAGTCTGCTGGGTCTGTCATGGCCAGTTCAATCTGTCACGGGTGCTGGCTGGCAGGTAGACCCAAATGCAGGACTCAGACCCAGGAGGTAAATTAAAGATTTATTTGACTTGAAAAAATCAGGTTGGAGAAAACAAAAGGCAGGGCTGCGGTAGCGGAGAATCCGGGGGGAATGCTGGAACTACGGGACAAGGTTGGAGCAAGCAGGGGTATGAACCGGGTCTAGAAAAGGCAGAACAAAAACTGGTTATTTAACAGAATACGAGGCAAGACTGACTAAGGTAATTCAGACGGCCGACTGACGTGGACGATAATGACGACGTTGAACTGGCGAAGCTTGGATGGGAAACCGGGGTTGATATACAGATGGTGATGAGCAAATGAACCGCAGATGTGCGTCGTTAACACGGAGCGTGTGGACAGGAATGCAGGAGCCTATAATTGAAAATAAAGGGACCGAAGCCAAAGAACAGACAGAACGAAAAGGGCAGGTCCAACCCAGGGACAAGACAAGAATGTTTTTTTCAACAAAAAAAATCCTAGTAAGTCTTTCCAGATCATCTGTAGGATCCTCATCTTTTCTGTTTGCGATCATACACTTTGCTCCAGTCAAGCAACACCCCTCCAGTATTACTGCCATTAAACACCATCAGAAATCTATGCTTTAAGTTTTCTCAACATACCGGTCTGGAGTTAACCCTCTAAGCCTTGATTCAAATCAATAAAAGTAGGTATGTTGGCATTGATAGCTATTTGCAAATCTCTTAGAAATGTTGCTGAGTCCTCTCATGTCAGGAAATCCCTTTCCTAGCTCCCTCAGCTCAGTCACTGACCATGGGCGATAAAGGTAAATAGGCTGTCATACATCAGGACCTGGATATGCACACATAGGGTTCATTGATACCTGGGGGTTCAACTGACAGGCCTTCCTGATTAACCTCACCCATCATGTTTTGCTGTGATATAAACCTTCTCTTGTAGGTTCTGTTCTGGCTGCACCTGACCCGCTGCTTCCCCTAATAATGCATTTTCCCTGTCTCTGGCTCTCCTCTGCATAGCCACAGCTATAGCAACAACATCATCTTCATCATAGGTAAATAGGCTACAAATCTTTGGTAGACTCTCGTTTCCCTTGAGAATTAGCGCTACCTTCAGCCTGTTTCACAACTACTGACTTCTCACAATTTCTTTTGGCACTGTTAGTCGCACTGGTAGTGAACTACAAATATGGCCTTTTTCAAGCCAAACTATCCTCGCCCTCCGGCGCTCGATCATGGGACACGCCTACAAAGACCCAACTCTTTGGGAACGCGCATACAATAATTTCCTCAACTCCGTTACCTCATAAGTAACAAAATAACCACAATTCGTGCTTAAAAGAGACAAGTTAATTCATGAACTTCCAGTCTATATCTTTCCCTTAGTATTTGATTGTGTTCCTCGCTGATCATTAAATGCCAAGCTTGTCAGTTAAAAGCCTAACTGCCCCTTTACATTGTCAAAGTATCCCTAACTTGTTTAAAACCACTTTACCCTTAAAAGTTGGTCTCTCGCATAAAGCCTGTGACCCTGATACATTATGACCGCCCACCTACTGTGCTTGGTCTTAAGAAAAGCCCAAAACAAAACTTAATACAGTTACAATTCAAAACAAAATAAAAGTCCCAATAAGATCTCTGTTCAAAAGAGAAAAGCCCAACACAAAACTTAATACAGTTACAATTCAAACCAAAATTAAAGTCCCACTAAGATCTCTGTTCAAAAGAGAAAAGCCCAACACAAAACTTAATACAGTTACAATTCAAAATATAGCTGCAGGCAGCAATGGCGGGTTCCTCCTCAGCATTGCAAACCATTACAAAATTGACATGACACATGTATTTCATACATGTACACAACATTTCAATACAATTGGATCAATGGCTGATTTGAAGTCATTTTTTGAAATTCTTCACAAATTGTCACTGTAGAGAAATATCCATGCTGCCGACATTATGGGTTCTTGAGACTTCTTTGTTCCCCATTGGCAATAAGGCATGCGTACCAACTTTTAGACATTTTGGACTGACAGGGTTAAAATGCCACCCTTTTGAAAGTGACAACTTTGAAGCGTGTTCTGTCAGGCCACCTGTGCTCTGGTCAGGCCCATCATGCAGAGATCCATTCTTTAAAAGCTTTGATTACAACAATAACTTTATGAAAGTCAGAATACACTTTAGTAAAGGACGTGTGTAGTTTATGTACTACTACTGCTTGCTCTGCCCACACACTTTCCCCATCCATGCTGTTTCCCTCTTTGCCAGTGCGGGTGGTGCGGTGGCCGCATGAGGTTTAGGTGTAGTCCAAAAGTTGCCTCCCACAATCAAAACATATTAACCGCAACATTGTTTTCAAACTTTCTCAAAGATGGCTTGAAAACCACAGATATTGACTCTCTTCTTGAGTAGATCTCTTTCCAGAATCTCAGTCAATCCAGAATCAAGATTAGCCTCATAGGCAATTGGTCTGGTCTAGGGCACAGCCCACGTTCAGCTCCTTGCAAGTATAGCCTGTGATAGTAAAATGGCCGACTCTCTGTTCCCATTAAACTACACAGCATGCACACTCAAGGTGACCAACAAGATTATATTAACTAACAAACAATGGCCGGGTTTCCCAGATTCGTTAAGAAGCTCTTAACGCTAAGAGCTTCTTAAGAGGCTCTTAACGCTAAGAGCTTCTTAAGAGCGTTCTAAGAACGCTCTAGAACGCTCTTAGAACGCTCCTAAGAAGCTCTTAGCGTTAAGAGCTTCTTAACGAATCTGGGAAACCCGGCCAATAACATTACAAACATCTAACTGAACGAACACAACAACTGAAATCCCTTGCGTAGCTGTTGTTTTTTTAACATGCCGCACTGCATGCTGGGTACCCAAGAGCGCTGACGCTGATTATCTAGCTGTGCTCCGACTGCGTGATATGACGAGATGCTAGTGGTGCGCTGAGGTCTCAGAGTCTCCTGCCCGAGTTCAAGTTCTGCCCGATTAGCAAGCTATTTTTACTAATGTTTTGTTAGCAATTGAATGGTAATGCAAGCTAGCTAAAAACAATGTTAGTTAGCTTGGCTAAACTGGTTTTCATAGCAACAGAAATCAACAAATCAGATCAGTCGAACTTTATTCAGAAATGGGGGGATGGCGGGAACATTAAAGGTGTAGGTACAGTAAAAGTGAAATGGAACGCGTCTTTCTGCCTTGAAGCTGCGTGCGCATCAACAAGACCCCATCTATATGTAAAGATAACATCCAAGCTAACAATTTCGCCAAATCTGACTGCAGCATTGTATACCATATGTACCGTGTTATGGTTGTTTGAGTTAAACAACTTGCTAAATGAATTAAATGTCAAATCCAACTATAAATGTATAAAAGAGAGTTCCAATCAAATCTGAATTTGTTTTAAACCTAGAGGTTTAAAAGGTTACCTTTGCCTAAACTGACATGCACCAACTCAGTTTCAACAGCCATTTACACATTTAGTCTCTATTTGTTACTCTATTCTTAACCCTTGTGTTATCTTCGGGTCATTCTGACCCATCAGTCATTGTGACCCACCGTCGTATTGCGACAGATTTACCGCATACAAAGACAAAGTGAAGCATTTTCTTTTAACCGTTGGGCTGTCTCAGACCCCCCACATTGCAAAGGTTAAAAGAAAATTATTTTAATTTGTTTTTGTATTGGGTAAAATTGGGTAAACACAACGATGGTTCGTTATGAACCTTTGGGTCATGTGACCCGAAGGCAGCACGAGGGTTAAGGCATGTTTAACTTAATGTCTGCACCTCTCTGTCACCAACTGTCTCTGCAGTGGGGGCTTCACAGGGTGTCTACAGGTATAAACAAGTTAAATGTAAGACCTTTTAATACCACTTCCAAATGAAATTAAAGACCAAACTTACGATGGAAATACAAATCAAAAGTGGAAATATACAGTCATCTTTCCAAGTAAACACTGATGTCTGTTCAATATGAACAGTATGGTAAAATGACAATAATCGGTTGAGTTTAAGAACATTGACTAAATGTGTGTAATGCGGAAGGATAACACAAAAATGTAATTGCTGTCCTAAATTATACTTATTATTACACTAGGGTGGAAATGGTGGAGCAGAAACTAACAATTCAATGAATCCCATGGAAACAAAGGCAAATGTGTGAGATGTACTGATGTGGAGCACAAATGCTCCAAGAAGCAGTACTTTTCTTGAGTGGTTTTTATTCAGATGAATAATCATTGGATTCAGGTCAAAAGTCTATCACTTGAACTAGTTTCATCACTTAACCCTTGTGCTGCCTTCGGGTCACATGACCCAAAGGTTCATAACGAACCATCGTTGTGTTTACTCAATTTTACCCAATACAAAAACAAATTAAAATAATTTTCTTTTAACCTTCGCAATGTGGGGGGTCTGAGACAGCCCACCGGTTAAAAGAAAATGCTTCACTTTGTTTTTAAATGCGGTAAAGTTGTCGCAATACAACGGTGGGTCACAATGACTGATGGGTCAGAATGACCCGAAGATAACACAAGGGTTAAGACACAAAGTCAGCAGCTTGGCATACTGGCACATGGAAAGGATTAAACATTTAGACTTTCATCAAAGTAATGCTGGCTTGTCCTTTTTCATCAATGTCCTCAAAAAAGCAGGCTGCAGAGCTACTGTGTCTGTGGGGTGACTGTCTCTGGAGGGCTGGCAGGCAGGGGCAAGCAGGGCCTGCAGGCAGGCAGGCAGGCAGGCCAGCTGGATCAAGCTGTTCTGGGGTCAGGGCTGAAGAGAAGCTGTCCAGCTAGAGAGGGGTAGTCCAGCAAGGGGTCTGTGTGGATCTCACCATCCTCGAGTCTGTTGCATCCTCTGTTGAACTCTGTTGAGCAGGCCTCTGCATGACCCTCCAGACCTGTCAAAGTGAAGAAAGGGTCCATGTCAGTTGTGAAAAATGAAGCTTTTCCCATCTACACTTGATACAGACTTCAGTTTTGACTGTGAAATGCAGTGTCATTACTTGAACTTGAATCCAAATGTGTTGACGTCATGGAGACCCATGCAGTCACTCAAAACACAGGTTCGATTCCAGGCTCTGGCAAGAGTATTTACCTCTAAACTGGTCAATATATACACATCTGACAAAAGACCAGCTCGACCTTTGCTTGTAAACAGTGATTCTGACTGTAAGAGACCTTTAAATAGCCTGACTTACCGAAATTGGCAAAACTAGCCTGGCTAACGTAGGTCGCTTTCTCAGGGCATATGACGAATGAAACAGGCTCGCCTTGAAAAAGTCTCCCTGCCGCATAGGCTTATTACAAAGACTTTCACGCCAAAAATCACCATTATGAGCCGACAGGTCTGTGGGGAATTGCTTTTTCTCCTAAAGGCTGCTCTCCTCGACCTTTTTGATGAACAATTCGCCGAGATGCAAAATGACTCACTAATTAAAAACACTAGAGCTAGAGCTACAGTAGCTACTTTTCGAGTTTGGTTTTCCGTCACTTCAGAATCACGATCTATAAAGTCTAAAAGTGCTAAACCTTCACCATAATTCAAGAGTAGTGTACTTTCACAAACCCAATCATTAATTCTAGCTTAAAATGTGTAAAACCAGGACTTACCGAAAGTGGCTGCCTCCAACACGGCTTTCACGGGAGACGACTTTCACGGGACACGGGAAACAACAATGGCCGCCGAAAAATAATTTGTATTTGTAACAGCGAGCTGCGATTGGAAGCGAAATGAAACAGGGGCTAAAAAACGAGGGTGGGGGCTTGGTCAGCACACATTTTCAAGAAAGCATGCGTGTGAGAGACACCCCTTGTGTGTGAGAGAATGTGGAGCACGCGCGCACAGGAGCAAAGGGAGAGAGGATTTGGGGAAACAGCCCTAGAAATTAGCCAAGCATGCATGTTTCAAATATTCACTAAAAATCGAGTTTTCATGTTACAGTCAACTTTTTCTCAGATTTGTGTACTCAACATTCTCAAGAGTCTTCATATGAACTAGTGATTGAATCAGAGTATCAGTTTTTGGCCGGCGGATGTGTAAAGCATTATTTTAGCATTAGCAATAAATTCAATTTGCTTTATATCAATCATTTTTAGAGGTATGAAGTTGCCTTTGCACATGTTAACATGTTGTAGTGTCTTCCACGTGACATACCAAGTTTGGTGTTGATATCTCAAAGATTTGCTGAGATTTGACCAAACGTCCTGTTTGGTTGCTTTGTTGCAGATTTTGATTGGCTCTACCGGACAAACGGTTTTGAAAATCAGAAATCCCTACGATAACTTTTGTGAGGCTCAGTCTGGATATCATCTATGGCAATTTTGAAGAAAATTCGACCAAAAATGTAGAAGGAGTAGGGAAAAAACGCGTTTCCTTAATCTTTATTGTACAGACAAATCCAATATGGTGGCCGTTATAGCTTCTTGAGGCTTTTTTATTCCTCATGAGAAATAAGGCATATGTAATGAATTTCAGAATTTTGGGACTTATGGCCTGCAAATGGCATCAATTTGAAAATTGACATATTGGGGCGTGGCCTGTAGCGCCACCTATTGTCTCACATGGCCCATGTTTGGTATGGTAGTTACTAATGGTCTGCAGTTTCAACATGCCAAATTTCACAACTTTTTACGGTACTGGTCTAGGGGCTGCCATTGACTCCCATGGGTAAAAAATAATAATACCACCAATAACAATAGGGTTCTCCTACCGGAGGAACCCTAAATATAGCTGCAGGCAGCAATGGCGGGTTCCTCCTCAGCATTGCAAACCATTACAAAATTGACATGACACAGACATGTATTTCATACATGTACACAACATTTCAATACAATTGGATCAATGGCTGATTTGAAGTCATTTTTTGAAATTCTTCACAAATTGTTACTGTAGAGAAATATCCATGCTGCCGACATTATGGGTTCTTGAGACTTCTTTGTTCCCCATTGGCAATAAGGCATGCGTACCAACTTTTAGACATTTTGGACTGACAGGGTTAAAATGCCACCCTTTTGAAAGTGACAACTTTGAAGCGTGTTCTGTCAGGCCACCTGTGCTCTGGTCAGGCCCATCATGCAGAGATCCATTCTTTAAAAGCTTTGATTACAACAATAACTTTATGAAAGTCAGAATACACTTTAGTAAAGGACGTGTGTAGTTTATGTACTACTACTGCTTGCTCTGCCCACACACTTTCCCCATCCATGCTGTTTCCCTCTTTGCCAGTGCGGGTGGTGCGGTGGCCGCATGAGGTTTAGGTGTAGTCCAAAAGTTGCCTCCCACAATCAAAACATATTAACCGCAACATTGTTTTCAAACTTTCTCAAAGATGGCTTGAAAACCACAGATATTGACTCTCTTCTTGAGTAGATCTCTTTCCAGAATCTCAGTCAATCCAGAATCAAGATTAGCCTCATAGGCAATTGGTCTGGTCTAGGGCACAGCCCACGTTCAGCTCCTTGCAAGTATAGCCTGTGATAGTAAAATGGCCGACTCTCTGTTCCCATTAAACTACACAGCATGCACACTCAAGGTGACCAACAAGATTATATTAACTAACAAACAATGGCCGGGTTTCCCAGATTCGTTAAGAAGCTCTTAACGCTAAGAGCTTCTTAAGAGCGTTCTAAGAACGCTCTAGAACGCTCTTAGAACGCTCCTAAGAAGCTCTTAGCGTTAAGAGCTTCTTAACGAATCTGGGAAACCCGGCCAATAACATTACAAACATCTAACTGAACGAACACAACAACTGAAATCCCTTGCGTAGCTGTTGTTTTTTTAACATGCCGCACTGCATGCTGGGTACCCAAGAGCGCTGACGCTGATTATCTAGCTGTGCTCCGACTGCGTGATATGACGAGATGCTAGTGGTGCGCTGAGGTCTCAGAGTCTCCTGCCCGAGTTCAAGTTCTGCCCGATTAGCAAGCTATTTTTACTAATGTTTTGTTAGCAATTGAATGGTAATGCAAGCTAGCTAAAAACAATGTTAGTTAGCTTGGCTAAACTGGTTTTCATAGCAACAGAAATCAACAAATCAGATCAGTCGAACTTTATTCAGAAATGGGGGGATGGCGGGAACATTAAAGGTGTAGGTACAGTAAAAGTGAAATGGAACGCGTCTTTCTGCCTTGAAGCTGCGTGCGCATCAACAAGACCCCATCTATATGTAAAGATAACATCCAAGCTAACAATTTCGCCAAATCTGACTGCAGCATTGTATACCATATGTACCGTGTTATGGTTGTTTGAGTTAAACAACTTGCTAAATGAATTAAATGTCAAATCCAACTATAAATGTATAAAAGAGAGTTCCAATCAAATCTGAATTTGTTTTAAACCTAGAGGTTTAAAAGGTTACCTTTGCCTAAACTGACATGCACCAACTCAGTTTCAACAGCCATTTACACATTTAGTCTCTATTTGTTACTCTATTCTTAACCCTTGTGTTATCTTCGGGTCATTCTGACCCATCAGTCATTGTGACCCACCGTCGTATTGCGACAGATTTACCGCATACAAAGACAAAGTGAAGCATTTTCTTTTAACCGTTGGGCTGTCTCAGACCCCCCACATTGCAAAGGTTAAAAGAAAATTATTTTAATTTGTTTTTGTATTGGGTAAAATTGGGTAAACACAACGATGGTTCGTTATGAACCTTTGGGTCATGTGACCCGAAGGCAGCACGAGGGTTAAGGCATGTTTAACTTAATGTCTGCACCTCTCTGTCACCAACTGTCTCTGCAGTGGGGGCTTCACAGGGTGTCTACAGGTATAAACAAGTTAAATGTAAGACCTTTTAATACCACTTCCAAATGAAATTAAAGACCAAACTTACGATGGAAATACAAATCAAAAGTGGAAATATACAGTCATCTTTCCAAGTAAACACTGATGTCTGTTCAATATGAACAGTATGGTAAAATGACAATAATCGGTTGAGTTTAAGAACATTGACTAAATGTGTGTAATGCGGAAGGATAACACAAAAATGTAATTGCTGTCCTAAATTATACTTATTATTACACTAGGGTGGAAATGGTGGAGCAGAAACTAACAATTCAATGAATCCCATGGAAACAAAGGCAAATGTGTGAGATGTACTGATGTGGAGCACAAATGCTCCAAGAAGCAGTACTTTTCTTGAGTGGTTTTTATTCAGATGAATAATCATTGGATTCAGGTCAAAAGTCTATCACTTGAACTAGTTTCATCACTTAACCCTTGTGCTGCCTTCGGGTCACATGACCCAAAGGTTCATAACGAACCATCGTTGTGTTTACTCAATTTTACCCAATACAAAAACAAATTAAAATAATTTTCTTTTAACCTTCGCAATGTGGGGGGTCTGAGACAGCCCACCGGTTAAAAGAAAATGCTTCACTTTGTTTTTAAATGCGGTAAAGTTGTCGCAATACAACGGTGGGTCACAATGACTGATGGGTCAGAATGACCCGAAGATAACACAAGGGTTAAGACACAAAGTCAGCAGCTTGGCATACTGGCACATGGAAAGGATTAAACATTTAGACTTTCATCAAAGTAATGCTGGCTTGTCCTTTTTCATCAATGTCCTCAAAAAAGCAGGCTGCAGAGCTACTGTGTCTGTGGGGTGACTGTCTCTGGAGGGCTGGCAGGCAGGGGCAAGCAGGGCCTGCAGGCAGGCAGGCAGGCAGGCCAGCTGGATCAAGCTGTTCTGGGGTCAGGGCTGAAGAGAAGCTGTCCAGCTAGAGAGGGGTAGTCCAGCAAGGGGTCTGTGTGGATCTCACCATCCTCGAGTCTGTTGCATCCTCTGTTGAACTCTGTTGAGCAGGCCTCTGCATGACCCTCCAGACCTGTCAAAGTGAAGAAAGGGTCCATGTCAGTTGTGAAAAATGAAGCTTTTCCCATCTACACTTGATACAGACTTCAGTTTTGACTGTGAAATGCAGTGTCATTACTTGAACTTGAATCCAAATGTGTTGACGTCATGGAGACCCATGCAGTCACTCAAAACACAGGTTCGATTCCAGGCTCTGGCAAGAGTATTTACCTCTAAACTGGTCAATATATACACATCTGACAAAAGACCAGCTCGACCTTTGCTTGTAAACAGTGATTCTGACTGTAAGAGACCTTTAAATAGCCTGACTTACCGAAATTGGCAAAACTAGCCTGGCTAACGTAGGTCGCTTTCTCAGGGCATATGACGAATGAAACAGGCTCGCCTTGAAAAAGTCTCCCTGCCGCATAGGCTTATTACAAAGACTTTCACGCCAAAAATCACCATTATGAGCCGACAGGTCTGTGGGGAATTGCTTTTTCTCCTAAAGGCTGCTCTCCTCGACCTTTTTGATGAACAATTCGCCGAGATGCAAAATGACTCACTAATTAAAAACACTAGAGCTAGAGCTACAGTAGCTACTTTTCGAGTTTGGTTTTCCGTCACTTCAGAATCACGATCTATAAAGTCTAAAAGTGCTAAACCTTCACCATAATTCAAGAGTAGTGTACTTTCACAAACCCAATCATTAATTCTAGCTTAAAATGTGTAAAACCAGGACTTACCGAAAGTGGCTGCCTCCAACACGGCTTTCACGGGAGACGACTTTCACGGGACACGGGAAACAACAATGGCCGCCGAAAAATAATTTGTATTTGTAACAGCGAGCTGCGATTGGAAGCGAAATGAAACAGGGGCTAAAAAACGAGGGTGGGGGCTTGGTCAGCACACATTTTCAAGAAAGCATGCGTGTGAGAGACACCCCTTGTGTGTGAGAGAATGTGGAGCACGCGCGCACAGGAGCAAAGGGAGAGAGGATTTGGGGAAACAGCCCTAGAAATTAGCCAAGCATGCATGTTTCAAATATTCACTAAAAATCGAGTTTTCATGTTACAGTCAACTTTTTCTCAGATTTGTGTACTCAACATTCTCAAGAGTCTTCATATGAACTAGTGATTGAATCAGAGTATCAGTTTTTGGCCGGCGGATGTGTAAAGCATTATTTTAGCATTAGCAATAAATTCAATTTGCTTTATATCAATCATTTTTAGAGGTATGAAGTTGCCTTTGCACATGTTAACATGTTGTAGTGTCTTCCACGTGACATACCAAGTTTGGTGTTGATATCTCAAAGATTTGCTGAGATTTGACCAAACGTCCTGTTTGGTTGCTTTGTTGCAGATTTTGATTGGCTCTACCGGACAAACGGTTTTGAAAATCAGAAATCCCTACGATAACTTTTGTGAGGCTCAGTCTGGATATCATCTATGGCAATTTTGAAGAAAATTCGACCAAAAATGTAGGAGGAGTAGGGAAAAAACGCGTTTCCTTAATCTTTATTGTACAGACAAATCCAATATGGTGGCCGTTATAGCTTCTTGAGGCTTTTTTATTCCTCATGAGAAATAAGGCATATGTAATGAATTTCAGAATTTTGGGACTTATGGCCTGCAAATGGCATCAATTTGAAAATTGACATATTGGGGCGTGGCCTGTAGCGCCACCTATTGTCTCACATGGCCCATGTTTGGTATGGTAGTTACTAATGGTCTGCAGTTTCAACATGCCAAATTTCACAACTTTTTACGGTACTGGTCTAGGGGCTGCCATTGACTCCCATGGGTAAAAAATAATAATACCACCAATAACAATAGGGTTCTCCTACCGGAGGAACCCTAAATATAGCTGCAGGCAGCAATGGCGGGTTCCTCCTCAGCATTGCAAACCATTACAAAATTGACATGACACAGACATGTATTTCATACATGTACACAACATTTCAATACAATTGGATCAATGGCTGATTTGAAGTCATTTTTTGAAATTCTTCACAAATTGTCACTGTAGAGAAATATCCATGCTGCCGACATTATGGGTTCTTGAGACTTCTTTGTTCCCCATTGGCAATAAGGCATGCGTACCAACTTTTAGACATTTTGGACTGACAGGGTTAAAATGCCACCCTTTTGAAAGTGACAACTTTGAAGCGTGTTCTGTCAGGCCACCTGTGCTCTGGTCAGGCCCATCATGCAGAGATCCATTCTTTAAAAGCTTTGATTACAACAATAACTTTATGAAAGTCAGAATACACTTTAGTAAAGGACGTGTGTAGTTTATGTACTACTACTGCTTGCTCTGCCCACACACTTTCCCCATCCATGCTGTTTCCCTCTTTGCCAGTGCGGGTGGTGCGGTGGCCGCATGAGGTTTAGGTGTAGTCCAAAAGTTGCCTCCCACAATCAAAACATATTAACCGCAACATTGTTTTCAAACTTTCTCAAAGATGGCTTGAAAACCACAGATATTGACTCTCTTCTTGAGTAGATCTCTTTCCAGAATCTCAGTCAATCCAGAATCAAGATTAGCCTCATAGGCAATTGGTCTGGTCTAGGGCACAGCCCACGTTCAGCTCCTTGCAAGTATAGCCTGTGATAGTAAAATGGCCGACTCTCTGTTCCCATTAAACTACACAGCATGCACACTCAAGGTGACCAACAAGATTATATTAACTAACAAACAATGGCCGGGTTTCCCAGATTCGTTAAGAAGCTCTTAACGCTAAGAGCTTCTTAAGAGCGTTCTAAGAACGCTCTAGAACGCTCTTAGAACGCTCCTAAGAAGCTCTTAGCGTTAAGAGCTTCTTAACGAATCTGGGAAACCCGGCCAATAACATTACAAACATCTAACTGAACGAACACAACAACTGAAATCCCTTGCGTAGCTGTTGTTTTTTTAACATGCCGCACTGCATGCTGGGTACCCAAGAGCGCTGACGCTGATTATCTAGCTGTGCTCCGACTGCGTGATATGACGAGATGCTAGTGGTGCGCTGAGGTCTCAGAGTCTCCTGCCCGAGTTCAAGTTCTGCCCGATTAGCAAGCTATTTTTACTAATGTTTTGTTAGCAATTGAATGGTAATGCAAGCTAGCTAAAAACAATGTTAGTTAGCTTGGCTAAACTGGTTTTCATAGCAACAGAAATCAACAAATCAGATCAGTCGAACTTTATTCAGAAATGGGGGGATGGCGGGAACATTAAAGGTGTAGGTACAGTAAAAGTGAAATGGAACGCGTCTTTCTGCCTTGAAGCTGCGTGCGCATCAACAAGACCCCATCTATATGTAAAGATAACATCCAAGCTAACAATTTCGCCAAATCTGACTGCAGCATTGTATACCATATGTACCGTGTTATGGTTGTTTGAGTTAAACAACTTGCTAAATGAATTAAATGTCAAATCCAACTATAAATGTATAAAAGAGAGTTCCAATCAAATCTGAATTTGTTTTAAACCTAGAGGTTTAAAAGGTTACCTTTGCCTAAACTGACATGCACCAACTCAGTTTCAACAGCCATTTACACATTTAGTCTCTATTTGTTACTCTATTCTTAACCCTTGTGTTATCTTCGGGTCATTCTGACCCATCAGTCATTGTGACCCACCGTCGTATTGCGACAGATTTACCGCATACAAAGACAAAGTGAAGCATTTTCTTTTAACCGTTGGGCTGTCTCAGACCCCCCACATTGCAAAGGTTAAAAGAAAATTATTTTAATTTGTTTTTGTATTGGGTAAAATTGGGTAAACACAACGATGGTTCGTTATGAACCTTTGGGTCATGTGACCCGAAGGCAGCACGAGGGTTAAGGCATGTTTAACTTAATGTCTGCACCTCTCTGTCACCAACTGTCTCTGCAGTGGGGGCTTCACAGGGTGTCTACAGGTATAAACAAGTTAAATGTAAGACCTTTTAATACCACTTCCAAATGAAATTAAAGACCAAACTTACGATGGAAATACAAATCAAAAGTGGAAATATACAGTCATCTTTCCAAGTAAACACTGATGTCTGTTCAATATGAACAGTATGGTAAAATGACAATAATCGGTTGAGTTTAAGAACATTGACTAAATGTGTGTAATGCGGAAGGATAACACAAAAATGTAATTGCTGTCCTAAATTATACTTATTATTACACTAGGGTGGAAATGGTGGAGCAGAAACTAACAATTCAATGAATCCCATGGAAACAAAGGCAAATGTGTGAGATGTACTGATGTGGAGCACAAATGCTCCAAGAAGCAGTACTTTTCTTGAGTGGTTTTTATTCAGATGAATAATCATTGGATTCAGGTCAAAAGTCTATCACTTGAACTAGTTTCATCACTTAACCCTTGTGCTGCCTTCGGGTCACATGACCCAAAGGTTCATAACGAACCATCGTTGTGTTTACTCAATTTTACCCAATACAAAAACAAATTAAAATAATTTTCTTTTAACCTTCGCAATGTGGGGGGTCTGAGACAGCCCACCGGTTAAAAGAAAATGCTTCACTTTGTTTTTAAATGCGGTAAAGTTGTCGCAATACAACGGTGGGTCACAATGACTGATGGGTCAGAATGACCCGAAGATAACACAAGGGTTAAGACACAAAGTCAGCAGCTTGGCATACTGGCACATGGAAAGGATTAAACATTTAGACTTTCATCAAAGTAATGCTGGCTTGTCCTTTTTCATCAATGTCCTCAAAAAAGCAGGCTGCAGAGCTACTGTGTCTGTGGGGTGACTGTCTCTGGAGGGCTGGCAGGCAGGGGCAAGCAGGGCCTGCAGGCAGGCAGGCAGGCAGGCCAGCTGGATCAAGCTGTTCTGGGGTCAGGGCTGAAGAGAAGCTGTCCAGCTAGAGAGGGGTAGTCCAGCAAGGGGTCTGTGTGGATCTCACCATCCTCGAGTCTGTTGCATCCTCTGTTGAACTCTGTTGAGCAGGCCTCTGCATGACCCTCCAGACCTGTCAAAGTGAAGAAAGGGTCCATGTCAGTTGTGAAAAATGAAGCTTTTCCCATCTACACTTGATACAGACTTCAGTTTTGACTGTGAAATGCAGTGTCATTACTTGAACTTGAATCCAAATGTGTTGACGTCATGGAGACCCATGCAGTCACTCAAAACACAGGTTCGATTCCAGGCTCTGGCAAGAGTATTTACCTCTAAACTGGTCAATATATACACATCTGACAAAAGACCAGCTCGACCTTTGCTTGTAAACAGTGATTCTGACTGTAAGAGACCTTTAAATAGCCTGACTTACCGAAATTGGCAAAACTAGCCTGGCTAACGTAGGTCGCTTTCTCAGGGCATATGACGAATGAAACAGGCTCGCCTTGAAAAAGTCTCCCTGCCGCATAGGCTTATTACAAAGACTTTCACGCCAAAAATCACCATTATGAGCCGACAGGTCTGTGGGGAATTGCTTTTTCTCCTAAAGGCTGCTCTCCTCGACCTTTTTGATGAACAATTCGCCGAGATGCAAAATGACTCACTAATTAAAAACACTAGAGCTAGAGCTACAGTAGCTACTTTTCGAGTTTGGTTTTCCGTCACTTCAGAATCACGATCTATAAAGTCTAAAAGTGCTAAACCTTCACCATAATTCAAGAGTAGTGTACTTTCACAAACCCAATCATTAATTCTAGCTTAAAATGTGTAAAACCAGGACTTACCGAAAGTGGCTGCCTCCAACACGGCTTTCACGGGAGACGACTTTCACGGGACACGGGAAACAACAATGGCCGCCGAAAAATAATTTGTATTTGTAACAGCGAGCTGCGATTGGAAGCGAAATGAAACAGGGGCTAAAAAACGAGGGTGGGGGCTTGGTCAGCACACATTTTCAAGAAAGCATGCGTGTGAGAGACACCCCTTGTGTGTGAGAGAATGTGGAGCACGCGCGCACAGGAGCAAAGGGAGAGAGGATTTGGGGAAACAGCCCTAGAAATTAGCCAAGCATGCATGTTTCAAATATTCACTAAAAATCGAGTTTTCATGTTACAGTCAACTTTTTCTCAGATTTGTGTACTCAACATTCTCAAGAGTCTTCATATGAACTAGTGATTGAATCAGAGTATCAGTTTTTGGCCGGCGGATGTGTAAAGCATTATTTTAGCATTAGCAATAAATTCAATTTGCTTTATATCAATCATTTTTAGAGGTATGAAGTTGCCTTTGCACATGTTAACATGTTGTAGTGTCTTCCACGTGACATACCAAGTTTGGTGTTGATATCTCAAAGATTTGCTGAGATTTGACCAAACGTCCTGTTTGGTTGCTTTGTTGCAGATTTTGATTGGCTCTACCGGACAAACGGTTTTGAAAATCAGAAATCCCTACGATAACTTTTGTGAGGCTCAGTCTGGATATCATCTATGGCAATTTTGAAGAAAATTCGACCAAAAATGTAGGAGGAGTAGGGAAAAAACGCGTTTCCTTAATCTTTATTGTACAGACAAATCCAATATGGTGGCCGTTATAGCTTCTTGAGGCTTTTTTATTCCTCATGAGAAATAAGGCATATGTAATGAATTTCAGAATTTTGGGACTTATGGCCTGCAAATGGCATCAATTTGAAAATTGACATATTGGGGCGTGGCCTGTAGCGCCACCTATTGTCTCACATGGCCCATGTTTGGTATGGTAGTTACTAATGGTCTGCAGTTTCAACATGCCAAATTTCACAACTTTTTACGGTACTGGTCTAGGGGCTGCCATTGACTCCCATGGGTAAAAAATAATAATACCACCAATAACAATAGGGTTCTCCTACCGGAGGAACCCTAATTAATACAATTCAAACCAACATAAGATCTCTGTTCAACTAAAGTTTTCAGCTGTAAACGTGCATTTTAAAAGAAACACATACCTTTCCTTGTTTGGTTCACCCCTGGTCTGCATCTGTAAAACCATACTCTCTGTTATCAGATCCTTTTCCCCAGATCAAGAGTATGGGATGTATCCTTTGCCTCAGATCAAGAACACAGATTGTTTTACATACTTTTTCAATACTTCACACGACCACACTGTAAAACTTTTTACTGTAAATTTACAGTAATATACTGGCAGCAGCTTCGCCAGTAAACTACTGTTTATTTACTGTAATCATACTGTATTTCAAAACTACAGTACTTAACTGTAAACAGGTATACAGTCACTAACTGTATTATATGAATTTACAGTAATATACTGGCAGCAGCTTCGCCAGTAAACTACTGTTTATTTACAGTAATCTTACTGTATTTCAAAACTACAGTACTTAACTGTAAACAGGTATACAGTCACTAACTGTATTATATGAATTTACAGTAATATACTGGCAGCAGCTTCGCCAGTAAACTACTGTTTATTTACAGTAAGAATACTGTATTTCAAAACTACAGTACTTAACTGTAAACAGGTATACAGTTACTAACTGTATTATATAAATTTACAGTAATATACTGGCAGCAGCTTCGCCAGTAAACTACTGTTTATTTACTGTAGGCATACTGTATTTTAAACTTAAGATGCTTTACTGTAAATAGACATACAGTTTCTTACTGTATTATTTGAATTTACTGTATTTTACTGGCAGCTACCAATATTACACTGTAAATCTGAAAATCTAAAAATATGTTCATGTTTTTTTAAATTACTGTAAATAAACATATTATTGAATTTGTTTTACATTTATACACTTGTGTTGGCAGCATAAAGAAATCCTATTATAAAAATCTCAAAAAATTGCAGCTTTAAACTCTACCTTAGGGAAGACTACAGAAAAATATCAGTCCTAAATAACAATGAAAAAAAGGCAAGATTCAAAATCTAATTAACTCTTTATTTATACTGTAAATATCATGTGAGTATACGTACATCAGAGTTTGCAGTTTTGTGAACTGTATCAAAGCCGTAGCAGAAAAAGTTAACACCCGTTTTGCGGCGTGTTTGTGACGTTGAACATACGCACCAGAAGAAAAAAACAAAGGCACTCGTCTACGTGCAATGGAAAATGTGTCTATCATTTTCGATCTAAATCATCTGAGGCAGATTATTATACACACACTATTATATAGCCAGTAGGGGTGGTACAGTTCATGAAAAAACACCCGAACCGCTCGGTTCGCTAGTCTCGGTTCGGAGCATGTGTGTAGCGCTCGGTTTGTCAGTACACTGTTAATGGTCACTAACCTCTTACTGCTGTACCGAACCGTGGGTTTTGTGAACCGTACCACCCCTAATAGCCAGTCACAATCCCAATACACTACAAACAGGGAAACTGCTGTATATAACTAAACTAAACAACACAAAATGAGTATTGGCCCTTTATCGGCATATATTGTTCACTGATGAAAGACAAATGGTATCTGCGCTTAAAACAATGAGAAAAGATCAAACAAAGTCCCACTTGAAGTCGTTGAGCTTCCTGATTAGGGTGCAGACATGCGGGTTCACTGTTGATGGTTTCTTCTGGACCATCTTTCCAGTTTTTCTGCTGTCCACTGTATGCCTTTGATCCTCTCTCAGGATTAATCCCCATGCAGATTCTAAATGACAACATAACAACACAAATGCTTTAGGTTAGTGAAGAAACGGTTAATTTTGTAGGAGAACATATAGACTTTCAGTGTTAAAGGAGCTACAGCTTAATTTGTATTTTTTTTTGTATTATAGTAAGTAGTATTCAGCTACTAAACAAGTTTAAAAACGGTATATTATTTATACCAATGTATAACTACACATTCCAAAGGAAAAAAATATTTTAAAGCTTAATACAATTATTTTATTATAAGTTGACTTTTTTCATCCTGTATTTGTGGAGAACATTTCATGAACATAAGAGCTGTGTTTTTATAGTATTATTTTAGAAAACTTTAATGAGGAAAAATATTATTTTATTTTGAAATGTCACAAAATGTAACAATGCTGCTTGACGGTATACGCACAACCGGCACATACGGGTACTTCGCTAAAACTCAATGCCGCGCCCCCTTTTGGGGGATAGAAAACAGACGGTCCCATAGAAGTCAATGCAATTTGACGCAATTTTGACAAATGTGTGTGGATTTATTTCTTGTTAAACAGATGGTTTGTTTTATACACGTCTAATGTTTATATTGTGACCTTGCCTGAACCTGAGCACGATACCTTAATAAACTAAGTTTGAACGCCGCTGGTCTGGCCTATAGCCTGGAGCCTGTCTAGTCTATAGCCTGGAGCCGGTCCGGTCTATAGCCTGGAGCCAAAGCCAAATCTATCAGGATCTACTTTAGGACATGGCAAGAGGACAAATCGAAGACCAGAGTTTTTGGATGTGTTGTTGGTGCAACAAACTACTCAGCAACCTTTCAGCATAGTTATTAATTCAAAACGGTTTGTTTAAAGTAAAAGTTTGGAGTGATTTACATTTCCTCTGTCGTTACGCTGTTGTCGTCTATGGGGAACGCGGGATTGTTTTCCCCTAAAAGTGGGCGTGAATCTGTTCAGAGACTTCCTATGACGTTGCTCTGGTTGTGCATATAGTTACAGGGCTGCCGCTACAGCATGACGGGTGACGATAGGTACTTACGGTAAAGCAGCCTATTGTGTGCTGCACATTGTACACCAAATGAGCTGCGCACAAGCAGACCTATGGTTTTGGTCTGGTTTCACCCAATCCAGATTTAGTGTCGCGAAAAGATGTCAAACCCCTAAGTATTTTTATTATTTTTTACATTTTAGTAAATGTATATGCTTGTAGTACATCAGCAGCTTTAGCTACTGAAATTCTAATCTTGGAGCACTTAATCAATAAAAAGTCAATCCAGGTGTGTAATATGTGTGGGAAATCTCCTACCTCTGAATGAACTCCAATGAGCATGCAGCATTGTCCTGGTATTGCAGGTTAAAGTTGTAGTACGTTGACATCAGAACAGCAAGCCCCAGCACAAAGGACACTCCCTCACTGACAACCTGGCCCTCCACGCTCACAAACCAGCGCTGATCAGTCAGCAAAGTTGGACCTGAAAAAAAATATGAATAGTTAATAGAAATGGCAACAATATGATTTCACTGTACATAAATTAATTTGATCTGAATTTATTTACATATCCACACGATTTGATTCTATGTCTTCATACGTATGGCTAAACAAAATATTAGTTTTATCTATGGCATTGTGGCTTTACCCAACAAATACAAACCCTGATGACTTTCCGTCAGTGTATTTTCCCCTATAGCCCATGGTTTGTTAGGTCATGACAGCCTTTACTATAATGCACTGCAGAAAACCCTGTTTTTTATTGATGTGGCTATCTAAATAAGAGATGCACTGATTACAACTTTCTAGGCCCATTCTGCTTTCCGATTTTCTCTGAGTTAGGCCAGACGATTTAGCCACACCATTTTCCTCTAGATCTTTTAGATCTGTTACAAGTGAGCTAAATACTTTGTCTTGGCCAAAGTACTTAAAATCCTGCTCTCTACATAATAAAACCAGCTGCATTTGATCCATACTTGACCGGTTGTGGGGAGCAATATCGGCCAGTGTAAAGTAAACAGCAAGTATCTTATGCTTCTTTTTCCCCGAGCCTAGTGGATTTGCAACCTCAAAGGCATCCTGATATAGTATGAGGCCCAAGGAGTTAGCATCGGATTTAAATAATGCATGCTCTGTCACATTGGTACCATCCCACACATCCTCCAGTGTATCTTTCGGCTGAGCTGAGGAACACACCTGCTCCTTATGTGAATAAACCTGTTGCCTGACTGATTCACACTGGAAAAGTGACTTGAGTGTCTCTTTCACAGGCACATACTGGGCAAAGCATTCTTTTCCTGACTCATTCTGACCCAGACAGAGAGGAACTGGTTCAACATATCTGAACTGATTTTTGAAAACTGTTTTTCTTCTTTTATCAGTTTTTAATGTACCAGAGTTGCATTCCCGGAATAGGTCTTCGGATTTGAGGATATCTAAAATGTTGTTAATATCCCCCTTTGAGATTCCCCGGGCAACCAGCTTCTCTGCAAATGTAGCCGATGTGTATCGGTGAAACTCACTCCTCAGGTATGTAACAGGCCACCCGCATCAATGAATAGCTAGCTTTTCGTTGGCGTAGTTGGTAGTGGTGGCGCTTGGGAAGCCAGAGGTGGTAAGTTCGAACCCAGTGCGGGACGATTTGCCCGATACCTCTGACGGAGCTTGCAAGACCACGTCTGTTACACAAGCTTATGGAATACATTAGATTGGCTGATATCATGTATGCCCTGGAAATCCTCAATAATGCACTGTATGACTGAAGATGGTAATAACAGCTTTGCCTGCAGTTTAAGATAAAACAATGCCAAACTGTTCAAGAAAATGGACTCATCTACATGTTCAAGAAAAACCTCTGAATGCTCCCCCTCTGTGTCATCATTATCCTTGCCAGCCAACATGTCTGCCTGCCTACCCATGACTTCTGTCTGTTCACTCAAGCCTTCGACCTGCTCACTGACACACTCCATCTGAATATTTGCTCCTGTTTCTGAAGTCAGATGGCTTGCAACACCTCCTACTGTACTTTTTTTGTGCATCCTTGACAAATGTGATGAAAATGTAGACACCACAGAGAATATTTTATCACAGTTTGTATGTGGACAAGAAACTGACTTGCCTTCTCTAATATGGCTCTTTAAATGAGAGAACAAATTTGAAATATTGTCACACTTGACGGTGCAAAAATCCACATGACAAGACAGTATTGTTTCATGGCCGACAAAATGACTTGTAGCATTAACGTTACCAGATGGCCTCTTATTTTTATCTGGGTGATCTCTATATACATGAGTTTTGAAAACAGTTATGTTTCTGAATGTACGCTTACAATTAGGTAGGGCACATCTAAAGGATAGGTTAGGGACATTTCTGTGAATTTTCATATGCCGAACAAATGCAAATTTTGTGTCACAGTCATGACCACAAAGTTGACAAAGGAACATTTTGAAATGTTCGTTAGCTAAAAAAAGAAGAAAAAGGTCTGTTAACTAAAGTTAGTTTAAGATGGGAAAAGGAGCAAATATGAAGCCACCCAGTTTACAATAGAACCGTTTCAAATGTTCGTTAAAAAAAGTCCGCCAAAAGTGTTTTTGAAAAATACAAATTTTGGGTTGAGGATTTTTAGGTTTTATTTTTAAAGAACGCCAAAATGTCTGTACAGTATAACGTTAGGCTCATTGAGGAAAATCTTCTAACGGTAGCTAGCTAACTAATTGTGTTAGTGGTAATGTTAGTGACCGTGACCTGTCAACTAACATTAGCTAACAACATCAACTGATGCTTAACTTTACTAGCTAGCTAGCTTAACGTTAATGTTACTGAGTGATCTGCTGCCATTTATGACAAAAAATAAATCGATAAAACTATACTAATAACATTTCAAGGCATGCAGGCAAACAAAAAGATTTTGAAACTTACATAAATGTTGAAAAAACCGCTGAATCGCGTCCTCTTGCTGCAGCTGCTACTGTCCATGCGCTTTCCTTCTCAGAGACTGCGCATCACCGACTGAGTCCGTGAGAAAAAGTCACCGTGAGAAAAAGTGTCACGGATCTCTCGTGTCCTTCCCCCTCCCCCCCCCCCCCCACACACACACGCACACGCACACACTCATACAAATAATAGACTCTTTGCCGTAAGATATAGTCCTGTTATATGCTAAATATTTTCTCACTAATTATTAGCTGCTAATCACACATATTTTCCCTTAAAGCATAATTTGGAAAGAGTAGCAACAGCGAAATGTGCTGCATGTCTTAAAATAGACTGGTCAGAAAAATAAATATGTTCAAATTCAAAGAGTAATTCCCGCTTTTTTCTTTATTTTCCCGAGATGCACTGCGATTAACAGTAAAGTCCTGTAATCTGCAACATTATGGAGATGGTGCTGTAATATCATTATTTTCTCCCAGAATGCATTGCCACTTACAGTATGATCCTGTATAACATTAAAACAGTAAGATACTGTGAGATTTTAGATGTAAATTTACATCAAAGGTTTACAGTGCAGAGTTCTTGTACGCTATCAGAGTTTGCCAACTCTGACCAAGACAAAGTAAAAATAGCAAGTCAATTAATGACCCAAATTTACTAAACCAAAACTCTAATATTATCTTCCTCCTGTTGAGGCCTAGCAGACTCTGGTCTGCTAAGACCAGGCTCCCAACTGAACGTCACAATAAAAGGTTCTTAAATAGTTTACGTTACCAGCATCGCAGAGGGACAGCAGGCGCACCAAGCATAAAGCAGTCCGTGAATGGGGTTTTGGAAAAGGATCCCCTTACCATTTAGTTTTGTGCACCACGGGTTCTGCTTTATACTGGTGCCGCCGTGGGTCTCTCCTGGTTCTGGTTCTGCAATCCTGCTGCTCGACAACGCCAATTGATGAAGAAAGTGTTTTGTCCGTCTCTTCATAAATGGAGTGACTAAGTTCAGTTGAGTTCTGGATTTTAATAAGTATTATCAATCTGCAGATTGGGAGAGAAAACCAGACCTCTGACAATAAATGACAACACAACACCAGGCTTAGGTCTCAATCATGTCTCTCTCAGCTCTGAAAGCCGGAGGACCATCTTTTATAGGGCACAGGAATGTAAACATAGATAGTGACAGTCAAGCAGTAATGACGTTACAACAGTCTCAGAGGAAGAGATTCACAGCTCCCAACACATGACCACTCAGACTAGAGAGATCATAGTTGGCGCTCTCCTTGCAGTCATGACAAAGGACGTTTACCCAGTACTTTCTCCTGATCACGAACATATATTAACCCTGACACATAGACACAATCTACTCTTATTAATAGCAAGCTTACATGAGAACATACTAACTAGTATCCAATGACTAGTTATATTGATTAGTGAATAATGTAAGCACACCGGAAATCGCAATTTCTTCCACACAGGTCGAGTCAAACGTTTTTGTTTATGTCAAGCACTTTAGTGTCTTGTGCCTTTGCTGCCCTATTGTTTCTAGTGTTTGATCTCTTAGTGCAATGTTGATTTAGGTTTGCCTTTTAGTGATCTTTCATTACACTATGCATTTGTTGTTTATGGTTTTCTTGGCCTTTGCATTCATTTAACCATTACTGTTTTTGCTTTCTTAGAGAACCACACACTCACACATGTATACACCTACACACCCTCCACCTGTGAGAGACCACGGTGTGGCATTTCAGAGACGTTTTGAAATTGTCTATATAAATCATGATGTAAGTGTGTAAGTTATTGCTAGTCAGCCATGGCAAGTGCCTTGCAGAGAAAGTCTGTCAGAGAATATATGTAAAATACTGCATCATGGGACTATGCACTGTGCATTTAATAGTCCCAGAGGAAGTCCTTTTTGTTTTTCTCTGTTTGAAGGTAATTATACCCCCTTGCCAGTTGAGCAAGCTGTTAAAACACATCAGATAAAATCCCCAAGTGGCAAATCAAACCGTTTGAGAAAAGAGCCATTTGTTCTAAACATTTCAAAAATAGACCCGCATCTATTCAAAATGGGTGTACATGTTTATCAGTTTACCATCTGAAGAACACAAAATAGCAAGTACTGAGCAATACTTTTGTTTCCTTAGCAAACATTGAATGAGGTATTTATCGGTAGCTGTTTCTTGATAGACAACAGTGCTCTGAGATGCAAAAGAAATTCTTGGCATAATGTTTTCACCATCTCTCTAATAATGCCAGGAATGTGTGTGTGTGTGTGTGTGTGTGTGTGTGTGTGTGTGTGTGTGTGTGTGTGTGTGTGTGTGTCTGTCTGTCTGTCTGTCTGTATGTGTGTATGTGTATGTATCTGGCTGTGTATCTGTGTGAATGGGATTTTAGGGCAGCAAGTTTCCAAAGGTTATCTCAAGAACCGGACACTGTGCTGAGATTGACGGACACGGTGCTGAGATTGACGGCACTCATTCACTTGTGATGTGCATAAGTGACTACAATAAATGATGTGGAGGTTGAACAAGTACTCCAGAGATTACAGAATTTCAATTGTGATCTGAGAAATATAGGTACTAAAGCCACTGAGGAGAACTGGTATCACCAGCTGCATCACGGGCACTGCACTATTCATCTATAATTCCAAAAATCTCTGTGTATCACTGACATCATCGCGGGCACTGTGCCATATCTAAAATGTCAGGAATGTGTGTGTGTGTGTGTGTGTGCCATCAATTGTATCACGGGCACTGTGCATCTATCGTTCAAGTAATCTGTATTTGTGTGTTTCACTGATGTCTTAATCACCGATGGGCATCATCATGGGCACTATGTACTAGTTTGTTTAAATGCAGCATTCTGGTTAAAACTGGTCGTGAATACTGCAGAATAGACAAGAATGCAATAAGAGTGGTATAAAAGAAAAGAAACACGTCACGTTCCAACTGTAATCAAACCAGTCGGCACTGAGAACCAATTTAATGGCTGGATGATTCTCAACTCAATACTGTGTGTGTGCACATGTGTGTGTGTACGCATTTGTACATCTGGGCATGTGAATGTGTGTGAATGAGTAGACTAGACAATGAAAATTGATCTTCCAAAGGGATTCAAGGATGTGAGGGTCTTCATGGTTTTTGAGCCTTTAGGTGAGTGGGTTCTCTGAATCTGGTCTATTTGTGCCACTTTGTTGTTTGTGTTACATTTCTGGGAGCTAAGTTTTTACTGGAATCGGCCAAGCAAAAGGTTACACCACTTCACAGTTTGCACACGTTTTCTATTCCTTGCAGCAGCACCAGTTGCTGGGTTTTTACCACAGGGAAAGATCATCAAGGAAGACTGACAATTAACCAGAATTATTTTGGAGACTGAACATTTTATTTAACAAAAAGCATTCAAGAATGCTTACATGAAAATGTAGTCATATAAGTCACAAATATGTAAAAGTCAAAATTAGCTTCTCACAGATGTGGTTGAAAATTACTAGATTGGTGAAAATGTTGTTGGCCAACTGACAGGTTGCAATGGACTCCACTACACCAGCCTCCATTCTTGCTACCTGTCTGGAAAAATTGTACTATACATGTGATTTAGTTTTCTGCCATTAGCTCGTTGTTGCTCAGCAAACAATGAGCCCATTGTTGGGAAGCACGGTAGCTCAGTGGTTAGCACTGTCGCCTCACAGCAAGAAAGGTCCTTGGTTTGAACCCTGGTCGTTCCAGGTCCTTTCTGTGTGGAGTTTACATGTTCTCCCCGTGCCTGGTTGGGTTTGCTCCGGGTACTCCGGTTTCCCCCACCATCATAAAGACATGCATCGTATGAATGTTGGTGGTGGTCAGAGGGGCCGTAGGCGCTGATTGGTAGCCATGCTTCTGTCAGTCTGCCCCAGGGCAGCTGTGGCTACAGTTGTAGTTTACCACCACCGGTTTGACTGTGTCTGAATGAATACTGGACTCTGTAAAGCGACCTTGAGTAGTAGAAAGCGCTATATAAGATCAACTAATTAACAATTAATTAATTAATTAGCAAATTACATGCAAACAAGGGTTGTTTTTTTGGCAAATTTGAAACTGAAAAAAAAATGACGGCAACATTGAATTTCATACATCTAATATTAAACCAAGACTAGAGTCTGATTGACTGAAATACCTTTGTATAAAGGCAAGCTTTCAAGTGAGACATGTAACAGTTTTAAGCATTGTTTTTTTATTTGCTTCAAGTGTATCTTTTATCTATTATACATACTGTACCTTATACTATTACCTTCTTAAATACTCTCCATCGAAATAAAAAGTGTAATTTTAATTTGATGGTTTGTTATATTACTTACAATGATAAACAACTATATTCAATAAACTGTTATTTAAGTATGATACATTTAGACTTTAATACATTTCTACATTAGACCATAATGCAACCGAAAGACACATTGTGACTGTGAAAGCTTTTTGGTTGACAGTTTTCTCACTATGAACCTTGTAGCATCACTTGTAGCATTACCTTTTTATTATGTCAAAAAGGCATTGCTAACAGTTTGTTTGTTAATAGTTTGTTTAAATCATCCACAATTCTCCTGGCTCTGACAAGACATTTCTAACTATCAACCATGATAGCTGTTATTTAACTCTAGAGCTAATCAGTCCTCAGCTCTTTTAACTCTCTCTTTCTCTGGCAATTTCATGCTATTAATTGTGTCTTGGCTATTTATTCGTTGTCCTTTGTTGACATTTACAATAATCTAAATAACAATCAACTATATTTTTGGATTACGCCATTACGCTAACCCTAACCCCACTTAGAAGACGCATTTTCTGCGCCTTCATTCTGTCTCATTCACACACTATGCCCCTGCTTGAGATTTTCTTCACTCCTTGCACCCATTGTAATCTCTACTCCAATCTCATTACCGACATCTGTTTCTCCCAAGCTCGACCATGGCTATCTGTCCTCTACCAGTCTGTGCATCACGTTGCTTCAGTCACAATATCTAGCCTAGGTTCTGGGTCTTCCTCGCCAGGCACTAGCCATCACCAGCTTTTCTCAGATGCTGTATCAGCTGAGTCCCACCATCTGTAATCAAACTTTAATCTCAGGTTATTAGGAAACCATCGCTATCCTCCCCTTTGTACATTATTTTAGCTGCAGCTCATCTATCTTCCTTCCATTGTTATTGTTTTTCCCGCCATGTGGAACACATTCTTCTCATGAGTGCTCTCTCTGTAAATAAATTCAACAGGTTAGTACCTTAAAACACTTTACATTCCCTTCCCCTGTTCCTAATAAGAAGAGAACACATGAACCATGTGCCATTTTTACACCATAAACACACAAAAGGAGGAAAGAAAATAGATAATTTGCTTGGAATGTTATTTATATTCAAACCACACATCTTTATATTTTCTGTGTTCACGCAGACAAAGGTAGTAGTGGTGTCCTTGGGGAAACAGCAGTTTCGTCGATTGTATGTATTCCACAATAGGAAGCTAAAAATAGACGGCAAACCCTATTTTCTCTGATGACTAACCACATGTTACACAACAACAGTGTCAGTTTGTCACCTGTCTCTCAATGAGATTAAAGATACCAAGCCCTCATGTTATCCATTTCTGAGTTTGGTATGGTTTTTTAAGAGACAGAAAATCAGGCTGTGTTGTTATCTCAGTTGTAAATGCTTCTCTGTGGATCTTTTATCAACAAGGTGTCCTTTTAAAAAGCGGTTCGGTCTCCTGGGGAAAGACAAAAGCTAGGAGCAACTGATGTCATAAAAAGATGCAAATGTACTCTGCAGGTGAAACTGAACAGTAACAGCAGACAGCTGTCTCTTGCTCTATCATGTTTATACTTCATTGGAGAAAACTTTTGGACCTCAATCCAATTTCTCCTCCTTTTTACCTCTGTTTATCTTTCTACTCACATAACAAACAAGAGAGGCTTCAGATGTATTTTCACCATGGCTCTTTAACTCACCTTAAAGGTCAGAAGTGGCAGTAATACAGATACTTCCCCATTTTGTCTTTTCCTATAATTACGTCTCGTAATTGAGTGTGCCTCAATCACAGCAGAGTGCCAAATGTGGACCTGTTCAAACAGTCCCCTGTTAACCTGCTGTAAAATTCCTTCCAAAATTCCATTATTAGAAGAAAGATATACAGTAAGGCCATAAGTGTTAAAACAAAAACAAGATTTGTTCTAATTTTTTATGTAGCCTCTACCAAGTATCTTATTTAATTCTTACATCAAGATATAAAATATGTTATCTATGTACAGTATGAAACTGTATGAGAACTGCAGGATTTGAAGGATCTAAACTAGTGTTCTAAATAATGGTCCTTTCAGCAGGTGTACATCACTTCAATGAAATCAAGGTATGGCCTGTAACGACTACCATGTTGTAAACCTTGACCTTTGATGACTTAAATTATACTGTACCGTAAAAACTTTTCATGTCACAGGAGCATATGACACCGTCATTCTCCCTACTACAGCACGTAGGCCTAAATAACCACTGATGACACAAGGAACCCCGGCAGTTTTCAGAGTTCATGGAGACTCTGCTAATCTCTTTAGCCTTACTTAGGGATCTACACCCAAAGGCTCTATTCTATGTCTTTTATCTTACAAGCAATTGAGCTTGTAAGACATATTGAACTAATTGAGAAAATGTCAGTGGTGTCACTGGTTGCATACTTAGCTTACCACTTAGTCTATTCAAGACGGAATCTTGACTTGGCTGTATGTAGTGTTGAAAGCATATAGATAGAATTTAAAGTAAGAGAAGGAAGAAAAAAGATAGGAATAATCCAAAATCCCTCACCAAATGTCTCATCTTCCTTAAGGGTGGAAACATGAGTGGGGACGTCTGGGGTTGGCTTAGAGTTGTGGAGCTTTCAGAGAGGACCAAAATTGTAGGCCTTCTCATGTGAAACATGCATTTTCTTTTGTCTTTTATCAAAGTTATTTTACTCACCCTCCTTTATCATTCATTGTATTGAAACATCTGCCATATCATTATGTATAAAACCAAAAACAAGACGTTCTTACTTATGCCACAATAAAATGACTGATTGTGACAGTTAATGATTGAGTTGAGCAAGATTATACACAGTCCATCCATAACAGAATTGCTAAATGTCTCCAACCTAGAATTCAGTCCATTCTAACAAGCCTGTCACTATTTCTAAGTCATGTACAAATCTATTCCACAGTACATCCTTTGTCTTAGCAGGGACTTTGGGTTGGTGAGCATGCTTGAATTACTCAACGTGGGTAAAACTCAGGAAGGATGGGACTACAGGATGGCTTAATTAGAAATCAAATAACCTAAACAGACAAAGTGAAACAGAGAGAAGAATTTCATTGTGAGTTGCTGTGGGGACATGGCTGAGAAAAAGGCTGGGAAAAACAGTTAACTTTCAAGGCCAATGTCAATTGATGTTGTGTGGAAAAATGCTACAGGGAGTGAGATGAATAGAGGCAGAGCATACTAAATACTAAAGGCAGAGCATAGATTAAATGCCCAGCCATTTTAGTGGCCTGGAATCAATGAAAATAATTATGTTACAATGCCCATTTTCATCACTGACGGGAGAGGAGAAAAAACCAACAGTCTCATTTTCCATAGATTTTGTCAGAGCAAACCACATGCATGTCCTTCAAACATTTTTTTTTGGTGCTGGATTGATACAATGCCTAAATGACAGTTCCAACACATTTACATTACTACATCAAAATAAAATACAGTATACAGTAATACAGTAATAATGCATTTGTTAAGAAGATGTGTCTTTGTATACCTATTGTCTGTATGCATAATTGTAGTAGAACTAGTACAGGTGCTGGATCTAAACACTATACATTTAAAACATGTCATCATGGTTAATGAACCCATATGATTCAGTATCTTTTCTCTTTGTCTGTGTATCTGTATTTTCCACAAATATCAATGTTATTTTTTGTTTCTGGAAGCCTTTGCAATACATGAGCTCGGCTGCAGTATTAGCCCCTCATGAGTCTGAATTTACTTTGTTCTTAATTGTGGCCCAGTGACCATAGAATGCTGAGTCATTTAATTATTTCCTCCTTGCACTGCCCTGTGGAACCTGTGCCTGCTATCCCGTAATTGAGTTTGGTAGAGTGCTTGGGGGCTTTTCACCACATCCAAATGTAAAATTATTAAATGAAACACAAGATTTCAAGGAGGGAAAATCAATAATTGCCTTTATAAAACTTTTATGTGGGAGGGCGGGGTTATAATTCTTGCTGCAGTATTTTACATGGCTTAAATTTGCCAAGTCAAATGCCACATTTGGATTTCTCAAATGTGCAATGTGTTTATACACCAGATTCGAATAGATTCACAGTTACTTTATATTAGATTTGAGTAAGTTATATAATTATATCCAATATCATTCAGGATAATATTCAACATTTCATTGTTTTGAATCAGAAAAATAAGAGTCAATGAAGTCTGGGTCTTAACACTAAAACTGCAGTTTATTTGTCTGTTCAATAATGTTCATTGACTTAATTGACTTCTGTAAGGGTACATTGCTTTAAGTTGGACAACATTTTAAAAAGGGTTGCATGTTGTCTTTGACTAAGCCAGATTTGTATGCAACAGTCTCATTACTTTGATGTACTGGTAACCACATTAAACCTTTCCACATTCATTTGAAATCCTGGATGTTTGTGTATTATGCTGTCCGTCACACAGGACCATGTGCAAATTAAAGAAAAAAAAAGTGTGTTGAGGTGTCCTTAATTGCAATTCGCAGCAAAGCCTGGTGATATGTTAATTTGATTTTGAAGTTATCCTCAACACAAGCCCTGTATTTATTTCACAGGAAAATTTGTGAAATGCAAATCAACAGGGAGGGTTGTTTCTTCAGGCCATGGTTCTCTTGGGCCCTGTGCACCAGCGACTGAAACACATTTACACTGCATGACCAGAATTCAACTTGCATACGATTACCTAAATATGGTTGCTGCTGTAAAATTAATTTGACACTGTATTTTCATCCGGCTTAAGTTGACAGATGTTTTTATGGCATGTGGCATGTCACATTCTCATCAATACATAAGACAATTAATCTTTTAAGTATGACTAAGGGATTTGCTAATAAACAGAATGACCAACAAGATCCTGTGGTACTCTGGTTGGAAACAACTGCCTCTAGCTTCCATCCCCCTTGACCTGCAAGTCAGTCTCTGCCAATTGTCAACACATTAAAGTAATGGTTTTCTGTTCTCCTTGGTGGGCTGTGTTCTCCATCTTACCTTAAGCCAGCTAAAATGTTTAACCGTTTGACTGAACGGGGCATTTCCTCCCTGATGGCTGGCATTACATTTCTTTAACAGTTGGGAGTCGCAGTGTGGGGCCTTGGGTCCCACTGTCTCAAACAGCACTGACACTGCTGTTAAAACAAATCCCCTGGTGTTTCATGTCAGATAGGTTTTTGTTCAAAGAAGGTGGTATTTATGTCATTGATACCATTTTAATGTTTACAGAAGTATTTGTTTCTGAAATGGAGATTACTTTGAATTCCATAACGGTGACATCACAGTGTCCTTCAGTGTCCGTGAATGTATTAACCCTTGTGCTGCCTTCGGGTCACATGACCCAAAGGTTCATAATGAACCATCATTGTGTTTACCCAATTTTACCCAATACAAAAACAAATTAAAATAATTTTCTTTTAACCTTTGCAATGTGGGGGGTCTGAGACAGCCCAACGGTTAAAAGAAAATGCTTCACTTTGTTTTTGTATGCGGTAAAGTTGTCGCAATACGACGGTGGGTCACAATGACTGATGGGTCAGAATGACCCGAAGATAACACAAGGGTTAACCTTGATAAGCATAGGGTTGTCAATATTTCAGTCTCTTATAATGATTGTCCATCATCAACAGTTATGCTTCTTAGATCAATGCACTACTTATGTATTGGTGGTGCAATTTGTTTTTGGCTCTGGCAGCAAATCTTAATGGGACCAATTATGTTTGTGACATCTGTCAGCAGTGTGTGACTGGGGATCAGGGTGTATTACTTAGGGCAACCTTTTCACCAGCTGCTTCAAGAACAAATGAGATGAATTGATCCTATGTCAAATGAAAGGTTCATTGCATATGGCTTGTGTCAATAAGATCATAAATGAGTGAATTATGTGAGCTAAATTAATATTACTCTTATCAGAAGAATGGTCTGGACATTGTAAAGGTTCTTCAGCGATATACTCTTTAATGTCTCACTGGCTGCCTCTTGAAGCATTTTGATCCAAGCTATATGAAGAGGATTGGTTGTAGGAGTGCCAATACTTGTCCCACAGTCATAGCCCACAGCATCTGAGAAGTATTGGTTGTCTTGCTTTTAATCATGTTCCCTTGGGCAAGCAAAACCATTCAGCAAAGTTTATGCGGAAGACATTTTTGTGGAAGAAATAGGTTTCCCTCTTTACCGCTCACAAATGCTCCATCTCTCAGAATGAAATATCTGTGTCCGTAATCAAGGCCATGCAGGAGATGAAGGAATATGAATGTTGGAACCATGGTTTCAATAGTGCAATTACTTTATTTAATGGCATTACTGCCACCCCTTGTGCATAGATGGAAATGCAAGCTAAGTTTAAATGATACCATAACATTTAGGATGCTACTTCGCATTATTATTGCATTGTTTACACTATCCCATGCCTATTTAATGTGTTTACCACACATGAATGAGAAATTTAAGAAATCCGATGGCTAGCCTAAATCAGGGTTCCCCAAACCTTTTTCTGCGAGGGCCAGATAATTGTTCCTTTCTTTAATGCGGAGCCGGGTCGGTCTGTAACAGAAAATTACATGGGCCGGAGTGACTACCATTATTATTGTGGAGATTTTATTATGATTTTAAATGTATATGCTTGATACATTTTTTATTTTGTTATGCACCATACATATCAAGGGATATAAGCCCATTAAAAGAGCATTATTACTATCGTAATGACCTTTTTTCATATTAATTGCTATTGAAATCAAAACAGTTACTTACGTATGCATATTATCCAGTGTGAACTGAATAATATGCACGGCCCTCTGGCATAGTTCAGAGGGCCGGTCCAAATGCGTGGGCGGGCCGTATTCGGGGCCGTAGTTTGGGGACACATGGCCTAAATCCTCATAAAAGCTCATTCAAAATTCTTCTTTTGAAAATGCTGTTTTATACAGTACAGGTGTGTTCCAATGTGAGATAAGTAAGCATTTTGAATTTGTAAATCTAATATTATAATTTCAGACACTTAAACCGAACACTTAAAAGAGACAGAAGAAAAGATCTTTGATTTAACACAATCATATTTTTTTTGTATTATTGCAGAACACAGATCCATGTTAACGTGAACAGATTTTCTGTCGGCATAATTATAATGTATGGCAAAAAAGGACATGCGCAGAATACAGGAAATACAAGCAAACAAAGAGGAAGCATGGTAGCATTTAAAGGCATGTGTTTAAAGCGACAATGGACTAACGCTTGTCCATTAACTGAAAACTGAATTGTTTTGTCATTTTTTAGCAAAGACGCTTATTTACGGGTGATTTTTTCAAAGCAGACAATTAACTTTATTCGTTTTGTTACGGTAAAGAAAATATTACATGAAAATACATCACACTGAGCAGTATTGTTTAGTTTGGTGGTGGTAGCTAGTGTGTGCCAGAGCCATGGCTCTGGTGTGTCCTAGCTAGTAATATAGCCAGTCTAGTTTATGTACCAAAAGATTATACGTAGCTCACTAGCTAAGTAGACTGACATGTTGTCAGATTGCAAGACTTGTCAACACACGTATTTGTATCGTATTTTCTGATACGTAATATTTAATGTAAGCCTCTAGCTTCTTGTGATATTACGAGTGATTTATCTAACGCTGGCTGACACTGAACATTGTTAGATTGAATGGATGCATAAGTGACAATGATGTTTGTGATAGCTAATTTAACTGTAGCTGTCTTGCACTGGCTATCAGTCCTGTAAAGAAGCGCTTAGCTTAGCTAGTAGTGGCATGCTAACATTTAGACTTTCTAGAATCTGCAGTTCAGAATAAATATGTACCTAGCTCGCTGAAGTTTGGCTCGTTAGTTAAGCAAACGGTTAGATACTTTCCAAGTTACCTTTAAGTTTACCATGGAAATCAAACGATCTAATTCAACGTATTGTTTCTAGGCATCACAAAAACCATCAGATCAGACTGGATGCAGAGACTATGCATTTCATGGACACTTGAGTCTCTCTGCAGAACACATCTAGGACAAGTCTGCAGTGTTCAGCCTCACAGGAGTTTATCGTTTTGGAAATATCCCTTCCAGAATTTAAAACTCTTGTTCAGGTCCAAGTACTCATTCCCTTGGAACAGCCAACATTGCAGCCAAGCACCCCCAAAACACAAACTCTCCTTAGACTCTCATTTAAAGGTTTCGTGGCATCAGTATTTCACTGACCAGTCAAATATGGCAGAACAGAGATTCTGTGTGGAGTATGCCAAACGTGGCACAGCTGGATGTAAGAAATGTAAGGATAAAATTGCAAAGGGCTTTGTCCGCATCGGAAAGATTGTGCCAAACCCGTTCAGCGAGTCTGCTGGGGAGATGAAGGAGTGGTACCACATGAAATGTATCTTCGAGAAGCTAGAGAGGGCGCGGGCCACCACAAAGAAGATTGAGGACATCACAGACTTGGAGGGCTGGGAGGAGCTGCAGGATGAGGACAAGGAGCTGATCAACAAGCAAGTCTCAGGTAGGATACAACCCCCCCCCACACACCCCCACCCTACTTATTCAGATCTACAGTAACTTAAGAACACCAAAGCCAGTCAATAGGCTCTGACAGAAACGGAATGTGTGGGTTACATTTAGTCATTTAGCAGACGCTCTTATCCAGAGCGACTTACAGTAAGTACAGGGACATTCTCCCCGAGGCAAGTAGGGTGAAGTGCCTTGCCCAAGGACACAACGTCATTTGCAGAGCCGGGGATCGAACCAGCAACCTTCTGATTACTAGCCTGATTCTTTAACCGCTCAGCCACCTGACTCCAGGTGATCTGGGTTGATCTGTAACTTCCAGATCTCGAAAATGTGTTTACTGAGACAGTGTCAAAGCACACAAAGTGTTTTACTACTGTGTGTTTACTGTTATGCTCTCCAGAGTTAATGGCCAAGGCTAACGCCAGCCCAAAGAAGAAGGTGCAAACCAAACTGAACACCAGTGGTCAGTTATCATCTCCACCAGCAGACCCATCCATTAATGCCCCACGGAAGTTCTCAGGTTTTACAGGTGAGAAATTATTCCAGTAGTTCAACATTACGCTTCTTTAAAAAATAAGTTTTGAGCACAGTCCTTTTGGCACATGTATCTCTTTTATGAAACTGAGTTAAGAAGTATATATTTTGTCATCACTGAATTATCGTGGATGGAGTCAATATTCTCTATTTACACACTAAGCCTTGTATAACATCTATCTGGTGTTGTTAATTCTATCATTGTTTTGATTAATCAGCTACAAAGGCTGGGAGTTCAAGCAGTCCGGGACCCTCTCCAGCCAAACCCAGCCAGGGCAGTGCCCTGTCCACCCAGCTGTGTGACCTCACGCACAAAGACTGCCTGCTCAGAGAGTTCCGGAAGCTCTGTGCCATGGTGGCAGACAAGAACAGCTACAATGTCAAGACTTCAATCATCCAGGATTTCCTCAGGAAAGGCTCTGGGGGAGGTGGGTCTGGCAGCACCTCAGTGGACTGCAGGGAATGTGTGGTCCCCAAACTTGTGTTTTGCCTCTTTGCTGAGAACTGACCAAAGATGGCCTATTATGGTTGAATCTTCTTGATTGCAGATCATGTCTTACAAATCCCCCTTCAGAAGGAATTATTTAATTATTTTACCAAGATGGATGACACTCACACTGACTTCATGCCCCTCCAGATAAGTTTAGGGGGGATCTGTACTTGACGGTGAAGCTTCTTCTCCCAGGGGTGGTGAAGAGCGTGTATAACCTCAACGACAAACAGATTGTAAAGCTCTTCAGCCGAATCTTCAACTGCAACCACGATGACATGGTGCGAGATCTGGAACAGGTAAGTATTCATAATATTCCATCCTGTTATGGATAAGCCTAATATGACATGGCTCCTTGTTGTTTTAGGCATACACAAACATGCATGTTAGCTGTTGTCTTCCTTCCTTATGATCAATATGCTGTTGAGCCTTGTCTATCTTTCCATCAGGTTCCGTTTTGATGCCCGGCAAAGTTTAGCCAATTGGAAGAAGAAAAACATGAATTAATCTAGTGAACCTTTTTTTATTTGAAGACTTGACCAGTGTGTTTTTGTTTTTGATGCTGTAGGGGGATGTGTCTGAGACGGTGAGAATGTTTTTTGAGGAGAGCAAGTCTTTCCCACCGGCTGCCAAGAGTCTGTTGACCATCCAGCAGGTAGACTCCTCATTGACCCGCCTGGCTCAGTTAACAAAAGAGGATGAGCAGCAGAAAGAATTGGAAGACATCTCTAGAAAGTGAGACTTTGTGTTGTTGTTGTGTAAAGTATCTTGGTGTACAGAATGAGCTAACTGTGGAGTGAAATGTTTATCTTTTTTTTCTTTTCATAATTTAAATGTCAGTACTGAACCTCCCTTCCTCCTTTTCTCCCCCCAGATGTACAAGCAACGACTTAAAATGTATCATACGCCTCATAAAGCATGATTTGAAGATGAACTCTGGAGCAAAGCATGTGTAAGTCGCCTCATAATAGGACATAACCGTTTAACAGACTTTTAAACTGAGTCTTGGGGGTGCCCCGGTGGCTCACCGGGTAGAGCAGTAGGCGAAGGCCTCACTGCAGGTCCCCTGTATGGTTCCTGTATGTCCTCTCCTCTCTACATTTTCCTATTCCTCCACACTGTTGATACTGCAGTAAAGATGAAATGCCGAAAATATATATTTTCCGGTTCACAGCTTGGATGCAGTGGACCCTAATGCCTACGATGCTTTCAAGGCCTCCCGTAACCTGGGAGACGTGGTGGAGCGTGTGTTGAGGAACCAGCAGGAGGCTTCCAACGGCTCGGGCCCCAAGAAGCTCCTGACTGTGGAGGCTTCGCTGATGACCCCAGTGCAGCCCATGCTGGTGAGGGGTCTCACACACACACACACATCTGTACACACCTATGCTCTGATGCATAACATAACCTCATTTGGCTAAGCTGGTGGAAAATCTAACTTCTCAGTCCATTTACACAATTAATGCAGGTTATTGGCATTTATTAATTTCTATCTACAGTTTTTTCTAATCTTGGCACCATGCTAGAACATGCCTTCTGTTGACATCAGTTGCATTAGTATGTGCCACCATTTCCCTTCTCCAGGCAGAGGCATGCAAGTCCATAGAGCAAGCCATGAAAAAGTGTCCAAATGGCATGTACTCGGAAATTAAGTATGACGGTGAGCGTGTGCAGGTCCACAAGAACGGAGACCACTTCAGCTACTTCAGTCGCAGTCTCAAGCCAGTCCTTCCACACAAGGTCAGTCCACTCACACACAAACACACTCACAGACACACTCAAACCTACAGTAAATGCAAAACAAAAACTTTATGTATTCACTGAAGCATTGCAAGTCAAAGTGTAAATCCTCTTGTTTATTCTCTTCATGACTGGGCGACAAAGGTGATTTGTTTTTCCAAGGCTGCTGCTTTGGTTATTACCTCAGGAAGGGTTGAGTCATATCTTTTGTAAAAGTGTTAAACGGGCTACAGTTACTATAGAATTTTTTGGGGGGGGGTTTTCTTAGCGGTTCCTTTTGTTAGGATTTGTTTGCATACCCAACGTGTGTGTGTGTTGCAGGTGGCCCATTTTAAAGAGTTCATCCCCCAAGCGTTTGTAGGTGGCCACAGTATGATCCTGGATACCGAGGTCCTCCTCATTGACACAAACACGAGCAAACCACTGCCTTTCGGGACTCTGGGAGTACACAAAGTGAGGAAGGGTCAAGCAATTGGTCCTCCTCCGTAAAATGTTTGCCGTGTGAGTGCGTGTATCATGGGAAATCAATGTCTCTCTCTATCAACCCTCTCATTTTAGAAAGCAGCCTTCCAAGACGCCAAAGTGTGCTTGTTTGTCTTTGACTGCATCTATTTCAACGGCGTGAGCCTGATGGAGAGGTAAGTTGTTTTTGTCAAGGGTTACAGGCCTGTGGCCATTTTATTTTGCTCATCCTGAAGATTTCATTGGATTCATATTGATTAACCTGTGACAACAGCAAACATGATTGGTCGCCTTAATAACCGATCTCTTGACCAGCTTTCTTTATCGAATGTACCGTTTTGTGCTTCTTTTTTCCCCGTCAACGATTTCTGGAAAGAAACCTCAGAGTGTATTTGTAGCGTTGACTAAGACGGATAACATCCTATTATCTCTGTTCCAGGCCATTGAACGAACGAAGGAAATTCCTAAATGACAACATGGTGGAAGTCCCTAACAGAATACTGTTCTCTGAAATGAAACACGTCACTGTAGGTCTACCAATCACTGATTATTACTTATCCCCTCATCCTTCTCAGCAAACAGGGTGGTCGGCATACTAAGGAGTTTTGATATTGCACTTTTGTCAATTTTCGCTGCACTGTACAATGCACTTTTACTGAGACATTATTGCAAGACTGTAGGTGAGGAATTGAGATCTTATTATTGCACTATTATTTTTCATTCACCAGACAGTAATTAGTTAGTTACTGTAATCGAGATATTGTTGCCCCATATTTTAAATTGAAACTTTATTGTAGTTCTGTTATTATCTTTTTGTTTACCGTGCCTGGTCTTGTGTTTTGACCATGTAGCTTCTTGAAACCGGTGTACAGGTTGTGTGTGACAGTTGTGTGTTTTGGCCACCAGAGGGCAGCAGATCTGGCAGAGATGATCACACGGGTCATCAGAGAGGGACTGGAGGGGCTTGTCCTCAAAGACATCAGGGTGAGATGCCAAGAAAACCATCAAACTACTCTGGCCTAACAGATTCCTGGTTTCAAATGATATTTACTTGTGTGGGGAACTTGTTTAGTTTACTTAATGATTTGTACTATTACTACTTGATTTATCATACTATGGAGATGAGAAATACTGTTAGAACCCTCTCCTCTCTGAATTACCTTTAATGCTATTAAAAAAAATTAAATCCTGTTTATCTGCTAACATATCTGTGTGTTTGACTGGGTCCTGTCATGTGTGCCCTAAGGGAACCTATGAGCCAGGCAAGCGCCACTGGCTGAAGGTGAAGAAGGACTACCTGAACGAGGGGGCCATGGCTGACACCGCTGACCTGGTTGTTCTGGGTGCATTCTATGGGAAAGGCTCAAATGGTCAGTACACCAAAAGTGTCAGCACTACAACATAGTAACATGGACTTCCTGTTTAAATATGAAAAAGTTGTATATTTTTTTGCAACCAAGCTTCTTTTCAGTATGCTGTATTGTGACATGTCCAGTTCAACTTCATTCCTTCAAGACCAGTTTGAGTAAAGTTTAATTTGAAAGATTGTCCTTGGGTGACATACCAGATGTCATTGTGTCCTATTGCCATCCACCAGGTGGGATTATGTCCAGTTTCCTAATGGGCTGCTATGACCCTGATTCAAAGAAATGGTGCACCGTCACTAAGTGCTCCGGAGGATACGACGATGCCATGCTGGCTAGGCTCCAGAAAGAGCTGGACGTGATCAAAATCAGCAAGGTGAGGGGATTGGAACTTCATAGTTTGTCTGGCTACAGAGAGGGTATATTCTTGTGTGCGTACATATTGTTACAGCATGCGTGTCTCTCTATTGTCTCTTCAGGAGCCCAGCAAAATCCCGGGTTGGTTGAAAATCATCAAGAACTATTATCCCGATTTCATTATACGGGATCCTGAGGTAAGGTTTAACTGTTAAAAATTCCCTTGTAGCTTTCTGAAGGACAAACTACAGGAGTTCTTGAGGATTTTGAAGAAGTTCTAGCTTAACTGACATATTTACTTTGGTAAATAAGTTTGAATCTTAAAACCAGATGCGAGAGAACAATTGATCAAAAATATTAAATAACAATATATGACAAATATAATAATTATATTTATATCTCACTTATCAAACAAATAGATTGACACAATGTAAATATATCTATATCCGTGTTGATTTGACCTTAGGCTCTGTTTCTTGTAACTGTGTTCTGATTGATATGATTGATATGATTTATATTGATTATCAGACAGCACCGGTGTGGGAGATCACTGGGGCAGAGTTCTCAAAGTCAGAGATGCACACCGCCGACGGCATCTCCATCCGTTTCCCTCGCTGCACCCGCATTCGAGATGACAAAGACTGGAAGACCGCCACCAACCTCCACCAGCTCAGAGTACGACATCTCTCCTGCCAACTGTGCTCTTATTTGTGACGTTCTAATCTGTTTTTAATTGGTTCGGGGATTTAATTCAATCATATTAAATAATCCATATACATTCACATAAAAGCCATGACCTATGATTTTACCCAAGGAGGACATTACCAATAAGAGCACAATTTATTGCTGTGCCTTTACAACACAAATGTATAAACGCAAATTTTATTTCAGTGTTCCGTTTAGACGGCAGACCATTATATTTTTGATGGTCCGTGTCTTTCCAGGAGCTGTACCGTATCTCCAAGGAAAATTGTGACTTTGAGGTGACAGCTGGAACCTCCAAAGCCAACGATGATAAGAGTTCCTCTGGGGGCGACAGCAGGAGCGGTTCCCCGCCTTCCACTTCCCACAGACCTCCCAGCAAGCCTAGTGAGTGACTACCAGCTGCCTCCACGCTCACCCAGGACACAAGACCAACTCCCATTTAGCCGCTTACTCATTGTTGACCCAAGGGTCTACCGCATTGTGCTCAAATCAGTCAAATTCAACAATGACAATACAGCTGCACCTGAGTTGGATCAAATAACAATCATTCGTGTTTTTAAATGTGCTTCATTCAGGCAGACATATTATTCTTTCATTAGTATCTGCTTTTTTCTCAGTGACATATTGTACTCTTTCTCACAGGCAAGAACAGTGCTCCCAAAGCAAAGGCAGTGAAGAAAGAGCCTTCTTCTCCTGCTGCAAAGAGGAAAATGCCTGCCGAGGAGCCAAGTGCCAAGAAGGTAGACACTGACAAATACCGCCAGGGACAGGTCTGACCTGCCAAGTCTTCAGTTGTTTTATGACCATTGTGGCCGGCCCACTATGTTGAAATGTACAGAGTACGAAGAGAACCATTATATTTATCTTTTGTCAACATTTTAATTGCAACATTACAACTTGAATTTACCTCAGGCCAAGAAAACAACCGAAACTCTGCATAGCAACGGACAAGGCAAGCCGAAGGTTGAATCTCAGTTAGTAGAACCTAGGAACGACAAGGTAGGTGTCTCAGTACGACTGGGATGGTGTCTGCCAAAACTCGTCGGACCAAACAACTGATAATTAATCTGTATAGCATGGTTTTGTACACCTTCATAAGAACATTTTACACTATGCCCCTCCCTCCCCCAGACTTTACTAGACATCTTCAGCGGCGTAAAACTCTTCCTGCCTGACTCGATTCCGGACTACGAGAAGCTGCGGCGCTACTTTGTAGCGTACGACGGAGATCTGGTGACGGAGTACGACGCTGCCTCGGCCACACACACCCTGGCAGATCCAGAGGAAGGCCAGGCCCAGAGGGTCACTTCTGACTGGATCTGGGAGTGTATCCGCAAGAGAAGAGTGGTCCCTCCCTGCTGATAAGACACACCAGCGTACCCCTCCAGCCCTGCTTTTTAACATGCTGCATTAGTGCTTTACTAAAAGCCAATGTATATCTGACAGACAATAGTCCAGTATATCTACAATGTGTTCAACTTCTGAACCACTCAGAATACACACAGTGCAGCGCTAAACCTTGTGACTTTTGTTGAATGATTGTTTATTGTGATGGATACTGAATCATGTTTTTTTTTTTTTTGCAACCTGGGGAAATGTTTGTCTCTGCAAGTTGTGTGTCCATGGTGGCACTTGAGTTTTTTTTCCTCTTTATTATTCAAGCAATGGAATATTGTAAAAGTACTACTTTTTCCTATTAGGTTGAGTTGGTAAATGGTTTAGCCAGCTTAAGTAGTTTTTGTAACGTCAATACATCATTTAAGCTTGGGCTTATAACTCACGAACAACAAGGATATGAAACAACTTTATTTTACATGTGCAGTATGTGTTGATGAATTTAACACATTGGTTTTGCAAACCATAAAAATGGCAATGATTTTCCCAAGGGAAAAGTTAAATGGATTGGTTTGCAAAGTTAAGGAACAGCCTTGAATTGAAACAATGTTTTGAGGTGCTAATAAAAGTCTTGAATATTCTGTTGTAATTTTTTTGTTCATTATAATCCACGTGCATGGCCTGAAACTTGTTTTAATACATTTAAGTCACACGTTTGTAACAAAACGCAATCACTATATTTGTAGTATATAAAGTATTACATAGCCCCTGGGGCCTCAGTTGATTTCCAAACAGACATTCTTAGCTAGAATATATAGTCAACATACAGGCATCTCTGCAAACCTCTTCAGTTTGATATTAAGCATTATTAGTTCTCCAGCTTTCTTTTTCCAGACACAGCAGTCATATCCTCTGGCCTGCCCCAGCACTGTAAGTCAAACTCTGTTTTGAGAAGACATGGCTAAGGAGGAAGAACAAGTTCATGAAACTTAACATGCATATTTAACAAATATTTCATTCAGGCCCATTTGTTTTTAGGATTATGTCTAGTACATTACACATACAAGATTGAGGCAACTAGCATTTTAAACCTTAGTTGTCATAGAATGAGGTCCCATGTCTAAGAATTGAATGCAGACGTGTTTTCACTGTGGGTTTCAATATTGCATACCTGTCTAGAAGACTTAGTTAAAGTTGCAGTGCGTAGGCTAGAACATGAGGAGCCAGGCATCTCCACCCGCTCAAGTAAAACTCTGGTTCTAGGTACATGACTCCAAGATAGACCCAATCCAGCTTTCGGCTGCCCGCTGCCATCTCTTGATGTGTGGTTGGTCACCTAAAAACATGTGATTATTTGGTTTAAAGAATATTAATCTTGTATGTAGAATCTTAAATGGGGGGAAAATGATCCATCTGCATATATTTTGCTCACCAAAGCTGCTACATTGAAGTCCTTGGCTATAGTTTTCAGAACTCCAGCAACTTGCATCATTAATGACATGCCTGGAGAGATCATCACTGTGTCAATATGGTGCTTGTGAGGCCCACACACACCATGTGATAAAAACTAGTAATGAACCAGTTGACAGATATAGTCTATGAACATTATCAAAATCTTTAAATACCTCTGCCCTAAATAGGCTTATTTTATTAGATGCAACACCACTTGCCAGAGGATTGGGCCATATTGATTTATCATAGAGAGGGTGCAGGTATAGTATGTCTGAGTTGAAAAGGTTATTGTACGTGATACTGTGCCAACTGATTGCCCTATTACCTTCATTATGTTTGCCTCCCAGTATGGGAGAGATTAAGGCTGACACTGAATCCACTATCACTGCTTTGACTGAGCCCCCACCAAGAGAAGCCTGGAAAGACAGACAAATAGCATATTCACAAATCCTAGGATTTGTGAATATGTATTTAGTTACATTAAGTTGAAAATGTCCTCCTTGAGATAATGTACTGGGTAGGTGAATCAATGTGCTTCCCTAAACATTTAGTCATTTTAGCAGACGCTCTTATCCAGATCGACTAAACAACTGTTGTTGATCTATGTCATAACATTGATTTCCCCAAGAAGGTAGGATGCATTTTACACAGTTGAACATGGGCCTTAGACATGCAAGTTAATAGTTTGTCACAGGTAGAATGTTTACTAAAAACAACAAAACAAAAACATGCATCTGTGATACCTGCTGTAGACCACCGCATCTCAGACTATGTAGACAGCCAAGTAAGGAAAATACATCAAACAAGCGGATAATCTGAATTCTCTGTAGCGTCTCCATCTGAAAAGGGCCATAGCAACTGCCATGTAATAATTTACCTGTCTGTAATTGTTTAAAATTCTATGAGTCTCTCAGCTGACCTGTTCCTCCATATTACAGGATTTCGCTTGTAACATCTGAAGTAAGTGGCTAGCAGACATTCCTCCAGTGGAGTCAATATATACCACACTTTGTTTTAGTTGGTAAGATATACTCAATATTACACCAAAACACACCTGAAAGATACAAACATGGTTGGATGAAGCTCAACACTGTGCATTAAACAGTAAATGCAGATGGAAAATGAATGGCAGCACTAGAAACAGTGGGATTGGATTATTAGGCTAATTATAGTCTGGAAAACCAGTCAGACGAATTAAGTGTTATCTTTGTCAATGATGTGTGTAATGGTGGGAAACGTTCACCTGGGTTTTACCACTTCCCGGGCCTCCTGCCAGCTCTGTTAATTCCCCAGTGTACAAACCTGAGTCTAGCATTTTATCAAGCCTGGAATAAAAACACAAACCTTGATTAACCAAGCCAAGAACATTATAGTAGGTGCTAAAACTTAAGGTCAAATTGCTCTATTTCTCATTAGACAAGTCCCAATGTAGGTTATACATAGTGTAAATACTAACATTGGATTGCCAGTGGACAGGATGGCAGTGGAACTCAGCAGTTCCTCATACAGATCAGCACCTGAGACAGGAAAGGCTGCGTGTTGTGCAAGTAGAACCCTGCGCACGGCCAATAAAGCCTGAAACGCAATCAATCAAACGATGACATTCTTTGTCACCCATGATTTCGCTTTTTTCACATTTCTGTTGTGTGTGGCATTAGCCTCCGAATGCCTGATGTAATTCGTATACAGAGTATGAAAATGACATAACATTTTAGTGCTTGACACGAATGCTGATCATCACTATTGAATCCTCTGTCAATAAAATAAGACAAATTAAACACTAATAGTGCATGCTTTACCTTATAAGACACGGAGCATTTTTGTGACAGATCTTCAGTGTCAGATGACACCAAATCTTCCACTGTAAACATAATACACGTGCGCACTTAAGTTTATGGTGTTTTAGCTAGTTTTCCAGTAAAAATTACTTATCGTGAGTTATACTGTACAATCGATCGTTTGAGAAGAAAAACGTGAGTAATCAAACACACCGGTTTTGACATCTTCTGCTCGTAGTGCTTGTATCAATTCCTCATCCAATCCAGGACACATGCCATCTCTGAGGACAACCATGGCATCATAAATCGGATGTGGTAACAGCAAAATTGAAAATGTCACTACTACACTTAGCTAACTAGCTATAACGACTGTCTGAGTCGCCTCAAATGGTTATGGGTTTAATATCTCCCCGCCACGGGTTTGACTGACGCTGCATTGTCTTCTTCTTCTATTGAGGTAAATGGCAGATTGACGATCCCACGTGTATGAGGTGCATCATCGCCATCTACTGTTTGGGAGTGTGATGCAGTCGCTTAAACCTTAAAATTGTTTTTATGCTTATAGACACCTGCAGCTGACCAGAGGAGCACCAGAAATAACCGCCTGTCTTGGGGAGATAAAGGCATGGATGAGAAACAACTTTCTCCAGTTAAACAGTAGAAAAACCGAAGCCCTTTTTGTTGGCACTCCACAGCAGGTTCAGTCATCCTCCATAACTCATCTCACCTTCAACAGTCAGATCAAACCCCTCTCCTCCATAGTCACTAATCTAGGAGTTAGGTTTGACCCTCACCTGACCTTTAATGACCAAAAATTGAAGATGTAACACTTTTATTCTGTATAAAATGATACTGTGTTTAGCTTTGTGCGCAGAGAGGCCTACCCCCAAATCTGAACTCTGGGTAAACATACAAGACCCTTATCTTGGGGCTAAGGACTAAGAAGAGGGGGGTTTGTTTGTTTGTTTATTTATTTAAATGAGATACTGTTTGACAGAGCTAGAAGGAAGACTGAGGTCTGGTGACCATTAGCTTGTCACCTAGTGGGGGTAGAATTGATGTTGTAAATGCCCATTGCAAGGGACGCACACACGTAAACACGCCCGCACGCACGCACACATGCGTGCCAGGTCTATGCAAGGGAGCCAATGAAAGAAGAGCCATGGGACATTTGCATGCCTTTGTTTTAGCCAATAACTGTCAAGAGCGGTTTCTGTTTAAATAGTTTGCTGGCACAACATGCTAGCGGACAAACTTTGTAGCACAATGGAGTGTGATGTTTTGTCTCCTTGCGGCCGCAAGCAATAAAGCTTTCTTAACTTGTTCACCGACTGACTGTGCAATGCTTGATAGATTAATATTTCTGACAGTCCCCAACGCCAAGCTCCGCACCATGGGCGACCGGGCCTTTTGCACGGCAGTGCCGCACCTGTGGAACAGCCTCCCTGACCAGCTAAGGGCAACACAGACACTGGACTCTTTTAACCCTTGTGCTACCTTCGGGTCATTGTGACCCACCATCGTGTTGCGATAACTATACCTACCCCTTGTGCTACCTTCGGGTCATTGTGACCCACCGTCGTGTAGCGATACCTTTACCTAATAAAAAAAAAGAATTATATTATTTTAAGGGAGATAAATGAAATCGACGTGTGTCGCCGACCTCGTCTCGTCCACTTTATTTTTGGTCCAACCGCGCGCGCGGCCTTTTACGATTCGACGATTGGCGATCCCACTCGGCGGGAGAATTGGCCTGGCGTCAGAGAAAACCGCGGTCGGACCCTTCTGCCAAGTTGCAGGTCGGACGGCCTCGGAAGCAGACGGGCGACGTGACGTCTGGCTTCAGAGAAACCGCGGTCGGACCCGTCTGCCAAGCGGCCGTGCGGAGGCCCTCGGAATCAGATGGGCCACGTTGACCTAGATTAAATTGATAAGGTCGGAACGGCGGGAGACAAATGAAAACCGCGGTCGGACCCGTCTGCCAAGCGGCCGTGCGGCGGCCCTCGAAATGAGACGGGCAACGTTGACCTAGATTAAATTGATAAGGTCGGAACGGCGGGAGACAAATGAAACCGCAGCTGGACCTCTTCGCCGAGCCCACGGCCGAGAGGGGTCGTCGCAGGCCAACATTTCAAAGACGGCCTTTACGATTCGACGATCCTTGATCACTCTTTGGCGGTCGAATTAGGGAGGCGTCCTTAGGATAATTTGTCCATGCAATCACGTAAGCTGTAGGCAAGTGCTACTAACACACATTCCGTGGGGGTCAGGACAGCTTCTGTCTAGGGTAACGCAGCTATGGCTCTGGATTTCAGTGCGCTACAAGTTCTACAGCAGATGTTTGCCAATATCGAGCAAAGTGAGTCTGAAGAGGAGGCCAAGGATGTGTCAGAAGAAGAAGATGGGGAAGAGTGTGCAGAGAATGTGTCAGAAGAGGAGGAGGAAGAAGACGGGCAAGAGTACGCGGAGCATGTGTCAGAAGAGGAAGAGGAAGACGGGCAAGAGTACGACGCAGTCAACCACGACGACGCCGCTGCCGCCGACCAAGCCCCTCAAATCGACAGAGATACTTTCTTGTCGAAAAACTGCAAAATGGAATGTTATTCGATTGCGTATCGGAGGAATCCGAGGCTGCTGTCGCAACGTGACAGCACGGAGAGGACCCCCAGAGGACCCACAGCTTACACCGTTTCCCACGCTCACGACATCGTCTCTGCGTTTTTTCCTCTTTGTCACGCCACAAATCGAAAGAGTAATCTTGGACGTGACAAATCGGGAAGGCTATCTGAAACGCGGACAGGAGTGGAAAGCTATGGACGCCACTGACCTACGTGCCTACATAGGGCTGCTAATCCTGGCAGGGGTGTACAAGTCCCGAGGCGAAGCGGCTGCCAGTCTATTGGACGCGCAAAGCGGCAGAGAGATTTTCCGCGCTACCATGCAGCTGAAACTCTTCTGCACCTATTCGACGTCGATACAATTTGACGACCGTGGGACACAAGCGGCGAGACGCGCGACGGACAAGTTGTCGGCGATAAGAGAGGTCTGGGATATGTGGGTAGAGAGATTACCACGCCTCTACGACCCAGGGCCCGAAGTGACCGTGGATGAACAACTGCTCGCGTTCAGAGGACGGTGTCCTTTCAAGCAGTACATGCCAAGCAAACCGGCGAAATACGGCATCAAGTCGTGGGTCGCGTGCAATGCAAAATCAAGCTATGCTTGGAAGATGCAAGTCTACACCGGGTAGCTGATGGACGGAGTCCCGGAGACGAACCAGGGGATGTGCGTCGTGCTCGATGTGACAGTGGGCCTGAAGGATCACATTAGGTGCGTTCAACATGGACTGCGGCTGCATGAAACGACCGGCGAGAGTAGCCTCTTGCAGTCAGGGAGGGGTTAAAAACACCTCCTTAAAGTCAGACATTCCTGCTTCTCGTGGTTTGCTGCGATGACGTCAGTCATGGCCGATCAAGCGCTGTTTGCTTACTTTACTTTATTTATAATTAAACGTACTCTTTCCGTTACTGAAGAGGTGGACTAAAACCCTTTCTTCAACACATTTTTTATTCAATTAAACTTTTTGGTCCGGATTTGAGCATTGGCAAAACTGAAGGTGTCAGAATAATTACAAAACACGCGTCAAAGTTGTCGTGTGTGAGTCTGGCCAATCATGAATTTTATTCCTCGCCTTGTCTTCCTAGTCTATGACGCCACTCTCGTGCCGTTTCGGGGTCGTGGTGAGTCAAACTGACGTTGTGACAACTTTTTCATAATAAAAAATAAAGTGAAACCTTTTATTTCTAGCCTTGTCTGCCTAGCCTATTAGTACACTCTCGCGCTGTATCCTAGTCTGCGCTGTGACTCACCATACCTAGTCTGCTGCAACGCTGTAGCCTACGCGAGACACTACAAAAACATCTAACTACACAGCTGTAGGAAGTCAAACGGCGACAGAACATGTTCGGCACTCCCCTTACTTAAATCAAAAGTCTATCTAACCTATGTCTAAGTATCTATCTAAGTCTATCTATCTAAGTCTAACTACTAACCTTAACTTCATTGCCACAGCCTAAACTTTGTCAATTTGTTCATGAAAATATTTAATTTCAGCCTAAACCGTACAACGGAACGTTAAATCCAATTCAACCAATGCAATCGCTATCGTTAATCGCTATCGTTTATCGTTAATCGCTATCGTTATCATAATCGTTCTTTATTAATGAATGAATGCAATATGAGTAGGCTAAATGGCTGAAAATATCACGAGAAGGGAAAAACTTAAAAGGACGTTTAAGTCATAGAGATTAGGTCCATTTTTACACCGGTCTGCCAAATTTATTAGTTTTGATTCAACTATGAGGCTGCCTCTTGCAGGGGAAATGAGAAGACATCTATTTCATTCTACACTTCATTCTTATTTTGAGTTGTAAATGAGCAGCAAAAAAAATATGCTTTTAAATCTATGTAATCTTTATAAATAATAAGTATGCATTTTTATTTAAAATATACAGAAATATCAGTTATAAAAATGTCAGAAAAAAACGGACCCCCCTGTGCAACCGACGCAAGCAAGCACACCCTACAATTTCCCCAGAAATTGTAACCTCTCTTGTTTTACTTATTTTTTCACCTCTTTTCTGTGGGATGATAAATCATTACAAATTAACATAGTGGACTTGTGCCGGTGCAACTCCAACCCAGCAATGGGTTGAGACTTTCCTCAACCCTAACCCTAACTGTTTTCGGAACCCCCCAATACGTGGCAAATTCTAACTGAAAAGTGCCGAAACTCACCAAACATTACAAAATAAAGTTTCCACTACTACGTTTATTACGTTGACTATTCAAAAAACATAAAAATAAAAGTTTGATCATTAATGTGGATGATCACATCAAAATGCCAAAACCCAAAACGGGAAAATGCTATATAGCCTTCTGTTTAATCCGCCACCACTTAATAACATGTTAAACTTGAGGGTGTCAAACGAACGCCAAAATCACTCAGGAAATGCATGTCACGCTAACCCTATAGTTGCCATGCTGTTACGATGCGCCACCACTCGTTTCTTCATTTAAAGTTTTACATCGGACCATTTCTTCTTAATTTTTGCCATGTTCCGGTTCTCTGAACCCACATCATTTATGGCCCTATAATAATAATAATGATTTTATTTGTAATGTACTTTACATTTAGCTAAATCTCAAAGTGTTACAGGTTAAAAACAAGAAAGGGTGAAAATGGTGACAGTTTTCCACTACGCCGACTTTCTTTTGTTGCTAATACCTGATGACAGGCTGACAAACAGGACACATTTTCTTGCCTCCACCTCTGTTGTCAGGACCTCGATCTCACAGTCACCGTATTTCTTCGAATAAACGCTGCGGCGTTTATTAAATAACGTTCATTTTTGGTGCTGCGTTTATTCGAGGGCGGCGTTTATTCGAAGAAATACGGTAATTCAGACAAAGAAATGACCTCAGGAGCGCATTTATAGTCCATCTGCATATTAATTTATGGGAGGAGGCAAGGCGGGGTCAGTGGCTCGTTCACGTGCGGTCCATCTCACGTTGATTGTGATTTATAAAGGAAAGGTGCGCAGGACCTGGCGTACGACCGGTTTTATACATGTGAATATTTCTGTGCATAGGTAATTTTCGAGTTTTGGCCGTACGCCATCTTCTGGTATGAAAGCTGCGCAATCCTTTATACATGAGGCCCCTGGCCGCTACTGACTGAGCAGCCTATTATCTGAGCAATGTAACGGTACTTGTGCATAAATACCCATTTTCAGTACTCTTTCCACCACTGAGTATTAATGTTTGTGATTTTGCTGACTATTACAGATTGATCTTAGATTGATGGTAAAGGGTGAGGAATGTTGGAGGAGCCAAGTGAGGTTGAAAACACAAGGTAAGTTTAAAGGCCAGCCATTTTGAAATACAAATCATACTAGGCTGAATGCGGAATCATACTAAGTACTAGAAGCATGACACTACTGTAATCATACTAAACATGTATTCTAGTATATACGCAATCTTGTTAGTGTATATTAGCAACCTACTGTAGGAGTACAGGGTTCTGCATGGTGGAGGCCCATTGATACCGCAGGACTGATGTGATGGACCTTCTTTGGTGCTGAGTGGACCATGGTGAGATCGAAAATATGAGGTTTCATATTAGTCAGCAATAATGAGTCATACACAATATGTATTATACTGCCAGATGGATCCAGACTATATATTCTATATAAATGTAGCCCTGTGGGATTTTGGGGTATTTCTGAAATTCTGTATTTTCATTTGTTTATTTTCTTTAAAATTGTACAATTCATAGTGTCAAGAATGTTTATGTAATGTTTGCATGTATTAAGAATTCAGTTAGTTAATATTCACGGGAACGGGCTTATAGTGATTCAAATTGCATGGTTATGTAGGATACTCCATTACCCTTTACATGGGTAATATTAGTAGTTGGTTAAAAAGGGTTGAAATAGTAGGCTAAAGGAACATAAAAAGCTAAACGTTAGGGTAGGATACATAGGACAGTTAAATTAGTGCATTAATAAATAATTAGAGAGAGAGATCTCTCACCAACAGAAGAATTCGGGGAGCACACTCCACACTAATAGCAAGATAAGCTAGGGGGCGCTACATAAATTAAATTAGTAATCATACAGAATATATTATAAGGAATCATTTGAAAGAATCATACTTCATTCAAGTGATGCTGCATGTCTGGATAGCTGCAAGGTGTTGTGTTCTAGGTTCGACTGCTGGCTGGCTCGAGCATACATTTCACCAATTCTGTATTTGGGCAATGAGGGAAAGTTGTCTGTCAAGTAGTTGAGCATAGCGCGCCGACCTAAAAGAACGGGCGTTATGACGTTTTCACTAAAGTTCTTACTTTGATTCCTCACCGTTAAGCAAATACCAATGTAGCACAGTCCACAGACAAAACACGGTACCATCACACCTTCTCCTACCCCCGACAAGGAGAGGGTCTTCCCCCTTTGTCCTTCTCCCAGAGGAGAAGCTTCAAAGCTTCTGGCCCAGCATGGGGTCAGAAACAGAGGCCACACGGCCAACAGTATCAGACAAAGGATTGATAAGGAAGAACTTTCTTATGTAAATTTACAAACATATTCTCAAGGACTACATGGCTCATGGACACTATTTCAATGACAGTAGTTGATGTGTTATAATGTGTGTTTTTCTCATTTACTTAGAACGTTGTTTAATTGAGGCTTGATTATAACTTCCCTTCAAGTATAGTTAAGTCAGCCAATCTTGATATCAAAATGATTGTACCATACTAACAAAACCATTTATGAATGTTGTATTGTTATATTCTGAAGTTTAAGCATTCCATGGACAGTTGAAATAACGGAACTCAAAAGGTACAGCCACTTCACACCTAGGCAGATCTCAGGACGACGCCCAGGTGGGGGGAAACGGACCAATGAAAGAGGTCACCTTCACGGGGACCCCCCCCCCCCCTTGTTCTTTGGAGTATAAAACCTCCAAACGTACAATCACCCTCGCTTGTTCGTAGGAATTAAACTGAAGTGAACGCGTCATTTCTAAACTATTCCTCTCAACCTGCAAATTCACTGAGCGCCCGGAACTTTGGCCAAAGATTCCGTTGTTCTATTTTCGTTGGACGATAACGAAACCATTGACTCTACCCTTCTTCAAGCCGACCAAAGTAACTGCGATTTGCTGTATTTCTTACTTGTGAACATTGGCATATTGTGGTTGAATTTGTTATGCTTGATTCTAGTTGCAAATGACTTAACCTAGCTCTCGTTAGGACTATCCTACCATCGCATAGACTGTCCAGTTATCTCTTGAGGCCTATCTCTCTCTCTCTCTCCCTTTTCCCTCTCCACATGCTTTCCATCGTGTATCCCGCTTCCATAACGGTATAGGACCTACTGTACTGTTTAGCCAAACTAATCCATAACTTATCTGGTATTTGTTCATTATAGTACATTTCCTTAAATAAATCATTGTTTATAATACTCGCGTTATCCCTCACGTTATCTGATCTGCTCTACTTTCATAGAATTCACTACTTAAGATTAGACTGATTATTACGAAGGCTATTTTATTCAATATTATTCAATAAGGTTTCCTCTATCCCTTTAACAATAAGAGGTGGTGCCCCCCCCCAAGAACTACATACTTTATTATAAATTAAGTATTGCTAATCTTAAGCGAGCATACCCCGCTACACCAAGAAGGAAGCGCCTGAATGAACGTTTTGATGCAACAGGTATTGAAAGAGCTTGGGAAAAGGTAGTAAAAAAGATAAAGGTGGCCCATTAAGAATGCTACCCCAGTTGTTATCATTGTTTGTAGTACGACTCTTGAGAACCGTACCTCAGTATGCTAGTAATAGAGAAGTAGGGAAAGGTATTGTCCCAGTTATTGATGCTTTGTTGAAACAAGGAGTCATAGGTAGACTTAAGGTCAATTTGATCCTTTAAGGCTAATAAAATACTTGGAAGTTTATTATGGGTTTATAAGCAGGTAATGCCTGTGTTATACATCCTGTTGTGCCTAACCCTATTACAATACTTAGCAAGTAACTCTGTTACTTTCTAGCTCTGTGAATGACTATTGTTTGCTTTCTTTTCTGTTCCCATTGCAGAAGAGAGCCAGTATCTGTTTGCATTCACGTTTCGCCAGGTCCACTATACATTTCAGTTCTACCACAGGGGTACACCGAATCACCTACGTTGTTTAGTCAAGCATTACGAGAGGACCTCCAGGATGTCACCTTAGCAGCCGACTCTACTCTGGTGCAGTATATTAATGACCTTTTTGATATGTTCTAAGAATCTTGCCTCCTGCCAACAGGACACTATTGCTGTGCTACAGGCACTGGCTGAGAAGGGCCACAAGGCCTCAAAGGCAAAACTGCAGTTATGGTCTTAGGAGGTCAAGTATCTGGGCCATACACTCAAAGGTACAGAGCATCTATTGACACCTGATAGAGTGGAGGCCATCCGATGGATACCGAAGCCTAGAACACCAAAACAACTCAAGTATTTTTCTAGGTTCAGCCGGGTATTGTCGTTAGTAGATCCTTGATTATGCTGTGTTGGCTAGACCTCTTCTTGATTTAAGGAAGGAGACTGATACTCATTTGTTGTGGAAAACTGAAGCTGATAAATCATTTGTATCTCTCAAGCAGGCCTGGGCCCAGGCGCCAGCTCTCGGTCTGCCAGACTACACCAGGGTGTACTGACCCAGCAGTATGGTAATCTTAAGAGGCCTATTGCCTATGTGAGTTCTTCTTTAGATACTGTGGCAGCAGGTTTCCCCCCGTGCTTATGAGCAGTCTGTGCTGCGGCAACATGTGTGGAAGCAACTTCAGATATAGTGCTGGGGTCGCCCTTGGCAGTGATGGTTCCTCATGCAGTAAGTGCTTTTCTGTTACGCACCAAAACTCAACACCTGTCAGCCACTAGAGCTACAAAGTATGAACTGTAATTGTTGACTCAAAGTGACATTACAATCCATAGATGCTCCCCATTGAATCCAGCTTCATTGTTGCCCACCCCTGATGATGGTGAACCACATGACTGTGAGATGGTTGTCGATAAAGTGGTAACACCCAGACTTGATATGTTTGACAAACCTATGGATAATGCTGAACTTGTGTTGTACGTAGATGGATCTCTAAACTCCGGATATGCGGTCTGCACGGACAGTGAGACATTCAAATCTGGTAAACTGTCTCCACAATGCACTGCACAGCAGGCAGAGTTTTGCTTTGACAAGGGCATGTTGTTTGTCAGAAGGCAAGGTCGTAAATATTCACACTGACTCAAGGTATGGATTTGGAGTTACTTACGATTTTGGTGCCATATGGCGAGAAAGAGGTTTCATTAACTCCTCAGGTGGAGCAATCAAGAATGGAAAGATGATTGATAATTTGTTGTCTGCAATACTACTACAAGTAGTATTGCAAGAGAAAGCTAGCTATTGTTACTAAGTGTGAGGCTCATACTAACAATACAGATGATGTTTCAAGAGGAAATGCTAGAGCTGATTTAGCAGCAAAGGCTGCGGCCAACTCCTCTGATGTGTCCCAGGTCTCTATTTGTTTGTGTCTCAGCAACCGGAAACACGCACTCCCTCTCTTCATGTTGTGGTGGACCTTCGAGCCGCTGCTGATAACACTGAGAGGGATGGTTGGTTATCTGTTGGCTGTGTGAAAGATTCTACGTGCATTGTTCCCTTGGTTGGCTCGCATGGCGTACGGATGTGCCCATACGAGCAAGGGGGGTATGGTCTCAATAGTAAATACAGATTGGTTTGCACCTGGTTTTTCCACAAAGGCTGAGCAACATTGTGCTCAGTGTCATATTTACCAGCAGCATAATCCCAAAAAGGGACCAAAGAGAAGAGACGCAGCCCACCCACCACCAAGTGGTCCTTTTATTAATTTACAAATTGATTTTATGTAGATGAACAAGTGTTTGAGTATGTACTTGTAATTGTTGACATGTTCTCGAAATGGGTAGAAGCCTACCCATGTCGGAAAGTTGATGCTACCACAATAGCCAAGATTCTTATTATTAGAGATGTGATCTGTAGATATGGGATCCTCACAAGACTGTCCAGTGATAGAGGTTCACATTTCACGTGTCAAATTGTTCAGGAACTTTGTAAAGCGCTCCATATCAACCAGCATTTTCACTGTCCCTACCACCCACAGTCTGCGGGGGCAGTGGAGAGGCAAAATGGAACTAGCGAGTTTGTTTTTTAACTACCCAGATTTCTGGGACCGAGGCAAACTGACAAACACTGTTCAGATCGATAACTGAAAGTTATCCACACATGCTAGGGTTCAATGTGACGAATTATGGGATGTCCTGTGGGGTATAATTGCTTGCTAAAAATCATGTTTGGGAGGTTGGCTCACGGCAGAGCTACCTAGCGAATGTGTCCCTTGTTTGTTGATACTTTGCATCTGAACTTGAACTCAGCCTCTCCCGAGCCTTTCTTAAGACGCAACCTGGTTCTAGCGGAAGCTAGCCACCACAATGGCCATATGCCTCCTTCTATTTTCCAACTGATATACAATGCTGTATGCAATCTGAATACATTTGTCCTTAACCACAGATCAGTGAACAATAATTAAAGATAGTGGTTACTTTATCACTTTTATACTGTTTGAAATAATCTGAATTTAGGAACAGTGTTTGATCTATACCATGCTGTGTTGAGCTCATGAGAGCATTACCCTTGGTTATGTCCAGGAGAGAAATATGCCTATGTTTCTAGTATCATTGATAAACTGTCATTATGCAGTTTTCTTATGAAGTGAATAGCTATAAGCTAGTTCTTTTGTAAGGTCCTAGGGGGTGCCTGTGTTACTTGGATGAATCAGAGGTCACAATATCACCAAAGTGTATAATGCCATGCAACTTTGAATGAGGAAAATAGAAGGAGCTTTAAGGTCATTTCTAGGAGCCATTCACTTCATTGACTATGTACTTTTTCACCTGATTGGGTACTATCTAATTCTTCTCCAAATCCTATAATCATGTATGCTGTGCTGAGTAGTAACAGATACAGTATTATTTGATTGTTAAGGTTTTGAAATGTTATGAAACTTGTGAAATGTAAGGCACTACAGCAGGCCCCAGATAAACAGTTGATAAATGTTTGTTGTGTTGACGTGAAACGTCAAAAGGGGGGACTGTGGAAGAAATTGGAATTTCCTGTGTGCTTACATTATTCACTAATCAATAGAACTAGTCATTGGATACTAGTTAGTACGTTCTCATGTAAGCTTGCTATTAATAAGAGTATATTTTGTCTATGTGTCAGGGTTAATAGATGTTCGGGGTCAGGAGAAAGTACTGGCTAAACGTTCCTTGTCATGACTACAAGGAGAGCTCCAACTATGAACTCTCTAGTCTGAGAGTTGTCATGTGTTGGGAGCAGTGAATCTCTTTCTCTGAGACTGTTAAAACGTCATTACTGCCTTACTGTCACAATCTATGTTTACATTCTTGTGCCCTATAAAAGATGGTCCTCCGGCTTTCATAGCTGAGAGAGACATGATTGAGACCTAAGCCTGGTGTTGTGTGGTCATTTATTGTCAGAGGTCTGGTTTTCTCTCCCAATCTGCAGATTGATGAATACGTATTAAAATACAGAACTCAACTGAACTTAGTCACTCCGTTTATGAAGACGGATAAAACACTTTCTTCATCACAGGGAATGAGTAGCCCTTCCGCGCCATTCTTGTAAAACACTCAACAATCTTGTCATAACCAAATAAAAAAGTGACGCCCCTTGAAATGTGGCAGAGAAAACAAGGTGGAAAATGGCTTGTTTGGAAATTGGGACGGCTTAGACAAAGGGAGAGAGGCTGGGAACTTACGTTCGCAGTTTATTCATGTGGCACAGCACAGGTCAGAACACCCGTTGCCACCAGCTCTCGTGTGTCCATCGAGAACCGGCGAGCCGTGATCGTATAGTGGTTAGTACTCGGCGTTGTGGTCGCAGTAACCCCGGTTCGAATCCGGGTCACGGCACATTTTTCGTTGTCCCTATGTGCAGACAAGGGACGTTGCGCGCCGTGCGTATACGCTATACGCGACCAGTGCCATGCGCAGAGCTACTCCCCCTTGTCTCTGTTTAAAAAGAGCGTTTAGATATATAGTCTCGGTTAGTAAACCTGTGAAAGAGGAAGACCACTGTCCGCTGTTTACCCATCACTTCTTTCGCTCCGAGCGAGAGTCCTGGGAATCCGAGGGGGCATGAGACCCCCCCACCCCTGGTGGTCAAAAAAAGTTAAAGTTTTTTTTGTCTTTCCTCCAGGCGCCTCCTTGGCTCTCGGGAGCCACAGAATGATGCCCCCCGACCCCGGCACTACCCGGGGGGCCAATGGGGGCCCTTTTTTTCCCAAAAAATGTTTTCCCATTAATGAAGCCCCGGCACAGGCTAGACCCGTACCCCGACCCCGGGCATGGCAAGCAGCAAACACCTTGGGCCAGTGGCGCAATGGATAACGCGTCTGACTACGGATCAGAAGATTCCAGGTTCGACTCCTGGCTGGATCGAGCATCCAATTAACCAATTCTGTATCTGTGCGATGAGGGAAAGATGTCTGTCAAGTAGTTGAGCGTAGCGCGCCAAACTACAAGAACAGGCCTTATGCCTTTTTCACCAAAGCTCCTACTTTGATTCCTCACCGTTGCGCAGATACCATGAAGGAAGCGCCTGAATGAACGTTTTGCTGCAGCAGGTATTGAAAGAGCTTGGGAAAAGGGAATGCTTTTCTTCACCGGTAGAAAAAAGAAAAAGCTGGCTATGGTGTGACCATACAAGGATTTGACGCAAACGAGTGAAAATGCATGTGCTGCATGCCATCAATACAAGCTGGTGCGAGTATAGTCACTTCAAAGCCGTTTTGGGGCGGATGAGTACCTATTTGAACTTGATTTAGGACCATTGAAAGTGTGAAAGTGGCTGGCCTTGTTCTGCTTCGGGGACACAAAGGCAAGAATCATAATTTGTGTTCGAAAAAAGACACTATGCAGGGAATGAGTAGCCCTTCCGCGCCATTCTTGTAAGACGCTCAACAATCTTGTCATAACCAAATTAAAAAGTGAGGCCCCTTGAAATGTGGCAGAGAAAACAAGGTGGAAAATGGCTTGTTTGGAAATTGGGACGGCTTAGACAAAGGGAGAGAGGCTGGGAACTTACGTTTGCAGTTTATTCATGTGGCACAGCACAGGTCAGAACACCCGTGGCCACCAGCTTTTGTGTGTCCAGCGAGAAGCGGCGAGCCGTGATCGTATAGTGGTTAGTACTCGGCGTTGTGGTCGCAGCAACCCCGGTTCGAATCTGGGTCATGGCACATTTTTCGTTGTCCCTATGTGCAGACAAGGGACGTTGCGCGCTGTGCGTATACGCGACCAGTGCCATGCGCAGAGCTACTCCCCCTCGTCTCTGTTTAAAAAGAGCGTTTAGATATATAGTCTCGGTTAGTAGACCTGTGAAAGAGGAAGACCACTGTCTGCTGTTTCCCCGTCACTTCTTTCGCTCCGAGCGAGAGTCCTGGGTCGGTGACATGGCAAGTAGCAAACACCTTGGGCCAGTGGCGCAATGGATAACGCGTCTGACTACGGATCAGAAGATTCCATGTTCGACTCCTGGCTGACTCGAGCATCCATTTAACCAATTCTGTATTTGGGCGATGAGGGAAAGATGTCTGTCAAGTAGTTGAGCGTAGCGCGCCAAACTAAAAGAACAGGCCTTATGCCTTTTTCACCAAAGCTCCTACTTTGATTCCTCACCGTTGCGCAGATACCAAGAAGGAAGTGCCTGAATGAACGTTTTGCTGCAGCAGGTATTGAAAGTGCTTGGGAAAAGGGAATGCTTTTCTTCACCGGTAGAAAAAAGAAAAAGCTGGCTATGGTGTGACCATACAAGGATTTGACGCAAACGAGTGAAAATGCATGTGCTGCATGCCATCAATACAAGCTGGTGCGAGTATAGTCACTTCAAAGCCGTTTTGGGGCGGATGAGTACCTATTTGAACTTGATTTAGGACCATTGAAAGTGTGACAGTGACTGGCCTTGTTCTGCTTCGGGGACACAAAGGCAAGAATCATAATTTGTGTCCGAAAAAGGACACTATGCAGGGAATGAGTAGCCATTCCGTGCCATTCTTGTAAAACGCTCCACAATCTTGTCATAACCAAATAAAAAAGTGACGCCCCTTGAAATGTGGCAGAGAGGTGGAAAATGGCTTGTTTGGAAATTGAGACGGCTTAGACAAAGGGAGAGAGGCTGGGAACTTACGTTCGCAGTTTATTCATGTGGCACAGCACAGGTCAGAACACCCGTGGCCACCACCTCTTGTGTGTCCAGCGAGAAGTGGCGAGCTGTGATTGTGTAGTGGTTAGTACTCTGCGTTGTGGTCGCAGCAACCCCGGTTCGAATCCGGGTGAAGGCACATTTTTCGTTGTCCCTATGTGCAGACATGGGACGTTGCGCGCCGTGCATATTTTTGTTTTGTTTTAAGGGGTTTATTACTCCGGACACATCACAAGAAAGGCGTGGGGCCTTCACTCACCCAACTGACACCGTCCACACCAACCCCAAAACCAACACACAAATCATGTACACCACACCAAAGCCATCGCCCATCCCATCCCTTTCACCCCCAGCCCTATACAGTCGAAAACCACAAACCAACAAACAAAACCGAACAAAATAAAACAAACACACACAAGCCCCCCATAGGGGCAGTACACAAAACCAATGCCTTATACACCGGGGCAGGAATACAGGGACACATACAGGACAACACTGGTCACAGGCCACACACCGGGGCCAACACAGAAAAAAAACAGAAGCCCCCACAGGGTGACCCTCCCACACAAAAACCAAAACCGCCCACAAAACCCCAGACCCCTCACAGGAGGCCCAGACACCCCTTCCACCTATCCCTTGCCGCATGCATCCCCCACCTCCTAACGTCCACCCCCACCCTCACCCTTAAACAATCCTCCACCCTCTAACACACCCCTCCACCCCCCAATCCACCCTCTCTGCACCCACTCCTTCCTTGCCTGCCACAATACCCGTTTAAAAAGGCTAATGATCAGCCACAGGAGGAAGCGGTTACGCCTCCCCCCCGACCACCCCACACCCCTCTCCACCCTCACCCATGTGAGCCTAAACCCTGTGACTACCCTCCCCAGCAAAACCCCCGCCCTGGCCCACACCACCCCAGCAAAAGGACAGTCCCACATGACGTGTCTTATGGACTCGTCACCGCTACAGGTGGCCCGCGGGCACACCGAGGTCCGTGCCAGGCCGTGCCGGTGCATGATCTCACGCACCGGCAGGCCCTTGTGTAGGCACAGCCAATTCAGGTCTTTGAGACCGTTGTCTAGACCGGGCAGTTGTACTGACGACCAGACCGTGGCGGGTATCCCCACCACGGCCGGCGCACAGACTCCCTGCACCAACTCGGCATACAGGGCCCTCTGACTCAGGCCCAGTACCGGGTCCCTGGCCGCAGGGTGCAGCCTCATCCACGTGGCCGCTTGGCCGAAGTGCCATGGCAGCTGCGCCCGGGGGCCAGGGACTACTCTATCAGGTGCCTCGCCTGATAAGAAAAGGAAAAATGTAGGAAGTGCCCAGAAGGGTGCAGCACCGGACTGGACAACTCTCCCAAAAGAAAACAAACGAACTCGCAGTCAAGCTTCAGCGGGAATTGCGGCACGTCCCTCCCCCCCTGACTCACGGGGGCCAGCATGCGGACCCTCGACACAATCTCATATCTCCCCCCCAGAGGAAACAAAACACGAGCCGCGTCAAAGGCCTCCGCATGCCGGTCGGCATGGGATACACGTAAGCCAGGAAGAGGAGAGTCGGCAACACCTCCATCTTCAGGACCAGCACTGTCCCCACGAAAGTCAGAGTCCTGGCCTTCCATAGGGACAACTTCCGCTCAACTGCATTTAGGCGCCTGGTCCAGTTGGCCGTGGCGCACTGGGCTGCCTGAAAGTGCACCCCCAAGATCCGCAGGGGCCCTGCACAGTGAGCCAGCCCCCCTGGTACATCCGTCCTTCCCCTCCAGCGCCCAAAGAACTTCACCGACGACTTGGTGAGGTTGAGCACCGCACCAGAGGCCTTCGTGAAATCTTGGAAGGTTTCCAAGGCTCGGATCAGGCTAGCGTCGCTCCCCAGCAGCAGAGTGGTGTCGTCTGTGTACTGAGTCATCTTGACCCGTAGGCCCCCGCTACCTGGTACCAGTATCCCATCAACACCGGGGTCGGCCCGAATGGCCGCCACCAGGGGCTCCATGTAAAGGATGAACAGCAAGGGTGAGAGCGGGCACCCCTGCCTAACCCCTGAGACCAAATCAAACCTCTTTCCCAAGTGCCCATTGATAGAAACTGTGCACCCCACGGCCGAGTACAGAGTACTCAGCCACCCGATGAACACGTGCCCTATCCCTAGTCTCTCTAACACCCGAAACAAAAACCCTCTGTTGACCCTATCGAATGCCTTTGCCTGGTCGAGGCCGGCTACCATCAGAGGCAGCACGCAGTCCTCGGCCCAGGCTATGACGTCCCGGAGCAGCTAGAGATTCCAGCGCACGGACCGACCACCCACGCCACAGGTCTGGTCCACGTGCACGACGCCTGGGAGTGCTGTGCGCAGCCGGTCCGCCAAGACCTTGGCCAACAGCTTGTAATCTGCGCACAGCATGGTCAACGGCCGCCAGTTACCCAGGTCGGTGCCGTCCCCTCCCTTTGACAGGAGGGACAGCACCCCGTCGGCCATCGACCCTCCCAGGGTCGCCGTGCCGAGGACCTCGGTGAGGACCTTGAGGACCGCCGGCCCGATCACATCCCAAAACTTGAGATAGAACTCGGCCGGCAGCCCATGCGCCTCAGTGCTCCCTCCAGCTCCCCAAGGGACAACGGTGCCTCCATGGCCGCATCTGGAGGCGCCCGACGGGTCAATGCCCTAAGGAAGACCTCGCCATAACCCTCATCTACCTCCCTAGCACTAAACAAAACGCGGTAATAGTCGGTGGCAGCCTCCACCATACGGGCAGGCTCCGCTGCTATGTGGCCCTGGAGGTCCCTCACCTCCGCGAACACTGACCTCCTCTTCGCTGCCTTGACAGAGGCGAAGAAAGAGGCCGAGCACGTCTCATTCTCTTCCAAGAAATCTTGACACGCCCTCAAGAGGTAGGCGCGAGCACAACGCTCGTGGATGACCCTCAAACGGACCTTGAGAGCGGCACACCGCTGCAAGTCGGGGGACACTCCCAGGTTTCCCAAGGAATGCTCCAGCTCAAGTTGGTGCTGCAGCCGTGCGATCTCCGCCCTCAAAGCCTTCGCCTGCTTCCTGCAGTGCCCTTGGATAAAGTCCCTCAGTCGGGCCTAACAGTCTCCCACCACTCGACCACCCCCGCGTAGAAGGGCTTAAGGCCCACGAGGCCCTGATAGAAGTGGGCCACGGAGTCGCAGAACGCCTGCTCCTCCAGGACCCCCAGGTTGAGGTGCCAGTACCCCCGGCCAAAAACCGGCACCCGGGCCCGCACCATCAAGAGGACCCCATCATGGTCCAAGAAGAATACAGGGAGCACCCGGCCAGACACCGGTCCCAAAGACCGAGGCAAGAAGACGTAATCTAAACGCTTCTGGACCCCACGGGAATTACGCCACGTGGGCCCGTAAAATGACGGGTAGTGCACCTCCCCCCATCCACCAAACTATGCCCGCTAAACAAAACCCTCCACGCTGCTACACTTACTTCACCCGTGCCCCCTAACTCCACATTGAAATCCCCCCCTACCACCAAAACCCTGTTTGTGGCACAGTGAGGGGCCACACACTCCACCAACTCCCCCCTCGCCACCCTTCCCTGTGGCCCATACACACAAATCACCCGCAGTCGAATGTCCCCCACACAAATGTCCGCCCCCATGGCCCTCCCCTGTGAAATCATAAAAGACCCCTCCACCCGAACCCCCCCCCCCAAACAGTATCACCACCCCAGTTGAGTGCACCCCTCCCACACTCCACACCGACCCCCCCCTGCACCATCCCTCAAATGCAACTCCTGAACAAAACACACCGTGAAATTCAACCCACCCAAATAAGAAAAAACTGCCGCCCTCTTCACTCTGTCCCTCAAACCCCGCAAATTAAAAGAACACACTGTGAAAGACATGACAAATATGAAAAAGAAAACCACCCGCACCGACCCCATGTCACCCATACAAATCCCTCCCCCCACTCCCCTCCTCCGTCTCCATCCTCTCCGCCCAGGAGGCCGGACACGGGTTTGTCTCCCCCTCCCGGACCGCCATAACCCCCTCCCCAAACTCCAACGGGGTACTCGGCAGTGACGCTCTTCCCCCCCTACCCCTCTTACTCCCACCCCCTCCAGATACCCCCGGCTCACCCTCCGCCATTGCCGTGGCCTTCCTGCGAGGGTTCCTCGACCCCCCACCTCCCCACGGTCCACCTTGTCCAGGGCCATCTGCTGCCACTCGAGCCCCACCAGGCCCACCCCGCCACCTCCAGCCCTCCCCAAAGTGTCCGCCGTGCCTTGGCCCCTCAGAACCCAGGGCCACCTCCGCCTGTGCCGTCAGCTCCTCCAGCACCTGTGTTAGGTGCCGCCACCCGTCCCGGTCCACCTCTTCGGCCGGAGAGCCCCCCACCTTCACCGCCTCCTCCCGTTCCACCGCTGCGGCCAGAATGACCGCAGGGGCCTCGTCCGGAGCGTCCGGGACCGGAATGACCGCAGGGGCCACGTCTGGGACATCAGGGGCCCCCTCCGGGGCGTCAGGGGCCACGTCCGGGACGCCAGGGGCGGCGCCTGGGGTGACAGGGGCACCAGCCTCCCTTGCTGCGGCTCCCGCATAACTCCTCTCCCGAGCTGGGCACGCCCTCAAGAGGTGCCCAGCTGCACCACAGTGGTGGCAGGTCTTCGGCACGTGGCAGTTCCGTGCCACGTGCCCCTCCCCACCACAAAACCCGCAGCGGGGCCCCCCACATGTCACCTCCGTGTGACCCGCCCGGCGACACCTCCTGCAGCAAGGGGGCTGGCGAGCGTAGAACAAGTAGCCCCTGTCACTCCCGATGCAAAAATAGGCCAGGGGGTGCTGCAGCCCGTCCATCCCCACCCCGTCCTCGCCCAGCAGCATCTGGAACTGGCGCCGCCCCGTCCAGTACCCCAAAGAGTCCAGGAAGTACCGGGCCCCTGACTTCACGTCCCCATGGCGGCCCAGGAAAGGGGCCACTCCCTGGTCCGGCACATTCCCATTGTACAAATGCACGGTTACCACCCTAAAATTCTGGTGGTCCAGATCCACCACCTCGTAGGACTCCAGGGGTGCCACTGCCCTCTGGGCCCGAACCAAGGCCAAGACGGAAGCTGCAATAGCCGCCGTCTTCAGGGTCACGTCAAACCCCCTCTCCTGGACGTTGTCCTGCCGACACAGGACCTCTGCTGGTGTCAGCTTTAAGATGGCGATCACCACCTGCCTCGTGAAAGCCTCCCTCGAAAGCCTCGCCACATCTGGGTCCCTCCACGAGAACCGGAGGGAGTTCTTCATCCCCGACCTCGCCAGCCCCACCGGTCTCCCGCCACCAGGGGCTCCACCGCCACCGACTACTGGCGCTCCATCACCTCCTGGACCTCCGCCGTCGCCCGGACCTCCGCCACCGCTCAAACAGCACGGGGGACTCCACCTCCGTCCCCGGACCCTCCAGCCACTGGCCCCGGAGCTTGGGACGCACCGTCGACCCTGGCCTCCATTCCGCCACTCGGGGTCCGCCGTGGGACCACCGCAGCGACATCAGCCAGGGCAATCCCTCCCACGGCACTCAGCCCCCTGGCCGTCCCCCCTAAGCACCGTAACGGTGCCCCATACACAGCACGACCCCCGTTACCGCCATCCCTCCCTGCCCCAGACTCACCGCCGCTGGTCCCGTCAGCTTCCATGGTGCCGACGCCAGGTCCACCGCCACCTGCAATTCCGCCGTCAGCCACTGTCGCCTCAATGGCACTCAATTCCTCGATAAGGCCTCGATGCAACACTTGATCTGAGCCAAAAGGCCGAGAAGCGATGACCGTAGTCAGACGCGTTATCCATTGCGCCACTGGCCCAAGGTGGTTGCTGCTTGCCAGGTCACCGACCCAGGACACTCGCTCGGAGCGAAAGAAGTGATGGGGAAACAGCAGACAGTGGTCTTCCTCTTTCACAGGTTTACCAACCGAGACTATATATCTAAATGCTCTTTTTACAGTTTTTCTCCATTGCTATGGCTCATTTCACGAAACAGAAATGACATTCTCAAAACAACACGTGCAAACCTCCAAACCACTGGGCACTTGTTCACAACCGATTGGAATTTTTCATTCCTTTAATCAAATTGCGATTGTATTAGCACATCCTCGTAAATGACAAGTGCAATTGCCTACAGTTTGCACAAATTTCAAATGATTTAGCACATCTTTGAAATGGTTAGGCATAATTGCCTTCAATTAGGCCAATTACCAATTGAAAATATCTTGCTGGTCTAAACTGTGTTGCTTCTCAGTCAAGTGGTTGTTCTCTGCAAAACATGTTGGCATAATTTCCTTGTGTACATCATCACCTGCACAATAGTTCACTCCACTGTCAAAATCTTTCAGGCACATAATAACATGAAAAACATGATGGTATATACTGTAATATGGATCTCTTGGATCATCTGCTTACAGTCATTGTCAGGTGCAACTAAAACTTTACTAAACAAGGGGACACATCCGATCACCAATCACACAGTAAGTTTAGTTAGCTGACAGGAGCTATCCAGGAGTATAAATGCTTCCATCCAATATATAGAGCTTGTCCCAGGCCAGCTCGTGGGCAACATCACCATGTGTGCCATTTCAGAGAAATTCCCAGTCTTGGCCCATACAATACCCAGAAGCAACTGGTGTTCTTGGACCACCTGCACTCCGATCTTATCCCTCTACATGAGAGGGGTTTGGTAGGGCCTCACTTGCTTACATTTGTCATTGTGTGGGACAATGTAAGCTTCCACCGTGGCCCAGTCATCAGGGTTCACTGCCCATCCAAGAATGCTTATGGTGCTCTTATCACCTTACTCCCCATTCCTCAATCCTATCGAGGAGTTTTTTTTCTGCATGTAGGTGGAGGGTCTATGAGCATTGGGCTCAAAACCAGAGGTCCCTGCTCCAGGCAATGGATGCTGCTTGTGATGATGTCACAGCAGATCAGTGTAGGGGATGGTTGCGGCATGCACAATGATTCTTCCCCTGTTGCATCGCAAGGGAGAACATCAGATGTGATGTCGATGAAATCTGTGGCCAGATAGACAGGAGCGTGAGGATGAGCAGGAGAGTGAGGACGACAACTAGTGAAACTACTTTCTTACTGTATGTGTTGGTAGTGTAGGTTATACATAATGTTAGTTTTGATGTGCTTATTGTATGACATTATATTGTGCTGTACACATCTCATGTTACAGTAACCACAATGTATGGCAATTACAGTAACAATTTCCAAAGCAGTGTGAGTGCAATATGTGATGTGAAACCTTGTAGGCTACTCTTGAATTACTGTAATCTTTTTTCAGTTTGATACACATTTACATTTTATATTTATTCATTTAGTAGACGCTTTTATGATCAATGATCATAAACAATGAGGTAGCCCCAAAAACATTGTGGGTAGCCAAAACATGAAGCATACATTTTGAAAAGCAAATAAGTGCCAATGGGAAGAAACATAGTTCTTGAAGGTGGAGGTGGGGAGGTGATTCCACCATTGGGCGGCCAGACAAGAAAAGAGCTTAGGTTGGGAGCGAGCGCTCTTGAGAGGTGGGACCACCAGACTGTTGACAGAAGAAGACCGTAGGTGGCGGGTGGGGGTGTAAGGCTGGAGGACAGACTTGATGTAGTCGGGTGCAGTCCCGTTCACCACTCGGAAGGTCAGTACCAGGCTTTTGAATCTGATACGGGCCGTGATGGGAAGCCAGTGGAGGGAGATGAGGAGCGGGGTAACATGGGAGCTGGTAGTCTGGGTAGATTGAAGACACATAGTATTCTGGAAAGAAAACATCTACTACAGTAACTGTAGCACAGTGCACATGAGGGATATTTTTAAGGTCCACTGCCATACTGACAAAACATCTAATCATTTTGACCTGCAGTGTTTACACAATGCCAAAGGGACTTTTCATTTTGGGGGCACTGACTATATGTATGAGAAAAGGATTTAGTTTTGACTGATGAGTTGTCTGTTTTAGGAGAAAGATGACCCTTTGCAGGTGTGCCATGGTGTTTTGCTGAACCATCTAGGTTATTTTGGCAAATGTATTTAAAGCTTTGAGAATGTCCTCTTTTTTCTCGAGATGAGCCAAAGCAATCGAGAAGGACCTTTTCATTTTGGGGGCACTGACTATTTATATGAGAAAATGATTTGGTTTTGAAGCACGAGTTAACTGTTTTGGGTGACCTTTTGAAGGTGATCTATGTATTTGTGCTGAACCATATAGGCTATTTTGCCAAATGCACTTAGAGCTTTGAGAATGTCATTTCTGTTTCAAGAATTGAGCCAAAGCAATGGAGAAAAACTGTAATAAAAAAAAAAGTATTATTTTTGTAATAACCCTGCCACCGCCGTGTCGCTGCGACTCTTCCTAATACAAAAACGTATATACGTAGGGGAGGGGTATATCACATAATATCACCAGTTAAAACTAGGAGGAACACTCGCTTCGCCCTCGGGTCGTCGTGACCCACCCCGCACCCTCACCCCCCCTCCCTAACCCTTGTGCTACCTTCGGGTCATTGTGACCCACACCGTTGTGTTGCGATAACTTTACCTAGACCTTGTGCTACCTTTGGGTCGTTGTGACCCACCGCAGTGTCTGCGTTGTCAATTACAAACCCGCCCCCAAAGTGTATACAGTATATCACGTTATATCACTAGTTAACACTCGGTGGACCTGTCTCCGGGTCATTGTGACCCAGCGCAGTGTCTGCGTTGTTAATTATGAACCCGCCGCCCGCCCAAGAAGTTTATATATCAGGTTATATCACTAGTTAACACTAGGTGGAGCTGTCCGCAGGTCTTTGTGACCCACCGCAGTGTCTGCGGTGTCAATTACGGCGGTCGAATTAGGTAGGCGTCATTGGGCTCTCTCAACTTGACGAGGTTGGATCCACGCCTCTTACATCTCCCCTGAGTCTAATGACGCCTTTACAATTTGACAATCGGCGATCCCTCTCGGCGGGAGAATTTGCCAGGCGTGAGAGAAACCGCAGCCGGACCTCTCTGCCAAGCCGACGGTCTAGAGGTGTTGTCGCTGGCCTCGAAAAGAGACGGGCGACGTTGACCTAGATTAAATTGATAAGGTCGGAACGACGGGAGACAAATGAAATCTACGCGTGTCGCCGACCTCGTCTCATCCACTTTATTTTTGTCCAACCAAGGCCTTTACGATTCGACGATCGGCGATCCCTCTCGGCGGGAGAATTGGCCTGGCGTCAGAGAAACCGCAGTCGGACCTGTCTGCCAAGTGGCAGGTCGGGCCTCGGAATCAGACGGGCGACGTTGACCTAGATTACATTTATAAGGGCCGGGTTTACCAGATTCGTTACAGTTTTTCTCGATTGCTAAAACACTAAACCCCATTCTCTGAATCAAATGTTCAGTGAACTAAACCGATTTGTCAAATCAGACACTCTTTTGGCAAAACTCTAAACACATTCTCATTCACTAAACACATTTTGCACTGTGATGCACTTGTGCCGCAAAATGGTAAACACAAGCGGCAAACAGTAAACACAACTACAACACAGTTGTCATCTGTAAAACACAATGACTCAGAATTGTTCACACTTGTTTCTAATGGTGGTTTGGGACAATGTCAGCTTTCACCGCTGGTGTCCGTGTACGAGAATAGTTCAACATCAACCAGCATTTTCTACTGTAAATGTTTGCCTTCCACCATACCGCCTGTTTCTCAACCCAATTGAAGAGTTTTTCTCTGTGTGGCGGTGAAAGGTCTATGACCGAAACCCATATACCAGGGTAAATCTCCTACAGGCAATGGAATTGGCCTGTGGACATAGGTGTGGAGTGTTTTCAAGGCTGGATCCAGCACACCAGAGGGGTTTTACCACGTTTTTCTTTGTTCTTTGTTGACAGTAGTAAGTTGTGATGGTTACTGTAATATTTTCAAATCAAATCAAATGTACAGTATTTCTATAGCCCTTTTTACAAGCAATGTCACAGAAGGTTTCACATACGCCGATAGAACTGCCCCTCAGCCAACCTAAACCCTCAAGGAAGACAAGGAAAAACTCCCAGAAAAACTCACTAGAGGAAAGAAAATGGAAGAAACCTTGGGAGGAGCAATTCAGTGAGGGATTCCCTCATCCAGAGACGGTTGGCAAAGAGATGTGCAGAACATAGGCTAAACATTAGTGTCAATGGGTGTTGAAACACCAAAATCCAGTGTTTCAAAATCCAAAATCCATTTTCTTTATTGCTACGGGTTATACATAAAAAAATTTGTCTTTACATGGCATGGATGCTGTGTTATCCATTTTTTTGTGTTGTTGTGTCTATTGATTGCTCCATAGTCTTTATATTTTGATTTGCTGTGTTTATGATCTGAAAGCCTTGTTTGATTTTGAGCACAAGGGAAATGGTTTTGGGGCGAGTGTTTGATTTTGCCAGAAGAGTCAGAGGTTTTGGAAATTGAGTTTGAATATTTGGTTTTGTGTTTACAGTTTTGAGAAAATGGTTGACTGTTTCAAAAAATTTGTTTAAGCAATCGAGAAAAACTGTAAGAAGCTCTTAAGCGCTAATAGCTTCTTAGGAGCGTTCTAAGAGCGCTGTGAAAGAAGGACGTGTTTCCCAGAGTCGTTCTTAGCTTAAGAAGATCATTCACTAAGAAGGAAATGTAAGATCAGCCTGACCCACTCTTAACAGGCTTCTTAGCGACCAAACGCTCACTGCAGCTGCGTCAGGGAAAGTTATATCTGACACTCAAAGGAATACTAAAACCATGCATGATGATAAATGTGCGCCCACAGCTGCAGAACAAGAAAAATAATAGCATAAGAAGAAAACTAACGATATAAAAAAAAAAATTGCCCATGTGTTCCTGTAGCACTTAAGTAGGAGTCAGGTGGCTGAGCGGTTAGGGAATTGGGTTAGTAATCTGAAGGTTGCTGGTTCGATTCTAGGCTGGGCAAATGACGTTGTGTCCTTGGGCAAGGCACTTCACCCTACTTGCCTCGGGGAGAATGTCCCTGTACTTACTGTAAGTCGCTCTGGATAAGAGCGTCTGCTAAATGTAAATGTAAGTAAAATGAATCATCATTACTATCACTCATTACGTTTTCACACACATTCGGCATCTGCATATGAGTTTACATTAGCTATATAAACGTCAACAACCCTGTGGTATTTCACAGATACCAGGGGCCTGTTCCATAAAGGCCGCTCAAATAAGTTGGACTTAAAGTCCCAAACCAGACTTGAATTAGCTTAACAAGTCAAGCGGGGCTAAAGCGGTTCCATAAAGGCCAATTTCAGCTCACGCAGTCCTACAAATTCAAGTCAGATTTAAGTAGTCAAGCTAATTGCGCGTGCACCCTATTCTTAAGCAGCCCGAGAGGTAAAACATGGATCATACAATCCACCACGGCAAAAGCAATGCACACTGCCACGTGACTTCTTCCAGAAAGAACGTTCCCTTTAAGCCTTGTACTATGACAGCTCCCTCATCCACCGCTTCATCAAAATGAAACGACACTCCATGATTGACGTGAACAATAGGCTACGTAGGTCGAGGTCCTTTTTTAGACCTTTACTTCATTGATTAAAAAACAGACACCCTCTAGACACATGTAAATTTACTTTTTTGACATTGTTTTAAATAAATAGCCTACTATTAATCAATACATTACCCAGTAGCCTAACTTTTTAAAGAGGTTGTGTCGGGAAAATGGAGGATATAGATGTAGCCTATGGATTTAGGTTTGTTTTGCAATTGTAGACTACTGTTAACAACTATATAGCTATGATAATTATACTCGGATAATTTAGATTGAGATAGGCCTCCCTGATGCCTAAACATTTGAAATCACAAACTAGGCTAGCCATAGGCTACGTTTAATGTGGTGTGTATCAAATCATTGTTCATCGTCGTTTAATACATTAGGCTAAATGTTGTAGCCTATGTAGGCTATTTAAGTTGATTTTCTATCAATGTTGAACATATTGAACTGATGAGAATAAGAAAATGAGACTATCCGTGGTAAATCATCGTTTTCCTGTTGGGTCAGTGTTACAGGAAGGTCTGGTTAAGCACCAAGTCATGCCAAGCCTGACAGTTAACCTGCCCCGGACCAGACTAGTTTCGGAGCCCAAGTTGCCATAGTAACCGAGTTTGAACTATGTTGAGCTAGCTTTATGGAACCGAATGAACTAGAAATGAGTCCGACTAACTGACATAAGTCTGGCTTATTTGGTAAACTCGCTTTATGGAACAGGCCTCAGGGCCCCGTTCGTCGTAAGGGTTGAAGCTAAGTTAACCCTTGTGTTATCTTCGGGTCATTCTGACCCATCAGTCGTTGTGACCCACCGTCGTATTGCGACAACTTTACCGCATACAAAAACAAAGTAAAGCAATTTTGTATTTTTGTAAGCATGCGTCAGACCCCCCACATTGCGAAGGTTAAAAGAAAATTATTTTTATTTGTTTTTGTATTGGGTAAAATTGGGTAAACACAATGATGGTTCGTTATGAACCTTTGGGTCATGTGACCCGAAGGCAGCACAAGGGTTAATCAATTGTCCTTTTAGCCCGTTAACATTAGCGAGATGAGTGAGAACAGCAAATATCGGTTCGTCAACGGCTGATCCGCATCCAAATCATGTGGTTAATTTCAATCAGGCTAAACTTATCAGGGAAATTGCACGTGCACGTCCTACTTCAAAAGGCAGGAAAGGTCGATCACCAAAACCGTGATTTTCTAAAGGTATGATGGCGGAAAAGACGAAAGAGAGAGCGGTGATTGATAGGCTATTCTCGCCATCCGAGCAAACTATTATAATGAGTCTCTACGAAGACAATAAGCATATTATCATGGCTAAGTCAAACACCGCCACCGCTGCCAGAGCAAGACAAGCAGCTTGGCAAAAAATTGCCGATAAGCTATGCGAAAGTTTTGGGGAAATGTATAGGCTCATCTTAAGTGCCTCATGTACCCCAATCAATCAGATCACATTTCTTTAAATGTGCCTGCTGGCAGTAGGCTTAATGGAAATTAATAATCGAATGAGATCTTGCTAGCGAAAATAATGATCTCAACTCTTTCAGAATAAGTAGGCTAGATAAAAAGGCCAAAGAGTATCTAATTGATACAAATTCATAGACACTTATGAGGATATATGTAGGCTACTGCGCTTATATCATGTACTATATATGTGTATATGCATGTAGGCCTATGCGTAAATCCCTCTTTGATTTCATTGACTGGGACATGGCCAAGGAATATGATGAATTGATTCATCAGCTGGTTAAGCACTTTTCTTACAGCAACGCATGCTGCGGCTTTGCCAATGTTTTCTGCATCGCCTATACTGTATAAAAATGTAGCCTATAGCCTACCTGACGCAAAAAACCTCAAGGCTATGCAGAGTCTGAAGCACAGTTAAAGTTTCAAGTAGCTTTATTGTCAATTTCTTCACATGTCAAGACATAAAAAGGAATCGATATGACGTTTCCCACTCTCCCACAGTGAAACATATAAAAAGCACAGGCACAACAGATAAGACAAGACATTTCCTAAAACATAGCGTTACATATTCACATACAGCAGCATAAGCTCATAATAAAGCATAAAGCTTGCTGCGGCGTGTGATATTTGCAATGTACGGCCCGAGAAGGTCTTGCAAATAAATGAGCCCTTGTCGGCTGAATCGATATCGCTCAAACAAGAACTCATCCGTGTGAAATAAAGGATCTTGACAATCGCGAAGAACTCTATGGAAAGCTAATCAAACTAAAATATAGCTCCTTGGTCAACTGGGTCTCTCAAAAAGGGAGCTGCCATGTTATGTTCCGGGGGTGTGGCAAGCTTATCCAGCTACACTTACGTTAGCCTGCTCTGGAGCAGGTTAGTGCTAATTGATATGTTACTATGGTGATTTATCGAAAGTTGCTTCCACGAACCAAAAAGAGGGGTGTTTTTTATCTTAGCCCGAAAATTAGCTCGCTAAACCGCTTAGCGAGCTACGACGAATACCCCCCAGGGAAACTGACAGGTGTAATTGAACTCGGCTGGAACCTCATCAAGAGAGGCTCCACCTGCTAGTCTATATAAAGGCGTTGCTGAAGTCCACGCGTGAGACACCATGGCTGCAATACAGCATATTCTCGCTGCTAATCAACAGCGTCGCCGTGCGCAAAGCCAGACAGTTTATATAAATGCCTATGTGCGTCAGCACTTCTCCCCACTGAATGTGCTGTCGGACCGGGCTGTCCAGTCCAAGTACCGGCTTCCCCGTGTGGAGATCCAACGCCTCGTCAGAGGGCAACCCGATGCAATTTTGCCCTCAGCCCGGAGGTGCAGCTCCTGGCCGCGCTGCGTTTTTACGCAGTGGGGAGCTTCCTGGAGGTGGTTGGGGACGGCACCGGCCTCAGCAAGGCATCGTTTTCACAGAGTGTGGCAGCCGTGACACCGATCCTCCTGCGCCATGCCCGGACACACATCAGAATGCCCACCATACGGGACGAGGTCCGCCAGGTCCACCGTGGATTTCATGCCATGGCTGGGATCACCCAGGTGATTGGTGTCGTGGATGGCACACTGATCCCAATCCACAATCCCTCCCTGGTGGATCCGTGCTGGTTTGGGAGGAAACATTACGCTGCCATCAACATAGGGTGCCACACCCCTACTCCCAACATTAAACCCACTACCATCACACAACCCATACCAACTGTCATGTATAGGCCTTGAAAGCTAGGAAATGACGCAAAATGATCCACACAACATGGTTGAAAAGGAAAAGTAGTTTTTAAAAAAAAGAAGAGAAACAGGGTGTTGTGTGTGATTTAGTTTCAGCACCACGGCGGTGGGCAGCTCCCTCTAAGAGCTTCTTAACCCTCGTGCTGCCTTCGGGTCACATGACCCAAAGGTTCATAACGAACCATCGTTGTGTTTACCCAATTTTACCCAATACAAAACCAAATAAAAATAATTTTCTTTTAACCTTCGCAATGTGGGGGGTCTGAGACAGCCCAACGGTTAAAAGAAAATGCTTCACTTTGTTTTTGTATGCGGTAAAGTTGTCGCAATACGACGGTGGGTCACAATGACTGATGGGTCAGAACGACCCGAAGATAACACAAGGGTTAAGAAGCTTCTTTGGTGGGATCTTAAGAAGGCAGTTAAGAACGCATCTGGGAAACACCCCTATCTTAGTGCTCCTTCTTAGCCGAACCCTTCTTAAGAGCCTTCTTAAGTCCTTAAGAACGATAAAATCTGGGAAACCCGGCCCATATCAATTTAATCTAGGTCAACGTCGCCCGTCTGATTCCGAGGCCCGACCTGCCACTTGGCAGACAGGTCCGACTGCGGTTTCTCTGACGCCAGGCCAATTCTCCCGCCGAGAGGGATCGCCGATCTTCGAATTGTAAAGGCCTTGGTTGGTCAAACATAAAGTGGATGAGACGAGGTCGGCGACACGCGTCGATTTCATTTGTCTCTCTTCCGTCGTTCCGACCTTATCAATGTAATCTAGGTCAACGTCGCCCGTCTGATTCTGAGGCCCGACCTGCCACTTGGCAGACAGGTCCGACTGTGGTTTCTTAATACAAAAATAATACTTCTTTTTTTTATTAGGTAAAGGTATCGCTACACGACGGTGGGTCACAATGACCCGAAGGTAGCACAAGGGTTAACAGGCCTCAATGCGGGCACTCTGAGAAGAGGCTGCGTCGTAGAAAGGGCCTGTGTGTGTGTGTGTGTGTGTGTATGGTACAGCTGGGAAAGTCAGGTTAGACAATTTCTAATACTTGAGATCTAAACAATATTTACATGACCTGTATTGTTCCTGGGTTTTCCTCTCAACTGTCATGTTTGAGATTCCGTGCCACAGAGAGTTAGAGAGCATTTTCATGAGATGGCGTACCCCCCCCCAAAAGCCTCCACAGCTCTGTTGCCATCCATGCAGTCCACAAGTTCAGTCCTGGGGTGTTTGAGTACACTGGCCGCTTTCAGGGGCCTAGGCCCACCTGGCGCGGCCTTGGGTACTCTGGCTCCCTCTCCCAGTATGTGATTGAGCTGTAAGGTTCCCCATGCCATACCTGTGAATCATCCAGTCTTCCAGCTCTAGGGTCCAGTGTGTATGGTCGTTGTGCATGTCCAACTTTTCATGCTCTTACCCCTCGTGCTGCCTTCGGGTCACATGACCCAAAGGTTCATAACGAACCATCGTTGTGTTTACCCAATTTTACCCAATATAAAAACAAATACAAATAATTTTCTTTTAACCATTCCAATGTGGGGGGTCTGAGACAGCCCGACAGTTAAAAGAAAATGCTTCACTTTGTTTTTGTATGAGGTAAATTTGTCGCAATACGACGGTGGGTCACAATGACTGATGGGTCAGAATGACCCGAAGATAACACAAGGGTTAAGGTTACTTTGGTCAAGTAAGACACTCTCTTCAAAAGGATTATGAAAAAATACATTGACAGAATATCTTACATAAAATCAACAAAAAAATTATACAAGTGATAAAAGTAATAGATCTAAAACATATAACAACCCAGACAAGCCGCGCTCCATCTGCGGGCTCTCGAATCTGTCTTAGATCCGAGCTGCACTTGCAGTTTCCACACATATAACAACCCAGACAAGCCGCGCTCTATCCGCGGGCTCTCGAATCTGTCTTAGATCCGAGCTGCACTTGCAGTTTCCACACATATAACATAAAGAGCCTGTGTGTGTGTGTGTGTGTGTATGGTACAGCTGGGAAAGTCAGTCAGTTTTCCTCTCAACTGTCATGTTTGAGATTCCATGCCACAGAGTTAGAGAGCATTTTCATGAGATGGCCCAAAAGCCTCCACAGCTCTGTTGTCATCCATGCAGTCCACAAGTTCAGTCCTGGGGTGTTTGAGTACACTGGCCGCTTTCAGGGGCCTAGGCCCACCTGGCGCGGCCTTGGGTACTCTGGCTCCCTCTCCCAGTATGTGATTGAGCTGTAAGGTTCCCCATGCCATACCTGTGAATCATCCAGTCTTCCAGATCTAGGGTCCAGTGTGTATGGTCGTTGTGCATGTCCAACTTTTCATGCTCTTGAGGTTACTAGTAGTAAGACGCTCTCTTCAAAAGGATTCTCAAAAATAGACTAAGACAGAATATCTTTCTAAGCAACGTGGCTTGGTGGTTTTATTCAGCAACGCAGATGCATCATACGTACACGGCAAGTTCCAAAGGTACCCACATTTCCTCATCCTAAAACATCTAACATACGTTTCCTTCTGTCACACTGTCACGAACCCGGCTCGGGGGGTTGAGACAGACAAAGGGGGAACACATGCGCGAGGACTAATCTGTGGTAGTTTATTAAAGATGATCAATCTAACTTAACAAAAGTAAGGTATGTAAGTCAGTAAATCAGTGGTGTATGTGTGGGTGAGTGTCCCATAATAGTGAACAGTGTTGGAAGGTGTATTAACAAAAGATCAAAAGGTTGCCACAACTAAAACAAAAGTGTGCTGCGGAAAAACGGACTGGTCTCCTCCCTCTCCCTGCGTCCTCTTAACCCTTGTGCTGTCTTCGGGTCACATGACCCAAAGGTTCATAACGAACCATCGTTGTGTTTACCCAATTTTACCCAATACAAAAACAAATAAAAATAATTTTCTTTTAACCTTCGCAATGTGGGGGGTCTGAGACAGCCCACCGGTTAAAAGAAAATGCTTCACTTTGTTTTTGTATGCGGTAAAGTTGTCGCAATACAACGGTGGGTCACAATGACTGATGGGTCAGAATGACCCGAAGATAACACAAGGGTTAAAGGAGAATAGCCCGCCGGGTCCAGGTGTAGCCACTTAACGGCCAGGAGGCCGTCACACACACGGCCTACTTCATGACCTATCTCATAGAGATACGCTCTGTATCTTCTTGGAGCCTACCCTTACAAAAAAAGAAGTATACTTCAAGTTTATTTTCTAAGTATACTTAGTATAAAAAGTATACTATTATCATGGTACTTAAGAGTATACTAGCAGTGTACTAGCGGTGTACTTATTTATATACTATTTTTGTACTAAGTAAACTGAATTGGCCCACTTTTTAGGTCATTTAGTACACTTTAAAGTACACTTATAGTGTATTTGAGGTTTACTTTTGAATACTGTAAAGTAGCCTGTGTAGTGCACTTTCAGTTCATAAAGTATATTTCCTAAAGTACTTCAAATTATACTTTGGAATACTCTAAAGTAACCTGTGTAGTGCACTTTCAGTTCATGAAGTATACTTCTAAAGTACCTCAAAGTATACTTTGCAATACTTTGAAGTGCACTTTCAATTAATGTAAGTACGTCAAGAAGTAAACTTAATAAATGTCAATTTACTCTGATTTACTAATATATTTCAATGTTTAGGGGCCCTTCACACGTTGCTGATCTTGCGTCACTTGGCGAGAACGGGGGCCTTCGCCAAATGACACCGCAGATCCTTAGCTGAAAGAAGCTAATTATTGTGTATACACATGTTGAAATACTCCAGCTCCTCTTATGAAACGTAACACTCATGTAACTCATGGTTACAATGGTAAACCGGCACACCAATGACAATTACCACACAACAAAACACTATATTCTAAGCAGACACATAAAAAAAACGAAATTCATGAAGTTACATTTGTATTTCGAACAAACGGCAAACTTATCTGCAAATTTTTACATTAATATCCGCCTTGCATCATTGACCAGCCAATGAGCCACGCTATCTTCATTTTTTCAACGTCCTTATTTAGTTCTTCAGTCAGTTTGACAGTATAACCTTCAAATGCACAATGCAACCCTTCTGTCTGCTTCTTTCTCAAGTAGCTTTTTCGTTTTTTCCATTAATACTCCAATTGATAATTATTAATATAAGAGTATAGGGCTTCAAAATGTTTTGGCAGTAATTAAGGTTACAGCATACTTAAAAGTACATCAAAAGTGAACTAAAAGTGTGCTATCCATATTTTAGTATACTTATAGTATACTTTAATATACTTCTTTTTTGTAAGGGTATGCTCCCTCATTTCCTGACCTAGCAGCATTTTTCTAGACTTCTCTTGGGTCAGAATGTTCCAAACCAATATGACAGTGAGCGTGTTATAGTGAATGTTCTTGGAGGGAGAGAATGTGCGACAAAAGTTTAGAGTGAGAGAAAAAATTTGTTCAGGCATGTTTTTCTCCTGCTGGCCCATGCCTTTAAACCAGCAGAAGGAAAGAACTCTTACCAGAGCCTTTCCAGGGAGATTGCACATTAAGGTTTAGGTCTGGCTCATCAGTGCAACCACTGAGTCAGCGCCTTCTCATACTAGGCTACCTCATGCAGGTTTGTTCGGGGGGCTTTAGCCTGGCTGGAGTAGCTGCACCTTGGCCGTACATAATGACCCGGTGGGTTTAGCTCCGGCTATCCCGTTGTCTCCCACTGAACCACCACCAGAAGAGGCCATACACCCCCCGCCCTGCAGAGGCAGCCCGGCCCTTTCTGTGCAAAGCTCTTCACAAAGGTACCAGTCCGGTAGCATCCTAGGTTCGTATAGAGACTGACTCAGCCGGTAAGTGCCTGCCACCGGCTGGGTTGCCGACTGGTCAAACCCCCCTTGACTGAATCACGTCTCTTGAACCAGGATGCAGTTGAACCGGACCTTCATGAACTCTCGCTCCGTTCCGGAAAATAAGAATAGAATAGCTGAAAATGCAGAAAACGAGAGAAAGAGAGAGGTGGGTGTGTGTGTACAAATTATCCCCAAAAATCAAGAGGGTCAGCAATTTACCAGTAATAATTACTGCATCCAAATGAAAAACGGGGAGAATATTAATAGGACGTGGCTTATCTACAGTGAATCAGGGGACTGTGTTATGAGCTTTTGTTGCCGACTTTTTGGAGGGGAACACACATTTAAGTTCAGATGGTTTAAACAACTGGAGAAACCTCGGAGCTCACCTGAAACAGCATGAGAGGTCTGCTGAACATGTGTCTCATATGGAGTCCTGGCAGACACTTACCACCCTTATCAGCTGAACCAAAATGCAATGATGGCAGAAATTGAGAGATGGAGAAATATTTTTTAAAGATTGCTTGCCATAATTACCCATCTAGCTGACCGAAATCTTGCTTTTCGTGGGCATACAGAGAAATTATATGAGCATGGCAATGGAAGCTTCCTAGGACAAGTACAACTGAAGGCATAATTTGACCATGTCCTGAAAGAACATTTAAGAAGAAAGAGCAGGAGAAGATACTGGGATACTCAGCACTCTAACACAGTCATAAAGAATAACAGGAGAATAACAGAAAGAGAGGAAGAGAGAAAAAGACAAGGGAGAGAAAGATTAAAAACAGGCATAGGGAGGAAGAGAGTAAGGGACAGAGACAAAAGCAGATGGAACACTCAGCACTCTAACACATTCATAAAGAAGAGCAGGAGAAGAACAGAAAAAGGAGAGAAAGAGAAAGAAAGACAAGGGAGAGAGAGTAAAAACAGGCATAGGGAGGAAGAGAGTAAGGGACAGAGACAAAAGCAGATGGAACACTTTTTACACATCATTCATTCCCATTACTAATACACAGTTATGTCAACAAACATGAACGGGGAACACTTTCATAAAAAATAACTATGAGAGATGCATGTACAGATATAAGCCTTGCAAAGGAGAAGCGCTTGTAAGCCAGTCCAGGCCGCTGGTCTCAAGAGTGACATGTTACATCCTTAGGACAGTAGCAAGACAAAAGAACACAAGCAACGTGATAGACAAGCATATTAAAACTCAAGTTATGGTAGATCAATTCTGTGTGTGACAAACTTATCCTCACAAACTGATGGATGGTAAACCTCTAGCTGTGGATGAAGTAGATGTCACAACTTCTGGCACTGCTGGTGAACCTGAACAAACAGAGAACAAGTATATTGAAATATGTTTAAAAAATACATTTGTATTGATCTGAAACTGACCGATATAAGTATGGACATTTTCCTTTAATTAAATCACTCAGCTGGGTCACATTGTGCATTTTGCTGCGCTGCCATACTCGGTGAATGGCAGTGGTATCCGGAGCTTACGATTCAACGATCGTCGATCTCTCTCGGCGGGAAAATTGGCCAGGCGTCAGACAAACTGCAGCCAGACCTGTCTGCCGAGCTGGCTCGGCGGGCGACATTGACCTAGATTAAAATCGATGGGGTCGGAACGACGGCAGACAAATGAAATCGATGCGTATCACAAACCTCGTCTCATCCACTTTATTTTAGTCCAACCAACCACGGCCTTTACGATTCGATGATCGTCGATCCCTCTCAGTGGCGGGAGAATTGGTTAGGCTTCACCACGGTCGACTGGGATCGCGGGCCTCGGAATGCGACACAGCGTCGTTGGACTAAATCAAAATGGATAAAAAATACATTTGACCTTCAGCTGCAGTTTGTCCACCACGTCTTGCAGACGGTTCAAGTTCTTACGGTCCTCTTCAGTCTGGACCATGACAAAATGGAAACAGAATCATGTTCCATCTTGTTTCTCAATCTCTGCGCTCTAATGAAAGGAAATTTTACAGGTAACAGCAAGAACTGCTGTATACCTGGTAGGTGAGCTCCTTGATGCGTCTCTCATATTTACGGACTCCTTTCACTGAATCACTGCTCTTCCTCTGCTCCAACTCCACCTCTGTCTCCAGCTCCCTCACCTGGAGGAAAAGGATACCAAGTTGTTGACAGCTGTGAACCTGTTTTCCCTCAGGATCACATTTCATAATCTTAAATCATTTGTTGGAAGGATGGAATAAGGTACCATAAGGTATCAACCAGCCTCAGACACTCACCCTGGCCTCCAGCTTCTGGACCTGCTTCTTGCCACCCTTCATGGCAATTTGCTCAGCTTCATCCAGACGGTGCTGCAGGTCCTTGATGGTCTGCTCCATGTTCTTCTTCATGCGCTCCAGGTGAGCTCAGCACTGGTGTCCTGCTCCTTCTTCAGCTCCTCTGCCATCATGGCAGCATCAGTGATGGCCTTCTTGGCTTTCTCCTCAGCATTCCTGCACTCCTGCACTGCCTCCTCCACTTCATTCTGAAGCTGGGAAGTGTCACCCTCTAGCTTCTTCTTCTGGTTCAGCAGACTGGTGTTCTAGACATGTAACAGTACAGAATTACTATAGCTCAATCAATATATTTTCAACATACCTTTGACGTTTCTTTTATTTTGAAAGAAAGAAAGTGTTTGTGGTACGTATTTTTGTTTAGAAGAAATGCAATAACCTGTTTTAACTGGTGTACTCCATCAACATGTTACCTGAGAGTGTAGCAGCTGAACCCTCTCACTGACATCCAGCAGTTCCTGCTCAGCCAGTTTGCGGCCTCTCTCAGTCTGCTCCACCATGGACCTCAGCTCATCCAGTTCAGCCTGCAGCAGATTGTTACGTCTCTCCACAATGGCAATGTTCTCCTTCAGATCATCATTGCTACGAAGAGCATCATCCAGCTGCAGTTGGGAGTCCTGTCGGGAAATAGAATATTTTGGTCATGTACTTTGGTGTATTATGCGTATTTAATGAATATGTGATTGTAGTATTGACATGGTATTACTTGAACTTCCAATTTGTTCTAAATGATGACAAATATGCATATGCAGATATATATATATATATATATATATCTTGGATTAACCATTTTAATGTTTAAAATAATAATACATAATGTAACCTTCAAATGTGCATGGAGGCCCTTGAGTTGCTTCTGGGCCTCTGCTGCCTGCCTGTTGGCCTAGCTGAGCTGGATCTCCATCTCTTTGAGGTCTCCCTCCATCTTCTTCTTCAGCCTGAGAGCCTCGTTCCTGCTGCGAGTCTCAGACTCCAGGGAACTTTGCAAGGTATCCACCACTCTGCTGGTTTCTCTTGGCCATTTCCATCTCCTCCTCCTTCTCCACCAGTTTGCGCTCAATGTCAGCTTTTACCTGGTTGAACTCCATCTGAGCTCTGAGAATCTTGCCTTCCTCGTGCTCCAGGGAGCCCTACAAGATCACAGCCCATAATGTGTGTCCAGCAAATGCTTCTGGGAGTACTTTTTCTCTTTTCAATAATATTTTTTGTCTCACCTCAGCTTCCTCCAGAGCAGTCTGGATCTCAGCCTTCTCCTGCTCCAGCTGTTTACGAACCTTCTCCAACTCATGGACAGTCTTTCCACCCTCACCAAGTTGCTCAGTCAGGTCAGAAATTTCCTCTGTTGACAGGAACTCATTCAGTTTATGACAATGTCCTATGTTGATTGACAATGTAAAGATTTATGCCAAGTTTGTTCATATTCAGACCTTGGAGGTTCTTGTTCTCCCTCTTCATGGTCTCCAGATGATCCAGAGACTCTTCATAGGAGTTCTTCAGTTTGAACAGCTCAGTGCTGAGGGATCTGGCCTCCTTCTGGGCGCTTTCCAGCTCAATCTGGGACTCCTCATACTTCTGCTTCCACTCTGCCTGGACCTGGAGGTGACACAAGCAGCATTAAGGAATGGTGCTCTGTATTTCTACCCAGATTCTCTTGAAGATCCATCACTGTACCTTGTCAAGGTTTCTTTGCTTCTTGTCCAGCACAGCAGCATTGGATCTCTCCACATCCACCATGAGATCTTCAATCTCATTCTGGAGTCTGTGTTTAGTCTTATCCAGGGAGGAACATTTAGCATTGACAGCTTCCACAGCCTCTTCTGCTTCTTGCAGACGCTGAGCCAGCTTCTTCCTGTTTGACAGAAAATAAACTTTGTCTAATCCTAGCACAATCATTATGACTGTATTGTGGTACATTGTCCTTTCTGAAGTGAAACACTGTTTGGTTGTGAGGATCTCCTTACTTGGCCTCTTCCAGCTCCTCGGTCCTCTGGATGGCATCAGTTTCATACTTGGTTCTCCACTGAGCCACCTCAAGAGTTAGCCTTGGACATGCTGCGTTGCAGCTCAGCCTTGGCCTCCTGTTCCTCCTCCCTCAGCAGCTCTGAGTCATGGCGAGCAGACTGCACTGCATGACTAGAGCATTCTTTGCCTGGAAAAAGGTAGACATAATATTGATGCTGGACCATGATTATTTCTGCAAAGATGATAATGCAGTTACTGTCCATACCTTGACTTCCTCCTCCAGTTGTCTTTTGAGATCCTCAATCTGCTGAATAGACTGTTTTCCTCTGGTAAGTTGGGAAACCAGGAAGTCCTTCTCCTCCAGTTGCCTGGTAAGTTCACCTGTTAATACAAATATAATTTCTGTTGTGCTGTTTTGAATACTTTTTTGGACACTTTGAAAGTCCTTTCAGTCTAAATCATATTTTCTCTGTTAAGCTGTGGTATGTATCCATTAGACTTTCATGGCTACATCTCTCATCTACAGTTTTCTTACCATTTTCAGTTTGAAGCTTTGCTCTCTGCATGGTAAAATCATTGATGGATTGTTGTCCCTCCTCAGATTTAGTCCTGTATTCAGTCATCTGGTCTTCAAGGGTTCTGCACGTTTTCTCCAAGTTTGTCTGTTTAAAGAGGTATTTACAGTTAGGTCCATAAATATTTGGACATTGACACCATTTTCACAATTTTGGCTCTGTATACCACCACAATGGATTTGAAATGAAACAATCAAGATGTGCTTTAAGTGCAGACTTTCAGCTTTAATTTCAGGGTATTTACATCCAAATCAGGTGAACGGTGTAGGAATTACAACACATTTTATATGTGCCCCCCCCCCCTTTTTAAGGTACCAAAAATAATTGGACAAACTAACATAATCATAAATCTAATTGTCACTTTTAATACTTGGTTGCAAATCCTTTGCAGTCAATGACAGCCTGAAGTCTGGAACCCATAGACATCACCAGACGCTGGGTTTCGTCCCTGGTGATGCTCTGCCAGGCCTCTACTGCAACTGTCTTCAGTTCCTGCTTGTTCTTGGGGCATTTTCCCTTCAGTTTTGTCTTTAGCAAGTGAAATGCATGCTCAATTGGATTTAGGTCAGGTAATTGACTTGGCCATTGCAGAACATTCCACTTCTTTGCCTTAAAAAACTCTTTGGTTGCTTTCGCAGTATGCTTCGGGTCATTGTCCATCTGCACTGTGAAGCGCCGTCCTATGAGTTCTGAAGCATTTGGCTGAATCTGAGCAGATAATATTGCCAGAAACACTTCAGAATTCATCCTACTGCTTTTGTCAGCAGTCACATCATCGATAAATACAAGGGAACCAGTTCCATTGGCAGCCATACATGCCCACGCCATAACACTACCTCCACCATGCTTCACTGATGAGGTGGTATGCTTTGGATCATGAGCAGTTCCTTCCCTTCTCCATACTCTTCTCTTCCCATCATTCTGGTACAAGTTGATCTTGGTCTCATCTGTCCATAGGATGTTGTTCCAGAACTGTACAGGGTCTTTTAGATGTTTTTTGGCAAACTCTAATCTGGTCTTCCTGTTTTTGAGACTGACCAATGGTTTACATCTTGTGGTGAACCCTCTGTATTTACTCTGGTGAAGTCTTCTCTTAATTTTTGACTTTGACACAGATACGCCTACCTCCTGGAGAGTGTTCTTGATCTGGCCAACTGTTGTGAAGGGGTTTTTCTTCACCAGGGAAAGAATTCTTCTGTCATCCACCACAGTTGTTTTCCGTGGTCTTCCGAGTCTTTTGGTGTTGCTGAGCTCACCAGTGCGTTCTTTCTTTTTAAGAATGTACCAAACAGTTGATTTGGCCACACCTAATGTTTTTGCTCTCTCTCTGATAGGTTTGTTTAGATTTTTCAGCCTAACGATGGCTTGCTTCACTGATGGTGACAGCTCTTTGGACTTCATATTGAGAGTTGACAGCAACAGATTCCAAACACAAATACCATACTTGAAATGAACTCTAGACCTTTTATCTGCTCCTTGTCAATGAAATAACGAACTCCCATGAGGGAATAACATACACCTGGCCATGGAACAGCTGAGCAGCCAATTGTCCAATTACTTTTGGTCCCTTAAAAAGGGGGGGGGCACATATAAAATGTATTGTAATTCCTACACCGTTCACCTGATTTGGATGTAAATACCCTGAAATTAAAGCTGAAAGTCTGCACTTAAAGCACATCTTGATTGTTTCATTTCAAATCCATTGTGGTGGTATACAGAGCCAAAATGATGAAAATTGTGTCAATGTCCAAATATTTATGGACCTAACTGTAATTGGACATCTGTATATGCAGTAGGCTACTTACATACACCTGTTACTAATTCCTAACTTCTCAAATTAGGATCACTCACTTTGGACTTGACGGTCTGCTCCATGTTGGAGACCACATCGTCCAGCTCCAGCCTGAGCTCCCTCTTCTCCTTCTCCAGCTTCACTCTCTGAAGGTTGTCAATCTGCTCCCCCAGGTTGGCCACACTCTGCATTCTTCTTCCTCAGAGTGGCAGCTGTAGCCTCATGCTGCAGAGCAGCCTCTTCAAGGTCTCTGCGCACCTTCTGGAACTCTGCCTCTCTCTTCTTGTTCATCTTAATCTGGGCAGCAGTGGCTCCACCAGCCTCCTCCAGCCTCTCACTGATCTCCTCCAACTCTCGGGCCAAGTCTGCCCTCTGCTTCTCAACCTTGGCACGGGCAGCTCTCTCAGCCTCCAGCTCTTCCTCAAGCTCCTCAATACGGGCCTACAATGTAAGGATTTTTGATGAGATCAGAGTTCAAACAGCTGGTATCCTACAAGGCAGCTTTAATCATACAGTGCTATTGACTAACCTGCAGCTCTTTCAGTTTCTTCTGAAGCTGGGCACTCATGGCCTGCTCATCTTCAATCTTGCTGCTGAGTTGACTTATCTCAAAGTCCTTCCTGTGGAAATTATACACATTATAACCCTTTCTCTAAAAGTAAGCATTGTAGTGATAGTTCTTTGGGTTATAATCTCACTTCTTCAGTTTCTCCTCCATCTGCTGTTTGTCATTCTCCAGGTCCATTAGGCTTTCCTGGGTCAACGTCAGGTCTCCCTCCAGCTTCCTCTTGGCTCTCTCAAGGTCCATTCTTACCTTCTTCTCTCTTGCTCCTGGGAACCTTCAAGCTGGTTGATCATACAGGTGGAATATCATGACGAAAACCATACACCTTTGTTCTACTTGTAACTTACAGTAACACTTGTCCTTGGGCAAGGCACTTGACCCTACTTGCCTCGGGGGGAATGTCCCTGTACTTACTGTAAGTCACTCTGGATAAGAACGTCTGCTAAATGACTAAATGTAACTGATGGGTCAGAATGACCCGAAGATAACACAAGGGTTAAAGTAACACTTGATGACTTGATACTCAGTTTGATACTCACATCATCAACCTGCTGTTCCAGCTTGGTTTTGGCCTTGGTCAGAGTGTTGACTTTGTCTTCCTCACTCTGAAGGTCGTCCAGTGTCTGCTGGTGAGCCTCCTGGAGAGCTTTCTTCTCCTTGGTCAACTTGGCGATGATTTCATCCAGAGCTGCCATCTCCTCAGTCAGGTTTTTAACCTGAAGTTATATAGTGTAGGTATATTTTGTTCTCACTTTTACTTTGATCTCATTCACAAGTCAAGTTGGTCTTTACCTTGTTCTCCGTGGCATGCTTCTCCTTCTCCACTTTGGCCAGAGTGAGTTCTGTCTTTCTTGAGTTCTGAACACTCATCCTCCAGCTTCCTCTTCTTAGCAGTAAGCTCTGCATTCATCTCCTCCTCATCCTCCAGTCTTTCAGTCAGCAACTTGGATTTGGCCTCAAGCTGGATTTTGCTCTTGATCAATCCCTCACACCTCTCCTCAGCATTTCCCAGACTGTCTTGTTCCTGTGAGGGGATCAAATAATTACAACTTGCAATGAAAGACACTTCAGTTATATTATTATAAAAGTTTGTTGTGACTTTCACTCACAGTTTGGAGGTGGAGGTCGTTCTTCTCTTGGAGAAGGGAGACCATTTTCTCTTCCAGCTCTTTCCTACGGGCTTCAGATTTAGCATAAGCTTCTTTAAGTTTTATAAACTCTTCCTTCATGTTGGCCATCTCTTTCTCAGTCTCGGTTGACTTCAACAGAGGTTTGATCTTGAAGTACATCTTCATCCAGGGCCAATTCTTGACCCCCATGAAGGCACGGATGTTCCGTTGGATCACAAGCAGGGCATCTCTGCAAAGAAGTAATGTCTCTTGAACTTCTCATTTCTAATTTTTAGAATTCAAACTACAGTATGTCAATTTGTACAATACCTGCGCTCTACAATTTTCTGGAAGTCATTTCTGGCTAGTGCACCACGTGCTCTGGACTGGATCCCTGCGATGATGAGGGTGAGACGGTCGTCTCTCATCTCCTCTAGAACACCCAGCAGACCAGCCTTGAAGAACACCCGATAAAGATACTCAAATTATACGTTTTCATGCTGCTCATTGAAACAGGGCGTTTACGCCAGCCTCTCATTCTCAGTATATTTACCTTAGTGTGTCCTAATCTGTACTGCTCATGGTCAATGTCCAGACTACCCAGCAGTTTTTCTGCTGCCTTATTGTTGTCCATAAACGCTCCCTCAGGGATAACGTTTGGATTTAGGATGCGATATATGTATCAAATCATAAATGTATAAAACTATTATTGAGTGCATTGATCTGTATACATTTATACGTAAAAGATGAAACATTTATGCAAAAACAGTGTGAGTCTTTAATTTTCTTTTCCACCTTTGTTTGAAGTCACCATACTGAACCCTGTTGGGGAATCCCTTCCTGCAGATTCTGATGCCTTCCAGCACACCGTTACAGCGCAGCTGGTGCATGACCAGAGGGTTCTCCATGGCCCCAGGAGTCTTGGTCTCGTTGGGGATGAGGCAACGCACAAAGTGGGGGTGAGTAGACTTCAAGTTGGTCATGAGTTTGTTCAGGTTCTCCTGTGAATAGAAACATTTTGAACAATTGTGCTATGTGTTTTTGTATTAGATTTAATCAATAGTAAAAACAAATTCATCATCATCATCACTGTAACATCTTGAACATCCACACTCAAACTCACCCTGTGCAAAGCAGACACTGTCTGGAAAGAGGAGCCTTTCTTCTTCTTTCCTGCTCCAACCACGGAGAAATGGGCCTCTGGTCGACCTTTTATAATCCTGGGCTTCTGGAAGTTGGCAGCTTTGCCCAGGTGGTTGTTATACAGCTTAGCCTTGAATGTAGCATCACTGGCTTTGGGGAACATGCACTCCTCTTCAAGGATGGACATGATACCCATGGGCTGGTGACAGAGAAGTTAAAAGTAACAATTAGAAATGTTGCATCCTGTCATTTCATTTAATCTGCCTTCACAAGACAACTTTGATGTGATTACTTTTGGACATAACAAAAAACATCTACACAGACCAACCTTTTCAATGAGTTCAATGCAGGCTGCCAAGTCCATGCCAAAGTCAATGAACTCCCAAACAATTCCTCCTTTCAGTAACACTTTAGATGAGCTCACGCAATTCATAATTTATTAAACAATTTGTTACCTATTAGTTAACGGTTTGTTCACCATTAGTTATTTATTGTTTATACAAAATGTATCATTAGTAAAGCATTTGTTCACACAGTTAGGGTTTAGGTTTAGGGTTAAGTGTTTAGGGTTATGCTTTACTGACACAGCGCTCACTGCGTGTGCTATGTCGGGTCGTGTGGCCATCGCAGCATACAGTAGGCTACCCACCATAGACTGGTACGTACTTGGATTCACAGGCTTGCTGACACCGTCATTTTTTGTCAGCCTTACGTTTGCATCAGCTGGAGTTGTAACAGGCTTTGCATCATGCATATCATACTTTTGAAGAATGGCTTTGATGTAATGATGAAGGAACACACAGTTATTTTCTTTGTCTTGGATGACCGAGACTCCCAAGATGTAGGACAGTTCTCTCATGTCCTTCATCTTGAAACGCTTCCTAAGAGCGTGTTTCAGCTCCTCCATGCTTTCCATCGATTCAGTTATCAGGATCAAATCATCTACATTCACAGCTAATATCTCCAGCTCCTGTCGAGATCTCACAAACACACACGGGTCTGATGTGCTCTGTACGAAACCTGTTCATGAACCCTGTGAAGGTTTTGCTCCAGCAGCGAGGGGACTGCTTCAGTCCGTATATTGACCTCTTCAGTTTGCACACCAAACCTTCCTCCCCTGGTCTGATGTATCCCTCTGGCTGCTCCATGTAGATCTCCTCATCCAGGTGTCCGTTCAGAAATGCGGTCACCACATCCATCTGATGCACATGCATGTTGTTCTGGACCGCAAAGGACAGCAATGTACGAACTGAGCTAAAGCGTACCACGGGTGAATACGTTTCATTGTAGTCAGCACCATACATCTGTGAGTAACCCTTAGCGACGAGTCGGCACTTGTACCTCTCCACTCTTCCATCACTATGATGCTTGGTCTTAAACACCCATCTTGATCCTATGGCCTTCCGATCCCTGGGTTATTCCACTAAATCCCAAGTCTTATTTTCCAGCAATGATCCATATTCCAGGTCGGCCGCCTCCTGCCATTCTTTTGCGTCAGGACTCATCATTGCCTCTTTAAGTGTGCTTGGTTCAGCAACGCAACAAACACTGGCATAATGGTCAACAGTCACCAGGTCGGCAAACTCGTCAATGCCGTATCTCCTAGGTGGTCTTCTGGTCCTGCTACCCACCCTAGCAGTTCCTGGTGTTCTCTCCTCTGTCTTCGTGAGAACTCCATTCCCCAAACAGGAAACGTCCACCTCTGGTGGTTTCAGGTCGCCTTCTCCGGCAGCTTCGCTGAAGGTAGAGTCGGCTGGTGTTCTCTCAGATTTCATGATGGCTTTGTCCTCCGAACAAATGTCCACTTCTTGTTTTAAGCCAAAATCGTACTCATTAAAGATCACATCCCGACGAATTAGTATCCTATTTTTTTCTTTGTCATACAAGCGATAGCCCTTGGCATTGGCATATCCCACAAAACAAAGTTTCACTGCTTTCTTGTCCAGTTTCCTTCTGTCTGTTTCTGGGACATGTGCATAAGCTACGCACCCAAACACCTTCATGTGACTTACATTTGGCTGTTTGTCGCACCATCTCTGATAGGGAGTCACTCGTTTCAGAACAGATGTGGGGAGTCTGTTCTGTATGTAAGCTGCAGTCGCTACAGCCTCTGCCCAGTACTGCTTTGTTAACTTGGCGTGAGAGAGCATGTTCCTCGCTGCTTCGACCAATGTCCTATTTTTCCTTTCTGCCACCCCATTTCTGCCACCCCATTCAGTCTTGCCATCTTCTGTCCGCACTCGTTCGATAATGTTCTCTCGAACTCCTTGAATTTGCAAAGGACTTCACTCTTCTGTCTCATAAAATACACCTTGCAACACCTGGAATAGTCATCAATAAAAGTCACAAAGTACTTTGATCTGCCTATGGATTCAGTCTGCATGGGACCACAGACGTCACTATGAACCAACTGCAGTCTACGTTTGGAACGGATTCCTCCCACTGGCTTATGTGGCTTCCTAGACAGCTTGCCTTTAACGCATGCTTCACAGAAGGGTAAGTCTTTCTCTGCAGGGAAGTCCACTCCATTTACCATTTCCTTAAGTTCTTTCACCTTAGTGGGGTGGCCCAGTCGCTGGTGCCACAAGCTGGCTGCTATTGATGCACTTGGCGCACAGTGACAGGCAGGCGAACTCCCCTCGACATCCAGTTGATACAAGCCATCAGATCTTTGTGTTCCCATTCCTCTAAGATTCCCACTTTTATCACGGATGTAACAGCGAGACTTGTTGAACTTCACAGTATTTCCTTTTTCGACAGCAGCTCCCACTGAGAAGAGATTCCCGGATAACTTGGGAACATACAGCACATTGAACATTGTGACGTTCTTCACATCACTGATATTTAATGTCATTCTCATCATTTAACAGAGTTCAAACAGCTGGTATCCTACTTCATTTAACATTACCAAGTCCTAGAGTGTCAACCACTCTGCCATCTCCAAGTTTCACAGACTGTGCATTTGGGAATCGCCTGTAGTCTTGGAGGACTTCTCCGTGACACGTCATGTGCTTTGAGGCTCCAGAGTCAATTAACCACGCAACCTGTTGTGTCCTCTTAGCCTGATTCGCCTCTCTGGCGACGAAGACACTCTCAGACGCGTCTTCATCATGGTCACATGTTACATTTTTGGCTTTGTGCGATTTGGTCCATTTTCTCATACTTGGACAGTATGAGATTGATATGCTTGATATGTCCCTCCTTCCCACACTTGTAACATCTCCATGAGCCGGGTCTGTCGGCTCTCGATGACCGGTAGTTGGTCTGCATACGGACTTGTGAGGTTGTCAACGCTGACGCGCCTCCGGACGCGGCACCACTGAACATAGTATCACCATCAGCGGACACTCGCTTTTGTTCTTGGTTTATTAATGCTTGCTGTACGAACTGCAGCGTTAGACTGTCCAACTTCGTTTCCAGCGCAGTGACGATTGTAGCGTAGCTTGATGGCAGACTACCCAGGAGTGTTACGATCTGGTCCTCCTCTTCAATTACCGCACCTATTGCCCCCAGCTGGTCAGTTAACTCTTTCATTCGCTTTAAAAAGATACCTGCAGTGCCATATTTGTGTCCAAACTTACTTGTTGCATCTGTGCAAAGGGTCAAGTTATTCTCTGACAACAGAGTACTTTGCAGATGCTGTAACGACACCTGTCTTGCTTCCAACACCATATATTTACAAAAAAGACTGGCTAGGAAGCCTTCCTATCTTTGACCTGCCAAGCTTCTGCAACACAACTGTCACAACTTCAGATGCTTTGGTGGAACTCACCCCCATAGTTGTGATCAAATCCATGTACATGTAGCCCCTTGCTGGTATTTTATTTAATATTGCATTTGTTTATTGTTTTTCTGTTCATATAAACTAATGCTGTTAAGTTTAATATATTTTATATAATATTTCCGCTGTTAATATTTGGATTTCATTTCAGTTCAGCTTATTGATTAGTTTGAACCTTGACCTGATGTCGGGATATATATTGGGAGGAAGGAAACGGAAGAGATGGTGGAGGTCATATCAGAGTTTGTGTGCGTTGAGTTTGATTCGAGGGTTGCAGTCGTGATAAAACTGAAGCTGTAGCATTAAGTGATTTGAATGTGTTGCCAACTCGATAACACTATCCTGAATTGTAACGGGTGAGTTGTCGGATAGGCATCTCCAGCCGTGCTTACAATTCATAAAAGGACAGCGTCGGACTGGAGAAGGACAGAATTTGGTGGATAGCCAAATTCAAGGAACTTTCCATTCTTACGGACATCCAAAGCCTCAACGAACTCTGGTAAAATTCTCCTGGACACCGTCAACCTGCTCAACTTTCCGACCATCGTCACGCCACAAGGTAGCTGGTTGGGCCACGTGTTGCCCACAGACGGCAGCCGCCATCTCGTGCTGTGGACCAACGTACCCGAGCCGAACTCCAGTTGGTATTTGACGGACTGGGTTCATTATTTTCTATTAGTACCTAATAGGATAATTACGGCCAGTGATATTGTTCTTTCAATTGTAATGTCTTATATATATATTAAATGTGAAGGCTGTGTTTGTTAAGTTGGATGCAGATGAATTATTTGTATTTGAAATAATAGATTGGGACCTTATAAAATAACGGCTTATAATTTCATTCATTCCTTTTGCAAATATTAGTTTCAAAGAACTCAGAGCGCCCTAGTATTTTGTTAACTTAAGTTATGCCCGAAAACGAGGCTCAAGGGGCGCTACATACACCTCCCTAACAACATCTGAATACCTACCATGCTCAAAAGTGGGGACCTGCCCTTGTATAAACCTGTCTAGTTCCTCCTGTGCGGCAGCATGTTCCCATTTCCAAAACTGCACTTGCTCATTTAAACTCTGAACCTGCTCTACTAAACTAGACACTCTACCACTTACCTGATTGGTCTTTCTTTTTAAATAATTAGAACGCAGTCTCCCTCCAGAGATGCCCTACCAGAGAAGGAAACACCTTGGATCACTGCTACTCTACAATCAGCAAGGCATACCATGCGGTCCCCCGAGCAGCACTGGGTCACTCTGACCACGCCATGGTCCACCTGATTCCTGCATACAGGCAGAAGCTAAAGCGCTGTAAGCCTGCTGTGAGGACATCAAAACAGTGGACCAGTGAAGCTATGGAGGATCTGCGGGCGTGCTTGGACTGCACTGACTGGGACATGTTCACGACTGCTACCAATAGTCTGGATGAGCTCACAGAGGCTGTGACATCATACATCAGCTTCTGTGAGGACTGCTGTATACCAACACGCACCAGGGTAAGCTACAACAACGACAAACCCTGGTTTACAGCTAAACTCAGAAGGTTGAGGTCAGAGAAAGAGGCCGCGTTTAGGAGTGGGGACAAAGACAGTTTCAAGGAGTCGAAGAACAGGTTTAGCAAGGCGGTGAGGGAGGCTAAACGACTGTACTCAGAGAGACTAAAACACCAATTCTCTGCAAACGACTCTGCTTCTGTCTGGAGAGGGCTCAGGCAGATTACCAACTACAAGCCCAGAGCCCCCCACTCCACTAACGACTCCCGCCTGGCCAACGACCTGAATGAGTTCTACTGCAGATTTGAAAGACAATTGTACAGTCCTGAACTACCCCTTCCCACCCAGGAGGCCTCCCACCTCCCCCCCCTCTACAGTGACGACTCTCTCCATTCAGGAGGGTGAAGTTAACAGACTTTTCAAGAGGCAGAATCCCCGCAAAGCAGCTGGGCCGGACTCTGTCTCTCCAGCCACCCTCAAGCACTGCGCTGACCAGCTGTCTCCGGTGTTTACCTACATCTTTAACACCTCCCTTGAGACATGCCATGTGCCAGCCTGTCTCAAGTCCTCCACCATCATCCCTGTGCCCAAAAAGCCAAGGCCAACAGGACATAATGACTACAGACCCGTCGCCCTGACCTCTGTGGTAATGAAGTCTTTCGAGCGCCTGGTGCTGGCACACCTTAAATCCATCACTGACCCTCTACTGGACCCCCTGCAGTTTGCCTACAGAGCCAACAGGTCTGTGGACGATGCAGTTAACATGGCCCTCCACTTCACCCTACAGCACCTGGACTCCCCAGCATCCTATGCCAGGATCCTGTTTGTGGACTTCAGCTCTGCCTTCAATACCATCATCCCCGCCCTGCTTCAGGACAAGCTCTCCCAGCTGAACGTGCCTGATTCCACCTGCAGGTGGATCACAGACTTCCTGTCTGACAGGAAGCATTGCGTTAAGCTGGGAACACAAGTCTCTGACTCCCGGTCCATCAGCACCGGATCACCTCAGGGCTGCGTCCTTTCTCCTCTGCTCTTCTCCCTGTACACCAACAGTTGCACCTCCAGTCATCCGTCCGTCAAACTCCTGAAGTTTGCGGACGACACCACCCTTATTGGGCTCATCTCTGGTGGAGACGAGTCTGATTATAGGTGGGAAGCGGCCAACCTGGTGACCTGGTGCAGCCAGAACAACTTAGAGCTCAATGCTCTTAAGACAGTGGAGATGGTTGTGGACTTCAGGAGGAACACAGCCCCACTCACCCCCATCACCCTGTGTGACTCCCCAGTCAACACTGTGGAGTCCTTCCGCTTCCTGGGCACTATCCTCTCCCAGGACCTCAAGTGGGAACTGAACATCAGCTCCCTCATCAAGAAAGCACAACAGAGGATGTACTTCCTTCGGCAGCTGAAGAAGTTCAACCTGCCAAAGACAATGATGGTGCACTTCTACTCAGCCATCATTGAGTCCATCCTCACCTCCTCCATCACCGTCTGGTACGCTGCTGCCACTGCCAAGGACAAGAGCAGACTGCAGCGTATCATCCGCACTGCTGAGAAGGTGATTGGCTGCAATCTGCCTACCCTCGAGGACCTGCACACCTCGAGGACCCTGAGGCGAGCGAGAAAGATTGTGGCCGACTCCTCCCACCCTGGACACTCCCTGTTTCAGTCACTCCCCTCCGGCAGAAGGCTGCGGTCCATCAGGACCAATACCTCACGCCACAAAAACAGTTTCTTCCCTTCCGCTGTTGGCCTCTTCAACAAGGCCAAGGGACCACACTGACTCTAATGACTTCTTGCTTAAAACACACTGCTTTTTGCACTGCATTACAAAATGGTATCTTGTACATTTGTATTTTTTGTAATATTTGTATTTTTATATTGTAATTTACGGCAACTTATATTTTATTTTATTGTATATTTAATTCTATTCTAATCCCACTTAGTACTGCTAGTTTATGTACCCTTAGTATAGATAGTCCACATATTTAAATTTTAGGTATATGTTTATTGTTTACTGCCAAAGCAAATTCCTTGTCTGTGCAAACTTTCCTGGCGAATAAATCCCATTCTGATTCTGATTCCTTTTCTCAATTTTCATTTGTGCTAGTCCCTGACTCAGACCTACTAACCTTTCTTCTAACTCTTCCTTGGCCACTTCCAACACACTGTTCTGAAGCCTAAGGCTCTGAGCCTCCTGCTCTTTCAGTGCTAGCCTATCTTCCCTCCTCTTCAACTTCTTCTTAACCAGGGATCTGGAGCTATGGTTATCTGAGAACCTCTGACTACACTTGTCTAGCTTACACTGCAAGCTGCTGATCTTAACCTCAGACCTCTCTCTTTCCTATCATTGTCTATCCTATCTTTCTCTCAAAGTCTCAAAGTCCTGCACTAATTGATCCCTTTCCTTCAGTTCCCTTTCTAAATCCACAACAACCTTGTCTACGTCCCTGACACATTCCAGTTCGATACTAGCTACTAGCTCCTGGCTCTCAGCCTGTGTACATTGACCAAAATTAACTGATTTCTCTTCAAAAGCGACCCTTTCTCTATGTACAAATCTACGATTCCTTGACAACGCTCTCTTGATATATGTACTTACCCACCTCTCAAGGGCCCTGCGATCATCTACATTTAAAACAAGGTTGTAACACAAAATGTCAACTACACTTTGAATCACTGTACCTACATCCATCAAAGATACAAACCTGTGAATCTCAAACAAGACCCTATTGGTCAACAACTTGATATCAGTCTTTCTCTCCTGATAAATTATGCAACTCTACACCTAATCTCTCACATTCCCTGAACACCATACTACCTTCACTCTTTGTCTCTTTGCTGCAGCTCATGTTCTCTTGCTTGTCGTCTGTCAGTAATGAATTATTAGATTTGAACTAATAAGGTGAGTCAGGTGGCTGAGCGGTTAGGGAAGCGGGCTAGTAATCAGAAGGTTGCCAGTTCGATTCCCGGCCGTGCCACATGACGATGTGTCCTTGGGCAAGGCACTTCACCCTACTTGCCTCGGGGGGTATGTCCCTGTACTTACTGTAAGTCGCTCTGGATAAGAACGTCTGCTAAATGACTAAATGTAAATGTAATAACTCCTCACTGACAGGGGGGGAGGGGTGGACAGTAACAATTGATTGGCTTAATCTTTGTATGAGTTATAATGTGTTGCTGGAGTGTTTGTGTGTGTTGCTGGGGGGGAGGGTGCTTAGCTGGATATAATTGGTTTGTTTACTCTGATTAATACCCAATAAGATCATATCCCCTCACACTCACTTGTGCCCCTCCCCCCTGTCACTGTGGTAAATTGTAACATGTTCCCACCGTTTTATGATAGACCAATAGTAAGCAGTTATTCGTCCCTTTAAAAAAAATAGAAAGGGGTTTAAATATAAGTGCATCTGTCTCTAGACTTTACTTACCAACTATTATGGAAAACGAACTCCAACTCCTTCAAAAGCCACGCGTGTGGATAATCGGCAGCTCGCTGATTTACTGGCTTGAACGCCACCTGACCGCCACACGGCCACGGGACACAGCCACCCTCGGCTTGATGTGCCAGATTGAGTGGATGGGGAAGAGGGGTATGAGATGGGAGCAGCTCCTGCCTCTTCTCCAGTGAACACCGGGTCCAGGTCCCGACGTAACGATCGTACATCTAGGCGGAAACAACCTGGCCTCTCAAACGCCGTGTTCTCTGATGATCCAAATGAGGAACGATCTTGGATGGTTACTGCAAAAGTATCAAGATCATATTTTCTGATATTATCCAGCGACGGGTCTATCGCAACCATGTACCTGGTACCAGTGTGTACGGGATTGAACGGGCCCGAAGGCGTGTGAATGACGGCATAGCCGCCTTTCTGGCTGATAGGGGCATGTCTGGCATCCGAAACAACAACATCCATCATAAGGATGATTGTTATTTTAGGGACGGCGTTCACCTAAATTTCAGGGGAAATGAAATGTTTCTGTTGAATGTCCTCTCAGGTCTGAGCAAGATATTGTAAAGACTCCCACCTAAAAGCAACAAAGGCTCTTTTAAGAGCCACCTAAATAACCCCAAAATAAACTTTCACTAATGCGCTCAGTTAAAGTCACGTTGAGCTGATCACTGTCACTCCTTCAAATCCAAATGTCCTCCATTACACCATTCACACAATTGCCTACTTAAATTTGGGATTGGCTACATTTGTTGTTAAATCTATGTGATATATAATTGTCTCAATATGTGCTGGTGATTGAAGATAATGCAGATCAGTTCACAAAAAAAGTCACTAGATGGCGGAGTTGAGGGGAATATAAAAACGCGCCTTTTTCCGAGTATGAACATACATTTTTCTTTTATAGCAAACCTTGCAAGATACAAGTATACTCAAAATAGAAATGTTATATGAAGCCCAATGTACCAAAAACGTCCAAACGCAACCATGTCATGCCACTTAGGCACTGCAAAACTAAAACAAAGCCAGTATAACCTCAGTCTGTCGTGGGCATTGCAAGCTAGGTAGCTACTGTCAGAATTCAGTAAATCACAGGCACTCCTCGGACTTAACCTCGATTATAAAAAAAAACCCCAGCTGGGAAATGTTAGCGGATTTCACAGTCCTGTAGAGGAGACCTTCATGAACAGAATGACATCAAATTGAGGCTGTGGCATTGAAGTTCAGGTTAGTAGCCAATGGCTCAAAGTACTCTCAGCCCATTACAGACGTCTTAAAATGGGAAAACCTCTGTGCCACATACGGGATGGTATTCGCACAGGGATTGGCTGTAATTTGAGTGACAGGTTGAGTCACCAATTGAAAAACTCATCTGGGAATTTTGATTTTTGTAAGGGGAGGGCCGAGATTTTACTGTCGCCGTTTGGCTTCCTAAACAGCAATAGAATTGTTTCTCTAAACCGCGTCGCGTACAGCATAACAGTGAGCTACACTGGCTTAAAACTACAGGTATATAATGATAATTGTACCCATTAATTGTTTACTAGTAATATTATCTCATAACTAGAGAGGGTACAATTTCTGGGGAAATTGTAGGGTGTGCTTGCTTGCGTCGGTTGCACAGGGGTCCGTTTTTGAATGACATTTTTACAACTGATATTGTATATTTTATATAAAAATGCATACTTATTATTTATAAAGATTACATATATTTAAAAGCATTTTTTTTGTGCTGCTCATTTACAACTGAAAATACGAGTGAAGTGTAGAATTAAATATGATGTCTTCTCATTTCCCCTGCAAGAGGCAGCCTCCTAGTTGAATCAAAACGAATACATTTGGCAGAACGGTGTAAAAATGGACCTAATCTTTATGACTTAAACATCCTTTTAAGTTTTCCCTTCTCATGATATTTTCAGGCATTTAGCCTACTCATATTGCATTCATTCATTATTATAATACGGGTGGATGAAATCAAGCATTCTGATTGGTTGAGAGGGAGTTCCGGGGTGTGCATTATTGAGCGATAAAGTACTGTGCGACTTTTTACAATTACCTTAAAAGGGAAGCGTTCCATATTAGTGCGCACTCAAAAAGTAACTGTACACCTGTTTACAATTAAGCTGAGGAGCGTTCCATATTGGTGCGTTATCAAAATAACGCGACCGTTATTAGTTGTCATTTTAAGCTTGACAGTAATCACATCAACAACATGTTTCATGTTAACTTCGATCTTTTGGGGGGGATGACTTTTGATCAATGGTTAGCCGAAGAGGATGATTCAGGTGGGCTTCATGCTCTTATAGACAAAAAAGAAATTGAGGTCTTTGAAACGAAAGAAACACTGTTTGCCCTTATTCTATCGAGTAACTCGTAACTATAGTATAGCCTATACCCTGTGCCTACATTTGAATGATTTAGAATGTTTAGTGTGAAGTCCGTATGCGTTACACACTAGTTTGCCCTTAGCTGACTACGTACTCCGGTGAGAGTAGCCACAACCTTCAGGTGTAGTAGAAACAGGTTTATTGATGTTTAACCTTCAGCAGGTTAACCGAGTGCATTTGGTGCTTGCAGTAGAATAAACATACATTCCAAGAAGTATTTGTACGTTTGTGTGGTTTCTGTAGAATAAACGAAATACAGAATATGACATACATATACATAATTACATATCAATTATGAATATATAGTTCACTATTATGAATTGCTACGCAAACCAACTGAAATAATAATATATTAATACCTGCACTCAGTGTATCAGTAACACCGTAATCACAATGCTGTTACGCTAACTCTAAGCTACCAGCGATATCAAAACAATTGGATATCCAGATCAGCGTCGGAGACAGGCTAGAACAAATCGATACAACGTATGCGATACATGACTAGTTATAACAGCTAGTGCTAGTAAACATCAACATGAGGAGAGTAATGCTAGCAATAACATGAAACCATATACTTAAATTGGCAGTAACGCACACGGCAACACAACATTAACTTTATGCTAGCATGATATATTGAAAGCACGTCCACTCGTATTAGCAGCTGGTATAAAAAGGAAATGGAAAGTTTGTGCGCGTGCGCAACACCTCAGCCCTAACAGTGACGTGAGCTCACAGTCCAGAATGGAGTTTTCCACAGCCGCCCCCGGATTCGTGGAGCGAATGCGCAGTAATAGGAAAGTCCATGCAGGGCTAGGGAGCGCTGGTCTCACCGTCGTCCGGCATCCTAGGCAGCTCGATCAGCTTGGTGACAGGACGAGTATAGAGGTTGCCTTTAATGTCCACCTCCGCTGCGCGTACCTTGTCGCTGGGGATAATCCTGGTGATGCGCCCGACGGGCCACAGTGCCCTCGGGAGCTGTGAGTCAACCACCATAACGACGGTGTCCACAGCGAGGTCAGGCGTGGCATTCCTCCACTTCTGTCGTGGTTGGAGACCGGGGAGGTACTTGCGTGTGAACTGATCCCAGAAGTGGCCAGCAAGCACCTGGCTGTGCCTCCACCGGCGGCGTCCTAGCAGGTCACTGGCGCCATATACGGCCTGGGGCAGTGAGGCATCCCGCCGCCCCATGAGCAAAAGATTTGGGGTAATGGGATCAGGATCCGCCGGGTCCGATGATGCGTAACCCAACGGCTTCGAATTGAGGATCCCCTCAACTTCGATGAGGACGGTCATCAAAACCTCCTCGGGGATGGCTTGGTCCCTCAGGATGGTTTGGAGAGATGTCTTAACTGATTAAATTTCTCTCTCCCACACTCCACCAAAGTGTGGAGCTAGAGGTGGGTTAAATTTAAAGGTGATGCACTGTTTGGCTAACTGTGTTTTGAGAGATGGTTCGAGGGCTTCAAAGGCTTCCTGGAGCTCCTTCTCCCCTCCACGGAAGTTGGTGCCCCTGTCACTCAGTATCTCGTAGGGCTTCCCTCTTCTCGCGATGAAGCGACGGAGTGCCAGGAGGAATGAGTCTGTGTCCATACTAGGCAGTAAGTCAAGATGAACACACCTGGTGGTCAGGTATTTAAACACAATGACCCAGCGTTTCTCCTGCCGCCGGCCTATCTTAATCAGGTATGGGCCAAAACAGTCCACGCCAGTAGACCAAAATGGGGGCTTGTTGAATCGGAGCCGTGCAGCTGGGAGATCTGCCATTTTAGGGATCACTGGCTTACTGCGCCACTTGCGACACTCCACGCACCGCTGCTGGTGCTTCTTGATGGCTTGGCGGCCTCTGAGAATCCAGTAGGCCCTCCTGATCTCGGCGAAGACTCTCTCAGGGCCTGCATGAAGTAAACGATCATCGTAGTCCTTCACCAGCAGCTGAGTGATGTGGTGTTCGGGAGCAAGGATAATGGGATGAAGCATGTCCTCAGGTAGATCTTCAGCTTTGCGGAGGCGACCGCCAACTCGAATAAGGCCCAGAGTTTGGTCATACTCTGGTGAGAGGGGGCTGAGGCGACTGCTAGCCTTGACAGGATGCGAGTGCCACAAGGCATTGAGCTCCTCGAGAAAACAATCTGCCTGTGCTTGCTTGAGGAGGACTACTCCTATGTCCAGACGATCTGAGGCAGACATTGGAGGGGCTGCCGCCCCATGAAGGGACTGGTGAGTAGCCTCCAGTAGATCAGACCAGGTGTTGTACTGGGTAAGGTCAGGAGAAGATTCGTCAGGGACGGTGAGCTGACCACAGAATGTGGATTTCCTGAGCTCGTCAGACTCTTCTGGCTTTACCGCAGGGTTAGATGGCCAGTGAGCGGGTTGGTCATACAGGAAGTCAGGTCCACTATTCCAGCGGGAAGGTTGGATCAACTGATGCAGTGATTTCCCCCATGTGATGTCATCTGCCGGGTTATGTTCAGAGGGGACGTACCCCCAGTCACTGATATCAGTGTGCTCCTGTATTTCAGCGATGCGCGTCCCGACGAACACCTTATACTGGGATGAGTCAGACTGGATCCAGCTGAGAACTGTTGTCGAGTCTGACCACAGGATTGTCTGCCTTATTGAGAGGGTGAGCTCCGAGTGTAGCAGTTTGGCCAGCTGAGCTCCAGTCAATGCGGCACAGAGCTCCAAGCGCGGCATGGAAAGCTGTTTCCTTGGAGCAACACGGGATCTTGCCATGACGAAAGACAAATTTGCATGCCCATCGGTGTCTTCAACACGCAGGTAGGCCACAGACCCGTACGCTCTCTCTGATGCATCACAAAATATGTGTAAGTCCACAGGGGAAGCATCCAGATTCACACTGGCTGACAAGTAGCAACGAGGCATGTTGATGTGCTGGAGTTGAGGGAGCTCGTTCTCCCATGTCTGCCAGACAGTGAGGAGTTCACCTGAGATGGGTTCGTCCCAGCCCTGCTCATTCCTCCAGAGCGCTTGAATCAACACCTTAGCCCGCGTGGTGTAAGGAGTGATGTACCCGAGTGGGTCGTATTGAGAGGCCAGAACTCGATACACATTCCTCAGCGGTGTCAATGGCTACTGCTTGGCGGTGCTTGTAGCCCAGTGTGTCGGATGGGCAGTGCCACCGGAGACCCGAGTGTTGATTCTTGGGGATCTGCCCTGTCTGCTGTCAGCCACAGCTCGCAACCCTGTGACCTAGCCTCCGGGGGAAGATGTGCAATGACCTCTGGTTTATTGCTCGCCCACTGTCTCATGTCGAATCCTCCGGCGGCGAGCAGGACCCTCATCTTGTCGATAAGCTGTCTAGCCTGTGATGGAGAATGGAGAGACTGCAGACAGTTATCTACGTAAAAGGCGTTCATGACAGAGTCAAGTACCTCTTGGCTGCCAGCGCTGTTCTCCTTGGTGTGCTGCTGAAGTGCATATATGGCACAGCACGGACTGCAGGTAGTGCCAAAGGGCAGGACGCGCCATTCGTAGATGTCAGGACTGCGGTCTCTCTCCATATCCCGCCAAAGGAATCTGAGAAGTGGCTGGTCTTCAGGGAGTAGCCTAATCTGGTGGAACATTCCACGGATGTCCCCGCTGATGGCGGTCGGATACTCCCTGAACCTGAGGAGCACACCCAGTAGTGGTGAGCCGAGGTTAGGCCCGGGAAGCAAGATGTCGTTGAGGGCAGTTTGCTGGTATTTGAATGAGCAGTTGAATACCACTCTAGACTTTCCGTTGTGGTTGTTACGTCCCTCGCCCTGCTTGTATGTGTGTTCTGTATTGTTGTGTGCTTGTCTTCCCTGCAGTTTCCCCTCGTTTTCGTTGCCCGTCAGTGATTGGCTGCCGCCTCCATATCCCCGTCACCGGTGCACCTCCGCCCATCCATCTCTGTTCAGGATTGGCTGCCGTCACCACTCCCCCGCCGCCAACGCACTACACTCCACCAATCACCTGTCTGTCCGTCCACATTTAAACCCGGTCCTGTGTACTGTTCAGTAGTCTCTAGCCCTGTGTGTTTTTCTTGTCGGCGTTTGTATGTGGTTTTTGCCGTCGTTGCCGACACTAATGAGACTTGTCTTGTGTTATACGTTGTTTTATCACCTGTTTGTTTGTCTAGTTATCGCCGGTACTCGGTATCGTGCTTTTCGTTGTTTTACTATTAGTTCAGTCGTACAGGGGCTTTGGAACAGGTAAGCTGCCCATGAGCATACACCCCATCACGTAGCTAACCCCTGTTAAACACCCTAGGTAAGGAGCGGGTGCCACCCATGTCTGTTTTATTAGTATAGGGATGTCTTTTGGTTAGGTAGATTAGGACACTTTTTGTTGATTACTTTTCTTTGGCACCGCTCGTAGTTCCACTGTACCCTGTCGGCTGGGTTTCTCTTTTTGTGTTAAGAATAAACGTTTGTTTGCTTGTACCTCAGTGTGTCTTCGTGTATAGGCTCATTGGGCAGTGTTACGGCCTTTCCCCTAGACAAGGTCCGTAACAGTGGTGAACGATGTGATGAGGAATACACCAAGATTCCTCAGACTGGTTTGTCTCATTGTCGCTGATCTTTACCACATACCCCGCTCTCTCCAGCTTGTGGATCTCCTCATTGTAGACGCTGGTTAGGTCCAGGTTAGTGGCCAAACGCCGCTCCGTAGCTCTGAGGAGAGGCATCACAGCCGCTGGAGGAGCGTGTAGCTTGGGTCCTCCTGGCTTGCGGAGGAGAGGTGTGGCGCAACGGGCCACTCCATCTACTGTGACACGAAGGGTTCGTTCCTCCAGTGTGGTGATGGCTACCTGGTCTTGCCTGGAGCGCGTCACCTTCTCGGATCGGTATGGCAGCGTGTGGATCTGCCACAGCCTTTCCACATGTTGATGCAGGTCCAGGGTAGGAGACAGGAACGCTGTATGTAAGCAAGACGTCTCCCTGGTGGGATTCTGCAGGAAGTTTGTAGGTCCTTGTATAGCCCAACCTAGAAGGGTGCACACGGCTACTGGACCACCTGGAGGTCCCGTCTGTACTGGACGCACAGGGGTAATTAACTGAGGATAGTCGGAACCAATAAGGAGCATTGGTTTTACTCTGTTGAATCCACACATTGGGACTCCACTCAGGTGTTCGTACCTCTTCTTGAGGGACTCCATTGGGCATGACTGCTCAGCCAGGCTGAGCTCAGCAGCAGTAAAGGCGTGACGGATGTGGTGTTTCACCTGAGAGTTAGCTGGAGAGGACACCTCGAATGAAACAGATGCGCCTTTTAGCTTTACGACATCCTGTCGGATGGTCCGAAGGGGCAGCGCTTCTTCCACTCTATGTAGACCAAGATGTTTGGCGGCAGCTGGGAGTAGGATGGTTCTTTCAGAGCCGTCGTCTAGTACAGCGTGTGTCCATTGTCCTGCCTCCATAATGAAGCTTCACTGGGACAACTTTTAACATGACACGACTGGAGTGGTTACCTTTACCCACATACACCATACTAGAGGAGGTACACACAGTGGGGACACTCTGGTTAGCTTTGAGTGCCGCCTCATGCAGTACAAGGAGGTGTTGCTCGTTACAGGTGGCGCATGGCTTCTTCAGGGTACAGCTCTCCGGTTTGTGTCTGCGCCCACATCGCCAGCATCTTCCCTTTTCCTTTATCCAGTTAGCCTTCTCAGCAGTGTTGAGCTTGGCGAACTCTGCACAGGCACTGAGGTAATGTTCCTGATTGGGGCAGTATGGGCAGTATGGCTTAAAGCGCTCTTGCTTCTTGGGGGACCGACCTGGCTTAGTGTAGGCATCAGGGCTCTGAGGGGTGTATGAAGTCTCAGGCTGGTTGGTCACGTAGATGCTAGCAGAGTTGGATTCCCGAGGCCTTGCTGCCTTGCCATCCCGCTCTGTCGGTGTAGCATCCAACCTGGCCGCGTCAGTAACCCGTCTCGCCACCTGGATGGCTTGGGCTTTCCTCTCCAACCATTCAGCGAAGTCGGGGAGCGTATATGTTCGATCACTGCCACTGCGGATGATTCCCTGGGATAAGCAGTACTCAGCAAAGCGTTCTCTATAGCTAGTGGGCAGCTTACTGAGTAGAGTGTCCACGTGAGAGCCACATCTGAGTTCAGCCAGTGAGGGGCCATCCATAGTGCTTAGCAGGCCCACCATCGTGCTGACAGCTGATGAGAAATCCTCAAAGGCTTGTGAGTCGCCTTGCTTGATAGGTGGGGAGTTGAGTATAGTCTTCAGCTCTCCTTGAACAAGATGGCGTGGCTGACCATATCGCGTTTCGAGGGCTCGCATTGCACTACTGTATGGTGTTGGATCGTTAACATACCTCTTTGCCACTTGGTAGGCATTCGGCAGCTTGAGGAGGTCTAACAGCACTTGGTATTTGTAGTCCTCGCTAAGGTGCTTATGTGGCCCAAGGATGCTGTCCAATCCTTTCTTCAGCATTATGAAGTCGCTCTCTTTGCCGGTACTGAAAGCAGTCAGCTTGGGCTTTGGAATGCCGTATGAAGATGCGATAGCCATTTCCAATATACCTGGGGCTACAGGACCTGATGGTGGCATGACTGGTGCATAAGGTACATACTGGGGGTAATGCGCCCAGGGTGGATAAGGATATTGTATTGGTGGCGGCATAGGAGGCCGGGCAGGCTGGAGATGGAATCGAGGCAGGCTGGGTTGGTGTGGCACAGGCCATGGAGGTGGAATGGGAGCCTGAGTATTAGGGTGAGATGGCAAAGGACTGAACCGAGCAGCTGCAGCAGGATCCGAAGTGACCCGTGGTTCGGTCTGATGAGCTGGTTGAGTATGGGCGGATTGGTCATGTTCATGTTGGTCTCCTGACTGTTGCAGCCATAGCTTCGGCTGCTATTCCTGGAGGCCTAACGGTAGTGCTGATTGATGCTGGGGCTCTTTGCCATCTGTGAGGGTGTTCCTCGGTGGACTGTGGTCTGGCGTCGCACAGTGACTGCCTAATTCTAGATCTGGCAAACTGAGGTAGTGAGAGGAGTAAGGAGGATATACTGGAACACTTTGAGGGTAGGGCATGCGTTTAGCGCTGTCCATCGCAAGCTGGAGCTTGTCCAACTGTTTGCTCATGTCCATGTAGCGTGACTCGAGGCACTGCCACGGTTCCTCTTCAGTGATCCTATGCAGGTGTCGGTCAGGCAAGGTGGGGTCAACCTGGGTGCGAGCACTCGGCAATAAACTCTCCGTGGCCTGATTGAGGGATGCCTCGTATTGCAGGGGCTGTTTAGCTTGATTTGGTGCTTGCAGTAGAATAAACATACATTCCAAGAAGTATTTGTACATGTTTGTGTGGTTTCTGTAGAATAAACGAAATACAGAATATGACATACATATACATAATTACATATCAATTATGAATATATTAGTTCACTATTATGAATTGCTACGCAAACCAACTGAAATTATAATATATTAATACCTGCACTCAGTTTATCAGTAACACCGTAATCACAATGCTGTTACGCTAACTCTAAGCTACCAGCGATATCAAAACAATTGGATATCCAGATCAGCGTCGGAGACAGGCTAGAACAAATCGATACAACGTATGCGATAAATGACTAGTTATAACAGCTAGTGCTAGTAAACATCAACATGAGGAGGGTAATGCTAGCAATAACATGAAACCATATACTTACATTGGCAGTAACGCACACGGCAACACAACATTAACTTTATGCTAGCATGATATATTGAAAGCACGTCCACTCGTATTAGCAGCTGGTATAAAAAGGAAATGGAAAGTTTGTGCGCGTGCGCAACACCTCAGCCCTAACAGTGACGTGAGCTCACAGTCCAGAATGGAGTTTTCCACATTTAGGCTTAATGTTTAAATTAAATATTATTTTATTGAAAGTGTCCCATTGTCATTGTTGTTATTTTAAAGGCAACTTTTATAAAATGAGCATTGAGAATGAATGAGATGGTGCGAGATCTAGCTAGGCTAACAAACGTGAAGTTCACAATGCTGTTTGTCCGTTGCATAGCAACAGCAACACGTACGGGACTATTTTCTCTCGGCTACTGAAATGGATACACAACGTTTGTTGGCTATAACTATTTTGTGATGAAAGACAGCTTACTATTTATAATTTCGCTGGTAACCGTATTATAAAAGCAATAAGGTACGAGAGGCAGTACATTATCGTCAATAAAGTACGTGTTCCAGGGTGTTGTTAGGCCCAACGCTTAAATAAAGAACCCCCTTTGAAGATTATTCTACGACGTTACCGGCAGTAGAAGATGGAATCGCGATTCAAACAGTACCATCTGCTAACTGAAAATATGCCCCCAAAAACGTAAATAAGCTTGACATTTATTTAGTGGAAAATCGCTCATTCATAAAAAGCTCACTGGTAGCGATCATTGTCAGTAACAACGCAAAATGCGATATAGGCCTGTGTGGAGAAGCTGCCCCGGTAAATTGTACTACTACAGTACACTAGACTACTGCTGTGTTCGTCTTGGTAGCGATTGCGTTGGTTGAATTGGATTTAACGTTCCGTTGTACGGTTTAGGCTGAAATTAATTCTTTTCATGAACAGATTGACAAAGTATAGGCTGTGGCAATGAAGTTCAGGTTAGTAGTCAGATAGTTTCACCTATTGAAAGACTTTTGATTTAAGTAAGGGGAGTGCCGAACATGTTCTGTCGCCGTTTGACTTCCTAAACAGCTGTGTAAATTAGATGTTTTTGTAGTGTGTCTCGCGTAGGCTACAGCGTTGCAGTGAGCAACACTGGTTTGAAACCACAGGGAATTATAATTTCACCAACAAATCGTTTACTTGTAATGTAATGTCATAATAAATCCTACAACGAAAATGTATGTGTGAGGAATGTTTATTTTAACGATTGAAAACAGATGCATCATAGACCACTGTAGTATGTGTTGCCCGGGCAACAGAGGCTAATGTCATGCTAATGCTTCCGTGAAATAGTAGACTACCGTTTCCGAAAGTAGATGTGGGTCTACTTCCTTAATAATATCACCGAGGTGAAGTTAGTTTCATATTCGACATTCGACTCACATTCAGAAGACGCTACTTTGCAGCGTCAGTTAGGGACCGGGTGAAAATTACCCATACAATTTTGAAAAATTATGACTTTTATAATGATTTTATGACTATAAAACCTCAAACAAACAGCATAGTATTCCAACAATGTCTGGTATACTTCCACAGCCTTTAATTTTTCAATAATGTTTTTAAAAGAATGATAGAAAATCGCTAATCTCTGAAAATAGCATGAAATCCTTGCTAATATCAATATCTTTTTCAAACTTGTGTCTAAAAATCTCAAATACACACCAGATTATTCTGATAATGTCTGGCCTACTTCCACACCCTTTACTTTTTCAATAATGTTTTTAAAAAATGATAGAAAATCGCTAATCTCTGAAAATAGCATGAAATCTTCACTAATCTCAATATCTTTTTCAAATTTGTGTCAAAAAATCTCAAATATACACCAGATTATTCTAATAATGTCTGGCCTACTTCCACACCCTTTACTTTTTCAATAAAACTTTTTAAAAAATGATAGAAAATCGCTAATCTCTGAAAATAGCATGAAATCTTCACTAATCTCAATATCTTTTTCAAATTTGTGTCAAAAAATCTCAAATATACACCAGATTATTCTAATAATGTCTGGCCTACTTACACACCCTTTACTTTTCCAATAACGTTTTGAATAAAATTCCAATTAATCGCTAATCTATGAAAATAGCATGAAATCCTCGCTAATTTTATAGAAGACGAGTAATCATTTCATACAAGAAGACAGGATCACATCCACCACAACGATTCCATTGACAGTCTCAGCTGTCAAGTCTTAGGTAAAACACTTTATATGTAAGGAATATTTTGAATCCAGTCAGTACTGAGAGAGAGAGAGAGAGAGAGAGAGAGAGAGAGAGAGAGAGGTGTATGTGTAAGATTACTCTGATGTAACCCCTCGACACACCCCATCACATGGAGTGTCTGCCTGTCAGAAAAATTGAAGATGTAACTTTTTTATTCTGTATAAAATGATACTGTGTTCAGCATTCCTTGTGTGCAAAGAGAGGCCTACCCCCAAATCTGAACTCTGGACACAAGACCCTTATCTTGGGGCTGAGGACTAAGGGGGGGGTTGTTTGTTTTAAAGAGATACTGTTTGACAAGGGCTAGATGGAGACGCAAACTCTGGTGACCATTTGCTTGACACCTATATGTTGAGTTTTTACGACACCTGAACCAGAGATTCAACTAGGGTTGATGAAGCAAACACACACATGCGCGCGCCAGGTCTATGCAAGGGAGCCAATGAAAGAAGAGTGTGGAAGAAATTGTCAAGGGAGTCAAGTGGCTGAGCGGTTAGGGAATCGGGCTAGTAATCAGAATGTTGCTGGTTCGATTCCCGGCTGTGCGAAATGACGTTGTGTCCTTGGGCAAGGCACTTCACCCTACTTGCCTCGGGGGAATGTCCCTGTACTCACTGTAAGTCGCTCTGGATAAGAGCGTCTGCTAAATGACTAAATGTATGTCTCCACTGGAACTGCATGACTATCAGTTTAGTCTAGAAATGTGTAACTACAAAGCAACCAGATGATTGGAGAGTCTCTACATACTTTAAAAACAATAAAGACCAGGCTAAACATACAGTGATAATGGCAACATATCTCCCTCTGGCATGAAGGTCAGACTACAGTATTACAAATTGCATAGTCCCTTGCATAGCTTGTAATGAGAAAGTATAACTAGTCTTTTGAAATTGGATGATGTTAATCCCATAGTAATGAACAGTTTTGCTATGTCTTAAACACAGTTTTTATTCAGTGAATAGTGTTTGGAATAATCCTTTGACGTCTGAATGAACAACAATTGCTACTCTGATTAATACTGTTCTACTTGACATTATAAAGATTGCATGCTCTGAATGCATGAGGTGGTATCATGCAGAGTGCTTGGACATGACCCACAGAGAGTTCAACGCCGCAAGAAAAGAAACAGACTGGAAATGCCTTGCCTGCAACAGACGGAGAGTCTGAAAATGTCCTGCACTAAAAATAATGTCTGTTTTAATAAATGACTAATACCACAGTAATAAAGACTTGAGTTATGATGTTTAGCGTGGATTTCATGCTATTTTCAGAGATTAGCGATTTTCTATCATTCTTTTAAAAACATAATTGAAAAAGTAAAGGGTGTGGAAGTAGGCCAGACATTATTAGAATAATCTGGTGTATATTTGATATTTTTTGACACAAATTTGAAAAAGATATTGAGATTAGTGAAGATTTCATGCTATTTTCAGAGATTAGCAATTTTCTATCATTCTTTTAAAAACATAATTGAAAAAGTAAAGGGTGTGGAAGTAGGCCAGACATTATTAGAATAATCTGGTGTGTATTTGAGATTTTTTGAAACAAGTTTGAAAAAGATATTGAGATTAGCGAGGATTTCATGCTATTTTCAGAGATTAGCGATTTTCTATCATTCTTTTAAAAACATAATTTAAAGAGTAAAGGGTGTGGATGTAGGCCAGACATTATTAGAATAATCTGGTGTATATTTGAGATTGTTAGACACAAGTCTAGAAAAGTTATTGAGATTAGTGAAGATTTCATGCTATTTTCAGAGATTAGCGATTTTATATCATTCTTTTAAAAACATAATTGAAAAAGTAAAGGATGCGGAAGTAGGCCATACATTATTAGAATAATATGGTGTATATTTGAGATTTTTTGAAACAAGTTTGAAAAAGATATTGAGACTAGCGAGGATTTCATGCTATTTTCAGAGATTAGCGATTTTCTATCATTCTTTTAAAAACATAATTGAAAAAATAAAGGGTGTGGAAGTAGGCCAGACATTATTAGAATAATCTGGTGTATATTTGAGATTGTTAGACACAAGTCTGGAAAAATTATTGAGATTAGTGAAGATTTCATGCTATTTTCAGAGATTAGCGATTTTATATCATTCTTTTAAAAACATAATTGAAAAAGTAAAGGGTGCGGAAGTAGGCCAGACATTATTAGAATAATCTGGTGTATATTTGAGATTTTATGAAACAAGTTTGAAAAAGATATTGAGACTAGCGAGGATTTCATGCTATTTTCATAGATTACCGATTAATTGGAATTTTATTCAAAACGTTATTGGAAAAGTAAAGGGTGTGGAAGTAGGCCAGACATTATTAAAATAATCTTGTGTATATATGAGATTTTTTGACACAAATTTGAAAAAGATATTGAGATTAGCAACGATTTCATGCTATTTTCAGAGATTAGCGATTTTCTATCATTCTTTTAAAAACATTATTGAAAAAGTAAAGGGTGTGGAAGTAGGCCAGACATTATTAGAATAATCTCGTGTATATTTGATATTTTTTGACACAAATTTGAAAAAGATATTAAGATTAGTGAAGATTTCATGCTATTTTCAGAGATTAGTGATTTCTATCATTCTTTTAAAACATAATTGAAAAAGTAAAGGGTGTGGAAGTAGGCCAGACATTATTAGAATAATCTGGTGTAAATTTGAGATTTTTTTAAACAAGTTTGAAAAAGATATTGAGATTAGCAAGTATTTCATGCTATTTTCAGAGATTAGCGATTTTATATCATTCTTTTAAAAACATTATTGAAATATTAAAGGGTGTGGAAGTAGGCCAGACATTATTAGAATAATCTGGTGTGTATTTGAGATTTTTTGAAACAAGTTTGAAAAAGATATTGAGATTAGCGAGGATTTCATGCTATTTTCAGAGATTAGCGATTAATTGGAATTTTATTCAAAACTTTATTGGAAAAGTAAAGGTTGTGGAAGTAGGCCAGACATTATTAGAATAATCTGGTGTGTATTTGAGATTTTTTGAAACAATTTTGAAAAAGATATTGAGATTAGCAAGGATTTCATGCTATTTTCAGAGATTAGCAATTTTCTATCATTTAAAAAAAAGTTTTATTGAAAAAGTAAAGGGGGTGGAAGTTAGCAATCATAGCTGCACCATCACCGTGGCAACGACAGACACGCACCACTCAGTCTCTCACACAGGTGATTGGTGCGTTTACTTGACCACGAGAAACCCGATTACTAGCAATAGTCGGTTTATGCCAATAATACGATTACTCCGTTTACATGTGTAATTAATTATGCGATTACTCAATAAACTCGTCTACATGATTCTTTATTAATCGTTGTATGCTCCACGGACAAAACTTGCACCATCATCCTTCTGCAACAAAGTGTCGCCGTGTCTTCCTGTATCGGCTCTACTGCTGTATGTTTCATTCCATCAACACATTGAATCCTACTAAGAAAGCCGAGTAAACGCACTCAATGGTAGGCTACATCTGTTACTGCTATTACTATCCCAATTATAATTTCAGCTGTTAAAACGATAATATTCTTGTTACGACTAGCTAGCCTACTTCTTCTTCTGCAGTTCAGCTTTCAGCTTCTCCCGCATTGTAGGCTATTTTAGCTCTTAGCTTTGTTAGATGATGCAGTTCAGCTTCCACACTGCCTCTTTTGTGTGACTCACACATTTTTGAAATTCATTTCAGCTTTCAGCTTGCGGGTATTTTCTCATTTCTCACTTTTAAAAATATTAAGGTTTTTGTGCAAATTATTCTCCCTTTAAAAGTAACGGTAAATCCTTTCAAATCATTGTTGGAATGCTGCTCCAGCCCCTTTCAAAAATACCTTTCGGTTGCTTTGAAGCTTCAGCTTATAACTTTCTACTAAATTTTCACTATTTTCAGCTTTTTTAGCATGGTCAGCTATCCCCATTCAGGTTTTCAGCATTCTCACTGCTGTTTCGCAGGAACAGACTTTTCTAGTTGGGTGTGCTTTGCCTTCGGCAAGGGCACAACCTTTGTTCTCTCACATATATATTTATTGTTTATTTTCGCCCCCCTAAGGATCAGTCAATATTTGGACTACATAGACAACGCCTGTGTCAAAATGTTTGTCTTGGTCTCGATTGCGTTGCTGGTATTTTTATTTACGTTCCGTTGCACGGTTTAGGAGGTTACAACGTTTTTGTGGCAAAAAAGTGCCTTTAGTCGACGAAGGGTACTCAGTGCTATCTACGTCATCACGTCAGCACACGTTAGCAACGACGCATGGATTGAAGTGCTGTTGCACAGCGAGTATCGTATCGTGCCGTGGTGTACTACTACCAAAGAACTTATATTGACTCTTTGCTACTACTAGAAGCATCATACATGTACATTTAACCCTTGTGCTGCCTTCGGGTCACATGACCCAAAGGTTCATAACGAACCATCGTTGTGTTTACCCAATTTTACCCAATACAAAAACAATTAAAAATAATTTTCTTTTAACCTTCGCAATGTGGGGGGTCTGAGACAGCCCAACGGTTAAAAGAAAATTCTTCACTTTGTTTTTGTATGCGGTAAAGTTGTCGCAATACGACGGTGGGTTACAATGACTGATGGGTCAGAATGACCCGAAGATAACACAAGGGTTAAGCAAATCAAGATTTGCATGTACAGTAAGTAATGTCACATTAAAGAATGTATGTAAAGTTTAAACTCAAGCTTGTGTGGTGCGTCGCTGGCTTCAGTGCCACAGCCTAAACTTTATGTCAAAACAAACATTCTCATTTAGGGCGCTTTCAAACAATCCCCTCACTCAGTGAAGTTTGGCTAGCCACCGCAACTAGCTTGCTCGTAGCAAACTTCTTTTGAATTAGCCAATTCTCCCTAAATAGATGTAAAGCTTATTTACGTTGTTGGGGGCATATTTTCAGTTTGCAGATGGTACTTTTTGAATCGCGATTCCATCTGAAATACTGCCGGTGACAATGTTGTTACAGTAGCTTGTTTCAAAGGGGGTTCGCTTGTTTCAAAGGGGGTTCTTGAGTAGGCTAAATGCTTGAAAATATCACTAGATGGGAAAAAACTTAAGGGGACGGACCCACCTGCAACCGACGCAAGCGAGCACACCCTACAATTTCCACAGAAATTGTACCCTCTCTAGTTGGGTGTGCTTTGCCTTCGGCAAGGGCACAACCTTTGTTCTCTCACATATATATTTATTATTGTGAGAATGCTGTTCAGCATTCTCACTATTGTTTTTCCAACTTCTTAGTTCTTCCGCCGTTTTTGTCCTTTAACTAGTCCTGCATACTTTCACCAATTCCCATTTTTTGTATCAAAACGTTCAGCTCCTTCAGGAGATCTGTGCTATGTCTTTTGGTATTTCTCGCTTTTATACTTTTTAAGATATTAAGGTTTTTGTGCAAATTATTCTCCCATTAAAAGTAATGGTAAATCCTTTCAAATCATTAAAAAGCTTCCTCCTCTTTCAAACATAACTACTTCAGCATACTTTCAGCTAGAGACACCATTCAACCTTTAAAATGTTCACAAGACATTCAGCTATTCCCAAATGATTCAGCTTTTTCAAATATTCAGACAATTTTGAATTATGACAGTTTGAAATACAATAAAATGTTTGCTCCTTCTTGATTTTTATGAATGAGCAGCAAGCAGAGTGGCACACTGCTGCCTGCTCTTTTTCTGATATTCAACTAAATTGTCAAACAAATTCCTCTAACTTATATAGTTTAACTTACAGAAACAAATTATACCTTAAAATGTAGGAAAATTTGTCCTCTTTCAGCCAATGTAACTACTAAAGAGCTCACATTTACAGATTTTCAGCTATGAGCCTTGAAGCGAGAGCAGCCTTTCAAATTCTCTTATGGCGTGAAATTAGAGCTCTGTAAAAACGATTTGTAACTTGCAAAAAAGATTTGTGTCTCTGTAGAAAATGATTCGTGTACTTGCAAAAAAAAGTTGTGTCTCCGTAGAAGAAGGCAAGATTTGTGTACTTGCAAAAAAGATTTGTAACTTGCAAAAAAAGATTTGTAACTTGCAAAAAAGATTTGTGTACTTGTAAAAAAAAGTTTTGTGGCAGGGAACTGAAATCACTCAATATAGTTAGTGGTTTTTAAATAATAATAATAAAGGACATTTCAAACATGCTGTATTAATTATTGAAAACACTATGACAATCACTCATCATAAATTGAAATCATCAGCATTCTAGTTTTGTTCTTATTCGCTGACGTTCTTTGTGTGATAGACAGACGAAAATTTCCAATGATACTAGACACAGAAATGGCTATATTTGATTGGCTTAGATGGTTTTGGGAGCAGTGTTCCCGCCTTCTTCTACGGAGACACAAAACTTTTTTTTACAAGTACACAAATTTTTTTTGCAAGTTACAAATCTTTTTTGCAAGTACACAAATCTTGCCTTCTTCTACGGAGACACAAAACTTTTTTTTGCAAGTACACGAATCATTTTCTACAGAGACAAATCTTTTTTGCAAGTTACAAATCGTTTTTACAGAGCTCGCTCTCCTGGCACTAATTTCACGCCATATTCTCTCACTAACTTCAATGGAGAGGTGGGTAAAATCCGTCAGAGAAAGCAAGAAGGAAGATGATTTCGAAACTGCCGGTAGAGACATATTTCTGACCACACAGACAAAGGACATCTCTGGTTTCGGCAGAGTCTTGGGTCTCGGAAAATATCCTTATTTTTTGGATTGGACGTATATTTTTGCGTCTAGGTTAACTTGTTTGAGGTGTGGATTCTAGCTACATTTGTTATTCTCTCTGCCAAGCTCGTTACGCTGCGTTCACACTGCAGCGGAGCGGGCGGCGCGGGGCGTCGGCTTCCAATTCATTTTCAATGAAACCAGGCGTTGACGCTCGCGTAGGGCATTGTGGGAAGGCGAGCGGAGCGGAGCGTTGCAAGTTGGATTTTCTCAACTTTATGTAAATGAGGAGTGTGAAAACGCTAGCGTTGGCCAATCGGATTGGTTTCTTGTTTCTTGTAACGTAGCAACTGTTGTTCATGGTAAACATTTCTAGGTTTGACAATTTCAAGATCGAGGAGAAACTTATTGTATGTGTCTGCACACCCAGTTCTGTTCAGAACAAAGTTACTAATGTGACGAGCCTGAATTTAAAGAATACATTAAACTAATAATGCATGGTTGCCGATGTCGTCATTGTTCCTAGTGTGTTTTTATAGCCTACTTTTAAATTTAGTCTTGTCACATTACGTGACTGTTCTGTGCCACTGCTAGCTCGCTAGCCCAGCCTACAAACGACTGGTTGAGTGACCGGTGGCGTAACATGTATTCTACTGTAATCTTGCACTAGTAAAATCTTGCACTTACATAAATGTTGTGTAAAAGTGGTATTTTGATCGATATTGTGAGTACATGAACCCAAATCTGCACGCCTGGCCATGACTACAACAGTGACCTTAGAGAACTACAACTCTGTATTAACTTGTCTAACACGCCCCCGAGCGTGGTGTACTGTGGGAAGGCAAGCGATGCAGAGCGTTAAAAAACGCTGCAGTGTGAACGCAGCGTCAGCGATCACAGCTGCTCCATCGCCGTGGCAACCAAACAAACACGCACCAGGAAAGCAAAAGAAACACGTTTTCGAAACTGCAGGTAGTCGTATTTCTGACTGCACAGACATATAAAGAATATCTCTGGTTTAGGCAGAGTCTTGGGTCTCGTACATTGAGCTTAAAGTGTACATAATCTAGCTAGATCGATTTTATTTTAGCAAGTTTCACAGAAATCAGCAAAAATCGAGGCTCAAGACTGTCATAGCTGACCGTCACGAACAGCCAAACCGGGGCTGGGGTAAGTGTTTGCTGCAGCTGGCGTTAATCCTACGAACAAACGCTTCGTACCTGGAAAGTTTTTACTTTTAATTGACGATATTGAACACAGATGTTAAGTAAATTGTCTTTACTCTAAATATCTTCTCCGTTTTCAATTTGAAGCAGTAAATATAACACAGTAGGAATTCTCCCACGACATCCGCTAGCTCTGCTTTGACTAATAAATATGTTCTCATTCCACCATACATTAGACAAGCTAATTTTCGAGCACTTTCGATACAAGATACAGGCCATGTTAGAGTTGATATATATATATATAAAAAATTGTGTGGGCAATGTAGAACAGCAGACAGATTTGAAATATGATCTTTTGTTATGGCCATTCTAGTGACACAACGACTGTCATCATACGGCGAAACCAGGTCACATAGCTAGCTACGTTTTTCCAGACATAATATTCGTTACCTAGCTACAAACAAATGCTTCGTAACTGAAGAGTATTTACTTTTTATTGGCGATATTGACAACAGAGGTTAAGGAACTTGTCTTTAATCAAAAGATGGTGTCTGTTTTCAATTTGAAGCAGTAGATATGGCTTACTGTAGAAAGTCTCCCATTGCATCCTCTCTCTAGCTTAGCTTTGGCTACAGATGGACTACAATCACGATGCATGCATTATTCACGCCTACGGTGTTAATACAGTCTGTAAAAATACCACTTTGACACACTTGCAAGATGATCCACTGGTTAGATGTAGCATGATCTTATTTACTACCCACAATAGTTTTTGCAGCAGCATTTTAATCAGTTAGCTCCAGGTCCTCTCTAAAATACATTTCAGACCTTTTGAAACCTGAGCAAATGACTTTCTACTAAATTTTCAAATTCTTCTGAATTATTTCTCTTTTTGCATTGTTCTTCTCTTTTCTGTAGTTTTATGCCTTCGTCCAGCTCCTGCCCCTTTCAAAATTACCTTTCGGGCGCTTTGAAGCTTCAGCTTATAACTTTCTACTAAATTTTCACTATTTTCAGCTTTTTTAGCATGGTCAGCTATCCCCATTCAAGCTTTCAGCATTCTCACTGCTGTTTCGCAGGAACAGCTTTTTCTAGTTATTATTTATTTTTGCCCCCCTAAGTCTCAGTCAATATTTGGACTACATAGACAACCTAGGTGTCAAAAGTTTCGTATTGGTAGCGATTGAGTTGTTTATATTTGTATTTACCCTCCGTTGCATGGTTTAGGCTCAAGTTAAGTTTTTGTGGCGAAGTGAAGCTAACGGTGGCTAATTTGCTAGCCACAGTCACTGACGTTACTAACGTCACGAAAACACGCGTGACTACCTGTCGCAGAACATTCGTTTCGCATCTGTTAACTTGGGGGATAGCTAGGCTAACTATAGCTTTACTGCAAGGCAGCTGCAGAAACGCCACAAGCAAAGAGGCCAGGGTGATAACTATTTACTCATTTTACATTGTGATGTGAAACACGATTGTGAAATGTAATGTACAATATTAGATGATATTATTAAGGAAGTAGGCCCACATCTACTTTCGGAAACGGTAGTCTACTATTTCACTGAAGCATTAGCATCATGACAGATTAGCCTCTGTTGCCCGGGCAACACATACTACAGTGGTCTATGATGCATCTGTTTTCAATCGTTAAAATAAACACTCCTCACAAATACATTTTCATTGTAGGATTTATTATGACATTACAAGTAAACGATTTGTTGGTGAAATTATCATTACCTGTGGTTTCAAACCACTGTTGCTCACTGCAACGCTGTAGGCTACGCGAGACACTACAAAAACATCTGCTGTTTAGGAAGTCAAACGGCGACAGAACATGTTCGGCACTCCCCTTACTTAAATCAAAAGTCTTTCAATAGGTGAAACTATCTGACTACTAACCTGAACTTCATTGCCACAGCCTAAACTTTGTCAATCTGTTCATGAAAAGAATTAATTTCAGCCTAAACCGTACAACGGAACGTTAAATCCAATTCAACCAACGCAATCGCTACCAAGACGAACACAGCAGTAGTCTAGCACTGTACTGTAGTAGTACAATTTACCGGGCAGCTTCTACTGTTTGAATCGCGATTCCATCTTCTACTGCCGGTAACGTCGTAGAATAATCTTCAAAGGGGGTTCTTTATTAATGAATGCAATGAGTAGGCTAAATGCCTGAAAATATCACGAGAAGGGAAAAACTTAAAAGGACGTTTAAGTCATAGAGATTAGGTCAATTTGTACACCGGTCTGCCAAATGTATTCATTTTGATTCAGCTATGAGGCTGCCTCTTGCCGGGGAAATGAGAAGACTCTATTTCATTCTACACTTCACTCGTATTTTGAGTTGTAAATGAGCAGAAAAAAAAGATGCTTTTAAATCTATGTAATCTTTATAAATAATAAGTATGCATTTTTATATATATATTTTATATATTTTTATATACAGAAATATCAGTTGTAAAAATGTCATTAAAAACGGACCCCTGTGCAACCGACGCAAGCAAGCACACCCTACAATTTCCCCAGAAATTGTACCCTCTCGTTAGTTATGCGATTACTCAATAAACGCGTCTACATGATTCTTTTTAATCGTTGTATGCTCCACGGACAAAACTTGCACCATCATCCTTCTGCAACAAAGTGTTGCCGTGTCTTCCTGTATCGGCCCTACTGCTGAATGTTTAATTCAATCAACACATTGAATCCTACTAAGAAAGCCGAGTAAACACACTCAATGATAGGCTACATCTGCTACTGCTATTACTATCCCAACTCTAATATCAGCTGTTAAAACTATAATATTCTTGTTACGACTAGCTAGCCTACTTCTGCAGTTCAGCTTTCAGCTTCTCCTGCATTGTAGGCTATTTAAGCTCTTAGCTTTGTTCAGCAGTTCAGCTTACACTGCCTCTTGAAATTCAACTATTTCTTCGATTGCTTCACAACGTTCAAACTTATTCTCCCGCATTGTATTTAAGCACTTACCTTTGTTAGATGATGCAGTTCAGCTTCCACACTGCCTCTTGTGTGACTCACACATTTTTGAAATTCATTTCAGCTTATTGCGGGTATTTTCTCATTTCTGTAATTTCTGTGTTTTAAGCAATAAAAAAAAAATCTTTCAGCATTCCAACGCATTTTCTGCAGGAAATGCAAGTTCTAGTTTTTATTTGTTTTTGTATTGGGTAAAATTGGGTAAACACAACGATGGTTCGTTATGAACATTTGGGTCATGTGACCCGAAGGCAGCACAACGGTTAACCTATGTAAACAATCAATGCTCAAAGTAAAAAAAACATTGGAGACGTTCAAGGTGTTTTCTTATATAGAAGGCCGTTAGTTTCAGGTTAAACAAAAAGGAAGGACAGCAGGATGGGATGAAGAGCAGATACAAACTTCTCTGTTGGTTGCAGCAGCATGTGTAAAATCACTTCCAAACAAATCACCAAAGAACCGATTATTTGATGGTAAAACCAAACATAAAAATCAAATGCATCTAAGCATGTTTAGCTGCAGTGTAACTGGTTAAGAGCATCCACTGCTCTCTGAGTGTGGTTTTATGCACACTTGATGTGCAACAGAAGATGGGATGGGACTGGACCATTAACAGTGTATTAAATACCTACTCCCTAAGGAGGGATGTTACACTTATTAAATGTCTGGTACTACAATTCCCTCTGGTTATGTAGCATTTATTACAAATAACTGATCTGGACCAATATGGCAAATATTTGAATCAATCATTAATATTTAGAACAACCCTTGCTGGTAGCAATATCAGCAATATTGCCAAAAACCGAAGCATCATAAAGAATATGCATTACATTTTATCTGGCTAACTCCTGTTTCTATACTCTTAAATCACAAATATAATTTATATTTACGTTAAAAATTATATAATCCACTGTATGCATACTTTCAGTTAAAACAGAGGGTACTCAACTCCACACAGTAGACACTAGGGGTGTAACAATATATCGTGGAACAATATATCGCAATACAACATTTGACAATATGTATCGTAGAGTTATGGCAATATTTTTACAATATGACGTCCGTTTGATGCTATTGGTTGAGCTACCAGCACGCGACCTACTCTGCACCTGCGTCATGCTTGCATTCACTGCATTCACAGAAAACGCTTGAACTGAGTTAACTAAATTGTATGTACAACAAAGAAAATTATTGCAAATGTTTCATGTTTTGGAAAAAATCTGTTAACCCTCGTGCTGCCTTCGGGTCACATGACCCAAAGGTTCATAACGAACCATCGTTGTGTTTACCCGATTTTACCCAATACAAAAACAAATTAAAATAATTTTCTTTTAACCTTTGCAATGTGGGGGGTCTGAGACAGCCCAACGGTTAAAAGAATATGCTTCACTTTGTCTTTGTATGCGGTAAATCTGTCGCAATACGAAGGTGGGTCACAATGACTGATGGGTCAGAATGACCCGAAGATAACACAAGGGTTAATTGAATTTGTTTCATAAAAAATGTCGTTCAAAATATTGTGATACGTATTGTATCGTACACCCAGTATTGTGATACGTATTGAATCGTGAGCTGAGTGTATCGTTACACCCCAAGTAGACACCCATCAGTAAAATGGCCCAATATCAAAGTTGATATCATCTTATGCTTTATGATAATTAGGTGATATAAGGTGAACCAGCATATCATGTGTTTATGCATCATGTATGATTTTTTTTGTTACAGTACGTAGTCATCCTAGGGTCAGCAAGGATTGACTGGGCCTTCATTCTGGCTATGACTTGTGAACAGTTGGGAGAGGGTCATTTAGAAAAGGCACAATCAATCCTTGCTGACCAGTCACCTCCTGTTCAGTGAGTTCAGGTTGCTTTCATCTGGTTGCAGATTTAATCTGCCAAAATGCAGGACCAATAGATTCAAGAATTAATTTGTCCCTGCTATTGTTTTTTTTATTACAATATGTAATTCCACATTTGTAATTGTTTTTTTGGTGTGAATTGTATGTGTACTGCTGGCTGTGCAACAAATTGCCCTTTGGGCATAATATAAAAGCAACATTCACAAGTATTGATATGGTGTTTTTTTAATTAATCTTTTCTGTAATCTCTACATCTGTTAGATGATATGACAGTAAATGTAAAAACTGTGAAATAATTCCTCATGTTCACGTGTACAGGTTACTCTGAGTCTCACTGGCTTTGGCGAGCTTGCGAAGGACATCTGTACTCGGACAAGAGTTCAACTGTAAAAACAAACAGGCAGCAGAAAAAAGGTTTGAAAGAAAATGAATGGTAATATAATAATTTCTTGGCAGTTAACATTGCTTATATCCTTCGGGTATCAGGAAGATTACCACTCACCTTGACCAATTTGCTGAGACTTGACAGTGCAGATTTGTATGTTCCCATTGTGACCGAGTCTGGGGCGATTACATCGCTGTAGCACTGGTACATGACAGTAGGGATCTGGTGGACCTGGCAGTGGTTGAGCACTGAAAATACAGCATAGATCTATTTCAGTCACAGCTTAGCCAAAACGTTCTTGTTTAACATCCATGGGCTCCAATGAGTAGCTTCTTGTTCAAATTTACTTTCAAAAGAGTAACAAATACCAATTTCAGAAACTAATTCCAGCCATAGGCTTGTCCTTAACCCTCGTGCTGCCTTCGGGTCACATGACCCAAAGGTTCATAACGAACCATTGTTGTGTTTACCCAATTTTACCCAATACAAAAACAAATAAAAATAATTTTCTTTTAACCATTCCAATGTGGGGGGTCTGAGACAGCCCGAGAGTTAAAAGAAAATGCTTCACTTTGTTTTTGTATGAGGTAAATTTGTCGCAATACGACGGTGGGTCACAATGACTGATGGGTCAGAATGACCCGAAGATAACACAAGGGTTAATACAGTTCACCTGGAAAGTATTCACTTTTTCCACATTTTGTGATGTTACAGCCTTATTCCAAAATGGATTCAATTCATTTTGTCCCTTAACATTTTACACACAATACCCCATTAATGACAAAGTGGAAAAAGTTTGTTTCATATTTTTAAATAGATGTGCAAAAAATTAAGAACGAAAATATAACAAGTATTCACAGCTTTTGCTAATACTTTGTTGAAGCACCTTTGGCAGCCATTACAGCCTCAAGTCTTTCTGAGCATGATGCTACAAGCTTGGCACACCCATTTTTGGTCAGTTTCTCCCATTCTTCTTTGCAGGACCTCTGAAGCTCCATCAGGTTGGATGGGGAGTGTCGGTGCTCAGCCATTTTCAGATCTCTCCAGAGATGTTCAATCAGGTTCAGGGCTGGGCTCTGGCTGGACCACTCAAAGTCATTCACAGAGTTGTCCCGAAGCCACTCCTTTGTTATCTTGGCGGTGTGCTTAGGGTTGTTTTGGTAGTGGTAGTGGACACGCAGCGTAAGGCCCTTCTCCCCAGATTTCTCAGTTTGGCCGGGCGGCCAACTCTAAGAAGAGTCCTGATGGTTCCAAACTTCTTCCATTTACAGATGATGGAGGCCACTGTGCTCATTGGGACCTTCAATGCTGCAGAAATTGATCTGTGCCTCGATACATTACTGTCTCGGAGGTCGACAGACAATTCCTTGGACTTCATGGCTTGGTTTGTGATCTGACATGCACTCTCAACTGTGGGACAGGTATATAGACAGGTGTGTGCCTTTGCAAATCATGTCCAACCAACTGAATTTACCACCGTATGTCCATGTAATTCTTTTGTTTTTTAGATTTCCAAAAATAAAATATTTTTTCACGTTATCATTATGGGGTATTGTGTGTAGATAGAGGGGAACATGAATTTAATCAATTTTGGAATATGACAATATGACAACTTAACATGTGGAAAAGGTGAAGCTGTGAATACTTTACGGATGCACTGTATACATTTTCTTTAAATGCTTTCATGGGTGGGGGATTTATATTCATTTTTGCCCTTCCACTTAAGGCCTAAGGATGTTACCATCTGGCACATCTCAAGGGAAGGTACTTCATAAACAACCCCTCCCTTCACAAACTATTGGTATCAAAACCAGGATTGATGTGTTTAGCCGTGCATGAGCATTAAACATAAGGTTTTAACTCTGAGGTTTTAGTGTTCAGTTACTCAGAGTGCAAATTATACAATGACAATCGGGGGGGGTCAAAAAAATAAAAATAAAACAATTGGGGGGTCAACTTCTTCTCCAGGGCGTAAAGTACGCTGAACCCACCTTTCCTACCCACCCACCCTCTATGACTGACCCTACTAAATGTCTAAACTCTTTCTCTCCCCTGTCCGAGGCAGAGATCTCTGACCTCATTCTCTCTCATCGCCCCACCTCCTGTCCCCTTGATCCAGTCCTCTCCCCTCTCTTTCAAACCATCTCTCCCTCCATCATAACTTTTCTTCTCCATGTCCTTAACTCTTCTCTTACTTCCGGCACTTCCCCCTCTGCCTTCAAACAGGCCAGAGTTAGCCCTCTACTAGCACTTTGAGCTGCAATTCTTGTATGAAAAGTGCTATATAAATAAAGTCTTACTTACTTACTCAAAAAACCCTCCCTTAAGCCAGCCATCCTCCAGAACTACAGACCAGTATCACTGCTACCCTTTTTTTCTAAAACAATTGAACGCGCTGTCTCTAACCAACTGTCAAACTTTCTCAGAAAAACCTGCTTGACCCCCAACACCTCATCAGGCTTCAAGACTGGCCACTCCACAGAAACTGCCCTCCTGTCAGTCACCACTGCCCTCCAGTCTGCCAGAGCAGCTTTGAGGTCATCCATCATCATTCTGCTGGACCTTTCTGCAGCGTTTGATACGGTTAACCATCAGATCCTGCTCGCCAGACTTTCTGCAATGGGCATCACTGGCACTGCACTTCATTGGATCTCATCCTACCTGTCGGGAACATCCTACCAGGTCTCCTGGGGAGGCAAAGTGTCAGGACCCCGCCAGCTCTCTACTAGTGTGCCACAGGGCTCCGTCCTTGGACCCCTCCTCTTCTCTCTGTACACCACCTCGCTTGGACCGATTATCAGCTCCCATGGCTTCTCCTTCTTAGCTAGGATTGAGGCCTGCCTCGCAGACATCTCCGACTGGATGACCAAGCACCACCTCCAGCTGAACCTCACCAAAACAGAACTTATCATCCCGGCCAAGCCCTCCATCTCCCACAATCTCTCAATCACCCTGGGATCTGCGACGGTGACCCCTTCATCCTCTGCCAGGAACCTCGGGGGGGCCATGGATGACGAGCTCTCCCTCACAGCCCACATTGCTGCGCTCTTCCGGTCGTGTAGATTCACCCTCTACAACATCCGGAAGATCAGGAGATACCTGTCTGAGCATTCCACCCAGCTGCTAGTCCAAGCACTTGTCCTCTCAAAGTTGGACTACTGCAACTCGCTGCTCGCCGGTCTCCCAGCATGCGCAACCCGCCCTCTCCAGAGGATTCAGAACGCGGCGGCCCGTCTGGTCTTCAATCTACCCAGACGCTCCCATGTTACCCCGCTCCTCATCTCCCTCCACTGGCTTCCCATCACGGCCCGTATCAGATTCAAGACTCTGGTACTGACCTTCCGAGCGGTGAACGGGACTGCACCCGACTACATCAAGTCTCTCCTCCAGCCTTACACCCCCACCCGCCACCTACGGCCTTCATCTGACAACCGTCTGGTGGTCCCACCGCTCAAGAGCGCCCGGTCCCATCACAAGCTCTTCTCCTGTCTGGCCCCCCAATGGTGGAATAAACTCCCCACCTCCATCAGGGACACTGACTGTCTCCCCACCTTCAAGAAAAGGCTCAAGACGCACTTGTTCCGGGAGTACAATGGCACTTAGGAATGCTTGGCTGGACCTGATGTTAGTTTCCTTCAGGATTACAATGACTCTTATTGAGAGACTTGTTGCTCTTGTTGTTTGGTTGTAACGGATTTAAATTCTTGTAATCGCTGTGAAATATTTTTTACTGTTGACTGTTTTTCTACAGGTACACTTGCACTTTTGAGTTTCATGTTGTTCAATTGTAACTTGTTTAACTGCATGCTCTTATGGTTCTTCCTTTTGGCACTTATTTGGTTTTCACAATGTATGCTTCATGTTTTGGCTGCTCGCAATGTTCGGGGCTATCTCGTTGTTATGATCAGTGACCTATGCACTTTTGTAAAGCTCTCTCTTGGACGTCGATTTGGATAAAAGTGTCTGCTAAATGCATAAATGTAATGTAATTGTAAAGTAATATTTACAATTACAGGTAAGAACGATATATAAATGTATCGAAGCTCAAACCCCCCCTCCCCCCCAATTCGCACCCTGCAGTTACTCTTTAACTTTCGAGTCGTTTGTCAGATACAACACACAGTGTTTATGATTCAAATTCCATGAAAACACGTAGCAGTCATGCGGACATTAATATGACCATACCTGCCGCAGGGAGCCCAGTGACTATGTTGGGCTGCTCCAGTGCAGGGCAGAGGGTTTGGCTTTTGTAAGTGCTGGTCTTGAGAGAACGAAGGAAGGGGACTGGGCTGGCATCCAGATAGTCTGGTGTTTTGTACTCGGCCACAGGGCTGTCTGACAACACCATCACGCTAAGGCCCCTCGGCTGCAGGCAGCTGAATACCTGAAGGGGAGAAGGAAGGAGTGGTGGTAAGTTCAACAAAGATTTGTTCAGAAATTGTTTGGTCTGAAAGTATGTGAATAGGTATTATACAACAGCAATGATTCAAACTTTAGTCTACCTTTTCTGTCCACTGAAACAACTGGTCCTCTGCAATGTAGCAAGCGCTTTGGCATATCAGAACCTATAGATTTGTGAGATACAGCTTACTTTAATATGTGGTCAGCACAATAGGGGTGGAACGGTACACTGAAGTCATGGTTCGGTTCATACATCACGGTTCGGTACGAGTTCGGTACAATGGACGGAAAAGCAAAACAAACCAGCTTCCTCTACAAGTGAATATGGCGCATTGAAGATGACATGTAAATTCCGATTGCGTCAGTAATTTTTTGGGCCCTATTTGTACGTGTATCAAATGGCTGGTTAGGCACTGTAGGGAGAAGTTGAAAAAATAAAATTGTCTCGTTCCTGTGATTGGCACACCTGGGTGATGGCGTTGGATATTTTTAGTCATTTAGCACACGCCAGATGCGCGTTGGCATGTTAGATGTATTTCCACTCACATACCCCACAACCAGTGACGTGTGGTGATGTCAGTAAGAGGCTAGGCCAGGGGTCACTAATTGGCGGACCGCGGTCCGGGTCCGGACCCAGGCGGTTCCCTATCCGGACCCGGACCTATAACCGATATATTATTATGGAATTAATTCATTTTGACGGAACGTTTCCATTTTAACCGGCACATCTTTTTGTTCCAACTAAATGTGGTTTCTATCTTACTTGTCCAATCATTTTTTAATTTTTTAATTATTTAATAAAAATGTTTACGTTTGAATTTTGGCAGGGTAGGCAATGCCTACCTTGCCTACCCAGACTGCACGTCACTGCCCACAACTGCTGAACAACGCCGACACACAGTGCTCGTCTTATCCACCACTCTCTCGCCTGTACTACTGTAACTGAATGGGAAACCGAAGTTTTCCCAAACTTGCAATCTTAAAAAGGCGGCAGGTCCTCCATCTCTCGTCACACTCGTCCTTAGTGCTGCTAGGTAGCCTATCTCTGACTCATGGCGGCGCCAATCAGAGCTTCAGATCTACAGATTAGATGTCCCTAAAGAACACGAGTATCTAACAGTAGTTCCGCATTACATTAATTAATTTGCACGCAAGTTTTATTTATTTTTATACCGTGTATTCTCCGTGTAATTTCAAGCATCGAACCGTGACGCCCGTACCGTACGGTTTGGTATGTACCTACCGTTCCACCCCTACAGCACAATAGTCCTTATTAACATTACTGACAACTCCTTGATAACCCTTTATTGAAATAAAATCATGTATATATTTACACACACATCATTCACACACACAATTTACAGTCAATATAGCCAATTAACAGTAAGGACATTTGCCAGGGCTTGAAATTAACTTTTTTACTTGTTGGCACTGGTGCTCCCAACTTTGAAAAGTTGGAGGACCCACCGAATATTAAGGAGCGCCACAACTAAAATGTTTATGTTATAGATTTACTGGGCTTCAGGCAGGGGGGGGGGGGTATATTAAAATATATCTTGAGATACTCAACTCGGGAAAGAAAAATTGCCTCTGTATGCCTGCGCCTCGCCCATTAATTTTACTAGGAAAAGTTATCCCTTACTTCTCAGCTTGAGAATAACAAGGTGTTGCGTGAGAGATGGTTGAAATGCGTGAGTCTCACGGCAAAAGCGTGAGACTTGAGAGCCCTGGATTTATTTTGCGCGCTAGTTAGCTCCTTGTCACGTGACAACAGAGCGCAGTGACAAGGAGTGACTGACGGCTAATATTAACCAATTTAAAATCTGCATTAAAGTTTAAAACCTAAAGATTAAGTTTAATTGGTTTTGGAACGTTGGACCGGTCACTGTATCAGCTCACAGCAGGCACTGTGTAGTAGGCTAATTGCAAGCATTTAAGAATTTAAAACAGGTTGCACCATAACGATTATTTGCACTTAATCTCTCAAATATATTTAGTGACACAAATTTGCGAGCATATGGGACCAAAATTGCCGCAATTTCAAGCCCTGTTCACGCGTAATTATACTGTGATGGGGAATGTGAGCCAAAGTGGGAAGATGTGGAAACAGGGAGAATCATAGTGAAAACTATAAAACCACAAGGCACAATCAATGGCTACTTACTGATGAGTTGTCCCTGTGTCTGTAGAACACACAAGCTGGTTCCCCTGGCAGAGGGGCACTGGAGTGTCTGCAGGAGCCCCTACTTCTCTCATTCCACAGGGACACATGACCTACTGCATCCCAGCTGGCTGAGTTTAAAACATATGCTGACAGAAGACCTGAAACCAGCGTGTAGAACACATTTCATACACTATACGATATGTGGGTGTACAAGAGGGTGGGAGAGATGGTGATAAATTATACATCTGATGAACTTACCTGCAGCGTTATGACCCACTGCTAGGATGAAGTCTGAGCACTGTAATGTTTGGCTTCCAGTATATTCTATCGCTTTTGTGACTTCTGGACCCCACTCAATGTGTACCTCCCTAAAGGATTAAAACAGTGACCAGTCAACAGTAGTTTGTGATTAACTACTTAGTGAGTCATCCTACACCTTAGAGAGAACAAATGAAAGTGAAAGCGTACCGCCGTGCAAGCCCGTGGAGCGGCTATGCAGCAAGACTAACGTTAGCTATTAAATTGAATAATTTGTAGACCAACTTACAAATTGAGCAGGCGAAGTTAAACTGACTCACTAAAACTTGAAGACTTTTGACGCAGTTGCCGACTAGCTAGCTCTAGCTTTATCAACTTAGTTAGCTTGCATGTTAGCTACAGTAGCTACTGCTCACCTCTTTTCTTCAATTTCTTTACGAATTTGCTCATCTTCTTCATTTGTATTATCTTGGTCCTCTTCATCGTCATCCACAGCACGAGAATAAACAGACAGCACTTCTCCGAAAAATGTTGCCATCATCACTACCAGGTTTAAGAAGATGACAGAGCTGTTCCCAAAACGCTAGCTGATAGCAGAGCAAGCCTCAACAAGGAATGGAAGATCTTCTTCGAATATTGTTGGCGGATTGCATCCAACTCAAAACTAACTACTCCGCCACCTACTGTCCAGAAGTGTGTGGCGTTACAACCAATTCTGACAGGCCACTCAAAAAAGCGAATAGCATGTGCCTGCAGAGCAGTAGCGGAGCCAGAGGGGTGTCCGGGGTGGCACTGGACACCCCTGACATCTGTGGCCACCCCGGGTGCCACCCCAAAATGTAATTTGCTTCTGGAAATTTGATGCTGATTGACATCTTATTTGACCGCTTGTTGAAAGAATTTCATTTATTTTGCTGCGTTGCGGTGCATTATTCAAATCGAAGAGAGACGTTTGTTGCGAGATACAGAAGAATAAGAAGAACAGACAGCAGAATATAGAATATTTCCACAGCTCCACAAGCTCTTTTCGCGATTGAAAAAGGCATAATATTTGAAGTAAGTTTTAAGGTTTGCATTGGGTTTAGGTTTCCTGAAATTTTTTTACGAATAGCAGTAGCTGTGTAAGTTGTCCAATAACAGACAAACTGAGACAGTCAGTAGGCTTGTACTCCGATTTTACAGTTTTCTTGTGCGGCTTATATTTCGAAGCAGTTTATAATCCGGTTTTAGAACAAAAAAGTGGCTTTGTCTCAAGATCTCTAAATCAAATCAAATGTATTTGTATAGCCCTTTTTACACGCAAGCATGTCACAGAGGGCTTCACATACGCCCATAGAACTGCCCCTCAACCCACCTAAACCCTCAAGGAAGACAAGGAAAAACTCCCAGAAAAACTAAAGTAGGCAAATGGCTAGTAGAACATAACATTTCATAATAATTTCAGTTAATCAAACAGCTGCAAGACCCAGTGAAATGTTATAGACTAGCTAGCTCTAGCAAAATAACGCTAGCATCGCTAACAACATTACTAATTCAACTTTGGTAGTGTTACCGAGCTCTGTGTAAGTTCGTTTTAGATCTAATTGTATATGATCGTGTGGACAATAAGACACGGACGCGGTCTCTTTTCATAACTTGTATTTTACCACTGCTCTTCTTGACATCACTATTCGAACAACCCTCACTGATTTCACAAATGCGTTCAGCATCAAGCCTACGGCAACTCCCGAGGGACAAAACACCCTTGTCCGTTGTCACATAGAAAGGTCTGCTACAGTAGGATATCGGTCCGTGTATTGGTTTTTCTATTTTGCAACCTGTGTTGAAAAACTCAAAATAGGGCCGTAATATCGTTTTGTCACTTTAGTAAATCGAACACACATTTAAGTATAACGGCTTGTTTTTGGTTGTTTCGTATGGAGGACTAAAAGTGCCACAATTAATTAAATAAATACACCATTAAATAAATAAATACACCATTAAATAAATAAATACACCATTAAATAATTACTTAAATGTGTCATTAATTAATTAAAATAGACATTAAATACATAAATGTGTTCTTAAATGTGTCATGAATTAATTAAAATACTAATTCATTTAATGTTTTTATATATAATTATTTCACTATTTAAGTATTTCATGCTACATTTTATGCTACATTTCATGCTACATTTCATGCTACATTTCACAACAAGTTGTGTTGCAGTGCTTCATTAATTGTGTTATCTGTCAAACTCGCCCTTCAAAGTCAGTGGGGTGGGGCTAGCGCGAATCTAGTCTGATCCATTACTTTGATCTGAAGTAGAGTGCCTGGATAGTGACAATGGAGGATCTCCGTGAACTTTCTAGGGAGTTGGTGAGAGAAATTTTAGATTTAGCAGAGGATGTGGAAGCAGGATCTGCTGACCCAGAGCGTGTAGCCAGTAAAGCAGAGGAAGTTATTGAAGTTATTGGAGTAATTTCCGCACTTTCCGACTACGATATTGACCATAGAGTGACTGCAAATTTAGAAGAAGTAGTCCACCGCTTCTCTGGTAGGGTGCATCCGGCCCAACACACACAGGGACCGGGGCGTTTGGCGTTTGACATACCGAGTGCAGTTCTGGAGCAACAAGTTCTTTGTGGATTACCCGCTGGTCAAATTGCAGCGATGTTCGGAGTGTCAAAGAGGACCATCAGGAGGCGCATGAAACTAAACGGTTTAAGGTATTTACAATAAGTTTAGTTTTCAGTTTATGAATTGCCGCTCTCATCCACTTAGAAAGAATATTACGTTTAAGGTAACATTACTTGATGTTATTTGTTTTTGTTTGTGCAGAAAGACAGACCTCTATTCAGCTGTGAATGATGAGGAGTTAGACCGTATTATAAGTGAAATTCACAGAAGACATCCAAACACCGGCTACAAGCTAATGCGTGGTCATCTGAATGCAAGAGGTTTAGCGTCACTGTGTCCAATCCCGACCGGTTTTTAGCTAACATTCTGAGAAAATGCCACTTCAAATATTGATAAAAATAATCGGATCACGTTTTCAGCTGATTTACTGATTTCACGTTAAGCTTTAACTTCTTACCTTTCGAGCTAAATATTGTTAAAAAATTTAGAGTTAGCTTAGCCTTTACAAGAGCCGGTCAAAAGACGCTGGCGCCGGTAAATTAGCCTTGCGCTACCCTTGTCCAAACCCGACCGCACTTCTAAACACTGGCCGCTGCTGTTTTTCTGGGGATATTAACTTGATCCAGGGTCACCAAACTGACCATCAATGCTGTCAACATATCCGGGGACATAGTTATGTCCTCCACAATAAGATATCACGCTTCAACATCTCCAAACTATGCGATAAAATCTCAATTTGACTGTATACCACCACCTGCTGGATGTTTTGTTGAACTCTTCTCAAAGTTTGATACAGTAGCCCCCATCCCTTCCTCCCCTCGACTACAGATCACGTCACACATGATCGTGTATTTTCATTGGCAAGACAAAGTAGTGTTAAGCTAGCATTGAAATACACTGATATGCTAACCCATAGTAGCAGTACGATGACAACAAAGACACACTTGTCAGAGTAAAGATCGTCGCCCAAGCGTCGCCCGAGTGGTCTTTCGGCCAAAGTAACTTTCCTATATTATGTAAACGTCCATATATGTTCATGAAATTTTACACGTAGATTGTTTGGTATGCCTAAAATAATACTACTTACACTTTGTTGCCGATAGCAAAAGAAAATGCTGGCAAAAAGACCGGAAACTGAGTGTCCAAACCCCGTTCGGGTTTGGACAATAGTAGTTTACAGCGGTCGGGATTGGACACAGTGACGTTACGTGTTCCAAGTGAGTATATGGGCATTATTTAAATTTATTATGGCAACGACAGTACGAGCGTTCTGATTGGCTAATGGGTAGTCATGCCAGCCGCGTATTGACCTCATCGCCGGTCAGCGGTCTGATACGGATTATTATTACTGTACCCTGCTCTGACGTCAACTTCAAAATGAGCGATATCGAGGAGTCAGCTGAGTTTTACTATCCAGACGATACTGAAGACATCAACACCGACGAAGAAATTGTTAATTTTCAAAAAGAGTCGTTATTTGTGTTGGAATTAAAGCCATTTTAGCAGAACCGTGTTTGTCCGCTTTCTATCAAAAGTAATTGGTTGCTAGTCCACACCTGAAACACACCGTGAGAAGATTTGAGAGCTAGCTACAATTAACCTACCATTTATTTTCATTTACAAAATGAAAAGAGCTAAAAATGCCATATAATAAACAACTTACTAACCTCGACCGTTTGGTTAGTAAGTAGCTACTAGTAGTTAGTATTGTAGCGACCCGTCACCCACACATACAGATGTTGGGCTGTTGGTTGTTCTTCCTGTTACGCATGGGTTTTAAGAGAACTGGTCACGATTGTTATGTGTGCTACTATTCTTTTATTTGACGTAGGCTACGGCCAAACAGTAGCCTGTGTACCATGAATAAACTGGAGATTATTAAACGCCATCGCATGCCTGGACAATCGTTGCTTTCTGACCTAGTCGGGTCATTACAGTATTTTTAATGCTGAGCTCTGCCCCTTTGAAAGGTGAAGGAAGTCCGCTTGTGGAAATACGTTGCCACTGAGATGTAGAATCTGTATTATCTAGACGAGAAACACATTTCAGGACCGCTGACTTGTATCATCAGAACCAATAGACATGTCCTGTGATTTTTAGACTCCTATTTAATAAAATAAACATATCTGACAGTAATATTCTCAGCTGTCCGGATATGCCCCCACCCCTGCTGTAAAGTGTATAATATAATCATAGAAAAGTATATAATCATAGGAGGCTGGGTAGGAGGCATAGGTCTGTTCTGATGATACAAGTCAGCAGTGTAAAGCTCGAGCATGTGGAATCTTTTATATATTAAGAGGGACAATATCTGACAGTACAATTTTGAGGCTGTGGTAGTTCTGTAATAGTTGAGTTTTACACACATCATGTATTTCATTATGACACCACTATCTCCTCAAAATAAGTAGCCAGTGAGTGTGTGGTTATTAATTTAATTTCCTCCCCTTAGTGTCAAGACTGCAAGAGTCTTTACGCAGAGTCGATGCAGAGGGAGTCTACATGAGACGTCTAAGGCTGTGTGTATTAAGACGACGGCAGTATTCTGTTCCTGGCCCAAACTCTTTGTGGCATATAGATGGCCACCATAAGCTCATCAGGTCAGTGATATTAGCAGATAAACAATGCATCTTTCTAGATGTTTCATTAGAATTGTTTTACAATAAAGTTGTTCTTTTTCATGTGTTCACAATTGGCTGACAGGTGGAGATTTGTTGTCCATGGTGCGGTGGATGGATTCAGTCGTTTAGTGGTCTACCTGACTGTGGCTGGCAATAATAGAGCTCATACGGTCTTACAGAGCTTTATCACTGCTGTTGAGCAGTATGGGCTGCCATCAAGGGTACGGTCTGATAAAGGGGGGGAGAATACAGATGTAGCCGAATTCATGATCAGAAGCAGAGGTACCGACAGGAATTCACACATCACAGGCAGAAGTGTCCACAATCAGCGGTAAATAAATATGTTTGGCAACCTGGCTCACACAACAAATGTACCAGTTGAATGTACTTCTTTAGCATATGTCACGTAAATTAACAATTTGTCAATTTGATCCAAAACACAGAATAGAGAGGATGTGGAGAGATGTTTATGAACATGCCCTGGACCTCTTCTATCAGATCTTCACTTCATTGGAAGATCAGGGAACACTGAATCCAGACAATGAAGTCCATCTTTTCGCACTGACTCACATCTTCCTTCCACTAATCCAGAAAAGCGTCGACTCTTTCCGAGATGCTTGGAACTTTCATGGTCTTAGAACTGAAAGGAATCAGTCACCACAGCAACTCTGGAGAAGATACAGAGAGCAAGGCCCTATGGAGGATCCTACTGAGGTTAAAGAACAATCAACTTTAAACACTTTTTAAACTGTTTTTCCCCAAAGGAATTATATAGGAGAAAATATTGTGCTAAATGTGGTACTTTAAATAAAAAGTTATAGTCTCAAAGTCTCCCGAGCTTTCAAAGATCAACCTCTGAGCTGTAGTTTCTACGGTGCATACTATGCACAACTGTATTACTTGAATACAAAAACTGAATTGAATAGGCAACATTTAATTTCTCACTTGGAGACCAAAAAGAACTATCTTGTGTAATGACATGTCAAACTAGTTTTAAGTACAAGATTGATCATGCTTGTCCTCCATTCAGGTTCCTGAAGAGTATGGGATCGACTGGAACGGACCTCACAGTCTTCATAGAGGCACTGTGTCAGTCCCTGAGGTCCAGCTGGCCCGTGAGCTCTCAGATGAAGAGGTTGCCATTTTGCCAGCTCCAGGAGTGTCTGATACACTTAGATTATATGTAGAGACTGTGCAAGTTTTATCAAGAATCCTAGCCGACTGATCAACCCATGCTTTTATTTAGCGTGTACATGAATGCTGTACTGTTTGATATGTAATCAAGGACATTCATCCTCTCATGCCATGAGTTCCTGAAGTCTGTAACCCGGCGGTCTCATCCAGCTCTTGGGATCTTTGTAGCTGTCACCCTTCCAAGCTCCAAAACTCTTTTCAGTGTCTCAAAGAAACTTCAGTAGTGACCCTAATCTTCTCTTTTACTAGTAACAGTACTCAGGGACGGTACAGAGTAGCAGAAAACCAAGCTGTAGCTGGCTTCTCCTGACACATTTTTATTCAACTCCATGGGAAAATCTAAAATACAATGGCTCGTACCGACTGTACAAAACGGTGGACAGTGGTTTTCAAACTTTTTGTGCCCAAGGCACACCAACAATATGCAGATACCCTTTCTTTGCCCTCCACCCCTGCCCCCGTGTGACTGGAATTACTAAACACAGTGTGTTTACATTTTCAAAGACACTGAACTTGTCATTTGACCTGAATTACTAAACACAGTGTGTTTACATTTTCAAAGACACTGAACTTGTCATTTGACCTGAATTACTAAACAGTGTGTTTACATTTTCTAAGACACTGAACTTGTCATTTGACCTGAATTACTAAACTACTTAACAGTACATACAATGACATTTGTCTGGAAAAATTTAAAGAAGTCTGTTAAAGAAGTCCAAATCCAGTGTTTGCACTATTTATGGCAGAGACAAGTGCTTTCTCAAAGTCCATGTAGGTTTGGAAATGAGCTGGCAGCTTTAGTGTTTCGAAACATGTGGCAGACGTAGGAAGGGTTCCCCCAGAGATCTCCACTCTCAGTTGAGGAGGAAGCATCTCCCAGCCAACCCAGAATGTCAGCAGCTGGGCCAGAGTACCTGATGAAGCTAAAAGTCATAAAATGGATTCAAGACATTTAGTTCAACATTAATTGATCATGTCTATCCATGACACATAGAAGCATTTGTAAAGAGAGCAATACATAAACCAAATAAGGTGTTTATACCTGTTTCAATGAACATTCTAAGAAAACCTGTGATGCGGCACGTTGTGTCCAAGTCAAAGTCTTCATCATCACTGTCCTCAACTGGCCATGTGATTTTTTCTAGGAGCATCTTAAAGAACACACCAATTGTAAGTATTTTAAAAGGGAGTACTTATTTTGGTGAAGGAACATGCAGATCACATTCTTGGTAAATGGAAAAATAACCAGCTCAATCATTGAAAATACACGTAAATCCATCAAGTTAAGTTCGGACCCGACCCCCGGACAATCTGCCGCTTGTCCGGGGGTCGGGTCGCGGGGGCAGCAACCTAAGCAGGGAGGCCCAGACTTACCTCTCCCCGGCCACTTCCACCAGCTCTTCCTGGGGGACCCCGAGGCGTTCCCAGGCCAGCCGAGAGACATAGTCCCTCCAGCGTGTCCTGGGTCTTCCCCGGGGCCTCTTCCCAGTGGGACGTGCCCAGAACACCTCACCAGGGAGGCGTCCAGGAGGCATCCTGATCAGATGCCCGAGCCACCTCAGCTCCACACGGAGGAGCAGCGGTTCTACTCTGAGCCCCTCCCGGATGACCGAGCTTCTCACCCTATCTCTAAGGGAGAGACCGGACACCCTGCGGAGAAAGCTCATTTCGGCCGCTTGTATTCGCGATCTCGTTCTTTCGGTCACTACCCACAGTTCGTGACCATAGGTGAGGGTAGGAACGTAGATCGACTGGTAAATAGAGAACTTCGCCTTTCGACTCAGCTCCTTCTTCACCACGACGGACCGATGCAGAGCCCGCATCACTGCGGACGCCGCACCGATCCGCCTGTCGATCTCGCCCCCGGGCCTGGCTCCAGGGTGGGGCACCGGTGACCCGCGTCCGGGCAAGGGCAACTTGGAACCATTGTTGTTTTTTGAGCCACGCTTTGTCTGGTCTTTCACCTGGAACCTGTTTGCCTTGGGTGACCCTACCAGGGGCATAAAGCCCCCGACAACATAGCTTCCAGGATCATTAGGACACGCAAACCCCTCCACCGCGATAAGGTGGTGACTCAGGGAGGGGATCAAGTTAAGTCACAAATATAACTAATTACTGACTTACCTGGGGTGTGAACTGCATTTCAGCCATTTTGGGGAAAAGAAGTGGGACAACATCTGGCCTAGATGTCAGCAGGGGCCATACCATCACATCTTTCAGTCCCTTTCTCAGCTGTTTAATATGGCGCATGGTCCTCATAATGACCTAAGAGACACATTTAAAAACTAATGTATGCCGCTATTCATATGTGTATTTTTCTGGGATTTTCCTTGATTTTACAACAAATCACATTCTACCTGGATAACAAGTTAAAGACAGTGCTAGTTGTCCTGTCTACAGTCCCAGTTTGCCTGTGATTGAGAATATGTGGTGCTTTATGCACACTTGACATAACTGTTCTGCTTAAGACATCGGATTAATTGGGAAATTCATAGCATGAATTTCACCACTAAAATTTGACCATTTGCATCTCTGCTAGAGATAAGACATAAGACAGGATTCACAACACTTTCTATAATTTCAACAACTACAGCAATGATTTCTGTCACTTGACCAACAGGAACTCACTGCATGGAGTAGAAGTTTGTTATGTAGCCACCTCCGATTTGTTTTGGTGACTGCCGGAAGATCCCAAGACATGGAAAGATCTGAAATTGTGTCCTTCTGTTCCGGTGTAAGTTCTTCATTTTCAAGCTAGAATCAAGACCATACAAGTTATATTTTCCCAAACAATAATTTTTGCAAGGCAAAGTTTAGTTTATGTTACATACCAGTTTTATGATGCTCCTGATGTGCAGATCAGGACAGTCTTCTGTAACAACAGTGGCCATTTCAGGGTCCCCATTGAACAGCACATGTATTACAGCAGGACTTAATCCTGTGACATGGGGACCGTCATGCAGAAAGGTGTGGGCCAACATCCTTCCTGCAACCCGGAAGAGGTTGCTTTCAATAAGTGTCTCTGATGCTGTTGGAACAATATGGTCAGGTTCACCCTCAAATAGCAGTGTTCGGCCCATTCCTCCTGTAAAGTACCAAGAGAGCAGGGGATAAAGTCACAACAATTAACGTCTGAAATACATTACAAAAAAAAGACATTAACCTTCAAAATAGTAAGAGACTTACCAAGATCTAGACTGAATCCAAACTGGAGTTTGGATATCGTTGTTGACAGAAAGTACCGCTTCACTCCCTCTCCGATAGCAACATCACCTGAAATAAAATACTGATAACAACACAGTGGAAAAACAGTGTCTGACTAATAAAGCTAACTAGATTAGGTAACATTTAACAAGCAAGGGAAAAAATAGTCAATATTCTATTAGCTGTAATTCTAAAAAAGCATCCTTAATATTGATTCTTCCAGATTACAGGAGAATATTGTGCACGGCATATTTTCATTAGTGGTCATCAATGATTTAAATTTTTGGATTCCATTCTCCAATTTAACAATTCCATATAAGATACTTGAGTGGTATAAACTTTACTGATACATGTATATTACAAACGTTATATTACTTACCAGCAAGAGTACAATGAAGTGGACATGCCCATTCTTGCTGCTGTTTATAGAATGAGAGTAGTTCCCGTTCCGTCCTCTTCAGAGTCCCTTATGTCCATCTTCATTCTGAGTGTTTTCCCAGTTGCATGTTCCCTTAGCAGATTCTCTTTGAAAACTTTGGCAGCTTGAGCCGGTTCTTTAATAAGCTTCCATTCTAAACAAACAACAACAATAAAGTTATCTATTCCAGAGAGACATGTTGCGAGTTGGCATGTTACCTGCAGATACTGATATCCTCTCGGTCTACAGAAAAGGAGGAAAATTCTGTCCATGTCACAGCATTCTGAACAAAAACTAAATATTAGAAAAATAGAAAATATAATCCAGATGCATGTTATTAATCATCTGTAACTGTGCTATCTTATCTAATTATATCTTGCAGGTGTTATTTTTCTATCAACTTAGTTTCAGTTACACACAACGCTATTGTGATGACACAAACCACTGTTTGTTTCTTCGCAATCCAACTCCTCGATGACAATCACTGCTGGTACTACTGCACTCTCAACTGATGTTCCAGGTCTCACTGGAACACTGTCACTGACTATCATCTCACTATCATTTTCTTCACTTTGGCCTCCCTCTTGTTCTCTTTCTGATTCCTGCATGGGTGTCCTTGAAGTGAACACAATTAAGATTATGGTCATACTCCCTTATTTGTGTGTACAACACTGAGAGAAAAATGTATATGCTACCCTTGCATTGCTTTAAGAAGTACATACCCATTGCAGCTCAATCTGTGCAGCTTCATCTCTGAAAAGGGAACTTCCTTCTGACAAGTGATGCAGGGGATGACTGGACCAGAGGCAGAACATGTGCTCTCCTAACAACAACAAATGGCTTTTAATTAATGATTGAAAGTCACCAGTAATCTTTGTTTTTATTATGTATAAAACTAGGTTTCTGTAAATGTATGTACATTGAAGGGTAGATCCTGTTGAAGTGGACGTATGTAGATTGTAGCCTGTCCAATCATCGTCGATGGATCTTTCAGATAGGCAAGGGTGTATCCAGTGCTGGGACACTGAAGCAATGCAAGATTTCGACTGCGAGTCCATCCATCCATCCATCATCTTCCGCTTGTCCGGGGGTCGGGTCGCGGGAGCAGCAACCTAAGCAGGGAGGCCCAGACTTTCCTCTCCCCGGCCACTTCCACCAGCTCTTCCTGGGGGACCCCGAGGCGTTCCCAGGCCAGCCGAGAGACATAGTCCCTCCAGCGTGTCCTGGGTCTTCCCCGGGGCCTCTTCCCAGTGGGACGTGCCCAGAACACCTCACCAGGGAGGCGTCCAGGAGGCATCCTTATCAGATGCCCGAGCCACCTCAACTGGCCCCTCTCGACGCGGAGGAGCAGCGGTTCTACTCTGAGCCCCTCCCGGATGACCGAGCTTCTCACCCCATCTCTAAGGGAGAGCCCGGACACCCTGCGGAGAAAACTCATTTTGGCCGCTTGTATTCGCGATCTCGTTCTTTCGGTCACTACCCACAGTTCGTAACCATAGGTGAGGGTAGTGACCCCTCCCTGAGTCACCACCTTACCGCGGTGGAGGGGTTTGCGTGTCCTAATGATCCTGGAAGCTATGTTGTCGGGGGCTTTATGCCCCTGGTAGGGTCACCCAAGGCAAACAGGTTCCAGGCGAAGGATCAGACAAAGCGTGGCTCAAAAACTACCATGAAGAAAAATAACAATGGTTCTCAGTTGCCCCTGCCCGGAAGCGGGTCACCGGGGCCCCCCCCTGGAGCCAGGCCCGGGGGTGGGGCTCGATGGCGAGCGCCTGGTGGCCGGGCCTTTTCCCATGGGGCCCGGTCGGGCACAGCCCGAAGAGACAACGTGGGACCCCCTTCCAGTGGGCTCACCATCCGCAGGAGGGGTCATGGGGGTCGGGTGCAGTGCGAGACGGGCGGCGGCCGAAGGCGGGGTCCTTGGCGGTCCGATCCTCGGCTGCAGAAGCTAGCTCTAGGGACGTGGAACGTCACCTCGCTGGCGGGAAAGGAGCCGGAGCTGGTGCGCGAGGTAGAGAAGTTCCGGCTAGATATAGTCGGCCTCGCCTCGACGCACAGCATCGGCTCCGGAACCAGTCTCCTTGAGAGGGGCTGGACTCTCTTCCACTCTGGAGTTGCCCTCGGTGAGAGGCTTCGAGCTGGGGTGGGAATACTTGTTTCCCCTCGGTTCGGTGCCTGTACGTTGGGGTTCACCCCGGTGGACGAGAGGGTAGCCTCCCTCCGCCTTCGGGTGGGGGGACGGGTCCTCACTGTTGTTTGTGCTTATGCACCAAATGGCAGTGCAGAGTACCCACCCTTTTTGGAGTCTCTGGGAGGGGTGCTGGAAAGCGCTCCTCCCGGAGATTCCCTCGTCCTCCTGGGGGACTTCAATGCTCATGTGGGCAATGACAGTGAGACCTGGAGGGGCGTGATTGGGAGGAACGGCCCCCCCAATCTGAACCCGAGCGGTGTTTTGTTGTTGGACTTCTGTGCTAGACACGGCTTGTCCATAACGAACACCATGTTCAAGCATAAGGGTGTTCATATGTGCACTTGGCACCAGGACACCCGAGGTCTCAGTTCGATGATAGACTTTGTAGTCGTGTCGTCGGATCTGAGGCCGAATGTCTTGGACACTCGGGTGAGGAGAGGGGCGGAGCTGTCAACTGATCACCACCTGGTGGTGAGTTGGCTACGATGGTGGGGGAAGACGCCGGTCAGGCCTGGCAGGCCCAAACGTAATGTGAGGGTCTGCTGGGAACGGCTGGCAGAATCCCCTGTCAGAAGGAGCTTCAACTCCCACCTCCGGCAGAGCTTCGACCATGTCTCGGGGGAGGCCGGGGACATTGAGTCCGAATGGGCCATGTTCCGGGCCTCCATTGTTGAGGCGGCTGACCGGAGCTGCGGACGCAAGGCGGTCGGTGCATGTCGCGGCGGTAACCCTCGGACTCGGTGGTGGACGCCGGAGGTGAGGGAAGCCGTCAAGCTGACTAGGCCTATCGGACTTTGTCCGATAGGCCTAGGACTCCAGAGGCAGCTGATGTGTACCGGCAGGCCAAGCGGAATGCGGCTTTGGCGGTCGCGGAGGCAAAAACCCGGGCGTGGGAGGAGTTCGGCGAGGCCATGGAGAATGACTTCCGAACGGCTTCGAAAAGGTTCTGGACCACCATCCGGCGACTCAGGAGGGGGAAGCAGTGCACTGTCAACGCTGTATATGGTGGGGATGGTGCGCTGCTGACCTCGATGGGGGACGTCTTGGATCGGTGGAAGGAATACTTTGAAGACCTCCTTAATCCCACCAACACGCGTTCCGACGTGGAGGCAGAGTCTGGGGACATTGGGGGGGGCCCTTCTATCTCTGGGGCTGAGGTCGCCGAGGTGGTTGAAAAGCTCCGCGGTGGCAAGGCCCCTGCGGTGGATGAGGTCCGCCCGGAGTTCCTTAAGGCTCTGGATGTTGTAGGGCTGTCTTGGTTGGCACGACTCTGCAACATCGCGTGGACATCAGGGACAGTGCCTCTGGACTGGCAGACCGGGGTGGTGGTTCCCCTCTTTAAAAAGGGGGACCGGAGGGTGTGCTCCAACTTTAGGGGGATCACACTCCTCAGCCTCCCTGGGAAAGTCTATTCAGGGGTGCTGGAGAGGAGGGTCCGTCGGATTGTCGAACCTTGGATTCAGAAGGAGCAATGTGGTTTTCGTCCTGGCCTTGGAACTGTGGACCAGCTCGACTGCGAGTAGATCCTGCAATTTTTTGAAATTAAAAGCCTCCCCCTTGTTGGAGCTTTGGAAACACTTCCATCAGTTCATTGGTTATAACCATGGGATCGTTCTCATTCCCTGGAGAGAAAAAACATAACTCATTGACCCACCTAAACTAAGCAAATAAGCCTGTGATGACTATTATTCACACTATGAAAATCAATTACTTTTGAGTCACATATGAATATGGAAATATTTAAGACTAAACAGAAATGCCGAGTAGAACCAAATAATTTAAAAGTCACAGACAGTGCAAACTTTTGGGGGTTTTGGTAAATGCCTAGTTTCGCACTGACCTGAAAATGTTACTTTTTGCTCTCCAAGTCCTGAAGTAACAAGGTCCGTTTTAAGCGATATGCTTGGAATTGTACCCGCCTTGTGGTCAGCCAAACAAAAGACAGTGTGTGTGTAGCTTCTTCGGCAAACTTGGACTTGTCCTGGTCGTCTCATATTCCTTCTGGCTCCGCTGTTATACGGCGCAAAGAGCCTTGCTACTTCGGCTGCAACACAGAAAAAAGTCACAGCTCAATGGTCACCAGTCAGCTAAAACAGGCTCAACTTCTATGGTGCAGATGCCCCAGAACACCGATGCTCAAGCCAGCTAAGGCCGTTTTCACACTTGACTTTTTCAGAAAATGCGGCCGCCTTTTAAAAACTTCAAAAAAAGCGCTGAGCCCGACGCCTTTTTGAGTTCAATTTTCTCAACTTTTCAGAAAAGCGCTGGGTGACGTCAAGCGCCTTTTTGACAGCTGATCAATCAGGACGAGGAGAGTAGGTATAGGAGTGTACCTTCCCTAGTAACCTTCTACCTTAGTTACCAGGCTATGGCTATGGCTAGGCTCCTCAAACGCCAAAGCTAAAGCAAGTAAGTGCATTTTATTGGCCATAGTAGCTAGCTGTCAATAAGTAACCAACGGAAAATAACGAATAATGTATCGCTAGACTATATGATTCCCGTTCAGGTTACAAAATTCTCGTCAGAAAGGCGCTTGACGTCACCCAGCACTTTTCTCAAATGGAGCTCAAAAGGCGCTCAAAGGGCGCTGAAGGCAGCGCTTTTTTCTAAAAAAAAGAAGTCAAGTGTGAACACGGCCTAACAAACTAGTTTTATGCTCTCCCATTAACAATGAACGTATTACACACGAAGCATCACGAGCCTACCGCATACAAATACATTTTCGATCTAATTAAACCCACACCTGTGTCCCGAGTCATTGATTAGTAGCACACCCGGCTAACATGAAATTACTTAGCTTACCTTGAACAGGTAGGTGTACGTGATGGAGCGGCAGGTATCTGCTGTGATGGGGCGGGAGGTACTTCTTGTGATGGAGCGGCAGGTATCGGCTGTGACTGAGCCGCCGGAGCCGGAGGATTTCTGGTCAGAGCTTCCTCTATCAAATGTGCTGCTTCTCTAAGCAGCTCCGGATAAGTTTTCGCCATTTTATCCTGCACCTCAAATGGCATGGGGGCTAGCAGGATCAAGTCTTCCCCTTGTATCTAACCCTTTTCTGCCGGACCATTCAAATCCCATGGTTCCCGCCTTAATGTCTTTGCCGTCCAATCACCGATTGTATTTCTGAAAACTGCCAGATACTCATGACAACTTAAGCTCAAAGCACATATCATTGGTTAAGGGGTTACTGGGTCCCCACCCCACTGACTTTGATGGGCGAGTTTGACAGATAACACAATTAATGAAGCACACAACTCGTTGTGAAATGTAGCATGAAATGTAGCATGAAATGTAGCATGAAATGTAGCATGAAATGTAGCATGAAATACTTAAATAGTGAAATAATGATATATAAAAACATTAAATGAATTAGTATTTTAATTAATTCATGACACATTTAAGAACACATTTATGTATTTAATGTCTATTTTAATTCATCAATGACACATTTAAGTAATTATTTAATGGTGTATTTATTTATTTAATGGTGTATTTATTTATTTATTTAATGGTGTATTTATTTAATTCATTGTGGCACTTTTAGTCCTCCATAGTTTCGTTTTTTTGGGAATAATGAAATAACCATATAACACAAATGGTATAACGAGCCATTAATCGATGTTTTGATTATTGGGTGTGCTTTGCCTTCGGCAAGGGCACAAACTTTGTTCTCTCACATATATTATTATTGTGAGAATGCTGTTAAACATTCTCACTATTTTTTTCCTGTTTCTCTTAATTATTGTGAGAATTCTCACTATTGTTTTTCAACTTCTCAGTTCTTCCACTGGTTTTTTGTCCTTTACTCATTTCTCACTTTTATAATTTTTGATATATTAAGGTTTTTGTGCAATTTATTCTCCCATTAAAAGTAATGGTAAATCCTTTCAAATCATTAAAAAGCTTCCTCCTCTTTCAAACTTAACTACTTCAGCATACTTTCAGCTAGAGACACCATTCAACCTTTAAAATGTTCACAAGACATTCAGCTATTCCCAAATGATTCAGCTTTTTCAAATATAGAGACAATTTAGAATTATGACAGTTTGAAATACATTAAAATGTTTGCTCCTTCTTGATTTTTATGAATGAGCAGCAAGCAGAGTGGCACACTGCTGCCTGCTCTTTTTCTGATATTCAACTAAATTGTCAAACAAATTCCTCTAACTTTCATATAGTTTAACTTACAGAAAAAAGTTATACCTTAAAATGTGGGAAAGTTTGTCCTCTTTCAGCCAATGTAACTACTAAAGAGCTCACATTTACAGATTTTCAGCTATGAGCCTTGAAGTGAGAGCAGCCTTTCAAATTATCTAACAAACTTCAATGGAGAGGTGGGTAAAATCCGTCAGAGAAAGCAAGAAGGAAGACGATTTCGAAACTGCCTGTAGAGACATATTTTTGACCGCACAGACATATAAAGGACATCTCTAGTTTCGGCAGAGTCTTGGGTCTCGGAAAATATCCTCATTTTATTTATTGGACGTGTAGTTTTCCGTCTAGGTCAACTTGTTTGAGGTGTGGATGCTAGGTAAATGTTCGTTTTTCTCTGTGCCTAGCTCGTTAGCTATCACAGCTGCGCCATCACCGTGGCAACCAAACAGACACACCATTAGCATTTTTGAAACTGCCAAAGGAGTTGTATTTTATGGAGGACCAAACCTGCCAAAATTAAAAATAAATAAATAAATGTATTTATACATAAAAAAATGTAAATATATAAAAATAAATGTATGAAAACATCTTAATTACGTATTTATTTATTTACATGGCCATTTATTTCTGTATATATTTATTTTTGTATTAATTTATTTCTGTGTACATTTATTTCTGTATTTATTTATTTCTGTGTACATTTATTTCTGTATTTCCTTGTCCTTAAGCTAATGAGGTAAGCTGTCAATCAATGTATGTCACGGTGTCACCTTAACCCCATTGGTTGATCGGTATCAGAGTGCGAAGATGGACTTTCCATGCCTGGGTTTGCTATGACTACCTTAGTAAACAAAAGACTGCACACACGCAATAGATAGCGAGATATGAGAGTTTTGCCTAGCTAACCTTGCTAAAAAAAGTGCTAGTCAAGATGTTTAACTTTTTCGCGTTGAGGCTCTGGATACCAATTTGTACCATTTAGCTGCCTGCAGAGTCAAAGAGAAAGAGTTGCGTCAATTGCCTTTACGTTCATGGTACTGTACTGTACTGTAGGCTAGTTAGAACTAGAGCGAGCTAGCATCAGTTTCAAACACAGCAGCATCGTCGTTGAGGAACAGTTGTACTGTACTGTATGATGGAGTTGTGCCAAGGTAAGAATGTGGAAGTTCTTGGCCCATTTTCTGGCATCTAGTACATTTAACATTTCAGTATCTTAAAGTGCCGAGATTTTTTGATGCTAGCTAGACATGTAGAAGCCAGAACGTAGCAAAAACAATGTGCTACGAAGTGAGTGATGACCTGTTTATGTAATGATCAGTGTAGCTAGCTAATTTAGTGCACTATTTATATTTATTGAGAAACTAATGCCTACAAACAAGTTTGTGTGAGAGGAAAGCTGTATTTAATTATTAATCCGTAACTGTGGTCGCTTATTTGCACCATAGTCTGGGGGTTGGTACAGTAAGAAATTGGATGATATTATACAGTGTCAAGGAACCATCAAAGAACATAGTACAACATGGTTAATCTATTCATAAAGTGAATGTTTACTAAGCAAACTATGAGTTAGAGACCATTGTAACATTCAGTCCATCATGTGATTATCATTACAGCTTACTGTCTGTTTATGTGTGTGTGTCTATGGCCCTTGCAGTCTGGCATTGCTACTGATGTTGATGTGAGCTGAAAAGGAGGCCCAGTGCCTTGGAGGTGGATGTCAGACCACTGGACGAAGGAGCGCTGGATGGGAGACCACTAGTTGAAGGAGCGCTGGATGGGAGACCACTGGATGAGAGATTTCTGGATGAGGGAAAATGTGATGGAGTGGGCTGTCTTATATTTAAACCACAGTATTTTTGTCATTACTATGCTTTTAATTGTGGTCGTTATTGAGTTATATTGAGTTTGCTCCTGTTGACTTTAGCAAACCACCTCTTTCTCCTCTCACTATCAGCTGGGAAGCCGTAGCCTACATCACCACTCCCTATTTGGAGCATGCAATACATCCCCATGCATCACACCCAACCATTATGAAATCCAAGATGCTAGGTGCAAGACCAAGACAGCGCGGTGTAGACAAAAGCGTTACCTTTATTGTGTCACCCTTTACACTCTTTTCATAGCAGAGACTAAAATAACGTGTACATATTTGAATAAAGTTGAGGTGGCTCGGGCATCTGATAAGGATGCCTCCTGGACGCCTCCCTGGTGAGGTGTTCAGGGCACGTCCCACTGGGAAGAGGCCCCGGGGAAGACCCAGGACACGCTGGAGGGACTATGTCTCTCGGCTGGCCTGGGAACGCCTCGGGGTCCCCCAGGAAGAGCTGGTGGAAGTGGCCGGGGAGAGGAAAGTCTGGGCCTCCCTGCTTAGGTTGCTGCCCCCGCGACCCGACCCCCGGACAAGCGGAAGATGATGGATGGATGGATGGACATATTTGAATAGTCATGTTGACTATCATGTAGTTGTACTGTAGCCTTTCACAACCAAGTCCTTGAGGTTTAATCATTGTGCACTACACATGCATAAAATGATACTATATAGTAGGGAAAGATTAAATAAAGATGTAATAATAATAATAAATAATAAATAAAATAATAATAAAAATAAATCTATCAATAAATATATTGCATACATAGAAATAATTTTACAATTAATTTACTATAGTCTTTTATTTTCTACGTAATTTATTTCTGTCTGTATTTATTTCTGTATTTATTTATTTCTGTGTACATTTATTTCTGTATTTCTTCATCCTTAAGCTAATTAGGGGGCGGGATTGGGGCGGGATCAGGGCGGGATCGGAGCAGGACGTTCAGACAAGCATTATGCCATAGCAATCCACACTCGACGATTGTGTCGACGAGTGTGTCAGACGGGTCAAACTAAGAAACTTGTGTAAATGAATTTAGACGTAGCTCTAATCATTTTGATTTTAATCCAGTGTTGTAACATTACATAAGTAGCCGGGTAACTTCCCTAGCAGGTCACAAATACATTATGTAGATTGCATATCATTGAAATGGTGCGGTCTAGTTTATAAGCATGGTTATACTACTATACTCTGCAGTTAGACCGACACAGGTGAATCTCAGTAAATTAGAATATCATGGAAAAAGGTGAAATTCATATATTATACAGAGGCATTACACACAGAGTGAAACATTTGAAGTGTTTATTTCTTTTCATTTGGATGATTATGGCTTACAGCTAATGAAAACCCAAATTTCAGTATCCTAGAACATTTGACTGAAAAAGTTAAATATTGTAGACTCGTGATGTCCTACTCTAATCAGCTGATTATCTCCTGTAACGGTTTCCTAAGCCTTTAAATGGTCTCTAAGTCTGGTTCAGTAGGCTACACAGTCATGGGGAAGACTGCTGTCCTGAAGACAATCATTGACACCCTCCACAAGGAGGGTAAGCCACTAAAAGTCATTGCTAAAGACGCTGGCTGTTCCCAAAGTGCTGTATCCAAGCATATTAATAGAAAGTTGAGTGGAAGGGAAAATTGTGGTAGAAAAAGGTGCACAAGCAACAGGGATAACTGCAGCCTTGAGAGGATTGTGAAGCAACGGTCATTCAAGAATTTGGGGGAAATTCACAAGGAGTGGACTGAGGCTGGAGTCAGTGCATCAAAAGCCACCATGCACAGATGTATCCAGGACATGGGCTACAACTGTCGCATTCCTCGTGTCAAGCCACTCCTGAACCAGAGACAACGTCAGAAGCGTCTTACCCAGGCGAAGGAGAAAAGGGAAAGGACTTGCTCAGTGGTCCAAGATCCTCTTTTCAGATTAAAGTAAATGTTGCATTTCACTTGGAAATAAAAGTCCCAGAGTCTGGAGGAAAAGTGGAGAGGCACAGAATCCAAGTTGCTTGAAGTCCAGTTTGAAGTTTCCAAGTGATGATTTGCAGAGCCATGTAATCTGCTGGTAGGTCCACAGTTTTATCAAGTCCAAAGTCAATGCAGCCGTCTACCAGGACATTTTAGAGCACTTCATGCTTCCTTCCATTGACAAGCTTTATGGAGATGCTGATTTCATTTTCCAGCACGACTTGGCACCTGCCCACACTGCCAGAAGTAACAGAACCTGGTTTAATGACCATGGTATCACTTGATTGGTCAGCAAACTTGCCTGACCTGAACCCATAGACTCTATGAGTATTGTCAAGAGGAAGATGAGACACCAGACCCAACAGTGCAGACGAGCTGAAGGCCGCTATCAAAGCAACCTGGGCTTCCATAACACATCAGCAGTGCCACAGGCTGATCGCCTCCATGCCATATTGATGCAATTATTCATGCAAAAGGAATCCAGACCAAGTATTGAATGCCTATATGAACATACTTTCCAGTCGGCTGACATTTCTGTATTAAAAATCCTTAGGTTTATTGGTCTTGTGTAATATTCTAATTTTCTGAGATACTGAATTTTGGGATTTCATTAGATGAAAGTCAGAATCATCAAAATTAAAATGAACGCTTGAAGTATTTCACTGTGTGTGTAATGCATCTGTATAATATATGAGTTTCAACTTTTGAATTTACTAATCAAAATAAACAAACTTTTCCACAATATTCTAATTTACTGAGGTACACCGATACTCATAGTTCAAGCAGTGCATTTGTAAGGGAGCGTGCTGCACATGTCATTATCAACAGGATTTGGAAAATCAACCGATGCAATAGGAGCTGTATTCCAATTTAAGAATGTCTTCAAGAATCTCTTTAAGAATCTCTTCATACCCTTCATGTGTTGTCATTAAATGTAACTTGGAAACAAGTAGTTTGTTCTGCATCTTTATTTAATCTTTCCCTACTATATAGTATCATTTTATGCATGTGTAGTGCACAATGATTAAACCTCAAGGACTTGGTTGTGAAAGGCTACAGTACAACTACATGATAGTCAACATGACTATTCAAATATGTACACATGTTATTTTAGTCTCTGCTATGAAAAGAGTGTAAAGGGTGACACAATAAAGGTAACGCTTTTGTCTACACCGCGCTGTCTTGGTCTTGCACCTAGCATCTTGGATTTCATAATGGTTGGGTGTGATGCATGGGGATGTATTGCATGCTCCAAATAGGGAGTGGTGATGTAGGCTACGGCTTCCCAGCTGATAGTGAGAGGAGAAAGAGGTGGTTTGCTAAAGTCAACAGGAGCAAACTCAATATAACTCAATAACGACCACAATTAAAAGCATAGTAATGACAAAAATACTGTGGTTTAAATATAAGACAGCCCACTCCATCACATTTTCCCTCATCCAGAAATCTCTCATCCAGTGGTCTCCCATCCAGCGCTCCTTCAACTAGTGGTCTCCCATCCAGCGCTCCTTCGTCCAGTGGTCTGACATCCACCTCCAAGGCACTGGGCCTCCTTTTCAGCTCACATCAACATCAGTAGCAATGCCAGACTGCAAGGGCCATAGACACACACACATAAACAGACAGTAAGCTGTAATGATAATCACATGATGGACTGAATGTTACAATGGTCTCTAACTCATAGTTTGCTTAGTAAACATTCACTTTATGAATAGATTAACCATGTTGTACTATGTTCTTTGATGGTTCCTTGACACTGTATAATATCATCCAATTTCTTACTGTACCAACCCCCAGACTATGGTGCAAATAAGCGACCACAGTTACGGATTAATAATTAAATACAGCTTTCCTCTCACACAAACTTGTTTGTAGGCATTATTTTCTCAATAAATATAAATAGTGCACTAAATTAGCTAGCTACACTGATCATTACATAAACAGGTCATCACTCACTTCGTAGCACATTGTTTTTGCTACGTTCTGGCTTCTACATGTCTAGCTAGCATCAAAAAATCTCGGCACTTTAAGATACTGAAATGTTAAATGTACTAGATGCCAGAAAATGGGCCAAGAACTTCCACATTCTTACCTTGGCACAACTCCATCATACAGTGCAGTACAACTGTTCCTCAACGACGATGCTGCTGTGTTTGAAACTGATGCTAGCTCGCTCTAGTTCTAACTAGCCTACAGTACAGTACAGTACCATGAACGTAAAGGCAATTGACGCAACTCTTTCTCTTTATGACTCTGCAGGCAGCTAAATGGTACAAATTGGTATCCAGAGCCTCAACGCGAAAAAGTTAAACATCTTGACTAGCACTTTTTTTTAGCAAGGTTAGCTAGCCAAAACTCTCATATCTCGCTATCTATTGCGTGTGTGCAGTCTTTTGTTTACTAAGGTAGTCATAGCAAATCCAGGCATGGAAAGTCCATCTTCGCACTCTGATACCGATCAACCAATGGGGTTAAGGTGACACCGTGACATACATTGATTGACAGCTTACCTCATTAGCTTAAGGACAAGGAAATACAGAAATAAATGTACACAGAAATAAATAAATACAGAAATAAATGTACACAGAAATAAATAAATACAAAAATAAATAAATACAGAAATAAATGGCCATGTAAATAAATAAATACGTAATTAAAATGTTTTCATACATTTATTTTTATATATTTACATTTTTTTATGTATAAATACATTTATTTATACATTTATTTATTTATTTATTTTTAATTTTGGCAGGTTTGGTCCTCCATATTCGTCCAGCTCCTGCCCCTTTCAAAAATACCTTTCGGGCGCTTTGAAGCTTCAGCTTATAACTTTCTACTAAATTTTCACTATTTTCAGCTTTTTTAGCATGGTCAGCTATCCCCATTCAGGTTTTCAGCATTCTCACTGCTGTTTCGCAGGAACAGCCTTTTCTAGTTATTATTTCTTTTTGCCCCCCTAAAACTCAGTAAATATTTGGCCTACATAGACAACCTAGGTGTCAAAAGTTTCGTCTTGGTAGCTATTGAGTTGCTTAAGAAGAAATTGGGTTTTTGTGGCGAAAAGTGAAGCTAACGGTGGCTAACTTGCTAGCCACAGTCAATGACGCTACTTAGGTCACTAACGTCACGAAAACTCGCGTGACTACCTCTAGCAGAACATTAGTTTTAGCAGCTCGTTAACTTCTGGGAGATAGCTAGGCTAACTGCTTTACTGCAAGGCAGCTGCAGAAACGCCACAAGCAAAGAGGCCAGGGTGATAACTATTTACTCATTTTACATTGTGATGTGAAACACGATTGTGAAATGTAATGTACAATATTAGCTGATATTATTAAGGAAGTACGCCCACATCTACTTTCGGAAACGGTAGTCTACTATTTCACTGAAGCATTAGCATCATGACAGATTAGCCTCTGTTGCCCGGGCAACACATACTACAGTGGTCTATGATGCATCTGTTTTCAATCGTTAATATAAACACTCCTCACAAATACATTTTCGTTGTAGGATTTATTATGACATTACATTACAAGTAAACGATTTGTTGGTGAAATTATCATTACCTGTGGTTTCAAACCAGTGTTGCTCACTGCAACGCTGTAAGCTACGCGAGACACTACAAAAACATCTGCTGTTTAGGAAGTCAAACGGCGACAGAACATGTTCGGCACTCCCCTTACTTAAATCAAAAGTCTTTCAATAGGTGAAACTATCTGACTACTAACCTGAACTTCATTGCCACAGCCTAAACTTTGTCAATCTGTCATGAAAATAATTCATTTCAGCCTAAACCGTACAACGGAACGTTAAATCGAATTCAACCAACGCAATCGCTACCAAGACGAACACAGCAGTAGTCTAGTACTAGTATTGTACTGTAGTAGTACAATTTACCGGGACAGCTTCTCCACACAGGGCTATATCGCATTTTGCCTTGTTACTGACAATGATCGCTTCCAGCAAACTTTTTTTGAATTAGCCATTTCCCCCTAAATAAATGTCAAGCTTATTTACGTTTTTTGGGGGCATATTTTCAGTTAGCAAATGGTACTGTTTCAATCGCGATTCCATCTAATACTGCCGGTGACAACGTTGTTACTTATAATAGCTTGTTTCAAGGGGGTTCAGGTTGTTTCAAAGGTGGTTCTTAATGAATGAATGCAATATGAGTGGGCTAAATGCTTGACAATATCACTACTGTAGAAGGGAAAAACTTAAGGTGACGTTTAAGTCATATAGGTTAGGTTCATTCATTCTACATTTACATTGTCATTTAGAAGATGTCCGTATCCAGAGCGACTTACAGTAAGTACAGGGACATGCTACACTTCACTTTTTGTATTTTGAATTGTACATGAGCAGCAACAAATGTAGGCTATGATTTTAAATCTATGCAATCTTCATAAATAATAAGTAGGCATTTTTATATAAAATATACAGAAATTACAGTTAATAAACGGACCCATCTGCAACCGATGCAAGCAAGCACACCCTACAATTTCCCCAGAAATTGTACCCTCTCTTCCATATCCTTTATGCTGATATCTGCAAAAGATGAAAAATAGGCTCGTAATATCGATTTGTCCATTTCGTATGTCAGAACCAGATGGTGGGGAAATGCGTGGTTTCCGTTGTTTTGTTTTATTTTGGAATAACGGAATAACCATATAACACAAATGGTATTACGAGCCATTTACTCGTTTGTTTGATTATTCCATATCCTTTATGCTGGTATCTGCAAAAAATAGCCTCGTAATATCGTTTTGTCCATTTTGGATGTCAGAACCAGATTATGGGGAAAGGCTTGGTTTCCGTTGTTTTGTTTCATTTTGGAATTACGGAATAACCATATAACACAAACGGTATAACGAGCCATTTACTCATTTGTTTGATCGGCCATATTATGCATACTGGCACAAGTGAAAAAGAGAGGGGAAGAGACGTGTAATGATTGGGGGTGTTATTACTTCCAAACACCAGAGGGCAGCAACGACTAGCTTTTTTTTTTTTCTGTGATCTGTAGGCCTACAATCTTGACGACATCAGCAGGTTCTTTAGTAGAAGACACACACACCAAACTGGAGGCACATGTTGACGGAGTTTGCTAGTTGATACTTAGTTAATAAATATTTGATGAAACCTAGTTTCTTTAATATATGAAGCATTACATGCTTCATACGGGGCTCCAGTGTGTGTTCAAACCGCTTTCAGTTCTGTTGTACGTTTTAATGAAGTGCATTGAGGCAATCATAGTAAGAAAGTTGAGGTCATGTGAAGCTACCTTTGCAGTTTACATGAGGAACCAGACACTCGACGGGCATGTTTGATGTTTTTCTATGAGAAGATCCCGGTGAAATTCGACACTGATTTATTCATTTGCTCGAACCATTTCACCAAAGACAGTTTTGAATGAAAACATTGGACAATTTAAAGAATGATTTGCTAAGCCGCTGTTGCTGAAAAGAGGTGCTGTTCCAACCGTATGTTCATCACAAATGCAAGCTGTAAGTATGATTTTGTCGCTAACAGTTAGCCTATTAGCAATGTTAACGTCTCCTGTATCTAGCATAGATTGTGCTAGAATGCTAAATACGTTTCTAAACACATCAACATACCTTACTTAGCAAATGAGTTAGCTGTAGTCGGCATTAGAAGGGAAGCTTCCGAAAAAATAGCCAGAAAACGAATAGCAGTCTAGCCTATTGCTAACGCCTGTCTAAATTATCTATTTGAAAGAACTGGAGAAAGGCAGGTGCTACAGGATACGTTAGGATTGCTAATAGGCTAACTGTTACCGACAAAATCATACTACAGCTTGCAGTTGTGATGAACATAAGGTCGGAACGCAACTCCTTTCAACAACAGCTTCATAGCAAATCCTGCTTTACATTGTCCCAGGTTTTCAAAACCGTCCTTGGTGAAATGGTTCGCACAAATGTGTTGAGAGTGGAACTGCACAGGGAGCTTCTAGCTACGGCAAACATCACCCATGCCCGACTAGTCAATGTTAGCTAGACTCTAACTCATCTGCTTTTTATTAACGCTGATTTGCAAGGAATGCAAGAACAGCAAGATAGCGAAAACACCTAGACTGTAGACATGTAAACTAGTTTAGCTTGCTAACGCAAGAGCATGGGTAGAATGTGTGATGATTTAGTCTTGTTTATTGGCAATGGGGCTAACGTTATTTCATGTTCCTGACTGTTTCATTCAAATAAATAACCCTTGTTGTCATGTAAATCTACAATTCAAGATGCATGTTTGTCCAGATCTATTTTTCAGCAAGATAGCTAGAGCTAACTAAAGCTGAGTTGAATCAGATAGTTTGTTTGCTAAGCTGTAGTGCTAACGTTACCCACCTAAGGCGATCCTGTTTGCTTTGACAACAGAAGTGGAAACAACTAACGTAATCATTTCAAATGATATCTAGTCAATCTGTTGAAAACAGTGTTGTGTAGACACACTAGATTTATTTGTACGTTTTTCAGTGAGTGCTGTAGGCCGTGTTGCGTCTTTGCTCCGCAGCTTCACTCGTTGTAAACCAACCAATCAATGCGCAGCTCATCTATATATTCATGAGCATACCATAAAAGGAGAAAACCTAGCGTTTTTTCCCGGGAAAATTTCACTGGATGTATCAGGGGGCATAGAACAGCACCCGGGCCATTTTCAGCCCAACCAATGTTAGATACACTATTCAGAGACCTTAAGGAACAGTGTGAAATACCCCAAAAACCCAGTCAATCACCCCTTTAACCCTTGTGTTATCTTCGGGTCATTCTGACCCATCAGTCATTGTGACCCACCGTCGTATTGCGACAACTTTACCGCATACAAAAACAAAGTGAAGCATTTTCTTTTAACCGTTGGGCTGTCTCAGACCCCCCACATTGCAAAGGTTAAAAGAAAATTATTTTAATTTGTTTTTGTATTGGGTAAAATTGGGTAAACACAATGATGGTTCATTATGAACCTTTGGGTCATGTGACCCGAAGGCAGCACAAGGGTTAAAGACAAATGGCATGGGTTTTCAACATCTTATATCTCACATATCGTGAATGCTTGCTAGCTAGCATGTGTGGTATTATTGTATATAATATGTAGTCATCTCTAATGAAATGTATTTAGACGTAGAGATAAATAGGAACCCAATGGATATTGTGATAGGGGGAGCCATATTACGGGAACACACTCAGGCGTGGGAGTTAGGCTGTTTATCAAACCACGTTTTTCTCCGTTCTTGCAAACTCGTTCAACGTCATCCTTCATTGCCCAAATCCAAAGAACACAAGTCACCAAGAAAGCCAAAAATACCCGGAAATGTTCTTGATCCGCCCCTTTTATCGAGAATGCATCGTATGGTGACTTGGCTAGCGGGAACGCATATGATTTCCCAGAAGTCATTGCAAGAACACACGCATCTCAAATCGTTCTCCGTCCTCGGGGTCTTGCAAGACCGTTCTCGCAAGACGCTTGGCAAGAATTTTCTTAAGAACGCAAGTACGTTCTTACCGTTCTCGGATTGATAAACAGCCTGTGTGTTCTTGGCACGCCAAAAATACCTGGAAGTGTTCTTTATCCGCCCCTTTTATCGAGGATGCATCGGTTGGTGACTTGGCCAGCGAGAACACATCTGATTTAGCAGAAGTAATTGCAAGATAATAGCCAAGAACACACACATCTCAAATCATTCTCTGTCCTCGTGGTCTTGCAAGACCGTTCTCGTAAGACACTTGGCAAGAATGTTATTCTCAAGAACGCAAGTACGTTCTTAGCGTTCTTCGGATTGATAAACATCCTCTGCTTAAGGGAATCGCCCACAATTCACAGTGTTCTCACATGAAGCCCGGAAGCGAGAGAAAAATCCCGGCAAACCCACCTCCATAAAACAAGAAAGAAGAATGGTTAACAAACAAGCATGGATGGAGCAACCAACTCTGACGTAAACATAATTAAACAAGTTTAAACACAAAACTCACTGATGGTTGATATAGCCAGCATTATGTGTAGTATGTCCTTTGATGATAAATTCCAAATATGCTTACATCAGATTTGATCCAACAACATTACTATTTTGACGATAATGACGCTAAGTTCATATATATATATATATTCACTGTTCATATAATTTTGATCCCTTTCAGCCTCTTGCACTCAATCACTTACTAGGTGATGTCAAGTAAGTCTGTGAGGGTTCATGGTTTAGGGGGGACATTGGGATTGGGCCCTTGTCTCTCGCTGTGCCTTTGAATGCAAGTTCCTGATAAATAGAAAAAAATGTACTCAATGCCTTCAGTATTATGTTGTCACAAGATGGTTCATATATTGTGTCTACCTCTAGTTGAGTGTAGGCTACTGTAGACTGAGCTGGCTGGTGAAGGGACCCTGAGCTGTGCCAACATAATAAATCGAGCAGATAGGTGTCGGTCTGCTCTAAAAGTTATTTCCCAACCTTTGTCATTGTCTTTCTTGCTGTGTCCTTAAACGTCAAAAGATTGTTTTTTGATCTCTTCACTCTGTAGCCTTTATTGTACAAACTCTACGAAGGGATTGTCTCCTCATCAGCCTCAAAAAGATAATTGACAATGGCGTCTGAAGCTAGTTTTCCTAACGTTATGTAATTTAGAATCAGAATGGGTTTTATTCGCCATGACAGTTTGCACAGACAAGGAATTTGCTTTGGCAGAAGGTGCATACATTAAACATATAGGAATCTTAAAATTAAATATGAGGACTAACTATACTAAGGGTACATACGATACGATTAACTTTATTGTCCCGCTCAGGGAAATTTGTCTTGGACTCTGTGGTGCGTCATGAATGCCTTGACAGTCACAATGACAACAAACAATACATCCTCAGCCATAACAGCATCAACAGTTACATAACAGTATTGCACATATCCCATAACACATACATACACCTCCTAATAATACATGCTAAAAGATCACCGTAATAAAGGCACTATAACAATGATTACATAGACTTCAGCCTCAAGCAGCATTGTTAAGAAATGTAATGGAAGTTGTAACAAATGAGTTCTTAAAACGGTTGAGTTTGCAGTACTCTAGGGACTCTATCGCCTCCCCGAGGGTAGGAGGTCATACTCTGAATGGAGAACGTGAGAAGGGTCATTTACTATTCTCTGGGCTTGCCTGAGAACAGATTGTTCATAAATAGACTGCAAGGTCTGGTAGCTGCTTTTTCCAATGACCTTCATGGCCGTGTGCACCAGACGAGCGAGTTTAGTTTTTAGTTTTGCGGTGAGGTTGCCATACCAGGATGACATCCCATATCTGATTAAACTCAGTACTAAGTGGAATTATGTACACTTAGTGGAATTATGTACCCTAAGTGGACATAACTAGCAGTACTAAGTGGAATTATGTACCCTTAGTATAGTTAGTCCTCATATTTAATTTTAAGATTCCTATATGTTTAATGTAGGGTTAGGGTTAGTGCTTCATACATTTGATTATTGACATGTTTTGAATATCCTTTTCATATATTTATGATTCATGCAGTTGAAATGATGTGGTGCATCTATGCACTGCATCTTTGTTTAGGGAGAATCCAGTCAGTCCACCTTTAGTTTTGGAGTCTCTGTTGGCTGTTTGCTCTATGACTTGATCACAGGCAGTGTTTGCAAAACCATACTCCTGTTGTCTCTGAGCAACACAATCCCCAGATTGGACCTGTAGGTATATGCCAAAATGTGTCCTCCAGACTGTTCATCTCCAGAAAATTAGAAGAGAGGTATCTTGCATACTTTACCTTATCGTATGAAAAAAAAACATGGGAGCATTCAGCAGACACTCGGACGACTAGAGGGGCATGGTATTCCACATCAGACTATCTTAAATATATAATGGCTATATCAGCCACATTACTTGGTAATGTATATATTTTGTTTAATCAAGACTACTTTGTCCTGCTACAGGTCTTCTTTGTTCTGTCACTCATTTTGGTCGGCGTTTTGTTGGGGAAAAATTCTAGTGGCACTGTGTAGATTTGAATAGTCAAGAGATGGCGGTTTCAATAAATGGTTTCAATAAATTTATTTTGCTTGTACAAATTAAGAATTAACAAAGTACTTTGTGATCAGTCATAACAAAGGAGGTGCTAGCCACAGATCGTTCGCAAGAGTGATGAAGAACAACCCTAAAACCCTGCCTTATATAAACTTAGAACAAATGGTTCTTCTGATGGTCAATCCATCAATATGGCGGTCTCTGTGATTGGTCAGCACTGCTCAGTGACAGTTTGACTCCATACCAAGTGTCCCACAGTTCTTTGATGTGGCATCTCTCCCCAAACCAGTAGATACTAAAGCCACAGGAGTTCACCAGTCAAATGGTCAACTGTCCTTTGTGTGGACATCTTCAAACAAGTATTTAATTAACACCACCCATGCAACAGGAAGGGTCAGAGCAGCTTGATCAGTTCATCTATCTTAAACTGCTCCCTCAGATCACAATAACAATACAATTCATCCTCCCCAGGTGTCATAAACTGCAAATGGCATCTCTACCAAATGGAGTTGATTCAACATTCATTGTATCAAGCTTCTCAACCAACTTTAGACTTCCCTTAAAACACATTCCTCATATATAAAACACACACATTATAACTATTCAAAATTTCCACTACAATTCCTCTCTTTTTTTGTTTTACAATACCATAAACCCAAACAGTTAATCAAGAAAAATAAAATTCAAACATTAACATAAGAAATGCCATTCCCAAGACAAAACCCATTGTACCCCGTACACCACAAAGTCCAGGTTGTCGGAACGGATGCCATGATTGTGCATCCGTAGTGACCATCTTCAGTTGGCTGTAGGCAAACTTCTTTCAGTCAGTGTAGTCGAATCGAACCAATTGCAAACGACGATCAAATTGCTCAGGGCAACTTTCAACGACACTGCACTTTGCGTACAGCTCGGAAATTTACTTGGTACTACGCAGAACGCGTATCCTCTGTTTCCGTCTCCAGACAAGGTGCACGCTTACAATGGTTAGCATGTATCCACGTTGCTCTTCCCTCCGATCTTAACCGCCGGATTAGTCGTCAGGAGAATCTGGTATGGCCCCGTCCACCTTGGGTTTTACCAGGTGTTTCAGGTCCTTCACCACGATCCAGTCATCCTGGTATCAAATCATGCAGCGGTCCAGTCATAGGAATAGCCTCCTTCACCTGCCTGTGAATCTCACACAAAGTAGACTCCAAAAGGTTGCACAGTGATAAACAAGCACATTCTCACAGAGGTCAGTTAAAGGTAACTGACTTCTTGTCGTCTGACTTAGTCTTCAAAGTTCTGTTCTCTCATTCAACTGAAGTGATTAACACAATGTTGAATCCTATCAACACCAAAATAACTTCCATAAACAAGTGTGACCCATTATCATTACATATCCTCAAAGAAAAAATCCCATCGAAGAATAATCTAAATTAACAAAACTTGACCACTGAGCCCCTGAGAAGTCTAAAACTTCTTCCCATCCAACAACCATCAACAATCATTAAACAGTATCACTTTTCCAAAAATGTAACTCTACAAAATCCATCTATCAATACTCAAATAGTTTCTCTAACCTTAACTGTGAAGCTTATCGTGTTTAAACTCATTTTCTCATATTACTTGTCCCACATATGAAGTACTGACAACATGACTATGCATCCATTACAAATCCTCTTGTATGCTAAAATAATGCATTCTTGATATCACACAAATTCTAGAGGCATGATCTTTCCATGTGTTAACTGAGCAAAATCTCAAGATAAATGTTTTATGCAGACCATACAACCTCCATTTTTATTCTCATATCCTTCCTTTTTCCAAAACGCATTTTCTTGTGGTTTAGTCCAAGTTCGAATCTCCATTCCACCATTCCTTTTTCCATCTGTCCGCTGTATTCTGTAATTCTTATCAAATATACTCAAACAAAAACAAAATTCTCACTCTGGGTTAAATACAGTCCAATATTTTCAACTCAGCAGTATCATATCAAACCCTCACAGTCCTATTACAAAGCCAAACTACTGAAGCTAAAGACATAAAACCATAAATCATAAAACCATAAAACCCATAGTCACTTTCGGTTTGGATCAGTCAGTCACCAGTCAGTCATAAATTCCTAAACGTCATCTCTTCCTCTCTAAGAAGCCTGCGCTTCCCTTAAAGAATCTGTAACAAATGTTGTATCAAGGTCACACAACAATTTTCCTCAAGAGTCCTGTAAGCCCAAATTTGTCATGTTAGGCTCATCCGGACATAGCAACATCATCTCATCACTTCCTGTAAACATATCAACATCAAAAACATATTCTAGTTAGTTCATCAATGCATGCAGGCAATCTAGAAACTGCTCCAGCTAGTATCAGCACTAGCATTTTCCCTGTGGAATAATCATCATTGTTAGTGAGCCCCACATTTGCATAGAGCAAGTTGTGTCCCAGATGAAACTAAGAAACTTCCTGTTTCCATACCTTTCCCAAAATCATATGTAACACCAATGATGTATTTAACTATCAGTAAATATTTTAACTCTTTTCCCTTTTATGAATTAACAAGCTTACACTGAAGCAACCAACTTTTGAACCAATTTGTATAAAATACAACTAATTTACATTTACATTTAGTCATTTAGCAGACGCTCTTATCCAGAGCGACTTACAGTAAGTACAGGGACATTCCCCCGAGGCAAGTAGGGTGAAGTGCCTTGCCCAAGGACACAACGTCATTTGGCAGAGCCGGGAATCGAACCGGTAACCTTCAGATTACTAGCCCGACTCCCTAACCGCTCAGCCACCTGCCTCCCCCGCCCATTTTAGAAAACAACCAAATTACGAATAACCTTTAGGAACAGTTCAAATGAATACCTTTTATATTTCAGATTACCTTTTTATTTTTATTTTTCCTGTATTTAAATTCACCAAATCAAATCTCTCTTTTTCCAAGACATGTAGAAAACTAGCATCACTACCCTAAACCAGAATTTAATCTGTATGATTCCAAAATGAAACATAGACCATAAAATATTCTTAATGTAACCATTAGCCAAACTTATACCCCATCTATATTTCTATATAGGTTAGATAGGTAGAACTTCATAACTTGCTTTGGCTGCAGTCCAGAACAAGCTACTTAGTTCCAACCATCACAACCACAATTTATCAGACTTAATGAGTCTTCCCAAATTATCTCAAAACCAAGTTATAATAACCCTCTTTATGAACCAATACCATAATAAAACAACCTCATCACAGCCTAACTAACCTTTATATTCACAATTTAACATAAACCCGTAAAACAAAACCTTATTATTTAACTTCTCAAAAGTCTTATCAAAGCATGTAATGTATACACCTTTGAATATTCCCATATTTACCAGCCATCTCAATTACTCTTTGTTAGTACTCAATGAATCAACTCAAATAAACAATGTCTATCAGCGCGCATTTCAAACTTGAATCAAACAAACAGCGCGCTCTGGAACAAAGCAAAAACTCTCAACCTTTTTTCTCTTTTTTTTCTTCCTCTGAACAACACAGATGGTTGGCGTTTACCGTCTATTCACTTAATTTTGCTAGAGTATAACTTTTCCAATCCAATTAGAACTAATTTATGAACCAGGGGTCTAATTTCTGCCTTTTTATGGATACCATCACACATCACAGATTTTCCGCTCGTAAATACAAGTTCTGGTCTGAAAGGCTTTACCTCCCTGTTTGGCTAGGAATTAGAACAAATGTTAATCATACATTCGTTAACCACCAAACTTCGAATTCATCTAAACGGACACATCTTTCACCATTAATACTCACATAATTATGCAGAATTACACCCTCTGGGATCACCTTTGTAAAACTCAACGTAACGGGACTCTTTTTTTTATCCCCCACCTTTCCTCAGAATTTCTGAAACTCATTTAAAATGTCCTCAAACAAACAAAAACCTTGTTAGCAAATGTCTCAAAATACTCATCACCCAACATATTTCAAAAGTAACCAAATTAATATGTAAAATTCGCTCCAAATTAATCTATTTCTCTAAATTTGCGTCTTAGTCAATTTCTCAATTTCCGTCTGTGCATGCGTCATGCGGTTACTCATCCTGGATCTCAAATGTCAAGCTGCAATTTCTTTACTAGCCTGTTACCCGCCGCCATCGCTGTTGAGTCTGTCTGTAAGTTTGTTAGCTACAAATATCGTTGCCATAGTTGCAAATTCAACTTCCTGGACTCTCCTTTGTCTCAGGACAGAGCAGAATGCACTTCCTCCACGTTTTCACCATTAGCCATTACCCAACAAAGTCACAGCCTGGATTTTTTCCTCTCAGATCCCAGCTATCCTAGCATTTGTAAAATACTTGGTCCAACAGACAGCGGACTGGCAAATTCGCTAGAATCATGTCAGCCTTCGGATTTCTTTCTAGGGACAATTCTACCCTCTTACAACATGTAAACCAATTACCCATAGTTATATGTACAACAGAACCTCGATATTTACAATTCTATCAAATATTAGTACTATTTTAATTTCAACATAAAAATTAGGCTCCGAAATCTACATATGCACCTAATATCACTCGTCAGAGAATGACAGTTTACACATGTATTAGCATTCTGGTTGGACAAAGCTTCAACTTCAAGTCCATTTAAATAGGTAAATATGAATACCACCAAACCCAACACATTTCAACAAATCATCTCAGCAGCAATAAACACACATATGTAGCACCTTTGCCCTTAACAACAATCGCAATTCAGTCTCTCGAACTAGTTCCCCTTGTATACACTTCAGTCCCTCGGACTGGCTCAATCTTTCTAATCACTTCTTCATAACCCTTTACATATTTCTTTAAACAACAGTAACATCTGTGAACTCCCACAAAATTCAAATAAAAACCATCGAACCTTTCCAGACATAAACAAAAATATTCCTTAAACATCATAACATTTCCGTTTCAACACATAACTTTCTATAAAAGTTTCAATAACCCCGGGATTGTAATTCTTCAAATGAATACCGCTTTTGTTGCCAAAACTGGCCTTTTACCAATTATCCTACCCAAAAAACGAAATTTCCAGCGCATTATTCAATATCGAATCAAGCTCATAATATAGAAAATCGGTCTGTACATAATTTCCAAATCAAGAGTATGGCAACTCACAATATTTTCTTAAGTTTGACAAAGAAACAGAAACACATCTGTTTTCCAACCAATACATTTCTCAATTCAACGTCAAATTCTCTCTAAAATGAGTGTTTTTTTTGTGTTTTTTTGCACTCATGACGGGTGTGGGCCACTGCACGCAGAATGAGCTTCAATGAAAGAATCAACTTCCGCTAGGCTCAAGCGCATGCGCCTCTTTTCAAGTGGAGAACTCAGTCAAAGAATTAACATTAGCATTTTCAAAACAGAATGTCTCCGTCTTCAAAAACAAATGCCTTCTGGCGGTAATCAGACCGATGTAAAGTCTAACAACAAATATATAACGGTTAACACAAAGTTGTAAAACAATATAATAAGTCAATCGTCTCTCCTCTACCAACAGTGTCATAACCGATAAACATTGTACGTCACCAGTTCGGAACTCAACTTCCGGTCACGAACCCCTCTGATTTGCGAGAGTTCGCCCCCAATTTCCAGAAAACTTTCAACAGTGATGACACATCTCCGGACATTCACGTACATTTTGCTCAAATTCCCACAATTAAAGCACGCATTTTGGATTGACCATACCTAGCAATTCGTGTTGGCCTACATGTTTTTCAACAGCATGTCAACACGCTCTGCATTAGCTTTGACCAACCTAGCCCACAAACTCTTTTATTCCAAACACAACAGGGACTCAAACCCTTTGTACCGGAGAGGACTTTAACCTCTCCTTCTTTGAAACGCAAAATAATAAGTATAGGCAATTGCAAGTCAAAGCACAAGCCGCAATCTTTGCGGGAATCCAAAGCAAATCTATAAAAAAATTCCAGGATCCTACTTTCTTGACTTTTCCTAGATATAACCGGCTGTCAGAAGACATCTGAGTCATAGAGAAATGGCAAATGTCTGACCTCATGTTCATATTCTGTTCCCGCATTCCCGCAAAACCTCATGCGCCTGCGCAACCTGCCGCAAAACCCCTGGCTGCGGATGAACCACGGCGAAATTTGTTTGCGGAACAGCCAGAAAATCTCAATCGTGAATCTGTGGGGAAATAGATGAAAAATTCCCCACACTATTCTGTCCTAATATTTCTTTATCTGTAACTCTACCTGCCTCCATCCAATCAGAAAAGCTCTCCAATCAGGCTAAAATCCATTCTTTTCTCCACTTAAACTTATTTCACAATTCAATAAGGTCCTTAAAACAAAACGACCCCACACTCGAAAATCCACATTTATCAATCCATATTTGCATTTGCAATAAACTATCGTTACCATACTTTTGTTTCATGTAATCGATGTTTGGACAGGTCAATTCTGCCTCCAGACCATTCATTTTAGAATTACAATCCATAAACCAACAATAACCAACGACGGAAAATAAAGACACAATTACCCCTTTTCTTTTCTAAAAACAATTAAATTCCGACTTCACAACTTTCAATGAAAATAACTGCACAATCATAAATTACAAATATTCAAACCGAAAAATAATTAAAATTGATTTTTGTAATTTGTATATAGCTTGAATAGTAGACACCATTAGTTACTCATACTTCTTTTAAAAACACATAACTTGCAATTAAAACAAAAAATGAACACGCACGTTTACTAATTTTGAAATTTCATAGATCAGGCCTCCTTTCCTTTTTTTTTTTTTTCTAAAACACTCAGCTGGTTACCAATTTCTCTTTAATCTTTACCAATTTAATCTTTACCAATCCTCTAAAGTATACTTTTTACCATTTTACTCTAGGGACTCAGAAATCAATAAATTTCCTGACCCAATTTCCCAGGGCCTTAAAGACACACAGCACGATATCACGTGTGAATTATTACCCTTTATGCGTTCGTCAGCACATTTCCTGCATGCTTTTTGTACGACTCTTAACGTAACGGGACCAACGTTCCAACGTTCTCCCTATTTGTACGACTTGCACGTACAGGACACAGCTCTCCTCCGGTCTCTGCCCAATTACTAACTTAACCGAATTATTGACAATAGTCTAAACAACACACATTTAGACAACTCAAATCACACAGCGACCAAAAGAATATCTCACCGGTTCTTTCAGGATCCCGCGTCAGCCACAAAACGTCCAACGGGCGCCCCCCCTGGCCCTGCTGTCTCACGCATGGCGGAAGGAAAGGCGGCTTTTTGCCGGAAGATCAATTCGCCGAGGGGAGCCGCCTGCTGAACGCCGTAGACTAATCGAGGATCCCCGTACTTGGCCACCAAGATGTTGTGGAAAAATTCTAGTGGCACTGTGTAGATTTGAATAGTCAAGAGATGGCGGTTTCAATACATTTATTTTGCTTGTACAAATTAAGAATTAACAAAGTACTTTGTGATCAGTCATAACGAAGGAGGTGCTAGCCACAGATCGTTCGCAAGAGTGATGAAGAACAACCCTAAAACCCTGCCTTATATAAACTTAGAACAAATGGTTCTTCTGATGGTCAATCCATCAATATGGCGGTCTCTGTGATTGGTCAGCACTGCTCAGTGACAGTTTGACTCCATACCAAGTGTCCCACAGTGCTTTGATGTGGCATCTCTCCCCAAACCAGTAGATACTAAAGCCACAGGAGTTCACCAGTCAAATGGTCAACTGTCCTTTGTGTGGACATCTTCAAACAAGTATTTAATTAACACCACCCATGCAACAGGAAGGGTCAGAGCAGCTTGATCAGTTCAGCTATCTTAAACTGGTCCCTCAGATCACAATAACAATACAATTCATCCTCCCCAGGTGTCATAAACTGCAAATTGGATCTCTACCAAATGGGATCTCTACCAACATTCATTGTATCAAGCTTCTCAACCAACTTTAGACTTCCCTTAAAACACATTCCTCATATATAAAACACACACATTATAACTGTATTCCAAATTTCCACTACAGTTTACATGGCACCGGGTCCACAGGTTAAAGAGGCCCAACGCATGCTCGCCGACCAGATTCTGAGTGTGGAGCGAGCAAACCCGGATTCCCTTGTTATCGTACTCGGCGACTTTAACAAAGGTAATCTCAGCCACGAACTCCCTAAATACAGACAATTCATCAAATGCCCAACAAGAGAAGAGAACACTCTGGATCACTGCTACACTACAGTCAGTAGAGCCTACCATGCCGTCCCTCGTGCAGCACTGGGTCACTCTGACCATACCATGGTCCATCTGATTCCTGCATACAGGCAGAAATTAAAGCTCTGTAAACCTGTTGTGAGGACATCAAAACAGTGGACCAGTGAGGCTATGGAGGATCTGCGGGCGTGCTTGGACTGTACTGACTGGGATATGTTCACGACTGCTACCAATAGTCTGGATGAACTCACAGAGGCTGTGACATCATACATCAGCTTCTGTGAGGACTGCTGTATTCCAACACGCACCAGGGTGAACTTCAACAACGACAAGCCCTGGTTCTCAGCAGAGCTCAGAAGGTTGAGGTCAGAGAAGGAGGAAGCATTTCGGAGTGGGGATAGAGACAGATTCAAGGAGTCGAAGAACAGGTTTAGCAAGGCGGTGAGAGAGGCTAAACGACTGTACTCAGAGAGACTGAAGCGTCAGTTCTCTGCTAACGACTCTGCTTCTGTCTGGAGTGGGCTCAGGCAGATCACCAACTACAAGCCCAGAGCCCCCCACTCCACTAACGACTCCCGCCTGACCTGAATGAGTTCTACTGTAGATTTGAAAGACAATTGGACTGTCCTGATCTACCCCTTCCCACCCACGGGGCCTCCTCCCTCACCCCCTCTACAGTGACAGCTCTCTCCATTCAGGAGGGTGAAGTTAACAGACTTTTCAAGAGGCAGAACCCCCGCAAAGCAGCTGGGCCGGACTCTGTCTCTCCTGCCACCCTCAAGCACTGCGCTGACCAGCTGTCTCCGGTGTTCACCTACATCTTTAACACCTCCCTGGAGACATGCCATGTGCCAGCCTGTCTCAAGTCCTCCACCATCATCCCTGTGCCCAAAAAGCCAAGGACTCAATGACTACAGACCCGTCGCCCTGACCTCTGTGGTAATGAAGTCTTTTGAGCGCCTTGTGCTGGCACACCTCAAAGCCATCACAGACCCTTTCCTGGACCCACTGCAGTTTGCCTACAGAGCCAACAGATCTGTGGATGACGCCGTTAACATGGCCCTCCACTTCACCCTACAGCACCTGGACTCCCCAGCATCCTATGCCTGGATCCTGTTTGTGGACTTCAGCTCTGCCTTCAACACCATCATCCCTGCCCTGCTTCAGGACAAGCTCTCCCAGCTGAACGTGCCCGACTCCACCTGCAGGTGGATCACAGACTTCCTGTCTGACAGGAAGCAGTGCGTTAAGCTGGGAACACAAGTCTCTGACTCCCGGTCCATCAGCACCGGATCTCCTCAGGGCTGCGTCCTTTCCCCTCTGCTCTTCTCCCTGTACACCAACAGCTGCACCTCCAGTCATCCGTCTGTCAAACTTCTGAAGTTTACGGACGACACCACCCTCATTGGGCTCATCTCTGACGGGGATGAGTCTGACTATAGGTGGGAAGCTGACAACCTGGTGACCTGGTGTAGCCAGAACAACTTGGAGCTCAATGCTCTTAAGACAGTGGAGATGGTTGTGGACTTCAGGAAGAATACAGCCCCACTCACCCCCATCACCCTGTGAGACTCCCCAGTCAACACTGTGGAGTCCTTCCGCTTCCTGGGCACCATCCTCTCCCAGGACCTCAAGTGGGAACTGAACATTAGCTCCCTCACCAAAAAAGCACAACAGAGGATGTACTTCCTACGGCAGCTGAAGAAATTCAACCTGCCAAAGACAATGATGGTGCACTTCTACACAGCCATCATTGAGTCCATCCCCACCTCTTCCATCACCGTCTGGTACGCTGCTGCCACTGCCAAGGACAAGAGCAGACTGCAGCGTATCATCCACACTGCTGAGAAGGTGATCGGCTGCAATCTGCCTACCCTCGAGGACCTGCACACCTCGAGGACCCTGAGGCGTGCGAGGAAGATTGTGGCCGACCCCTCCCACCCTGGTCACTCCCTGTTCCAGCTACTCCCCTCTGGCAGAAGGCTGCGGTCCATCAGGACCAAAACCTCACGCCATAAGAACAGTTTCTTTCCATCTGCTACTGGCCTCTTCAACAAGGCCAAGGACTCCCATTGACATTCATTCACTTATTTAACTATTATAAGTCCATCTAATGGCAATTCAGTATGCATAAGCCACTTTATCTCAGTATCCGATTGCACTATGTTGACCATTCACGCTGCTCATTATTCTTATTTTTATATATATTTTATTTTATATTTAAATTGTTGTATTCTTAGATTGTTTAGTTCTTAGAAATAGTTCAACTTTTGTACTTTTACTTAATTTAAGATCTGTATATGTTTAGTGTTTTGCACCTCCCTGCCACAGTAAATTCTGTGTTTGTATAACATACATGGCCAATAAACCGAATTCTGATTCTGATTCTGCCCGTCCTCTCCTGTCTGTGCCGTCATTAAGCATGCTATGTATGTCAACTAATTTTTGAATAAAATGTGGTGCACTTAGATTGTAACAGCAAAACGGATTTTGTAGTGAGTTACTTTGAAAAAGTAATCTGATTACTGATTACTCCTTTAAAAAGTAACTTATTTACTTTACAGATTACTTGATTTTAAAAGTAACTAAGTTAGATTACAAGTTACTTTTAGTTACATTCAGCAGCTGCCGACAACACCCCCACCGCCTCAACATAAAAATGACAACCAGTTTTGCCAACACTGACTTTATTAGAAGTGCATTTTTAACAGTAATTTACACAACTACAATGTACAATGCATCTCCTGACATTATGTTGATGTTTGTTGATGTTCATGTTGATTTATAGACAAGAGTTTATTTTGAAATGTTGACCTAAGAACGCATTTGGAAAAACGACTGAAGTCGTAGGCCTACTTGGGGAAAAAAACAAACCATAAAAAATGCCCAGAGTACAGTAAATCTGAGATCATTTGCGAACCATTACTTTTAGAAAAAACATGGATTTAGTTGCAGTTCGTTGCATTTATTCATGTAATAGTTTATTAATCTTATTTGTCTTTCTTATTAGTCACATGTAATCAAATCGAGATGGCACCGGAGCAAAGGGGCTTGAGGAAAGTGGCGACTCAGTCACTGGGAGGGAGTGGTAGCTCTATGCAGGGCTCGAAATTAACTTTTTGGCTTACCAGCCAAAATGGCTGGTAGATGAAAAAAAATTACCAGCCAATATTTTTTACCGGCCAAAATTAAACCTGGCATTTCAGACATACTCTGAAATTGTTTGACATAAACAACCTTGATGATTTTAATATAATTGTAAATCACTCTCAGAATGGATTAAACAAAATCAACCAATTTTACTTTTGGAAATAATGTATTAATTCAGGGGGTTCCAGGGGCCTACTACTCCTCTTGCTCATTGTGAGATGGGTTGGCCTTGTCCATGAGGTTTAGTCTTCGCATCGGACCAGCTGGCTGAAAGCAGAATTCCCATATCTCTTGAAATGCCCTGCTTGACTTTTTTGGTGTAAATCTTTTGTTGTAGAATTGACCGAACTGTAAAATTATGAACTTTGTGACATGACGCGACCAAGAAAGAGACATGGCTGCCGCCTAGTAAGACTATGTACTATGCGGTCTATCTGGCGACGCACTCACTCAAATTTCAAGACTTTAGTGACCCAAATCTAAATTCTGATGTGGCAGATCAATGGGGAATTGCTTTCTCTCTTAAATGCTGTCATCCTCGACCTTTTTTGTCTTTTTAAATCTAACTATTTGTCCTTGTCATTCTCTAGCTGTTATAAAGGCTATCTTCCCGGTTTTCTGCCATCTAGATGAGCGCACAACTGTTCGTGTTGGCGTTGCAAGCATTTTTTAAAGATCCTGTAAAGTGGAATTAAAAACGAGTTTCAAGTTAATGTGAATGTGTTGACATGTCGAACACAATGTGTATTAATTACCCATCCAAATTCGAATGAAAAAAAACACTGACAAGTATGTTAAATTAGGCTTTGAAATTGTAAGAAAATCAGCAGTATTCTCTGTTCGAGACTGGGGGGGGGGGGTCGCCTGAAGGAGCTGAAGCTCGGCCCCCTCGCTGGAAGGCGCCACCTCTCAAGTAAGCTACCTACGACCCAGATAATGGACGCTACGTCTAATTCTATAGAATTAGAATATATTTGTTCAATGAGTGACACATACAGTTGCATATAAATGAAATGTTCCCCTGAGCTGTAACACAGGAGTAAAAATGGACATGCGTATGCATGTAGGTAGCAAACCAAAACATATAATCTACCCATTTATTGAAGCTAGTTGGTCCTGTTCAGAGTGCACTCTGCATTGCAATTGCAAAATCTTGAGAGGAAGGAAAGCATTCTTGCAGAAAAAGCAGTGGAAAGATTAATCTTAAATTCAGCACCTCAGAACCTTATGCTAGGTAATGTTGGATTTCACAAGGGTGCTACAGTAACTTTACCAACACAACACAAATGTAGCTAGAGCACGTAAGAGGATTGAAAATACAGCTCTGGAGGTTTTCCAAACAGAAGGTGTGTATGAAATTCAGTATTTTTTATGGCAAGATGTACAGTGTACAGAGGGTCAAATACCTTACCAGTGATGCCGGTAACGCATTACTTACCGGCATTACTTAGTAACGCGTTACTCTAATCTGACCACTTTTTTCAGTAACGAGTAATCTAAGGCCTTACTATTTCCAAACCAGTAATCAGATTGAAGTTACTTGTCCAAGTCACTGTGCGTTACTATTTTGTCATTAATAGTAAAATATATATTTGACTTCTTCTTGCGTCTCTGGGAGTGAAGTCATGTAGCCTATGCGACAATGATGTCACGTTTTCAGCATGAGGGTCACGTCACGTGTATATACATAAACCCAGGACTCGAAATTGGCACCCCAATGGCGTGTAGATTTTTGGGCTGGCGACTAAATTGTGTCCGATGCTCTGCCATTTGGCAAGTGAAATTGCGGAGTACAGCTCCCGACTACCGCGCCCATCATGGTTAAAGATCCTGTAAAGTAAATTCCATGTTTTGCTTCTAAGTACATTATATATGTGTGAAATGAGTTCCTGAAAGCATGTCCAAAGCGCTATAACTTTGTCGCACTGAAATGTGGAGTTAGACCGAAGAACAGTTTCTCTTCCGTTTTCAGATCAGGTTTTAATGGGCGGAGCCAAAAAACGACCTATCTACGTCGTTTCGACCAATCTGCGTCAGATCACTGAATGGCTCCTACTGCTGTACTGTTATTGTAGCTTACATCAGCTAGCTAGCTAGCTTCAGGATGTGTCCCACCACCCGCAACTGCATCTTCCCTGATGCAAGAACTCCAGCTGCGCTGCAACGCCAAGTTCCCTATTGATAATGAAAGGAAAAATAGGTGGATAGATTTTGTGAAGAGCCACGCTCATGGAAAGCTTCGGATAAACTCCAACAGCCGCCTCTGCACTGACCATTTCACGGCGGACAGTTTTAACATGGACCAGAGACAGATGGGGTTCACCAACACACGGCTTCTCTTGCAGCGCAGAGCCGTACCGAGCATCGCCCCCCCGGCCGTTCATCCTCCGGTTGCACCTGGACCATCCACCGCCGCCAGCAGTTCATCACTCAGTTCTGTGTGCTTATTATAATTATACTAGACAACTTTTCCAGAGGTATCTCTGCTATGAGTTAGTGCAAACCGCTAACTTGATATTAGGCTACTCGGTGTAGAACGATGGTATTTTGGTGAAATTGTCTGAATGATGTTTGCCAATCACTTCATTAAGCTTTGTAAAACGGCTTTCAAATGTTGAACTAGAGAGGGTACAATTTCTGGGGAAATTGTAGGGTGTGCTTGCTTGTGTTGGTTGCAGAGGGGTCCGTTTTTTAATGACATTTTTACAACTGATATTTCTGTATATTTTAAATCAAAAATGCATAGCCTACTTATTATTTATAAAGATTACATAGATTTAAAAGCATATTTTTTTTGATGCTCATTTACAACTCAAAATACTAAGAGTGAAGAGTATAATTAAATAGTTGTCTTCTCATTTCCCCTGCAAGAGGAAATGGTGATCAGCAGCCTCATAGTTGGATCAAAACGAATACATTTGGCAGACCGGTGTAAAAATGGACCTAATCTCTATGACTAATGTCTATGACTTAACCCTTGTGTTATCTTCGGGTCATTCTGACCCATCAGTCATTGTGACCCACCGTCGTATTGCGACAACTTTACCGCATACAAAAACAAAGTGAAGCATTTTCTTTTAACCGTTGGGCTGTCTCAGACCCCCAACATTGCAAAGGTTAAAAGAAAATTATTTTTATTTGTTTTTGTATTGGGTAAAATTGGGTAAACACAATGATGGTTCATTATGAACCTTTGGGTCATGTGACCCGAAGGCAGCACAAGGGTTAAACGTCCTTTTATGTTTTTCCCTTCTTGTGATATTTTCAGGCATTTAGCCTACTCATATTGCATTCATTCATTAATAAAGAACCCCCTTCGAAGCTTAGGCCACGTTTACACATAGCCGGGTATTTACAGAAACGAATATTTCTGCCCCTCCGTTTTCAACAATAACGTCGTACACACAAGATCATTTTCAAAAATGTTTCTGTTTACATTAACCCGCATAAATACGCCCCTGAGCGCTATCATAACTATGCCAAACCTGTAGGCGGCAGTGTAACGAGAAGGATAAAGCCCTGCAAACCAATCAGAATTCTCAAAATCAACAACAACTACGAATAACACGATCAACTTCCTTTTCCTTTCAATAGTAAATATGGCGCGAGGTTCATTTGTTTGGATGATTCACAAATAAATGTAATGCGATGCACAAATGTATTTCGTGATTCACAAATAAATGACCCCATTACATTCATAGACATGTATATGTCTATGATTACATTACTACAAACAGGACGCTCACATGACGTGGTGCATTTTTAGTCGCATACTGTGACGAAAGTTCTCAAACGGAGATTTCAGAAATCTCCACTTTGGCCGGAGTTTTTAGAAATGGTCGTTTTCCGTGATAAAACCTCAGTTTTCGTGTAAATGAAAGGCCAAACCGCATGAAGATATATGTGTTTTTCCTCCGTGTAAACGGGGCCTCATTCTAACAACAACGTTACCGGCAGTAGCTATCTCAAACAGTACCATCTGCTAACTGAAAATATGCCCCCAAAAACGTAAAAAGCTTGACATGTATTTAGGGGAAAATCGCTCATTCATAAAAAGCTCACTGGTAGCGATCATTGTCAGTAACGCAAAATGCGATATAGCCCTGTGTGGAGAAGCTGCCCCGGTAAATTGTACTACTAATCGACTAGTAGTACTAGTAGGGTCCGTGTACCTTGTGGCCATTGTTTTTTCTATTTTGCAACCCGTGTTGACAAACGCAAAATAGGGCCGTAATATCGTTTTGTCACTTTAGTAAGTCGAACACACATTTAAGTATAACGGCTTGTTTTTGGTTGTTTCGTTTTTTTTGAATAATGAAATAACCATATAACACAAATGGTATAACGAGCCATTAATCGTTGTTTTGATTATTCCATATCCTTTATGCTGATATCTGCAAAAGATGAAAAATAGGCTCGTAATATCGATTTGTCCATTTCGGAAGTCAGAATCAGATGATGGGGAAATGCGTGGTATCCGTTGTTTTGTTTTATTTTGGAATTACGGAATATCCATATAACACAAACGGTATAACGAGCCATTTACTCATTTGTTTGATCGGCCGTATTATGCATATTGGCACAAGTGAAAAAGAGAGAGGGGGAAAAATGTGAAACTATTGGGGGTGTTATTACTTGCGAACACCAGAGGGCAGCAACGACTAGCTTTAAAAAAAATGTTCCTGTGATCTGCAGGCCTACAATCTTGACGACATGGCAGCAGGTTCTTTAGTAGAAGACACACACACCAAACTGAAGGCACATGTTGACCGCGTTTGCTAGTTGCTACTTAGTTAATAAATATTTGATGAAACCTAGTTTCTCCAGTGTGCTTTCAAACAAGGCCAAAAGTGCCAGACGGTATCAATCACACCCGTGCAAGTAACACTCCACGCCCCAACCCTCCCTCCCCCCACCTAAATGACGCTTTCAGTTCTGTTGTACGTCTTAATTAAGTGCATTGAGGCAATCATAGTAAGAAAGTTGTGGTCATGTGGGCTACCTTTGCAGTTTACATAGACACACAACTGACAGAGGCACTGTTGTGGATACTTTAAAAAAAAAAGTTCTGATCATATTCCAAATTCAACTTCTTCAAAGTCCAAAAACAGCACGGAGCAGCAACGAGAGGGTTCCCAGGAAAATCAGATTTCCCTTTGTCTGTGCTTCACCTTTTATATCCAACAAATTACACCCCTGAACTTTTAAAACATATCTATTGGCCTACTACAATTGTAAATATCCTATGACTTCTGCTCCAATTGGGCCTTGATGCAATGCCATCGAATAGTTTCTGCTGTTTCTGCCACGTTTTTGGGGACTAACCAGGGACCAAACCAGTAACTTGTGCCCAGTTCCTCTATTCTGCCCTACTACATGTGTTTTCCCACACCAGTTGCAATCAACCCTGGGTTATAGCCCTTCACCATTGCATGGTGCCATTCATTCTTCACAGGTCACACCCATCAAGTCAAATTGAAAAGTAACTGGTCCAACTCCAACAAGGCCAAAAGTGCCAGACGGTATCAGTTGAAAAAGACAATCACACCCGTGCAAGAAACCCTCCCTCCCCTCACCTAAATTACTGCTTTCAGCTCTGTTGTACGTTTTAATGAAGTGCATTGAGGCAATCATAGTGAGCAAGTTGAGGTCATGTGGGCTACCTTTGCAGTTTACATAGACACACAACTGACACTGTTGTGGATACTTTTCTGTTCTGATCATATTCTATGTCCAAATTCAACTTCTTAAAAATCCAAAAACAGCTTAATGAATAACTTTAATGAAGTGCATCGAGGCAATCATTGAGCAAATCTTCCCTTTTTATTATAAAAAAACATAATATTATTTTCTCATGTAACTTTTATTCAGTTTGTATTAAATGTAGAGTTAACTTGACCCAAAACATTACATTTAAATCTATTCAATTTTGCAAAAGGCCATTGTAGGGACAATACAATTGTTGTCCTTGCATCCATCAATGTACAACACGTTTTAGCCTACATCAATGCATTCATACCCTGTGACACACAATTTAAAAATGTCCTTTGAAAGAAAATTTCTGTTCTGCTTGTGACGATTTGTATATCAGCCTACACTTCTGTGCTTAAAGTTAGTATACTATCTTTGGGGGGGGGGGGGCAGAGGTTCTGTTAGAGGGGCCAGTTACATTAAACATTATTGTTGTCATATAGTTTTCTTCACTGCAGTGCAGGCATTAACAGGCAAAAGCAGTGGCACCCCCAGAAATGTTTTATAGGAGTGGCCAGATGGGGCCACTGAAATCCTGGGGTGGCTTTCCAAAATCACAAGTCATAACTGAATTTCAGCAATTGTATTATGCTGTTGTAGTATTTAGGTTAGTTAAAAACATCAGCGGACTGGGGAAGGGTGACAGGATCTGAGTGTGGAGATACGTGGATTTATATGCCGGAATGTTTTATATACAGTACACATTCATCTTTTGTGCAGGATACAGAGAGAATAGAATATAGAGACTTGTTTAAACAATTGGAAAGCGTGAGAAGGTAAAGAAGTGAGTGGAGAAAAGAGAAGCAGAAAAGTGCAACACCCTCCATTACCATTATCTCTAATTCACTCTCCTGAGTCTCATCTGTGTTGTATGTCTGCAAACATGCAGTCATTGGACTTGTGTGGGGAGGGTTTGACAAGTGTGATGACTGTATTCCTCCACAGATACCATGGGCTTGGATATGGAGTTGGACCAGTTACTTTTCACTTTGACTTGATGGGTGTGACCTGTGAAGAATGAATGGCACCATGCAATGGTGAAGGGCTATAACCCAGGGTTGATTGCAACTGGTGTGGGAAAACACATGTAGTAGGGCAGAATAGAGGAACTGGGCACAAGTTACTGATTTGGTCCCTGGTTAGTCCCCAAAAACGTGGCAGAAACAGCAGAAACTATTCGATGGCATTGCATCAAGGCCCAATTGGAGCAGAAGTCATAGGATATTTACAATTGTAGTAGGCCAATAGATCTGTTTTAAAAGTTCAGGGGTGTAATTTGTTGGATATAAAAGGTGAAGCACAGACAAAGGGAAATCTGATTTTCCTGGGAACCCTCTCGTTGCTGCTCCGTGCTGTTTTTGGACTTTGAAGAAGTTGAATTTGGAATATGATCAGAACTTATTTTTAAAGTATCCACAACAGTGCCTCTGTCAGTTGTGTGTCTATGTAAACTGCAAAGGTAGCCCACATGACCTCAACTTTCTTACTATGATTGCCTCAATGCACTTAATTAAGACGTACAACAGAACTGAAAGCGTCATTTAGGTGGGGGGAGGGAGGGTTGGGGCGTGGAGTGTTACTTGCACGGGTGTGATTGATACCGTCTGGCACTTTTGGCCTTGTTTGAACACACACTGGAGCCCCGTCTTGTAATGTTTCTAATATATATTAAAGAAACTTAATATATATTAAAGAAACTTGGGTTCATCAAAGATTTATTAACTAAGTAGCAACTAGCAAACGCGGTCAACATGTGCCTTCAGTTTGGTGTGTGTGTCTTCTACTAAAGAACCTGCTGCCATGTCGTCAAGATTGTAGGCCTGCAGATCACAGGAACATTTTTTTTAAAGCTAGTCGTTGCTGCCCTCTGGTGTTCGCAAGTAATAACACCCCCAATAGTTTCACATTTTTCCCCCTCTCTCTCTTTTTCACTTGTGCCAGTATGCATAATACGGCCGATCAAACAAATGAGTAAATGGCTCGTTATACCGTTTGTGTTATATGGATATTCCGTAATTCCAAAATGAAACAAAACAACGGATACCACGCATTTCCCCATAATCTGGTTCTGACATCCAAAATGGACAAATCGATATTACGAGCCTATTTTTCATCTTTTGCAGATATCAGCATAAAGGATATGGAATAATCAAAACAACGATTAATGGCTCGTTATACCATTTGTGTTATATGGTTATTTCATTATTTTAAAAAAACGAAACAACCAAAAACAAGCCGTTATACTTAAATGTGTTTTCGATTTACTAAAGTGACAAAACGATATTACGGCCCTATTTTGCGTTTGTCAACACGGGTTGCAAATGAGAAAAACCAATGGCCACATGGTACACGGACCTAGTAGACTAGTAGTACAGACTACTGACTACAGACTACCAGACTGTTAGTCTTGGTAGCGATTGCGTTGGTTGAAATCGATAACGTTCCGTTGTACGGTTTAGGCTGAAATGATTTATTTTCATGAACCGATTGACAACGTTTAGGCTGTGGCAATGAAGCTCAGGTTAGTAGTCAGATAGTTTCACCTATTGAAATGTAAATACTTTTGATTTAAGTAAGGGGAGTGCCGAACATTTTCTGTCGCCGTTTGACTTCCTAAACAGCTGTAGAGATGTTTTTGTTAGCTACAGTAGCTGTGTCTCGCGTAGGCTACAGCGTTGTAGTGAGCTACACTGGTTTGAAACCACAGGTAATGATAATTCAAAGCTCTCAAGTGTCACGCATTGAGCGTGACAGTCAATCATTTCGGTCTTTTGTCACGCCCTCCCGCCACACATTGTATTTCTCACGCAGAAAAAAAATATTTATAATATATTTAATATGCCGCAGCACCCAACCAAAATTCCTCTGGCCGTGCCGCTCTCACTATGGAACCGGCAGGAATCAAGCGCGTCTCCCCAGGTGTTCTTAGTCGAGCCTGCCACTTATCAGCCAATCAAAAAAAAGAAAGGGTCTATACAATAGCCAATCGTAAAATAGAACTATTGTATCTGGGTAAGATTTAATGCAACAACCAATGGAAAAAAAGCATATCCTCTAATTTTTCGTGATTCTGCTACGTCTTCTGAAAGTTTTGTACAAAGCAAACAACTGGAGCTCGAGCATCACTTTGAGCACAGTCATGATCTCCTGTTTTACTGTTACAACATATTCACAACTTGTTTGACACAAACAATGACAACTTGACTGCTGTTAGAAAATGTTTACCAGATAATTAGCATCAGTTTTTCATAACCAACAGTGTCTTAACCAACAGTTTTACAGCCTGTTCACTGACAACACCTGCTCAGAACAAGTAGTTCATAGATGTAGCCAGTGTGTATCGGTGAAACTCACTCCTCAGGTATGTAATAGGCCACCCGCATCAATGGATTGCTAGCTTTTCGTTGGCGTAGTTGGTAGTGATGGCGCTTAGGATGTCAGAGGTGGCAGGTTCGAACCCAGTGCGGGACGAACATAGGCCCGATACCTCTGACGGAGCTTGCAATACCTCGTCTGTTATATATAATTGGCCTAGTCTTATTTTCGTTATCACACGATGACTGACATATTGTCACATTCTAAACATCTCTTTCCAAATAGGCGTTATCATTTTATTAGCACTAAATACATTTAAGTGTTTTGCATAGTCGATGTTATAGGTCACTTTTAAAATAATGTCATATTTTATAATTATATCCTGGCCTTGGATGCATTAATCATTGCTGCCTTTCAAAGATGTCAGGTAAAAGGCAATTAATTAATATATTAATTTTGACCCCCTGACGGGAGGGGGGGGGGGGAGAAGAATGTCACTCTTGCCTGTCTTCAAAACTTGAGAGCCCTGATAATTTCACCAACAAATCGTTTACTTGTAATCTAATGTCATAATAAATCCTACAACAAAAATGTATTTGTGAGGAATGTTTATTTTAACAATTGAAAACAGATGCATCATAGACTGCTCTGGCTGTAGTATGTGTTGCCCAGGCAACAGAGGCTAATGTCATGATGCTAATGCTTCAGTGAAATAGTAGGCTACTGTTTCCTAAAGTAGATGTACTTCCTTAATAATATCAGCTTATATTGTACATTACACTTCACGATGGTGTTTCATATCACAAAGTAAAATGGATAAATAGTTATCACCCTGGCCTCTTTGCTTGTGGCGTTTCTGCAGCTGTCTTGCAGTAAAGCTAGCCTATAGTTAGCCTAGCTCTCTCCCAGAAGTTAAGGAGCTGCTAAATGAATTAGGTGGTGGGCCAAGCCCGCGTATCTGCTTTAGTTTTTGAAATGACCTGTCCCTGTCGAAAGAGGAGCTGGATTTTTTATATTATCAACGTCGTTTTTTTCTTAAAACATTTTCGTTTGTTGGCACATCCAATTATTGCACATTTTTTTCTGTAGCTTAGTTCAAAGTTAGCAACTTTATCAGGCAATCGTCTCAAATACCTAAGTCTCCAACCAACCAGAACTCGTATATCATCTTTTTAGCTAATCGAATGGTTCGTAACAGGATCAGCTGATATTAAAAACAACCTAGGTGACCATGCGTCAAGTAGCTAGCCTAGTAAGCCTACAAGTCTCGGCACCACAATGGTAGCTCGGTGAGCTTTAATTAAATACTTGCTTTCCGTGTCACTGTCGGTCTTTAATTAGGGTTCCTCCGGTAGGAGGAAACCTATTGTTTTTGTTAGTATTCTTATTATTATATTTCTCCGCTAAATGACCCAATAGCTCAAAAAGTCCTTGACCCGATTTTTTCAAATTTGGCCCAATGATACAACAGGTCACTCACTACTCCCAGACCACTAATGGCCCATGTACGCCCATAGGTGGCGCTATAAGCCACGCCCAAAGTCTACGTGATTTCCCCAGCGCCCCATTATTCCAAAATGCCTGAAAATTGGTATACATGCCTTATTTCTCATGGGGAACAAAAAAGCCTCAAGAACCCATAAGGTCCACCATGATAGATTTTGCTGTACTGTCCAAATTTGGTACAACCTTCAAAACCCTTCTCCTCATGAACCATAGATCCAATCTACTTGAAAATTGTTACAGATTTGTAGAACACATGTCTTTCTATAGGGTCAAATTGAATAAGGAATGCAATACAAAATGGCTGAAATAAGTGTATTTATGTAAATGTCCACATTGCCACAATATCTTTGTGTTAATAAATCAAATATAATTTTGACTGATGGTTTTTCAAACCTTTGTGCCTTCAAGATGACAATCTGAAGTACCATACGCAATTTCACCTTGATATGTCAATATATGATTGAATTCAATTGAATTGCTCCATAACGCGCATGCTCCAAATTCTCAGACTCATCCTGCCCCTTGACACTAGGGTGACCACCTGTCGCGCTTTGCGTTGTGTCACACAGCATTATCACCCCTTGCCCCGCACGTCACATATTGAAAATGCTGTGTGATACAGTGCAAAGCGGGACAGGTGGTCACCCTACTTGACACCCGCGCGAGCATGGCGATACACACACACATGCTTTCTGAAAATTGTGTGCTGACCAAGCCCCCACCCTCGGTTTTTAGCTCCTGTTTCATTTTGCTTCCAATCGCAGCTCGCCATTACGAATATAAATTCTTTTTCGGCGGCCATTGTTGTTTTCAACTGGAGTCGCCTGATAGCCGTGTTGGAGGCAGCCACGTTCGGTAAGTCCTATTTTTACACATTTTAAGATAGAATCAATGATTTGGTTTGTGAAAGTACACTACTCTTGAATTATGGTGAAGGTTTGAGCACTTTTAGACCTTTAGATCTCGAGTTTGAAGTGACGGAAAACCGAACTCGAAAAGTAGCTTTTCCCCTTTGTGTTTATAATTAGTGAATCATTTTGCATCTCGGCGAATTATTCACCCAAAAGGTTGAGGAGGGTGCATTTAGATGTACTTATAATAGTTAAATAAGTGAATGAATGTCAATGGGAGTCCTTGGCCTTGTTGAAGAGGCCAGTAGCAGATGGAAAGAAACTGTTCTTATGGCGTGAGGTTTTGGTCCTGATGGACCGCAGCCTTCTGCCAGAGGGGAGTAGCTGGAACAGGGAGTGACCAGGGTGGGAGGGCCACAATCTTCCTCGCACGCCTCAGGGTCCTCGAGGTGTGCAGGTCCTCGAGGGTAGGCAGATTGCAGCCGATCACCTTCTCAGCAGTGCGGATGATACGCTGCAGTCTGCTCTTGTCCTTGGCAGTGGCAGCAGCGTACCAGATGGTGATGGAAGAGGTGAGGATGGACTCAATGATAGCTGTGTAGAAGTGCACCATCATTGTCTTTGGCAGGTTGAATTTCTTCAGCTGCCGTAGGAAGTACATCCTCTGTTGTGCTTTTTTGGTGAGGGAGCTGATGTTCAGTTCCCACTTGAGGTCCTGGGAGAGGATGGTGCCCAGGAAGCGGAAGGACTCCACAGTGTTGACTGGGGAGTCGCACAGGGTGATGGGGGTGAGTGGGGCTGTATTCTTCCTGAAGTCCACAACCATCTCCACTGTCTTAAGAGCATTGAGCTCTAAGTTGTTCTGGCTACACCAGGTCACCAGGTTGTCAGCTTCCCACCTATAGTCAGACTCATCCCCGTCAGAGATGAGCCCAATGAGGGTGGTGTCGTCCGCAAACTTCAGAAGTTTGACAGACGGATGACAGGAGGTGCTTCAAAAAAGAAGTATATTAAAGTATACTGTATACTAAAATATGGATAGTACACTTTTAGTTCACTTTTGATATACTTTTGAGAAGTATGCTTAGAAAATAGTTCACTTTTGATATACTTTTAAGAAGTATACTTAGAAAATAGTTCACTTTTGATATACTTTTAAGTATGCTTTGAAAATAGTTCACTTTCGATATACTTTTAAGTATGCTTTGAAAATGGTTCACTTTTGTAAAAAGTATACTTAGAAAATAGTTCACTTTTGATGTACTTTTAAGTATGCTTTGAAAATAGTTCACTTTTGATATACTTTTAAGAAGTATGCTTAGAAACAGAAAATGGTATACATTTCTTCTGGAGTAGGATGTACGTTTTTTATTATAATACAGCAAAAACAGTCAAAATAATTTTAAAGTACATTACAGGTTACATTTTTTAGATCCATCTCATTCTAATTATTCATGTCTATGAAAATCTATTATGCATTGCACATTGAATCCTTTTTGGTACTGAAGCTGTAACCTTAATTACTGCCAAAACATTCTGAAGCCCTATAATCTTATACTAATAATTATCAATTGGAGTGTTAATGGAAAAAACGAAAAAGCTACTTGAGAAAGAAGCAGACAGAAGGGTTGCATTTTTGCATTTGAAGGTGATACTGTCAAACTGACTGAAGAACGAAATAACGACGTGAAAAAATGAAGATAGCGTGGCTCATTGGCTGGTCAATTCCCATGATGCAAGGCGGTAAATAGTGTTAAAATGTGCTGATAAATTTGCCGTTTGTTCGAAATACAAATGTAACTTCATCAATTTCGTTTTTTAAATGTGTCTACTTAGAATGTAGTGTTTTGTTGCGTGGTCATTGTTTTGGTGGTTTACCATTGTAACCATGAGTTAAATGACTGTTACGTTTGATAAGAAGAGCTGGATTCTTTTAACGCTTGCGCAGTGATTAGCTTCTTTCCGCTAAGAATCTGCAGTGTAACTTTGCAAGGGTCCCCGTTCTTGCTAAGTGACTTAAAATCTGAGGCGTTTTAGGGGCTCCTAAACATTGTAATATATTAGTAAGTAATAGTAAAATTACATTTATTAAGTTTACTTCTTGAAGTACTTACATTAATTGAAAGTGCACTTCAAAGTATTGCAAAGTATACTTTGAGGCTCTTTAGGAAGTATACTTCATGAACTGAAAGTGCACTACACAGGTAACTTTATTCCAAGGTATACTTTTAAGTACTTTGGGAAGTATACTTTATGAACTGAAAGTGCACTACACAGGCTACTTTAGAGTATTCCAAAGTATACTTTGAAGTACTTTAGGAAGTATACTTGATGAACTGAAAGTGCACTACACAGGCTACTTTACAGTATTCAAAAGTAAACCTTCAAATACACTATAAGTGTACTTTAAAGTGTACTAAATGACCTAAAAAGTGGGCCAATTCAGTTTACTTAGTACAAAAATAGTATATAAATAAGTACAAAAATAGTATATAAATAAGTACAAAAATAGTATATAAATAAGTACAAAAATAGTATATAAATAAGTACACTGCTAGTATACTTTAAGTAACATGATAATAGAATACTTTTTATATTAAGTATACTTACAAAATAAACATGAAGTATACTTCTTTTTTGTAAGGGTAGACTTGGTTAGCTCACTGGCAGTGACTGTATTTCACTCAATTCTACTCCAAAAACGTCAGGGAGGACTGCTTTTTGTAGACAAGAGCCTGCTGAAGATAGCCAGTATATATGATTTTTCAAAGCAATCCTGTTTCCTTCGTCATTTGCCTGAGAAAGCGACCTACGTTAGCCAGGCTAGTTTCACTCGGTCAGCCTATTTAAAGGTCTCTGGCAGTCAGAATCACTGATTACAGGCAAAGGTCGAGCTGGTCTTTGGTCAGATGTGTATATTGACCAGTTTAGAGCTAAATACTCTTGCCAGAGCCTGGAATCGAACCTGTGTTTTGAGTGACTTTGCATGGGTCTCCATTGCTGGACTACCCCTCTTTAGCTGGACAGCTTCTCTTCAGCTCTGACCCCAGGACAGCTTCATCCAGCTGGCCTGCCCTGTCTGCATGCAGGCCCTGCCTGCCCCTGCCTGCCCCTGCCTGCCCCTGCCTGCCAGCCCTCCAGAGACAGTCACCCGCAACACAGATCCCTTGCTGGACTTCCCCCTCTCTAGCTGGACAGCTTCTCTTCAGCCCTGACCCCAAGACCGCTTCATCCAGCTGGCCTGCCCTGCCTGCCTGCCCTGCCTGCACGTGCTCCAGAGACAGACAGTCACCCCACAGACTACTGTGTCCACTGGCTCTGCAGATTGCTTTTTTGAGGACATTGATGAAAAAGGACAAACATTTTCTACCTTGATGAAAGTCTGAATGTTTAATCCTTTCCATGTCCCAGCATGCCAAGCTGCTGACTTTGAGTGTCTTAAGTGATGAAACCAGTTCAAGTGATAGACTTTTGACCTGAATCCAATGATTATTCATCTGAATAAAAAACACTCAAGAGAATTAGTGCTTCTTGGATGATTTGTGCTCCACATCAGTACATCTCACACATTTGCCTTTGTTTCCATGGGATTCATGGAATTGCTAGTTTCTGCTCCACCATTTCCACCGTAGTGTAATAATAAATATAATTTAAGACAGCAATTACATTTTTGTGTTATCCTTTCGCATTGCACACATTCAATGTCAATGTTCTTAAACTCAACCAATTATTGTCATTTTACCATACTGTTCATATTGATATCAGTGTTTACTTGGAAAGATTACTGTATATTTCCACTTTTGAATTGTATTTCCATCATAAGTTTGGTCTTTAATTTCATTTGGAAGTGGTATTAAAAGGTCTTAAATTTAACTTGTTTATACCCGCTGACACCCTGTGAAGCCCCCACCCCCACTCCAGAGACAGTTGGTGACAGAGAGGTTAACATTAAGTTAAACATAGTCATGCCTTAAGAGTAGAGTAAAAAATAGAGACTAAATGTGTAAATGGATGTTGAAACTCAGTGCTTCGAGTTGGTGCATGTCAGTTTAGGCAAAGCCTTTTAAACCTCAAGGTTTAAAAAGAATTTAGATTTGATTGAAACTGTTTTTACATTTACATTACATTTAGTCATTTAGCAGACACTCTTATCCAGAGCGACTTACAGTAAGTACAGGGACATTCTCCCTGAGGCAAGTAGGGTGAAGTGCCTTGCCCAAGGACACAACGTCATTTGGCACGGCCGGGAATCAAACTGGCAACCTTCAGATTACTAGCCCGCTTCCCTCACCGCTCAGACACCTGACTCCCCTCTCTTTTAAACATTTATAGTTGGATTTGACATTTAACAGACATTTAATTCATTTAGCAAGTTGTTTAACTCAAACAACCATAACACAGTACATATGGTATACAAAGCTGCAGTCAGATTTGGCGAAATTGGTAGCTTGGATGTTATCTTTACATATAGATGGGGTCTTGATGATGATGCGCACGCAGCTTCAAGGCAGAAAGACGCGTTCCATTTCACCTTTACTGTACCCTACACTTCTAATGTTCGCGCCATCCCCCCTTTCTGAATAAAGTTCGACTGATCTGATTTGTTGATTTCTGTTGCTATGAAAACCAGTTTAGCCAAGCTAACTAACATTGTTTTAGCTAGCTTGCATGACCATTTAATCGCTAACAAAACATTAGTAAAAATAGCTTGCTAATCGGGCAGAACTTGTTAATGCAGGAGACTCCGAGACCTTAGCGCGTCACTAGCATCTCGTCACATCACGCAGTCGGAGCACAGCTAGATAATCAGCGCCAGCGCTCTTGGGTACCCAGCATGCAGTGCGGCATGTCAAAAAACGCAAAGACTTGTGGAAAATAGTTAGGTTACAACAGCCATGCGAGGGATTTCAGTTGTTGTGTTCGTTCAGTTAGATGTTTGTAATGTTATTGTTTGTTAGTTAATATAATCTTGTTAGTCACCCTGAGTGTGCATGTTGTGTAGTTTAATTGGAAGAGAGTGGCTATTTTCCCTTCTAGAACAGAATTTGAGGCTATGGCCTAGCCAACTTGCCTGTGATGTTATTCTTGATTGTGGATTGACTGAGGTTAGCTAAGAGCTCGACTAACGAAGAGAGTCAATAGCTTTGATTTTCAGGTGATCTTTGAGGAAGTTTGAAAACAGAGTTGTGGTTAATATGTTTTGATTGTGGGAGGCAATTTTTGGACTACATCTAAACCTGCTGCAGCATTTCTCCTTTGGCGTGACCTGCGCTGGGAGAATGTGGATAATGTGCGGGCCGGGCAGATGTCTTTATATACATTTACATTTAGTCATTTAGCAGACGCTCTTATCCAGAGCGACTTACAGTACAGTAAGTACAGGGACATTCCCCCGAAGCAAGTAGGGTGAAGTGCCTTGCCCAAGGACACAACGTCATTTGGTTTGCACAGCCGGGAATCGAACCAGCAACCTTCTGATCACTAGCCCGATTCCCTAACCGCTCAGCCATCTGACTCCCCTCCACCATATAGGGTGAAATGGAATGAGAAATGCAATACAAAATGTCTGAAAAGGGTGTATTTATGTAAACGTTCACATTGCCTCAATATCTTTGTGTCAATAAATCAAATATAATTTTGACTGATGGTTTTTCAAACCTTATTGGCTTCAAGGTGACATAATTCTGGTGTACCATGCGCGATTTTATGCAATTTTACCTTGAAATGTCAACCGTTTCTTATCCTTTGTCCCAAAGCTGACCAAAGCTAATACTCTGCCCTTTCTACTCATACAATCTCAACAGTTGTTGTGTAGCAGAGAGGATAGAGAGACTGACTTTGTAACCTTATGCTCATGAGTTCAAATCCCCATTCAGCCTATTGTTGTTGGCCAAACATGAAGTAGTTTTGCTCTCTTGTTGTCCAACTCTCCATCTTCAACAGTGTACATGTTTATAATATTTTCCCATTTTGCGGAGGAACCCGCATCGCTGCTTGCAGCTATATTTTACCTTATTTTCTTCATTTTTTAAATCCGTGGCGGTGATTAAAACTGTTGGGCACTCACTGACCTGAAGACTTGGCTGTGCTCAGGATAGCCAAAAAACACAAAGAAATATGAGAACATTATTGAGACGTTTTTATACAACGAATACCATAATATGTAGCATGTTGAAAGTGTTTATGTAGTCTTGGCTCTTCCTCTTGTGTTTAGTAGAAACTTAAAATCGACACTGGCTGACCCTGAATGGGGTAGCCCTTGCAAGTGATCCTCAAAAACCCTGTAAAAAGTAATACACAACATCCGAGTTGGACTGTTTTTAAACAGCTGATGCTAAACTGTGTTCCAGGTAGAGGGTGTAAGTTGTCTTGTGTCTACCTCTTGTTGGGTGTACTGTAGACTGAGCTGGCTGGTGATGGGACCATAAGCTGACTGGAGATGGTAGACTGAGCTGGCTGGTGAAGGGACCCTGAGCTGACTGGAGATGGTAGACTGAGCTGGCTGGTGAAGGGACCCTGAGCTGACTGGAGATGGTAGACTGAGCTGGCTGGTGAAGGGACCCTGAGCTGACTGAAGATGGGAGACTGAGCTGTGTCAACATAATCAAACGAGCGATATGTCTCGGTCTGCTCTAAAAGTTATTTCCCGACCTTTAACCTTCGTCATTGTCTTTCTTGCTCTGTCCTTAAACATCTAAAGCCTTTATTGTACAAACTCTACAAAGGCATTGTCTCCTCTCTCTTCAGCCTCAAAAAGGTCACTGACAACAGCATCTGAAGCTAGTTTTCATGATGTTATGTGACTTTCTCCCTCCAATGTCTGGTCATATAGGTTGATCATACATTTGATTGTACATTTGAGGGGAGTCAGGTGGCTGAGCGGTGAGGGAAGCGGGCTAGTAATCTGAAGGTTGCCAGTTTGATTCCCGGCCGTGCCAAATGACGTTGTGTCCTTGGGCAAGGCACTTCACCCTACTTGCCTCAGGGAGAATGTCCCTGTACTTACTGTAAGTCGCTCTGGATAAGAGCGTCTGCTAAATGGTGGAGTCAGGTGGCTGAGCGGTTAGGGAATCGGGCTAGTAATCTGAAGGTTGCCAGTTCGATTCCTGGCCGTGTCAAATAACGTTGTGTCCTTGGGCAAGGCACTTCACCCTACTTGCCTCGGGGGGAATGTCCCTGTACTTACTGTAAGTCGCTCTGGATAAGAGCGTCTGCTAAATGTAAATATATATTATAAATATATTATTGTTGACATGATGTTTTGAATATCCTTTTTATATTTTCATGATTCATGCAGTTCACTGTGTTGGAGTAATGTGGTGCATCTATGCACTGCATCTTTGTTTCGGGAGAATCCAGTCAGTCCAATTTTAGTTTTGGAGTCTCTGTTGGCTGTTTGCTCTATGACTTGATCACAGGCAGTGTTTGCAAAACCATACTCCTGTTGTCTCTGAGAAACAAAATCCCCAGATTGTACCTGTAGGTATATGCAAAAGGTGTATCCTCCAGACTGTTCATCTCCAGCCAGTAAGAAGAAAGGCATCTTGCATAGTTTACCTTATCGTATGGAAAAAAAACATGTGAGCAGACACTCGGACAACTAGAGGGGCATGGTATTCCACATCAGATTATAGGTCTTCTTTGTCCTGCCCATCCTCTCGTCTGCCCTGCCCGTCCTGTCTGTGCTTTTAATAAGCATGCAATATCTGTCAACTCATTTTCAAATAAAATGTGGTGCACTTAGATTGTAACAGCAAAATTGATTTTGCAGTAGGTTATTTGTATACACTGACCCCACTGTACATCTTGCAATACAGAAAACCTTCTCCAGAGCTGCATTTTCACTCTTACATGCTCTTACGTGCTTTAGCTAAAGCTCGTAAGAGCTATATTTGTTGTGTTGGTGAAGTTACTGTAACACCCCTGTGAAATCCAGCATTACCTAGCACAGTGGTTCCCAACCCTGGTCCTCAGGGCACCCCTGTCCTGCATGTTTTAGATGTTTCCCTGCTCCAACACACCTGATTCAAATGACTGGTCATAAGCAGGCTTCTGCAGAGCTGTCAATATGTATTGATAAGTGTTACTGATGTGGTATACCTACTCTTGGCTAATTATAATTACGTATGTCATTGATTCATGTCATTATTATATGTTTAGGCAACACACACATAAAACAATACTGTACATTTATTTGAACAATGTTCTGCACATGTCATTATCACTAAACTGTTAACTTGCTCTGATGACTAATAGCAGCGCAATAATATAACAAATATGCTTGTTTAAGTGGAATGTTGCAATGTTTCTTTAGAGAATACCTGAATTAGCCATTTGTTTTACTTTTTTCCATACATTTGAAGCCCAGTCGACCACTGACAATATACCGGCTCACCAAAATGCACATGTGAATGTTTACTTCCTACTTTACTCGCCTTGAATATCGGGGTATACGATTGGTGGATTTTATGAAGGTGTCATGTAAATGAGCTCTTAGTCGATGCGGACCATAGTTGTCCGGAAAACATGCCTGTGTCCATAAAGAAACAAAATGTTTGTTCCTTGAAAAATGTGAAAGAACTGGACATGCCAACACATTTTTTAAGGGTTGTAAAAAAGTTTTAAAGCGATACGGAAAAATCCAGCTCCTACATCGCCAGGGATCGTTCAAATGCACGATTTTGAGCTTCGGCCCACCACCTAAATGTTCTACTACAGGTAATCACGCGTTTTCGTGACGTTAGTAACGTCAGTGACTGTGGCTAGCAAGTTAGCCACCTTTGCTTCACTTTTCGCAACAAAAACTTAATTTCAACTAAAACCGTGCAACGGAACGTAAATAAAAATACAAGCAACTCAATCGCTACCAAGACGAACCTTTTGACACCTACGTTGTCTATGTAGTCCTAATATTGACTAATCCTTAGGGGTCGGAAAATAAATAATATATGAGAGAGAACAAAGGTTGTGCCCTTGCCGAAGGCAAAGCACACCCAACTAGAGAGGGTACAATTTCTGGGGAAATTGTAGTGTGTGCTTGCTTGCATCGGTTGCAGATGGGTCCGTTTATTAACTGTAATTTTTACAACTGATATTTCTGTATATTTTATATAAAAATGCCTACTTATTATTTATGAAGATTGCATAGATTTAAAAGCATAGCCTACATTTGTTGCTGCTCATGTACAATTTAAAATACAAAAAGTGAAGTGTAGCATGTCCCTGTACTTACTGCAAGTCGCTCTGTATACGGGCGTCTGCTAAATGACTAAATGTTATGTAGAATGAACCTAACCTATATGACTTAAACGTCTCCTTAAGTTTTTCCCTTCTACAGTAGTGATATTTTCAAGCATTTAGCCCACTCATATTGCATTTATTCATTAAGAACCACCTTTGAAACAAGCTGAACCCCCTTGAAACAAGCTATTGTAAGTAACAACGTTGTCACCGGCAGTATTAGATAAAATATCGGTTGAAACAGTACAGTACCATCTGCTAACTGAAAATATGCCCCCAAAAAACGTAAATAAGCTTGACATTTATTTAGGGGGAAATGGCTAATTCAAAAGAAGTTTGCTGGAAGCGATCATTGTCAGTAACAATGCCAAATACGACCATTTGATATTAGACTAGAGCCCTGCACGGTGGAAAAGCCATAGAGTTAATATAACTAGAGGAAGCAACTTTTGTCTTCCAAGATGGCGTCCCCATTCATTTCTATGAAAAGTGCTCAGTGGCGCAGTGAGGTAAGCGAGAGCGCGAAACTGGACCGCGCCATCTTTCCACTTCCGACTCTTCCGGTCTAGCTTTAAACAGTGGCTCTTTTTTTCCCTAGCTCCGAGACCTCGTGCACGCTTGCAACTAGCTGTACACGTCATACTTTGCGACAGCCAGTGGCGAGCATAGATTTATATGGTTGCGAGCGTGTGAGATAAGGCATTGCAGTGGCAGAATGGGGTACAAGTCCGATAAGAATCAGAGACATGATGCAAACTTTACGTAAATGTATGCTGTCATTGTATAGTATTCCTTTCACTTGGTTGTTAGAAATAGGCTATAGGGCTAAATATAGGGCTATTCTAGATGGAACTCATCACATATGTTGCGTTTTTTGGGGGATTTGAGTATGATTTCCAACGCATTGTATTGGATTAAATAAACTGTTAACATGAACAACTAGCTCCATCGTTGTTCTCGCCAGGCAAAGAAAGCTCAATTGTTATTTTGGTAACAGAAATCTTCCATAATGCAGACTTACCATAGCTTACTGTCAACTGTATTTTCAAACGAAATGCCACGAAATTCACACTGCCTTCAATTTACATATCAGTGTAGAAATGTGGCCTGAGTCATTCTACGAGACGGGTGCTTTTTCCACTTTGTAATCCTCAATTTTTTTCCAAGGAAAAACTGTTTTTTAACCCTTGTGCTGCCTTCGGGTCACATGACCCAAAGGTTCATAACGAACCATCGTTGTGTTTACCCAGTTTTACCCAATACAAAAACAAATAAAAATAATTTTCTTTTAACCTTTGCAATGTGGGGGGTCTGCGACAGCCCAACGGTTAAAAGAAAATGCTTCACTTTGTTTTTGTATGAGGTAAATTTGTCGCAATACGACGGTGGGTCACACGGCTGATGGGTCAGAATGACCCGAAGATAACACAAGGGTTAAGACACTCACATTATGAAAGACATAGTAGACCTCCAAAAAAACATGTTTTCCCACCTCAGGTATTAAATCCCTAAAAACTATATCTATTTTATTACGATCCGGCAGTTGTTTTTTTACCACCCCATAACGGACAAGATACACACCATTTAAAACATAATTCATGAAACAATTTCAAAAATGTCATATATTCCTATCAGAAAAATGTCCTTTATTTGATACTGAAAGTTAAAGGCTTGTTGTCTTATTGTAGTTTTTCATGATTTAGATTATTTTCCTTGAGATATGAATTTCACCTATCAATGGCTCCAATTTTTGAACAATATATGCTATTTTACTTCCCATAGTCAAATAAAAGTAGCATGTATTAATTGATCCACATAAGGACATCATTATACCACATTTATTTATAAGGCATTTCATTGCCTTTCAATGTTTTTTTTTATAAAAAAGACACTGTTATGGGGTGGTAAGTCATGTTACAGGGTGGTAAGTCATGTGACGGGGTGGTTGACTTTGACTATTCCTATGTCATTTATTGTGTTTTTACCAAAAACATTATTAATTTTGAATATACATGTGAACATGGGATGACAGAGAGTAATGCAATATCCAAATTATATATAAAAGGTATTTATTAAAACAACGCATTAACCCTCGTGCTGCCTTCGGGTCACATGACCCAAAGGTTCATAACGAACCATCATTGTGTTTACCCAATTTTACCCAATACAAAAACAAATAAAAATACTTTTCTTTTAACCTTCGCAATGTGGGGGGTCTGAGACAGCCCGACGGTTAAAAGAAAATGCTTCACTTTGTTTTTGTATGCGGTAAAGTTGTCGCAATACGACGGTGGGTCACAATGACTGATGGGTCAGAACGACCCGAGGAGAACACAAGGGTTAAAATGCAAATATGCTAGTCAGCAGGACTGTAGGGATACATTCAAGAATTCGACAATCAATTCGACAAGACAATCTCATTGTCATTAATTCATCAACAGTTGATGACCACACTGGAACATCAATTAAAATAATCAAGTAAACATTTAATCACTCAGAACTCATCTTTTCTCAAGTTAAGTCATCAGAAGTAATTCAAAGAGAAACATACATACAAATTTGGTCCGATCTGTCAGTTATTTAGCAAACAGTATTTCTCACATATCTATTTAATAATCACAAAATGTATCTGTGCACGAGAATCTCATTAAGTGCAGCCTGTAATATTGGATCACGGCAGTGTTGCGGTAAGCCGCTTCCATACATCCTTCTGGATTCCAACATGACGGGATGTCACAGGCTGTGGTGGTTGAATAATTAATTAATAATTCCAGCACATCATCAAACAGGTACCAGAGGATGTCATCATTGATAGGCCAGAAGAACTTGTTGTTACCACCTTTGTGCAAGCATTTCACCTGTGTATGTGTTTCATCTGTGTTCAAGATGATGCCTGGATACAGGTCACTGTCATATTTGATCACACACCAATTCCCGATGACATTTCCACTCTCCCAATCAATGCCCTCTCTCTCCACCTCTCTCCACTGGCACAATTGGGGTATTTGGGGCTTTTAGGGCTTTTGGGGCAGGCTTGTGAAAGCTGAAGTGCATGGTATTGAAGCATTGACAGTTCAGCTGCTTTTTGGTGGAGCACATGCAGCTCACCTCTCGATAGAGAACCTCGCCTGGAATGAATGTCACAACTTGGTGACACTTCATAATAGATGGCACCGGGGGAATTGGAGTTTGCATCTTCTGCACTGCTTGTTCCACAGCTTCCGCAGGAATATAGAACAACTTGATGCTTGTAGGTGTGTCTGAGAGGGCCTTGAATAACTCATGTGCATCAGGGATGTCACGGCCGGTGTTGACCAACTTATCCGCCGTTCTTTTCAAGGCTCCTCCCACGCCATCAGGAGCCCCCTTGCCATGACTGGCTTCAAAAAAGTTCCATGTACCTCCTTTCAGGCCTCTTCTTGAAAGCTCAGTGCTGAAAAGGTAGAGATTCTCTTTCTGTTTATATTGCGTGCATGGCCCATCACTGAGAAAGTGAAGAACAGACACTTGAGGGTAATTCGTTTGCACATAATCCAGCACTGGAGCCATGTGTTCCCATATAGCCGGAGGACCCTTTTGTTTGGAGGGTGACACTGAGCAGAAGGGCACGACCTCTTTGTCCCCACCTAGGTAAAGGACACCAGTGTGTAGTGTAGCTTGATTTTGTGAGGCACCAAAGCGAACAGACTGGATCTCTGAGCTGTACTTACATGTGTAATTTTCAGAAAAGTCAATGTGTATGATTGCCTCTTCTTTTGGCAGGTTTTCTTTTAACCTTCTGCAGTAAGAGTACTGCTGAATTATGTTAAAAGTGTGTCTTTTGAATTTATGTAGCAAGGCATGGAATAAATCCACCAGATTTCCTTGGGAATCTTCCACCTGATTCTTAACCCTCGTGCTGCCTTCGGGTCACATGACCCAAAGGTTCATAACGAACCATCGTTGTGTTTACCCAATTTTACCCAATACAAAAACAAATTAAAATAATTTTCTTTTAACCTTTGCAATGTGGGGGGTCTGAGACAGCCTAGCTGCTAAAAGAAAATGCTTCACTTTGTCTTTGTATGCGGTAAATTTGTAGCAATACGACGGTGGGTCACAATGACTGATGGGTCAGAATGACCCGAAGATAACACAAGGGTTAAGTGTGTACCTAACAGTGGTTCCATCCTTCAAGTCCTCTCTTTCTTTCTGAGCTGTGGCCCACTGAGGGAAGGAAACTTTCTTCACAGTATCAAACTGAGGGAGCTGGATAATTTGGTTTTTGCATTCCACACACTCATCGTATATACAGCACTTGTTAGAGAATTCACATGTTATCATCTTGGTCAAACTCTCAAGATTGGTTGTCTCAATGAGTTTCAAGTGATACATCTTCATGACAACAAATTCAAGATTCTCATGAATCTTACACAAACAAGTTTCACGGTCTGACAGAGTGAGATGTACAACCCAAAATGGACGCAGTTTACAGAACAGGGAGTAGGATATGAAGTGCTCCTGTTCAGCAAGAAATTTTCTGTGCAGGTTCTTCATTGTATCCATTAGAAACCTCTTTTGTTTTTTCACCTTGCCTCGGGTGATTGTTTGCTTGCGTCCAGTAGTAATCCGGCTGACATCGTCTCTGCTGTAAAAGCATTGTACTTCTGCTTTCAAGCCAGGAGGAAGTCGATTAGTGGGTTTTCTTGTGGTGGTGCTGATGTTTTCCCTTTGGAGATAGCGGCGCTTTTTTGAAAATCCTAGTACCTTCTCTGAAAATGTTTGGAGTCGGTATCTCTTCACAATACCTCCAACAGTTACCTTTGCAATAAGCTGTTTTTGGCGTTCTTTTCTTGCTGTCTTGTACTTGATTTTGATCTCCTCTATTAAAGCTTCATGGTAGAGGAGTTTGTTCCTGATTGTTGGTGTTAATCTTCCAGTTTTTGTCAATTGTTTCACTTTTGAGCGTGGAGACTCTTATTTAACCCTTGTGTTATCTTCGGGTCATTCTGACCCATCAGTCATTGTGACCCACCGTCGTATTGTGACAAATTTACCTCATACAAAAACAAAGTGAAGCATTTTCTTTTAACTGTCGGGCTGTCTCAGACCCCCCACATTGGAATGGTTAAAAGAAAATTATTTGTATTTGTTTTTGTATGGGGTAAAATTGGGTAAACACAACGATGGTTCGTTATGAACCTTTGGGTCATGTGACCCGAAGGCAGCACGAGGGTTAATCGTTTGTACATTTTTCTGTATTTATCTGAACGATTCCTCTCCTTCTCCAGCTATTTTGTTAATTTCTCTACTTCTTTCTTGAGGCGATCTTTATTTTTCCTCCACAGCCGCTTCCCTGCTTCATGTTGCCTAAAAAAATAGCAAATCCAGTATGTCAGTCATTATATATGATGGCTTTTTATCTAGGCTACTCTTCACTTATATTCCCTATAACTGAATACTACCTTGAAGGTCCTGCCTGCTGCCTGTCTGCAGATCCTGGCTGTACATTCTCTGGGCTTTCAGGAGGGGTATTGAAAGCCCCCAATATTGCCTTTTTCTGCTTTTTTCGTCTATTCTGTTCTCTCCACTTCTTTTTTAGCTGTCTCTGGTCTCTTTCATTTAAGTCTTTAATTAACTTCTTCCTCCCTCCTTCTACATCTCGTCTCCATCTCTGCTGCTCACTCTCTAGGTACATCTGCCTCCTCTCTTGATCTGCGTGGAATCGTCTTTATCTTTCTGCATTACTTAGTGGAGCCATGATAATCTGCAAATTATTGAATGTCATTATTCTTTATAATATACTATTATAATATATAATATATATAATCATAATATATAATATATATATGTGATATAAATTATATAAACAATGAATTTTCACATTTAAATGGCAACAAGAACCACTCTACCACTCCCTTTAGTGTTACGGGGTAGTATGTTACGGGGTGGTAAATTTCACCTTAAAATGGCTGCAGCTCACCATGTGGTCAACTAGCTGAGCTAGAGAAACTACGCTAATCAGACTAAAATATAATTTTTTTTACATTACAAGTGGATATAAAAAAAAAAAAAACAGTTTCCCTATCTATTATGCGTTACGGGGCAGTAAGGCTAAGCTTGACGGACCCTGTCTATCACATAAAAACTGCAAATAAACAATGTCAAATAATGTGGGAACTTGCGTGCTCTTGAGCTTGACTCCTGCAAGGGTTCGAATGATGTCACTTCCTCACTGTGATATCATTTAAAGCAACAGTGCATTCTTAATAGTCAGAAACTGTAAGCGTTACGGGGTTGTACGACAAAATGGGGGACGTGCACAAATAATGACTTTTTTTGCAAAAATAATTATTTATTTTGAATAAATAGATTGTATAGTGTCAGGGGCATAACTTTAATCCTTAATATAATAAAGGTTTTGTTTAGAAATAACATTTTTAAGTTAATAAGTTTTATGCAAATTTCCTTGTTGGTCATTGCCTTTGAAAAGGGGCATATTAACAGAACTAGGCCTATATACAAGACGTTTCCATCAGATATAAGTGGGGGTGAAACAGTCACAGAGGACCTTCATTGTCCCACTAAAGCAGTCTGGCTTGATGACACGATTAAAAAAAAGAATAATGGGTGTGTTTAACAAAAGCTTCTGAAGGCAAGACTAATCATATTTATATCATTTCTTATTGTGGTTATCAGTTAAAGTATTAATCTTCGTCTTTGCTCCAGATAGACATGTCAACAATATGCTCACGCTTAACATAATGTAATATTTGCCATCATGTCATGTACGTAAAAACGTTCTTGACAGAAAAATCAAATCTGTTTTAAAATAATGGGAATAAACTATATTAACAACATTTCATGTATGTGTGACAACCATTTGCTAAACTTGCTACAACAGGGTAGGCAACTCAAGCCATTTCTCCCTGTGCTCATTCAGCTCCAGGTAAATCGGCTATCGGCCAATGTGAACTTTTGTGCTCGTGCCCTGTTAGTATCCGCGAGCACATTTTCAGGCAACTTTTATTGACGTAAGCAAATAAATGGGGTGCTAGTTTACCCATTTCGGATTGGTTTCAAATGTAGCAAAAATCAGGAAAATGTATTTTATGAAAAAGCTAGTAGTATGAGCCAGGTTCGAGAATCGAACAAAAATTATTGGGGGAGATAGTTTTGTAAATGTTGACTGGAGTTAATAGAATAAAAACGACCGGAAGAGCCGGAAGTCTAACAAGAAATGCAATACCACCTACATCCACCGGGGCCGTTGCTTCAAGCCGAGGGGCGAGGGGTGGGGGCTTGGGAGAAGCTGACCCCGGTAAATTGTGCTAAATTAGCCTAGCTGCTGTTGCTAGCCAAATTTAAGGGGATTGTTTGAATGCGCCGGAAATGAAAAACGTTTCTTTTGACATCAAGTTTAGGCTGTGGCATTGAAGACAGCGACACACCACAAGCTTGAGTTTAAATACATTATTTAATGTGAAATTACTGTACATGCAAGTCTTGAATTACTTAAATGTATGATGCTGCCAGTAGCCTACTTTGAGCAACAGTCTTACTACATCTATGCACGTCGTAGTTATGCGTCGTTGCCAACGTGTGCTGACGTTGGGCTTGCACTGATTCCCTTTGGCGACAAAAGGCACTTTTTGCCACAAAAACGTAATTTAAACTTAAACCGTGCAACGGAACTTGAATAAAAATACAAGCAACGCAATCGCAAACACGAACCTTTTGACACTGGCGTGATCTATGTAGCGCAAATATTGATTGATCCTTAGGGTGGGAAAAGAATAAAAATAAATATAGCTGCAAGTAGCAATGAGGTGGCCAAGCAGTCAAATGACCCATAAAACATGTTAGACATCCTCAGAAGAGGGTTACGAGTACAAGCAATAAGTTTGGTGTGAATCCATCAAAGATTTGCTGAGATACGACTCAACTTCCTGTTTGCTGGCTTAACGGCACATTTTGATTGGCCGTACCGGGCAAACGGTTTTGAAAATCAAAAAAAAATGATGGCTTTCGTGAGGCTTGGTCTGAAGATGATATCTGCCAAATATGGAGAAGATTGGAAAACATTTGTAGGAGTAAAGAAAAAACGTTTTTTCAGTAATTCAAAATGGCGGCCGCATCAATTTGGTTGTTATCACAAGTTATCATGTGTCACACATGGGATGTCCCAAGATACCATGAGACAAAAGTATCACTTAATAAAGGCAAACAAATCAACAGTTATTGGCCAAAACACATTTTTGCATCCTGCGGCCACGCCCAGTGATCACATGACACCAAATTGTTTGGACATCCTCAGATGAGGGTTCAAAGTCATTATACTAAGTTTGGTGTTGATTTCTCAAGGATTGGCTGAGATATGACCCAACTTCCTGTTTGGTGTCTGCTGCCGATTTTGATTGGCTGTACCGGACAAACTGTTTTGAAAATCAAAAATCCTTTCCAATTTTTAGTGAGGGTTGCTGTGACGATGTGTGCCAATTCTGGGGAAGATTTTACAAAAATTGAAGCAAAAAAAACGTTTTTCCTTAATTCAAAATGGCGGAAAATCTATATAACCGGAAATCGACGTAATAGGGTGTGTTGAACTCGTCTTGATCCAGGGAATCCAACAGTACATTTTTGAAAATCGGTCATACAGTTCAAAAGTTACGTGTGTAAACACAAGTCTAACTTTGACCCGTTGTTGGTTCTAGAGTGCTCCAATGGGTGACATGAAACTTGGTGAAAATAAAGAGGTGACTGTCCTCAGTGTGCCAAATTTCACAACTTTTTACCATACGGTTCTAGGGGCTGCCATAGACTCCAATGGTAGAGGAAGATGATTAATAATAAGAAAAGGTAGAAACACTTAAGTGGCTTCGCCACCAATAATATGTGAGAGAACGGTTATGCTCGCCGAAGGCGTGAGCACACCCAATTACCAAAAACTAGGGACTCACTCATTCCACTGATAAAAGGATGACATTGACTTATGCCAATAGGAACAATTCCAGTTCAGAAGTCTCAGCATTTAGTGTACAATTCAGCTAATGTTATCAATAAAGGAGTGGGTATAATAAGGAGCCAGATGGCTGAGCGGTGAGGGAGAAAGGCTAGTAATCTGAAGGTTGCCAGTTCGATTCCCAGCCGTTCCAAATGACATGTCCTTGGGCAAGGCACTTCAATGTCCCTGTACTTACTGTAAATTGCTCTGGATAAGAGCGTCTGCTAAATGACCAAATGTAAATAAAGATCAACCAAGCCAACTTGGGGGTGGAAGGTCAGAATATTTTATTTATCATGGTATTGTGATAAAGGCAGTTGAAAACCAATTAAAAAATATTCCATAGATGTGAAATTGACAGCTTAGTTGTGCAATGGTTCTGTCTTTTTGCAAACAATGTTGCAATACAAATGTGATCCCTTACACCCCTGTATTAAATTGCACTCTGCTGCACAGGCAGCGAGAGGGTCAACACTTAAAACGTTTTAGGGGTAGAGGTAGTTGCAGAAACGATGGAATGGCTTTAGTCGACCTCCTCAATGGTTGGTCCAGATGATCCACCGGCACCAGGAGCAGCACCTCCAGCTCCAGGGAAGCCACCGGGCATGCCTTCAGGCATACCACCAGGCATGCCTCCAGCACTCTGGTACAGCTTGGTGATGATTGGGTTGCAGACCTTCTCCAGCTCCTTCTGCTGGTGCTCATACTCCTCCTTCTCAGCAGTCTAAAAATAAAAATAAGACATCCGTCAGGTCACCAAGGATGAACACCACTGCTTCTTCCAGGAAGGGGAAAGGCCATGAGAAAGACAGCAATTAACTGGTCACACTTTACCTGGTTCTTGTCCAGCCAGCTGATGACCTCGTTGCACTTCTCCAGAATCTTGGTCTTGTCCTCCTCACTGATCTTGCCGGTCAGCTTCTCATCCTCCACGGTGGACTTCATGTTGAATGCATAGGACTCCAGAGAGTTCTTGGACGAAACCTTGTCACGCTGGACGTCGTCTTCTGACTTGTACTTCTCGGCCTCCTGGACCATACGCTCAATGTCCTCCTTGGAGAGACGACCTGGAAAATAGGAATCCATTAACGCACAGTAAAACAAATCACATGTATAGACCTTTTACAAGCATGTCGGAGGGCTTCACATATGCCCATGGACTACACCTAAACCCTCAATGAAGCTGAGGAAGAACAAAATTTTGACGAAACCTTGGTAGGAGTTTAGTGGGCGATTCCCCCTCCTACAGATCACAGGAGTTCAGGACACCTACCCTTGTCGTTGGTGATGGTGATCTTGTTCTCTTTGCCAGTGCTCTTGTCAACAGCAGACACGTTCATGATGCCGTTGGCATCAATGTCAAAGGTGACCTCAATCTGAGGAACACCACGAGGAGCTGGGGGGATGCCAGTCAGCTCAAACTTGCCCAGCAGGTTGTTGTCCTTGGTCATGGCTCTCTCACCCTCGTAAACCTGTTGGTCAAAGTCAGTATGAGCAAAGTATGCATGGCTCTTCTGAAAAGCAACAATCACCTATATCTCGCTCAGACATCCAAGGAAGGAGTTGGGCCATCTTTGGTTTTTACACCTCTGGTGGAAACTACGAATGGCAGGAATAAACTTCATCACAGCGAAGGAAGGATTTCAGATACATTCTATCCAGTCTTTTTACCTGAATAAGAACACCAGGCTGGTTGTCAGAGTAGGTGGTGAAGGTCTGGGTCTGTTTGGTTGGAATGGTGGTGTTACGCTTGATCAGGACAGTCATGACCCCTCCAGCGGTCTCGATACCCAGGGAGAGGGGGGTGACGTCCAGCAGAAGCAAGTCCTGGACATTCTCAGACTTGTCCCCAGACAGGATGGCAGCCTGGACAGCTGAAAACAATTCAAATTAAGTCAAAATCCTCACCAGCTACAGGATCAACATTATAACTTGGTTATTGTCGCTCAGACATCCAAGGAAGGTGTTGTGCCATCTTTGGTCTTTCAACCTCTGGTGGAAACTACGAATGGCAGGAATAAATGTCATCACAGCGAACTTAAAGGAGCTGAAGTTCAGTGACTGCCTCACCTGCTCCATAAGCCACAGCCTCATCAGGGTTGATGCTCTTGTTGAGCTCTTTGCCGTTGAAGAAGTCTTGCAGCAGCTTCTGAATCTTGGGGATACGAGTAGAGCCACCGACGAGTACAATGTCATGGACCTGCCCTTTGTCCATTTTGGCATCACGGAGTGACTTCTCGACTGGGTCCAGAGTTCCACGGAAGAGGTCAGCATTGAGTTCCTCAAAGCGAGCCCTAGTGATGGATGTGTAGAAGTCGACACCCTCATACAGGGAGTCAATCTCGATGCTGGCCTGAGTGCTGGAAGACAGGGTGCGCTTTGCCCTCTCACAGGCGGTGCGCAGACGGCGGACAGCTCTCTTGTTGTCGCTGATGTCCTTTTTGTACTTGCGCTTGAACTCTGCGATGAAGTGGTTGACCATGCGGTTATCGAAATCTTCTCCACCCAGATGGGTGTCTCCAGCAGTGGACTTGACTTCAAAGATGCCATCCTCAATGGTCAGGATAGACACATCAAAAGTACCACCGCCAAGGTCAAAGATGAGGACATTCCTTTCAGCTCCAACCTGTTGCATAAGAGGGGACTCAATTGATTAAAATATCATTAACAAGGCAGACAGCAGGGTCTAGCGACTTCGCTCAGACATCCAAGGAAGGTGTTGGGCCATCTTTGGTCTTCCAACCTCTGGTGGAAACTACGAATGGCAGGAATAAACTTCATCACAGCGAAAAAAGAAAATAAATGGGTCTCTGAAGCAGCTCACCTTCTTGTCCAAGCCGTAGGCAATGGCAGCAGCGGTCGGCTCATTGATGATGCGCAGAACATTCAGGCCAGAGATGGTTCCAGCATCTTTGGTTGCTTGGCGCTGAGAGTCGTTGAAGTAGGCTGGCACAGTAACTACAGCATTGTTAACAGTCTGAGGAAGAAATAGACCCGAGGTCAATTTGACTGTCAAGACAGGCCATTCAAAATATTGCTTTAGTCAATTCATAAAATATTACCTTGCCGAGGTAGGCTTCTGCAATCTCCTTCATCTTGACCAGAACCATGGAAGAGATCTCCTCTGGGTAGAAGCTTTTGGTCTCGCCCTTGTACTCAACCTGTACTTTGGGGCGGGTGTTGTCATTGACGACTTCAAAAGGCCAGTGCTTCATGTCAGACTGTACAACTCCATCATCAAACCTGCGACCAATGAGTCTTTTGGCGTCTATACACACACAATAAAAAAACATTTCAGTAAGAGAACTCTAGAACCCTTCAAACTTGAATTTTTCACATCACTCAGACATCCAAGGAAGGAGTTGGGCCATCTTTGGTTTTTACACCTCTGGTGGAAACTACGAATGGCAGGAATAAACATCATCATAGTGATCTATGTTGAACTCAGGCACATCATCCAATGCACTTACCAAATACGGTGTTGGTTGGGTTCATTGCCACCTGATTCTTTGCGGCATCACCAATGAGCCTCTCGGAATCAGTGAAAGCAACGTAGCTTGGAGTGGTCCTGTTACCCTGGTCATTGGCAATGATTTCAACTTTGCCATGCTGGAACACTCCTACACAAGAGTAAGTTGTACCCAGGTCGATGCCCACTGCTGGTCCCTTAGACATTTTGTCTATGTAGAAAAATAAAATATTAAGTAAATACAGATCAAGCCTCAGAAGGAATCCACATCATAAAACCTATTAGTCTTTGCTTTGCAATGTAGTACCGGAAGTCTGCTCAGTGAAATGAGTCACACCACGTGGGGTCAGAGATTGGCTTCTAGAACATTCTCTACCGCAAGGCCTTAACCACTGAGCATGACCATGCGTTAACAAGTGCCGAAAAACCTGCATGTAACCCGTTAGTTATAAATTACATCTAGCACACTAATGTTCCCAAGATCTGATTCATATAGTAGCATTACCTACCAGTTTAAAATGAATAATGTATGACAGAAACTGGATAGTTAACAAAAAGGTCAGATTAGCGTTAGCCTAGCCTACCTCTACCGTACTCGACCAAAAAAAAAAAACTCACTTCGACAATCTCATTACACACTTGGTGTGACGTATATTTAAATATTTTACAGGACAAAAACACACAAAACATTACCCTGATTGCAAGCCAAATACCAGCTAACTAGGCTAGCTACAGTAGGTACCTCTAGGTTCTTCCAACAGCGTTCCTTTTTCGTGACCGGGCTCAATTCGGTACTAAATTACGATGCTTACAGTACATGTCTCGATAATATGCAAGTTTTATCAAAACAGATAAGTTCAACCAGACCATAGTACTTACCGATTTATTTGACTAAGGCCTGATGACGATAATGATGTTACTTGGAGTTGAGCAGCCGCGAAGCTTACTAGATCTCCGCCTTTGTGAAAGAAAGAAAGGCAAATGAAATCGGGCCGGTTTTATCACCGGCATGTCAACCAATGACAGGCCAACATTTCCAAAGACTTTCCAAACTCACCAATCAGATTCCAAAACAGCCCTTGATATCCCTCCCACCTTATCACCCACGCAGTAAGAAAAAAAGGCAGGTTTTACCAGAGCCTGTTTAATATGGAGGATTATAGGGGCCAAAACGAAATAAATAAATACTTGGATAAATAAATAATTATATAACACAAAGCTTAAATAAATGTCTAATTATATAATGAAATGCCTAATTGACATACAAAATATATAAATTACAAATTAAATGAGACACTAAATATATAAATGTTATGTATTTGTGTATATATATATTTACGTTTTAATGTGTTCACATTTAGTTATTTATACTTAACATTTATTTATTTATCCTTACATTTATTTATCCTTACATTTATCCACGGTGTAACTTGCTGCAGCAAAATAAATCTGTCGTCTGCGTCACCAAGTCAGGGGGCGGGTTAAAGCCTCTGATTGGTGGTTCAACTTGAATCGACTGCTTTCGACTCATTCAAGATGGCAGCACCCTGAGCCATAAAAAAAGAGAGTTGCGACACTCTTTGATCTTTTTCTATGGCTCTGCGTGTACCTTGTGGGTCCGTTTACCATGTGGCCATTGTTTTTTCTATTTTGCAACCCGTGTTCACAAATGCAAAATAGGGCCGTAATATCGTTTTGTCACTTTAGGAAGCCGAACACACATTTAAGTATTACGGCTTGTTTTTGGTTGTTTCGTTTTTTTTGGAATAATGAAATAACCATATAATACAAATGGTATAACGAGCCATTAATCGATGTTTTGATTATTCCATATTATTTATGCTGATATCTGCAAAAGATGACAAATAGGCTCGTAATATCGTTTTGTCCATTTCGGATGTCAGAACCGGATTATGGGGAAATGCTTGGATTTCGTTGTTTTGTTTTATTTTGGAATAACTGAATAACCATATAACACAAATGGTATAACGAGCCATTTACTCGTTTGTTTGATTGTTCCATATCCTTTATGCTGGTATCTGCAAAAAAAATGAAAAATAGCCTCGTAATATCGTTTTGTCCATTTTGGATGTCAGAACCAGATTATGGGGAAATGCTTGGTTTCCGTTGTTTTGTTTCATTTTGGAATTACGGAATATCCATATAACACAAATGGTATAACGAGTCATTTACTCATTTGTTTGATCCAAGCCCCCACCCCTCGCCCCTCGGCTTGAAGCAACGGCCCCGGTGGATGTAGGTGGTATTGCATTTCTTGTTAGACTTCCGGCTCTTCCGGTCGTTTTTATTCTATTAACTCCAGTCAACATTTACAAAACTATCTCCCCCAATAATTTTTGTTCGATTCTCGAACCTGGCTCATACTACTAGCTTTTTCATAAAATACATTTTCCTGATTTTTGCTACATTTGAAACCAATCCGAAATGGGTAAACTAGCACCCCATTTATTTGCTTACGTCAATAAAAGTTGCCTGAAAATGTGCTCGCGGATACTAACAGGGCACGAGCACAAAAGTTCACTTTGGCCGATAGCCGATTTACCTGGAGCTACAATGAGCCATATTGAATGAGCACAGGGAGAAATGGCTTGAGTTGCCTGCCCTGTTGTAGCAAGTTTAGCAAATGGTTGTCACACATACATGAAATGTTGTTAATATAGTTTATTCCCGTTATTTTAAAACAGATTTGATTTTTCTGTCAAGAACGTTTTTACGTACATGACATGATGGCAAATATTACATTATGTTAAGCGTGAGCATATTGTTGACATGTCTATCTGGAGCAAAGACGAAGATTAATACTTTAACTGATAACCACAATAAGAAATGATATAAATATGATTAGTCTTGCCTTCAGAAGCTTTTGTTAAACACACCCATTATTCTTTTTTTTAACCGTGTCATCAAGCCAGACTGCTTTAGTGGGACAATGAAGGTCCTCAGTGACTGTTTCACCCCCACTTATATCTGATGGAAACGTCTTGTATATAGGCCTAGTTCTGTTAATATGCCCCTTTCAAAGGCAAATGTTAAATAAAGTATATTTTAGACACACTTCTCAAGCTTTTATTTATTACATTATTTCCAAGTCTTGTTAGATCACGTTATATCCAATAATAGGCGTTTGGTTTTGTAGAACATATAAAACACAGGCCACATTTCTACACTGTTGAAATGCGTTCATTATGTCCTCAATTGTATGTGATGTGGTGCTGTGCTGTTTTGTGGTTGGATGTATGTTTGTGCCACGGGGAGGCGCTACCTCTGTAGCGTGTGTGTTGTGGAGGGCGCGTCGGCGTCATTTTTGTTCCAGTTGATATGTTCAATCAGAAGCTGTCTGACCGTGAGACTGATGTGTCTGCAGCTCATACAATAAATATGCCAAGAACGGCTAAAAGGTGATCAACCTATCGTCCACTCTTTTCCTCCGAATACAACGTTAGCTGCAACAACAGTATAACTCAACATACACTGATATGTAAATTGAAGGCAGTGTGAATTTCGTGGCATTTCGTTTGAAAATACAGTTGATAGTAAGCTATGGTAAGTCTGCATTATGGAAGATTTCTGTTACCAAAATAACAATTGAGCTGTCTTTGCCTGGCGAGAACAACGACGGAGCTAGTTGTTAATGTTAACAGTTTATTTAATCCGATACAATGCGTTGGAAATCATACTCAAATCACAAGAAAAAAAGCAACATATGTGATGAGTTCCATCTAGAATAGCCCTATATTTAGCCCTATAGCCTATTTCTAACAACCAAGTGAAAGGAATACTATACTATGACAGCATAGCTCACACGCTTGCAACCATATAAATATATGCTCGCCACTGGCTGTCGCAAAGTATGACGTGTACAGCTAGTTGCAAGCGTGCACGAGGTCTCGGAGCTAGGGGAAAAAAGAGCCACTGTTTAAAGCTAGACCGGAAGAGTCGGAAGTGGAAAGATGGCGCGGTCCAGTTTGGCGCTCTCGCTTGCCTCACTGCGCCACTGAGCACTTTTCATAGAAATGAATGGGGACGCCATCTTGGAAGACAAAAGTTGCTTCCTCTAGTTATATTAACTCTATGGTTTGATCGGACGTATTATGCATACTGGCACAAGTGAAAAAGAGAGAGGGGGAGAGATGTGAAACTATTGGGGGTGTTATTACTTGCGAACACCAGAGGGCAGCAACGACTAGCTTTAAAAAAAATGTTCCTGTGATCTGCAGGCCTACAATCTTGACGACATAGCAGCAGGTTCTTTAGTAGAAGACACACACCAAACTAAAGGCACATGTTGACCGCGTTTGCTAGTTGCTACTTAGTTAATAAATCTTTGATGAACCCAAGTTTCTTTAATATTTATTAGAAAAATTACAAGACGGGGCTCCAGTGTGTGTTCAAACAAGGCCAAAAGTGCCAGACGGTATCAGTTGAAAAAGACAATCACACCCGTGCAAGAAACACGCCCCTACCCTCCCCCACCTAAGTGACCGCTTTCAGCTCTGTTGTACGTTTTAATGAAGTGCATTGAGGCAATCATAGTGAGCAAGTTGAGGTCATGTGGGCTACCTTTGCAGTTTACATAGACACACAACTGACAGAGGCACTGTTGTGGATACCTTTTTCAAAGTTCTGATCATATTCTACGTCCAAATTCAACTTCTTCATAGTCCAAAAACAGCACGGAGCAGCAACGAGAGGGTTCCCAGGAAAATCTGATTTCCTTTGTCTGTGCTTCACCTTTTATATCCAAATTACACCCCTGAACTTTTAAAACAGATCTATTGGCCCACTACAATTGTAAATATCCTATGGCTTCTGCTCCAATTGGGCCTTGATGCAATGCCATCGAATATTTTCTTCTGTTTCTGCCACGTTTTTGGGGACTAACCAGGGACCAAACCAGTAACTTGTGCCCAGTTCTTCTATTCTGCCCTACTACATGTGTTTTCCAACACCAGTTGCAAGAACTGTACATTGCAAGTTAGAAGACACAAACTAGGCTGTGGGAAGCAGGATCTATAAAATGGATATGATTGTAAACACAAAACAGTTGTGTGGCAAGTAGTTTACTGAGAGGGGAATAGAAGTTGAATTCTGGTAGGAGGGACCTGTGAGCAGGGGCCTTTTTATATACATTTGTAAAATAATGTAGCTATACTCATGTACCAGATGATTATATTACAATTGGCATATAGTGCATTTAGTAAATAGCCTGTAACAGCAAGTACAACGTAATCAAGAATCAGAAGTGAATAGTTCTACTAAAAGTGATTTGTACAAATGAATACAAAGGATGCTCGCTTTTATCAGACAGTGACATAACAGCAACTACAACATAATTCACATATTACCCTCATTCCGATAATAGGACAGTGTAGCACAACATTGACATCAACATTGTTTTTCAAGTGCAGCTCCAAAGTACGTCTATTTTCTTGAGACAATCATTCGGATTTTACGAGTAGCAGGACATACAAATCATATAGGCTCTCAAGTGCAGCACAACATAACTTATATTTTGATGAAACATGAATGAAATAGCCTACTGACAGTTTCCTCAAAGCCTAACGGTGCGTTCACACTGCAGCGGAACGGGCTGCGCGGGGCGTCGGCTTCCAATTCATTTTCAATGAAACCAGGCGTTGACGCTCGCGTAGGGCATTGTGGGAAGGTAAGCGGAGCGTTGCAAGTTGCATTTTCTCAACTTTATGTAAATGAGGAGCGTGAAAACGCTAGCGTTGGTCAATCGGATTGGTTTCTTGTTTCTTGTAACGTAGCAACTGTTTGTCATGGTAAACATTTTTAGGTTTTACAATTTCAAGATGGAGGAGAAACTTATCGTATGTGTCTGCACACCCAGTTCTGTTCAGAACAAAGTCACGTAATGTGACAAGCCTGAATTGAAAGATTACATTAAACTAATAATGCATGGTGCAGGGTTTCCGACGTTGTCAGTGTCCCTAGTGTGTTTTTATACTTTTAAATTCAGTCTGGTCACATTACGTGACTGTTCTGTGTAACTGCTAGCTTGCTAGCCCAGCCTACAAACGACTGGTTGAGTGACCGGTGGCGTAACATGTATTCTACTGTAATCTTGCACTAGTAATTCTGTATTTTTACACAAATGTTGTGTAAAAGTGGTATTTTGATCGATATTGTGAGTACATGAACCCAAGTCTGCACACTTGGTCATGGCTACAACAGTGACCTTAGAGAACTACAACTCTCAAAATACCACTTTTACACAACATTTATGTAAGTGCAAGATTTTACTAGTGCAAGATTACAGTAGAATACATGTTACGCCACCGGTCACTCAACCAGTCGTTTGTAGGCTGGGCTAGCAGTGGCACAGAACAGTCACGTAATGTGACGAGACTGAATTTAAAAGTAGGCTATAAAAACACACTAGGAACAATGACGACATCGGCAACCATGCACCATGCATTATTAGTTTAATGTAATCTTTAAATTCAGGCTCGTCACATTAGTAACTTTGTTCTGAACAGAACTGGGTGTGCAGACACATACGAAAAGTTTCTCCTCCATCTTGAAATTGTGAAACCTAGAAATGTTTATCATGACCAAAGGTTGCTACGTTACAAGAAACAAGAAAACAATCCGATTGGCCAACGCTAGCGTTTTCACGCTCCTCATTTACATAAAGTTGAGAAAATCCAACTTGCAACGCTCCGCTCCGCTCCGCTCGCCTTCCCACAATGCCCTACGCGAGCGTCAACGCCTGGTTTCATTGAAAATGAATTGGAAGCCGACGCCACGCGCCGCCCGCTCCGCTGCAGTGTGAACGCACTGTAAGACGAGGGAACCTAGGCTTGTAAAAATCGCCTCGGTTCGTCAAACTACAACTAGCAATACGCTAGGAAGGCAGTGCGTGTTCACGCGTAGGGGAGTGGGATTCTGCGGGGGAGTGAGAATTCGGTCCAACACCGGCGTGTACGTGTAGTAACACGACTCAGCGGCACACACTAACAGTATTTTTGACAAAACTCTTTGTCCTGTGCTTTATTATGATCATAATCATGAACAAGTAATTAAAGGAAAAATCATTAAATTATCATGAAAATTCACATTTTAATTCAAATTTAGTGTTTAAAGTCAGCACTAGTTCTTTCATCGCGTAATTATATTTTGATCATGATTGATGAGGCAATCATCACGTGCTTACCGCTAGACCAATAAAGTGGCCGCTTTTTGTAACAACATTTAAAGAGTCCAAGATGTCTTCTCAATCAATCTCGTCAATATCAAGTAGCGAAAACAAGGAAATTAAGGCCAGACCTTCAAAACTACGTGGTAAGGATTTTAAACAATGCTATATGCATCTCACGTCCATAAAGAAAGAACAAACTAAGTATTTTACCTGCACACGGTGGGATACATTCAGAAACAGGGCCAAACGGTGGCTTGGCTTGCAGGGTGAGAATCAGAAAATAGCGGAAACATACAGACATTGTCTAGAACTAGAATTAGACAAACTTGTCTAAATGTCATTGACATTTACTATGGCAAAAACAAAAGAAAGGCATTTTCTGTTGCTTGTGAGAAAGATGAATACCTGACTGCATTTACAAATCTGGGTAGCAGTTTTAACCTGGACCAGTCTAACTTTGTTCAAGTTCTTTGTATTTTATTGTCAGATGTATTTTATTGTCAGATGCACAGAACAACACAAGGTCAGACTGGGCCCTGAAATTCTTAAGACAAGACAACGCAAGCACCTGGCATAACATAACATATAAGTACACAGAACATAAATTACATCTATGCTAAGCTTAAATAAGTAAACCTCCTAAATATACAGATAAATATAAAAATACAATATACTAAACCCTAAATACACATAATAACCTATTGCTAACCCTATAAACCTATTCTAAACTAAGTGAAGTACAATAGTGCAATATTACTGATAGTGCAACCAGTAGCTGAAGTGACAGTGTGTAAAGTGACTAGTATGAAGTGAATCAATGTCCATTCAGAAGCCTGATGGCCCTTGGATAGAAACTGTTGTCCAGTCTGCGTGTGCGCGACCGAATGCTGCGGTAACGCCTGCCAGAAGGCAACGGGGTAAAGCGACTGAAGTATGGGTGGTAACAGTCTCTTAGAATCCTGCCAGCTTTCCTGAGGCAATGTGTGTGGTAGGTTTCCTGTAGGGCTGGGAGCTTCCTGCTGATGATGAACTCAGCAGACCGGACCACACTACGTAGGGCCTTGGGATCCCTGTCTGTGCAGCTCCCATACCACACTGTGATGCAACCAGTCAGTAAGCTCTCTATAGTGCATCTGTAAAAGTTAGTGAGGATGACTGAGTCCATGCCGAACTTCTTCAGTCTCCTCAGGAAGAATAGGCGTTTACGGGCCGCTTTGACCACCTTGTCCGTGTGAACAGACCAGGGGAGATCATTGCTGATGTTCACCTCGAGGAACTTGAAGCAGCTGACCTTCTCCACTTCGGATCCGTTGATGTGTAGGGGTGCATGCTCCTCCTCCTGCCGCCTCCTATAATCCACAGTCATCTCCTTGGTCTTGCTGACGTTGAGAGAGAGGTTATTGTCCTGACACCATGATAAACTACTTTGCAAATATGTGTGCCACCTGTATGGCCACTCATCTGCCAAAACCGTGAATGATGCAAGATACAAAGTATTCTGCGTGGCATCGTCAGCTTTGCCAGAACTATCCATGCCCCCGACAAGTGACGCCCTGTATCAACACTGCAAAAGGGCAAACTATGAAGCAGCCATGATGAGACATTCTCTGACGGGTATAATGTGTGCCCCTTCACCAATTGGCAATGGATGGCACCTTGAGGATGGGGAGTTAGCAGTCACCTGGTGGACTCAAGAAAGCTGTCAGGATTCTAAGAGACTGTTACCACCAATCATTCAGTCTTTTTACCCTGTTGCCTTCTGGCAGGCGATACCGTAGCATTTGGTCTCACACACGCAGACTGGACAACAGTCTTTCCAAGGGCCATCAGGCTTCTGAATGAACATTGATATGGACACCGATATACTTCTCATTAGTCACTTTACACACTGCCATATTGCCGATACTGATGATTAGGGATGATGCTGATGAGTAGGGATGATGCTGATGATACTGATGAGTAAAGATGTTACTGATGATTAGGGATGATTCTGATGAATAGGGATGATACTGATGAGTAGGGATAATACTGATTAGGGATGATGCTGATGATTAGGGATGATACTAATGAGTAAAGGTGATTCTGATGAGTAAAGATGATTCTGATGAGTAGGGATGATTCTGATGAGTAGGGATGATACTGATGAGTAAAGATGATACTGATGAGTAGGGATGATACTGATGAGTAGGGATGATTCTGATGAGTAAAGATGAGTCTTATGATGAGTAAAGATGATTCTGATGAGTATGATACTGACGAGTAGGGATAATACTGATGAGTAAAGATGCGCTGTGTTGTATTTTAGGTTGATTTTGAGCTGTAATAAATCTATTGTAGAATTGTCAAATTTTTGGCATTATTCAGAATTAAGGGGGACGGGGTAGCATTTTGAATCATTTCAGCCAACTTGGGCCAGTGTGCTTCTTTCTTTTTATCTTTCTGTGATTACACTGTGCCTATTGAACATTTTGATGTATAAAACATCACATTTTTGCTAAATTTACAATGTGTATGTTTAATTTTGCTTAGTGCCAATCCGTAAATTATAAGCATATTTTCTACAGATTTACCATATTTCATGGTCTACATTCACACTTGAGTATACTAATGCACCAATACCTGTCTCAAATGTTTAGGTACATGTATAAATGACAGTTTGAGAGCTATTTTGTGTTGCTAAAATGAATAAAAATAAAGTTACAAGCAAAACCAGCAGCATAAGAATTTAGTTTTTTGAAATTTACAATTATTTACATTTACATTTATGCATTTAGTAGACGCTTTTATCCAAAGCGACTTCCAAGAGAGAGCTTTACAAAAGAGCATAGGTCACTGATCATAACAACGAGATAGCCCCAAACATTGCGAGCAGCCAAAACATGAAGCATATATTGTGAAAAACCAAATAAGTGCCAAAGGGAAGAACCATAAGAGCATGCAGTTAAACAAGTTACAATTGAACAACATGAAACTCCCCACAAGAGTGCAAGAGTGTCCCTGTAGAAAAAACTATCAACAGTAAAATATTTCACAGCGAGTACAAGAATTTGAAACCGTTACAACTAACCAACAAGAGCAACAAGTCTCTCAATACGAGTCATTGTGATCCTGGAGGAAACTAACATCAGGTCCAGCCAAGCATTCCTAAGTGCCGTTCTACTCCCGGAACAAGTGCGTCTTGAGCCTTATTTTGAAGGTGGGGAGACAGTCAGTGTCCCTGATGGAGGTGGGGAGTTTATTCCACCACTGGGGGGCCAGACAGGAGAAGAGCTTGTGTTGGGACCGGGCGCTCTTGAGCGGTGGGACCACCAGACGGTTTTCAGAAGAAGACCGTAGGTGGCGGGGGGGGGGGGGGGGGGTGTAAGGCTGGAGGAGAGACTTGATGTAGTCGGGTGTAGTCCCGTTCACCGCTCGGAAGGTCAGTACCAGAGTTTTGAATCTGATACGGGCCGTGATGGGAAGCCAGTGGAGGGAGATGAGGAGCGGGGTAACATGGGAGCGTCTGGGAAGATTGAAGACCAGACGGGCCGCCGCGTTCTGAATCCTCTGGAGAGGGCGGGTTGCTGGCAGAGGATGAAGGGGTCACCGTCGCCGATCCCAGGGTGATTGAGAGATCGTGGGAGATGGAGGGTTTGGCCGGGATGATGAGGAGTTCTGTTTTGGCAAGGTTCATTTGGAGGTGGTGCTCGGTCATCCAGGCGGAGATGTCTGTGAGGCAGGCCTCGATCCTAGCTGAGAAGCCATGGGAGGTGATGATTGGTCCAAGCGAGGTGGTGTAAAGGGAGAAGAGGAGGGGTCCAAGGACGGAGCCCTGTGGGACCCCAGTGGAGAGCTGGCGGGGGCCTGACACTTTGCCTCCCCAGGAGACCTGGTAGGATCTTCCCGACAGGTAGGATGAGATCCACTGAAGTGCAGTGCCAGTGATGCCCATCTCAGAAAGTCTGGCCAGCAGGATTTGATGGTTAACCGTATCAAACGCTGCAGAAAGGTCCAGCAGAATGATGACGGATGACCTCAAAGCCGCTCTGGCAGACTGGAGGGCAGTGGTGACTGACAGGAGGGCAGTTTCTGTGGAGTGGCCAGTCTTGAAGCCCGATTGGTTGGGGTCAAGCAGGTTGTTCTGAGAGAGGAAGTTTGACAGTTGGTTAGATACAGCGCGTTCAATGGTTTTAGAAAAGGGTAGTAGTGATACCGGTCTGTAGTTCTGGAGGACGGCTGGAGGGCTCAATTATATACATTTATGGATCATGACAAAAAACTGCAGGATATTTTGCGGAGAACTTTTAACATAAAGTCCATAAGGGTGTTGTCTATGCAAAAATGCATTTAAAAAGTAGTGCCCAGGTGTGGGAACGAAAATCACTTTCTAGCCACTTTTTCCTAGTTCACCTTATGGCCTATTGCGCCCTCGACACGAAAGTAGATAAACTGCTTCTTCTTAGTAAAAAGTAATATTGGTATTGGCAGGGGCGCCGTATGGCCCTGTATTTACTCCTGGGTATGGGATCAATGCCACATTTTGCAGTATCGCACACCCCTAGCAGCTGCAGTGAGGCGATAGAGGATCCCTCTAGAGCTTGATCGACTGGTTGAGCCTGCCTGGTGTGTAATACTGTTCATTCACCAATCAGAGGCTTAAACCCGCCCCCTGACTTGGTGACGCAGACGACGGATTTATTTTGCTGCAGCAAGTTACACCGTGGATAAATGTAAGGATAAATAAATAAATGTAAGTATAAATAAATAAATGTGAACACATTAAAACATATATATATATATATATATTTACTTTTGTCATTTATATATTTTGTATGTCAATTAGGCATTTCATTATATAATTAGTCATTTAAGCTTTGTGTTATATAATTATTTATTTATCCAAGTATTTATTTATTTAGTTTTGGCCCCTATAATCCTCCATAGTTTAAGGAGAGCCTGCCCACTCCCTATTAAGCCTCATTGTACCGAATTTTGTTGCAGTTCCACCAGAGTTCCACTGGGAGTTATCGCGGTCGAGTGCAAAATGAATGGGAGTCTATGGAGCTAAACGGCTAAATTTGTCTCTTTCACCTGATTTTCGTTGAGAAATCTCAGATTTCATTGTAGTTTTTGCTTGTTCAACATGGATTATAGGTCAAAAGTTTAATGAACAAGTATTTATGTCCTTTCGATTTCTTACAGGGAGTCAGGTGGCTGAGCGGTTAGGGAATTGGGCTAGTAATCAGAAGGTTGCTGGTTCGATTCTCCGCCAAGCAAAATGACGTTGTGTACTTGGGCAAGGCACTTCACCCGACTTGCCTCGGGGGAATGTCCCTGTACTTACGGTGGCCGACGTGTGCAAACGCGCTGCAAATTAAGAAAACACATGCAAATAGACAAAACACAAGCAAATTAAGAAAACATCTTCATGAATTTGACAACACATGCGCAGCATTCAGCAAACGCGCTGCAAATACATACAACACAACCAAATACATAAACGCGCTGCAAATACATAAACGCGTTGCAAAAACGAAAGCACGCAAACCAAAAACGCTGCAAATACATAAATACGTTGCAAAAACGGAGCGAGAGAGAGAACATATGAGAAGGTTAGTATACATTTTTACATGTGGCCCTCCTCTTTTACAGTTTTTCAAAAGAGCAACTTCGATTTTGATCCCATTTCCAAAACAAACTTCTCATATGTTCTCTCTCTCTCTCGATCCGTGGGGCCGAAAAAATCAAGCTGTTCCATTTAGCGCTCCCCCTAGAGGCCTGGACAACTTCCGTTGTGAAATCTGGATGCAGCGTTTTTTGTTTGCGTGCTTTCGTTTTTGCAACGCGTTTATGTATTTGCAGCGTTTTTGGTTTGCGTGCTTTCTTTTTGCAACGCGTTTATGTATTTGCAGCGTTTTTGGTTTGCGTGCTTTCGTTTTTGCAAAGCGTTTACGTATTTGCAGCGTGTTTATGTATTTGGTTGTGTCGTGTGTATTTGCAGTGAGTTTGCTGAATGCTGCGCATGTGTTGTCAAATTCATGAAGATGTTTTCTTGATTTGCTTGTGTTTTGTCTATTTGCATGTGTTTTCTTAATTTGCAGCGCGTTTGCACATGTCGGCCACCGTAGTAAGTCGCTCTGGATAAGAGCGTCTGCTAAATCACTAAATGTAAATGTGAGTCGTTGATGCCTGTAACACGCTAGCATTCTGCTAATGAATGCTGATTGGTTAGTGAAGGACTGACTACGACCAGAGATCCTGCTTGATGGCATCCAAAGTGAGATCAGAATGTCAGAGCATTAGCAACATTAGCAACAACATTAGCACGCCAAAACTCTTTCTAGCATGTGTATTGACAGGGAGAGCCTAACCTGTCAGCTGTGTTGTCGATGCCTCGAGAGAAAAAAAGAAGTGACCAGAGCTTGCCGTAATGCGGCAATGCGCATCTACAAAAAACAGTCCTCCCTGACGTTTTTGATGTAGAATGGAGTGAAATACAACATTGTGAACACTCACTGCCAGTGAAACACGTGGTTCCGGTAGCTCGCTGTAGTTCCACTACTTTATTTAAACAACTATGTATTTAAGAAAAGCAAGACGATACCGTACAAAATTCAAGTTACAAACAAAACAAGATCGTGAGGATAATGTTTTTTTTTTGTTTTTTTTTACTATATCCTCCCATCCACTACCAAAAAGCATGTTAACTAGCGACTTGAACATCCAGCCAGCCAACTCCGCTTCACATAAAGAGCAGGTGAAGCCCTGGTTGTAGCTTTGTCCCCCGTCACTGGCCTGTTGCTGGATTTGTAAATCATGTCGGTCCGACATCCTTTCTCTTTTTTTCTTACAGCGAATGTCTTGTGAAAGTTTTTTTTTGTAAATCAATGACAGAATTTGTTTTGACGCACCGCCACTGATTCACAAAACCAAAGTTTCTGCTAGCTATTCTGCTCTCGTAGATGCTTGTTCTGGGTTGCTCGTTGCAACCACTGAAGCAGTTCAGGCACACATCAACCCCAGCTGGCCAGTAGGTCTGTAGACTCCACAACAGTACCAAGCCCTGATCAACCACCCTCAACCAGTTTAGGGACAGATACACAGCAGAGAACCACAACATCTGAATAGGTGTTACATTGTGATGCTGCTATCGTGTTATTGGTATTGAGGTTTGGTAATAAAAAGTTAAACTGGCAAAAACAAACCTTTTTTTCTTGGGGTGGGGGTGGGCATCATAAAGGAATTATGCTTACAGTGCGTTCACACTGCAGCGTTTTTAACGCTCTGCATCGCTTGCCTTCCCACAGTACACCACGCTCGGGGGCGTGTTAGACAAGTTAATACAGAGTTGTAGTTCTCTAAGGTCACTGTTGTAGTCATGGCCAAGCGTGCAGATTTGGGTTAATGTACTCACAATATCGATCAAAATACCACTTTTACACAACATTTATGTAAGTGCAAGATTTTACTAGTGCAAGATTACAGTAGAATACATGTTACGCCACCGGTCACTCAACCAGTCGTTTGTAGGCTGGGCTAGCGAGCTAGCAGTGGCACAGAACATTCACGTAATGTGACGACTACATTTAAAAGTAGGCTATAAAAACACACTAGGAACAATGACGACATCGGCAACCATGCACCATGCATTATTAGTTTAATGTAATCTTTAAATTCAGGCTCGTCACATTAGTAACTTTGTTCTGAACAGAACTGGGTGTGCAGACACATACGAAAAGTTTCTCCTCCATCTTGAAATTGTCAAACCTAGAAATGTTTACCATGACGAACAGTTGCTACTTTACAAGAAACAAGAAACCAATCCGATTGGCCAACGCTAGCGTTTTCACGCTCCTCATTTACATAAAGTTGAGAAAATCCAACTTGCAACGCTCCGCTCCGCTCCGCTCGCCTTCCCACAATGCCCTACGCGAGCGTCAACGCCTGGTTTCATTGAAAATGAATTGGAAGCCGACGCCGCGCGCCGCCCGCTCCGCTGCAGTGTGAACGCACTGTTACAGTGCGTTCACACTGCAGCGTTTTTTAACGCTCTGCATCGCTTGCCTTCCCACAGTACACCACGCTCGGGGGCGTGTTAGACAAGTTAATACAGAGTTGTAGTTCTCTAAGGTCACTGTTGTAGTCATGGCCAAGCGTGCAGATTTGGGTTAATGTACTCACAATATCGATCAAAATACCACTTTTACACAACATTTATGTAAGTGCAAGATTTTACTAGTGCAAGATTACAGTAGAATACATGTTACGCCACCGGTCACTCAACCAGTCGTTTGTAGGCTGGGCTAGCGAGCTAGCAGTGGCACAGAACAGTCACGTAATGTGACGACTACATTTAAAAGTAGGCTATAAAAACACACTAGGAACAATGACGACATCGGCAACCATGCACCATGCATTATTAGTTTAATGTAATCTTTAAATTCAGGCTCGTCACATTAGTAACTTTGTTCTGAACAGAACTGGGTGTGCAGACACATACGAAAAGTTTCTCCTCCATCTTGAAATTGTCAAACCTAGAAATGTTTACCATGACGAACAGTTGCTACTTTACAAGAAACAAGAAACCAATCCGATTGGCCAACGCTAGCGTTTTCACGCTCCTCATTTACATAAAGTTGAGAAAATCCAACTTGCAACGCTCCGCTCCGCTCCGCTCGCCTTCCCACAATGCCCTACGCGAGCGTCAACGCCTGGTTTCATTGAAAATGAATTGGAAGCCGACGCCGCGCGCCGCCCGCTCCGCTGCAGTGTGAACGCACTGTTACAGTGCGTTCACACTGCAGCGTTTTTTAACGCTCTGCATCGCTTGCCTTCCCACAGTACACCACGCTCGGGGGCGTGTTAGACAAGTTAATACAGAGTTGTAGTTCTCTAAGGTCACTGTTGTAGTCATGGCCAAGCGTGCAGATTTGGGTTCATGTACTCACAATATCGATCAAAATACCACTTTTACACAACATTTATGTAAGTGCAAGATTTTACTAGTGCAAGATTACAGTAGAATACATGTTACGCCACCGGTCACTCAACCAGTCGTTTGTAGGCTGGGCTAGCAGTGGCACAGAACAGTCACGTAATGTGACGAGACTGAATTTAAAAGTAGGCTATAAAAACACACTAGGAACAATGACGACATCGGCAACCATGCACCATGCATTATTAGTTTAATGTAATCTTTAAATTCAGGCTCGTCACATTAGTAACTTTGTTCTGAACAGAACTGGGTGTGCAGACACATACGAAAAGTTTCTCCTCCATCTTGAAATTGTGAAACCTAGAAATGTTTATCATGACCAAAGGTTGCTACGTTACAAGAAACAAGAAAACAATCCGATTGGCCAACGCTAGCGTTTTCACGCTCCTCATTTACATAAAGTTGAGAAAATCCAACTTGCAACGCTCCGCTCCGCTCCGCTCGCCTTCCCACAATGCCCTACGCGAGCGTCAACGCCTGGTTTCATTGAAAATGAATTGGAAGCCGACGCCACGCGCCGCCCGCTCCGCTGCAGTGTGAACGCACTGTTAGGGCACCAAAATGGCTAGCAGCGGCACTGATCTCAGACACTAGTTTAGCTGCGCGGTGCGCACTGCTCTGTGTAGCCTACTTCAATGGGAATTACAATCCACCAGTTTTGAAAACCTTGGACAATTTAAAGAAGGATTTGCTAAACCGCTGTTGCTGAAAAGAGATGCTGTTCCGACTGTATTCACAACCGCAAGCTGTAAGTATGATTTTGGCGCTAAGTTATTACGTATCCTGTATCTAGCATAGGTAGAATGTGTGATGATTTAATTTATTGGCATGGGGCTTACGTTATTTCATGTTCCTGACTGTTTCATTCGAATAAATAACCTGTGTTTTTATGTAAATCTACAATTCATGATGCATGTTTGTCCAGATCTTTGTCAGGTTGTCAGGTTATTTTCTATTTTATTTTTCAGCAAGATAGCTATAACTAGAGCTAACTGAAGGTGAGTTGAATCACGATAGTTTGTTTTCTAAGCTGTAACGTTACCCACCTAAGTCGATCCCGTTTGCTTCGACAACAGAAGTGGAAACAACCATCATTTCAAATATCTAGTCAATCTGTTGAAAACAGTGTCGTGTAGACACAATAGATTTATTTGTACGTTTTTATTTCAAGTCTACACCTTCGATGTTTCAGTGAGTGCTGTTGGCCATGTTGAGTCTTTGCGCGTAGCTTCACTTATTGTAAACCAACCAATCAGCGCGCAGCTCATCTACATTACTGTGCAAGTCTTAGGCACAATAAAAATAAAAAAGGTTAAGGAAAAATGCTTTAAGAAATAATGATATTAAAAATTTAACAAAAAGTTGAGCAAAATTGCACTTTTATACTGTTGCACAAATAAAAAAATTATATTACATATATTTCTTTGATTAAACGTTGCATTCAAATCTGATACACTTAAACGAAAAAATGCAGCACCATTAAATTTAGATTTACTATAATTCTAATTTATTTTTACTACAAATGGGTACGGTACAAAACTTTCTGCATCACTATTAGTATCCTCATCTTCCTCCTCACCGACGAGACACCAGAGATGTCGCCTACTAATTAATAAACTGCTTTGCGCAATTCCTGTGTTGTTCTAAATTACGAATTTAATAAAATAATAAAAGCTGCCCTCATGTACACACCGCCCTCATCGAAACATGTAATTCCAGAAAAGCTGTAGCATTTAATTGAAGAAATACAGTATAAGACATTATTTGTGTAAAAAATCTTGGGTGCCCAAGACTTATGCACAGTACTGTATATATTCATGAGCATACCATAAAAGGGAGAAAACCTCTCGTTTTATTCCAGGGCTATTTCACAGGGTGCATTAGGGCACATAGAACAGCACCAGGGCCATTTTCAGCCCAACCAATGTTACATACCCTATTCGGAGACCTTAAGGAACAGTGTGAAATAGCCTACCCTATAAAATCAGTAAATGACCCCTTTAACGTTTGCATTTTTTCATTTGTGCTATGCAATGCTGTAAAATAGTCTTGTGTTTTCTGTATTGCATTCGCAAAATCACAACAACTGACCGAGGAGAATAAATTCACACGAACATTGTTCCTGTCGTATGCCCGTATGTGGATCCATGCCTCAAGAAAACGACCAAGGACGGAGGCTAAAGTGATAGGAATGCCCATGTCTGTGATGCAGCTGGTGATTATTATGTCGTAGCAGATTTGAAGTTCTGACATACAGTGGCGGGCCATGCATTTAACGCCTAGGCCTTCCGTGACGTCATACTTAGGCCTACCTAAATTAATACACCTCATAATACCATCAATATGACACCACGGCTCGAGAATCCATACAGAATCACTCTTACACATTACATCACCTTAATATAGGCTAGTCGAGCAACACTTAATTTCCGGAGCATTTAAAATAAATAAGCTTGCATTCACAATTAAGAGTAGGAAACTAAGATCACAGACACTGTCAAAACTCAAAAATAAAAGGCGATTTTAAGAGATGAGTTAACAAAGTTTGTTCACCAAAAACACGCTATGTGAGCTTAAACAAGTTTTTCCAATAAACTGTGCATTGTCGCCATTTCATATAAGTCACCAACGAGACGATAACGAAAAAAACTATTAATTGAAAATTAAAGTAAACTGATTATTTGAAAAATACATTGAGAATATGCGACAGCAAAACAATTGTACATGTTGGTGCAGCTGACTGCGCCACGTTATTTACATTATAAATTGCAGATGATCCGAATTTATCTGAATCTCTCGCTAACGGATTGCACTCTTTCAGGCTCTCACGAGTGCTTATCCAATCACAGGATGTGTACATGTCAAGTTCAGCGTAAGGCCTTCTAGCTGGCCTTGATGTCGCAGACTCGAGATATGATTGGCTATCGCAATTGACCGTCTCCGTTCACTTACAGCGCACGGGAGCCTGCTCTGTTGATTCTGAAGGCCTCAGGCATATTTCATAGAACCTGACAACACAAGCTAGCTGAATTATGATTGGATAAAAACTCTACCATAATATACAACACTGTCAGCAGCTCAACCAAGTGGATATAATATGACATGAAGAGAACAGACTATGGAGAATATTTTTTGTTATTTATGTCAGTGTATTTATTGAATGACATTAAGATGGGGGAAATTATGAAGAAAAAATATATAACCGCAAAAAATATATATAATTGTATTGTCGTGGGAGATTGATTATGGGTTGGCAAGGCAAACTAGAGAAGGTGACCCCAGGCTAGGTTCTGGGGCCTAAAATGGCTGACTCCTAACTGCGTAGGTGAAAATCACTGCGCAGTTGATAAACTCTGCTTGAAACTGGTTTTCTCCAAACAGATGAGAATGTCTGGTGGGGGACTTGATTTGGCAAACTAAGTGTGGGAAAGGAAATGGTATTCCTGGGAAAATAGGCTGTTATTGCACAACAGCCTATGGTGAGGTCATCAGGCTCAAGAGGGCCTGTCAGAAAGGAAGGAGGGAGTGAGACAGGGTGCAGCAGGTGGGAGCAAATCATCTTTGAACTTAGTCTTAAGGGACTACAGTCATGCTACAGTCATGCATCCAAAAGTGGTAGATTCGGAACAGAACAGAGAGAGATGGAAGATGTAGGAACGGGTTAAGCATGTTAGGGTGAACTGGGGTTGAGATGAAGCGGGGACATGGGAAGTGAAGTAGAGGGGGCTTTTCCAGTAAGAGAGAAGTTGATCAACATGTTAAGAGACAGAGGATGCGCACGCAGTTGTGGGGTGGTTAGGAACTGGTTAAAGAACCTTCTAGAAGGTTATGTCATATTATGCAGGGCGGGGGATTATTCTCATTTAGCCTATAAAACATGAGTTTTGGGGCATTGGTCTTTGTCTTTTCCTGTATGTCTTGTGAATGCGCTATTGCCTTTCCGAAATAAACCATCAAGCTGCCCTGAGCTGTTGAAAGATATTTTGTCTCCTGACTCCTTTTTCTACTACCTCTTCTACGGACGTCTTGATTTCCCCAACAAGTGGTGACCCCGACGTGATAGCAACTACTTCAACAAGAAACTGGTAAGTTATCTTATCTATGCTATTGTTGAAAGTAAAGGCGGTGACACGTTAATGAAGAAAATGAGTGGAGAATGTGGTGTTTCGTCAAATCAACGAGGCTTGTATGAGTGGAATGCATGCGCAATGTGTGTAATTATGTTGTTTGTCTGTAACCAAATGAAATATGGACCTCTAAGTTCTTTCAAAGACCAGCATAGAGAGGCTTGGACCCCAGATGAAGCTCTTGGGGGGTAGGGAGAGTAGCGACCAGTCTGGGCAGAATGATCTGCTGAGATGCTGAGGGAGCTAGGAACTGGTGCGCTGAACTATGATCTCTGTATACCCTGTGTCCCGCCCCATTTGCGCCTAGACGTAGGCGCCCCCCTTGTGTTGTTTCCGTCTCCGCTTTCTGGTATTAAGGCTAAGCAGAGCTTAGCAGCATTTAGCTTGAACATAATGTGAAGATAATATGTTTTTAAGAAGAACTGGTGGAAATAATGTTCAGAAACAACGACAGCTGAAGCATTCTATTTGTTGAACACACTCACACACACTTACATAGATCGACCGGCTCCTGTTCTTTTTCACACACACACACATCCCTTTTTTCTCGGTTTTTCCTTTTTGTCGGAACTGAGAGAGGTTTCATGGAGGTCTGGTCCAAAACACATTCTGGTTCAGATGAGACGTGACTTTGTCAAAGGGGGGTTTGACCATTCGGTAACCCAACCGATGGCAGACACCTTCCGGCTTGGTCAGTCTCTGTATGGACCTAGGATGCTGGCGGACTGGTACCTTCAATGAAAGAGTTTTGCACCATGAGGGCTGGGCTGCTACTTGCGGGTCAGGGGTCTGGGCAGGTGCGGATGGTGGTGTGGTGGTTCGGTGGGAGGCGACGGGACAATACCTCTCGGGTCATCATGTATCTCTATGGTGCAGCTACTATCGGACTGGTCTAGATTCCCCGAACAAACCCACCTGAGGTGGCCCAGTATGAGGAGGCGCTGACTCGGTGCGTAGCGCCGGAGAGCCAACTCTAAACCACATGGGCAATTCTCCCTGACCAGAGCTATTCTGCTGCTGGTTTAAAAGATGGGCCAAGCAGGAGAAAAACATGCTGAGTTTTTTCTTTTGATTTACACTCTTAAGTTCAACTCACATTCTGGCTCTGAGGGAGCATTCATTACAAAAGTCTGGCTGTCATGTTGTCTTGGAACATTCCGATCCACAGGAATTTGAGAGAAGTGAGTTGCTAAAAAGTTAGGAGAAGCGTTGAGGCTTCAGGTTTAACTGACTAAACCTCATTATAAATAAATCATCAGAATGACCATGGCTCATGACCATGGCTCAGGAAAGATTGAAAATTATGAACAGATTTACAGTCTGAAAGGGGCTGAAAGAAGAGTATTTTTCCAGTAGCAAGGGAAGGCCAGAAAGCACCCTCGATTTGCCAGTACGTGTGTTTTGTTGTAATCTTGTCCCTGGGGAGGGAGGACCCATGAAGGGGCAGTAACGGAGATGTTGTCTGAATGAAATAATAGTCTCTGAACTCTCGGTCACCAGGGTGGTCTATAAATAGACCCCTGATACAGGACCAACGAGGGAGGTCAAGGCCTCATAGTAATACTCATGTGGTATCTGAGGAGAAAAGGGGGGGGAATCCCCTCGCTCGGTTTTAAAGATGCTGGGAAAGTCTAGAAGGTGGTGGGAGTCACTGGAGGCAGCTGGACTGTTTACAGTAGAGACACACCATCTGATAGAAAGTGAGTGATATCTCCCTAGTGTGGCATGAGGTGTGACTAACATAACCGAGAAATGGATGGATGAGTGCTAGCATGATAACCGGACTGAAATGGGTGTGTGAGTAGCCCAGTCTAACTCATGAACTAATGCATGAATGCATGATACTAACGAGACAAGTGACAAAATTGCATGGGGGTGTGTTCTTAAGTATGAAGTGGTTAAGAGTTTGTTTAAACCATTGCCTAGGTAATACTAAAAAGAGACCTGAGTGCCTAACTTGCATGAGGAGGAATGAGATGTGAATGGAGACCCATGCACAATACTGAACAGAATACTGCATGAGGAAAAGTCCTACTGTTTTAACAGGGAGGATAAGGTAGAGGTGTAAATTAATAGAATATACGAAGAATGTCAAACACACTAAAGCCAATTAAAGAACATGGGGCTGAGAAGACTGAACTAGGCCTGGGGAGGTATTCGACAGGACAGGGAACATGGGACTTTAAGTGGAGTGTGTTGATGTTAAGAATAGGCTAGCTCGGAGTTTGGTAAAACAAACTGATTAAAGTGCCCAGCTAGTAAGTAATAAAATTAGGGGTTATAAAAGAAGGGGTATATTGCATGTGCTAAAAGAGCATTTTAGGATGAGTGACTAGGAATTGTGTAGTCGGGGACGTGCCAGAGAGGTTCTGGTCATATCCCACACACAAGCTCATGTTTTGTTCAAGCATATTTCTCTTATGCGCTCATCCCTGCAGGTCGCAAGGAACTCCGAGGAGGGGGCTGGCTATCGCATGAATTGTCAGTTGGACATTCCTGGGGGAGGAGTCGGGCCTTCTTCGGAAGTTATAACCTCAGAGGGATGAGAGAAGAGTCTTTTCATAAAAAAGAATCTCGGGAACTTCCATTTGGTAGCACTGGAAGTATTTTCTATTTGAAGGTGGGGTTTTGTTTTGGGTCCATGAGACTGTGAGACAACCCACAGAGTAAGCTCAGTAATGTGCACTGCCTAAATACTGATATCTTTAGTCGGGCAGTCTAACTCAACAGTAGCTCAAATCAACCAGTCACGTGGTCCTTTCCTGGAGTCTGACACCAGTGATGGGTTGATTGTTGACAGTAGGCACAGCTTGAGCTATGGGCTACGTTCCGCCCTGTTTCATCACGTCCGATGAGCAGGCTTTTGGTTTGAGAAAGAGGTAGCTTCAAGTTGCGATCCCAAGGGAACCTGGAGGCCAAGGCCTGTTGAGAAGTTTCCTGGCGGCACACACTCAGAGCTAGTGTGTGTGCCTTAGGAGAGGGGGGAGGGTTCCCTTCCCTTTTAGTTTAACAGAATGAGATGCCAAGAAGTTCTTGGGTGTTGTGGCAGATACTGAAGACAGTTGTACTGTCAATGGTTAGGAGAAATTGAGTGGCACTGCCAAGATTGACATTAAGTGTCATAGCTAACATCGGCTATATGAATAAATGAGTAATCGCATGATGAATGACTAATAGACTGTTTGAACAATAGGAAGTTGTCTGCTACTGCATGGATGCACAATGCTATTGATGTAAGTGGATATTTGTGTGTTTTTTTTGTTATTGTAGTAATAACCAAGTAAACTGTAAAATGTTGTGATTGTTTAAATTGCATGAGGAAGTAAGAACTGAAAAAATGAAGTTGAAAAGAAACCCATGTATACTACTGACTGTGCATGAGGAATGATTTGAGAAAACCTTAGCAACAGGTATAGCATTAAGGCTGTAAAGTAGTGATATAGATTAGATAAGGGGTAATTTTAAGGAAATTATGTCAGGTGGGACTAATAAATAAAAGTAACATTGTCTTGGCTTTAAGACCTAATGAAGGTGCCCCGGTGAATGGACGTCATTAGATATATTGGTATGAATGAATATGGGTTTGAAGATAAATCTGCATGTTTGCCTAAGAGCAAAGAATAGTATCCTTTCTGTTTGTTGAAAGGTCCCCAGAGAGCAAAAAAGAAAATGGAGGCAAATCACGAGTGTTTAAGATAAACAACCAGCCTGATTGTTGCATCCAGCATATGCTCCTCTGAAATAAAATTGGTGAGTCACCGAACAGAGAATCAGGGCATATTCGGTACGGTTGCAGTACCCCGATGTAACAATAGCTGCATGTACCACTGTGAACTTGGCCGATAGCACATCTCTTCCGCATGAGGGAGAGCCTCATGATTGTGAGATGCAGGTGGCCGAGTTTGTAAAGTTAAGATCTGTGCTGAGATAAGTGCGGAGCCGCTCACCTGTCTGGAAGTAACCTTGTTTATGGATGGTTCTTGTAATAGAGAGGTGGACAGGCTAAGAGCTGGGTATGCACTGGTACAGATGCAGGAAGGTATGGAAGCCACCCCGTTGAAGGCGGGCCCCTGTAGCCAACCGTGCTCAGCTCAATTGGGAGTTGATTGCACTTACGGAGGCATGTGAGCTAGCAGAGGATAAAACTGTTGGATAAAATGAATGTTTGAGCATTTAATAATAATAAAAATTTCTGTTTGTCAGGGATGGCCCACCGATCACGAATTAAGGAAATGAGGCATGACTGGGCGCTCCGCAGGAAGTGGAGTGGATCCTGGCTTCTCTCTCTCTTTCTCTCTTTCTCTCTCTCTCGTTCTTTCCGAGTTGTAGGTGGAGAGTGGGAGAAACGGAGAGTACAGGTGGTTTTAATGAAATCAATATTGTCACTAAAGATGGTTTAGCTTAAATAATAAGGAAAGTAATAAAGATTGAAATGTGTTAAAATGGTTTTGTTTCCCTGTTATTCTTGATCGGACTGTGCCAACTGAGGGGGACTGATATACACTGCACGCAAACTGATAAATTGAGCAATCAGTCCAAGCCTGTAGATAAAGATGAGATCACTCAACTGAAGTGATCAGATAGGATACCAAGATAGATAAAGAAGTTACCTACATGAGGTGACTAGATAGATCCCCTGAGAAACAGGTATGATGAAAGGTATGGTGATAAACCTTTTAGCATATGAACATAAAGCATTTCCCCCACCACATCACGTGATAAAGTAGGGAGACTGAACAATCACCATGTAAGGAGATACTAGGTGAGAGTTCTAGATAATCATGTTATCTCTGTCTAAACCTAGATCACCACGCCCAGGGGAGGTCTGCGGGTGCCCACCTGAACCATGCCATTCCACGCCCGAGCCAAGAAGGGTCTGCCCACAGTGCCAGCCACAGCCACTGCTGACCAGGTGCTCAAGGCCAAAAATCCACTGCTGAAGGAGCGAATCTCTGTCCAGAGCCAGAAATGGAGAAAGAGGACCCGTGACATGGCCCTTTCCTGGCCTGACAGTGGCACTTTCGACGTGAGTCTCTGCGAGGACCTGAAGGTCCTCATTGAGAACTGCCCTGGGAAAGGAGGAGTGGTGAGATGACGGAGAAAGAAGGAGGAGGAGCTAGGTGTTCTTGCTCTTTACCTCAACGAAGGAACGAACTACAGAGCCGTCGCCAAGGCCTGTCGAGAGAGTCTCCAGGACCCTAAGACATTACCTACTCCCATACCCCCAAAGAAGCTGCCACCGTGCGGGCCGCAGATGGTCGTACGGGGGGTAGAGACAAAAGTTGTCAAGTTCAGTGGTAAGGTCAGAGAAATGGCTGTCTCTGACCTAGAAGATGCCACGCCCAGTGACTTTGATAATGATGACAGACCAGTGAGGGTTAGTAAGGGAACTTATGCTCATGTCAGAGCTGAGCTGAAAGAAGCTGAACGCCCCCGCACTAAAAAGACTGTCATGCGGGAGGGAGGCGCAAGGGAAAGACAGGGAATGAGTTAGGAAGTGACCATACAGAAGACTCCAGTACTGATGAAGAGGAAACCAAGCATCAGAGGCCATGGAGAAATGTCAGACCACCAGCCCAGTATCAAGTGCCAATCCTGGTCAGAGGCATGACCCTGAGCTACATTCCCTGGGCAGCCATGGACATGATTGGATTGATGGACCGGATTCCTGACCTCCGGGAGGGAGCAGGGAGGTGGATCCATGCGTTCGAGGAAGAGACTGTGGGCCACCTACTGGCCATTGGTGACATCAAGGCCATCCTGAGCAAGAGCTTAGGAGTGGGGGAGATGAGGGAGATGCTCGAGGGGAGCCCACTCCACCGGCTGACCCTCACACAGTCACAGGGCAACATCTTAGGAACAAGTTCCCCACTCAGGTGAAACTTGAGCTCCTCACAGGAGAGCTCCTCACAGGAGAGCTCCTGGGAGACTCTGAAACTCCCTTAGCTCACATTGCTAAAACCCTGAAGATATGGAGGACTGAGCTGGGAGACAGCCCGGAGAAGGATGCACTCCAGAGAGCCATGTTCAGGCGGAGTGTGATCAACAAGCTCCCAGCCCAGGTGAAAGGGCGACTGGATGAGGTAGTGGGTCTGACATCAATGACTTTTGCTGAATTCTCTGATCATGTGGTCCATGCAATAGAAAAGTTCAGAGAGCATGATGCAGAGATGTTGGAAAAGGACAGAAGTGAAGTGAGAAACCTCACTCAGATGCACTTAAGACAGTAGTATCCAACCCACGCACCTAGTTTGCTAATGTACCGCGATGACCAAAGTACTTTGTCCAACACCATTCTTATGTATATTGACATGCTTATTGTGGGCTCAGTCATGATAGGACAGGGCCCCGAAGATCTGTAGTCTGAGTTTATAAATAAACACAAAACCTCCCTAAAGAAAGTGCAATACTGACAAAAACCGAAGGAGCACCTGGCAAGAAGACTTAGAACTGGCACCAGAGCATGGTAGCACCACTATGGGGCATGATCATGGAAGCCGGCATTATCCTGCTGACGGCCAAGCAGACCTGGACTGGCGAGGGCGAGGAGGCATTCGTACACCAGGCACCTGCAGTGACCGTACCCGACTACACCCAATCCTACCATTTGTATGTATTAAACCGCCGTCACTATGCCACTGCTATGTTCACCCAGGTATCAGGGGAGGGGGGTAGGAAACAACCCGTAGCTCACTAATCTGTAGTATTGTCAGAGTAGAGAGGAGGTTCCCACTATGATATCAGGGGTGGGTAGCAGTTGAAGGCTTTCTCAATTAAATGTCTGAGAGAGCCATTGTCATCATTATGGGGCATGGGATAATGACGCATACACATCAATTGGCAGGCCTGATTGAGAGGGGTGAAACTTGTACTAACTGAACTGACTATTAAAGCATACTTCGTTATGTTGAGGTATCCTGATGTAGTGATAAGAGCATGCACCACTGAAAATCCAGCAGACAGCATACCATGTCCGCATGAGGATGATCCTCATGATTGTGGAACACAGGTCACAGAGTATGCTAAATGAAGATCCGACCTGAGCGTAGAACCGCTCGCCTGTGTTGATTAAATTTTGTTTATAAATGGTTCCTGTTACAGAGAATCGGAGAGGCTGGAAGCTGGCTATGCAGTGGTGCAGATGCATGAAAATAGGGTACCGATCGCGATATTGTTTGAACCATGTTCTCAACAGTGGCCAGTTCAGTCGGCGGAGCGGCTACCACTAACTGAAACATGGAAATTGGCCCAAGGTAAAATAGGAGCTATATTTACAGATTCTGCCATACCTATGGGGTGTGTCAGATGTTTGGATCCCTCTGGGAAACCCAGGATTTATATAAACTAGTGTATCCCCCATACAACACCATGCCTAGGATATTTCTCTAATCTCGGCCATGATGTTACCACAAAATAGCTATGGTGAGGTGCAAGGCACACAAAAAGTTAACGTTTTAGAGACTATTGGTAACAGGATGGCAGAGGAGAGGGCAAACTAGGCAGCGAGGGCCACCCCCACTGCTGTCATGATGACAGGTGTAGAGTTGACGGCTGAGGTTACTCTGTTGGGAGTCATGAATCAGCTACCATAGCTGAGAAACAGTTATGGGGTGAGAGGGGGGCGGTCAGAGGACCTGACAACGTTTGGAGAGTTTATGAGGGATTAATTGTTAGGGATTAATTGTTGATTTATTGTCTCTTATAATCCTCAGTGCGCATGGCTAGGCCAGGGCGCAAGGGGGGAGGTATATTATAAGAAGGTATATTATAAGGGAAATAAAATTAGGATTTGTTAAGTAAAAAATGAATTTAAACAATAATAAGTCAAAAGAAGTCACCATTGGGGAAAGGAAAAACAATATGACTGTTTATTCCAAGTGTTTAAAAAAAAAATCCCAGACTTATAAATTGAAACTGGTTTTCTCCAAACAGATGAGAATGTCTGGTGGGGGACTTGATTTGGCAAACTAAGTGTGGGAAAGGAAATGGTATTCCTGGGAAAATAGGCTGTTATTGCACTTATTGCACAACAGCCTATGGTGAGGTCATCAGGCTCAAGAGGGCCTGTCAGAAAGGAAGGAGGGAGTGAGACAGGGTGCAGCAGGTGGGAGCAAATCATCTTTGAACTTAGTCTTAAGGGACTACAGTCATGCTACAGTCATGCATCCAAAAGTGGTAGATTCGGCCAGAACAGAGAGAGATGGAAGATGTAGGAACAGGTTAAGCATGTTAGGGTGAACAGGGGTTGAGATGAAGCGGGGACATGGGAAGTGAAGTAGAGGGGGCTTTTCCAGTAAGAGAGAAGTTGATCAACATGTTAAGAGACAGAGGATGCGCACGCAGTTGTGGGGTGGTTAGGAACTGGTTAAAGAACCTTCTAGAAGGTTATGTCTTATTATGCAGGGCGGGGGATTATTCTCATTTAGCCTATAAAACATGAGTTTTGGGGCATTGGTGTACTGTATGTCTTGTGAATGCGCTATTGCCTTTCCGAAATAAACCATCAAGCTGCCCTGAGCTGTTGAAATATATTTTGTCTCCTGACTCCTTTTTCTACTACCTTCTACGGACGTCTTGATTTCCCCAACAGTATTTACATATTTTTGGGGTATGTTTAGGCCAGCAGAGAAGGCCTTGCAGGCCCTGACAACCCACCACTGCATAAATAATATTGTTCATGTCTTATGCCTGTTTTCAGCTTGCTATATTCATATCATTTCGGCTCGCAAAGGCTAGCTTAGTGCAGTTTAGTCAACTCAAGATGGCTGAGTCGAGAGCGAAGAGAGGAAGCTAAACTGGCAGCAAATTCTTTTTAGGAAATGTTGAACTGCTTATCCATCGTCAATCGTGGCACTGCACTCTGTTGGATTATAAAGAGGACACCTGCAAAATATGAACGTTGCAGAGTGCCTGGTTCTTGAGATGATCGTGGGAGACTAAACCCATTCTACACAGAGAGATACACACACAGTCACACACACACAGATCCTGGCATTATTAGTAGGTAGACTGAAATAAGCTATCTGCATTACGTTATCTCTTGTGCCTAATGAAACTCCTATCTACAAACAGAAACATGCAGACAGTTTAATTTGATATATCCAAATAAAGTGCATTTGTCTAAAACATTTGCAAGAAAAGTGAACAAGAATTAACTTATCAAACACACTTTTTACTAAACAGTACAGAATACAAAAATAAGATAACATGAAAACATTCATATCAAATTTAACTTGAGGAATGATTTAGAATTGCTCCATACACTGGCCTAGGCTATACCACATCTCATCCGGTCTCACTGACAGTGTATAAATATAGTATGTGGATAAATATTGAGCTACAATTCTGTCTCCTTGGCATGGGATTCAGGAGCCTCTTCTGTTTTGCTGTCTCTTGTTGCTGTTGTAGTTACAGGTGAGGCTGCAGCCACATCAATGGGTTCGACTGAATATTTTGTGAATCCAATGTTAAAAAGTCCTAGAAATAAACAGCATACTGTTGATTACATAATATGCCATGTTTGTATTTTTTCTCCTGTATAGTGTTTGGTTTACGTAACTTTTATTGACGTGATTTGATTCATTGTCTCAAAATTGTTACCTCTGTGTCTTCGGTTTTGGGTATGCTTTTCTTCATGGCTTGATTTTGATTTGGTGCTATTTACTGATTGATCTGAGTCTTCATTTTCTGTAATAATGAAAAAGCTGTGAAATAATCCTAGACATGCTCATTGTTATAAATATTAGAACTCAATACAGTGAAATGAAAAATTAAGATATATCTGTGAACTTATTATTAGTTGTAACTTATCATTATCGTGTGATAAGTATATACCTTTCTTCCAGATAATGTGTGCTCTTCTAAGTCTGATACCAAAGAAAGTAACGACCACCAACAAACCGAAGATTAGACATGTCACAAGCAAGACAAGCAATGGCGTACTCCCTTCTTTTCCTGTCTGCCGATTCACGCCATCAAACCCTCCTGTGGAGAACAGAATTGCATTTAAACTTCTTTTTCTGTACATTTATCAGCATTAGCATTCAACTTTGTCAAATACTTAGTCACAGATAAGTTAAACAGGTCATGTTCTAATTTCCAAAAACTGTAGTCTTCATCAATCTCCTCCCTAAAGTCATCACGTATCTGATGACAATATAACAAACAGTGAACACAGAAATCCAGTCATAGAATAATTAATTAATTTCTGATATTCTTGGATGGTTTGAGTCAATCTACATCCCTGGAAGACATGTATGCTGCAGTATTAGAAACCAGACTACCCTTTCCAAACACACAGACAGAGAGATAGTTTTTATTTTGATGATAATTTTGCTAGCCTTACTTTCAATGGAGGTGTTCCCCCCTGTTCCATTAGGAAATGTGTTTTGCGTTGTCTCTGACGCTGGAAGGAAACCTGTGAGGAATCATCATATAAATAATGTTATTTTTGCAGATGTTGCTGCTAAAGTAAAGTATTCCACCACCACAACAGCAACTATTAAGTGGTTCAGTCATTGCATGGACTCAGTTCAAGCTCTAGTGGTTATTTCAATACAATCTTATCCATTTACCTAGTTGTAATGTTTTTGAGTTGCCACTAGATGGAGAAGCTGAGCAGTATTTGCAGGCTTAACAATAACCAATGCGGCTGTTATTAATCCTGTGGGTTGTAACGTGGATGTCAGAGAGTTGTTTGATATATAATAAGGAAGTTGTCTATTCTGACCTGAAGTAACCAGTTTTACCTTTCATATTTGCAGAGTAGCTGCTGGTATCATTTTGAGATGTAAACTCTGATTCAGACTGTGTGGTATCTGGATGGCAGAGACAACAATGAACGGTGAAATTGACTTCCTCTGTCTGTAAGCAGTTACTTTGATATTGAGGTAGTTTGACACATATTTAAGACATCTGATAATGTCTGGCTAACATTCTGGACAACGTTCACTTTACTCTACTCTGTGCTAATTTGACCTACTTCCGTTTGAGGACACAGATCTGTGATATGAGAAAAGAGTGCTGTGGTTAAGCACCTGAGCAGCTGACAGAAAGTTCTGTCTCTGTACTCACAATGGCAGCCTGCTCTCAAACAGTCAGATGCTATCAAGACATTCAACTTCTTTTCCCACAGCAATAACAGCTCTTTGCGAATCTTGTTTTGCTCCATAAAGTCCATGCAGTGTTTTCTATCACTCAGTCCTCAACTTACTATGTGTGGAAACATATGATCCTGTAGATGCTGTGGGAGGTCCCTCTGGTGTAGGCCAGTCAGTAACTATTGGTATTTTTGTTGAATATGTTGATTTGTCTGATGGTGTCTCTGTTGATCCTTCTGTTACGGGCCAGTATAAAGTTGTTTTCTCAGTTGTTTTCTCTACTGGTGTGTTTGCCACCCCTTCTGTACTAGGTCTCATGGTGTGTGGGACTTCATTGGCTGTAAAGAAGAGAGACATTTTTATTTATCTATCATCATCTATCTAGCAAGGTTCAAATATTTTGCCCCAATAATTATGCACTACATTTATGCAACTTTAAATGTCAAATTTTGAATCAAATCACTATTTAATTTTCAATAAAAAATATTTGAAAATGATGTCGCAAAGAACAAACATTGACTTATTGGCCTCTTTCAGATTACTTTGGGAAGTCTGTTTTTTTCTCAGCATAAAAAAAGGAAGAAGTGATGTGTTTGTGGTCAAGAAACCGTGACACTTTACAAGTCATTTTAAGGAACAATTGAGACCAGTGGGAAAATAACCTAGGGTTTATATGGACTTCCCCTAGTCACTGACGCCATCAAATTATACTTTCTCCACTGTTTCTGAAAATACAGCCTGACTCATTGTTATTATTTATTTGGTGGATATACCTCTTTTTAGTGAGAACGTACTTTATGTATGAGGAGTGACAATTCATATCTTGTGAATTGTAATTTAGGCATCAACAATGCAACCCTGCATCAAAGAACAAGTTTAAATTGTACTCACTGTCCAACTCATCAATCTTGATCTCAACCGAGTTGAGATCAAGATTTGGGCCACGCAACGTTGGGTGACGGACAAGGCATTTCACTGTGACGCTCTTCGTCCAAGACTTAATGTGAAGACTGCCTTCTGAGGAGTGTTTACGTGTTTTGTGGTCGAACACAGAATTAGACTGAGCTGAAAAACAAAAAATCAAGTGACTGAAAAAGAGCAAAATAAAACAACAGTCATTATAATTACTGTAATTATCTCCACTGACCTTTTCTCAGAAAACACGAGATATTAGTTCTCTTTTGAGACTATAAAAGCATGGGAGTATTTAGGGAAGTTGAGCAAAAGTGTTCACAGGCCTCTCCATTGTCTTTGGCTCAGTGTTTGCGTTTTTACATTCACATTCCTTTGTCAATTAGTAAGCCTATCATGGACATCTAAATATTTCTCAACTTATAAACAATTGATGATGGAGTGTTATATTAGGATCAAAAATATATGTTTGAAGCTTCATATAGCTGGTTTTTCTAAATTCTGAAACCACATTGATTTAAGGTGTAATTTAACTTACCTAGGATTTCTAATCCATTTCCAAACTGCCATGATAGTTTGGGTGGATGGGCGTTTCCCTCTGCAGAACATTTAATGGTAGTTTCTTTTCTATTTTTTGTTACTTCTAGTTTTGGAGTCCCTGGAAAAAAATATGACAAATATGACAATGTCATTAGAAAACTAAGCATGACACTGTATTGCCATAAAATGAACAGTTTAGGGATCTTAGAAATGTCTCAAACCTGGATTAGTTGGGGAGCAAGAACAATACCAGCAAGTAATTTACAGAAAAATTATCAAATTTTGTATGCCATTACTTGGCAAAAATATGATGTTATATTACAAATGTAATTGCATGGCAAAATAACTAAACTAACTAACTAACTAACTAACCCACAAGACTAAAATCATAAAGCCATTATAGAACAATGTTGTGCACAACGTTTGCACTTACCTAAAACTATTACATTCACCCTCTTAGTTGCAACATTCTTGTGCTTGTGATGATAATGTAAACATGTGTAAACGCCTCCATCTTTGAAGTTGACATCAGACACGGCTACTTTAAATTCTTTTTTGGAAAAGTTGACTATGCTGTATCGACTGTCTTTTAAGGCTGCAAATGAAGATGAAGGAGAGGAGATGGAGCAAATCACACACAAATACAAAGTAATAAACTATTTAAGTTTGCTAGAATAATCAAAACCAATCATGTTCCTAAAAGTAACTAAATTCAAATGTCATGGGCATCCCAGTGAAACACTGATTCAAACATTGACCATGTAACATCTTGGTATTGTACAGTATGGTACTGTATGTAAGTATACACTGCACAAATACTTCCATAAACATAATTAAACCTTTGTTGACCTTTATTGTGATTGAAGAACATAACAAATCCACTGGGATTTGTCCATTCCACGTTGCTTGTATCTCCAGCATTTATTGCACATGTCAAGGTCAGTGTTTCTCCCACCATCACGGTCTTCCTCTGCCACACACTCATGGACTCTACAATGTCAAACAACAATGATTCTTGACAAGATATTCATCATCAGAGTATATTAAACAAAGACTGTTTTATGAATACAAATGTGTACGTCTAGATTGTATAATTCATGACAGAAAATACTTTTGAAAGATTAGAGTATTAGTTCAAAATGTTTTATGTACCATAACATTTTGTGCTAAACAAGAATGACAGATAGATGAACTTAAGAGGCTAGAATGGTCACTGATTGTAATAAGTGAAACCTAATATACTCCCCACGTTTGCAAACTTCCCCTTTTCTCACACCCACTGCTGTCTTCCTACTTCTTTTTTGCTCATGATTTAGGGGCTACAGAGGAAACTTAAGGTGGGCAGTTACCATTTTGGGGTCTGAGGTGAGAATAAGAGGGTGGCTGTGGTACAAAGAGAAGAGGGGGATGTCATGTATTTGCCTTTGAGCTTTGTAGATTGCTTTCACCTCCTAAGCATTTCACACACTCTACAGTACTGCACAGAGCTGACAGGAAATAAAATCATGTGGTCAGTGCTTGATCACATGATAGTAGTGAAAGAGAAAACAAGCGGGAGGCTTTACAAACTGAGTTCTACTTGCATTTTATGTAGGTTGGTTCGAGAAGACAATGTCTGGAAAGTTGGGGGGGCTAAAATGACACCATTAGTGGTGGGCTTGAAAGACCAACATATTCTGTGGAATACTTTCTTCCGTTATGTGGCATTTAGAATTGACTGTAACTAAAACAAAAACGGGGGTGAAGTGGCTAATTTAAATTTAAAGTGTTTACCTACAAATGATATAAATTCCTTCCTTATATAAATACATTTTAAATAAAGCCTTAAAGATCTCTACACACTTTCCCATCACCATCAAACTCAAAACATTGTTCGTTATCTGATATATTTTTAAACAATTGGCTCACTGTTTTTGACACACACTACATTCTTTTATGTCAATAGCATATGTCAGAATTCTGCCAGAATGACTGTCCACTGCTTCTGCCATCTCTATGGATTTGAAAAAGAACCCACCAACCAATCAATAAGATACATACTCTAAAGGATACATTTACATTTAATGACATGGCATACTGACATACATTGTTGCTGTGATATATGTTAATATGTTTCCATAGTGTGGAATATCATCGACCATCTTCAAGTCATTTCTTAAATCAGACAATCTTTGATGATTGTCCAGTATGTGCCCTGTATCTCACATCCTTTAAATGAAAGAAAATAAGTGCTGTACTCACCATGTACAAACAAGACAAGAAAGCAAAACTGCAGCTTTAATGCCATATCGACTCTTGTTAATTGAATAGAATGTATGAACAGCACTTCCTCTCAGTCTTTCTTTATGTACTGCAGCAAGGGGCCTTCCATGACATCACTACAAAACTTGTGTAATTTCCATGTCACGGTTTGTTTCAAGGGGAGCCTGTTGATCACACACACACAAATTATTTGTAGGGAAACATATAATTTGACAAATCTAAGTAATTACTTTTAAAAGAGAGGTTTGGTGTCTGAACTTTTCATAATAATTCTAGTTCAACCACCAAGGTGATGGATGACAAGACAACCTGGCATTTCAGTATTTTCTTAAGATATATTTGATGGCATTTCTGCTTTATTTTTTGATAGTGACCGTATGTAAAGACAGGAAAGGCAGGGGAGAGAGAGAGGGAATGAAGTGCACTAAATGGCCCGGGCTGGAATTGAGCCTGGGCCTCTGCAGTGAGGACTGCGTTCTACCAGGTGAGCCATCGAGAGGCCAATTTTATTCACAAAGAAATGTCCATGGTCTACAAACTTGTTGACAAAATATGGAATATGTGTAAATTCCGTACTCTACATACAATCTATTGGTCTTCTTAATGATGCCATCTAGTGGAATAGTTTAGGGACTGTAAATTATCTTTCAACAACCTTCATCACTTACAAAGACAGTTTAGCAGTGGCGGCGCCAGATAATTTTTCATGCAGGTGCTGAGGGGGTGCTAGATCATTGACAGGGGGAGCTGCGCAATTATATATATATTATATATATTATATAAATACTATCAGGGCCAGAGTGGGCCATTTTTGGGCCATTTTCAGCCCGCGAGTGTAATGGCCAAAACCAGCCCATCCCCACCAAGGGCCGAGGCATACGTTTAACATTCGGGGCATAACCCAAATTTAGGACCTAGTCAAGGTTTTGATGTGAGCTGAAATCGGAACTTCACATTAATGCGAGCACGCAAGCGAGATATTTTGCATTAATTTCAGTGCAAAATAGGTTTTTGAGCTTTATGTAATATAAACATTACGTTGGACTATGTTATATTTTCTCGAAATTACAACCCAAATTTTTACCTGAAAGATTTGGGGCTTTTGAGAAAACATATTTTTCCCACACTTGCAGGAACCTAGATTTCTGAAGTGACAGATCTTTCTTTTTTTACCTGTCTTTTTCAGTTCCTCCTGGCATCTTTTTCCCATCCATTTTATTATTTAGACATCATCTTAATCTTGCAAACTCCCTCCACAACAATAAATGATGGTTTAGGGTCTTGGTACACGCACCTGTGTTTGAGAAAGAGAGCATGCGCGACAACTGAAAACTGCACTTTTTAATGCACGGTCTGATCATGCGTTTATTTAGATTAAAACCTAGTGTAGCCTATTAGCTTACTTATCAGTCACACAGTAACAAACTTTTCACACACCGTTTTATTCGGTGTGTGAAAAAACAAAGACAAAGCAGGCGATCTGCTGGCACAATTTATGAGCGGCAGAGCGGGCAGACCAGGAATTCTCCCGATTCTCCCGATGGCCACTCCGGGCCTGAATACTATTACTAAATGAGCAATATTTTAGGGGGTGCTATCAGGGTGCTTTTGTCTTTCTTGGGGGTGCTGAAGCACCTGCTAGCCCCCCCTAGCGCCGCCCATGCAGTTTAGTAACAGTTCAGCTTAATCTATTTGCCAAATAATATTTAGGACATTTGCATAGATGTATGACCTGAATGCTCACCCTAATCCTGCTTGTTTAATGGGTGTTTTCACAGGAAACTCTCTTATCACATTTAAACATCATGACCCAGTTTCCCTGACATGGATTACACCTAGACCTAGACTAAAAAGGTTTTCAATGGAGATCTTCACTGAATCTTTCTGTTACTTTAGAGCTAGGCTCAATCCATGCCTGGAAAAGTGGGCCTACATTTTAGGGAGCCCCAATATCAATCAGTGGCCTGGTTTACAGGTGTTTAAATGCAAATTTCCAACAATGTCAAGTAATCTACATTTCTCTATAAAGTGTAACCTATATACACTAGAACCATGAAGCATCTGAAACTACTGAGGGAAATCCTTGAATTTTCCCAATGTTTTTTCTCACATCTCAGCCTGCCAAGGATTTTATGAGCACGAATTTACACATATCAACCAATCAGCGTTCAATGCGTTTCCTGACGTGAAGAAACCAAACAGATCTGGTGTCTGCTGCCAATGAGTTTGAAATGGCAAATGCCGTGCACTGAGTGACGTACGATCTGGATGTAGATCGGTTTCACATAGCCTAGATCGAATGTGCACGAACTGTACAATTACACCCTCGTTCCCGTTATAATTCCACCGGCAGATTTAACAGCTGATTGGTTTAGAAGAATTCAGGAAGGCACATTACGAGATCTCTCGCCGGCATATCTTATTCTGAGCAGCGGCTGGTAGTGACTATACGGACAGATCGACAGGCCTATGTTAAATAGACCATTCCAACCTCGATCCTGAAACGCATCTAGGTAATTAAAAGTAATCTTATAATATGTAGTGTGATGTATATTTTAGAAATAAATTGTTTCGGCTAGATAGCCTACCTTTTATCACATTTAATATTAGCCTATATTTATATTGCTGTGAATGTTTAAAAGACCCCTTTTGTCTTTCTTTATCTCTCTCCATATAGGCCTAGTGGCAGTTAGATGTAGGCTACGTTTTGGCATAGGCTACATGAGAGATACCAGAACGCGGAAAGAGGAATGTTATAGCAGCAACTTTGTACCAGATGGATACTGCAGTAGGCATGCCCTTTTAAAATCTGTTTGGGGTGGGGGTACACAGACAGGGTATGAGGCCGGGTATGCCCTTAGATATTTATATTGCACCCATGCAATATAAATATATCTTAGATATTTATATTGCACCCATGACACTAGCCGTCGGTTAAACGTTGGTTCATGGAAAGACTAGCATCTGAAATGTTTAGTTATGTGTTTGATTGTTTAGTATTTTAAGTTGTGACAATATCAGTAAACATATGTTATTATATGTTCACACTTATGCCGGTATTTAGTCTCGGCAACGCCCACCATAATTTGTATTAAGGATCGTACTATAATACCAACCTTGTCTCCACAATGACCGTATTTAGAGGTGAAAGTAAGCTACTACAACCCAGGTTGACTGCAGTGTTCCCTAAAGCAGCAAGGTAGTTCAGTGGGCATTTTTTCCACTGCATCTTAAGATGGCTGCCTAGCCTCACTCAGCAGAATGGACATCCCGTAATATGACTTGGAATGACAATGGAAAATAAACAAATCTAATTAAAGATAAAAATATTATTTGATAATCAAATGGGAAATGTTTGCTTGTATTAAAATTATTGTATTAATAGTCTAGTCCAATCTGTTTGATCTTGATATAAAAAATCATATAAAAAAGGCCAGTGGTCTTTTATCACAATTTAATAGTGTTGTTCAATCAGTGGAAATAATTGGACAGTTTATGCTTTTGGATGGTTATCTTCTTCTCCGTGAATTTTTGTGATTTTATATGTTTTATGTCATGTATAACATAATATTGTTAGACCATATTATTTCGAATTAAATTATTTTCAACCGAATGAGTTGGAACAGTTGAAATGTACATTATATTGCATTCCAGCCTACATTTAAGGAAAAATCCTGCCCTTTAAATTATGCCTCTTGTTGAATCCTGATAATGACTACTACCTTATAAACCACATGCCAAACAAACTGACAAACAAAATGCCAATGTTTTTGTCTCACAGCCATCATGTCTAAGGGCACAGCAGTTGGCATCGACCTGGGTACAACCTACTCTTGTGTAGGAGTGTTCCAACATGGCAAAGTTGAAATCATTGCCAATGACCAGGGCAACAGGACCACTCCAAGCTATGTTGCTTTCACTGATTCTGAAAGGCTCATTGGAGATGCTGCAAAGAATCAGGTGGCAATGAACCCAACCAACACTGTATTTGGTAAGTGGATGTTGGTAAGAAGATTGACATGTAAATAATGTCAGCCTTTGATACGTGAGACAGGATTCAGGTTTCAAGGACATATTTTCATAAGGTATGTTCTTTGTGGACAGCCAATACTAAAACTAGTATTGTTGACTTTTTTTTCTGTTACAGATGCTAAGCGTTTGATTGGAAGACGATTTGAGGACACTGTGGTCCAATCAGACATGAAACACTGGCCTTTCAATGTAATAAGCGACAGTGGGCGACCCAAAGTAGAGGTGGAATATAAAGGCGAAACCAAAAGCTTCTACCCAGAGGAGATTTCTTCCATGGTTCTGGTCAAAATGAAAGAGATTGCTGAGGCATACCTTGGCAAGGTGATGCTTTTTGGGGGGTTTATACATGTCTGATTGGAACTCATATTTAGATTACCCAGCTAACAATAATTTCCTTCTCCATGCAGTCTGTGTCAAATGCTGTTGTAACAGTACCTGCATATTTCAACGACTCACAACGACAAGCAACCAAGGATGCTGGAACAATCTCCGGTCTCAATGTCTTGCGAATCATCAATGAGCCAACTGCTGCCGCTATTGCTTATGGATTGGACAAGAAGGTGAGACTACACATGAATCATAAAAACAGTACTTTGACCAAAATCCCCAAAATGAGGGATTGTTTTCTTTATGATCAATACTTATATATACACTTAATATGTGTTATCCACTGTCATTCTTAGTGGTTAACAGAAATTATATTACAGTTTTTTTTCTATGTCCCATAACTTGGGTGAAAAGGAAACTTTACCCTCTTGACAGGTTGGAGCTGAAAGGAATGTCCTCATCTTCGACCTTGGCGGTGGTACTTTTGATGTCTCTATCCTGACCATTGAGGATGGCATCTTTGAAGTCAAGTCCACTGCTGGAGACACCCATCTGGGTGGAGAAGATTTCGATAACCGCATGGTCAACCACTTCATCGCAGAGTTCAAGCGCAAGTACAAAAAGGACATCAGCGACAACAAGAGAGCTGTCCGCCGTCTGCGCACCGCCTGTGAGAGGGCAAAGCGCACCCTGTCTTCCAGCACTCAGGCCAGCATCGAGATTGACTCCCTGTATGAGGGCGTCGACTTCTACACATCCATCACTAGGGCCCGCTTTGAGGAACTCAATGCTGACCTCTTCCGTGGAACCCTGGACCCAGTTGAGAAATCACTCCGAGATGCCAAAATGGACAAAGCTCAAGTCCATGACATTGTACTCGTCGGTGGCTCTACTCGTATCCCCAAGATTCAGAAGCTGCTGCAAGACTTCTTCAACGGCAAAGAGCTCAACAAGAGCATCAACCCTGATGAGGCTGTGGCTTATGGAGCAGGTGAGGCAGTCACTGAACTTCAGCTCCTTTAAGTTCGCTGTGATGACATTTATTCCTGCCATTCGTAGTTTCCACCAGAGGTTGAAAGACCAAAGATGGCCCAACACCTTCCTTGGATGTCTGAGCGACAATAACCAAGTTATAATGTTGATCCTGTAGCTGGTGAGGATTTTGACTTAATTTGAATTGTTTTCAGCTGTCCAGGCTGCCATCCTGTCTGGTGACAAGTCTGAGAATGTCCAGGACTTGCTTCTGCTGGACGTCACCCCCCTGTCCCTGGGTATCGAGACCGCTGGAGGGGTCATGACTGTCCTGATCAAGCGTAACACCACCATTCCAACCAAACAGACCCAGACCTTCACCACCTACTCTGACAACCAGCCTGGTGTTCTCATTCAGGTAAAAGGACTGGATAGAATCAATCTGGAGTCAGCCCCCAGTCCCCCTCCCCTAGCCATTTGCTGTTATAAAGTGTACTCCTGTCAGTCAGAGTTTCCAGCAGAGGTTGGCAGTAAGAAAATGTCCATCCCTCGATGTATGAGACAAATTTGGTTCCACACACTGGTTTTTCAGAAGAGACATGCATTCTTTGCTAATTTTAACACTGTCCTACAGGTTTACGAGGGTGAGAGAGCCATGACCAAGGACAACAACCTGCTGGGCAAGTTTGAGCTGACTGGCATCCCCCCAGCTCCTCGTGGTGTTCCTCAGATTGAGGTCACCTTTGACATTGATGCCAATGGCATCCTGAATGTCTCTGCTGTTGACAAGAGCACTGGCAAGGAGAACAAGATCACAATCACAAACGACAAAGGTAAACATAAATTTACAGTACTTTAAAGTACATTTAAAGTAATATATGTATGCCAATGGAAGAGGTGGGATTAACTCACAAGCAGTCAACAGTGTCCCAAATGTTTCATTTTTATCCTTTAATTTGCTTGTACTGAATAGTGTTGTATGCTTTGTACAGGTCAATGTCAAATGTTCTTTTCTGCTAAGAACATTCAGAAATTGCCTGACTTGAGTCATAATTCACGTGACTTGAGAACATGTGGTTCATTCAACATAATTCTATTCTTGTAATAATTATACTTATGTCATTATTCATAGTAATGTTTTCTGTGTTATCTCTGCCTTTGCAGGTCGTCTCTCCAAGGAGGACATTGAGCGTATGGTCCAGGAGGCCGAGAAGTACAAGTCAGAAGACGACGTCCAGCGTGACAAGGTCTCAACCAAGAACTCTCTGGAGTCCTATGCATTCAACATGAAGTCCACCGTGGAGGATGAGAAGCTGACCGGCAAGATCAGTGAGGAGGACAAGACCAAAATTCTCGACAAGTGCAACGAGATTATTGCTTGGCTAGACAAGAACCAGGTAAACTAATGCCCCTAATATTTGTCCTACCAGGTGTAGCCTGCCAGTTATGCCTATGACAAATGTTAACATGTTCTTTTCAGACTGCGGAAAGGGAAGAATATGAGCATCAGCAACAGGAGCTAGAGAAGGTGTGCAACCCCATCATCACCAAACTGTACCAGAGTGCTGGAGGCATGCCTGGTGGTATGCCAGGAGGAATGCCAGGGGGCTTTCCGGGGGCTGGAGGGGCCCCAACTGGAGGTGGGTCCTCTGGCCCCACTATTGAGGAGGTTGATTAGACACACACACAATAGACAAGACTTTATTCCTCTTTACGTGGGGAAAATAATCCACCCTCCCAAAATAACAAAGCATGTATAACCCGAGATGTGTCATATCTTTAAACCAAGGCTGGTCATTGGCTGATAATATAAACAGGTATTAGATGCTTTACATGTTTGCAATCCCTAATGATTAACACTGTATAGCAAGAAAGCAAGAAGGGAAAGCAAGTAGAAAACAAAGGATTCTGTACATTTTGAGTAATTTGTGAATAAAGTATTCATAATATTATGATATGCGTCAAGAGTGGTTTGACTTTGCCCACACATCACTTCACTTATTATAGCTAATAGAAATCATACAATATAGCCTCATTTAATTTGGCAAGAAGTAAAACAATTTCTTTACCATTTAAATCGTTACAATTAATTGAACTAGTGCACAGTGCCTGTGATGCACTTGGTGATTAAGATGTCAGTGAAACATACAAATACAGACTACTTGAACTATAGATGGTGCACAGTGCCTGTGATCAAATTGGTGGCACATACACACACCAGGGCTCTCAAGTGGTCTTTTGTCACGCACTCCCGCCACACATTGTATTTCTCACGCAGAAAAACAATTTATAATATATTTAATATGCCGCAGCGCCCAACCGAAATTTCTCTGGCCGCGCCTCTCTCACTATGGAACCGGCAGGAATCAAGCGCGTCTCCCCTGGAGTTCTTAGTCGAGCCTGCCACTTTATCACCCAATCCAAAAAAAGAAAAGGTCTACACAACAGATAATCAGAAAATAGCACTATTGTATCTAGGTAACATTTAACGCAACAACCAATGGAAAAAAAGCATATCCTGGAATTGTTCACGTGATTCTGCTACAACAGGTGCGTTCGACTTCATGAAGCGCTGGCGGTGCCAGCCGGCTGCCTTGAAGCTGAGACTGCCATTGGCTGCTTCATGTCAGCCGGGCTACAGGCGGCTGCAGGCGACACCGGCGCTGCATGAAGTCGAAGGCACGTAACGTCTTCCGAAAGTTTCGTTCACCTAGGAAACCACTGGAGCTCGAGCATCACTTTGAGCACAGAGTAAGTCATGATCTCATGTTTTAATGTTACAACTAATTCACAACTTGTTTGGCACAAACAATGACAACTTCGAAAATGTTAGAACATGTTTCCCAGATAATTAGCATCAGTTTTTCATGAGCCAACAGTTTTACAGCCTGTTCACTGACAACACCTGCTCAGAACAAGTAGTCTAGGCAGTGGCGATTTTAGACCCTATTTTCTAAAAATAATAATAATTAAAAAGTTCATGAAGAAAGGGACATCCTTAGTTTTTTTCATTCATTCAATATTTTGCATAATAATACATAAATGTATGAATTGTTATCCAGTGAAATTAGGGATTTATTTACAGGCATGCAAACTCCTCACCTTTTTGAAACCAAAATGGGTAACCTACGTGATTCGTGGCCGTGGCCAACTCAACATTTTACCCGTGCTTCCCAACTTTACAACTGGCTCTGGAACCAATGCTATACAAAAAATGTCTTTATGGTTAAAAGAACTTGACATTGGTTACAAGAGCACAGATTCTACATAGATCTAGCCTCTTAATTTTGCTCTCAAAGTGCACCAGATTCATGCATTTAACTTTAAAATGTAATACATTTTCTTCCGGGGGACCATGCCCCCGGACCCCCCTAGAGGGTCGGGGGTTCGCCGTATCCGTCTCACCTTTTTCACTCTTGACCTGTTTGCATGCCTGTTATTAGCAAGAGGGTTTTGCACTTTTGCAAGGCACTGTATTCATGTCACATTGTCATTGAGGGCTGAGCATCCCTAAAGGTCTGATCCTAGAATCGCCCCTGAGTCTAGGCCTAGTCATATTTTCGTTATCACACAATGACTGACATATTGTCACATTATAAACATATTTTTCCAAATAGGCTTAATCATTTTATTAGCACTAAATACATTTAAGGGTTTTGCATAGTCGATGTTATAGGTAACTTTTAAAATCATGTCATACTTTATCATTATATCCTGGTCATGGATGCATTAATCATTGCTGCTTTTCAAAGATGTCAGGTAAAAAGCAAGGAGGAAGGGGGGGGGAATGTCACTCTTGACTGTCTTCAAAACTTGAGAGACCTGACACAGAGATTGTTTGAATTATATTATTATTTTATTATTATTATTATAGACATTTACAACCAATATTCAGATTTTACAACCAATATTCAGCTGCTTTCAAAGGGGCTGGCTAGCCAACAGAACGACAATATAAAGTGGATATACTTTCAGAAAGATCAGTGAATTTTGTTTCATAAATGTACGTGTTTACTGATGTCAAAACTGGCAGCACATTGCAAATGTACAAGCGCTGTATTATGAATTAGGCCTACAATTATGACAACTGGCTCAACCATTGTGCATGTAATGACTTCTGTTATGAACTAAATGTCTAGATGTTTGTGGTAAGACAATTTAACAGAGAACCAATATAATAAATGCTGATAAACATAAGCAATTTATAATGTAGGAAACAGCAGACGAATGAAGGCTACCTAATCATTTGCGTAATCATTGTAGGCTACCACATCATTAGCAATTTGACTAGAATAGACAATGTGGAGGTTGAAGAAGTAGGCTACTTCAGAGATGAAAGAGAATTTCAATTGTGATCTGATAAATATAGGTACCAAAACCCCTGAGAAGAACTGTCATCACCAGCTGCATCACAAGCACTGCACTATCTATTTATAATTCCGGAAGTCTGTGTGTGTCATGTAGGGCTGCAACTAACGATTATTTTAATAATCGATTAATCTGTCGATTCTTTTTTCGATGAATCGATGAATCGGTGAACCCTTTATTCAAAAACAGAACTGACAGTGCAAATTGACAGTGCAAAACATCTTCAGAATGTGCACAAACAAGCACACAATTTTGAAAAAGTTATTAATATTAGTGTGGATGTAATGCTATTTTCCAAGATGAGCAATTTATTTGAGTTTTGTTTAAAACTTTATTGAAAATTGAAAGATTGTGGAAGTATGCCAGACTTTATTAGAATAATCTGGTGTATATTTAAGATTTGTTGACACAATTTTGAAAAAAGTTAAGATTTGCTAGGATTAAGCTATTTTCAAAGATTAGTGATTTTCTATCATTTTATTTGAAACTTAATTGAAAAAGTAAAGGCTGTGGAAGTATACCAGACATTGTTAAGATACTCTGGTGTCTGTTTGAGGTTTTATATTCCTAAAAATATTATAAAAGTCTAAATTTTTCAAAATGGTATGGGTTGTTTACACCCGGTCCCTAACGTGATGCTGCAAAGTAGCGTCTTCCGAATGTGAGACGAATGTCAAATATGAAACTAACTTCACCTCGGTCAATTAACACACTGTTTCGATGTATTTAGTGTGAAATGCTCCCACACCTTGGGTCGTACTGATTTCTCTACCTCCGCCATGTGTTTCAGAACAACGTTACTCAACAACGTCTCTCCGATGGCCTTTCCTACGGTGGCCCTGAAGTGCAAATCACACCCACTAACGTGAGTGTATCCCCCAAATGAAAACACTCCCCCTAAATACGAGTCAACTCCCCCCAAATAGGATGACTTTCTCACCTCCCCCAATACAAGGACACGCTCCCCCAAATGGGAAACAACATTACATTAACTCAAAAACACATTGAATTAACTCAAAACGGAAAGGGTTGGTACTACACTTCGTTGCTGAATGGATGCAGTAACTAACAAGAAATTGATCGACAGAAGTACAAAATGCAATAGCCTGAGTTACGTGCACCAGGACATTTGTTTGGCTATCGAAGCAGCAAGTAGTAGGCTACTTAAACGTTAAACGTAAAAATCGATAGCCAAACAATTATCCTGGTCCACGTAACTCTGTCATTGTGGCATTTCGTTCTTCTGTTGTGGACTATAATTTTTTTACGCCACCGTACTTTCCTCTACCTCAGCTCCGCGCTCAACTAAACTTTTTTTTTTATACTCAAACATCTCCGGACATATTGAGTGGCGTAATAATCGCACGACACAACGAATCGATAATGAAATTAGTTACCAACGCTTTTAATAATCAATTTTAATCGATTTAATCGATTCGTTGTTGCAGCCCTAGTGTCATGAACATCATCGTGGGCACGGTGCTCTATCTTTAATCCAAGAATCTCTCTTGTGTGTGTATGTGCCAGTTTTATCACAGGCACTGTGCACCATCTATAGTTCAAGAAGTCTGTATTTGTGTGTTTCACTGGCATCTTAATCACCGACTGCATTGAATGCCTTTGTTAATCGCATTATTTCAATTGCGGTACTGCACTCCGTTGGATTCTAAAAAGGACACCTGCAAAATAGTAACTTTGCAGAGTTCCTGGGCCCGGTTTTTCAAAAGTAATCCACTAGGATTTTGGATAACGGATTGGATCAAATCTTGAAAATTGGTTTTTCAAAAGAAAAAACGGATTACATAATCGGATTAGATCACGTAATCCAATCTTGGTTTTGATCCGGATCAAACCTTTAGTTTGGCTTTTTCAGAACTTTTTTGTAGGATTTGGATCACTTTGATCCAAAAAATATGGATTAAACTGATCCCATCAGAAGGGTGGATTCAGCGTGGATTTCATGCCCAAAATGTAATGAAAACTTTAAAAAATTATCAAATAATACTATATTTGGATCATGCAGTATCTGACAAGATATCCTATTTATTCATAAGGTTTTAATTTTATTTGTACATCCGTCAGGCTACAGTGATTAGGTAGGCTTTAACGTATTCAGCCTTTCAGTATAGGCCTGTTTGGCCTCATAAAATAATCCCCCAAACAGCTGTCAAAATTGACCAAAAACAATACATTTTATTCTGTCACTAATTGATATATATATTCATCAAAATCGAAAATATTTTTGTTTTTAGAATATTTATTAGTGATGCATGCAATGATTACAGAATAAAATAAAATGCAAAGAATGGCAATCACTGATTTTTTAAATCCAAAACAAATCCAAATCAGAAATAGTCTAACTATTGCGTCCCTTGTTGCACGTCCTGTTTGCTCGTTCTGGCAGAATGCAGGAGGTTGGTTAGGGTCTCCAAGGGGCTCAGGTGCATCATTGTCAGCACAGAGAGGGACATTGCGCTTAGTAGCGATGTTGTGCAGGACAATACAGGCAAGGGTTATGTTGCATGCTTTCTGTGGTTCCGCTCTCAGGTAGTTAAGGCATGCAAAGCGCCTCTTAAGAACTCCATTTAAACGCTCAATTGCACATCTTGCTCTGCAATGAGCAGTGTTGAAGCGTGCCTGCGCCGGTGTATTTGCTGTTAGAAAAGGAGTCATCAGCCATGGTAGGAGTGGGTAGGCACTGTCTCCTAATATTATGCCATCCGGTCGGTTGGTTTGGAGGTCTCTATATAGAGCGCTCTCCCTCAGGATGCGTGCATCATGGACAGACCCAGGCCACTTGACAACGCAGTTGGTGATGATGAGGTCAGCATCACACACAAGTTGGACATTGATGCTGTGCCTCCCCTTTCTGTTTATAAACTCCCATTCATTCTCATGAGGTGCTTGTATATGCACATGTGTGCAGTCGATTGCTCCAATAGTATTGGGCATATTCCCCAAAAGAAAAAAGCTGCGCTTGGCCTGGGCAATCTGGTTGTCCTTTGGAAAAGAAACAAATTCATTGACCAGGCTGGCCAGTGTGATTGACACATCTCTCACCACATCACACACAGCTGATTTCACCACTCCCATATAGTCACCAACAACTTGATAGAAAGTCCCACATGCATAAAATCGGAGAGCAATGAGGATCTGGTCTTCCACAGACAGACCGTGACTCCTTTGGGTTCTGTGTTGAAGTTTTGGCCTGAGAAGGTTCACAAGGTACTCTATATCAGCCTTCCCAAAGCGAAACCGGACATACAGCTCCTCAGTGGTGTATTGCTCCAGTGGCTTGGTACGTTCAACATACACCCTTTGACGGTATCCTCTCCTGGCAAAGTGGTGGTGGCGGTGGACAACACTTGCCATTTCACTGTCTCTCTGTGAATCCTCTGAGAAATGCTGATTTATATGGCTGTGTAGTTGGTCTTTTCAAACACACCTATTACAACTGATTGGTTTTGGCTTGTGTTCAATTGAGGCAATTGGACCCAAGGCCTATAATTGATGAACAATGTTCACTATAGTAAAGCAACGGAACCATGGACTCAAGAAGCTGTAACTTCACTGCTGCTGAAACCAATGCACTACTAGACGGTGTTCGGTGCCATTATGGAACAATAGTGGGAAGTTTTAATTCTGCTAAGGATACCAACAAAAAGAAAAATGATGTTTGGATTTTAATCACAGAAAATGTGAATGCCATAGGGTCTGGCCAGAGGAGGACCACAGACCAAATCAAATTGCGGTGGAAGAATCTTAAGGCCAGGGCAACAAAGGACCATGCTGAAGCCAAAAACCCATCTCAGCTCTGTTCCTGAGGAAGAAGCTGGATCTTCATTGGTTGAGCCAGTGGTAGTTGCCACAGGATCTCAGAGGAAAGGCTTGAAGCGCCCTTCATCAAACAAAGATGATGATGATTACAAGGCACTTCTGCAAAAAGAGACCGAAAGGGCAGAAGCACAGCTTCGTCTGGCAGAGGAACAACTGACTCTGACCAAACTGCAGCAAACCAAGGCCAGACTTGAGATCCGCCTCCTAAAGGCTACGCTCAGACAAGCTGGTCTCTCCACATCAGATGAGGAAGTCTGAAATTATTGTGGAGTATTTGACAGTCTTTTTTTTTTTATTCAATACATCTATATTTGAAACTTGTTATAAATATCCTCAATGTACAGTGTTTGTGTTGTAGGTCTCAGATGAGCGGACTGCTGGAAGAGGATGGGGTGGGGTTTTTCTTGTTTTTATTTTTAAATGTGTGTGTTTTCATTTCAAATAAAAATAAACTTATATTGACCCCACACTAGCTATTCTACTTGTTGCTCTTTACATATCTATAGTTCTACATTGTGATTTCCTTTCCTATCCTGTTTGAGCACTGGTTATCCAGATTTGGTGATCCTGAAAAGTTCTTATCCGGATCAGATTGATCCAATCCGATGTTGCTTTGAAAAACTGGCTCAAAAGTAAGATGGATTACGTGATCACGGATCGCAAAAAAAAGGATTACTAAATCCGGACCAATTTTATCCGGATTGAACCTTTTGAAAAACCGGGCCCTGGTTCTCAAGATATTCGTAGGAAACTCGCTGCAGACCAGAGGACCAATCAGAGTGAAGGGGCCAAGACGCAAGAGAGCAAGCCAAATTACCTTTCATTTTTGTATTTTTGGGTGTTCTCAAGTCTTCGGCGAGCACAACCTTTGTTCTCTCTCATATATATTTATTTCTTTATTCTTTCTTTTCCCACCCCTAAGGATCCGTCAATATTTGGACTACATAGACATCGTCTTGATAGCGATTGCGTTGCTTGTATTTTTATTTACGTTCTGTTGCATGGTTTAGGAGCTTACAACGTTTTTGTGGCAAAAGTGCCTTGTGTGGCAGAAGTATGGAAGGCTGTTTGTGCCGAAACCCCAAATTTAATGTTTGTGTAAAGGCGGCATATTTAACCGTGTACAGACGTCAATTAATGTTGTCTGTACACAGCCGGTTTTTTTCTATACAAGTGGTAGTACCCAGAAAACCTGTCCCCGCTGTAGGGGGTTAAATATTGTCCAAACAACCAAAACGAATTCCCCTATGGTTTAAAGGAAGATGGGAAACTGAACAGTGTATTAGCATGAACCAAATAATGCCAATACAAATAGAATTCCAGGTATTTGACTCTATGGGTTAAATCAGAGCAAGAATGGTCAAAGTACGGTTAAATGAAATACGCATTTAATAACATTGCAAATGAATGAGGCAAACATGTTACAATATGAAAGCTTTAAATCTTACCTACTCTACCATGATCATTGTAAATCAGAGAGAACGCAAGAGATGAGCAAGGAGTAAGACAGTAGGACAAGGGAGAACTGAGGAGAAAGTCTCAGGAGATGAAGAATCCACAGAAAAATGCATTACAATTCCCTTTATACACAAGACCAACCAATCAGACCAAATCTTGAATGGGGTGTGAGGGCCATCAAGTTGAGACCGTCCAGAAACTCCAGACTTTAGCATATGAGAGGTGGGGGCAGGTTTGACACCCAGCCTTACAATCCTCCCTCTTGGACACAAAAGCACAGGCAAAAGCTGCAGTTTTCATTGTGTGATAACCTGCACCCATAGGAAAAAGGAACTTGATTGCAGACAGGTCAGCATTGAGATTCTAATGGTCATGGCTGTTTGCTCAGAGGATCACTTTTGGATCATGGCTATTGCTCAGAGGATCACTTGGAAGAACCTTTGTATTGGCATGCAGACATGCCCTTGGTTAGCATATTCCTGCTACTTAAGTTCTTGTCCTGTTACAGCAGAACACAATTGGAGCACAGCACTTGGTTAACAATGAAAATTGTAAAGTTTGGAGTGACGTTTGGAGTGGTCTGGGGTCTGAGAGAGTCGGATTGGATACAAATGGAAATTAGTGAGAGTGTCCTAAAACTCAAATGGAAAAAAATAGATGAACAGTCCTCCCTTTTGATAGATGAGAGGTACACAAACATATCATCTAGCATAGATGAAAATGGCAATTAAAGAAAAACAGTGTTCTTGGGTCCAAAATAAACAAAACATAAATTACACAGCAATAATAAAATTAAATATAGCTGCAAGCAGCAATGGAGGGGCCAAGCAGTCCAGAGCAGGACATGGCCTCCATAGCACTTGTGCAACAATTAAGTTGCACAAGTGCAATTAACAACCTGTTGCACTCATGCAACACACCAAGTTTGGTTGAAATATATGTTTGTGTTCAAGAGTACTGAGAGTTCAAAGTTATTTTTCTGGTATAACACTGCAGGCCTCCTCTGCTCCTCATGGGAACGGTGAAACCCAAGTTTGGTGACAATCGCGCAAATGGTTGCTGAGATATGCTCTTGCGCCTCGTTTGGCGGCTTCGCCACCGCTTTTGATCGTCTCTACCGAACAAACGTTTTTGAAAATTGAAAATTCATCTGATTGCTTTTGTGAAACTGGGTCTAAAGATCATCTTTGCCAAATTTGGTAAACATTGGACAAAAATTGTGGCGTGCAAAAGGTTTTTACACTTTTCCATGAAATCCAAAATGGCGGCCACGTCCGTTCGAATTTTATGAAAAGTTATTAATAGTCAGGCTTGATATCTCACAAGACATCAACAGACAAAGAAATTACTTTATTAAGGTAAACACTTCAACAGTTATTAGCGTAAACACATTTATGCTTCCGGCCACGCCCCCTTTTAGTCACATGACACAATCTTTGGAGGACATCCTCAGAAAAAGGTTCCGAGGCGGCGTACCAAATTTAGTTTCACTGCCTCAAACAACTGCTGAGATATGACTTCACTTCCTGTTTGGTGGCTTTTCTGCTGATTTTGATTGGCTGTCACGGACAAACGTTTGTGGGTATCAAAATTCTCTACCATAACTTTTTTGCGGCTTGGTTTGAAGAGCATATCTGGTAATTTTGAAGAAGATTTGACAAAGATTGTAGGAGGAGTAGACTTTCAAAGGTTTTTGATAAAACCGGAAATAGCGGAAAATCTATAAACCGGAATTTGACGCCATGGTGTGCATTGAATTCGGCTTGATCCAGGGAATCCAATGGTACCTCATTTGTGAAAATGGGTCATACGGTTTAAAAGTTGCGTGTGTAAACACAACTCCAACTTTGACCCATTGGTGGCGCTAGAGTGCCCGAGTATGGGACATGAAACTTTGTGAATTGGACCAGGGGACTGTCCCCAATGAGTGTGCCAAATTTCACAACTTTCGACCAAGCGCTTCTAGGGCCTGCCATAGACACCCAGTCTTAAGAAGTATAATAATAATAATAAATATAGCTGCAGGCAGCAATGGCGGGTTCCTCCTCAGCATTGCAAACCATTACAAAATTGACATGACACAGACATGTATTTCATACATGTACACAACATTTCAATACAATTGGATCAATGGCTGATTTGAAGTCATTTTTTGAAATTCTTCACAAATTGTCACTGTAGAGAAATATCCATGCTGCCGACATTATGGGTTCTTGAGACTTCTTTGTTCCCCATTGGCAATAAGGCATGCGTACCAACTTTTAGACATTTTGGACTGACAGGGTTAAAATGCCACCCTTTTGAAAGTGACAACTTTGAAGCGTGTTCTGTCAGGCCACCTGTGCTCTGGTCAGGCCCATCATGCAGAGATCCATTCTTTAAAAGCTTTGATTACAACAATAACTTTATGAAAGTCAGAATACACTTTAGTAAAGGACGTGTGTAGTTTATGTACTACTACTGCTTGCTCTGCCCACACACTTTCCCCATCCATGCTGTTTCCCTCTTTGCCAGTGCGGGTGGTGCGGTGGCCGCATGAGGTTTAGGTGTAGTCCAAAAGTTTCCTCCCACAATCAAAACGTATTAACCGCAACATTGTTTTCAAACTTTCTCAAAGATGGCTTGAAAACCACAGATATTGACTCTCTTCTTGAGTAGATCTCTTTCCAGAATCTCAGTCAATCCAGAATCAAGATTAGCCTCATAGGCAATTGGTCTGGTCTAGGGCACAGCCCACGTTCAGCTCCTTGCAAGTATAGCCTGTGATAGTAAAATGGCCGACTCTCTGTTCCCATTAAACTACACAGCATGCACACTCAAGGTGACCAACAAGATTATATTAACTAACAAACAATGGCCGGGTTTCCCAGATTCGTTAAGAAGCTCTTAACGCTAAGAGCTTCTTAAGAGCGTTCTAAGAACGCTCTAGAACGCTCTTAGAACGCTCCTAAGAAGCTCTTAGCGTTAAGAGCTTCTTAACGAATCTGGGAAACCCGGCCAATAACATTACAAACATCTAACTGAACGAACACAACAACTGAAATCCCTTGCGTAGCTGTTGTTTTTTTAACATGCCGCACTGCATGCTGGGTACCCAAGAGCGCTGACGCTGATTATCTAGCTGTGCTCCGACTGCGTGATATGACGAGATGCTAGTGGTGCGCTGAGGTCTCAGAGTCTCCTGCCCGAGTTCAAGTTCTGCCCGATTAGCAAGCTATTTTTACTAATGTTTTGTTAGCAATTGAATGGTAATGCAAGCTAGCTAAAAACAATGTTAGTTAGCTTGGCTAAACTGGTTTTCATAGCAACAGAAATCAACAAATCAGATCAGTCGAACTTTATTCAGAAATGGGGGGATGGCGGGAACATTAAAGGTGTAGGTACAGTAAAAGTGAAATGGAACGCGTCTTTCTGCCTTGAAGCTGCGTGCGCATCAACAAGACCCCATCTATATGTAAAGATAACATCCAAGCTAACAATTTCGCCAAATCTGACTGCAGCATTGTATACCATATGTACCGTGTTATGGTTGTTTGAGTTAAACAACTTGCTAAATGAATTAAATGTCAAATCCAACTATAAATGTATAAAAGAGAGTTCCAATCAAATCTGAATTTGTTTTAAACCTAGAGGTTTAAAAGGTTACCTTTGCCTAAACTGACATGCACCAACTCAGTTTCAACAGCCATTTACACATTTAGTCTCTATTTGTTACTCTATTCTTAAGGCATGTTTAACTTAATGTCTGCACCTCTCTGTCACCAACTGTCTCTGCAGTGGGGGCTTCACAGGGTGTCTACAGGTATAAACAAGTTAAATGTAAGACCTTTTAATACCACTTCCAAATGAAATTAAAGACCAAACTTACGATGGAAATACAAATCAAAAGTGGAAATATACAGTCATCTTTCCAAGTAAACACTGATGTCTGTTCAATATGAACAGTATGGTAAAATGACAATAATCGGTTGAGTTTAAGAACATTGACTAAATGTGTGTAATGCGGAAGGATAACACAAAAATGTAATTGCTGTCCTAAATTATACTTATTATTACACTAGGGTGGAAATGGTGGAGCAGAAACTAACAATTCCATGAATCCCATGGAAACAAAGGCAAATGTGTGAGATGTACTGATGTGGAGCACAAATGCTCCAAGAAGCAGTACTTCTCTTGAGTGGTTTTTATTCAGATGAATAATCATTGGATTCAGGTCAAAAGTCTATCACTTGAACTAGTTTCATCACTTAAGACACAAAGTCAGCAGCTTGGCATACTGGCACATGGAAAGGATTAAACATTTAGACTTTCATCAAAGTAATGCTGGCTTGTCCTTTTTCATCAATGTCCTCAAAAAAGCAGGCTGCAGAGCTACTGTGTCTGTGGGGTGACTGTCTCTGGAGGGCTGGCAGGCAGGGGCAAGCAGGGCCTGCAGGCAGGCAGGCAGGCAGGCAGGCCAGCTGGATCAAGCTGTTCTGGGGTCAGGGCTGAAGAGAAGCTGTCCAGCTAGAGAGGGGTAGTCCAGCAAGGGGTCTGTGTGGATCTCACCATCCTCGAGTCTGTTGCATCCTCTGTTGAACTCTGTTGAGCAGGCCTCTGCATGACCCTCCAGACCTGTCAAAGTGAAGAAAGGGTCCATGTCAGTTGTGAAAAATGAAGCTTTTCCCATCTACACTTGATACAGACTTCAGTTTTGACTGTGAAATGCAGTGTCATTACTTGAACTTGAATCCAAATGTGTTGACGTCATGGAGACCCATGCAGTCACTCAAAACACAGGTTCGATTCCAGGCTCTGGCAAGAGTATTTACCTCTAAACTGGTCAATATATACACATCTGACAAAAGACCAGCTCGACCTTTGCTTGTAAACAGTGATTCTGACTGTAAGAGACCTTTAACCCTTGTGTTATCTTCGGGTCGTTCTGACCCATCAGTCATTGTGACCCACCGTCGTATTGCGACAACTTTACCGCATACAAAAACAAAGTGAAGCATTTTCTTTTAACCGTTGGGCTGTCTCAGACCCCCCACATTGCGAAGGTTAAAAGAAAATTATTTTTATTTGTTTTTGTATTGGGTAAAATTGGGTAAACACAACAATGGTTCGTTATGAACCTTTGGGTCATGTGACCCGAAGGCAGCACGAGGGTTAAATAGCCTGACTTACCGAAATTGGCAAAACTAGCCTGGCTAACGTAGGTCGCTTTCTCAGGGCATATGACGAATGAAACAGGCTCGCCTTGAAAAAGTCTCCCTGCCGCATAGGCTTATTACAAAGACTTTCACGCCAAAAATCACCATTATGAGCCGACAGGTCTGTGGGGAATTGCTTTTTCTCCTAAAGGCTGCTCTCCTCGACCTTTTTGATGAACAATTCGCCGAGATGCAAAATGACTCACTAATTAAAAACACAGAGGAAAAAAGCTAGAGCTACAGTAGCTACTTTTCGAGTTTGGTTTTCCGTCACTTCAGAATCACGATCTATAAGGTCTAAAAGTGCTAAACCTTCACCATAATTCAAGAGTAGTGTACTTTCACAAACCCAATCATTAATTCTAGCTTAAAATGTGTAAAACCAGGACTTACCGAAAGTGGCTGCCTCCAACACGGATTTCACGGGAGACGACTTTCACGGGACACGGGAAACAACAATGGCCGCCGAAAAATAATTTGTATTCGTAACAGCGAGCTGCGATTGGAAGCGAAATGAAACAGGGGCTAAAAAACGAGGGTGGGGGCTTGGTCAGCACACATTTTCAAGAAAGCATGCGTGTGTCAAGGGGCTCTGGCCCCTTGTGTGTGAGAGAATGTGGAGCACGCGCGCACAGGAGCAAAGGGAGAGAGGATTTGGGGAAACAGCCCTAGAAATTAGCCAAGCATGCATGTTTCAAATATTCACTAAAAATCGAGTTTTCATGTTACAGTCAACTTTTTCTCAGATTTGTGTACTCAACATTCTCAAGAGTCTTCATATGAACTAGTGATTGAATCAGAGTATCAGTTTTTGGCCGGCGGATGTGTAAAGCATTATTTTAGCATTAGCAATAAATTCAATTTGCTTTATATCAATCATTTTTAGAGGTATGAAGTTGCCTTTGCACATGTTAACATGTTGTAGTGTCTTCCACGTGACATACCAAGTTTGGTGTTGATATCTCAAAGATTTGCTGAGATTTGACCAAACGTCCTGTTTGGTTGCTTTGTTGCAGATTTTGATTGGCTCTACCGGACAAACGGTTTTGAAAATCAGAAATCCCTACGATAACTTTTGTGAGGCTCAGTCTGGATATCATCTATGGCAATTTTGAAGAAAATTCGACCAAAAATGTAGGAGGAGTAGGGAAAAAACGCGTTTCCTTAATCTTTATTGTACAGACAAATCCAATATGGTGGCCGTTATAGCTTCTTGAGGCTTTTTTATTCCTCATGAGAAATAAGGCATATGTAATGAATTTCAGAATTTTGGGACTTATGGCCTGCAAATGGCATCAATTTGAAAATTGACATATTGGGGCGTGGCCTGTAGCGCCACCTATTGTCTCACATGGCCCATGTTTGGTATGGTAGTTACTAATGGTCTGCAGTTTCAACATGCCAAATTTCACAACTTTTTACGGTACTGGTCTAGGGGCTGCCATTGACTCCCATGGGTAAAAAATAATAATACCACCAATAACAATAGGGTTCTCCTACCGGAGGAACCCTAAATATAGCTGCAGGCAGCAATGGCGGGTTCCTCCTCAGCATTGCAAACCATTACAAAATTGACATGACACAGACATGTATTTCATACATGTACTCAACATTTCAAGACAATTGGATGAATGGCTGATTTGAAGTCATTTTTTGAAATTCTTCACAAATTGTCACTGTAGAGAAATATCCATGCTGCCGACATTATGGGTTCTTGAGACTTATTTGTTCCTCATTGGCAATAAGGCATGCGTACCAACTTTTAGACATGTTGGACTGACAGGGTTAAAATGCCACCCTTTTGAAAGTGACAACTTTGAAGCGTGTTGTGTCAGGCCACCTGTGCTCTGGTCAGGCCCATCATGCAGAGATCCATTCTTTAAAAGCTTTGATTACAACAATAACTTTATGAAAGTGAGGATACACTTCACTAAAGGAAGTGTGTAGGTTATGTACTACTACTGCTTGCTCTGCCCACACACTTTCCCCATCCATGCGGTTTCCCTCTATCCCAGCGCAGGTCATGCCAAGGCATAAATGCGGCAGCCGTATGAGTATTAGAAGTAGCCCAAAAAACATACCATACACAGTCACACTGTTTTCAAAACTGAAACTGGTTAAACTACACAACATGCACAATCAGGGTGACCAACAGTATTATCTTAAGTAAAAAACAATAACATTACACACATTTAAGTGAACGAACACAACAACTGAAATCCCTTGCACAGCTGTTGTAACCAAACTATTTTCCACAGCTATTTGCGTTTTTGGTGTGCACTGCATGCTGGGTACCCAAGGGCGCTGACGCTACAATATTTATTATCTAGCTGTCTTCCGGCTGTGTAATATGACGAGATGCTAGCGATGCAAACATGAAAGCTTGTCTCGGGGGGTCATGCATGTGATCTCACTACAAGCTTTTGATTACACGTGAGGACTGTTAGCAAAGTATTTCTATTCGTGTTTTGTTAGTGATTGAATGGTAATGTCAGCTAGCTAAAAACAATGTTAGTTAGCTTGGCTAAAATGGTTTTCATAGCAACAGATATCAACAAATCAGATCAATCTAACTTTATTCAGAAGGGGGGGGGGGGAACATATAAACTAGAGGTGAAATGGTAGGCATTGTTCTGCCTTGAAGCTGCGTGCGCATCCTCATTGTTTGTAACCACCAACCCATCTATATGTAAAGACAACATCCAAGGTAGCAATTTCGCCAAATTTGACTGCAGATTTTTTACACCATATGTACTTCGTTATGGTTTTTGAGTCAAACAACTTGCTAAATGATTAAATGTCTGTTAAATGTCAAATCCAACTTTAAATGTATAAAAGAGAGAATTAAACCTAGAGGTTGAAAAGGCTACGTTTGTCTAAACTGACATGCACAAACTCAGAGCACTGAGTTTCAACATCCATGTACACATTTTGTCTCTATTTTTTACTCTACTCTTTAACGCATGACTATGTTTAACTTAATGTCAGCACCTCTCTGTCATCAATTGTCTCTGGAGTGGGGGATGGGGGCTTCTTATCCAACAAATTACATCCCTGAACTTTTAAAACATATCAATGGCCTACTACAATTGTAAACATCCTTTGGCCTTCCCATGCTGGGAAGAAAACTACAGTTTTTCTTTGATTAAACGTTGACCTTGAATAAACGCTGCACCAAAAATGAACATTGTGTAATAAATGGCACCTTCGATTAAACGCCTCCCCCAAAAAATCAGAAAACGGTTATTTAATTGGTTAAATTAAAACACAGTATTTATTACACAAGTAATTTACAAGTGTAGCATACTATTATCCCATGAAACACTGGCAGGCACAAGTGTCTTTCTTGCTACAGATTTATTTGAAGCTTTTTCTCCAAATCCACCGTTAAAACTAAACTCACGCTGTAATGAGAAAATAAAGACCACATTAGCTTAATATGAACATGCAATGACATGCGCAGCATGTAAATAACATTCACCAAAGTCAAATACAGACACAAAACAACATACTTTGTTGGCTGCATGCTGTAGCCTACACAAGGGAATAGAGGTTTCCTTAGATTGCTAACAACCTCTATAACAACCTTAAACTTATCACTTACAGTGAATGTGCATAAAGCTCCAGGACCTGACAACATCCCTGGCTGTGTTCTCAAGGCCTGTGCTCCTGAACTGGCAGAGGTGTTCACTGACATCTTTAACCTCTCCCTGTCGCAGTCTGTCGTCCCCAATAGGTTCAAGGGGGCCACCATCATCCCAGTCTCTAAGAAACCATCAGTGAGCTGTCTCAATGATTACCGCCCTGTTGCCCTGTTGTGATGAAATGCTTTGAGACTTTAGTCAAAGACCACATTACATCCTGCCTGTCACCTGCATTAGACCCACTCCAGTTTGCATATAGGCCGAACAGGTCTACAGATGATGTTGTAGCTTTGGCCTTGAACACTGCTCTCTTTCACTTGGATCAGAACAACATATACGTGCGGATGCTCTTCATCGACTTCAGCTCCGTTTTCAACACCATAGTATGATATGGAAAAATTCTAGCGGCACTGTGTAGATTTGAATAGTCAAGAGATGGCGGTTACAATAAATTTATTTTGCTTGTACAAATCAAGATTGAACAAAGTACTTTGTGATCAGTCATAACGAAGGAGGTGCTAGCCACAGGTCGTTCGCCAGAGTGATACAGAACAACCCCAAAACCCTGCCTTATATAAACTTTAGATCAAATGGTTATTCTGAACTCTGTGATTGGTCAGCACTGCTCAGTGACAGTGACTTCATATCAAGTTCCCACGGTTCTTCATTGTGGCCTCTCTCCCCAAACCAGTAGATAGTAAAACCACAGGGGTTCACCAGTCAAATGGTCAACTGTCCTTTGTGTGGGCCACTTCAAACAAGTCTACAGGAAGGGTCAGAGCAGCAGATCACAATAACAATACAGTTGAATCCACATTTGTCTCCAGACCAACTGTCTCTTCCCCCCAGGTGACAGAACTCTCTCAGGTCACCCAGACTTCCCGTCTCCTAGTTATAAAACTGCAAATGGCATCTCTACCAAATGTAGTTGACTCTTAATCAACTTTAGACTTCCGTTAAAACACATTCCTCATATATGAAACACACACATTATAACTGTATTCCAAAATTTCCATGACAATTACCATCCAGGCTCATCATAAAACTACAGGACCGAACATCAGTCCTTCCATGTGCAGCTGGACAGGACACAGGCAGTACGGTTAGGTAACATCACCCCACCAGTCTAACACTCAGCACTGGTGCCCCACAGAGTTGTGTGTTAAGCCCACTGTTGTACTCTCTGTTCACCTATGGTTGTGCAGCCACAAAAAGGTCCAACACTATCATTATGTTTGCTGATGACACCACCATTATCGGCTGCATCAAGAATGGTGATGAGTCTGCCTACAGAGCAGAGTTGACAACAATGACATCCTGGTGTCAGCATAACAGCCTGTTGCTTAATGTAGCAAAAACCAAGGAGTTGATAGTGGACTACTGGCGGCTGCAGGGAGAACATGCACCCATTCACATCGCGGGCACAGCTGTGGAGAGTCAAAAGTTTCAGATTTTTTGGTATCAACATCAGTGAGGATCTGAGCTGGACACCATATTGGTGTGGTTACAAGGACAGCGAAACAGAGGCTCTTTTTTCAGCGGCGACTGTGGAAATTTGGCATGGACTGCACTATACTGACCAATTTTTACCGGTGCACCATTGAGAGCATACTGACTGGTGGCATTACAACATGGTTTGGCAACAGCACTGCCCAGGACAGGAAGACACTACAAAGAGTGGTCAAATCTGCACAGCGTATTACAAGGACTGCATTACCATCCATTCAGGACCTTTACAGCCAGCGGTGCAGGAGAAAGGCCAAGTGGATCATTTCTGACCCTAGTCATCCCTGCCACAGTCTTTTCTCCCTCCTGCCTTCTGGAAGGCGATACAAGAGTATAAGGTCCTGTACCAGCAGATACAGGGATAGTTTTCTCACACATGCCATCAGGATGCTGAACTGTCCTTGAAATATCTTTTTGCACTACAATTTTTCTTATTTTTTCTACCCTTTTTCTCCATTCTTTAGTATTAAATTTTTTTATTCTGCAAGTTGAACGGACATTGAGCACAAAGAATTTCATTACTTATAAATGCTGTTTATGAGTATATGATAATAAACTTGAACTTGAAACTTTTATCAGAGCTTTAAATTGTCTGTGCTTCGCTTGCTGTTGTCGACTCTCTCACTCATGAGCGTCCCAAAAGGCCTTCAAAATAAAGTCACGTAATAATTCTGAATACAATTATATAATTCTAAATTAAGACATTGCTTGAAAAAAAATTATACATTATTATAATGCAATTGCGACAATTGCATTCAGGCCTATAGATAGTTATACATATTGTATACAATATGGCGAGGTAGCTGACTTAACCATTCCTGAATGTGCTTTTCATCAACACCAAGTTTGCGTGCTATAGATCTGTTGCTGGTGGTGAGTGCTTTCTGCACAGGTTTCTGTTTGAAAGCTGTAAGAATGTTACGGCATGCTGCGTCAGATTTGTACACAAAGTAGAGACACGCGCGGCATACATTTTACACTGGGCTTTTGTTTGACTTCCTTGTCTATTCTGTATTTGTCTATGGCTGCACTGCAGCTACAATTCACTGAATCTCTCTTACCAATTAAACGTTGCCCTTGAATGAACGCCACCCTCGAATAAACGCTGCACCACTAACTGCTCTATTAAAAGGGTTCACTATGAAGCAAACCATTCTAACAAAATAATAACAACATTTACAATGATTTCAACAAGAAGTCTCTCTGACTTGACAACTCTCTAAACAAGCAACTTTCCAAAGCAATCTCTGAAACAGCTGACCAGTGTGGTAATTTTATGTTGACAACTAAACCGCTGATTGGAAGTGCGCGGCTGATTGCCAATCACGAGATAGGGAGACTGATAGCCAACCGACAACAAACGCTGACTAGACCATACCTGCATGCAGCGAATAGAAAGAAAGAGGGGAGAAAAGAAAAAACACACAACCACAACTATACAGACTGAATTAGGACATTTTAAACATGGGTCCGTAACAAAGACGTTGTTAAAAATGCTCATTCACATTCATTTTTCTCAATTAATCTTATCACTTAAACACACTGGTTTAGCATTTTTTCCCACAAGGAAGTCTAACCTCAACAGTGGATCCTTGGTCCCTGGATCTCTTGCTGGAACATGGCATCTAAAAAACACATAGAAAAACCATCAAAAACTATGAAATGTAACATACCACACTACTGCTTAACAATTTCATAGTCTTACATTATCATAACTTCATACTCAACAGTTCTAGTATACAGACCTTTAAGAAAATATTGAAATGGTTAGGATTCTCAAAACACCAATCTCTGTACTTAAAAAAAATATTTAGACATCCATTATTTACCTTTATTCAATTTACACTGTCTACATTCAAATTTAAGTCTGTAAAATGTAAACATAGAGAAACGGACTCGACTATAAATACAAATTAAGACCAATTGAGAACAATTTATCTTGCAAATGGTTTTTACTTTAAATTCATGTTTCACCAAAAGAATCATCACAGTTTAACACAAATAACCAAACCTTACTGTTAAAATACTGCCAAGCCACTGACTCACATTAGAAAATTAAAACAAATAAACATAGCCTAGAAGATGTACCTGTAGGTCAATTACATAATCAAGAGCATGGAGTAGGAATGGATGGATGACAAAATACCCCGCCGAGCCCAATCCATTAAATATTTCCTACCCATAAGTTAATTTCCTGAAATGCAATAATTCACCAACATTTTGACAATTTCATGCTCCAAACTTTGTGGGAACAGTTTGGAGATGGCCCCTTCCTGTTCTAACATGACTGTGCAACAGTGCACAAAGCAAGGCCCATAAACACATGGATGAGCGAGATTGGTGTGGACGAACTTGAGTGGCCTGCACACAGTCCTGACCTCAACCCAATACAACACCTTTGGGATGAATTAGAGCAGGGACTGCGAGCCAAACCTTCTTGTTCCACATCAATGTTGGACCTCACAAATGCACTTCTAGAAGAATGGTAAAACATTTCCATAAACCTCTTAAACCTTGTGGAAAGCCTTCCTAGACGAGTTGAAACTATTATAGCTACAAAGGGTGGTCCGACATCATATCCTATGGTTTAAGAATGAGATGTCACTCACGTTCATGAGCGTGTAAAGGCAACCGAGCGAATACTTTGGCAATTTAGTGTATAAAATTGATACAAATATAAAATGTTATCAAGAGATAGGAAATCGTGCAGCATGGTACAAAATGCCGATTACAAACGTATTGTAGGTCTATAGGCTTTCAATGGAACTCCTAAACGATCAAACCATGAACCCAAACAAAGCTAGCAAGCAAAACAACCATGGTACCATTGCTACTTGCTTATGCTAGGTAGCTCTAACTGTGCAGCAAACTAGGCTACCTAGCTACAGTTTCAAAAAGAATAACTTACGATGTGAAGACCGTCAGAAAAACTTGGAACGAACAAACAAAATTACATCAACAATGACATGTAGCTAAAGATAGAATAACCCAACCGTAGGTACGTACAGTACATAAATTTGAAACGCCATCCACAAAAGCAAAAACTAGCCTTAAGGGTTATAGCTTGCTCGGCATTTGTTTGACCTCCTTGTCTATTTGTTTGTGTATGGCCGCACTGCAACTACAATTCACTGAATCTGTCTTACTAATTAAACGTTGCCTTCGAATAGACGCCGCACCACAAATGATCATTGTGTAATACACGCTGCAGTGTTTAATCGAAAGACACATTTGGAACTCACCGTACTAATTTAAATTACATCAACAATGACATGTAAAAATAGAACAACCCAACCGCATAGTTACGCACAGTATACAAATTTCAAACGCGTCTCACAGAAGCAAGTATAATGTTAAAGATTTTACGACTTGCTAGCCTGTAATACTGTCTGTGCAAAGAGATATCCTTAGCTCAGCTAGCCTAGATAGATTAGCTGCTATCCTGTTTACGACAGTATAAAAGTCTTCAAGTTATCATACGAATACAAACGCTAAAATACATGTTTTGTACTGCCATTGTAGGATCTTATTACTCACTGTCAAATGTAACAATGAAAATCTCTGAGGGCTGCAGGAGTTCTCCAACGATAAAATAAAATGGTCGTCTTCTTGTGCGTGTACCAAGCTCGCGCGTGTGTCAAGGGGCTCTAGCCCCTTGTGTGTGTGAGAATGTGGAGCACGCGCGCACAGGAGCAAAGGGAGAGAGGATTTGGGGAAACAGCCCTAGAAATTAGCCAAGCATGCATGTTTCAAATATTCACTAAAAATCGAGTTTTCATGTTACAGTCAACTTTTTCTCAGATTTGTGTACTCAACATTCTCAAGAGTCTTCATATGAACTAGTGATTGAATCAGAGTATAGTTTTTTGGCCGGCGGATGTGTAAAGCATTATTTTAGCATTAGCAATAAATTCAATTTGCTTTATATCAATCATTTTTAGAGGTATGAAGTTGCCTTTGCACATGGTAACATGTTGTAGTGTCTTCCACGTGACATACCAAGTTTGGTGTTGATATCTCAAAGATTTGCTGAGATTTGACCAAACGTCCTGTTTGGTTGCTTTGTTGCAGATTTTGATTGGCTCTACCGGACAAACGGTTTTGAAAATCAGAAATCCCTACGATAACTTTTGTGAGGCTCAGTCTGGATATCATCTATGGCAATTTTGAAGAAAATTCGACCAAAAATGTAGGAGGAGTAGGGAAAAAACGCGTTTCCTTAATCTTTATTGTACAGACAAATTCAATATGGCGGCCGTTATAGCTTCTTGAGGCTTTTTTATTCCTCATGAGAAATAAGGCATATGTAATGAATTTCAGAATTTTGGGACTTATGGCCTGCAAATGGCATCAATTTGAAAATTGACATATTGGGGCGTGGCCTGTAGCGCCACCTATTGTCTCACATGGCCCATGTTTGGTATGGTAGTTACTAATGGTCTGCAGTTTCAACATGCCAAATTTCAAAACTTTTTACGGTACTGGTCTAGGGGCTGCCATTGACTCCCATGGGTAAAACATAATAATAATACCACCAATAACAATAGGGTTCTCCTACCGGAGGAACCCTAAATATAGCTGCAAGCAGCAATGGAGGGGCCAAGCAGTCCAGAGCAGGACATGGCCTCCATAGCACTTGTGCAACAATTAAGTCACAACAACCTGTTGCACTCATGCAACACACCAAGTTTGGTTGAAATATATGTTTGCGTTCAAGAGTACTGAGAGTTCAAAGTTATTTTTCTGGTATAACACTGCAGGCCTCCTCTGCTCCTCATGGGAACGATGGAACCCAAGTTTGGTGACAATCGCGCAAATGGTTGCTGAGATATGCTCTTGCGCCTCGTTTGGCGGCTTCGCCACCGCTTTTGATCGTCTCTACCAAACAAACGTTTTTGAAAATTGAAAATTCTTCTGATTGCTTTTGTGAAACTGGGTCTAAAGATCATCTTTGCCAAATTTGGTAAACATTGGACAAAAATTGGGGCGTGCAAAAGGTTTTTATACTTTTCCATGAAATCCAAAATGGCGGCCACGTCCGTTCGAATTTTATGAAAAGTTATTAATAGTCAGGCTTGATATCTCACAAGACATCAACAGACAAAGAAATTACTTTATTAAGGTAAACACTTCAACAGTTATTAGCCAAAACACGTTTATGCTTCCGGCCACGCCCCCTTTTAGTCACATGACACAATCTTTGGAGGACATCCTCAGAATAAGTTTCCGAGGCGGCCTACCAAATTTAGTTTCACTGCCTCAAACAACTGCTGAGATATGACTTCACTTCCTGTTTGGTGGCTTTTCTGCTGATTTTGATTGGCTGTCACGGACAAACGGTTGTGGGTATCAAAATGCTCTACCATAACTTTTGTGCGGCTTGGTCTGAAGAGCATATCTGGTAATTTTGAAGAAGATTTGACAAAGATTGTAGGAGGAGTAGGCTTTCAAAGGTTTTTGATAAAACCGGAAATAGCGGAAAATCTATAAACCGGAAATTGACGCCATGGTGTGCATTGAATTCGGCTTGATCCAGGGAATCCAATGGAACCTCATTTTTGAAAATGGGTCATACTGTTTAAAAGTTGCGTGTGTAAACACAACTCCAACTTTGACCCATTGGTGGCGCTAGAGTGCCCGAGTATGGGACATGAAACTTTGTGAATTGGACCAGGGGACTGTCCCCAATGAGTGTGCCAAATTTCACAACTTTCGACCAAGCGCTTCTAAGGCCTGCCATAGACACCCAGTCTTAAGAAGTATAATAATAATAATAATAATAAAAATAATAAATATAGCTGCAAGCAGCAATGGAGGGGCCAAGCAGTCCAGAGCAGGACATGGCCTCCGTGGCGGATCAGGAGCATGACGGTTCTTTGTAGAACGCAGTTTGGGGATTTGCGCAACAATTCCACTGTCTGTGTCTGAACACTCAGTAGAATGTGAGCCAGCATGGCTGGTCTCTTCACTGTCTTTGTTAGCGGTGTATTGCCTTGTGGCACAAAAAGGGGTCGCTGCTTTGAGGACAGATATGGCCTCCTCGCAGCTTCGCTGCTTGGCCCCTAATAATAATAATAATAATACTAACAATAACAATAGGTGCCTCGCAGCTTCGCTGCTTGGCCCCTAATAACATTAGGTGCCTCGCAGCTTCGCTGCTTGGCCCCTAATAATAAGAAAAGGTAGAAACACTTAAGTGGCTTCGCCGCTTCGCGGCTTGGCCACCAATAATAAGAAAAGGTAGAAACACTTAAGTGGCTTCGCCGCTTCGCGGCTTGGCCACCAATAATAAGAAAAGGTAGAAACACTTAAGTGGCTTCGCCGCTTCGCGGCTTGGCCACCAAATACAAGTTATACCAATCTACATTTACAGGTCAGGAACCATTGTGAGTTTAGCTAAAACCTAGAACATTTACCACCAACTCTATAAAACACACAAAGGTACATACTGATCCACAATACCCAATACTCATCCACACAAAACTCATGGATGGACAAACCATATGCACTATGCATATGCAGCTAAAGGAACTGGAGCAGCAACAAATAAACTGTCCCCAACGAATCTTTGAACTACAACAAAGACTAAACACAGGGGTAATACAGTAGGAATGAAGCAATATCACAATTTGGACCTGAATTAAGTAAATGTAAAAGATAGTTGGAATTGCATGTAATCACGTAAAAAAGTTCAAGGTTTGTTTGTCTTGATAAAGGCTCAGCTTATGCTGCATGAACAATGGGGGAGGCCTACCCTTTCCCAGATCCCAACATTTGGACTCAGTGTGACCATTTCTTAGACAAGCATGACAAAATCTAACTTTGTTGTTAGCATAAAACAAGCGTGTGGGCTGAATAGGCATATTTCTACCAAGATCCCAACATCGCATTTCGGTGTGTCCTTGTCTTTTACAGAAGTTACACTGTATATGAGGGTCTGCTGGGGCTTGGGTTTTACCTCTGTCGCCATTTTTATGGCAGCAATGCGTGGCGGATCAGGAGCACGACGGTTCTTTGTAGAACGCAGTTTGGGGATTTGCGCAACAATTCCACTGTCTGTGTCTGAACACTCAGTAGAATGTGAGCCAGCATGGCTGGTCTCTTCACTGTCTTTGTTAGCGGTGTATTGCCTTGTGGCACAAAAAGGGGTCGCTGCTTTGAGGACAGAGTTGAGAAGACATTTGCCAATTAAATGTACACTAATCTTCAATGTTTGTTTCTTTTCTGCTTTCTTTTTATGGACTCCTACAGTTCGCCAATGTTCAATTATTTCTGCTAGCGTAAAATCAGTTTTAAGACCGTTCTTGTCTTTCTTGCTCAATTCAAATCAAATCAAATTTATTTGTATAGCCCTTTTTACACGCAAGCATGTCACAGAGGGCTTCACATACGCCCATAGAACTGCCCCTCAACCAACCTAAACCCTCAAGGAAGACAAGGAAAAACTCCCAAAAAACTCTCAACAGGAGAAAAAAATTGAAGAAACCTTGGGAGGAGCAATTCAGAGAGGGATCCCCTCCTCCAGAGAGGGTTGGTGAGAGAGAGGAGCAGAACACAGGCTAAATTCAGATAACGTTCGGTTAACGCTAACTTCTTCCCATAGGTTAAGTAATTTGTTAACTTCAGTTTCCCATTCAATTTTTTGTTCTTTTTATGCAGGAGCTAATATCAGAAACTAGTAATAGGCTTCTACCAACAGAACCAGGCGGAACACAATTAATGTACATTTGTAAATGCTTACTCACCGCACCATGGTTTGAAACTCCGGTATACCAAACTGTAACTGAATTGCTCGAAACATATCACGTAGTCGGGTCACCAAAACTGTAGGGGGTTAAATATTGTCCAAACAACCAAAACGAATTCCCCTATGGTTTAAAGGAAGATGGGAAACTGAATAGTGTATTAGCATGAACCAAATCATGCCAATACCAATAGAATTCCAGGTATTTGACTCTATGGGTTAAATCAGAGCAAGAATGGTCAAAGTACGGTTAAATGAAATACGCATTTAATAACATTGCAAATGAATGAAATCAATTACAAGGCAAACATGTTACAATATGAAAGCTTTAAATCTTACATACTCTACCATGATCATTGTAAATCAGAGAGAAAGCAAGAGGTGAGCAAGGAGTAGGACAGTAGGACAAGGGAGAACTGAGGAGAAAGTCTCAGGAGATGAAGAATCCACAGAACAATGCATTACAATTCCCTTTATACACAAGGACAACCAATCAGACCACATCTTGAATGGGGTGTGAGGGCCATCAAGTTGAGACCGTCCAGAAACTCCAGACTTTAGCATATGAGAGGTGGGGGCAGGTTTGACACCCAGCCTTACACCACTCAACCAATCTTCATTGACTTAAAGGAGACATGACATGCTGTTTTTGGATGCTTTTATATAGGCCTTAGTGGTCCCCTAATACTGTATCAGAAGTCTCTTTCCCGAAATTCATCCTTGGTGCAGAATTACAGCCACTACTAGCAGTCCCACAAGGAGCTTTCCTCAGAACGCGCTGTTTTGGTGTCTGTAGCTTTAAATGCTAATGAGGAGCGGAGGGGCGGCACCATGCGCTAATGTTTACAATGGATGTATCGCAATGGCTGTAGCCCCATTGCTGTAAGATGCTTCGAATTTGCCCATTCTCATCTGATAACCCTGGTTTGTAGAGGTACACAGTCAGTCATTTCAATGAGGGGAAAGGCGCGCGCCATAACACCAACAGCAGAACGGTTATCCAAATAACAAAGAAGTGTACAACACTCACGTTACAGCATGTGTATTCACACACATACTCGATGCTATATACCTTTCCATTAGCGACAGTAACTCAGATGTTAGCTGCAGAGCTAATGTTACAGCCACATTCTAAGGGTAGCAAGCTAGGTAACCATATACAGTAAAGCTACAAAATGATATAGCGTTAGTTAACTTACTTGTCCGAGGTTAGTAGCTGGACGAAGGAGAGTTAGTACTGATCCAGAATTTAATTTCAGCAAGGCCAATTTTGTATTAGCTCAAGTTGAGGAAACAGTCGTGGCTGAAGTGTTTGGCGCAGACATACAAAACAAATGCGCCTACAACAGAAGTTGTGTAGGCGCATTTCCAGAGAAAATAAAATTAAGATACTGGGTCTTCATCAGGCTTGGATGAAGGAACTGTAAAAAGATTTTTGTTTTCCTTTGTACATCCAAACTGAGCAAATGTAATGCTTCGTTCGTTTACAAGCCATGATGTCTCTCTAGGATAAAAACACTTGCACGGTCGTAGCTCAGTTTCTTATTGGCGGGCCAGATTCTCTGGGCGGGCAAAGCAGAGAGAGGGGAGGTAACCTTCCTCCTTGTGATGTAACAAAGAGGAGATTTTCAAACAGGGCAATTGTGCTTTCATTTTCTGAAAGGCGGAGAAGAACACCCAGGGCTTGAAAATTCTAGCCACTGGGGGACCAAAGGCAGGCTAGGGGAACTCATATTAATGTTAAATAACCTCCTAAAGTGAAGTTTTCATGTCATGTCACCTTTAAGGTTAACAAATATAAATTGGCAGTGACATTATCAACAACTGTACGCTATTTTGTAAGCTACTGGTTAATTACTGAGAAAATAATTAACCCTCGTGCTGCCTTCGGGTCACATGACCCAAAGGTTCATAACGAACCATCGTTGTGTTTACCCAATTTTACCCAATACAAAAACAAATTAAAATAATTTTCTTTTAACCTTTGCAATGTGGGGGGTCTGAGACAGCCTAGCTGTTAAAAGAAAATGCTTCACTTTGTCTTTGTATGCGGTAAATTTGTCGCAATACGACGGTGGGTCACAATGACTGATGGGTCAGAATGACCCGAAGATAACACAAGGGTTAAGCTTGTATACTATATCACATTCATATTTCAAAAAAAGTATACATTGAAGATCGCTAAACTTCCCACTGTGAGAGCACAAATGGTAAGGGCAGAGCCTCTGGCGTCTGTGATGGGGATACCCAAGGATAAATTGTGGCGCAACAGCAAGCAAAATAACATTACAAATATAGCTGCAAGCAGCAATGGCGGATTCCTCCTCAAATAAACACTCATTGCTATGTTTTACAACCGGAGGATTGAGCAGAAGACTAGAAACCGTTCTGTCAGAATAAAAAAATAAATAAAAAATATATGCCTGTGACTGGTTTTCAACCTATAACCATTCACATGTCAGCACAACATCTCATCCAATTAAGCCATTCCCAGATGAGGAAATGTATTGTTCAGTGTAAAATAAGACATTTCTACAATGGCAAGCATTGTCAGATTTGGTCCAAGCTCAAACAGCTGTAATTCAGTCATATTTTCACATATGGTGAAACTTTGCACGGTACTTCAGGGGGGTGTCACCTTAAAGCCTATTAGGTTTGAAAAACCATCATTCTAAATGACATTTGATTTAGTGACACAAACATATTGAGGCAATGTGGACATTTACATAAATACACCCCTTTCAGCCATGTTGTATTTGATTCAATTGTCCCAAGTAACGTTTTGAAATACATCAATTATACAAATCTGTACAAGATGTCAAGTCAATTGGAACTTTGGTTCAAAAGGTTTTCCCAAATTATCACTATACAGGAAAATCCATCATGGCGGGCCTTATGGGCAGGGCTGGACTGGGACAAAAAAATGGCCCTGGCATTCTTGCTCAGACCGGCCCACGGTACACCCACCAGTACACCACCCACCAGTACACCAAAATAGTTAAGAGATGTGATTGGGCCACCCCAGTGTTATTAAGGAAAATGAACCAATGGGCTGCTGTCCTGCTTCATGGGACGGCCGTTGGCCAATTTTAAGTTTATAAAAAAAATATATATTAAGATTTATATATTAAATATCATAACGGCCCCAAGAGCGTCGGCCAGATTACCAGTCCAGGCCTGCTTATGGGTCATTGAGGCTTTTTTGTTCCTCATAAAAAATGAGCCATGTACACCAAGTTTCAGAAGAATTGGAGCAATGGGGTTGCAATGCCATCACTTTGAAAAGTGGACATTTGGGCGTGGCCTGTGGCGCCACCTATGGTCTGATGTGGGCCATTCTTGGTGTGGGTTACTCAGTGGGCTTTAGTTTTATCTACCGGAGGAACCCTAATAATACCAACAATTCCAATAGGTTTCTTCCTGACGGAGGAATCCTAATAAAAAAGGTTAGGAATACACAGGTTTGAAGACAGCTGGACAGTACACAGAGTAGCCTTATTCAAGAAATACAACACAGGTAATACCCATGGCAATATACAAGTAATATCCAACACAAGGAATGTACAAAATACTTTTAATGTAATTGAAACTAAATGAAAATGTACAGGGTCTGTTTTCCCCCCCTGGATAGGGATGGGAACCTACAAGGATAGAGACCTGTGTTAGTCAGAGGATGTTTGAACGGAGTTGCAAATTAGTGGAGCAAGGAACAGAGTGACATTAATTAAACCCGAGCAAGGAGCGCACATTATTAATGGTCCAGTTTCCCAGACATGGATTAAACCTGTAGAAGGAAGATTGGAGCAAAATAGTTTTTTGACCTCTCACTCACTCGTACTCTCACTCGTACTCTCACTCGTACTCTCACTCGTACTCTCACTCGTACTCGTACTCTCACTCGCTCTTAGATATACTTGAATATTTTATGTACTTTATGGATAATTTCATTTGTTTGTAATGTTGCTTCAATAGTTTCAAGTAAACATTTAAATACAAGTGGACTCGTGGAATCTTTTCAAGTGACATGTGGTATGAGAGACAAAGTCGAGCGTCAAGCTAAAGCTTCAAATTGGAACCTAGGAAACTACATTTAGTAAAAAAACTGGCTATTCACGGATTATTGGATTCCGAATTGGACTGGCTGGATAAAGAGGATACAATTTCATGGACTTTGTGGCCTTTCATAGACTATTGTTTGAACGAAAAACGACGACAGTAAGTTGAATATTGCTATGGATTGGTATTCTACTGATAGCTAAAAGGACGACACATGGGAACACGTCTAAAGGACGACACATGAGAATGCCCTCCTCTACGGGGAATGTCCTCTCCGAGCTCGGAGAGGAATGCCCGAGAGCTCGACGTGCACCGAGAGCTCGACGTGCACCTCCTGAATTTTCTAACTATCCGTCATAATTTCGGAGAGCTACGGAGACCCCCTTGGCTGTGATTGGTCAGTATTAAGAACCGCTTGCGTCAGGGGCGGGGTTGCCGTGATAAACAAGAGGAACAGAATCCTTTGACCGCCATTGCTGTAAGTTTTTAGAATTCATATTTCAGCTAAACAGTACATGTAAATCAGCATCTGAATTCAAATGTGACGAGAAATGGGCAGTGTAGTTGCTGAAAATGTGCGTATTTTATTGATGAAACGGCTAATTTGTAAATTTGCTCCGACTTCTCGATAACCTAGGTAAAGAGTTTTCAGAAAATCAAAAGAATTGGTTTGAGCCTCGGCAAGCATCAACTATTGATTTATTTTGGAAATGCAAAAAATGGATGAAAGATGTTATGGCGCGTACTGAGCAGTCAGAGGAACGTGCAAGAGTGCAACGTGATGAGTCTGTGTACTCAAAGGCTTCAAGTAAACGTTCTAAAAGGTCGAGTTCACATAGATCAAGTATTATTTTGGCGTCCTCAATGAAAATGAAAGCAGAAATAGAGCGTGCATCACTAGAGGCTAAAGCAGTAGCTTTAAAGGAGAAACTGGCAATAGAAGAGGAGGAAGCGGAGTTTGAGGCAGAGCAAAAGAGAAAAGAAGCTGCAATAAGGGCTAAAAAGGAAATGCATGTAATTCAAACAGCAATAGCGGAGTCAGATGCAAGTTGGAAGTTTTGCAAAAATATGAGGATGCACATGATGATGTGAGCATTTGTGAATCTGATATTTCAGAAGATAAAGGACTATCAACTTTTTTGAGGCCACCACAGCATGCCACGCTTGCACAGAATTATTCCCAATTTGTTTCATTTAATCACAACTTGTCAGCAGGAACAAAAAGAGTGTCAACGAATGCAAATAGGCATGACAATGATGGAAAAGTGCTTGAAAGTTTGTGCAAGGCCATATCGCAACAAGCCAATGTGACAGAGTATCTAGTGAAGAATCACAAGGCATCTTTACTTCCTGATCTCACTATTAAAACATTCAAGGGTGAACCACTGGAATATAAATCCTTCATCAGATCCATTGAACATGGAATAGAAAGTCGCACTGAGGATGACCGTGATCATTTACAGTTTTTGCTGCAGTACACAAGTGGACAGCCACATGAGCTGGTAAAGAGTTGCATTCATATGCCACCTTCGACAGGCTATGCCAAAGCAAAACAAATGTTAAAACAATTAACTTTGGTGATGAATACAAGATTGCAGAGGCATACATAAAGGAAGCCATGGACTGGGAGACAATCAAGTCAGAAGATGGTGCTGCACTACAGTCCTTCTCATTGTTTCTAAAGGGTTGCTCCAACACAATGTTAGATATTACCTACATGGAAAGTTCGCCTGCGACCTGCAAGAAAAGACAAAGAATCAAATCAAATGTATTTGTATAGCCCTTTTTACACGCAAGCATGTCACAGAGGGCTTCACATATGCCCATAGAACTGCCCCTCAACCAACCTAAACCCTCAAGGAAGACAAGGAAAAACTCCCAGAAAAACTCCCAACAGGAGAAAAAATTGAAGAAACCTTGGGAGGAGCAATTCAGAGAGGGAACCCCTCCTCCAGAGACGGTTGGTGAGGGAAAGGAGCAGAACACAGGCTAAACATAGTCATACAGTGTCAATGGGTTTTGAAACACCAAAATCCATTGTTCAACTTTATAGATGTAGGACAGGACCGGGAGACTCGCGACCAGGTCCAGCGTTGGCCGACCGACGACCAGGCAGGTGCTGACAGCTCAAACCCCCCACACCACAAGGGATGTGTGTGGGGGGGGGAGCAGAGAGAAGAGAGCAGGGATTAGAGAATGCCAGGAGCAGCTAACAGTTACAGTCATAATAGAATGAGATCCCCACCAGTCAAGTGTGGACTGGTGCAGCAATTTAACAGAGCAAAAAAGAAAAGAGTAGGGTTTAATGACTTTGTTGAATTTGTTAACAAGCAAGTCAAGTACGTATTGCACCCTCTGTACAAAAACATAAAAGAAAACGTCTCTAACACAAAGGATTCAGTCCGACAGAGGGCAAAGGGACAACATACGGAAAGGCCTACAGCCAAAAGGGTTTTCACAACATCCATTGCCTCATCAACAGAAAATAAAGATAAGAAGAAAAATGAGAACTCAACATCAGACAAAACAAAGGCTGTCTCAGTGGATGTCAATAGCAAACCCTGTCTTAACTGCAATGGAGAACATCATAGCCTCATAGCCTGTAGAGGATTCAAGAGCAAGCCACATAAGGAAAAACTTGAGTTTTTGAGAAGAAAAGGACTGTGCTTTGCATGCTTGAAACATGACCATATGAGTAGCAGCTGTCAAGAGAAAGCTCAGTGTCAAGAATGTTCTCGTTCGCATCCCACCTTGTTGCACATTGCATTCAAAGACTCAAAGGGAGAAGCAGCGAAGGAAATGAATGATCAGCAAGCCGTAAATAACACTCAAGCTCAGAAGTCAGAAACGTGGTGTCACCGGGGCCGGTAAAGAAGATTGTTATCTTTCAATCATTCCAGTACAGGTCAAGGCACAAAAATGGACCAAGATAGTGACAACGTATGCGTTTTGGGATTCAGGAAGCTCTGCTACCTTTGCTACAGAGTCACTAATAAATCAGTTGAACATGAATGGATGCCACACAAGCATCTCATTGCGAACCATGGGAAATGAGTCGGTGGTGAACACACACATTGTGACAGGACTTGAAATCAGTAGCCTGGACGGTGACAAGTGTATTGAGCTTTCAGAAGTGTTCACTCAGAAGGCCATTCCTGTGACTAAGGATAATATCCCATGCCAAGAGGATGTCATCAGTTGGCCTCACCTGAAGAATGTGAAACTTCCCGCCGTTGAAGCAGAAGTTGGACTATTGATAGGAGCTAATGTTCCCAAAGCAATAGAGCCACTTCAAGTGGTGAGTAGTGTGGATGATAGACCGTATGCCGTAAGGACAGCATTAGGCTGGACAGTTAATGGACCTCTTAAAGGAGGAAATGATGGACTGAGGTCTGATAGACCGGCAGCGGTTACAGCAAACCGAATCTCAGTAACTAGGCCAGAAGAGCTTTGGCATCAACAATTTAAGATGGACTTTCCCGATGCAAGGCAAAATGAAGACATTGAAATGTCCAAGGAAGACCACCAGTTCATTGACATGGAGTCTCAGTCATCACAATTGAAAGATGGTCATTACAGTATTTGCCTTCCACTAAGAAACAAATCTCTGTGCATGCCAAACAACAGATCAGCGGCAGAGCAACGTGCACTGAACTTAAAGAAGAGATTTTCTAAGGATGCAGATTATTGTGCAGAGTATGTTGCATTCATGGAAGATGTTGTCAAGAAAGGCTTTGCAGTGAAAAGGGACAAACTGTTGAAGAAGGAGCTTGAATTGGAACTTCACAAGTCAATATATTGGACAGATAGCACAGTTGTGCTGAAATACTTGAATAGTGAAAGTACCAGATTCAAGACTTTCGTTGCTAATAGAGTGTCAGCCATTCTGGAGCTCTCGGAAGCTTCACAATGGAGGTATGTCAATACCAGCCTGAATCCAGCGGATCACGTCTCCGACGGATCACGAAATGTGAGAACTGGCTTTCAGGACCGAGTTTCTTGCTCTGCGGTGAAGACCAGTGGCCGAAGAATCCAGATGCGGAAATGATAAAGGTGGATGATCCAGAGGTCAAAAGAGTACAATCACATGCCATTCAGATGCAAGAGCACCAAGATCCTTTGGGCCAGCTGATGATGTATTACTCATCCTGGACAAAACAAAAACGTGCAGTAGCTTGGTTTTTGAAATTGAAAAATATGCTGAAAGAATTGAAAGCAAAGAAAAAGACAGAACCAAGTTCATCTAGCAGTGAAAGAAGGAATCAGTTCAAGAACAAATATAAAGAAACACGACTTACCTGTGAGGATTTGAACAAGGCAGAGACAGAAATTGTGAAATACGCCCAAAAGCAAGGATTCCAAGAAGATCTAAAAATGCTACAAGAACAGCAAAAGGTAAAGAAAAGTAGTTCGCTTCATAAACTGAATCCAGTACTACAAAATGGGATTATGAGAGTGGGCGGCAGATTGAGCCGAGCGGCAATGCCAGATGACTCAAAGCAGCAATCCATCCTGCCCAAGAACTTGCACATTACAGAGCTTGTTCTTAGACACACATGATGTTACAGCGCATGAAATCATATGCTGGCTCAATTGCGGCAGAAATTCTGGATCCCAGGAGCAAATGGAGCCATTAGGAGAATCTTGTCTAAGTGCATCACATGTAAGAAGCTTCACGGCACAGCTGGCAAGCAACTCATGGCAGATCTACCAAAATGCAGTGAGTTCTGCCTGACGATCCTCCATTGACGAGAGTTGGCATCGACTACTTCGGCCCATTTCTGGTAAAAAGTCAGGTGGCTGAGCGGTGAGGGAATCGGGCTAGTAATCTGAAGGTTGCCAGTTCGATTCCCGGTCATGCCAACTGACATTGTGTCCTTGGGCAAGGCACTTCACCCTACTTGCCTCGGGGGAATGTCCCTGTACTTACTGTAAGTCGCTCTGGATAAGAGCATCTGCTAAATGACTAAATGTAAAATGTAAATGTAAAAAGGGGAAGAGGACACGTAAAAAGGTACGGTGTAATCTTTACCTGTCTTGCCATTCGAGCGGTGTATTTGTAAGTAGCGTCTTCTCTTGACACTGATGCATGCCTGAATGCAATTAGAAGATTCCTAGCCAGAAGAGGACAGGTCAGAGAGATGTATTCAGATAATGGGACATATTTGAGAGCAGCTGACAATGAGATGAAGAAAATGATAAGTGAGTGGAACACCAGTAGGATTGAAAAACACTTGCAACAGAGGGGTATACAGTGGCACTTCAACCCTCCAACAGGTTCTCACCACGGAGGAACCTAGGAGCGGCTTATCCGCTCCGTAAGAAAAATCCTGAATTTCACAGTAAAGGAACAGCTTATGGATGAAGAGAGTCTTCACACCCTTTTGTGTGAGGCTGAGGCCATCATAAACAGTAGGCCCATAACTAAAGAATCTTCTGACATGAATGACTTAGAGGCCTTAACCCCTAATCATCTTTTGTTACTGAAAGTAAAACCTGAGCGGCCTCCAGGAGTGTTCAATAAGGATAATCAGTACGCAAACCGAAGATGGAAACAAGTCCAGTACCTCACAGACATATTCTGGAAGCGCTGGTGCAGAGAGTACCTCACACAGCTCCAAGAACGTCAACGATGGACAACACCTCAGAGGAACTTCTGCGTCGGTGACGTAGTGCTGATTGTGGATGACACGTCGCCAAGAAAGTCCTGGCCACTTGGAAAGATCTTAGAGACTTTTCCTGACCGGAAAGGATTAGTTCGGCAAGTGAAGGTCAAGACCCAAGCCAATGAACTTTTGCGCCCGGTAACAAAGCTGTGCCTGCTGCAAGAGTCTGAAGAGGATTAATTGACTTTTCTGTGAATATAGTTAGTTCGTTATCTACCGCTTGTCCGGGGGTCGGGTCGCGGGGGCAGCAACCTAAGCAGGGAGGCCCAGACTTCCCTCTCCCCGGCCACTTCCACCAGCTCTTCCTGGGGGACCCTGAGGCATTCCCAGGCCAGCCGCGAGACATAGTCCCTCCAGCGTGTCCTGGGTCTTCCCCGGGGCCTCTTCCCAGTGGGACGTGCCCAGAAAACCTCACCAGGGAGGCGTCCAGGAGGCATCCTGATCAGATGCCCGAGCCACCTCAGCTGGCTCCTCTCGACGCGGAGGAGCAGCGGTTCTACTCTGAGCCCCTCCCGGATAACCGAGCTTCTCACCCTATCTCTAAAGGAGAGCCCGGACACCCTGCGGAGAAAGCTCATTTCGGCCACTTGTATTCGCGATCTCGTTCTTTCGGTCACTACCCACAGTTCGTGACCATAGGTGAGGGTAGGAACGTAGATCGACTGGTAAATACAGAGCTTCGCCTTTCGACTCAGCTCCTTCTTCACCACAACGGACCGATGCAGAGCCCGCATCACTGCGGACGCCGCACCGATCCGCAGTGATGCGTGTCGTGTCAACCAAGACAGCCCTACAACATCCAGAGCCTTAAGGAACTCCGGGCGGACCTCATCCACCCCAGGGCCCTGCCACCGCAGAGCTTTTCAACCACCTCGGCGACCTCAGCCCCAGAGATAGAAGGTGATGAAGAAAGTGTTTTGTCCGTCTCTTCATAAACGGCGTGACTAAGTTCAGTTGAGTTGATGACAACACGACACCAGGCTTAGGTCTCAATCATGTCTCTCCCCCTTGGGAAAGCCGGAGGACCATCTTTTATAGGGCACAAGAATGTAAACATAGATAGTGACAGTCAGGCAGTAATGACGTTACAACAGTCTCAGAAAAAGAGATTCACTGCTCCCAACACATGACAACTCTCAGACTAGAGAGTTCATAGTTGGCGCTCTCCTTGTAGTCATGACAAGGGACGTTTAGCCAGTACTTTCTCCTGACCCCGAACATCTATTAACCTGACACATAGACACAATATACTCTTATTATTAGCAAGCTTACATGAGAACGTACTAACTAGTATCCAATGACTAGTTCTATTGATTAGTGAATAATGTAAGCACACAGGAAATCCCAATTTCTTCCACAAAGGGCCCCCCTCCGATGTCCCCAGACTCTGCCTCCACGTCGGAAAGCATGTTGGTGGAATTAAGGAGGTCTTCGAAGTATTCCTTCCACCGATCCAGGACGAGCCCCGTTGAGGTCAGCAGCGCACCATCCCCACCATATACACCAGGGGTACTCAATTAGAAATCCAAAAGGTCCACTAACCAAATTTCCATTCAGTCCAGGGTCCGGAACAATTATGGTTTATTTTTCTGGTCCTTACCTCAGAGTTCTGGGGGTAATTTTGTTCAAAGTGTCCATGCTTTGTGTCATAGTGACCATAGCCGCGGGAACATAGAACATAGGATATTTTATCAGGGGGGTGCTGCTGGGGGGGGGGGGGGGGTGTTTGATGTGATGCTAGTTCGTGAGAATGCTAGGATACTTAATGCGAGCGCGCGTAGCACGCAAGACCATTTTTTTGCCTTTATTTGAGCACAAAGTAGTTTTTTGAGCTTTATGTAAAATGAACATAGCCGTTTTTCAATTGGTAAAACCTTGTCTAGTGAAGGTGATGTCTTTTTGTCTCAATGTTTCAGCCCCACCCTTACGTTTCTTAGCCTGGTTTTCCATTGTTATTCTTCTCCCGGTGCTCCCGATGACCAGTCCGCTACTGCGGGGCTGGGCTGTGCCGCGGTGGTGAATTTGGTCATATCATCGGAAATTCTCGTGCTGTCAGGGGGTGCTACAGCACTCCTAGTTCCCACGGCCATGATAGTGACGTTTCACATTAGCTACCATGACAAGGGCAACCGTCTCATTAAACACATCGGTTTTGTGCGCCCCACCGGCAGCACAAATGCATACTTGTCTGAAATTAGGTATTTTTGGATTTGAATTTTCACCGGGTTTAGAGCACTCCATGTTTTTCGCTAAGGAAGAAACGGGTACTGTTAGCAAATCGATTAGCCTGCGTTGTTGTGAATGACACACACAACCTGACCCACAGAGGTTGCAACCGACTTTCAGTGAGTGAGTTGTCATGGTGATTACAGTTATTAAAGCTCCTGATTGGACCTTTGTATTGGACAAGTAAGATAGAAACCACATTTAGTTGGAACAAAAAGATGTGCCGGTTAAAATGGAAACGTTCCGTCAAAATGAATTAATTCCATAATAATATATCGGTTATAGGTCCGGGTCCGGATAGGGAACTGCCTGGGTCCGGACCCGGACCGCGGTCCGCCAATTAGTGACCCCTGTCCTAGTGGAAGCACTTCCCTGTCTCTCGGTACCAACATTACTGCTGCTGTGTGTGAAGGCGAGCATGGTTTGAATGACAGCAATCCAATGCAGCCTGTTCTGCAAATGTACCCCATGTGCATTTTCAGCCAAGGTCCTAGGCATCGCTCTCAAACTTGGTTAGAGAACTCAGCCAAGCTACATGCATGTTTCTGCTTCCCCTGTCGACAATTTGGATCCAGAAATGATAAAGACATCACCTTCATAGACAAGGTTTTTACCAATTGGAAAACGGCGGCGGTTTATTTTACATAGAGCTCCAAAAACTATTTTGCGCTCAAATGAATGCCCAAAAATGTCGCCACAGTGGCAATGAAGATTAGGTTAGTAGTCAGATAGTTTCACCTATTGAAAGACTCTTGATTTAAGTAAGGGGAGTGCCGAACATGTTCTGTCGCCGTTCGACTTCCTAAACAGCTGTGTATAGATGTTTTTGTAGTGTGTCTCGCGTAGGCTACAGCGTTGCAGTGAGCAACACTGGTTTGAAACCACAGGTAATGATAATTTCACCAACAAATCGTTTACTTGTAATGTAATATCATAATAAATCCTACAATGAAAATGTATTTGTGAGGAATGTTTATTTTAACGATTGAAAACAGATGCATCATAGACCACTGTAGTATGTGTTGCCCGGGCAACAGAGGCTAATGTTATGCTAATGCTTCAGTGAAATAGTAGACTACCGTTTCCGAAAGTAGATGTGGGCCTAGTTAGCTATAGTTAGCCTAGCTATCCCCAAAGTTAACAGATGTGAAACAAATGTTCTGCTACAGGTAGTCACGTGTGTTTTCGTGACGTTAGTGACGTTAGTAACGTCAGTGACTGTGGCTAGCAAATTAGCCACCGTTAGCTTCACTTTTCACCACAAAAACTTAACATGAGCCTAAACCATGCAACGGAACGTAAATAAAAATACAAGCAATTCAATCGCTACCAAGACGAAACTTTTGACACCTAGGTTGTCTATTTAGTCCAAATATTGACGAAGATTTAGGGGTGGGAAAATAAATAATAATAATATATATGTGAGAGAACAAAGGTTGTGCCCTTGCCGAAGGCAAAGCACACCCAACTAGAGAGGATACAATTTCTGGGGAAATTGTAGGGTGTGTTTGCTTGCGTCGGTTGCAGATGGGTCCATTTAGTAAACAAGCTGAACCCCCTTTGAAACAAGCTATTCTAACCACATTGTCACCGGCAACAGTGGCACCTTAATGCACGGGCTTACCTGGGCTTAAGCCCGGGGCCTCGACCAATCAGGGGCCTCTTAATAATAATACAAAATAATAATGATGATAAATGTCCGTATTCGCGGTGTCATTACTCTGCTCTACAGTGGCATCTGGTGGTGTATGTGCAGGGAGGGGAGCCCCCCCCTCCCCCTTATCTAAAAAAAATGTAACAAAATGTAACAAAAACTAGAGAGGGTACAATTTGTAGGGTGTGCTTGCTTGCCTCGGTTGCAGATGGGTCCATTTAATATGAAACAAGCTGAACCCCCTTTGAGACAAGCTATTCTAACAACGTTGTCACCCGCAGTATTTTTCAGATGGAATCGCGATTCAAACGGTACCATCTGCTAACTGAAAATATGCCCTCAGTCTAGAGCCCTGCGTGGAGAAGTTGAATTGTGCTACGAGCAAGCTAGCCTAGCTGCTGTTGCTAGCCAAACTTCACTGAGGGGATTGTTTGAATGCGTCAGAAATTAAAAACGTTTCTTTTGACACAAAGTTTAGGCTGTGGCATTGAATACAGCGACGCACAACACAAGCTTGAGTTTAAATACATAATTTATTGTGACATTACTTACTGTACATGCAAGTCTTGAATTGCTTAAATGTATAATGCTGCTAGTACACCACGGCACGATACGATGCTGTGCAACAGCAATGCACGTTGTATCCATGCGTCGTTGCTAACGTGTGCTGACGTTGTGACGTAGGCTAGCACTGAGTTCCCTTCGTTGACACAAGGCACTTTTTGCCACAAAAACTGAATTTCAGCCTAAACCGTGCAACGGAATGTAAATAACAATACAAGCAACTTGTGCGATTGTGCGATTAGCGTGAGGGGGGCCTCAAAAAATGAAAAAAAAAGTCCATAGCCCAGGGGCCTCAAGTGCTATTAAGACGCCCCTGACCGGCAGTATTTTTCAGATGGAATTGCGATTCAAACAGTACTAGTACCATCTGCTGACTGAAAATATGCCCCCAAACATGTAAATAAGCTTGATATTTATTTAGGGGGAATGGCTAATTCAAAAAAAGTTTGCTGGAAGCGATCATTGTCAGTAACAAAGCCAAAAGCGACTTTTTGGTCTCAGTCTAGAGCCCTGCCTGGAGAAGCTGAATTGTGCTACGAGCAAGCTACTGTAGCCTAGTGCTAGCTGCTGTTGCTAGCCAAACTACACTGAGGGGATTGTTTGAATGCGACGGAAATTAAATGCTTTCTTTTGACATAAAGGTTAGGCTGTGGCATTGAAGACAGCGACGCACCACACAAGCTTGAGTTTAAATACATTCTTTAATGTGACATTACTTACTGTACATGCAAGTCTTGAATTGCTTAAATGTATAATGCTGCTAGTACACCCCGGCATGATACGATACTTGCTGTGCAACAGTCTCTATGCACGTCGTATCTAATGCGTCGTTGCTAACGTGTGCCGACGTTGTGACGTAGGCTAGCACTGAGTACCCTTCGTTGACCTAAGGCACTTTTTTGCCCCAAAACGTAATTTAAACTTAAACCATGCAATGGAACGTAAATACAAATACAAGCAACTCAATCGCTACCAAGACGAAACTTTTGACACCTACGCTGTCTATGTAGCCCAAATATTGACTGAGGCTTAGTGGTGGGAAAAGAAAGAATAAGAATATATATGTGAGAGAACAAAGGTTGTGCCCTTGCCGAAGGCAAAGCACACCCAATGAGTAAATAGTTATCACCCTGGCCTCTTTGCTTGTGGCGTTTCTGCAGCTGCCTTGCAGTAAAGCCATAGTTAGCCTACCCATCTCCCAGAAGTTAATGATCTGCTAAACTAATGTTCTGTGAGAGGTAGTCACGCGTGTTTTCGTGACGTTAGCAACACCAGTGACTGTGGCTAGCAAGTTAGCCACCGTTAGCTTCACCTTTCGACACAAAAACGTAATTTCTACTTAAACCATGCAACGGAACGTAAATAAAAATACAAGCAACTCAATCGCTACCAAGACGAACCTTTTGACAGCGACGTTGTCTATGTAGCCCAAATATTGACTGATGCTTAGGGGGGCAAAAAGAAATAATAATAATAATAATAATATATATGTGAGAGAACAATGGTTGTGCTCGCCGAAGGCGTGAGCACACCCAATTACATACATTTGTAAATAAAAACTTTTTTATTTATTACTTTTTTGGGGGGTTTTACTTCAACTTAAATATTTAAGTTATACAATATTGAGTGTTCTGACTAGCTGTATGTAAAACAATACAAATCTGACTGTCTTTAAAATAAATATAATAATAAATATTCAATAAATTATCGTCCGCATCCAAGCGCTTTTTGTCAATGAAACGCCTGTAGCAAGTGGAGTGAAACCCAGCGTCTTCGGGAACATTGTCAAACTCAACTTCTAGACAATGTTTGTATGTTTCTGCTATTCTCTATACACTGCAAGCCAAGCCACCTTTTGACGCTGTTTCTGAATGTATCCCACCGTGTGCGGGTAAAATCCTTTGTTCTTTCTTTATGGACGTGAGATGCATATAGCATTGTTTAAAATCCTTTCCACGTAGTTTTGAAGTAGGTCTGGTCGTAATTTCCTCGTTTTCGCTACGTGATATTGCAGACATCCCAACCTGCAGAGACTCATTTCAGGGAGGTGGTTTCTCCCCCCCCCCCTAAACCAGCTTGCCACACTCTCCCTAGCATCAAAATCCTATCTCCATGGGTTAGCTCCATGGCCCAGGGCCGTAACTCGGGGGGGATAATTCATTTTTACAAGGGGCCACATGAAAAAACCTGAAATGGGCCGCATCAACGATAACTTGAACTTAATCTTGCTCACTATTCATTTTTTCCTATTGTAAAAAGCAGTGAAGTATATATTTTGATTATCTGCTACTGGTTATATTCTGTAAATATTTATATAAATATTTTAAATTTTGGTTTAGGTAAAATAGGAAAAGACTATAGAACTAATAAACAGTAAAAACAAACAAAAAAATAATTACATCAGTGTTTCATTTTATTTGTAACTAGTTAATCTTCACAAACACTGAAAAGTTGTTTTGCAGTATGTTAAAGATATGCAATTGATCAACTTTATACAAAAAGCAATACTTTTTTTCAGTTCATTTTATTCTGTGAGAGAAATCCAGTGGGCTTGAACAAGTGCATCGAAATCTGGCTGAATGTCTGAGGTGGATATGCGAAGGACAGCTGACAGGTGATGATCAGGGTCTGCAGTTTAACTAGCAAACCATCAGCCCGCACCCACTGAATCAGTCAAGTTCTTATTATGTACGCGTTAGTTTTTTTTCTTTAGTGCCGATTCAAATTGAAATCCTTCAACACAGCGACCTGTTCTCCACAAACTAAGAACACAACTTTGACTTTGACAGCTTTGACTTTGACTATGGAACGCCAACTGTGCCAAAACGTCTGAATTGTCGTTCGTGTACAGACGTTACATTTTAATGTACGGCTGCTGTTTTTAACGTCTGTACACGTTTTGAAGTCTGTACACGGCCGTTTTTAACGTCTGTACACGTTTGGACCATCTATGCTTCCATGCTATTGGTTGGGACCAATATAGCCACCCCCCATTTTGACCTAGTGTCTGCGCTAGGCTGTATATAGTCCTACTGTGATCATGTGGGCCAGTGTGCAAATTATACAATGACAATCGGGGCTGTCAACTCAGTGCCCCCCCCCCCGCCCCGCCTCCGGAACAACGTTCACCCCGGCCGCCGCCCCAACCAAGTAAACGGCAATGGCACACACACGCACTACTAAAACTACAAACACTATTGTAGTCATTTCTTTCTGAAATAAAAAAGTTGATATTTACAAAACTACCAGAGGAACATATCTGACTGTTCATCACAAAATACGGTAGTTGGAAATCTCTCCAGATTCTGACAAGCAATGAGACAGATAAATTAAGCTATTGCTTGATACAGAGCTAGCGATAGCTATCTTTTAAGTTGGTGGGTGGTGGGTGGACAGATTTTTGGGGGGTATTAGATAACTTGCCTTTCTTGAACTTTCTCATGACGCGGAATGTACCGCTACGTAGCTACACTGAGGTGATTGAACCAGCACACTGCCTGGTCACTCGCGCTGTTTCTTGAGTTGTATTGGGCACTTGTCACTCGCGCTGTATTTATTGAGTGACTAGTGATTTATTTTGACTAGATGGCAGTCAGTCTGTGTGTGATATTCCCTGCCATAAAGTCAACATTTCTGTGTATCGCCAACCTGTTACTGAATGAATATGGTAAATATATTGTAATATTTACGATTACAGGTAAGAACGATATATAAATGTATCGACCCCCCCGACCTGTGGATTTTACCTCTTTTAGGGGGGTCCGAGCCTTAATCCCCCCCCCCCGTAATTCGCACACTGATTTCAGTTAATCAAACACCTGCAAGACCCAGTGAAATGTTATAGACTAGCTAGCTCTAGCAAAATAACGCTAGCATCGCTAACAACATTACTAATTCAACTTTGGTAGTGTAACCGAGCTCTGTGTAAGTTCGTTTTAGATCTAATTGTATATGATCATGTGGACAAGACACGGACGCGGCAACTCCCGAGGGACAAAACACTGTTGGGGAAATCAAGACGTCCGTCCGGTAGTAGAAAAAGGAGTCGAAGACAAAATACCTTTTAAACAGCTCAGGGCAGCTTGATGGTTTATTTCGGAAAGGCAATAGCGCATTCACAAGACATACAGGAAAAGACCAAGACCAATGCCCCAACTCTCATGTTTTATAGGGTAAATGAGAATAATCCCCCGCCCTGCATAATAATGATGGCACTATACTGGAAAGTTCTGAACTTTCTTGTAACCTAACTTCCTCACCCCCCTTCCTCCTTGCGTGTATTGCTTTGGCTAGTAATGATGTTGATGAACTTCCCAACAGCTGAATGTCAGAAATATTAATCTATCAAGCATTGCACAGTCAGTCGGTGAACAAGTTTAAAGATCCTGTAAAGTGGACCTTGAAACTAGTTTTAAGTTCGCCACACCACAGAATAATGTGTTATTAACTACCCATCCAAATTCGAATGAAAAAATAACACCGACAAGTATGTTAAATTAGGCTTTGAAATCGTGAAAAAATCAGCAGTCTTCTCTTCTTGAGACTGGGGGGGCGTGTCGCCTGAAGGAGCTGAAACTCCGCCCCTCGCTGCCTAGTGCCTACCTCCGACCCAGATAATGGACGCTATGTCAAGCCGAACAAAACCGTAAAATTAGAATTTATTTGTTCAATGAGTGAAACATACAGATGCATATAAATTAAATGTTCCCCTGAGCTGTAACAGTAAAAATGGACACCAGAGACAGCAGACAGTGAGCTCTTCAACTAGGCTACTTCTCACACATTAGCTACCATTTCACCAAAATACCATCATTCTACACCGAGTAGCCTAATATCAATTTAGCGGTTTGCACTAACTCATAGCAGAGATACCTCTGGAAAAGTTATCTAGTATAATTATAACAAGCACACAGAACTGAGTGATGAACTGCTGGCGGCGGTGGATGGTCCAGGTGCGACCGGAGGATGAACGGCCGGGGGGGCGATGCTCGGTACGGCTCCGCGCTGCAAGAGAAGCCGTGTGTTGGTGAACCCCGTCTGTCTCTGGTCCATGTTACTGTCTGCCGTGAAATGGTCAGTGGCGCAGAGGCGGTTGTTGGAGTTTAACCGGAGCTTTCCATGAGCGTGGCTCTTCACAAAATCTATCCACCTATTTTTCCTTTCATTATCAAAAGGGAACTTATAGCGTTGCAGCGCAGCTGGAGTTCTTGCATCCAGGGAAGATGCAGTTGCGGGTGGTGGGAGACATCCTGAAGCTAGCTAGCTAGCCGATGTAAGCTACAATAAAGGCCGAAATATGCTTCTGCGTCTCTGTTTACGGATGGGCGGGCGCACGGATACGCACGGATACGGACGGATATACTTCGTTTATGGTTCTCCGTAGGCTGTGGGTGCTGAAAACAATTCGCCGCCAGAAGAGTAGGTGGCGCAATGGTTTTTTGTAAGTCGTCGTGGAGTGTTTATTTACCTAGGTTATCGAGAAGTCGGAGCAAATTTACAAATTAGCCGTTTCATCAATAAAATACGCACATTTTCAGCAACTACACTGCCCATTTCTCGTCACATTTTAATTCAGATGCTGATTTACATGTACTGTTTAGCTGAAATATGAATTGTGAAAACTTACAGCAATGGCGGTCAAAGGATTCTGTTCGTCCTGTTTATCCCGGCAACCCCGCCCCTGACGCAAGCGATTCTTAATACTGACCAATCACAGCCAAGGGGGTCTCCGTAGCTCTCCGTCACTCTCCGAAATGACGACGGATAGTTAGAAAATTCAGGAGGTGCACGTCGAGCTCTCCGGGGCTCTCCGAGGGCTGACGGAGAGCTCGTAGAGGGCGTTCCATGGAGACGAGGGCGTTCCCATGTGTCCGTTTTTCGAAAAACGCAGAAGCATATATTGGCCTTAACAGTACAGCAGGAGCAGCCATTCAGTGATCTGACGTAGATGGGGCAAAATGACGTAGATAGGGCATTTTTTGGCTCCGCCCATTAAAACCTGATCTGAAAACGGAAGAGAAACTGTTCTTCGGTCTAACTCCACATTTCAGTGTGACAAAGTTTTAGCGCTTTGCACATGCTTTCAGGAACTCATTTCACACGTATATAATGTACTTAGAAGCAAAACATGGAATTTACTTTACAGGATCTTTAAGAAAGCTTTATTGCTTGCGGACGGCCCACAAGGAGACAAAAACATCACACGCCATTGTGCTTCAAAGTTTGTCTGGTTCACAAGTCTTCAGGTACCATTTATTGGTGAGAAGTCTCCTCCCCTGCATATGAGCTGTCAATATGATCGATCCCAGAGACAGAGTGCGCGTGCACGTGGAAACTTACAGAGTTCTCCGACCCTAGGCTTGACCATATGATTCACTCAACACAGATAAGGTTTATTGCACCTCTAGTATGATAATGGTCAACCTAGGTCAGTTTGTTTACGTAAGCCTAGTGTCATCTATAGGTCATGTGGGGAGAGGGCTCTCTACTGACAAAAAAATGCTAGCACCAGTATTTTCAGAATATAACCTTACATTCTAAATTTCTCCGACACTGAATCACCCATCTTCTTCGTACTCCCCCTCCAATGTTCCAGGCCTATGGCCTTGGTTCCCATCATAACAGACTCTGTGTCTCTCTCCATCTCTCCTAATTCGGCCTGGTTCAGCATAACCGATCACTATTGGCAATGACAGTGGTCCCATGAGATTAAGCTCCCCGTACGTTCACCCCTACTCTTTACCCCCTGTCTCATCTTCTCACCCTTTCTTGACAGGCCCTTTAGAGCCGGATGACCTCACCATAGGCTGTTGTGCAATAAACGCAATAACAGCCTATCTTCCCAGGAATACCATTTCCTTTCTCAGACTTAGTTTGCCAAATCAAGTCCCCCACCAGACATTTTCATCTATTTGGAGAAAACCAGTTTCAAGCGGAGTTTATCAACTGCATGGTGATTTTTACCTACGCAGTTAGGAGTCAGCTATTTTAGGCCCCAGAACCTAACCTGGGGTTACCTTCTTCTAGTTTGCCTTGCCACCCCATAATCAATCTCCCACGACAACACCCTTGTCCGTTGTCACATAGAAAGGTCTGCTACAGTAGGCTATTGGTCCGTGTACCTTGTGGCCATTGTTTTTTCTATTTTGCAACCCGTGTTGACAAACGCAAAATAGGGCCGTAATATCGTTTTGTCACTTTAGTAAATCAAACACACATTCCCTGATCGGGGCTGTCCGGTCCCTGTACGACCGGTGCCAGAGTTTGGTCCGCATTGCCGGTAGTAAGTCAAACTTGTTCCCGGTGAGGGTTGGACTCCGCCAGGGCTGCCCTTTGTCACCGATTCTGTTCATAACTTATATGGACAGATTTCCAGGCGCAGCCAGGGCGTTGAGGGGGTCCGGTTTGGTGATCTCAGGATTGGGTCGCTGCTTTTTGCAGATGATGTGGTATTGTTGGCTTCATCGGGCCGCGACCTTCAGCTCTCACTGGAGCGGTTCGCAATCGAATGCGAAGCGTCTGGGATGCGAATCAGCACCATCTGAGGCCATGGTTGTCGACCGGAAAAGGGTGGAGTGCAATCTCCGGGTCGGGGAGGAGATCTTGACCCAAGCGGAGGAGTTCAAGTATCTCGGGGTCTTGTTCACGAGTGAGAGAAGAATGGAGCGCGAGATCGACAGGTGAATCGGTGCGGCGTCCGCAGTGATGCGTACTCTGCATCGGTCCGTCGTGGTGAAGAAGGAGCTGAGTCGAAAGGTGAAGCTCTCTATTTACCAGTCGATCTATGTTCCTACCCTCACCTATGGTCACGAACTGTGGGTAGTGACCGAAAGAACGAGATCGCGAATAAAAGCGGCCGAAATGAGCTTTCTCCGCAGGGTGTCCGGGCTCTCCCTTAGAGATAGGGTGAGAAGCTCGGTCATCCGGGAGGGGCTCAGAGTAGAACCGCTGCTCCTCCGCGTCGAGAGGAGCCAGCTGAGGTGGCTCGGGCATCTGATCAGGATGCCTCCTGGACGCCTCCCTGGTGAGGTGTTCTGGGCACGTCCCACTGGGAAGAAGCCCCAGGACACGCTGGAGGGACTAGGTCTCTCGGCTGGCCTGGGAACGCCTCGGGGTCCCCGAGGAAGAGCTGGTGGAAGTGGCCGGGGAGAGGGAAGTCTGGGCCTCCCTGCTTAGGTTGTTGCCCCTGCGACCCGACCCCCGGACAAGCGGCAGATAACGAACGAACGAACACACATTTAAGTATAACGGCTTGGTTTTGGTTGTTTCGTTTTTTGGGGAATAATGAAATAACCATATAACACAAATGGTATAACGAGCCATTAAACGATGTTTATTCCATATCCTTTATGCTGATATCTGCAAAAGATGAAATATAGGCTTGTAATATCGATTTGTCCATTTCGTATGTCAGAACCAGATGATGGGGAAATGCGTGGTTTCCGTTGTTTTGTTTTATTTTTGGAATAACAGAATAACCATCTAACACAAATGGTATTACGAGCCATTTACTCGTTTGTTTGATTATTCCATATCCTTCATGCTGGTATCTGCAAAAAATGATAAATAGCCTCGTAATATCGTTTTGTCCATTTTGGATGTCAGAACCAGATTATGGGGAAAGGCTTGGTTTCCGTTGTTTTGTTTAATTTTGGAATTACGGAATAACCATATAACACAAACGGTATAACGAGCCATTTACTCATTTGTTTGATGGCACAAGTGAAAAAGAGAGAGGGGGAGAGATGTGAAACTATTGGGGGTGTTGTTACTTCCAAACACCAGAGGGCAGCAACGACTAGCTTTTTTTTTTGTTTTTTATCTGTAGGCCTACAATCTTGACAACATAGCAGCAGGTTCTTTAGTAGAAGACACACACACCAAACTGGAGGCACATGTTGACCGAGTTTGCTAGTTGATACTTAGTTAATAAATATTTGATGAACCCTAGTTTCTTTAATATATATTAGAAACATTACAAGACAGGGCTCCAGTGTGTGTTCAAACAAGGCCAAAAGTGCCAGACGGTATCAGTTGAAAAAGACAATCACACCCGTGCAAGAAACACTCCCCAACCCTCCCCCCACCTAAATTACCGCTTTCAGTTCTGTTGTACGTTTTAATGAAGTGCATTGAGGCAATCATAGTAAGAAAGTTGAGGTCATGTGAGGCTACCTTTGCAGTTTACATAGACACACAACTGACAGAGACTGTTGTGGATACTTTTTTCAAAGTTTCAAAGCATATTCTATGTCCAAATTATACTTCTTCAAAGTCCAAAAACAGCACGGAGCAGCAACGAGAGGGTTCCCAGGAAAATCTGATTTTCTTTGTCTGTGCTTCACCTTTTATATCCAACAAATTACACCCCTGAACTTTTAAAAGAGATCTATTGGCGTACTACAATTGTAAATATCCTATGACTTCTGCTCCAATTGGGCCTTGATGCAATGCCATCGAATATTTTCTGCTGTTTCTGCCACGTTTTTAGGGACTAACAAGGATTTTTTTTTAAAGCTAGTCGTTGCTGCCCTCTGGTGTTCGCAAGTAATAACACCCCCAATAGTTTCACATCTCTCCCCCTCTCTCTTTTTCACTTGTGCCAGTATACATAATACGGCCGATCAAATAAATGAGAAAATGGCTCGTTATACCGTTTGTGAATCCGTGTATCATTCGTTCTTTCATTTTTCAATTGATAAACCAAAAATTATTCGTTTTTCCGTTATTCAATTGAGAAACCAAAAACGAGAAACCAAAAACGATTGTTTTTCTTGTTATTCAATTGAGTTTGCAGCAAACTGCGCGCAGCCAACGGGCGTATGAGTAACAACTTCCGGGTCACCAAAAACACAATTTCTAAATCATTTTCGGTCAGTGCCCCGTTTTTGGATTTGGTTTTTGGATTTTGGTTTCTCAATTGAATAACAAGAAAAACAATCGTTTTTCGTTTCTCGTTTTTCGTTTCTCAATTGAATAACGGAAAAACGAATAATTTGGGGGTTTTGGTTTTTGGTTTATCAATTGAAAAATGAAAGAACGAATGATATACAGATTTTTGTGTTATATAGATATTCCGTAATTCCAAAATTAAACAAAACAACGGAAACCAAGCCTTTCCCCATAATCTGGTTCTGACATCCAAAATGGACAAAGCGATATTTTTTGCAGATACCAACATAAAAGATATGGAATAATCAAACAAACGAGTAAATGGCTCGTAATACCATTTGTGTTAGATGGTTATTCCAAAATAAAACAAAACAACCAAAAACAAGCCGTTATACTTAAATGTGTGTTCGACTTACGAAAGTGACAAAACGATATTACGACCAGGAGTGCCAGGTCTGTGTGACAAAACCAGCCCGATGGCCAATCAAAACCAGCCCAAAACCAGCCCAATGGCCAATAAAACCAGCCCAAAAACCAGCCCAATATCAGAACTCAAAATATGCCCCTGCCAAACCATATACACTGCTTTTAAAGTCCAATCATTGCCAAATGTATTGTAATATCTACAAAGTAACACCAAATGTTTAGTATGCCAGCATTAAAAGCAGTTTTCAGGAGGTTTTCTCAGGAGACTGAGAGCATTAGGCACGTGTGCACACGCACAGTGCGTATGTGTATGAGGGCATGTCCCATGTCAATATGTGTACGTGCTGATCTGGAGTCAGTTTGGTAGAATTTGGGTATAAATAATTTCATTTAAAATATGTATTTTTATTTAAAGATATTCATGTAATTTGCATGCAAAATAGGTCTACCCGAAGCAGCGGACAAAAAATTAAACCCGCGGCAACACTTCAAAAGTAGCCCAATTCCGCAGGAAAACCGCGGACCTGGGAACACTGATTACGGCCCTATTTTGCGTTTGTGAACACGGGTTGCAAAATAGAAAAACCAATGGCCACAAGGTACACGGACCGCTATCCTCAGGATTTGCAAGTTAGTTAAACTTATACTATATCTAAAATAATTTTGTACACATAACAATGGATTCTGCCACTAAATGAGTGACTTGGCTTTATTTCTGGACATACTATCCACAACCGAAGTGTGTTACACAATGCTGTAGATCGCCTATACTCGTGCATTGCTCTTGGTACCCAGAATGCCATGCGGCAAGCTGAAAACCTTCTAAGGACATTAGCATAGTTTAATAAGCATTGTTTGGAGTTCTATAGTTGTGTTTGTTCTGTTTTGAAATGTGCAATGCTATTGTCTTTAGATCATTTGAGTGTTCACCCTAATTGGGAATGTTGTCTACTTAGATGGCAAGTAATAAATCGTGAGCAGTGGTCTGCTCAACGTTACCCGGCACAATGGTAACATTGTTTGCTTTCAAAGTGCGTTTTATATTCCAGTGCGGTTTATACTCCGATTTACAAACACAAAGTGCTCATTCTGGGGGGGGGGCTTCTTATACACGAACACGATGCGGCCTGTTTTCCGAAAAATACGGTAATCAGATAGACGAGAAATCGGTTCCCAATTTAGCCTAACATTGTGTTTACATCTGTGTTAGTAGGTATAATAAATAATACCTGCACTGTGTAGCTTGTACACTGACATTCTAAAATTATACATCCAAAGGGTTTCTTATCACACAGATTTAATGTGGTCTTGTTTAGGCCAATTCCCAAACTTTTCTTTGCTATTAGTTAGTTAAGATAATATATGAACATAAATATCATACTGTAAATTTGTAATGTTTTTGGGCACCAAGTTATTTATATTCCATAAGTCCATAAGTCCATCTGCTTGATTTCTGCTACCTGTCACGTCAAATTGCAAATTGTTTTTTTGGGTGTGTAAATTCACTTTGTTTTGTAAATAAACTATGCACTGTGTTATTTCTGTAACACAGAAATGCTATTATAAGTCCCTGGTGCTTGAGCTTTTTTTCCTAAAAATATTTTGGATGTTCCAGCACTTATAGACCCAGATTATACTGTATATATTAATGAAAACAGTGACCCAAGACTCTGGACTATGGACCCCCTGAAGTAACCTTGGCCACCCCTTGGCCACCCCATGTATAAAACTCTAGTTCCGCCACTGCTTGCAGGAACCTATGAAGTGACAGATCTTTCTTTTTTACCTGGCTTTTTCAGTTCCTCCTGGCATCTTTTTCCCATCCATTTTATTATTTTCGCATCAGCTTAATCTTGATAACTCCGTCCACAACAATAAATGATGGTTTCGGGTTGTCTCCATGAAAACAACCTTGTTACACGCACTTGTGTTTGAGAAAGAGAGCATGCGCGACAACTGAAAATGGCACTTTTAAATGCACGGTCTGATCATGCGTTTATTTAGAATAAAACCTAGTGTAGCCTATTAGCATACTTATCAGTCACACAGTAACTTAACAAACTTAACCCTCGTGCTGCCTTCGGGTCACATGACCCAAAGGTTCATAACGAACCATCGTTGTGTTTACCCAATTTTACCCAATACAAAAACAAATACAAATAATTTTCTTTTAACCATTCCAATGTGGGGGGTCTGAGACAGCCCGACAGTTAAAAGAAAATGCTTCACTTTGTTTTTGTATGAGGTAAATTTGTCGCAATACGACGGTGGGTCACAATGACTGATGGGTCAGAATGACCCGAAGATAACACAAGGGTTAACACATCGTTTTATTCGGTGTGTGAAAAAAACAAAGAGAAAGCAGGCGATCTGCTGGCCCAATTAATGAGCGGGCAGAGCGGCCCACCGGGAATTCTCCTGATGGCCACTCCGGGCCTGAATACTATTACTAAATGAGCAATATTTTAGAGGGTGTTATCGGCGAAGCGCCCGGACGTGTCAGGATCAGCTACGGTCGGCTACGACTGGCTCAAGGCTGTTCACACCAGACGCGCATTTCTCCGTGCCATTCACCAAGCCTTTCAGCTACTCTGAGCTTTCCTTTACGCTGACATGGTACATAAACATGGCATTGGCTATATCCCAGCATTGATCCTTATCTAGCCTACGTTGTCATTGTAAAATTGTTGCTGGGGTCATACAACTCCCTGTGCTTTTCAACTTCGAGAACAAATTTTATGTCATCCATCTCCTTGAATTTCTCGCTGATTTTAGAAATTGACTTGGGGGTTCTCTCTCGGTAGGCTATATCTGCACGCGTGTGTGTTGCGTGCAACGCGTGACAACTCGTTTCTCTCAAACAAACCATCTACGGGCATGGTAGCTCAAAAGATCAATCCGTTTCGAAAGGCCGTTCGTTACCAACATTGTTAGGTTTAATATAGGGTGAATATTGGTACGTAGGCCTCCAAAGTAAAAATCATTATAAAGTCTACAACTTTACAAATGTTCACCGTAGTCTACAATTAATATAGTAAAATCTTAATAACATAGGTATATCAACTAATATGGTGTCTTTTATCATCCTGCAGCCGATTTCGCATAGCCTGATCCAAACCAGACTCTTGTACATTTCATTTGTACAGAGAGTCTGGGCTCGCTCCATTGGCAAGCGTTAACTTCCTTGAAGGTGGGTACTCTGTTGAAGTTCAAAACTATTGGAATTGCCCAGAGCCACTCTGGATCTGCCATAACCAATCGCTAGCGTCGGCCTTAGCCAACTCCTTCACGGAGCTAGCTGGAAAATCAAACGAACCCTGTGGGGATTGTTCTTGCTCCGGCTTTAACTTCTGGATTTTCGGCAGCTTTGCCACAACGGACCAAATGGCTTCGCTCGCATCTTTCTCCGCCGCCATTACAGAACTACAACACAAACTAGCGCACAACATCAACGTCATCGTTCTCAGACACTCCCTCTGTTCGCTGATTGGACTTAGACCTAGTACAGAAGCATTCACCAAGCCTTTCATCTACTCTGAGCTTTCCTTTTTCACATTACGCTAACATGGTACATAAACATGGCATAGGCTACATGTTATTCCAACAGCATCCCAGCAATGATCCTTCTCTACGTTGTCCTTGTAAAAAATCCCTGTGCGTTTCAACTTTGAGAAATAATTAGATGTTGTCCATATCCTTGAATTTCTCGCAATGATCCTTCTCTACGTTGTCCTTGTAAAAAATCCCTGTGCGTTTCAACTTTGAGAAATAATTAGATGTTGTCCATATCCTTGAATTTCTCGCTGATTTTAGAAATCGACTTGGGGGTTCTCTCTCGGTAGGCTATGTCTGGACGCGTGTGTTGTGTGCAACGGTGACAACTCGTTTCTCTCAAACAAACAAAACAACTACGGGCATGCTGGCTCAACAGATCAATCCATTTATTTTCATTCGTTTTTATCGGAGTATACCACATGGAACGGTCGTTCGTTACCAACATTAGTTAGGTTTTATAGGGTGAATATTGGTGAAGTACATAGGCCTACAAAGTAATGTTAAAAAATTATTATAAAGTCTACAAAATGTTCACCATAGTCTACAATTAATGTAGTAAAATCTTAACATGCTTTTTTATACAAATATATCAACTATTTTATCATCCTGCAGTCGATTTCGCAAGCGTCTTGCGAAAAAACCCGACCAGTTGCCGAAACGATCGTTGCAGAAACGACTCTATTTTTAATAGATTAATACAGCCTATAAAAACTAAATGATTATGAAATAATGAAATTTAATTGTATTTAAAATAATTGACTAATTCAAAGAACAACGAAAAAATACTTGTAGGCTTAAAGGCGCACACGATCATCGTCTGTTCCTGTCAATCCTGCATGAGGGAGGGCCGAGCCAACTCACAGTCAGAGAGTTTACATTTATTTAGTCATTTAGCAGACGCTCTTATCCAGAGCGACTTACAGTAAGTACAGGGACATTCCCCCGAGGCAAGTAGGGTGAAGTGCCTTGCCCAAGGACACAGCGTCAGTTGGCATGACCGGGAATCGAACTGGCAACCTTCGGATTACTAGCCCGATTCCCTCACCGCTCAGCCACCTGACTCCCTAGAGAGTAGTCAAAACTCGGAGGAGAGCCATGACAAATCAATGCATTTTTAAAGATATGTGGTTACGGTTGAGTATGATTTCATTTCATAATTTAATCGAATTGTTTTCACACCTATCATAGTCAAATTCATAGTTAAATCATGTATTTTTTAAAGAGCCGTTAGGGAGCCAAAAGAGCCGGCTCTTTTTAGTGAGCTGAGCCATACGAGCCGGCTCACGAAAAAGAGCCGGAATGCCCATCACTATTTGACCGTGAGTAAACGAACAGTCTCGAAACGCAATGTCTGCCTTGTATTTATAAGATCGCAATGCAAATGTAGACGAAAATATCCGTGAACCCTATTGGAAACTCAGACCCTGTGACACGTTTGTCTGCTTGTACAATTGGTTGGTGCATTTCCATTAGAGTCGTCCAATCAGAAGACACCTTGTGGTACAAATAGGCCTACCAATCCCTCCAACGTTACGTCAATATACTCTTAAGTGAATTGTTAATGAAAAAGGTAGGCAACGCGGTTTGATTAGACTGTCCAGGTTATTCAATATGTCTGGAAGGGGTAAGACCGGTGGAAAGGCCCGAGCAAAGGCAAAGTCCCGTTCATCGCGCGCCGGTTTGCAGTTTCCCGTTGGACGTGTACACAGGTTATTGCGCAAAGGCAACTATGCGGAGCGCGTTGGTGCTGGAGCCCCTGTGTATTTGGCTGCTGTACTGGAATATCTGACAGCTGAGATCCTCGAGTTGGCAGGCAACGCAGCCAGGGACAACAAGAAGACGAGAATCATCCCCCGTCATCTCCAGCTGGCTGTCCGCAACGACGAGGAATTAAACAAGCTTTTAGGTGGTGTTACCATCGCTCAAGGTGGAGTGTTGCCTAATATTCAGGCCGTTCTTCTACCAAAGAAGACTGAAAAACCAGCTAAGAGCAAGTAACCAGCAGGGACCCACAAATCAAAACAAAGGCTTTTGCCTTTCACCTCGCTTTTTCGCACTCACTGAAAGTGGGATTTGTTGTAAATGGACAATGCTTCATAATATTGGTTTTTGTAACGAACACAATTTCCGACAGAATTTCGACAATTAATTTTAGATGTACTCTGCATACGTAAAACCGTTTTGCCTATTCTTGTAACTGGACTAAGTATGGTGGCGCATTTAAGGGTGGGGTGGAATAAACCACGAAGACAAATGGGACCAATTTTGGGTTTCCTATTTAGTGATGTAGGCCTAAGCCCTGAAGACATTTTGTGCAAAATGTGATGTTATTTGTTTATTTCAATAAATGTTATGTTCTGGTATAGCGCAAGCAAAGGTCACCAGTCTGTTGTTTTCCTTATCCGGGAACTTCTCCATGGACGGCTCATGAACAAAGGAGGACACTGATGCATAGCAATATGAGATATACAGCAGTAATGTATATATGATTTATTCTCTTCAACACAAGACTCTGGAGTAGCACATTCAATAGAATGCCAACATCAACATTTCCAGTAATTTCATGACTAACCATGACTGTCAAAGGGACTTTAAACCAAAACGTACCTTCCTTTTAAGTACATATTTAATACTCATATCCAAAACAATCTGTCTGAACATCAAGTTTAAGTGTAAAATATATGTATCTCAACATTAGCTGTCTTCACTCCTGATATCCTTCCGTCTTCATATCATTCAAACCAAGGTCTTCATTCTGCTCAAATGTTCGATTGTACTTTTCAGTTGTCATCTCTGGATCTGGGTCTGGAGCATATACGTTCTAAAGAAAAACCCAGTTAATAATTATACTTGTGACGCTCAGTATGTTTACTTTCAAGAATATGTATTATATGTATATATGTAAATATTTGAACACATTTGTAACATACATATACATTCCATGATGGTTTCAGGTATACTTTTAGTAATTCAGTATCATTTTCAAATAGTTTGGTATTTTGATGTGTCATTATTTAAATAATTTATATAAATATTGTCAAAAGAAGTTGTTTTACCTGGATATAGCTGTTCCCTGTAGGATCATCAAGAACTAAATGGACATTGAGGTTTCCTTCGATGATCTGAATATTTGGTGAAAGACGACACGGATGCATTTATATAAGCTTCACAGTCTAAACTCCAAATATTCCAATATCTTAGGTGACTACAGTCTCAAAAAGCACATGGGAAACATTGAAAACAAAGTTCCTAGTTTGACAAACAAGAAAACCTTGTCAATCTTCTGGCCAAACTCTTTTAGTTTCTGTGTCCGGTCTGCAGTGGAGCTATCTCCACATAAGAAGGGATTTTTGGAGACAATCTGTAGGGAACAGCAACAAACTATGAACCAAACATTGCAATTGCACCAATGTCATTTTAAACAAGCTAAGGTGACATCATAACTGCTTACCAGGTCTTTGATATCTGTGAGGATTCCCTCTACCGTAGTAAATTTGCCACCCAGAGCTGCCATCCCCATCTCAAACTCTAGTTCAGGAATGAGGATGCCACATGTCTCTGACTGCAAACAGCAAGAAGGATTTGTTTTGTATTTCACTCAAGTAAACAAATAAATGTGACTGATGCAACGATTCTAGTTCAAATGTAAGAGGGCCCTCATGAGACAAGCTCAATTTGGTGTTAATGTCAGACCTTTTAATGTACAACGGATATACAATACATGTAATCCATCCACACATTCACATGGGGAAAGTGAGAAGTTCAAAACAAGCAATCATAATACTGAGGGGTTGTGAAAACTGTACCTTCAGTAAGTCTCTGGTCATGTCAGAAGGATCTGTGATGTGAAGAGTGATCTTGGTGCCCTGCTGTTCTGTAGCTCCTCCAGATTTTACCTTCAAGGTCATACAAGGAAAACATGCTACCACTCCCACAAGGCTTTGGCGCAATTAAGTATTAATAGTTAGGGTCAATTTAGAGAAAGAACTGCAAGCAGTTTTGTACCTCATTGGTGCGTAGTCCACACGCATCACAGTTGGTTGCCATGATGATAACCTCCTTAAAATGAGGGATTTCTAAGGGAATGTCAAGGAATATTCAAATATTTGCAAGCACACAACTTAATCCAAACTCCAAAGTTTCTCATGCCTCATTTTATAGACTTAAAACATGCATGGACTAGCCTGGGTGCCAGCCAAACTTATCCCGCCCACAAAAAAAATTTGGTCGGGAAGTTGGGTCTGGGGTCGCTCAGTTGGGGAAAAACTATGTCCGAACAAGAGCTGTTCAGACCAATCAAATTGTCAGGGCGGGCTTTATACGATGATGGACAGATGGTCAACAGTAACGTAATCAACCACATCACCAAAGAGCGCTTGGGTTGAATTTGTTTTCAACAAACAACATACTACGTTGCTCTGATTGGTTGTAGGTCTATCCAATTGAGCGAAGAGGCATTTCTTTCCGGGTTCGGTTGAAACACGCCCCATACTCACAGCCCAACGGAGCGGTATCAGACTCATATTTTGAATTATGAGTATGACAACATCAGGCTATGCATGGACATAAGGAATGGACACAAATCCAACATATTTAGAGTGGGCAATAATCAAGTTGACCTTAATTGAAATCTGACCAAGAATTGCATTAAACATTTTAGCAGTACTACCAGAGTTGAGGTCTACCAACAAAAAGTTTAAAAGGATACGAACAAGCTTCATGTTTGTGGAGGCTGGCGCATTGCATCCTGGGCAGTTGGTATTAAACCTTAAAACCTGAGAGAAACGCACAACCAAATTTTAATGTATTTCTCAAAATTAAGAACCCATTTCAGTGCATCCGATGCCTCACCTCATTTCTCATACTGTCCAAATCATTCCCAGGCTTTTCCTCCTCTTCCTCCTCTTCAGCCTGTGCAGGACATGGAATAAAAACACAATCACACGGGCTCCCATGATGACGTTGACCAGAAAGTAGGCTACATTTTGAAGCACCTTTCAAAAAACGTCAGAATTCCCCTCATCAAATTAATTACTTTTACTTAAGCATCACCTTAGTACTCAAGTGTTTACATTAAAACAAGACAATAAGCAAAGCCCTAACCAGGAAAAGCCATTTTTGTCTGTCAGCTGTGGTTCAAGACTACCTTCAAACCCAATGTGATATCTTGTTGGTCAGTCCTGTTGTAGTGGGTGACTGTTAGAGCCTCGTCCTTCTGAGGAGCCATGGGGTTTTCCACAAAGCTGTTTCCAGATGGATCATCAACAACCTACAAAATATAAATTACATATGAAATTTGCTTGACAGAAAAGGAAACCTTCACCATTATATTTATGATTGTATTTTGTGTAGTTTAGACATTATTAAAAGATGTAGTCTGAATAAACGTATTCCAAATCTAAATTTGACACCCTCTCCCCATTCCTGATCGAGTCAAAATTGGACTCACCAGTGTGAATTCACTTTCAACATCTTTCAACTTCTTGAGTTTTTCAATAAACTCTTCAATTTTCTCTGCAGCTTCAGGGGCAGATACCTTTATGAAGAGGAGTGAGCATGACTTCATCTATGACAAGCAACCAACCTAAATATTTTACATAATTGAAAGCATAGTTCTGTGAAAAATTTGATTCTGTATTTTTGCATATTTATACCCTGAATGCCATTAAATGTTCTACCAAAATTTATGAATACATAGTGACCCTTTAATTTTATTTTGAATGAATACATGTTTGTAATGTTATATAGCACCTAGATAAATAACTTGCTACACCCCCATTAGCGGCAATTACTGCAACTCAAACACTTCCTGTAGGTGTGTATGAGTTCCACACTGCTGGGGAGGTATTTGGCCCTAACCCTAAGTGCTTCAGCCCAGTGACATATGTGGACTTTTGAGCATTATCTGCATGTTTCAGGTCCTACCACACCATGTAAACTTGCCTGTATGTCTCAGAGCATTGTCGTGCTGCATGACATAGCAAATGTAAACTTGCCTGTATGTCTCAGACCATTGTCATGCTGCATGACAATGGTCTTAATTTACTTAAGGGTGCTGCACAGAATCCCTTAAATGGTTTCCTTAGCCAAGGTGAAACATTAATGGATTTACTACATTGAACGTGAGTTCACAGCAGTAAAATTTGACCGTTTCCACGGAGAGCGGGTTAGTTCAGTTATATCGCTAGTGCATCACCTTACAAAAACTAGAGCTTGTTAGCTCTACCTAGACCTATGAAAAAAATTGAAGAAACGGCAAGAAAACCAAATTGCTCAGAAGAGGAAAATATTGTGCTTCTACAGGAATACAACAAAAGAAAGCACATACTACAAAGTTAATTTGATCCACAAATATCTGCAAACAAAAAACTAATGTAGGACGAAATTGCAACAAAAATAAACAAGAAGTTTGGTGAAGCGATCAATTCAAGAAAAAAAATTATATATATATATATGATATAGATTGGTATGTCCAAAAAAGAGAACCAATTACAGGAGGGAGTCCAATAAAACTGGTGATATCAACTTTACTTGTAGGTCTTGTTGCTACACAGTAACGTTTAAGTGAGAGCTACATCCAACTGTAGATCAAAATGAGATCAACAGTTACTCTGCATTTACCGGCTTGAGTCTAGATACTTCAAGGCCGTAGCCATGGAGTCAACATTGGGGGGTACAATCTGCTGGGGAGATTTCATTTCCTTCTTTTTTTGAACGTTTAGTTATTAAATTTGTTATGATAATTTTGGACAGCGTGCCTGGTGGCCTGTCGTAGCGTAGCACATTTATATTTTATAGCAATATTTCTATATCAATATATTGGGGGGGACATTTTGAACAAATTTGAATATTGGCCCTGAGCTACTTACAGCGGTAGCCGACGCATAAATAGCCTTCATGTTTAGACTGCAGCACAATAGCCTAACAGAGTGCTATAGGTGTGGGATGGGTTCATATATCTCCATAAACTCAGCCATGTTGCGGTAAAGAATAAGTCAGAGGTACCTTAAGTTTTCTTCCTTACTTTGTTTGCTAAGGGCTTTCATGCAACGCTTTAACAAACTTAACAAATCCTTAAGTACAAGACCAAGATAAGGAGAAAACCTTAAATACTTAAGGGAACATTTAAGGAAACCTTAAGGGAAAGACTTAAGGGTGCTTTGTGCAACCGATTATATTTTAAGGAAACCGTAACTCTGACTTTAAGGAAAATCTTAACTTAAGGTGTTTTGTGCAACCGGCCCCTAGAGACTTAAAAATCGCTTTGTCACCTTTACCAAACTGTTAAGCATCAACAAATTGTTTTTGCAAAGGTCTTGAAATGTCCATCCTTTGAGACATGACACACAAGAGAATCGCAGGGCAGTGGAGTTCACTGTGAGGGCATGTGTCTGATTTATATTGGGCAGAGCTGCTCGTTAACCAAAGCTTTCATAAATAAGCAGTTACATTCTGGGGGGAGAAGAGACTTTCCACACCATAAGATAGCATGATTGAAACTTCAAACACCAGAGAAATGAAAAACTTGAACAATGTGTACATTTTACCAGCAGTACATACATATAGTACCACAAACAAATCTGAACACCACATACAATGTAAAACAAAAATAATAATAATACCTTTTCACAGCACTGTACATACCCTTCTAAGTGGTTGGTCTTGCTCCAACCCTGCAACAGCTCGGTCTAAGAGGCCTTCAATGGTGCTGAGAGCTGGTAATAGAGAACTGATTTTAACCAAACAATGCATGCACACAACATTAATGAATAAAATGCAGTCAGTTAACCAAAAGCAAAGAACCAAAGAAGTCTGTTTACCCTAATGACAGACCTCTTCAACTACAATAGTATGAGTTGCTCTGAAGCTGTTCTTGTGTTTGAATTCCATTTTAGATTAATTTGTTAATGCCATATTTGTACATTGCATTGGACAAAAGCATCTGCTAAATCAATAAAACTTAAAATGTAAAAAGCTTAATATGCTAATTCTTTAGATTTAGATATTTAGATTCTTTAATTCCTTTCAACATTCATTTTTATTGATTCTTACCTCCTTTTTGAGTGTATGGAGGAATTTCAAAATCCAATTCTGGGATTCTAGTGGTTGCACTGTCTGACTTCACCACTTCCCGGTTCATATCCTGTTAAGAGGCAAACGTCTCAGATAGGAGTTGGTAATAATTAAGGCTACAATGTGTCCACAGTCCATTGAGCAATTCTAACCTGTTTAGACTTGATTTTGAGTGTATAAGTAATGCCTTGGTCCTGAATGCGACCTGCAGATTGGATTTCAGTGTTGGACCAGTTACAATTTGGACAGGAGAAGGAACTGATGATGATTTCTTTGAAGAAAGGAATCTTCGTCAGAAGCAGACGTGTTGTTCCCTGTGTGAAAGCACAATGACGTACACTTCATCGCCAATATACCTATGAGCTACCAAACGCAGCACTAAATGTAGGCCATTATAAAAAATAATACAATTTAGCAGAAATTGTGTCCGCACTTACGTTTTTATAACAATTCATGCACAGAGACTCGATTTCAGTGGGCTGTGAGTCTTCGTCATCAGCGTTGATGTCTCTGAAAACAGCACCACCTCGCACATTCTCCTCGCCTATAACTGACATTATTGTAATAGTTATCTATACTAAAGGTAAAAAGTACGATAAACCTGTAATTAAAATAAGAAAAGTAGCAAGCTGGCAAAAGCCAAACAGAATCTTAACGACTTGATAGCTCTTCAGACTTCCAGCAGTTTCCACCGGTTTCCACGCGTTTGCGCCTGTCTTCACCGGAAGATGTCAACGGTAGGTTCTTATTCTGTAAAGAATTACAGAAATGCGAAATCTTTATGTAGTCACCGCTACTGCGCCTTCAGGATAAATGCAGTACTACACCTTTTTTTATTTGGCTGTAGTAAAAAACAAACAAGATGATACAAGATGAACTAGAGAGGGTACAATTTCTGGGGGAATTGTAGGGTGTGCTTGCTTGCGTCGGTTGCACAGGGGTCCGTTTTTGAATTACATTTTTACAACTGATATTTCTGTATATTTTATATAAAAATGCATACTTATTATTTATAAAGATTACATAGATTTAAAAGCATTTTTTTGTGCTGCTCGTTTACAACTGAAAATACGAGTGAAGTGTAGAAATCTGATCAACGTCTTCTCATGTCCCCTGCAAGAGGCAGCCTCATAGCTGAATCAACGAATAAATTTGGCAGACCAGTGTAAAAATGGACCTAATCTCTATGACTTAAACGTCCTTTTAAGTTTTTCCCTTCTCTGATATTTTCAGGCATTTAGCCTACTCATATTGCATTCATTCATGAATAAAGAACGCCCTTTGAAGATTATTCTACGACGTTACCGGCAGTAGAAGATGGAATCGCGATTCAAACAGTACCATCTGCTAACTGAAAAAATGCCCTCAAAAACGTAAATAAGCTTGACATTTATTTAGTGGAAAATCGCTCATTTATAAAAAGCCCACTGGTAGCGATCATTGTCAGTAACAACGCAAAATGCGATATAGCCCTGTGTGGAGAAGCTGCCCCGGTAAATTGTACTACTACGGTACAGTACTAGACTACTGCTGTGTTCGTCTTGGTAGCGATTGCGTTGGTTGAATTGGATTTAACGTTCCGTTGTACGGTTTAAACTGAAATTAATTATTTTCATGAACAGATTGACAACGTTTAGGCTGTGACAATGAAGTTCAGGTTAGTAGTTAGATAGACTTTTGATTTAAGTAAGGGGAGTGCCGAACATCTTCTGTCGCCGTTTGACTTCCTAAACAGCTGTGTAAGTTAGATGTTTTTGTCGTGTCTCGCGTAAGCTACAGCGTTGCAGTGAGCTACACTGGTTTGAAACCACAGGTAATGGTAATTTCACCAACAAATCGTTTACTAATGTCAGAATAAATCCTACAACGAAAATGTATATGTGAGGAATGTTTATTTTAACGATTGAAAACAGATAACGCTACATCATAGACCACTGTAGTATGTGTTGCCCGGGCAACACAGGCTAATGTCATGATGCTAATACTTCAGTGAAATAGTAGACTACTGTTTCCGAAAGTAGATGTACTTCCTTAATAATATCAGCTTATACTGTACATTACACATCACAATTGTGTGTCATATCACAAAGTAAAATGAGTAAATAGTTATCACCCTGGCCTCTTTGCTTGTGGCGTTTCTGCAGCTGCCTTGCAGTAAAGCTATAGTTAGCCTAGCTATCCCCCAAGTTAACAGATGCGAAACGAATGTTCTGCCAAAGGTAGTCACGCGTGTTTTCGTGACGTTAGTGACGTTAGTAACGTCAGTGACTGTGGCTAGCAAATTAGCCACCGTTAGCTTCACTTTTCGCCACAAAAACTTAACTTCAGCCTAAACCATGCAACGGAACGTAAATTCCAATAGAAGCAACTCAATCGCTACCAAGACGAAACTTTTGACACCTACTTTGTCTATGTAAGCCAAATATTGACTGAGTTTTAGGGGGGCGAAAATAAACAATAACTAGAAAAGGCTGTTCCTTACATTTTGTTAAAATGTAAGCCTATTTTTTTATGTTCTCAGGTTACATGACTGTAAATATTATTTACTCTTAGCGACACAAGAGGGCGCAAGAGCACACAATAATTAATGTGATGAATGTTCATGTATTGTATTGTGACCTAATGGACTTCCCGTACATGGACATTTTTATGCGTAACGTCTTTACTTTAAAAAAGTTAGTTCGCGATCAACCCAACTGGCAGATGGCCACATTTCATTGTTCTGAAATAAATGTCCTATAATGAGAGAAGTCGTCAGCCTCCTTCATACGCATGGTCAGCAGCACCACTCTGCTGATAAAATTCAACAGTGTTTATTGAGTAATCGCATAACTAATTACACATGTAAACGGAGTAATCGTATTATTGGCATAAACTGACAATTGCTAGTAATCGTGTTTCTCATGGTCAAGTAAACGTACCAATCACCTGTGTGAGAGACTGAGTGGTGCTTGTCTGTTGTTACGGTGATGGTGCAGCTATGATTGCTAATGCGCTGAGGGCAGAGAATAAGAGAAATGTAGCTAGAATCCACACCTCAAACAAGATAACCTAGACGCAAAACTGTACGTCCAATCCAAAATATAAGGATATTTTCCGAGACCCAAGACTCTGCCGAAACCAGAGATATTCTTTATATATCTGTGCAGTCAGAAATACGACTCTACCTGCAGTTTCAAAAACGTGTTCCTTTTGCTTTCCTGGTGCTTGTTTGTTTGGTTGCCACGGTGATGGCGCAGCTGTGATAGCTAACGAGCTAGGCAGAGAGAAAAACAAACATTTACCTAGCATCCACACCTCAAACAAGTTGACCTAGACGCAAAACTATACGTCCAATCCAAAATATAAGGATATTTTCCGAGACCCAAGACTCTGCCGAAACCAGAGATGTCCTTTATATGTCTGTGCGGTCAGAAATACGACTCTATCGGCAGTTTCAAAATCTTGTTCCTTCTTGCTTTCTCTGACTGATTTTACTCACCTCTCCATTGAAGTTAGTGAGAGAATTTGAAAGGCTGCTCTCGCTTCAAGGCTCATAGCTGAAAATCTGTAAATGTGAGCGTTTTAGTAGTTACATTGGCTGAAAGAGGACAATTTTTCCTACATTTTAAGGTATAACTTGTTTCTGTAAGTTAAACTATATGAACGTTAGAGGAATTTGTTTGACAAATTAGTTGAATATCAGAAAAAGAGCAGCAAGCAGAGTGTGCCACTCTGCTTGCTGCTCATTCATAAAAATCAAGAAGGAGCAAACATTTTAATGTATTTCAAACTGTCATAATTCAAAATTGGCTGAACATTTGAAAAAGCCGAATCATTTGGGAATAGCTGAATGTCTTGTGAACATTTTAAAGGTTGAATGGTGTCTCTAGCTGAAAGTAAGCTGAAGTAGTTACGTTTGAAAGAGGAGGAAGCTTTTTAATGATTTGAAAGGATTTACCATTACTTTTAATGGGAGAATAATTTGCACAAAAACCTTAATGTCTTAAAAAGTATAAAAGTGAGAAATACCAAAAGTCATAGCCATCATCTCCTGAAGGAGCTGAACGTTTTGATACAAAAGTTGTAGGAATCGGTTAAAGTATGCAGAACGAGTTAAAGGCCAAAAAACGGCGGAAGAACTAAGAAGTTGAAAAACAACAATAATATATATGTGAGAGAACAATTGAGAGTGTGCTCTCGCCGAAGGCTTGAGCACACCCAATTAAGAACACGGACGATGCGGAGCAAATGCGCTCTCTCTGAGCCTCTATAAATTTAACGCATTTCTTTGGCCAAATATGTGTGTGTAAAAAATGCTGATATGGGATATGAAAATAACAATTGGCAATGTGCAAGCAGCCAGTTGAATGGTGAATTGATGCTGCTCTGTTGAATTCATGTATTTGTAAATCTGACTTTGAAAGAGTCAGTGCCTCCCCAGCCACAAACCTCACCGCACGTCACTGAGGGGTAGTGTTCGCACATTTTTGTACTCATTCATATCCATGAATGAGAACAAGCAGTTTCAAGGAACAAGTTTCCCACTGTGATTTCATCCATATTCAGTTACTAAAGGAGACAAAGCAAGTAAAAAATGATCATGCATGAACAGCATATTAAGGGTATTTGCCCGTAGGTATTGAAAATGGAAACCATGTTCAGATATTCTAGGGAGAAATATAGCCCGATGAACTGTTGACGGTCACAGTTTGACTATAGGAGTTCATTGTATTGGAAGCTAGTATCAAAACAAACTCTTGGTGCCGAACATCGGTTCTTATGTCGTAGAACAGAAAATGGACTCCTTGAACTGGAGAAGATAATTGGAAGATAAATGGAACTAACTTCTCAGGGGGTCATCGAAATCATAGTATTCGATATAGAAAAGGAATTGATAAGACTTTTTGTATTAGGCTATCAATCATCCCACATTAGCAATTTATGAAACGTCAACAGGCTATAAGTAGGCCTAATTGGTGACATATTAGTGAATATTCACAAAATGGGCTATGTGGTTCAAACCCATATTCAAACCCAAATCAATTTTTTATGGACACATAAAGGACATATCTCGTAGACCTCGATTGATTTCGTTGGTTCGATTACTGCAACTTTATACAGTGATTCTATTCTACGATGGCTATTCAGTTACATATCACTCATAACTTTCAATGAACTGTTCATTAACAATAGAAAAACTGGAGGGTTTGCGTCTCGCCGTCCTGCACGACTAGGGGGCGTTGTTCAGCTTGACACGGAACAGAGGTTACAGACGTAAAATGACCTTAAAACTCTCGCTTGATCTTGCGTTACTAACATGGATTTTTTCTCTCTGTCTTGGTACATCATAGCCTACATCCTTTGCCAACTTAAATACTGGAGAAATATTGTGATTCGACAATGCTCTTTGATGGACCTATCCCAAACATGCAGCGATATCAGGTTGTCTTAAATTAGCTATAGTGAATTGTAGGCTATATTCCTTGCAGACCGGTGACATTAAATAAAACGTTCAAGAGAGGCAGAGAACCATGTATTCGCAACATTTATTTACAAAATTAATTTGCCATCATCATTGGCGTCCAGATGAGAAAAAGTAGGATTCATTACGTGGGATTATAGCAGAGGCATACATTCTGCTAGAGTGTCGGTAAGATCATATGCAAACCATTGTAATGACAAACCCCCGAGGGTTTTTTAAGGAAGTCAGAACATCTCATTTGTTTAGGTGATGTTGACAGAGCCTGGCAGTTTTGTAAGGAAGGGTGTGTCGCTCATTCTCAGAGTCTGAGATCGAGAGAGACCTGATTTTTACACTAAGGCCTATAAAGAGTATCCCACGGCAAAAGATAGGTAAAGAAAACGCGAACCACAATTAAGGAGCTCTAAATGCACCGTTTCCTCTTTTGCAACGCGTTGCCAAAAATAACCTCAACAAAGTGACGCTTTGATAGGCCTACACATTGTCCCACTGTCAAGAAAGTGAACTCTTTTAGCAAACCTGATGAAAGTTTGTAAGTCTCAAGGAATGTTATACAGTTTTTGCTTCCCTCTTGTCCCTATGGAGTTGAAATAGTGGATATCGGAGAACAGGTTACAATCAGTTTCATCACAAGCCTGATCCTTTGCATTTTTTCTCTCACTGGGGAGTTGGAGAATGCCTTGGCTTCAAAGATCAAAGGTATAGGCTACATTTCAAAGAGTTGGCCATGTCTGCTAAAACCACTTTAACCTAGCTTAGTACATACTCAACTGCACTTTACTGTTCTCGTTGTGTAATGATATAGGCTATTGCTATTTAGTTTTATTTTAGACTTTATTTTCTCTTTTCTTTGTGCAATTTTTGCTGCTTGTGTTGTTCTTGTAATGCCACTACACTTTTTGCTTGCCATGTCCCAATAATTTTATTGTCCAGAATGATCCTGTGTAGTACTGTGCATGTGACAATAAATCTCTTGGTCTTGACTTTGATATTAAGTATTTTATCCACATTTTAACTACCGACACAGGCATCAGGAAATTTAGATGCAAACAAGCAAGCATCATTCAAATCAAAGTCTGTAGTCAACCTATAATATCATGTATGTTGAGATAGATATATTACTGAGATTTCCCATTTATTACACCAGATGCATTGTGTTTGCGTTCTGTATCCCAGAACTGTTACAACATAAATAAGAGTCTAGACGTCAACAATTGGGCATACAATTTAATTCTGGTAAATGTACTTGTCTGATGGTAAACATTGCTCATGCACACAACTACAGTGTGCCTTAAATACATTAGTACAGTGTCAAGTAACTGGTGCAGTTAACAATTAAACCAACCAAACATTATAATTTACTTCAAGGTAGCCTATGAAGACTTTGTTTACAAAAAACACGTTGTACAATGACCTGTGAGTTCATCCACTGTTGTTGGGCTGTGATGGTCTAAATATATTATAAATCACTGCAAAATTAAGAAATAAAGTTTAATTTACTTGTTCAAAGTTTCAGAATTTAGCATTGGATTCAATTCTGGCCATGTAAAAATGTGGCACTACCTGGTCATATCATCAATTATCCAAAAGGAACTTGTCTATACACCGACATCAAGTGTGATAATACAAGGTTATTACCAAACTTGTGTAAGAACAATAGGTTCTACTAGTATTCCTGGGATGTCAGGTGATCCGGACGTTGTAACCACAGCAGTTTAAGGCACTCACATTGCTTTCTTGGTTTTCCCTTTCTTCTCAGGTTGTTTCCTGTGCCCTCCTTCACCACCATATACTGGAAAAGAGGCCACCATAAATAGCCAGAGGTTGTGAAGAAAAGAAGAGACAGTGAATGAGAGATTAGAAAGACAGGAGTGAGAAAACACAGCCCATCCACACAAGGTAAATCTTTTTATATTAACATAAAATTGTCATTGTAATTGAACACACACAGTAACAAAATGTAGTTAAATGGTGATTAATCTTGTTTTGTAACTTTAACATATTTTCATTTATTGGAAACAAACAAATCTATATATTTAAATGGTTTTAATTTTGAGATGACAACTACTGTACATTTTATTCTGTTTGTTTACATCAGCAAATACAACATATTAACACTGTTGTACTGTCTGCACATTTGAATGTTCACTGATAATTAGTGATTTAGTCTAGTATGAGGTAGTGGGCGTAATGTCAATTTAAAAAGCCTCCCACCCTCCATGTGCCATCCCCCACCCATATCTCTGTGCTCATTATAGTGGGCTTGCTCTAAAACATCATGGGCATTTGGCATCTGCCTGTGTATCACATAGACTACAGTGCTATATGTGTTTCCAACCTGACATTTGCTGTGAAAAACAAAATTCAAGAGAGTCAGAGTGGATTTACCCCTTCCTTCTAGTTTGAGGACAATGTGGCTGGCCCTCCTTGTGTGTCAGCTTGCTCTGCTTCCTCGCATCCCGGCTCAAAATGTTTGCCAAACACACCCTACATTCAGAGAGCCAGGTCCGTAAAAACTGCTACCCCAAATTCAGTCTCACCACACATCTAGCTTTCAGTGTTTTTCCTTCCAACTCTACTATCTCACCTTTCACTCTTTTGGAACTTTCTAAGAGTCATGGGGGCAACCCCGAAATGAGAGGAGTGAAGACGAGTGCTGGGAAAGGGTCATATCTAATTTCATGTTTTCATATTTCAATTTTGAGACCCTTGTTGTTGTGTCATATGGTTAGCTATATCAGCTATACATCATGAAACAAACATTTGGATAGTTTAATAAGGAATGTTGCACATTTCAATGGTGTTTGTAAAACAAAATCTTAAGGCTTGCAGACAGATAGCAAAAAGACACATTGCTAGGCATGACTTGCACATGCTTATGTTCTCAATCCTGCTGAGAAGTGCTTTTCAGTCCATATATCCACACATCTCCTTTCTTTTTTCTGTGCTGATAATTAAGGTTTTGTACATTTTCTGTCAACTCCATTTACATCCTGTAAATCAGAATTAATTCCACTCATAATGTTGCTTATTGTGACTCTGATTTGGTCTGTTCCCACAGCCAACTCGGACATGGAGGTCGTATGTGGCACCGACAGGATGACACTTCAGATTCTCCTTTGTCCTGTGTACTACAGCGGCTACAATGAAACGCTGATGGCCCTCAACGCTCAGTACATGAAAGCAGAGTGCAGGGGAATACCAGATTGGTCAGTCAACCCACCTGTCCTGAAATTTAATTTCCTCATCACAGAGGAGGCTGTGGCTACCTGCTCTAACAAACTGATGGTAACCAACTAGGACCCAAGTGAAGAATTTTGGGAACTGATATGATCCAAATATTTGTCAAAACTTTACAATTCTTTGTATCCCTCCCCTCCTGTCTCTTTTTTTGTCAGGTCACCCAGGAAGTGGGTTATGGAATTTTCTCAGACTTTTCCAGCATTCAATTTGTCAACATCTCTGGCATGATCAACTCCCTGGATCCCAGCGCAGGCACCATCACCTACCGCCAAGAGATGGTGTACAAGTTCTCCTGTCGCTATCCACTCCAATACCTTGTGAACAACACTGAGATGAGTGTGTGAGTGACTGAGCAGCCTTGTACTTTCATTCCTAATGTGAAATACAAGCAACTTATGGAGTCTTTAGTGCTGTTTTTGCCTGGCATGATTGAACTAAGTTTTCACCAAGCCAAAGTATTTCCAATTTCATTCAGACAAGGACCACAAACAGCTTTGACTATGTGTACCCTTTATGGCATCATAAAATGACTTTCTGGACAAAAACTTTGTTGAGTAAAATATGGGGTAAAAATATGTATTTGCACATTGTATATACATTTGGACAGTAAATGATCTACAAAATGTATAATCTGCCACTTCTCAGAGTTATGTTGCTACCGACCCCAATTCAAGACAATACAGTGACGTGTTCAAATGTATGGAATTACCTGGGCTACTTATGGTGGGCTATACCCTTAAAGCTTGTATTACCCAATGTTTCAAGTTTCAAGCTAAGTGTAGTTCACCTGTTGGTGTGATTTTGCAAGTTCCCTCGTGTATCAAATGATGACCTGGTTGGTGTGGAGTTGTGTTCTTCTTGTGACAAATTGAAATAACTGAAAAGCAACCATTCTGATTCCCTAACAGATCTGGAGTAAGCCTGGCGGTCAAAGACAACAATGGGAGTTTCATCAGTACTCTAAGCATGCAGCTTTACTCAGTAAGGATGAATTGTATGATTTTGGTCACTGAGCAAACAGAAAAAAGGGCCCCAATTTATTATTTTTCACCCCTCCTGTAATTGTCTCCAAGGACATTTCCTACACAACCTTGCTCACGGTTCCAGATGGGGGCCTGCAACTGAAGACAAGGATCTTTGTACAGGTCAAAGCCACCAACCTTACAACAAGGTAAAGTGAAATAATCATTTAGTGGATCAATGCTGATCATTCTAAAATAAACCTGTGCTATAAAATAACACATTAGAACCACTACAAAGTCAGATATTTAGAAATCCAATGACTGACCATTTTGTGTCAAATTGTCTTTACTTAATTAACAGTTTCGTATCCTTTGGAGGAGGAATTGCAACTTCATATATAATCATAGATAAAGTATAAAAGTATAAAAAAACAATCTCCTCTATAGATTCAATGTGCTGCTGGACCGCTGTTATGCTACAACCAGTCCTCACCCTGTCAACAGCACTTACTATGATCTCTTTGTTGGGTAAGTGAGACTTCTTGAAAGGATGTAAACCTGTACTGTATGACACACCTTGTAGTACAGTGATATATCTGAATTATATTTTTGTTTGTTTATAGTAATATTGTGTATTCATTTTCTCTCTATTTAAGTGGCTGTAAAGCAGAACTGAAAATGAGTTTTAAGTTAACACCACAGAAGAATGTGTTGTTAACTACGCATCCAAATTTGAATGAAAGAAAAAACACAGACAAATATGTTAAATTAGGCCTTTAAATTGTGAGAAAATCAGCAGTCTTCTCTGCTTGATACTGGGGGGGCATGTAGCCTGAAGGAGCTTAAGCTCCACCCCCTCGAAATTATTGAATTTAGCAACAACAACTACCTAAATTAATTGCAGATATCATATGGGAGTCAGATGGCTGAGCGGTGAGGGAGTCGGGCTAGTAATCTGAAGGTTGCCAGTTCGATTCCCAGCAGTGCAAAATGACGTTGTGTCCTTGAGCAAGGCACTTCACCCTACTTGCTTCGGGGAGATGTCCCTGTACTTACTGTAAGTCGCTCTGGATAAGAGCGTCTGCTAAATGACTAAAATGTAAATGTAAATATCAGAACAGACCTACCTGCAGTCTCTTGAGTGTTTTAAGTGTTAATTACTTTGTCTTTGCATCGTACCAGCTGAGTAACAGAATGCAGGTTATATAAACCGTCTGTGATCTGATGTAAATAGGTGGCTGTGACGTAGATAGGTTGGGCTTTGCCCCACCTAAACAAAACCTGAGTTGAAAACGGGTGAGAAACCGGGCACTCTGCAAAGTTAGAAATGTCGCAGGTGTCCTTTTTATAATCCAACGAAGTGCAGTGCCGCTATTGACGTTGTTTGGATCAGCTTTCACGTGCATCCACGGGCATCATGGGAACTCATCCCAGCCCCTTCACTCTGATTGGTCCTCTGGTCATCCCTTTCCCCTCATCGTGACACTCAGCAACATGTTCAGCTCACATGGTGTCGGAGACTGTATGATAACTTCAGTGAATTTTGATTAGTTAATGAACTAATGCGATTAACAAATGCATTCACAATGAAATTAAACTAAGCTCTTACCGCACCAGAGTTAGTTATAAGGACAATAGGGAAATTCGGTTATTTAGAATCAAATTCACTTTCACAATCGATATGGCTACAGTGCTGACTGCTGGCGTAACAATAAATCGGCTGCTTTCAAAGGGGTTTGCTGGCTAGCTAACAGACAACAATAAAGTGGATATACTTTAAGTATAGATCAGTGAATTTGGTTACATAAATTAATGTGTTTACTGATGTAAAAACTGCCTGCACATTGCAAATGTACATGCAAGCGCTGTATGGTAAATTACCCAGTGGGCAATTTATTTTGAAAATACATTAAATTTACATCCAACATTGACGTCAAAAACCTGGTCAAATATGCAAATCAAACTGATGTCCTATTCTTGATAACCAAATAATGACACAAAAGTAATCAAATTTAAGAAAAGTTGTATTCATCAGCTTCAAATTTATAAGTAGAAATGTAGGCTGGATTTTGTCAAATACTTATTCTGAACCGGAACAAAGATCGAATACTGTCTGGCCCTTTTGGCGTCCCATACCATAGACATAATAAAGAATATCAGAATCAGAATGGGTTTTATTCGCCATGAAAGTTTGCACAGACAAGGAATTTGCTTTGGCAGGAAGGTGCAAACATTAAACATATAGGAATCTAAAATTTAAATATGAGGACTAACTATACTAAGGGTACATAACTAGCAATACTAAGTGGAATTAGATTAAAATAAACTATACAATAAAATATAAAATAAAATCTAAGTTGCAGTAATTTACTATATAAAAATACAAAAAATACAAATATTACAAAAAATACAAATGGTACAAGATTGTATTGTGCAGTGCAAAAAGAAGTGTGTTTTAAGGGCATTGAGTCATGAAGTCAGTATGAACCCTTGGCCTTGTTGAAGAGGCCAACAGTGGAAGGGAAGAAACTGTTTTTGTGGCTTGTGGTATTGGTCTTGATGGACCGCAGCCTTCTGCCGGAGGGGAGTGACTGAAACAGGGAGTGACCAGGGTGGGAGGAGTCAGCCACAATCTTCCTCGCTCGCCTCAGGGTCCTCGAGGTGTGCAGGTCCTCAACCTTCTGAGCTCTGCTGAGAACCAGGGCTTGTCCTCCACCATCATCCCTGTGCCCAAAAAGCCAAGGCCAACAGGACATAATGACTACAGACCCATCGCCCTGACCTCTGTGGTAATGAAGTCTTTCGAGCGCCTGGCGCTGGCACACCTTAAATCCATCACAGACCCTCTACTGGACCCCCTGCAGTTTGCCTACAGAGCAAAAAAACAGGTCTGTGGACGATGCAGTTAACATGGCCCTCCACTTCACCCTACAGCACCTGGACTCCCCAGCATCCTATGCCAGGATCCTGTTTGTGGACTTCAGCTCTGCCTTCAACACCATCATCCCTGCCCTGCTTCAGGACAAGCTCTCCCAGCTGAACGTGCCCGACTCCATCTGCAGGTGGATCACAGACTTCCTGTCTGACAGGAAGCAGTGCGTTAAGCTGGGAACACAAGTCTCTGACTCCCGGTCCATCAGCACCGGATCTCCTCAGGGCTGCGTCCTTTCCCCTCTGCTCTTCTCCCTGTACACCAACAGCTGCACCTCCAGTCATCCGTCTGTCAAACTTCTGAAGTTTGCGGACGACACCACCCTTGGGCACCAACATTGGGCTCATCTCTGACGGGGATGAGTCTGACTATAGGTGGGAAGCTGACAACCTGGTGACCTGGTGTAGCCAGAACAATTTGGAGCTCAATGCTCTTAAGACAGTGGAGATGGTTGTGGACAGGAAGAATACAGCCCCACTCACCCCCATCACCCTGTGCGACTCCCCAGTCAACACTGTGGAGTCCTTCCGCTTCCTGGGCACCATCCTCTCCCAGGACCTCAAGTGGGAACTGAACAACAGCTCCCTCACCAAAAAAGCACAACAGAGGATGTACTTCCTACGGCAGCTGAAGAAATTCAACCTGCCAAAGACAATGATGGTGCACTTCTACACAGCCATCATTGAGTCCATCCTCAAATCGGCGGACAATCGCAAACAGGGCTCGGGGGATTACTTTCACCAGTAAGATTTAACATCACCATACTATTGGTTGTATTTTGTGAAAAGAATAACCATGTCCTGTATCATAGCTACATGTATGACCTTTGCAGCAAAGCAAACCGCGTGAAAATCAGTATTCGGTATTCAGTTCGGTATGATTAATTAAATGCGCTGACAGCTCATTGCCCCAGCCAAACAGATTACACTGAGTGGAGCGGTTGCCCATTACAAGATGGTGGCCCCACGGCTCATCAGCGCCAGTAGGCAGTAGCGGTCGATGCAGCGTCTACTCTTTATTACAGGATTATTATTAGTATTATTATTATTAGGTCCATAAATATTTGGACATTGACACAATTTTCATCATTTTGGCTCTGTATACCACCACAATGGATTTGAAATGAAACAATCAAGATGTGCTTTAAGTGCAGACTTTCAGCTTTAATTTCAGGGTATTTACATCCAAAACAGGTGAACGGTGTAGGAATTACAATACATTTTATATGTGGCCCCCCCCTTTTTAAGGGACCAAAAGTAATTGGACAATTGGCTGCTCAGCTGTTCCATGGCCAGGTGTATGTTATTCCCTCATGGGAGTTCGTTATTTCATTGACAAGGAGCAGATAAAAGGTCTAGAGTTCATTTCAAGTATGGTATTTGTGTTTGGAATCTGTTGCTGTCAACTCTCAATATGAAGTCCAAAGAGCTGTCACCATCAGTGAAGCAAGCCATCGTTAGGCTGAAAAATAAAAACAAACCTATCAGAGAGATAGCAAAAACATTAGGTGTGGCCAAATCAACTGTTTGGTACATTCTTAAAAAGAAAGAACGCACTTGTGAGCTCAGCAACACCAAAAGACCCGGAAGACCACGGAAAACAACTGTGGTGGATGACAGAAGAATTCTTTCCCTGGTGAAGAAAAACCCCTTCACAACAGTTGGCCAGATCAAGAACACTCTCCAGGAGGTAGGCGTATCTGTGTCAAAGTCAAAAATTAAGAGAAGACTTCACCAGAGTAAATACAGAGGGTTCACCACAAGATGTAAACCATTGGTGAGTCTCAAAAACAGGAAGACCAGATTAGAGTTTGCCAAAAAACATCTAAAAGACCCTGTACAGTTCTGGAACAACATCCTATGGACAGATCAGACCGAGATCAACTTGTACCAGAATGATGGGAAGAGAAGAGTATGGAGAAGGGAAGGAACTGCTCATGATCCAAAGCTTACCACCTCATCAGTGAAGCATGGTGGAGGTAGTGTTATGGCGTGGGCATGTATGGCTGCCAATGGAACTGGTTCCCTTGTATTTATCGATGATGTGACTGCTGACAAAAGCAGTAGGATGAATTCTGAAGTGTTTCTGGCAATATTATCTGCTCAGATTCAGCCAAATGCTTCAGAACTCATAGGACGGCGCTTCACAATGCAGATGGACAATGACCCGAAGCATACTGCGAAAGCAACCAAAGAGTTTTTTAAGGCAAAGAAGTGGAATGTTCTGCAATGGCCAAGTCAATCACCTGACCTAAATCCAATTGAGCATGCATTTCACTTGCTAAAGACAAAACTGAAGGGAAAATGCCCCAAGAACAAGCAGGAACTGAAGACAGTTGCAGTAGGGGCCTGGCAGAGCATCACCAGGGACGAAACCCAGCGTCTGGTGATGTCTATGGGTTCTAGACTTCAGGCTGTCATTGACTGCAAAGGATTTGCAACCAAGTATTAAAAGTGACAATTAGATTTATGATTATGTTAGTTTGTCCAATTATCTTTGGTCCCTTAAAAGGGGGGGGGCCACATATAAAATGTGTTGTAATTCCTACACCGTTCACCTGATTTGGATGTAAATACCCTGAAATTAAAGCTGAAAGTCTGCACTTAAAGAACATCTTGATTGTTTCATTTCAAATCCATTGTGGTGGTATACAGAGCCAAAATGATGAAAATTGTGTCAATGTCCAAATATTTATGGACCTAACTGTATGTCTATGTCCCATACCCCCATATTAGTGATGTGATGTGACTCGGTTGGCAGAGGAACGAAACATTGATCCGAAGACACGGTCGGGAGGTTAACGATTCGTACATATGCCGGGTACGAGTCTTTGGATCCTTTTTCACGTGACCTGCATAGGCTCAGTACTGGTAGCTAGATAAAACATTGTTCATTTTTACTGGATCTTCGGATACGGATCTTTGGATCGATTTTCACGTGACCTGCATAGGCTCAGAAGAGGAAACATAAATTGATTTGTTTACCTCATTCACTTTCACGTGACTGGTGGTTTAGTAAGACGTGAATGATATTCGTTCACAAGTAATAATTACAGGTTTCATTATTTTAACCCCCCCCCCCCCGTTGAAATGAACGAATGACTAGAAAAAAGATTTGTTCCTTTTAATGAACGAGATTCAAAGAACCGAGTCCGTAAAAGGATCCGAACTTCCCATCACTACCCCATATCTGTCGGGAGCAGACCGGAAATAGATCCTCACTGGAGATAATAGGTGCGTTCAACATGGACTGGGGCTGCATGAAACAAAAGAAATAGTTAATTGCACAAACTTATGTTCCATTAAAACACGCGTTATTCGAAGTTTAACTGATGTTTTACATTTCAGGAGATGTTAACACATTTACCCACCTGATTAAAAGATGATGAGCTTGAGCTGGACACGATCGAGTTCAGATGACGTGAAAGTATTTTCCTTTGAGTCCTTTAAGGATTCTCGTGGCTCACACTTGACCTTGTCATAACCAGAGGCTACATAGCACAGCGCCATCTACAGGTGTGGTTTTAAACTGCAGAGAAATCCTCATTAAATGGGCGTATCAAACGGCTACATACCATAGAGTTAATATAACTAGAGGAAGTAACTTTTGTCTTCCAAGATGGCGTCCCCATTCATTTCTATGAAAAGTGCATAGTGGCGCAGTGAGGCAAGCGAGAGTACGAAACTGGACCGCGCCATCTTTCCACTTCCGCCTCTTCCGGTCTAGCTTTAAACAGTGGCTTTTTTTCCCTAGCTCCGAGACCTCGTGCACGCTTGCAACTAGCTGTACACGTCATACTTTGCGACAACCAGTCGCGAGCATAGATTTATATGGTTGCGAGCGTGTGAGCTAAGGCATTGCAGTGGCAGAATGGGGTACAAGTCCGATAAGAATCAGAGACATGATGCAAACTTTACGGAAATGTATGCTGTCACTGTATAGTATTCCTTTCACTTGTTTTTTAGAAATAGGCTATAGGGCTAAATATAGGGCTATTTTAGATGGAACTCATCACATATGTAGTTTTTTTTCTTCGTGATTTGAGTATGATTTCCAACACATTGTACCGGATTAAATAAACTGTTAACATGAACACTTAGCTCCGTCGTTGTTCTCGCCAGGCAAAGAAAGCTTAATAGTTATTTTTGTAACAGAAATCTTCCATAATGCAGACTTACCATAGCTTACTGTCAACTTTATATTCAAACGAAATGCCACGAAAATCACACTGCCTTCAATTTAACATCAGTGTAGAAATGTGGCTTGTGTTTTATATGTTCGTTTGGGTTAACCCAAACGCCTATTAATGGATATAACCTGATCTAACAAGACTTGGTAATAATGTAATAAATTGAGAAATGTGTCTAAAATATAATCTACTTTATTGAATGTGCCTTTGAAAGGGGCATATTAACAGAACTATATACAAGACGTTTCCATCAGATATAAGTGGGGGTGAAACATAGAGTCACTAAAGCAGTCTGGCTTTGACACGATCAAAAAAAGAATAATGAGTGTGTTTAACAAAAGTTCCTGAAGGCAAGACTAATATTATTTAAATATATATATATCATTTCCTATTGTGGTTATCAGTTAAAGTACTATTAATCTTCGTCTTTGCTCCAGATAGACATGTCAACAATCTATGCTCACGCTTAACATAATATAATATTTGCCATCATGTCATTAACGTTTTTACGAAAAATCAAATCTATTTTAAAATAACGGGAATAAACTATATGAACAACATTTCATGTATGTGTGACAACCATTTGCTAAACTTGCTACAACAGGGCAGGCAACTCAAGCCATTTCTCCCTGTGCTCATTCAATATGGCTCATTCAGCTCCAGGTAAATCGGCTATCGGCCAATGTGAACTTTTGTGCTCGTGCCCTGTTAGTATCCGCGAGCACATTTGCAGGCAACTTTTATTGACGTAAGCAAATAAATGGGGTGCTAGTTTACCCATTTCGGATTGGTTTCAAACTTAGCAAAAATCAGGAAAAATTCTTCAATGAAAAAGCTAGTAGTATGAGCCAGGTTCGAGAATCGAACAAAAATTATTGGGGGAGATAGTTTTGTAAATGTTGTTGGAAGTCAAACACGAAATGCAATACCACCTACATCCACCGGGGCCGTTGCTTCAAGCCGAGGGGCGAGGGGTGGGGGCTTGCTACATACGGTTCAAAAGGAGATGTGCCAAAAGGATGCGTTTCAGTTAGGAAAACATGCTATTTAAACTTAATCAAGTTGACGATGAATTCATTTTACACCATAAATGTATAAATATAATAATATTATAATATATTATATATAAATCCTAAGTAAACATACTAATCATTTATGTCAATGTGATGTCTATATTACATCAATTTCTACGTCTAAAATAACAAGTTGAATTTATTCTAATCGGACGTCAAACATATTGGCCTACATATACATGAACATTGTGTAGCCTAATAAACGCTGCCCCAGAAATACGGTAGTAGCAGCATGTCATTTTATATAACATTCTCTTGTGTTGCACTAGGAGCCCACTGTAGCTAAATACGTTTCAAATATCACATCAACATACCTTACTTAGCAAATAACTAGTTAGCTAGAGACTAGCTGTTAATCGGCATTAGAAGGGAAGCTTACAAAAAATAGACAGAAAACGAATAGCACGAATAACGAATTATTGCTAATAGGCCGCAAGGTGAACCACGAAAAGTATTTTAGAAAATGATTCCCGCTCCACAGTCTGGCATCTACACAATCTTTAGCTCATAAAAAAGAACGATTCGTGCTAAGCTACCAAAAAAATGTTTGTCGCTGAAATTCCAGTCAATTATCGCTAAAGCTATGTTTTATGCAGAACTAGTTTCTTCAGAGCGTAATAGGATTTTGGTGGCACGGTTCGACACGTGATCGTTCTACACCAGTAAGGTAGCTGCTTTTTGTCAACATGGATGGATATGTTTGGCAAATAGAGGATGGGACCTTGCACGTAACAGAAATTCGGCCCCTGACAGTGTTTTGCATGTGATACACTGCGGCTGCAAAAGTGCGTGTGAGACAGGCAGATGTTCATGTTTTTCTGCAGGACTGTGTTGCACAGACTTATGTCGTTGTTGTAATTGTGCCAACACAAAAGAAACTGAGGAACTGTAGGCATTAGAGTCTTATATTCAATACATTCCTTGAGAGCATAAAACAATAAATCCTTTATATCCTCCCAAATTTTTATTTTCTTAAAGAAAGCATTTCTCAACATCAGAAACACTTAAGGTGGCTTCGCGGCTTGGCCACCATTGGTGGCCAAGCCACCAATTTTCTACGTATTTGACGTATATGTTTCTACGTATTCTTATTATTGGGTGTGCTTTGCCTTTGGCAAGGGCACAACCTTTGTTCGCTCATATTATTATTATTATTATTATTATTTATTTTCCCACCCCTAAATCTTCGTCAATATTTGGACTAAATAGACAACCTAGGTGTCAAAAGTTTTGTCTTGGTAGCGATTGAGTTGCTTGTATTTTTATTTACGTTCCGTTGCATGGTTTAGGCTCAAGTTAAGTTTTTGTGGCGAAAAGTGAAGCTAACGGTGGCTAATTTGCTAGCCACAGTCACTGACGTTACTAACGTCACTAACGTCACAAAAACACGCGTGACTACCTGTAGCATCTGTTAACTTGGGGAATAGCTAGGCTAACTATAGCTTTACTGCAAGGCAGCTGCAGAAACGCCACAAGCAAAGAGGCCAGGGTGATAACTATTTACTCATTTTACTTTGTGATGTGAAACAATTGTGAAATGTAATGTACAATATTAGCTGATATTATTAAGGAAGTAGGCCCACATCTACTTTCGGAAACGGTAAAACATCTACACAGCTGTTTAGGAAGTCAAACGGCGACAGAATATGTTCGGCACTCCCCTTACTTAAATCAAAAGTCTTTCAATAGGTGAAACTATCTGACTACTAACCTGAACTTCATTGCCACAGCCTACACTTTGTCAATCTGTTCATGAAAATAATTAATTTCAGCCTAAACCGTACAACGGAACGTTCAATCGAATTCAACCAACGCAATCGCTACCAAGACGAACACAGCAGTAGTCTAGTACTGTACTGTCTGTAGTAGTAGAATTTACCGGGGCAGCTTCTCCACACAGGGCTATATCGCATTTTGCGTTGTTACTGACAATGATCGCTACCAATGAGCTTTTTATGAATGAGCGATTTTCCACTAAATAAATGTCAAGTTTATTTACGTTTTTGGGGGCATATTTTCAGTTAGCAGATGGTACTGTTTGAATCGCGATTCCATCTTCTGCTGCCGGTAACGTCGTAGAATAATCTTCAAAGGGGTTAATGAATGAATGCAATATGAGTAGCTAGGCTAAATGCCTGAAAATATCACGAGAAGGGAAAACTTAAAAGGACGTTTAAGTCATAGAGATTAGGTCAATTTTTACACCAGTCTGCCAAATGTATTCGTTTTGATTCAGCTATGAGGCTGCCTCTTGCAGGGGAAATGAGAACATATCATATTTCATTCTACACTTCACTCTTATTTTGAGTTGTAGGCTAAATGAGCAGCAAAAAAAAGATGCTTTTAAATCTATGTCATCTTTATAAATAATAAGTAGGCCCTATGCATTTTTATATAAAATATACAGAAATATCAGTTGTAAAAATGTCATTAAAAAACGGACCCCTGTGCAACCGACGCAAGCAAGCACACCCTACAATTTCCCCAGAAATTGTACCCTCTCTAGTTTTAACTGTTATCACTACTCAGTTTTAAAATATGAAAGGCTGGGAAATCATTTTCTATTGTGATGTAATAAAAAAACTCAGAACTTTTTCTCACAATACTGTTTACATACTTTCACACTGTTTTTAAGCTATAAACAAATTTTTTACAGTTGTTTTTGCATCCTTTTTCATCTGTAAAAACTATCGCAATGCATAACAATGACAGATATACTTATAACATTTTTTAAAGCACATACCTCTTTTAAACATTTTGTAAAACCTTCTTCACTATTCAAGCCATCAAAACAATCGTTTCGACTGCTTTCAGCAAACACACACATTTTCTTCAGGAAATGTACCTTTCTAGTTATACATCTTCTTCTGCCATGGGAGTCTATGGCAGCCCCTAGAACCGTATTGTCAGAAGTTGTGAAATTTGGCACACTCTTTGGGGCCAGTCCCCTCATCAATTTCACCAAGTTTCATGTCTCCATTTCAAACCCTCTAGCACCACCAATGGGTCAAAGTTGATGGTGTGTTTACATACTTTACTTTTGAACCACATGTCTCATTTTCGAAAATGAGGTATCGTTGTATTCCCTGGATCAAGACGAGTCCAACGCACTCTATGACGTCATACTTAGTTATATAGATTATCCGCCATTTTGAATGATAAGGAAAAGCGTTTTTTCGTATCTCCTCCTACAATTTTTGTCGAATCTTCTTCAAAATTGCCACAGATGATCTTCAGACCAAGCCTCACAAAAGTTATCGTATGGATTTTTGATTTTCGAAATCGTTTGTTAGTTACAGCCAATCAAATTGATGTGGCCGAATTGATGTGGCCGCCATTTTGAATATAACGTTTTTTCGCTAACTCTCAAATAAAGTTTGTCCAATCTTCACAAAATTTGGCACAGATCATCTTCAGACCAAGCCCCACAAAAGTTATATGGATTTTCGAAATCGTTAGTTACAGCCAATCAAATTGAGCAACTGATCTGGAAAAAGGGAAGTGAGGTCATATCTTAGTCAATCTTTGATGCATTGACTCCAAACTTGGTGTATGGACTCAGGACCCGCTTATGGTGAGGTCTGAGACAGGTAGTGACATTTGACTTCTAGGGGGCACTACAATAGGCAGGATTGTGTGTTAACCAATAACTGTTGATTTGTTTGTCTTATTTATGTGATTCCTTTGTCTCGTGATATCTTAGTAGATCCCGTGTCTGACACGTTAACTTGTGATACCAGCCAAATTGATGTGGCCGCCATTTCGAATTAATATAACGTTTTTTCGCTACCCCTCCTATAAAGTTGTCCAATCTTCACCAAATTTGGCACAGATCCTCTTCAGACCAAGCCTCACAAAAGACATCACGTTTTTTTGATTTTCTAAACCTTTTGACTGGAACAGACAAAGTCGTCAACCAAGCCACCATAAAAGAAGTGAGGTCATATCTCAGCACCTCTTTACTGCATTGATACCAAATTTGGTATAGGGACTAGGGACCCTGTTCTAAAGAGGTCCAATAGGTCATGCCATTTCACCTCTAAGTGGCGCTGCAATAAGCAAAAATCTGGCACCAATTATCTTCAGATCAAGCCTCACAAACGTTTTCACATGGTTTTTGATTTTCAAAACTGTTTTTCCGGTAAAGCTGATCAAAGTTGGCGATGAAGCCGCCAAAACAGGAAGTGAGATCATATCTCAGGAAATATTTGCTGAATTGACATCAAACTTGGTACAGGTGCTCGGGACCCTGTTCCAAAGAGGACCACAAAAGGTTGTGTCATCTAACCGCTAGGGGGCGAGCCCTTGTCTGACACATTTTAACTTGTGATACCAGATGAATTGATGCGGCCGCCATTTTACGTTTTATAAAAAGTTTTTTCCCTATTCCTCCAACAAAATGTTCCAATATTCACCAAATTTGGCACAGATTATCTTCAGACCACAATCACATTGACATGTCAAAATAGGACTGAATTACAGCTGTTTAAACTTGGGCCAAATCTGACAACCGCTTGCCAGTTGAAAAACTGGCAAGCGGTTATTTTTACACAGTAACTGAACACAGTAATTTCCAGCACTGAGAATAGCTCACTAGGAATTGGTGTCCTGGCAAGGGCAACGTAATAAGTTCAAATCCAGCCAAAGCCAACGAGCCTGCCATGTCACTGTTTTTCTGTTTAGCGAGACTGTAAGCCACTGCAAAGGAAGCCAGGTACAACTAGGGATGGGTATCGAGAACCGGTTCCCAGTGAACCGATTACTTGGAATCATCAGCCAAATTCTAACGATTCTGCTAACGGTTCTCTGTGCCGTTGCGCATGCGCAAACTTTTATAGTTTATTCAGACTGCAGCAAACATGGCAACTAGGCAGAAGCGTTCTAAAGCTTGGTTGTATTTCACACAACAAAATGACAACAACGCCACTTGTAACGCGTGTAAAAAGTCTATTTCGTCAAAGGGAGGAAATGCCACAAATATGAAGAAGCATTTGAACACACAGCATAAAATGAAGTTACTGGAATGTCATGTGTTCGATGCACGCAGGAGCGCAGCTAACGTTCGCGCTTCATAAAGGTGACCTAAACTCCTCAAAAGTGATCACAACCACTTGTCACTGTGTGAAGCAATTTGCCTTTATTGTGTGTAGTCAATCAAGTTATCTTCTGTCCCGTCGTTTGAAGCATACATTTTTGCTCCGACATTCGTCTCCCATTATTGATCACTTCACGTTAATTATCGAAGGGCGTGTGTTATCAGCAAACGTTCGCGTTGTCGTGTTAACCCAATATTAGCTAAACTGAGCGACACTGTCATATTATATGATTTGACATTGTATGATTTGTATGATTTGTATGATTTGACATTATATGATTGATTCTATAGCTAGCTACGCTAGCTATAGAATCTTCCATTTTCAGCCAAGGTCAAATAGAAGTGTAGAAGAAGAGCAACGACAAAATGTAAATGTATCTATGTATCTATGTAACTGTATATGGTGTGTAGCATTATAGAAAATTATATAAAAGAAAATTGATGTTAATTAACCCGTTTGTGCTCTTTTTTCCCCCCCTTTCCCAAGAAGAGTCAATAAGAGAATCAATAAGAGAATCGAATCGATAAGCAGGAATTGATGGAATCAGAATTGTTAAAATCTTATCAATACTCATCCCTAGGTACAACGCAGTTGCTAGCTACCTGTAGTCTAGCTACCTGTATCTATATATAGTCATGGCAATCTTCACACAAACTATCAAAATTATTTTAGATTTTCGAAACGCTTTGATCGGTACAGCCAATCAAAATCTGCGGCAAAGCCGGCAAACAGGAAGTTGGGTCGTATCTCAGCAAATCTTTGATGGATTAAAAGCTGCATTTATTCAGAACCCTGTTCTGAGAATGTCTAAAATGTTTTTTGTTCATTTTATCTGCTTTACCGGTTTGGCCACCTCATTGCTGCTTGCAGCTATATTATTTTCTGTATTATTGTTATAACCATAAATGAGGAAGGAAAGAGCCTTCTATATTGATGATAACTACGAACCAATGACCGTCTTTATCAGATTTGTGAGTAACCACTTTTCCAGGGTTCCTATTAAAACAAATCACAACTCCAGCAGATTTATTTGTACCATGGCTGAACAAAATCTTGTCTCCCCACTGACTTGACCAGAAGGTGGCATCAGATGCGCCTGAGTGAGTTTCTTGTAGGAAAGTAAACTGTGTTCTCTGACCTTTGCAAAACAAAAAAAATGCTTTTCGCTTTACGTTGTCCTTTAGACCCCTTGTATTCAACGAAATAAGAGATAAGTTGGTTTTCAAAAAAGACATTTGCTGATTGAACGAGCAGTAATACAAATAATAAATTAAAAACAAGTAAATAAAAAAGATGAACCAAGAAACTTGCTTTCTTCGAGTGTAAGAACGAGTAGGGTTTTCCCTCTTCAAAAGTTAACCCCCCTTATAAATGTTCAACTTCCATAAAGCCTATACTAGTCAGGTCTCGTTCCAAATGTTAAACTCCAGTAGCTGCCTCTAGTAATATAACTCTATGGGTTCTGCGGAGCGCCCAGGAAACAAACCGGAAAACAGATGTAATCATTTCCGCTGCTGTGCTAACCCAACGGCAAACCCAACTAGTTCACACAATCAACATTAACATTATTATTATTATGAGCATTTTGGGCGTTTTAAATTATTTAACTGTGAAGACCATGTATCCAAACCGTTCAAGTACCAAATGCGGGAAAATCCGAACAGTGATTTTTACTGCGTATCTCAGTGTGAAATTTCCAGATGACCTGATGTCGTACCGCCTGGCTAAATGCAGAATTCCCATATATTTTGAAAGCTGCCCTCCTCAACCTTTTTGGTGTAAAACTGACAACATGTAAAATGATTTACTTTGTGACATGACGCGAACGAGACGTGGCTGCCGCCTACAGTAAGACTATGCAGTCTACCGGGCGAGCCGTTCTCACTCAAATAAGACTATCCCGACCCAAATCAAAATTCCGAAAATCGACAGATTAATGGGGAATCGCTTTTTCTTCTAAAGGCTGCCATCCTCAACCTTTTTGGGGCAAAATTCACAGAGATATAAAATTGGAAACTGGAGGCATCTTGTGTAAAACAGCACCATGTCAGCATACATAGGGCGTACAGATCTGGAAGTGATGATGTCTGTTTTACCAAATACGGAAGTGTTTTCCGCAAAACCCCCCATTGTGATCTGATAAATATAGGTACCAAAACTACTAAGAAGAACTGTCATCACCAACTGCATCACGGTCACTGCACTATATCAGAGGATGTCTAATATCCTTAAACAGGCTCTGACTATATCTATAATTCCGGAAATCTGTGTGTATCACCGACATCATTGCGGGCACTGTGCCCTATCTATAATTCTAGGAATCTGTGTGTGCCAACAATTTTCTCACGGGAACTATATACTGTGGGGAAAAAGATTATTTGATTCCCTGCTGATTTTGTACGTTTGCCCACTTACAAAGAAATTATAATAATAATAATAAGACTTTATTTATATAGCACATTTCATACAAGAAGTGCAGCTCAATGTGCTTTACATAAAATAACTAAAAACAATAATACAGGTGATAAAAGTTATTAAAAAAAATTCAAAGCAACTCAACAAAAATATAACAACAAACATATAACAAACCAGTTATATAAACCAATTATGAACATTTTTATAAATTGATTTGCATTTTAATGAGTAAAATAATAATTTGACCCCCTTTCAATCAGAACAATTTCTGGCTCCCAGGTAACAAACTGAGATTAGGAGCACTCTCTTTAAGAGTATGCTCCTAATCTCAGTTTGTTACCTGTATAAAAGACACCTGTCCACAGAAACAATCAATCAGATTCCAAACTGGCCACCATGGCCAAGACCAAAGAGCTGTCCAAGGATGTCAGGGACAAGATTGTTGACCTACACAAGGCTGGAATGGGCTACAAGACCATCGCCAAGCAACTTGGGGAGAAAGTGACTACAGTTGGTGCGATTTTTCCCAAATGGAAGAAACACAAAAGAACTGTCAATCTCCCTCGGTCTGGGGCTCCATGCAAGATCTCACCTTGTGGAGTTCCAATGATCATGAGAATGGTAAGGAATCAGCCCAGAACTACACGGGAGGATCTTGTCAATGATCTCAAGACAGCTGGGACCATGGTCACCAAGAAAACAATTGGTAACACACTACGCCATGAAGGACTGAAATCCTGTAGCGCCCACAAGGTCCCCCTGCTCAAGAACGCACTTGACAGGCCCGTCTGAAGTTTGCCAATGAACATCTGAATGATTCAGAGGAGAACTGGGTGAAAGTGTTGTGGTCAGATGAGACCAAAATCGAGCTCTTTGGCATCAACTCAACTCGCCGTGTTTGGAGGAGGAGGAATGCTGCCTATGACCCCAAGAACACCATCACCACCGTCAAACACGGAGGTGGAAACATTATTCTTTGGGGGGTGTTTTACTGCGAAGGGGACAGGACAACTGCATCGCATCAAAGGGACGATGGACGGGCCATGTACCATCAAATCTTGGGTGAAAAATGGGTCGTGGATGGGTATTCCAGCATGACAATGACCCAAAATACACGGCCAAGGCTTCGAAGCAGGAGTGGAGTGGCCTAGCCAGTCTCTAGACCTTAATCCCCTCTGTGGAGGGAGCTGAAGGTTCGAGTTGTCAGCGTCAGCCTCAAAACCTTAATGACTTGGAGAAGATCTGCAAAGAGGAGTGGGACAAAATCCCTTCTGAGATGTGTGCAAATCTGGTGGTCAACTATAAGAAACCTCTGACCTCTGTGATTGCCAACAAGGGTTTTGCCACCAAGTACTAAATCATGTTTTGCAGAGGGGTCAAATACTTATTTCACTCATTAAAATGCAAATCAATTTTGCCATAGGTTTTTCAGATTTTTTTTGTTATTCTGTCTCTCACTGTTCAAATAAACCTACCTATTAAAATTATAGACTGATCAAAATCAGCAGGGGGTCAAATGATTTTTTCCCTCACTGTACACTATCTATAGTTAAAGTAATCTGTATTTGTGTGTCTTAATCACCAACTGCATCATGGGCACTGTGCGGTAGTTTAATACCACAAGTCAATAACTATTTTTATGGTAAATATTCTGGACTGTTAAATATATTCCATAATGTAAAGGAAAGCATTATGCAAAACCTTGTGTCTCTGTCTCCCAGGTGTAACCGCGATGGCCAGACAGTGATAGGGGTGAATGGACAACAGCAGGTAGCACGATTCTCCTTTGAGGCCTTTCGGTTTGTTCAACACCAGAATAGGACGCTATCAACCTTCTACCTCCACTGTATAGCCAGACTGTGTGAGACCTCTCTTTGTAGCTCCCTGCAACAGGTCAGTTGCTAAAACATGAACTTCAACTGATTGGAGTTAAGATGCTTTAGGCCCAGTTTCACAAACAGATGAATAATTCAGAATTTATATTGCATTGTGAATTGTCTGTAAACTTGAAATACAAGTTTTAAGGTTCTTACCATGACATAATATCTAGGAAAGTCCATAGAGATCAAATAGATATGTGAAATGTCAAAACGATAGTTCTGTTGACTTCAGAAACTCAAATATTAATATTTGCAACAAGAACAAAGGATGTAATGTTTTGCGTTATAAGACCATTGTCATGTTAAAACCCCACTCCCCCAACCCTTCATTCAGAACTGCACTACTAACAGATGGAGGCGTGATATCTCTCCAACCCAAGGCACCTCAGAGAGGGACATGGCCACAGTCAGCTCCGGCCCCATTAGCACACGAGTGGACAACGGTGAGAATCTGACTGTCCATCGTTCAATGACGTCTCAACATTCTGGGATGCTTCAACATTTATTGGCTTTTCAGCAAAAGAATGAAGGCACAGTAACAATTTACAGATCACTTTCCATACTCATCAATGTTATATGAATTAGTGGTATGAATTAGATCAGAGCTGTCAAATAGTCAATACTGATCATTATGTATTTTGAGGGACCTAGTGTAATCTCATTTCATAGGGCCCAAAATTCTGGTGATGCACCTGAATGAGATTTTTTCTTTTCTCTTTTACAGCTGGTCTTATTGAGTCTGAAGGTAGGCATATCATGTTTGGTCATGACTTGATATTATTATGCAGATTTATCCTGACAATGTCACCAATAAGTAAAAACTATTTATTTCTACATTTAACCCTTCAAGGGAAACAATCAAGAACAGATATAATTTTTACTCAGTAAGTCAAAACTTATCCATAGGGACATGGTTCTTTTGTTACCATCACAGAATCTTCAGATAATGTTCCACTTAAAACCATGTCAGTAGATATTGTTTGTACCCTAAGCCATTTTACAGTGGGTTCAGGTGACAAAATGGACCAGGTCAAACATTCTTGTTGCATGCAAGTGCATGAGAAACAAACCTGTCAGTTAGTCTACTCAGTCTAATCATGTCTGCTTGTTTCTGCAGTGGCTTCACAAGTCGACAAACATGCAGAAGGATGGGAAGTTGCCATAGCAGTGGGGATCATAGGTGCTCTCCTCCTCACTCTGGCAGGATTCATAACTTTTCAGATGTACGCCTCAAAGCAAGGCTGGGTTCGTCGTACTCACCTGAAGTGACGCTGTTTTTTAATGTACAATTTCCCAGATGGAGACCCCATTAATTTATGAAATCTCAATCTCAACACACATTCATATGTAGTATTTTTCTTTAATTTAACACTATATTTGAGTGTCAATGGTCAATGAAACTTCCTGTTTTGGCCGACAATTCATGTCCAGTTTACATTCACTGAGACAAATTGATATATTTCAAGATTAAGTCTGAATGATCCTTGGACTATCCATATTGCTTTCATTCACTCAACTAAGACCAAGGACATGGGACCTGAAACTAAACTAATCCAAATATCTCAATGGCAGGTATGACAAAAGGTCAGAGTCCAAAGAGAACACAAAAGCACTTATAATATGCATGAGCAACATTCACAGCAGTACTGCATGCTTGAAATGATTCTTCTACATTTGAAAGTGTTGTTTAGCTAGGTAGTGAGAAGGACTATCATTGTTTCTTCCTGTTCATCTGTTGGAATGAATGCTATGAAATGAGTACAGGGTTGGGTTTAGGAATACATTATTCAATTACTGGTCTGATGGTGCTGCATATCTTAACTCAAATTTGTGGTGGAATATAAAGGGGCATTTTGTACCTATTACTATCAATTTTGCAATCTCTACATATTGAGACATGCTATATAACAACATGAACAGCTTTCTATTATTTGAACCAAAACAGGTTTTAATAAAATGTAATTTACCTAATTTCTGTTTACTGTATGACATTTACTTTATACTTGTTTGTGATGGCTTCCGGGTCAATATTGTGCATAATATGTCCACTTGGGTATATTAATTCATACACATTTTCAAGATATTTAATGTGAAGAGGTGGCTGAAATTTATAAAAAACGATATTTAAGGGAAAAGACATAAAAACAAAACCTTTATTATTAACATTTTAGAAAGAAAACATTGGCATCTCCCACTCCCAATAAAGTATTGTCTTCTGCTCACAATCCAGCCATCTGAGGTGAAACAAGTTCAATATTTACTGGGCACTTATTTTCAATATTTACTGTTTTGGTCTAAATTGTCAAATTGTTAGTGTAAACAACCCAGAACATGCCTACTCATCCAAGTCAGTCATCCATTTCCTTTCATTTAAGGTCAAGATCCAAGGATCCAACCTCTGATGATTTGTCCCAAGGGCAAAGGTAGGCCAAAAGTTGAAAGCAAAAAGCAATACCAAAACAAAAACTAACTGCACTTCTTGGGCCAAGCAGCTCATGAGGCATGATAACCATCTGGTTATTTTCCTGTCAGTACAGCAGTCCTAAAGGTTCAAACTGAAAATCTTAAACTCAAAATTGGTAATTGAAATAGGGAAAATATCTAAACTGTATCAGGAGGAAAAGACAGAAAAATTACAAGCAACAAGGAGTTGAGGGTGGGTTTGTCATAGCCAAGCTCATTCCAATTGGAAGGTACATTCCAACTGGGTAAGCAATAACTTGGCAGTATCAATTTTATTTTCATGGCCAAACCTTGTCACTTTATATCAAATTTGAGAGATTTGTTCGTTTTTTCTTTTAGAAAAAACAACGTAGCATTCATAAAAAAAATTGACCCCGACATGTACTGTAAGAAACCTCAAGGCATTCTGTAGGATTTCTTTCTTATGACAAACCATTTCTCTTCCAGCAGTGGCATCATTATCACTCCAAGATATACAAATTGGCTTTGAATTATACAAAACTGCACAATAGCCATTTGCCCTTTGTGAACCAAAGACACTTTTGAAGATAACAGCACATGAAGACAACCCTTTTTGACCAGAACATGTAACGCACTGCTGCACTTAATTGGAGTTGGTCCTTTTTTACACAGTATGCAAGATGCAGCTGTATTGGACAAACATATGTTGCTGTATGAAAATGTATGATAATAAATAAAACTAACAGTATTTGAAATTCCTTAGTTTCAGACAATGGTGTGACTCACAAAAAGGAGCTATTGGGGTTGATTTCATTTGCTGGTTTTCCAGGGTTTGTAAGTGCTCTGCAGCACAGCATCACAGACAAGGGAAGCAAAACAAAACATGAAACAGGAGGAGGTGGTGGTGGGATAACGGGTGTAAGACTGGTCAAAATGTCTCAAAGTCTGATACATTCCCACTTCTAAGTTATTATTACTATTTTTTGGAGGGGCAAAACGAAATCAAAACACAGAAGAAACGTAACAACTTAACATGGTCAATAAATACAACAAAATGATTCCTTTCAGTTCCAGCTGTTATAATTCATCCTCTATGTGGTTTTCGGGTCGTTTTTTCTCAGGTGTTTCTGTGAATTGAAATTAAAAAAATGATACTTGTTTAGCTGGAAACGCATTTGGATAGATTTAAAACAAAAGGCTAAACGATACATCACAACTACAAAAAAATTGTCCTTTCCAACCACTGCACACTGCTGTTGAGTTATTGTAAGACTATACAGCAGTGCACATATGCAGACAGTTCCTATGGCAAAACCTGTTGCCATGGCAGATGTACCTGTACTCGTTTCATCCAAAATCTGTGATTGTATGGTTGGCTCTGCATCCTGTCCGATAGTCTCTTCGGTGGATGTCTCCTCAACCGGTGGCACAACACTTTCTGTTGGATGTCAGATGGATAATTTCAATATAGTCAATCACTTAAAATTAAATAATAAAATACACAAAAAGTGAAGTTTACAATTAGCACATACATAACTCGGAATACTCATAAAAATGCCCCCACGCACCTTTTGTGCTTTCCTCCGTTTGAGGAATTACTTTCTCTTCTGCAGTACCGTTAGCTTTGCTGCCTTCTGAATTGGTGCTGTTCTTGGGTTTAGGCTTGGCCTTGGGCTTAGCAAACTTGGCCTTGTTGAGCAGATAGTTTACCTCGCGGTCCAGCAAGGCCAATTTGGACTCAATGTCTTTGGACAACAGGACAGGCCTTTCTGTGGGAGAACGCTTGTCTTGCTCCGCCACAGTGTCATTCTTCCATGTCTGTGAGCAAGAAGAGATTAAAATAGCTTGGTTTCTGTTTCAAAGGTTGAATAACAATGCACAACACGTGTACAGAAATAGAATAAGCCACACAAAAGAATTACTGTACTGTGGTCTCGTTGATGACTTTCTCCAAAGTCTTCAGCTCAACTTCACTGAAGATCTGGTCATCCTCAGGAATGAGTTTTGCACTCCTATAAAGATAAGGTAAATTATCATGTCAGATCTCAAACATGACCATATACAATTCATCAAAACTCTAGCAATCCCTTAAGAGTATTCCATTGCCTTGTTCAAACCCTGGTGAGATCACAATGATGGCAACCACCGGGGCCCTCACCTGAGGAAGTAGGAAGAGGTGTTGAGCATGCTCTCCAGGGCAGCCAGCCGGTCAGGCCACTTTCTGCGTTCCTCCACCCTGAAGAACATGGCCTTGCACAGCTTCTTCAACTCTGACAGTTTCTCCCTCAGTTCTTTGGTAGCAGCCGAATAGCCATCTTCATCCATCCACTCAGAGGCCTGACTTAGCTTGGCTGAAATCTCCTCCTTCTCCTCCTCAGACACCACCGCCTGGAACTCGTCCTGGTAAAGCTTGTCCTACAGGTGTGGTACAAGTCACACTATCGGGGTGCCCCATATAGACCAATTTAAACACTACCATACCCCTCAACCCTAGGACTTGATCAGTGGGTTCCTTTTTTTTTTTATTGATTCTAATTGAACTTTTCCACCGTTTCAGATGACTGAGGTCAACAAGAAACTTTAAAAAAGGATCTTTACCTGTGTCTCAAAGATGAAAGCCTGCAGACTGTTCAGCATCTTCTCTCTCTCATGTTTCTCCAGGTCTCTGTCAGTAAGGTCTTGTAACCTTGAAAGGGAACAGAACATCTGTTAAAATTCTCAAACTACCATAACCCTAAAAGAACAAAAACGCAGCTCAGATCATCGAGTTTGAGCAATCCTAGCGCAATGGAAGAAATATTTTTCCTTCATAAATGAGATTGCAAGCAGCATACTTTTTCTTGGAGGTGTCGATTTGGTCGAGGGTAGGGTTGACGATATCGTTGACCAGCAGTTCTACAGTAATTTCTTCAGAGATCTTGGCCTTCTTCTGGGACTTGACTTTCTTCTCAGCTGCTTCTTCCTCTGCAGTTTTCTCCTCTTCCTTGGTTTCTGTTTTGTCACCTTCCTTTTCATCCTGCTTTAAGGGATTTAATTAGCGTCTTTGGCATTCCATTTGCTTTCTGGGAGCAAAAGCCACCCCCTCCTCCTTCATACTTTATGCATGATTTTGGATAACAAGACGGCTGATAAATGTACACCTAGAATAGGTTTATAAGGTTAGTATAGGTTATTATGTGTATTAGAGGTTTAGTATATTGTATAGAATATTATCTGTATATTTAGAAGGTTTACTTATTTAGCATAGATGTAATCTATGTTCTGTGTACATATGTCATGTTATGCCAGGTTGCCTTGCGTTGTCTTGTCCTAAGAATTTCAGTGCCCAGTCTGACCTTGTGTTGTTCTGTGCATCTGACAATAAAAGACTTGAACTTGAACAGTCTGCTCACCTGAGGATCTCCAGATTTCCCATTGGCTCCGTGTTCTTCAGCCTTCTCCTTATCCGTGTCCAGTGCATCTGAAGGTTGATCCTCAGCCTCCCGTTTGACCTCCTGGTTCTCCTCCTGACCAGCCTCCTCCTTCGTCTTGCCCTGCTCCTCCTGCTCCTTCCCAGGCTCTGGAGGCACCTCCTCCTCATCCTGGAGATGGAGAAATATATCATATTGCAATACAGAAAAAGCTGAGAAATTGGAACATTTTGTTTGCCTGATGGTAGGGAATTCTGCAAGTAATGTTGAGATCCTGCTAGCACATGCACTTAAGTGTCAACATGTACATTGCAGAAGCAAGCATGAGAAATTGAGAAAGTAAAAGGTTTACTTGAACTGGCTCGGTCATATTTGCGTTTGGTTCTGATGTCCCCCCTCCAAAAAGGCTAGAGATGGTATTTCCCAGTTCTAGACACAGATAAACAAGGGAGAGCAGTTATAAATAGAATCAAATGAAGGGAGGCCATTTTCATTGTTATTTTGCCTTTTACACAAGCACCAAACTTACTTGTCAGTGTCGATTCCTCTTCTTTCTCCTCCATAATAGTCTCAAAAACGGACTCAACCTAAAACAGCAACCAAAACTTCAAAATTGTCCAAACCCCAAAAGGAGGAGATCCTTCATGTTATTTGTGTAATTAATGAAAAGGTGCCTGTGTGGTAATGTAAAAATGTTTCAATTACTAAGCTACATCACTGACCCGGTCTAGCAGAAGGACTCCACTCTCATCCATGTTGAAGTGGGCCTTGATGCCCTTGGACTCTGCATCAACATGTTTGTGGAAGCTGCTGCCCACCCCAGACAGCTTCACTGTGGTCAGGTTCAGAGCACCAAACACGCTGCATGAACATTGACAAGATGGAGGTTGTTTGACGTTTTGAATTTTTTATATTTGAATGATAAGAGGTATTAATATTTAAAAATTGCTACGAAAGCTGACTAGTACTAAAATGGAGTGAACTTCATGTGCAAACAGCAAATTTACATATTGTTCATGTCAAAACTACAAAACATCACTCAGTTTATATCTTCATGTACCTGAGATCTTCTTGCCCCAGGAAGCTTAGGTCTCCATAATTGATGTAGAAGGCAAAATCATCGGTGTAGCGGTTGAAGGTGATGACCTTGCGCTGGGGGTAGGGCGCCATCCTCTGGAACAGGATACGCTTGTTGTGCTTCAGGCTCTTGCTTCCGTCCTCCTCTTTCGACTCGCGAGTGAACTCCACCTTGAGAGACAGACAGATGTTGCCAGGTTTGTGTGAATCCAAACAGCTAATGCTTTTAAAATCTGTTGCATGACTGAAATGCACTGTGGTACACAGTGGCTGATAGTTGAATGTAATATGGTGAAACGAGGACGGCCTGCACTACCTGAATCGGGAACACTGCGGCATCTCGAACAAGGAAGGGTTTGACCTTGAAGGCCTTGCTGAGAGCAGCCGCCTGGTACACAGCCCCCATGGCTGCTGCCTCGTCTGCATTGATGTTCTTTCCCAGTTCTTCTCTGAGAAAAGTCAAAACACACAGTAAGCACAAAACCATACGAGGGAAAACAGGCCACTGTGGTTGGTTAAATGTCAAATCCCATGTCGGCATTTCTGGTCAATAATACAAATCCATTAAAAAACACAAGCCTATAGTTTATGAAATACAATATATGCAGTTCCTACATCCAATGTGCAAAGTCCAAAGTGTAATAACTAGATGATTGGATTCACACAACTTCCCTCTATGTACAGTCAACATCTGCACCCTTCTGCCATTATGGCATATTGATCAACACTTACTTGCCCACAGCTTTGAGGAGGACCTCCTGAACTTTGGGCACTCTGGTGGCTCCACCTACAAGGATGACCTGCTCAATCTCATCCTGTTGGGTCAGGAAGGCACGTAATAAGCCTCATTCACTTAACTGTTGATCTGGTGACAACTTGCTCAGATTTAATCAAATGGTAGCTAGGAAGGACAACTAGGATGGAGAGTTGACTGACCAGGGACATTTCAGCAGAGCTGAGAGCCTCCTGCACAGTGTGAGGCACTCTTTCAAACAGGTCGGTGCACAGGGCTTCAAACTCCACACGGGTGACCTTAGACTTGAAGTCGATGTCATCCATCAGCCCTTCCACCTGAAACATTCATACAGGAGCGATGAGTACGCAAAGGACGCAGACAGCTGAAGAAAACCACACAACTCTTCACCAAGTGTCTCCTAAGCATACAGTAATGAGTAATATAAAAATACTGCTGTTTCATTAGGAAAAATATAGTATGCACTTAACCTTTCCCAACAGAGAATGTACCATGTGCACTCTGCCCTTATTTGGGAAAGGTTTGGTGTACAAAAGCTCTGCTCCTTCTTCTTGACCATCACCCCACTCTGTCAGTCTTTCTACAGTCGCTACTCCAAAAAACATTTAACATCCAGCTACTCATTACTACTGCTGACCCAAACTGAGCCACTTCAGTAATGAGTGTTCTCTTCAGTGCCACCAACTGGCTGTTAGATAAAGAGCCCATTAGCTGGAGCTCAGTCGGTTTACTGCAGCAGCAGCTTAAGCAAAATGCTTGCATGGGAGGAGACAGGAAGACAGACAGGTATTGTGGTATCAAAACGTGCTACTCTAAATGCACCTTACCCAAATCCTGCCAGCCCATAGAAGGGCATATATTTATACCAATACACAGCCACACAAAACAGTATGTCTCCCATACATCACAATCCAAGTTACATTGTAAAATATCATAGCAGCAAATCCAGTTGTGTTGAAAACATCCAAGTCCAGATGGGAATCGAATGCACAATGCCTGCCATTCACTGTAAGCCTTTCCTGAAAAATTACAGAGCACCAAATAGCAGAGGAATAAAGCAGGACAGCTGGAAGCAGGATAAAGGGATGGAGGCTCAAGAGGGGAGAGGTTAACACCAGGGACATCACGCAACAATTCACCTGGGCCATGAATTCAGCATTGGCACTAAGCACCGTCTTCAGCCTCTGAGCCTCCTTAAGGAGCTTGGCCATGGCGCGGTGGTTCTCCCGTACGTCCTTCTTGCTCTTCTTCTGCTCGTTGAACAGCTTGGCCAGGTGGTCCCTAAGCCTCAGCTCCATCTCAAAGCCCCCAAGTGAGCGGTCAAACCTGTGGATGACACCAAAGCCAGGCTGGGTGGGTGCATATACAAAAAGGAGGCAACAGTTCTGATTCATGACGCTGGGCGATTTTATTGTTCATGGGGAAGGTCGTCACTACAATGCAAAAATTATTAGGGATGCACAATATAATTGGCGGCCAGATTGGTTTAGGCCGATAAATGTTTATTTTCAGTGTTGTTATTATTATTGGTCCGATAAGAAAATGTGGTTGATAAATTAAAAGCAATATATTTTATTTTTATAAAAGAGTCGGCCATGGGAATCTATAATTGTAAAATGTAAGAAATCTGTTCATTTTGGTAAAAGAAAGATCTAGATGTTTTGTGCATTTAAGGTTTTAATAAAAGCCATTATTTGGTTGCCTTTTGTTTCTGTATTCAGACTCAGGCTTTGTATTTATCAGCATATCGGTTATCGGCTTCCAAATATAAAGTTATCGGTATCAGCCAGAATTTCCATATCGGTGCATCCCTAAAATTGATTACATAAAAAAAAACATATATGGTATATGCTTTTTTTGTTGGTCTGAGTAGGTGTAGGGGGTTGCACAGGCGAGTGCATAAATGGTGTGTTGAGAACATATCGTAACAGTGTTGGCCTACCTACAGACTGCCTTGACTCACCCTACACCTCGGATCTGCAGCTGTGGCTGAACGCCTGCCTCTTTGGTCTTTACTGTCTGGTAAGTGACAATGGTGGCCACTGTGCTGCCAGAGCCCATGTCAAAGAACATCACATTCTAGAAGAGAGAGAGAAATAGAGGGAGAGTCTTGGGTCAACTGGAATTTGGCAGTGAAACTTTTATTTGACCATGCAAGTTTGTTAGTGAAGGTAGAAGCGCACCTGTGCTGTGCTGTTGATGTCTTTCCTCCGGAACACTCCGTAGTTCAGGGCCACGGCTGTGTTGTCGTTAATGAGCTGAAGGACCTTCAGCCCTGCCATCTGGGCGGCCTGCAAGACGGCCCGACGCTCTGCCTGATTGAAAAAGGCTGGAACGGTGACAACTGCATCTTTAATGGGCTGCTCTGTGAAAAGACAAATTCAAAAAACAAAAACTTGTCAGTGTGGTTGTCCTACTTCTGCATACGGGGGTTTCTACTCACATAACGGCATTCTGTAAAACAAACCAACCAGCAAAGTCCTGAGCCAAGCTACATGAATAGTTCAAAACCATCCCCAGCAGCTCCTCTGGTGTGTACTGCATCTCTCTGTGGGACAGAAACCACATAATAGCAAGTTAACATTACTGAAGCCTCTTAAACTGTCCAACTATAATCACATTCCATATGACCCTGTTTAGCCATCAAGCACCATTTCTTCTCTTAATCATTATGATGATGCATGTCAAAGTCATGCAGTCCTGTCTTTTCAATAGTTTTTTATTTGATAGAAGACAGAAACTGCTAATTGAAATTGAGGCAAGTGAAAATGGTCAAATAAAACTTACTCCAAGTTTTTGAAGTAAACGGTACCCCGGTTCTCTTCTTTTAGTAGTTGATGCTCTGGAAAACGTTTTTGGTAGAGCGCCACCTGGAGGTTGTCATGCTTCTTACCTAGCAGGGACTGAAGATGTCTGTAAACAAACTTGGGGTTCTTCACAGACTGAAGAGAAAAGAGAAAGAATATTTGGTTACAGATGTTTACTTTTATTTCAGACCAAAGTGGAAAAAATATTACAGACTTAAGCTTAAAGTGTAATACTTTGACTGAACCACACATTTAATTAAAAAAAGGTTTGAATCTAGTTTTCCAAAATCGTTAAAAAAAAAAAATATCTTACCACTCCTAATGCACCATCTCCAAAAAGTCGCTCATTCTCTTTCAAACACACAGCAACTGGAGTTTTTCTTCTCGATTCCCTTAGACAATTAAGGGAAAAGAGACCATTTAAATCAATTGAGCGATCCAAGATGATTTAGCAAAGACCAAATTCTTGAGTATCACAAACTAGGCTACATTAGCATACCAGCAACTCAATATTTGAATAAACCAACAGCAAGTATTCTGAAAAGGAAAAAAACACTTGCTACTAGTGCAGACCCTTATTTCATGACATTTTAATATGGTAACACACTCACTTGTTCAGTGCAATTTCCATTGGCACGCCAGGTTTAACTATTGCTATTTTCATCCATTCACTACCCAAGTCGACCGACATGACTGCTACAGAGGCTGGAAATAAGTTACAACGAAAGATATACTATTAGAGGAAAAATAAGAGATAATGAAAATGTCTGAGTTGCACATGTACAAGAAACAATGCAAATTATAATTATGAGTTGTTAAATGTAGTGCAAAAAGTTAACATGATTAGTCACAATATTAATTGCATTATGTATACATATTCAAACATGGGATACCAGCTCAAGTCAGTCAATAAAGATAGGTAAAATGTGTTGTAAATTGTTTTTAATGATAATATACTTGTCATACCTGTGTGACAAGGCAGCAATGCCAAAACAAGGCACATGAGAGCACATACAGTCATCATCTTCTCCATTTTTACCTGTAAAAAATTTAAGCACAACATTGAATGCTCCGAAACGGCAATCCCTGACGGAACTGAAGATGCATACAATACACCTAGACGTTTCCATCCCTTTGAGTGTTTTTGATAAAGGTTGGAGAAACGATTCCACATCAAAGAGCATGCGAGATAGTTTATTGAGATAATCGAATTGACATTGTTACCAACATCTTCGACTCTAGGGGGTGACAGTGTACTGATGTTCTTCTGGTGCTTATAGTGTCATGTCCTGTAATAGGTAACGTGCAATAGACCTCCTTTGGCCTGATCCCGCCCACCAGATTGTACGAAGCCACACGTGCCATTAATGCAGCTGTTGTAGCTAACCTAATTCGTCCTATTCGGCTGTCTCAATTAGCCAGCAGGATAGCTGATGGGTCATTGGGGAGTAAACATGATGAAATGACAGACATAGACAAACGTTTACCAATACATTTTCATTGGCAAATAAACCTGTGAGTAAGTTGGTAGGATAACTTGGCCCTATAGCATGCCTATTGCAATACAACAAAGGGCACTATAAGAGTGTAGAAACGTCTAGAGCCAATGACGTATGCATGTTAACGTTATTGAAACACAGGTGATGCGACAGCAATCACTTAAGGCGGAGTTACCCTACGTTTGTGCTAGAAATGTCTAAGTAGAGGTACATCATGTTGGAACAACACGTTTTTATAAAGCCAACACTGGCCTAAGAACATCCCTTTATTAAAGACAGCACTTTAAATGCAAATGTTTGCAAAAACAGTTGCCATCTATCTTGTATGAAACTAGATCACTTGTAATGACAACCTGAATCGCTTTACCGTTCGAGATAAATAACAAAAATCAAGCCTGAATCAAGGAAATGTAGCCTATCTACTAACAAATGCAATGATGATAACGGCATGACAGAACTCAACTTACCATTCAGCCAGTTCAGTAAATTGAGCGGTTAGCTGGCTAGCTAGCTACCTATTTTACACGTGATTAAAACGAGAATAACATTCAGTAGTTGCAGCTATTCTTGATTGACTGGTCTGCGTGGTACAGTTCACTATTTTCGCTCGATCCAAAAATCGGGTCAGAGTCGCACTAATAAAGGTTTTGGATTTCCCTTGTTATCACCGGCTTGCTCTCACCATAGGGCCCAGAACGCGGCGTGATCTTATTGGATCCACACTATCCGTTGTACCGCGAGTGCAGCGATGACCCTCCACCCCGCAGAACCCGCCTTCTTTGCCGCACGCACCGGTTGGTGATAGGTCCACGTGCAAAGTGTTAAGTGCAAAAAAAGGATTGCTCATGTCATAGGTCCACGTTAAATGAATAGGCGTAAAATGTATGACATGACACAAATCCCCACATTTGTAGACATTTGTGTTAATACTCGTCATGTTGATCATACAATATTATGTACCTTAATGTTTCATCTCACATCTTTAATTTCGTTTCGTATTAACATTGCCTTTTCCTAATTAAAAGTTAAAAAGGGTACCTTATTTTCTCATATACCCGGAATACGTATGTGGATAACTAATAATATAGATTTACGCATTTAGATTTTCCCATTTTAAAGAATTGGTCGAGGAGGCTTCCTTGTGTGATTATCACGTGATTATCACATGACTTCCTCCGCGACCTAGCATTGTTAGCAAGAAATGGCAGCATTTTTACAGTGGAGGCGATTTGTCTTTTTTGATAAAGAGACAGTAAAAGATGCTGGAGATAATGGGAAGAACTTCGTACTCCCCGTTGGAATCTCGGCGTGTGATTCGGGCAGAGGACACATTGTTATTGGAGATATCCTTTCAAAGCAAACGTTGCCAGTGTCGCTATATATTTTGCTCAAGTAGAACTAGAGGTACAGTAGTCAGCTAGTTGTTTTGGTTAGCAAGATCAGATGACTAGCTTAAAAATGACTTCAGCTGGTTAGAAATGTCGATCCTCGTGCAATATAATATTTTTTTGCCATCAAACGTCCCCCACTACGGTGACCGCACAATATAGCGTCATTTTCAGATACGGATAGTGTCAACATATGTAGCCTAACCATATGTGATATAAACTTAATCCGTTTAGCCTACATTTTATGTGATTAGAAACCATATACTTCTGAGTTGCCAAGTGTCGAAAAAGACGCTGATGTTTTGAAAAGCAATGAGTTGTTACAATTTTTCTGTCGCTGTAGCTATGGCATAACGCTAATGTAAATCAAAGCATTGTGTTAGTATCACCTTATTCACTGTTATTTGAGCCGTGACCCTGAAAGTATTACATATGGATGGTCAGATCTGGTTTTTGACACGCTCCCTGCAGTTGACTTCCTTCCAGGCATATAAACTTCGTGTGACACACCTTTATCAGCTTAAGCAGCACAGCATTCTGGTCTCAGTTGGACAGGATGAGCCAGGAATAAACCCATTGGCAAGTGTCAATACATTATTTTGATAACCACAAAATACTGCTTGAATTGCATTAGCAGCTCTTCTTAGACTCTTTGTTTCAGTGGTCCAAAAAGAAAAATTTAAATGAATCAGAATAAACAGTATTTGTTTTACAGGTCAAAGTATGGAACCTGGACAAGCGAGACAGCGGGAATCCTTTGTGTACCAGAATATTTCCAGCTATTCCTGGGAACAAGCCAACAGAAGTTTCTTGTTTAAGTGTACATGAGAACCTCAACTTCATGGCCATTGGTAAGCAGCGTTTCAGTATTTCCTCATGAGACAGTATTCCTTTAGCTTAGACAAATTTGCTCCTTGTCATAAATGGATGACTGCAAACCATGTGCTTCCAGGATTCACAGATGGAAGTGTGGTGTTGACCAAGGGTGACATTACCAGGGACAGGCATAGTAAAACCTTAACTCTGCACGAGGGCACCTGTCCCATTACAGGCCTAGCTTTCCGTCAAGCAAGCAAGGTGACTAACCTGTTTGTGGCCACTTTGGAAAAAGTTCATGTAAGTTGTCTCCATAACTTTTGAGTTGTATTGTAAAATTCCATTTGAATTCAAGTCCTTACCTTTGATTCCAGCTTATTTTTGTGATTTGACATTTCTCTGCTCAGTGCTACACTCTGTCGGTCAAGGAGTACCCCAAATTAGAGCTGGATACACATGGCTGTGCATTGCGTTGCTCCTCCCTCACCGACCCCTCCCAGGACTCACAGTTTATAGTAGCAGGTGATGAGTGTGTGTACCTGTACCAGCCTGATGAGAGAGGGCCCTGCTTTGCTTTTGACGGCCACAAGATAATGGCCCACTGGCACAGAGGCTACCTCCTACTACTCACCAGAGACACCAAGTCACCCAACAAGTGAGGAGAATTCTAATGTGTGCTTGCACAGCTGAACCTCTGCAATATATTTCAGTTAAGAGTGTTTGGTTTAAGCCTGTCTGGTGAGAAGCTATCAATTATCAAAACACAAACTTCCCTTTATATGATCTTCAAAATTAAGTGCCTTTAATGAGTTTTCATGACCTGTTGTGGGGACATGTTTTCAGGCCTGGATTTGGGAGCAGAGAGACATCTCCATCTGAGAAACAAATCCTGAGCATTTACGACCTAGACAACAAGTTCATTGCTTACAGTGCTTCTTTTGAAGACATCATCGATGTGCTGGCAGAGTGGGGTTCTTTCTATATCCTGACTAGAGACGGCAAGATGTTTGTGCTGCAGGAGAAAGATACTCAAACCAAACTAGAGGTGAGCTCCAAAGATGTTACAATTGTTTACTTCAACCCCTTTCCCCCAGAGCAAGGCTCTTAATCAATCTCTCTGTGTCTAGATGCTCTTTAAGAAGAACCTATTTGTCATGGCCATCAACCTGGCTAAAAGCCAACACCTAGACAGTGACGGCTTGTCAGAGATCTTCAGACAGTATGGTGACCACCTCTACAACAAAGGAGACCACGACGGAGCTATACAACAGTACATCCGGTAAGGCACATGGAAACCAGACAGCTCCCCGTCAATTGAGACGCATTTTGGCAACACTTTATGTTCAAGTTACTTTAATTACCATGTAGCAACACATATAGCGCATATGCATAGCAGTACATATAGTAAAACATTGTATTTAGATAGTAATTGCTATATAGTTCAATTGTATTTAGTGTTATTGGTATAGATTATTAAAGTGTCAGAAGGCACAGAATGAGGGAAGGGGTATAAAGGGTAGGTGGATGTTGTGAAGGGGCATGTGAAGACTACGTTACCAAAACAAGATTCATGTTAGCATCCACTTATCCGATGGAAACCCCAACATTTACCCTGCAAGTTTTACTTGTGTAATAACTTGTACTGGTAAACCCTAATGAAGTGGGTTTAATTAACCCTTGTGTTATCTTCGGGTCATTCTGACCCATCAGTCATTGTGACCCACCGTCATATTGCGACAACTTTACCGCATACAAAAACAAAGTGAATAATTTTCTTTTAACCGTTGGGCTGTCTCAGACCCCCCACATTGCGAAGGTTAAAAGAAAATTATTTGTATTTGTTTTTGTATTGGGTAAAATTGGGTAAACACAACGATGGTTCGTTATGAACCTTTGGGTCATGTGACCGAAGGCAGCACAAGGGTTAAGTGCGTAATGAAGCATTTTCTGTGTACCAACAGTGTTACTATAGGTATTGTTATGTACTTTCATGGTATTTAATGTAATGTTTATGTTAAGTGTTGCCCAATTATTTTATTGGTGGGGCCAATTCAGCTTGATAGCAAAGCAAAATAATAACTCTTTAATAACCAAATTTTTCAACCAACATACTGTTCCATTTGCCAATATTTACTGACAGGACTGGAGATTGTACCCCAGTATTTACATTGCATCTTTCCTTAAGCACCATTGGGAAATTGGAGCCCTCGTACGTAATTAGGAAGTTCCTAGATGCCCAGAGGATCCATAATTTGACAGCCTACCTGCAGGCACTTCACAGGCTGTCCCTGGCCAATGCAGACCACACCACCCTACTGCTGAACTGCTACACCAAGCTGAAGGACAGTTCCAAGCTGGAAGAGTTTATTAAGGTTAGCATGGCTTTTTTGCCCATTTGGAAGTGCCGTATTTCTTCGATTAGACGCCGCCCTCAAATAAACGCCACCCTGGATTAAACGCTGCACCAAAAAAATAAAAAACGGTTACTTAATTGGTTAAATTAAAACACAGTATTTAAATCACAAGTGTATTATAATTCCCTCGAAGCACTGGCAGACACAAGTGGCTTTCTTGCTACAGGTTTGAAGCCTCTTCTCCAAATCCACCGTGAACACTAAACCCACAGTAAGGCCTACTAGTATAACGAGAAAATAAAGACCACATTAGCTATCTTAATATGAACATACAATGACATGCGCAGCATTTGAATAACGTTCACTAAAGTAAAATACAGACACAACAACATACCTCGTTGGCTGCATGCTGTACAATAGAGGTTTCCTTAGATCGCTAACATTCGTTAACAACCTTTAACTTTTATCGGAGCATTATATTGTCCGTGCTTCGCTTGCTGTTAGCTTGTCGACTCTCACTCACGAGCATTCCAAATGGCCTTCAAAATAAAGGCACTGTAGGCCTACACTTACCTAAAGTCACGTAATAATACTGAATGCAAATATATAATTCTAAATTATGACATTGGTTGAAAACAAATGATACATTATAGTAATGTAATAGCCTACGTAGCCTACAATATAGCGAGGTAGCTGACTTCACCACTGGCGAATTCGTCGAATTTCATCAACCCGAAGTTTGCGTGCTACAGATCTGTTGCTGCTGGTGAGTGTTTTCTGCACAGCTTTCTAACAGAAAGCTGAAGTGTAAGAACGTTTCGGCATGCTGCTTCAGATTTCTTCACAATGTAGACACACGCTCCAATTTTATATTAGGCTTTGTGTTTGACCTCCTTGTCTATTCTATGTTTGTCTATGGCTGCACTGCAGCTGCAATTCTCTAAATCTCTCTTACTAATTAAACGCCGCCCTCGAATAAACGCCGCCCTCGAATAAACGCCGCCCTCGAATAAACGCCGCACCAAAAATGATCATTGTGTAATAAACGCCGTGGCGTTTGTTCAAAGAAATAAAGTATAAAATAATGCTATGCATAATTGTGCTGATATCTTTTTTTTTTATGCTTAGACTGACTGTGTTTCTGGTGTCTTGTACCCGACAGAGCAGTGAGAGTGAAGTCCACTTTGATGTAGAGATTGCCATCAAGGTGCTGCGCCAGGCTGGATACCACCACCATGCTGTCTTCCTGGCCGAGAGACACATGCACCACGAATGGTACCTGAAGATCCAGCTAGAAGACCTCAAGGTAAATAACTTTAGCTTGTGGAGAAACAATTTTGGGTTAAGATCCATACCATGTCTCCTCATAACCAGGTCGTTTTATTTTTATTTTTTATTAAATATCCTCACTGTTCTAAATCTTGATTCAAACTATTGCACTGTCATTGTGACTAAAATAGTGAAACTGTCAAGATTGCACTTGATTAGAATTGATTAATGCATTATATCACGCTTTTCTTAATAGTGGTGGCCAAATGGCTACCATATCAACTCCTAATGTTCCATCTCAATGCTTCAGAACTACCAAGAAGCTCTGCGATACATTGGTCGGCTGCCCTTTGAGCAGGCAGAGAGCAACATGAAGCGCTATGGAAAGACTTTGATGCACCATGTTCCTGAGGACACCACACTCTTGCTGAAGGGTCTATGCACCAACTACCAGCCAAACAGTGACTCCACTGATGTGGACAGCCTGGATAGAAGCCTAACCAACAAGGTCTGTAAAAGTTCAAATGATGACATTTGACATTTGTATTCATTTAGCAGACTTTTGCCCAAAGCGACATACAGAAAGCGTGCATATAGTAGATCAGGTAATCAAGGACCAGAAGGACCAGTTCTTAACTAATAATACAATATAATAATAGTATGGAACAACAACTACAATATTACATAATTTTTGGTTCTGGGACCATGCAAGAAAAGCAACATCATCATATCTCAGGTTTAACAGGGTATATCAAAGCAGGTAGTGAAAAACCAAAGTAATAGTGGTCATTGATTACACTTATACGGTCCTTATATTTCCTAAATGAAAGGTGTACATATTTTTTATGCCTGTCCTGTCTCATAGGCCAACTCTGAAGAGTTCATCCCAATCTTTGCCAACAACCCACGAGAGCTGAGGGCCTTCCTGGAACACATGATAAAGGTGGAACCTTTCTCTACTCAAGGCGTGTACGACACCCTGCTAGAGCTTCGACTGCAAGACTGGGCTCATGAACAGGACCCTGAGGTTACTGCACCATTTACATTTAGTCATTTAGCAGATATTCTTATCCAGAGCGACATTTCCCAGAGGCAAGTACTTGCCTCACCTCTAGAACTCACACCTTTTCATATGCTGAGTTTTGTATTTCTTGCCTTATTTAGCTTTTTTGGAGCTGTTTTTGTTGACGCTGATGTTTTTGTCTTGTCCGGCAGAGGAAGAAAGTTCTCCAGGGGGCAGCTCTGTCTTTGCTGAGGAGTGACAACACTGTGTTTGACAAGGCCTTGGTACTATGTCAGATGCACAACTTCAAAGAAGGGGTCCTTTACCTCTATGAAAAAGGCAAACTGTGAGTCTGTAAACCTGTTGAATTTGATATGTAGTCAAATTACATATCAGGTTTTGCTTCATAAGTTTGATGAAAGGTTTAATTTGTAATATGCTAATTAGAAAAATTCATTTCAGAAAGATTCATTAATTGTGTCAATGATTATCTGCAGCTACCAGCAGATCATGCACTACCACATGCAGAATGAGGAGTACAGTAAAGTGGTGGAGGCCTGCAAGCGTTTTGGTGACCAGGAGGTGTGCTTGTGGGAGCAGGCGCTGGGCTACTTTGCCCGGAAAGAGGAGGACTGTAAGGAATACATAAGCGAAGTCCTGCAGCACATCGACCAGAACAATCTGATGCCTCCGCTACTGGGTGAGTTTGAGGCCACCTTGTTCTCTGACCAGTTTGTTTCAGTTTAAGATGGCAAGCTCGGACCTATTGTGTAAATCAAACGTATTTTGGCAACCTGCTAATGACTGCCTGACCAAGTCAAATTCTGACCAAAGAGGCTAGAAAGTTTTCGAAGGAGTCATGCCTTGATTCCTTTTCTGTTTGTGTCACCTCAGTGGTGCAGACCCTGGCGCACAATTCTACGGCCACGTTGTCTGTTATTAAAGACTACCTTATCAACAAGCTGCAGAGGGAGAGCCAGCAAATTGAGGACGACGAACGCAAGATCTGCCAGTACCGCGAGGAGACGGCCCACCTACGCTCCGAGATCCAGGAGCTGAGGAGCAGGTAATCCTCATCACGGTCCATTCCTGCTGGCTTCCCGAAGCTTAACAACATGCCACCTCCACATTATTCAGTAACTCCTTAAAGTGAATGAATGAATGTTCAAATTGCTTTAGAATAGAGCTCCTCTTGATTCAAGCATGCTGTTAGATCCAACACTGGATTCATAGCTTTGTTTTGTACTTGCAATTAGAAAGTTTAGAGGAAGAAACTTTGCTTTTATATTTTGGTAATAACCAATTCCTGATTCAGCTAGCCAATACCAATTTAAATCAATAAAAAGCACTAGGGATGCACGATGATATCGGCACCGGCCGATAAAAGCTCAAAATGAGCATTATCGGCATCGGCAGATATGAATATTTCTGCCGATGAGCCTTGCCGATAGGGTGCCGTGCGTCACAATGCGCACGTGACGACCGTGAACGTAGCATGAGTGCCAGCAACTTAAACTTCAAACATGTTGCCTCTGTGGAGGTATTTAGAGAAATGTAAAACAGATAACAGATACACATATGATTACGCATCTTAAGAGCCGTCATCCTGAGCAGCACCAAGACTTTTTGTAAAGTAAGAAGGAAAAAACACAGACAAAAACCCATCAGCAGCCTCTACTTCAGTCCTTTGACAAAGCTAGAAAATACAGCAGCGACCACCCAAAGGTAAAAGAGCTTAACGGCAAAAAAAATAGCTGAACAGAAGCCTACTGGTCAGCTGAAGTTGTCACCGTAGGTAGTTGGACTGAAAAGGTTTACATGACTCGAAGTTCAAGTGAAGGATAAAATGTCCTTGTATTTGCAATACAGAGCACACTGTTTGTCACTGAGTTGTTACAGGACTGTCTGCGGCTCACAAGACAATATATGGACCTTGGTTTTAAGTTTGATTATACTTTAAAGTGGGTCCTAAGGACTGAAGTGTAGGTCTGGACTACAGCTGCTTTTTTGTGCACTTGACCACTGTAAGTTTCAGTGCAATGTCAACTACTATGTCAGGGAAGCATTTGGCAGACCTGTTCAAGTAAGAGATGAATGTACATCTTTTATTTGAAAATTTATTTTTATTTATTTTACTCCTAAGGACTGAACTTTAAAGTCTGAACATAAAAATAAAATGTGGCACTGTTATATCATTTATTTTTAAGTAAAATATTTTACCTATTTTTCAGGGGTAAATGTCTGTCTACATTTGTAAAATGATACATTTATGGTAGAATCATTTAGTCATTTTTTTTCAATCAAATGTTGTTTGTCTTATGTGTTGCCTTATCTATAACACATGAGTGTAATAAGGTAAAGGTAGTACCGGAGACATACTTGGATTTCTCTTCAGTAAAATTAAAGTGTATATACGTATATCAGGGGAAAAATGTGTATATACATCGGTATCGGCCAAAATGAGTTTGAAAATATCGACATATCGAATATCGGCCAAAATCCAATATTGTGCGTCCCTAAAAAGGACACACAATAAGACATATAACATGATAAGACAAACTGACCACATGGCAAAGACAGTACAGCACACAACACTGTAAATACATGACAGTGACAGTGTGACCACACACTGTATTCAAATCGGTATCTAATATTTACCGATCTCTCGCACACTTCCTTCAAAGTGCAAAGATCTTCCAGAAAACCAAGTGCAGCATGTGCAACAGTCCCCTGGAGCTGCCCTCCGTCCACTTCCTGTGCAGCCACTCGTTCCACCAGCACTGCTTTGACAGCTACGCCGAGAGTGACTCAGAGTGTCCCACCTGCACACCGGAAAACCGCAAGGTGATGGACATGCTGCGCGCCCAGGACCAGAAACGAGACCTGCACGACCACTTCTCCAGACAAGTAAGCCGTCTGCTCAGGTTACACCAGGGGTGTCAAACTCATTTCGCATCGTGGGCCACATACGGCCTAGGGAGATGTCAAGTGGGCCGGACCATTAAAATTATACCATACTCTGCTATAAATAACCAAAATATCATGTCTTTCCTTTGTTTTGGTGTAAAGAAGCACAAGAACATTAGGAAAATATTGAAATTTAATGAACTATCCTTTTACAAAACATTTCATGAAACACCTCATATTTCCTTAGACAAATGTGCAATTTACTTTTATCATTCACAAATATGCATTGCAACTGATCCCACTGATTGTACAAAGGCACAAAACTTTAATTGGTACTGAAAAATATAGTAATGCACTTTAAGATTAAATGAGACTTTTAAAGAAAGGAATTTTTAAACCACTTACACATACGCATATAAAATCTAAATGTAATCCCTGCGTACACCTTACAAACTAAGGAGAGTGATTTTAAATGTGTAATGAAGAAAGTGTTCGCCTGTCCTGTAAATCTGTAAACTTCATACATGAAACATACATACACATACAATACATACTGAAAATTTATGGAGTTGTATGAACAGTAGAATTCCATCACACAACTTTTGTTTTGAAGCTGCTGACTAACATTAAAGTGCACATTTTTTAAATCACCGTAACAAGCAGCAGATGGCGCATTGATACCGTCTGCTGTTTTCAGTCTGTCTCAGTGATGCGGCTTGTGAGTGCGCCCCTTAGCGGATAATCCATGAATTGCAGCGAATTAAAAATATTAATTCCATGTCTTTTATGCATTTTTTCCACTTTCAAATTATCCTGCGGGCCTGATCGAACCTCCTTGGGGGCCGGTTCCGGCCCGCGGGCCGTATGTTTGACACCCCTGGGTTACACACTAGCTGAGGGAGGGGGGGGGGGGGGGGAGAATGTGAATGGTAGGATTTCCAAAGAGCATCTACTTTTAAATTTACACTCTCAATTCTTAGTTGACTGATTCTGTGGTAGCAAATCAACCTCAAACTATTACAATACTCCCACTGAGCTTTGAAGTGGGTATGGACCATATAGTGATAGAGTAATAGAGTTCAAGATAGAGTTTAAAATGAAAGAAGTAGGCTACTGAAGTAAACAATGAATTTCATTAACCCTCGTGCTGCCTTCGGGTCACATGACCCAAAGGTTCATAACGAACCATCGTTGTGTTTACCCAATTTTACCCAATACAAAAACAAATTAAAATAATTTTCTTTTAACCTTTGCAATGTGGGGGGTCTGAGACAGCCTAGCTGTTAAAAGAAAATGCTTCACTTTGTCTTTGTATGCGGTAAATCTGTCGCAATACGAAGGTGGGTCACAATGACTGATGGGTCAGAATGACCCGAAGATAACACAAGGGTTAATGTTTACTGCTTAAACTGAGAATTTGAGAATTAATTGGACTGAACTTGATTGAACTCACCCATTGGTCCTTTCAGTTACGGTGCTCCAATGATGGATTTTCTGTGGTGGCTGACTACTTTGGCCGCGGGGTGTTCAACAAGCTGACCTTGGTGACAGATCCCCCTGGTAGCAGAGGAGGAGCTGGGAGCCTGGATGCAGACCTACAAAGAGACTTCCTCATCCACACTAAGAGAAATACCTAACTCTACATCAAGAATAGAGTAGGCTTGCTATCCACCTGTTTTATCATTTGCATTACATTATGGTTTTCTGCACTGGTTGATAATGAATAGTGCCAAGCTGCGCACAATGCTCTAACGGAACAACCTGACTGTAACCTTTGTAGTCCAGGATAAAGTGTTTTATTGTAGTTATGCCCAGAATTCCAATTTGCAGAAATACTGTTCATTGAACACAGTTATTTGCACTGTTCTGGGGGGTCAATTGAGCAACTATGTTGTGAAATTCAGGTTATGCAACACCACAAACATTTTTTGGAAGAAATGTCTGTTTCAAATACTTAACCTCTTAATGTAATAACAATGTATGTTTTGAGCATGTCTCTGATTTGCAACTACAATGGGTAGTTATGTATGTCATATTTATTCATATCATGCCAATGTCGGGAATAAAGAAATATGGCTTGGTCAGGCATCTAAACATAATTTTGGCATTACTGCTTACATTTTTCTACTGTTATGCAGAGTTAATGGAATTCTTCGTTGCCACATTGTTAACCTAATTCAAGAAATGTTCAGTTACTCAAAATAAAATTTGTAGGCTATTTATAATGTAGCCTATTTATGAAAGGTAACATTAGGTGCATTCGACATGGACTCCGGCGGCATGAAACGACCGGCGAGAGTTGCCGCTTGCAGTCGGGGAGGAGTTAAAAACGGCTTCTTAAAATCGGACATTCCTGCTTCTCGTGGTTTTCTGCGTTAACGTCAGTCATGGCCGATCAAGCGCTGTTTGCTTACTTTACTTTATTTATAAATTAAACTTAATGTTTCCATTGGTGAAGAGGTGGTCTAAAACCCTTTAACACATTTTTTATTCAATTAAACAGTTTGGTCCGGATTTGAGCGTTGGCGAAACTGAAGGTGTCAGAATAATTACAAAACACGCGTGAAAGTTGTTGTGTGTGAGTCTGGCCAATCATGAAATAGCTGTGTCGTCATTAGAACCCGTGCAGTTGCTCTTGAGAAAATGCACTTGGCTACACCATAGATATATATAAAGACCAGGGGTCTCATTTATAAAGCTTGCGTACGCACAAAACGGGGCTGAAAATGTGCGTACGCCACTTTCCACGCAAAGGTTGTGATTTATAAAAAACAAACTTGACGGGAGAATGTGCGATCCTCCACGCAAACTCTGACCCTCCCGTAGGCCTACGCACATTTTGGAAACAGTTGGAATTGGCGACGCAGATGACCGTAGGCTACTGTAGTCAGACTGCAGAAAGTAAATGTGGGAAGAACGATTACTCGTAATATTTATATATTTTGTTTTCCTCACACACGTTTTTTTCACTCGATTTCATCATTATCATGAAGATTAAAGCCAGCAGTGTTATTTGCGCTTGTACTGAGTAATAATTGTTCCATAAACACCTTGTACAATCCAACTCAAATTTTAAATAAAAATTCAGCGCTGTATGTCTCACCATCAGATTGTCCACTACGTGATGTAGGAGGGGGAGATGCCCGAGCCCGACTGCATGGAATACATCACATATCCTACCTTTAGATAACTGCAGAACACAGTGTATAACTAAATATATTTCTTTAATACTGTGCATATATCATCATATGTCAAAAAATTGAAATACAGTCACTAAGCACCCGCGCAATCGCTACACTCTACGTCCTCGTTATCAGTCCAGACTTCAATAGACAACTGTTCAATAACAAAACGCTTTTGTTTTCAAAATTGTATCTCGACTCGCGGTATCACTGGCACAGTTGACGCCACTCGCACTGTTTTTTTTATTGGTGATCCACCGGCCACCAAATAATGTGGTTTTCGGGCCTCCGCCAATAGGCTAACAGTGTCTGAGAAGTTGTCATGCGCCATGATTCACCGTCAAGAAAAATCGCATGCCAGGGTCATTCATGAGGTGCTTTGCATTGACCATTTATGGTTAAAAATGGGCGTGTTCAGGGCGGGGTAAAATGCAGATTCACGTACGCACACTTGTGACTATAGTCTGTGATTTATAAAGGGAACATTGCTTACAGGTGTGCGTACGCACGGTTTTATAAATCTGATTTTTTTGGGGCGTACGCCATTTTAGGCTTTTGGGCGTACGTACACTTTTAGTAAGAATCCTACGCACAGTTTTATAAATGAGACCCCAGGGGCCTCATGTATAAAGGATTGCGCAGCTTTCATACCAGAAGATGGCGTACGGCCAAAAAGTACCTACGCACAGAAATATTCACATGTATAAAACCGGTCGTACGCCAGGTCCTGCGCACCTTTCCTTTATAAATCACAATCAACGTGAGATTGACTGCACGTGAACGAGCCACTGACCCCGCCTTGCCTCCTCCCATAAATGAATATGCAGATGGCCTATAAATGCGCTCCTGAGGTCATTTCTTTGTCTGAATTACCATATTTCTTCGAATAAACGCCGCCCTCGAATAAACGCTGCACCAAAAATTAACGTTATTTAATAAACGCTGCGGCGTTTATTCGAAGAAATACGGTGACTGTGAGATCGAGGTTCTGATAACAGAGGTGGAGGCGAGAAAATGTGTCCTGTTTGTCGGCCTGTCATCAGGTATTTGCGACAAAAGAAAGTCGGCGTAGTGGAAAACTGTCACCCTTTCTTGTTTTTAACCTGTAACACTTTGAGATTTAGCTAAATGTAAAGTGCATTACAAATAAAATTATTATTATTATAGGGCCATAAATGATGTGGGTTCAGAGAACCGGACCATGGCAGAAATTAAGAAGAAATGCTCCGATGTAAAACTTTAAATGAAGAAACGAGTGGTGGCGCATCGTAACAGCATGGCAGCTATAGTTAGTGACATGCATTTGAGTGATTTTGAGAGTGATTTTGTCATTCGTTTGACACCCTTAAGTTTAACATGTTATTAAGTGGTGGCGGATTAAACAGAAGGCTATAGCATTTCCCGTTTTGGGTTTTGATGTGATCATCCACATTAATGATCAAACTTTTATTTGTATGTTTTTTGAATAGTCAACGTCATAAACGTAGTAGTTGAAACTTTATTGGGTGTGCTCAAGCCTTCGGCGAGAGCACACCTCACTATTGTTTTCCTGTTTCTCTTTATTATTATTATTATTGTGAGAATGCTGTTAAGCATTCTCACTATTGTTTTCCTGTTTCTCTTTAATATTATTGTGAGAATGCTGTTAAGCATTCTCACTATTGTTTTCCTGTTTCTCTTTATTGTGAGAATGCTGTTAAGCATTCTCACTATTGTTTTCCTGTTTCTCTTTATTGTGAGAATGCTGTTAAGCATTCTCACTATTGCTTTTCAACTTCTCAGTTCTTCCGCCGTTTTTTGGCCTTTAACTCGTTCTGCATACTTTAACCGATTCCTACAACTTTTGTATCAAAACGTTCAGCTCCTTCAGGAGATGATGGCTATGACTTTTGGTATTTCTCACTTTTATACTTTTTAAGACATTAAGGTTTTTGTGCAAATTATTCTCCCATTAAAAGTAATGGTAAATCCTTTCAAATCATTAAAAAGCTTCCTCCTCTTTCAAACGTAACTACTTCAGCTTACTTTCAGCTAGAGACACCATTCAACCTTTAAAATGTTCACAAGACATTCAGCTATTCCCAAATGATTCAGCTTTTTCAAATGTTCAGCCAATTTTGAATTATGACAGTTTGAAATACATTAAAATGTTTGCTCCTTCTTGATTTTTATGAATGAGCAGCAAGCAGAGTGGCACACTCTGCTTGCTGCTCTTTTTCTGATATTCAACTAATTTGTCAAACAAATTCCTCTAACGTTCATATAGTTTAACTTACAGAAACAAGTTATACCTTAAAATGTAGGAAATATTGTCCTCTTTCAGCCAATGTAACTACTAAAGAGCTCACATTTACAGATTTTCAGCTATGAGCCTTGAAGCGAGAGCAGCCTTTCAAATTCTCTCACTAACTTCAATGGAGAGGTGAGTAAAATCAGTCAGAGAAAGCAAGAAGGAACAAGATTTTGAAACTGCCGATAGAGTCGTATTTCTGACCGCACAGACATATAAAGGACATCTCTGGTTTCGGCAGAGTCTTGGGTCTCGGAAAATATCCTTATATTTTGGATTGGACGTATAGTTTTGCGTCTAGGTCAACTTGTTTGAGGTGTGGATGCTAGGTAAATGTTCGTTTTTCTCTCTGCCTAGCTCGTTAGCTATCACAGCTGCGCCATCACCGTGGCAACCAAACAAACAAGCACCAGGAAAGCAAAAGGAACACGTTTTTGAAACTGCAGGTAGAGTCGTATTTCTGACTGCACAGACATATAAAGAATATCTCTGGTTTCGGCAGAGTCTTGGGTCTCGGAAAATATCCTTATATTTTGGATTGGACGTACAGTTTTGCGCCTAGGTTATCTTGTTTGAGGTGTGGATTCTAGCTACATTTCTCTTATTCTCTGCCCTCAGCGCGTTAGCAATCATAGCTGCACCATCACCGTAACGACAGACACGCACCACTCAGTCTCTCACACAGGTGATTGGTACGTTTACTTGACCATGAGAAACACGATTACTAGCAATTGTCGGTTTATGCCAATAATACGATTACTCCGTTTACATGTGTAATTAGTTATGCGATTACTCAATAAACGCGTCTACATGATTCTTTTTTATTAAGCGTTGTATGCTCCACGGACAAAACTTGCACCATCATCCTTCTGCAACAAAGTGTCGCCGTGTCTTCCTGTATCGGCTCTACTGCTGTATGTTTCGTTCCATCAACACATTGAATCCTACTAAGAAAGCCGAGTAAACGCACTCAATGGTAGGCTACATCTGCTACTGCTATTACTATCCCAACTATAATTTCAGCTGTTAAAACGATAATATTCTTGTTCCGACTAGCTAGCCTACTTCTTCTGTTTAACAGTTCAGCTTTCAGCTTCTCCCGCATTGTAGGCTATTTTAGCTCTTAGCTTCGTTAAGATGATGCAGATAATGCAGTTCAGCTTCCACACTGCCTCTTTTGTGTCACTCACACATTTTTGAAATTCATTTCAGCTTGCGGGTATTTTCTCATTTCTCACTTTTATACTTTTTAAAATATAAAGGTTTTTGTGCAAATTATTCTCCCTTTAAAAGTAATGGTAAATCCTTTCAAATAATTGTTGGAATGCTGCTCCAGCCCCTTTCAAAAATACCTTTCGGTTGCTTTGAAGCTTCAGCTTATAACTTTCTACTAAATTTTCACTATTTTCAGCTTTTTTAGCATGGTCAGCTATCCCCATTCAGGTTTTCAGCATTCTCACTGCTGTTTCGCAGGAACAGCCTTTTCTAGTTATTATTATTATTGTGAGAATGCTGTTAAGCATTCTATTATTTTTTCTATTCTATTCTATTATCACTATTGTTTTCCTGTTTCTCTTTATTGTGAGAATGCTGTTAAGCATTCTCACTATTGTTTTCCTGTTTCTCTTTATTGTGAGAATGCTGTTAAGCATTCTCACTATTGTTTTCCTGTTTCTCTTTATTGTGAGAATGCTGTTAAGCATTCTCACTATTGCTTTTCAACTTCTCAGTTCTTCCGCCGTTTTTTGGCCTTTAACTCGTTCTGCATACTTTAACCGATTCCTACAACTTTTGTATCAAAACGTTCAGCTCCTTCAGGAGATGATGGCTATGACTTTTGGTATTTCTCACTTTTATACTTTTTAAGACATTAAGGTTTTTGTGCAAATTATTCTCCCATTAAAAGTAATGGTAAATCCTTTCAAATCATTAAAAAGCTTCCTCCTCTTTCAAACGTAACTACTTCAGCTTACTTTCAGCTAGAGACACCATTCAACCTTTAAAATGTTCACAAGACATTCAGCTATTCCCAAATGATTCAGCTTTTTCAAATGTTCAGCCAATTTTGAATTATGACAGTTTGAAATACATTAAAATGATTGCTCCTTCTTGATTTTTATGAATGAGCAGCAAGCAGAGTGTGCCACTCTGCTTGTTGCTCTTTTTCTGATATTCAACTAATTTGTCAAACAAATTCCTCTAACGTTCATATAGTTTAACTTACAGAAACAAGTTATACCTTAAAATGTAGGAAACATTGTCCTCTTTCAGCCAATGTAACTACTAAAGAGCTCACATTTACAGATTTTCAGCTATGAGCCTTGAAGCGAGAGCAGCCTTTCAAATTCTCTCACTAACTTCAATGGAGAGGTGAGTAAAATCAGTCAGAGAAAGCAAGAAGGAACAAGATTTTGAAACTGCCGATAGAGTCGTATTTCTGACCGCACAGACATATAAAGGACATCTCTGGTTTCGGCAGAGTCTTGGGTCTCGGAAAATATCCTTATATTTTGGATTGGACGTATAGTTTTGCGTCTAGGTCAACTTGTTTGAGGTGTGGATGCTAGGTAAATGTTCGTTTTTCTCTCTGCCTAGCTCGTTAGCTATCACAGCTGCGCCATCACCGTGGCAACCAAACAAACAAGCACCAGGAAAGCAAAAGGAACACGTTTTTGAAACTGCAGGTAGAGTCGTATTTCTGACTGCACAGACATATAAAGAATATCTCTGGTTTCGGCAGAGTCTTGGGTCTCGGAAAATATCCTTATATTTTGGATTGGACGTACAGTTTTGCGCCTAGGTTATCTTGTTTGAGGTGTGGATTCTAGCTACATTTCTCTTATTCTCTGCCCTCAGCGCGTTAGCAATCATAGCTGCACCATCACCGTAACGACAGACACGCACCACTCAGTCTCTCACACAGGTGATTGGTACGTTTACTTGACCATGAGAAACACGATTACTAGCAATTGTCGGTTTATGCCAATAATACGATTACTCCGTTTACATGTGTAATTAGTTATGCGATTACTCAATAAACGCGTCTACATGATTCTTTTTTATTAAGCGTTGTATGCTCCACGGACAAAACTTGCACCATCATCCTTCTGCAACAAAGTGTCGCCGTGTCTTCCTGTATCGGCTCTACTGCTGTATGTTTCGTTCCATCAACACATTGAATCCTACTAAGAAAGCCGAGTAAACGCACTCAATGGTAGGCTACATCTGCTACTGCTATTACTATCCCAACTATAATTTCAGCTGTTAAAACGATAATATTCTTGTTCCGACTAGCTAGCCTACTTCTTCTGTTTAACAGTTCAGCTTTCAGCTTCTCCCGCATTGTAGGCTATTTTAGCTCTTAGCTTCGTTAAGATGATGCAGATAATGCAGTTCAGCTTCCACACTGCCTCTTTTGTGTCACTCACACATTTTTGAAATTCATTTCAGCTTGCGGGTATTTTCTCATTTCTCACTTTTATACTTTTTAAAATATAAAGGTTTTTGTGCAAATTATTCTCCCTTTAAAAGTAATGGTAAATCCTTTCAAATAATTGTTGGAATGCTGCTCCAGCCCCTTTCAAAAATACCTTTCGGTTGCTTTGAAGCTTCAGCTTATAACTTTCTACTAAATTTTCACTATTTTCAGCTTTTTTAGCATGGTCAGCTATCCCCATTCAGGTTTTCAGCATTCTCACTGCTGTTTCGCAGGAACAGCCTTTTCTAGTTATTATTATTATTGTGAGAATGCTGTTAAGCATTCTATTATTTTTTCTATTCTATTCTATTATCACTATTGTTTTCCTGTTTCTCTTTATTGTGAGAATGCTGTTAAGCATTCTCACTATTGTTTTCCTGTTTCTCTTTATTGTGAGAATGCTGTTAAGCATTCTCACTATTGTTTTCCTGTTTCTCTTTATTGTGAGAATGCTGTTAAGCATTCTCACTATTGCTTTTCAACTTCTCAGTTCTTCCGCCGTTTTTTGGCCTTTAACTCGTTCTGCATACTTTAACCGATTCCTACAACTTTTGTATCAAAACGTTCAGCTCCTTCAGGAGATGATGGCTATGACTTTTGGTATTTCTCACTTTTATACTTTTTAAGACATTAAGGTTTTTGTGCAAATTATTCTCCCATTAAAAGTAATGGTAAATCCTTTCAAATCATTAAAAAGCTTCCTCCTCTTTCAAACGTAACTACTTCAGCTTACTTTCAGCTAGAGACACCATTCAACCTTTAAAATGTTCACAAGACATTCAGCTATTCCCAAATGATTCAGCTTTTTCAAATGTTCAGCCAATTTTGAATTATGACAGTTTGAAATACATTAAAATGATTGCTCCTTCTTGATTTTTATGAATGAGCAGCAAGCAGAGTGTGCCACTCTGCTTGTTGCTCTTTTTCTGATATTCAACTAATTTGTCAAACAAATTCCTCTAACGTTCATATAGTTTAACTTACAGAAACAAGTTATACCTTAAAATGTAGGAAACATTGTCCTCTTTCAGCCAATGTAACTACTAAAGAGCTCACATTTACAGATTTTCAGCTATGAGCCTTGAAGCGAGAGCAGCCTTTCAAATTCTCTCACTAACTTCAATGGAGAGGTGAGTAAAATCAGTCAGAGAAAGCAAGAAGGAACAAGATTTTGAAACTGCCGATAGAGTCGTATTTCTGACCGCACAGACATATAAAGGACATCTCTGGTTTCGGCAGAGTCTTGGGTCTCGGAAAATATCCTTATATTTTGGATTGGACGTATAGTTTTGCGTCTAGGTCAACTTGTTTGAGGTGTGGATGCTAGGTAAATGTTCGTTTTTCTCTCTGCCTAGCTCGTTAGCTATCACAGCTGCGCCATCACCGTGGCAACCAAACAAACAAGCACCAGGAAAGCAAAAGGAACACGTTTTTGAAACTGCAGGTAGAGTCGTATTTCTGACTGCACAGACATATAAAGAATATCTCTGGTTTCGGCAGAGTCTTGGGTCTCGGAAAATATCCTTATATTTTGGATTGGACGTACAGTTTTGCGCCTAGGTTATCTTGTTTGAGGTGTGGATTCTAGCTACATTTCTCTTATTCTCTGCCCTCAGCGCGTTAGCAATCATAGCTGCACCATCACCGTAACGACAGACACGCACCACTCAGTCTCTCACACAGGTGATTGGTACGTTTACTTGACCATGAGAAACACGATTACTAGCAATTGTCGGTTTATGCCAATAATACGATTACTCCGTTTACATGTGTAATTAGTTATGCGATTACTCAATAAACGCGTCTACATGATTCTTTTTTATTAAGCGTTGTATGCTCCACGGACAAAACTTGCACCATCATCCTTCTGCAACAAAGTGTCGCCGTGTCTTCCTGTATCGGCTCTACTGCTGTATGTTTCGTTCCATCAACACATTGAATCCTACTAAGAAAGCCGAGTAAACGCACTCAATGGTAGGCTACATCTGCTACTGCTATTACTATCCCAACTATAATTTCAGCTGTTAAAACGATAATATTCTTGTTCCGACTAGCTAGCCTACTTCTTCTGTTTAACAGTTCAGCTTTCAGCTTCTCCCGCATTGTAGGCTATTTTAGCTCTTAGCTTCGTTAAGATGATGCAGATAATGCAGTTCAGCTTCCACACTGCCTCTTTTGTGTCACTCACACATTTTTGAAATTCATTTCAGCTTGCGGGTATTTTCTCATTTCTCACTTTTATACTTTTTAAAATATAAAGGTTTTTGTGCAAATTATTCTCCCTTTAAAAGTAATGGTAAATCCTTTCAAATAATTGTTGGAATGCTGCTCCAGCCCCTTTCAAAAATACCTTTCGGTTGCTTTGAAGCTTCAGCTTATAACTTTCTACTAAATTTTCACTATTTTCAGCTTTTTTAGCATGGTCAGCTATCCCCATTCAGGTTTTCAGCATTCTCACTGCTGTTTCGCAGGAACAGCCTTTTCTAGTTATTATTATTATTGTGAGAATGCTGTTAAGCATTCTATTATTTTTTCTATTCTATTCTATTATCACTATTGTTTTCCTGTTTCTCTTTATTGTGAGAATGCTGTTAAGCATTCTCACTATTGTTTTCCTGTTTCTCTTTATTGTGAGAATGCTGTTAAGCATTCTCACTATTGTTTTCCTGTTTCTCTTTATTGTGAGAATGCTGTTAAGCATTCTCACTATTGCTTTTCAACTTCTCAGTTCTTCCGCCGTTTTTTGGCCTTTAACTCGTTCTGCATACTTTAACCGATTCCTACAACTTTTGTATCAAAACGTTCAGCTCCTTCAGGAGATGATGGCTATGACTTTTGGTATTTCTCACTTTTATACTTTTTAAGACATTAAGGTTTTTGTGCAAATTATTCTCCCATTAAAAGTAATGGTAAATCCTTTCAAATCATTAAAAAGCTTCCTCCTCTTTCAAACGTAACTACTTCAGCTTACTTTCAGCTAGAGACACCATTCAACCTTTAAAATGTTCACAAGACATTCAGCTATTCCCAAATGATTCAGCTTTTTCAAATGTTCAGCCAATTTTGAATTATGACAGTTTGAAATACATTAAAATGTTTGCTCCTTCTTGATTTTTATGAATGAGCAGCAAGCAGAGTGGCACACTCTGCTTGCTGCTCTTTTTCTGAAATTCAACTAATTTGTCAAACAAATTCCTCTAACGTTCATATAGTTTAACTTACAGAAACAAGTTATACCTTAAAATGTAGGAAATATTGTCCTCTTTCAGCCAATGTAACTACTAAAGAGCTCACATTTACAGATTTTCAGCTATGAGCCTTGAAGCGAGAGCAGCCTTTCAAATTCTCTCACTAACTTCAATGGAGAGGTGAGTAAAATCAGTCAGAGAAAGCAAGAAGGAACAAGATTTTGAAACTGCCGATAGAGTCGTATTTCTGACCGCACAGACATATAAAGGACATCTCTGGTTTCGGCAGAGTCTTGGGTCTCGGAAAATATCCTTATATTTTGGATTGGACGTATAGTTTTGCGTCTAGGTCAACTTGTTTGAGGTGTGGATGCTAGGTAAATGTTCGTTTTTCTCTCTGCCTAGCTCGTTAGCTATCACAGCTGCGCCATCACCGTGGCAACCAAACAAACAAGCACCAGGAAAGCAAAAGGAACACGTTTTTGAAACTACAGGTAGAGTCGTATTTCTGACTGCACAGACATATAAAGAATATCTCTGGTTTCGGCAGAGTCTTGGGTCTCGGAAAATATCCTTATATTTTGGATTGGACGTACAGTTTTGCGCCTAGGTTATCTTGTTTGAGGTGTGGATTCTAGCTACATTTCTCTTATTCTCTGCCCTCAGCGCGTTAGCAATCATAGCTGCACCATCACCGTAACGACAGACACGCACCACTCAGTCTCTCACACAGGTGATTGGTACGTTTACTTGACCATGAGAAACACGATTACTAGCAATTGTCGGTTTATGCCAATAATACGATTACTCCGTTTACATGTGTAATTAGTTATGCGATTACTCAATAAACGCGTCTACATGATTCTTTTTTATTAAGCGTTGTATGCTCCACGGACAAAACTTGCACCATCATCCTTCTGCAACAAAGTGTCGCCGTGTCTTCCTGTATCGGCTCTACTGCTGTATGTTTCGTTCCATCAACACATTGAATCCTACTAAGAAAGCCGAGTAAACGCACTCAATGGTAGGCTACATCTGCTACTGCTATTACTATCCCAACTATAATTTCAGCTGTTAAAACGATAATATTCTTGTTCCGACTAGCTAGCCTACTTCTTCTGTTTAACAGTTCAGCTTTCAGCTTCTCCCGCATTGTAGGCTATTTTAGCTCTTAGCTTCGTTAAGATGATGCAGATAATGCAGTTCAGCTTCCACACTGCCTCTTTTGTGTCACTCACACATTTTTGAAATTCATTTCAGCTTGCGGGTATTTTCTCATTTCTCACTTTTATACTTTTTAAAATATAAAGGTTTTTGTGCAAATTATTCTCCCTTTAAAAGTAATGGTAAATCCTTTCAAATAATTGTTGGAATGCTGCTCCAGCCCCTTTCAAAAATACCTTTCGGTTGCTTTGAAGCTTCAGCTTATAACTTTCTACTAAATTTTCACTATTTTCAGCTTTTTTAGCATGGTCAGCTATCCCCATTCAGGTTTTCAGCATTCTCACTGCTGTTTCGCAGGAACAGCCTTTTCTAGTTATTATTATTATTGTGAGAATGCTGTTAAGCATTCTATTATTTTTTCTATTCTATTCTATTATCACTATTGTTTTCCTGTTTCTCTTTATTGTGAGAATGCTGTTAAGCATTCTCACTATTGTTTTCCTGTTTCTCTTTATTGTGAGAATGCTGTTAAGCATTCTCACTATTGTTTTCCTGTTTCTCTTTATTGTGAGAATGCTGTTAAGCATTCTCACTATTGCTTTTCAACTTCTCAGTTCTTCCGCCGTTTTTTGGCCTTTAACTCGTTCTGCATACTTTAACCGATTCCTACAACTTTTGTATCAAAACGTTCAGCTCCTTCAGGAGATGATGGCTATGACTTTTGGTATTTCTCACTTTTATACTTTTTAAGACATTAAGGTTTTTGTGCAAATTATTCTCCCATTAAAAGTAATGGTAAATCCTTTCAAATCATTAAAAAGCTTCCTCCTCTTTCAAACGTAACTACTTCAGCTTACTTTCAGCTAGAGACACCATTCAACCTTTAAAATGTTCACAAGACATTCAGCTATTCCCAAATGATTCAGCTTTTTCAAATGTTCAGCCAATTTTGAATTATGACAGTTTGAAATACATTAAAATGATTGCTCCTTCTTGATTTTTATGAATGAGCAGCAAGCAGAGTGTGCCACTCTGCTTGTTGCTCTTTTTCTGATATTCAACTAATTTGTCAAACAAATTCCTCTAACGTTCATATAGTTTAACTTACAGAAACAAGTTATACCTTAAAATGTAGGAAACATTGTCCTCTTTCAGCCAATGTAACTACTAAAGAGCTCACATTTACAGATTTTCAGCTATGAGCCTTGAAGCGAGAGCAGCCTTTCAAATTCTCTCACTAACTTCAATGGAGAGGTGAGTAAAATCAGTCAGAGAAAGCAAGAAGGAACAAGATTTTGAAACTGCCGATAGAGTCGTATTTCTGACCGCACAGACATATAAAGGACATCTCTGGTTTCGGCAGAGTCTTGGGTCTCGGAAAATATCCTTATATTTTGGATTGGACGTATAGTTTTGCGTCTAGGTCAACTTGTTTGAGGTGTGGATGCTAGGTAAATGTTCGTTTTTCTCTCTGCCTAGCTCGTTAGCTATCACAGCTGCGCCATCACCGTGGCAACCAAACAAACAAGCACCAGGAAAGCAAAAGGAACACGTTTTTGAAACTGCAGGTAGAGTCGTATTTCTGACTGCACAGACATATAAAGAATATCTCTGGTTTCGGCAGAGTCTTGGGTCTCGGAAAATATCCTTATATTTTGGATTGGACGTACAGTTTTGCGCCTAGGTTATCTTGTTTGAGGTGTGGATTCTAGCTACATTTCTCTTATTCTCTGCCCTCAGCGCGTTAGCAATCATAGCTGCACCATCACCGTAACGACAGACACGCACCACTCAGTCTCTCACACAGGTGATTGGTACGTTTACTTGACCATGAGAAACACGATTACTAGCAATTGTCGGTTTATGCCAATAATACGATTACTCCGTTTACATGTGTAATTAGTTATGCGATTACTCAATAAACGCGTCTACATGATTCTTTTTTATTAAGCGTTGTATGCTCCACGGACAAAACTTGCACCATCATCCTTCTGCAACAAAGTGTCGCCGTGTCTTCCTGTATCGGCTCTACTGCTGTATGTTTCGTTCCATCAACACATTGAATCCTACTAAGAAAGCCGAGTAAACGCACTCAATGGTAGGCTACATCTGCTACTGCTATTACTATCCCAACTATAATTTCAGCTGTTAAAACGATAATATTCTTGTTCCGACTAGCTAGCCTACTTCTTCTGTTTAACAGTTCAGCTTTCAGCTTCTCCCGCATTGTAGGCTATTTTAGCTCTTAGCTTCGTTAAGATGATGCAGATAATGCAGTTCAGCTTCCACACTGCCTCTTTTGTGTCACTCACACATTTTTGAAATTCATTTCAGCTTGCGGGTATTTTCTCATTTCTCACTTTTATACTTTTTAAAATATAAAGGTTTTTGTGCAAATTATTCTCCCTTTAAAAGTAATGGTAAATCCTTTCAAATAATTGTTGGAATGCTGCTCCAGCCCCTTTCAAAAATACCTTTCGGTTGCTTTGAAGCTTCAGCTTATAACTTTCTACTAAATTTTCACTATTTTCAGCTTTTTTAGCATGGTCAGCTATCCCCATTCAGGTTTTCAGCATTCTCACTGCTGTTTCGCAGGAACAGCCTTTTCTAGTTATTATTATTATTGTGAGAATGCTGTTAAGCATTCTATTATTTTTTCTATTCTATTCTATTATCACTATTGTTTTCCTGTTTCTCTTTATTGTGAGAATGCTGTTAAGCATTCTCACTATTGTTTTCCTGTTTCTCTTTATTGTGAGAATGCTGTTAAGCATTCTCACTATTGTTTTCCTGTTTCTCTTTATTGTGAGAATGCTGTTAAGCATTCTCACTATTGCTTTTCAACTTCTCAGTTCTTCCGCCGTTTTTTGGCCTTTAACTCGTTCTGCATACTTTAACCGATTCCTACAACTTTTGTATCAAAACGTTCAGCTCCTTCAGGAGATGATGGCTATGACTTTTGGTATTTCTCACTTTTATACTTTTTAAGACATTAAGGTTTTTGTGCAAATTATTCTCCCATTAAAAGTAATGGTAAATCCTTTCAAATCATTAAAAAGCTTCCTCCTCTTTCAAACGTAACTACTTCAGCTTACTTTCAGCTAGAGACACCATTCAACCTTTAAAATGTTCACAAGACATTCAGCTATTCCCAAATGATTCAGCTTTTTCAAATGTTCAGCCAATTTTGAATTATGACAGTTTGAAATACATTAAAATGATTGCTCCTTCTTGATTTTTATGAATGAGCAGCAAGCAGAGTGTGCCACTCTGCTTGTTGCTCTTTTTCTGATATTCAACTAATTTGTCAAACAAATTCCTCTAACGTTCATATAGTTTAACTTACAGAAACAAGTTATACCTTAAAATGTAGGAAACATTGTCCTCTTTCAGCCAATGTAACTACTAAAGAGCTCACATTTACAGATTTTCAGCTATGAGCCTTGAAGCGAGAGCAGCCTTTCAAATTCTCTCACTAACTTCAATGGAGAGGTGAGTAAAATCAGTCAGAGAAAGCAAGAAGGAACAAGATTTTGAAACTGCCGATAGAGTCGTATTTCTGACCGCACAGACATATAAAGGACATCTCTGGTTTCGGCAGAGTCTTGGGTCTCGGAAAATATCCTTATATTTTGGATTGGACGTATAGTTTTGCGTCTAGGTCAACTTGTTTGAGGTGTGGATGCTAGGTAAATGTTCGTTTTTCTCTCTGCCTAGCTCGTTAGCTATCACAGCTGCGCCATCACCGTGGCAACCAAACAAACAAGCACCAGGAAAGCAAAAGGAACACGTTTTTGAAACTGCAGGTAGAGTCGTATTTCTGACTGCACAGACATATAAAGAATATCTCTGGTTTCGGCAGAGTCTTGGGTCTCGGAAAATATCCTTATATTTTGGATTGGACGTACAGTTTTGCGCCTAGGTTATCTTGTTTGAGGTGTGGATTCTAGCTACATTTCTCTTATTCTCTGCCCTCAGCGCGTTAGCAATCATAGCTGCACCATCACCGTAACGACAGACACGCACCACTCAGTCTCTCACACAGGTGATTGGTACGTTTACTTGACCATGAGAAACACGATTACTAGCAATTGTCGGTTTATGCCAATAATACGATTACTCCGTTTACATGTGTAATTAGTTATGCGATTACTCAATAAACGCGTCTACATGATTCTTTTTTATTAAGCGTTGTATGCTCCACGGACAAAACTTGCACCATCATCCTTCTGCAACAAAGTGTCGCCGTGTCTTCCTGTATCGGCTCTACTGCTGTATGTTTCGTTCCATCAACACATTGAATCCTACTAAGAAAGCCGAGTAAACGCACTCAATGGTAGGCTACATCTGCTACTGCTATTACTATCCCAACTATAATTTCAGCTGTTAAAACGATAATATTCTTGTTCCGACTAGCTAGCCTACTTCTTCTGTTTAACAGTTCAGCTTTCAGCTTCTCCCGCATTGTAGGCTATTTTAGCTCTTAGCTTCGTTAAGATGATGCAGATAATGCAGTTCAGCTTCCACACTGCCTCTTTTGTGTCACTCACACATTTTTGAAATTCATTTCAGCTTGCGGGTATTTTCTCATTTCTCACTTTTATACTTTTTAAAATATAAAGGTTTTTGTGCAAATTATTCTCCCTTTAAAAGTAATGGTAAATCCTTTCAAATAATTGTTGGAATGCTGCTCCAGCCCCTTTCAAAAATACCTTTCGGTTGCTTTGAAGCTTCAGCTTATAACTTTCTACTAAATTTTCACTATTTTCAGCTTTTTTAGCATGGTCAGCTATCCCCATTCAGGTTTTCAGCATTCTCACTGCTGTTTCGCAGGAACAGCCTTTTCTAGTTATTATTATTATTGTGAGAATGCTGTTAAGCATTCTATTATTTTTTCTATTCTATTCTATTATCACTATTGTTTTCCTGTTTCTCTTTATTGTGAGAATGCTGTTAAGCATTCTCACTATTGTTTTCCTGTTTCTCTTTATTGTGAGAATGCTGTTAAGCATTCTCACTATTGTTTTCCTGTTTCTCTTTATTGTGAGAATGCTGTTAAGCATTCTCACTATTGCTTTTCAACTTCTCAGTTCTTCCGCCGTTTTTTGGCCTTTAACTCGTTCTGCATACTTTAACCGATTCCTACAACTTTTGTATCAAAACGTTCAGCTCCTTCAGGAGATGATGGCTATGACTTTTGGTATTTCTCACTTTTATACTTTTTAAGACATTAAGGTTTTTGTGCAAATTATTCTCCCATTAAAAGTAATGGTAAATCCTTTCAAATCATTAAAAAGCTTCCTCCTCTTTCAAACGTAACTACTTCAGCTTACTTTCAGCTAGAGACACCATTCAACCTTTAAAATGTTCACAAGACATTCAGCTATTCCCAAATGATTCAGCTTTTTCAAATGTTCAGCCAATTTTGAATTATGACAGTTTGAAATACATTAAAATGATTGCTCCTTCTTGATTTTTATGAATGAGCAGCAAGCAGAGTGTGCCACTCTGCTTGTTGCTCTTTTTCTGATATTCAACTAATTTGTCAAACAAATTCCTCTAACGTTCATATAGTTTAACTTACAGAAACAAGTTATACCTTAAAATGTAGGAAACATTGTCCTCTTTCAGCCAATGTAACTACTAAAGAGCTCACATTTACAGATTTTCAGCTATGAGCCTTGAAGCGAGAGCAGCCTTTCAAATTCTCTCACTAACTTCAATGGAGAGGTGAGTAAAATCAGTCAGAGAAAGCAAGAAGGAACAAGATTTTGAAACTGCCGATAGAGTCGTATTTCTGACCGCACAGACATATAAAGGACATCTCTGGTTTCGGCAGAGTCTTGGGTCTCGGAAAATATCCTTATATTTTGGATTGGACGTATAGTTTTGCGTCTAGGTCAACTTGTTTGAGGTGTGGATGCTAGGTAAATGTTCGTTTTTCTCTCTGCCTAGCTCGTTAGCTATCACAGCTGCGCCATCACCGTGGCAACCAAACAAACAAGCACCAGGAAAGCAAAAGGAACACGTTTTTGAAACTGCAGGTAGAGTCGTATTTCTGACTGCACAGACATATAAAGAATATCTCTGGTTTCGGCAGAGTCTTGGGTCTCGGAAAATATCCTTATATTTTGGATTGGACGTACAGTTTTGCGCCTAGGTTATCTTGTTTGAGGTGTGGATTCTAGCTACATTTCTCTTATTCTCTGCCCTCAGCGCGTTAGCAATCATAGCTGCACCATCACCGTAACGACAGACACGCACCACTCAGTCTCTCACACAGGTGATTGGTACGTTTACTTGACCATGAGAAACACGATTACTAGCAATTGTCGGTTTATGCCAATAATACGATTACTCCGTTTACATGTGTAATTAGTTATGCGATTACTCAATAAACGCGTCTACATGATTCTTTTTTATTAAGCGTTGTATGCTCCACGGACAAAACTTGCACCATCATCCTTCTGCAACAAAGTGTCGCCGTGTCTTCCTGTATCGGCTCTACTGCTGTATGTTTCGTTCCATCAACACATTGAATCCTACTAAGAAAGCCGAGTAAACGCACTCAATGGTAGGCTACATCTGCTACTGCTATTACTATCCCAACTATAATTTCAGCTGTTAAAACGATAATATTCTTGTTCCGACTAGCTAGCCTACTTCTTCTGTTTAACAGTTCAGCTTTCAGCTTCTCCCGCATTGTAGGCTATTTTAGCTCTTAGCTTCGTTAAGATGATGCAGATAATGCAGTTCAGCTTCCACACTGCCTCTTTTGTGTCACTCACACATTTTTGAAATTCATTTCAGCTTGCGGGTATTTTCTCATTTCTCACTTTTATACTTTTTAAAATATAAAGGTTTTTGTGCAAATTATTCTCCCTTTAAAAGTAATGGTAAATCCTTTCAAATAATTGTTGGAATGCTGCTCCAGCCCCTTTCAAAAATACCTTTCGGTTGCTTTGAAGCTTCAGCTTATAACTTTCTACTAAATTTTCACTATTTTCAGCTTTTTTAGCATGGTCAGCTATCCCCATTCAGGTTTTCAGCATTCTCACTGCTGTTTCGCAGGAACAGCCTTTTCTAGTTATTATTATTATTGTGAGAATGCTGTTAAGCATTCTATTATTTTTTCTATTCTATTCTATTATCACTATTGTTTTCCTGTTTCTCTTTATTGTGAGAATGCTGTTAAGCATTCTCACTATTGTTTTCCTGTTTCTCTTTATTGTGAGAATGCTGTTAAGCATTCTCACTATTGTTTTCCTGTTTCTCTTTATTGTGAGAATGCTGTTAAGCATTCTCACTATTGCTTTTCAACTTCTCAGTTCTTCCGCCGTTTTTTGGCCTTTAACTCGTTCTGCATACTTTAACCGATTCCTACAACTTTTGTATCAAAACGTTCAGCTCCTTCAGGAGATGATGGCTATGACTTTTGGTATTTCTCACTTTTATACTTTTTAAGACATTAAGGTTTTTGTGCAAATTATTCTCCCATTAAAAGTAATGGTAAATCCTTTCAAATCATTAAAAAGCTTCCTCCTCTTTCAAACGTAACTACTTCAGCTTACTTTCAGCTAGAGACACCATTCAACCTTTAAAATGTTCACAAGACATTCAGCTATTCCCAAATGATTCAGCTTTTTCAAATGTTCAGCCAATTTTGAATTATGACAGTTTGAAATACATTAAAATGTTTGCTCCTTCTTGATTTTTATGAATGAGCAGCAAGCAGAGTGGCACACTCTGCTTGCTGCTCTTTTTCTGAAATTCAACTAATTTGTCAAACAAATTCCTCTAACGTTCATATAGTTTAACTTACAGAAACAAGTTATACCTTAAAATGTAGGAAATATTGTCCTCTTTCAGCCAATGTAACTACTAAAGAGCTCACATTTACAGATTTTCAGCTATGAGCCTTGAAGCGAGAGCAGCCTTTCAAATTCTCTCACTAACTTCAATGGAGAGGTGAGTAAAATCAGTCAGAGAAAGCAAGAAGGAACAAGATTTTGAAACTGCCGATAGAGTCGTATTTCTGACCGCACAGACATATAAAGGACATCTCTGGTTTCGGCAGAGTCTTGGGTCTCGGAAAATATCCTTATATTTTGGATTGGACGTATAGTTTTGCGTCTAGGTCAACTTGTTTGAGGTGTGGATGCTAGGTAAATGTTCGTTTTTCTCTCTGCCTAGCTCGTTAGCTATCACAGCTGCGCCATCACCGTGGCAACCAAACAAACAAGCACCAGGAAAGCAAAAGGAACACGTTTTTGAAACTACAGGTAGAGTCGTATTTCTGACTGCACAGACATATAAAGAATATCTCTGGTTTCGGCAGAGTCTTGGGTCTCGGAAAATATCCTTATATTTTGGATTGGACGTACAGTTTTGCGCCTAGGTTATCTTGTTTGAGGTGTGGATTCTAGCTACATTTCTCTTATTCTCTGCCCTCAGCGCGTTAGCAATCATAGCTGCACCATCACCGTAACGACAGACACGCACCACTCAGTCTCTCACACAGGTGATTGGTACGTTTACTTGACCATGAGAAACACGATTACTAGCAATTGTCGGTTTATGCCAATAATACGATTACTCCGTTTACATGTGTAATTAGTTATGCGATTACTCAATAAACGCGTCTACATGATTCTTTTTTATTAAGCGTTGTATGCTCCACGGACAAAACTTGCACCATCATCCTTCTGCAACAAAGTGTCGCCGTGTCTTCCTGTATCGGCTCTACTGCTGTATGTTTCGTTCCATCAACACATTGAATCCTACTAAGAAAGCCGAGTAAACGCACTCAATGGTAGGCTACATCTGCTACTGCTATTACTATCCCAACTATAATTTCAGCTGTTAAAACGATAATATTCTTGTTCCGACTAGCTAGCCTACTTCTTCTGTTTAACAGTTCAGCTTTCAGCTTCTCCCGCATTGTAGGCTATTTTAGCTCTTAGCTTCGTTAAGATGATGCAGATAATGCAGTTCAGCTTCCACACTGCCTCTTTTGTGTCACTCACACATTTTTGAAATTCATTTCAGCTTGCGGGTATTTTCTCATTTCTCACTTTTATACTTTTTAAAATATAAAGGTTTTTGTGCAAATTATTCTCCCTTTAAAAGTAATGGTAAATCCTTTCAAATAATTGTTGGAATGCTGCTCCAGCCCCTTTCAAAAATACCTTTCGGTTGCTTTGAAGCTTCAGCTTATAACTTTCTACTAAATTTTCACTATTTTCAGCTTTTTTAGCATGGTCAGCTATCCCCATTCAGGTTTTCAGCATTCTCACTGCTGTTTCGCAGGAACAGCCTTTTCTAGTTATTATTATTATTGTGAGAATGCTGTTAAGCATTCTATTATTTTTTCTATTCTATTCTATTATCACTATTGTTTTCCTGTTTCTCTTTATTGTGAGAATGCTGTTAAGCATTCTCACTATTGTTTTCCTGTTTCTCTTTATTGTGAGAATGCTGTTAAGCATTCTCACTATTGTTTTCCTGTTTCTCTTTATTGTGAGAATGCTGTTAAGCATTCTCACTATTGCTTTTCAACTTCTCAGTTCTTCCGCCGTTTTTTGGCCTTTAACTCGTTCTGCATACTTTAACCGATTCCTACAACTTTTGTATCAAAACGTTCAGCTCCTTCAGGAGATGATGGCTATGACTTTTGGTATTTCTCACTTTTATACTTTTTAAGACATTAAGGTTTTTGTGCAAATTATTCTCCCATTAAAAGTAATGGTAAATCCTTTCAAATCATTAAAAAGCTTCCTCCTCTTTCAAACGTAACTACTTCAGCTTACTTTCAGCTAGAGACACCATTCAACCTTTAAAATGTTCACAAGACATTCAGCTATTCCCAAATGATTCAGCTTTTTCAAATGTTCAGCCAATTTTGAATTATGACAGTTTGAAATACATTAAAATGATTGCTCCTTCTTGATTTTTATGAATGAGCAGCAAGCAGAGTGTGCCACTCTGCTTGTTGCTCTTTTTCTGATATTCAACTAATTTGTCAAACAAATTCCTCTAACGTTCATATAGTTTAACTTACAGAAACAAGTTATACCTTAAAATGTAGGAAACATTGTCCTCTTTCAGCCAATGTAACTACTAAAGAGCTCACATTTACAGATTTTCAGCTATGAGCCTTGAAGCGAGAGCAGCCTTTCAAATTCTCTCACTAACTTCAATGGAGAGGTGAGTAAAATCAGTCAGAGAAAGCAAGAAGGAACAAGATTTTGAAACTGCCGATAGAGTCGTATTTCTGACCGCACAGACATATAAAGGACATCTCTGGTTTCGGCAGAGTCTTGGGTCTCGGAAAATATCCTTATATTTTGGATTGTACGTATAGTTTTGCGTCTAGGTCAACTTGTTTGAGGTGTGGATGCTAGGTAAATGTTCGTTTTTCTCTCTGCCTAGCTCGTTAGCTATCACAGCTGCGCCATCACCGTGGCAACCAAACAAACAAGCACCAGGAAAGCAAAAGGAACACGTTTTTGAAACTGCAGGTAGAGTCGTATTTCTGACTGCACAGACATATAAAGAATATCTCTGGTTTCGGCAGAGTCTTGGGTCTCGGAAAATATCCTTATATTTTGGATTGGATGTACAGTTTTGCGTCTAGGTTATCTTGTTTGAGGTGTGGATTCTAGCTACATTTCTCTTATTCTCTGCCCTCAGCGCGTTAGCAATCATAGCTGCACCATCACTGTAACAGACACGCACCACTCAGTCTCTCACACAGGTGATTGGTACGTTTACTTGACCATGAGAAACACGATTACTAGCAATTGTCGGTTTATGCCAATAATACGATTACTCCGTTTACATGTGTAATTAGTTATGCGATTACTCAATAAACGCGTCTACATGATTCTTTTTTATCAATCGTTGTATGCTCCACGGACAAAACTTGCACCATCATCCTTCTGCAACAAAGTGTCGCCGTGTCTTCCTGTATCGGCCCTACTGCTGTATGTTTCATTCCATCAACACATTGAATCCAACTAAGAAAGCCGAGTAAACGCATAGGCTACATCTGCTACTGCTAATACTATCCCAACTATAATTTAATCTGTTAAAACGATAATATTCTTGTTACGACTAGCTATTCTACTTTTTCTTCTGTTTAGCAGTTCAGCTTTCAGCTTCTCCCACATTGTAGGCTATTTTAGCTCTTAGCCTTGTTAAGATGATGCAGTTCAGCTTCCACACTGCCTCTTTTGTGTCACTCACACATTTTTGAAATTCATTTCAGCTTGCGGGTATTTTCTCATTTCTCACTTTTATACTTTTTAAAATATAAAGGTTTTTGTGCAAATTATTCTCCCTTTAAAAGTAATGGTAAATCCTTTCAAATCATTGTTGGAATGCTGCTCCACCCCTTTCAAAAATACCTTTCGGTTGCTTTGAAGCTTCAGCTTATAACTTTCTACTAAATTTTCACTATTTTCAGCTTTTTTAGCATGGTCAGCTATCCCCATTCAGGTTTTCAGCATTCTCACTGCTGTTTCGCAGGAACAGCCGTTTCTAGTTATTGTGAGAATGCTGTTAAGCATTCTCACTATTGTTTTCCTGTTTCTCTTTATTATTGTGAGAATGCTGTTAAGCATTCTCACTATTGCTTTTCAACTTCTCAGTTCTTCCGCCGTTTTTTGGCCTTTAACTCGTTCTGCATACTTTAACCGATTCCTACAACTTTTGTATCAAAACGTTCAGCTCCTTCAGGAGATGATGGCTATGACTTTTGGTATTTCTCACTTTTATACTTTTTAAGACATTAAGGTTTTTGTGCAAATTATTCTCCCATTAAAAGTAATGGTAAATCCTTTCAAATCATTAAAAAGCTTCCTCCTCTTTCAAACGTAACTACTTCAGCTTACTTTCAGCTAGAGACACCATTCAACCTTTAAAATGTTCACAAGACATTCAGCTATTCCCAAATGATTCAGCTTTTTCAAATGTTCAGCCAATTTTGAATTATGACAGTTTGAAATACATTAAAATGTTTGCTCCTTCTTGATTTTTATGAATGAGCAGCAAGCAGAGTGGCACACTCTGCTGGCTGCTCTTTTTCTGATATTCAACTAATTTGTCAAACAAATTCCTCTAACGTTCATATAGTTTAACTTACAGAAACAAGTTATACCTTAAAATGTAGGAAAAATTGTCCTCTTTCAGCCAATGTAACTACTAAAGAGCTCACATTTACAGATTTTCAGCTATGAGCCTTGAAGCGAGAGCAGCCTTTCAAATTCTCTCACTAACTTCAATGGAGAGGTGAGTAAAATCAGTCAGAGAAAGCAAGAAGGAACAAGATTTTGAAACTGCCGATAGAGTCGTATTTCTGACCGCACAGACATATAAAGGACATCTCTGGTTTCGGCAGAGTCTTGGGTCTCGGAAAATATCCTTATATTTTGGATTGGACGTATAGTTTTGCGTCTAGGTCAACTTGTTTGAGGTGTGGATGCTAGGTAAATGTTCGTTTTTCTCTCTGCCTAGCTCGTTAGCTATCACAGCTGCGCCATCACCGTGGCAACCAAACAAACAAGCACCAGGAAAGCAAAAGGAACACGTTTTTGAAACTGCAGGTAGAGTCATATTTCTGACTGCACAGACATATAAAGAATATCTCTGGTTTCGGCAGAGTCTTGGGTCTCGGAAAATATCCTTATATTTTGGATTGGACGTACAGTTTTGCGTCTAGGTTAACTTGTTTGAAGTGTGGATTCTAGCTACATTAGTTATTCTCTCTGCCCAGCTCGTTAGCGATCACAGCTGCTCCATCGCCGTGGCAACCAAACAAACACGCACCAGGAAAGCAGAAGGAACACGTTTTTGAAACTGCAGGTAGAGTCGTATTTCTGACTACACATACATATAAAGAATATCTCTGGTTTCGGCCGAGTCTTGGGTCTCGGAAAATATCATTAGATTTTGGATTGGACGTACAGTTTTGCGTCTAGGTTATCTTGTTTGAGGTGTGGATTCTAGCTACATTTCTCTTATTCTGTGCCCTCACCGCGTTAGCAATCATAGCTGCACCATCACCGTAACGACAGACACGCACCACTCAGTCTCTCACACAGGTGATTGGTACATTTACTTGACCATGAGAAACACGATTACTAGCTATTGTCGGTTTATACCAATAATACGATTACTCCGTTTACATGTGTAATTAGTTATGCGATTACTCAATAAACGCGTCTACATGATTCTTTTTTATTAATCATTGTATGCTCCACGGACAAAACTTGCACCATCATCCTTCTGCAACAAAGTGTCGCTGTGTCTTCCTGTATCGGCCCTACTGCTGTATGTTTCATTCCATCAACACATTGAATCCAACTAAGAAAGCCGAGTAAACGCACTCAATGGTAGGCTACATCTGCTACTGCTATTACTATCCCAACTATAATTTCAGCTGTTAAAACGATAATATTCTTGTTACGACTAGCTAGCCTACTTCTTCTGTTTAACAGTTCAGCTTTCAGCTTCTCCCACATTGTAGGCTATTTTAGCTCTTAGCTTTGTTAAGATGATGCAGTTCAGCTTCCACACTGCCTCTTGTGTGTGACTCACACATTTTTGAAATTCATTTCAGCTTGCGGGTATTTTCTCATTTCTCACTTTTATACTTTTTAAAATATTAAGGTTTTTGTGCAAATTATTCTCCCTTTAAAAGTAATGGTAAATCCTTTCAAATCATTGTTGGAATGCTGCTCCAGTCCCTTTCAAAAATACCTTTCGGTTGCTTTGAAGCTTCAGCTTATAACTTTCTACTAAATTTTCACTATTTTCAGCTTTTTTAGCATGGTCAGCTATCCCCATTCAGGTTTTCAGCATTCTCACTGCTGTTTCGCAGGAACAGGCGTTTCTAGTTGGCCTTTAACTCGTTCTGCATACTTTCACCGATTCCTACAATTTAGGTATCAAAACGTTCAGCTCCTTCAGGAGATGATGGCTATGACTTTTGGTATTTCTCACTTTTATACTTTTTAAGACATTAAGGTTTTTGTGCAAATTATTCTCCCATTAAAAGTAATGGTAAATCCTTTCAAATCATTAAAAAGCTTCCTCCTCTTTCAAACGTAACTACTTCAGCTTACTTTCAGCTAGAGACACCATTCAACCTTTAAAATGTTCACAAGACATTCAGCTATTCCCAAATGATTCAGTTTTTTCAAATGTTCAGCCAATTTTGAATTATGACAGTTTGAAATACATTAAAATGTTTGCTCCTTCTTGATTTTTATGAATGAGCAGCCAGCAGAGTGGCACACTCTGCTGGCTGCTCTTTTTCTGATATTCAACTAAATTGTCAAACAAATTCCTCTAACGTTCATATAGTTTAACTTACATAAACAAGTTATACCTTAAAATGTAGGAAAAATTGTCCTCTTTCAGCCAATGTAACTGCTAAAGAGCTCACATTTACAGATTTTCAGCTATGAGCCTTGAAGCGAGAGCAGCCTTTCAAATTCTCTCACTAACTTCAATGGAGAGGTGGGTAAAATCCGTCAGAGAAAGCAAGAAGGAAGACGATTTCGAAACTGCCGGTAGAGACATATTTCTGACCGCACAGACATATAAAGGACATCTCTGGTTTCGGCAGAGTCTTGGGTCTCGGAAAATATCCTTATATTTTGGATTGGACGTATAGTTTTGCGTCTAGGTCAACTTGTTTGAGGTGTGGATTCTAGGTAAATGTTCGTTTTTCTCTCTGCCTATCTCGTTAGCTATCACAGCTGCGCCATCACCGTGGCAACCAAACAAACAAGCACCAGGAAAGCAAAAGGAACACGTTTTTGAAACTGTAGGTAGAGTCGTATTTCTGACTGCACATACATATAAAGAATATCTCTGGTTTCGACAGTCTTGGGTCTCGGAAAATATCATTAGATTTTGGATTGGACGTACAGTTTTGCGTCTAGGTTAACTTGTTTGAGGTGTGGATTCTAGCTACATTAGTTATTCTCTCTGCCCAGCTCGTTAGCGATCACAGCTGCTCCATCGCCGTGGCAACCAAACAAACACGCACCAGGAAAGCAGAAGGAACACGTTTTTGAAACTGCAGGTAGAGTCGTATTTCTGACTACACATACATATAAAGAATATCTCTGGTTTCGGCAGAGTCTTGGGTCTCGGAAAATATCATTAGATTTTGGATTGGACGTACAGTTTTGCGTCTAGGTTATCTTGTTTGAGGTGTGGATTCTAGCTACATTTCTCTTATTCTGTGCCCTCACCGCGTTAGCAATCATAGCTGCACCATCACCGTAACGACAGACACGCACCACTCAGTCTCTCACACAGGTGATTGGTACGTTTACTTGACCATGAGAAACACGATTACTAGCAATTGTCGGTTTATGCCAATAATACGATTACTCCGTTTACATGTGTAATTAGTTATGCGATTACTCAATAAACGCGTCTACATGATTCTTTTTTATTAATCGTTGTATGCTCCACGGACAAAACTTGCACCATCATCCTTCTGCAACAAAGTGTCGCCGTGTCTTCCTGTATCGGCTCTACTGCTGTATGTTTCATTCCATCAACACATTGAATCCTACTAAGAAAGCCGAGTAAACGCACTCAATGGTAGGCTACATCTGCTACTGCTATTACTATCCCAACTATAATTTCAGCTGTTAAAACGATAATATTCTTGTTCCGACTAGCTAGCCTACTTCTTCTGTTTAACAGTTCAGCTTTCAGCTTCTCCCGCATTGTAGGCTATTTTAGCTCTTAGCTTTGTTAAGATGATGCAGTTCAGCTTCCACACTGCCTCTTTTGTGTGACTCACACATTTTTGAAATTCATTTCAGCTTGCGGGTATTTTCTCATTTCTCACTTTTATACTTTTTAAAATATTAAGGTTTTTGTGCAAATTATTCTCCCTTTAAAAGTAATGGTAAATCCTTTCAAATCATTGTTGGAATGCTGCTCCAGTCCCTTTCAAAAATACCTTTCGGTTGCTTTGAAGCTTCAGCTTATAACTTTCTACTAAATTTTCACTATTTTCAGCTTTTTTAGCATGGTCAGCTATCCCCATTCAGGTTTTCAGCATTCTCACTGCTGTTTCGCAGGAACAGCCGTTTCTAGTTATATCAACTTCTTAGTTCTTCCGCCGTTTTTTGGCCTTTAACTCGTTCTGCATACTTTAACCGATTCCTACAACTTTTGTATCAAAACGTTCAGCTCCTTCAGGAGATGATGGCTATGACTTTTGGTATTTCTCACTTTTATACTTTTTAAGACATTAAGGTTTTTGTGCAAATTATTCTCCCATTAAAAGTAATGGTAAATCCTTTCAAATCATTAAAAAGCTTCCTCCTCTTTCAAACGTAACTACTTCAGCTTACTTTCAGCTAGAGACACCATTCAACCTTTAAAATGTTCACAAGACATTCAGCTATTCCCAAATGATTCAGCTTTTTCAAATGTTCAGCCAATTTTGAATTATGACAGTTTGAAATACATTAAAATGTTTGCTCCTTCTTGATTTTTATGAATGAGCAGCAAGCTGGCTGCTCTTTTTCTGATATTCAACTAAATTGTCAAACAAATTCCTCTAACGTTCATATAGTTTAACTTACAGAAACAAGTTATACCTTAAAATGTAGGAAAAATTGTCCTCTTTCAGCCAATGTAACTACTAAAGAGCTCACATTTACAGATTTTCAGCTATGAGCCTTGAAGCGAGAGCAGCCTTTCAAATTCTCTCACTAACTTCAATGGAGAGGTGGGTAAAATCCGTCAGAGAAAGCAGGAAGGAAGACGATTTCGAAACTGCCGGTAGAGACATATTTCTGACCGCACAGACATATAAAGGACATCTCTAGTTTCGGCAGAGTCTTGGGTCTCGGAAAATATCCTTATATTTTGGATTGGACGTACAGTTTTGCGTCTAGGTTATCTTGTTTGAGGTGTGGATTCTAGCTACATTTCTCTTATTCTCTGCCCTCAGCGCGTTAGCAATCATAGCTGCACCATCACCGTAACGACAGACACGCACCACTCAGTCTCTCACACAGGTGATTGGTACGTTTACTTGACCATGAGAAACACGATTACTAGCAATTGTCGGTTTATGCCAATAATACGATTACTCCGTTTACATGTGTAATTAGTTATGCGATTACTCAATAAACACGTCTACATGATTCTTTTTTATTAATCGTTGTATGCTCCACGGACAAAACTTGCACCATCATCCTTCTGCAACAAAGTGTCGCCGTGTCTTCCTGTATCGGCCCTACTGCTGTATGTTTCATTCCATCAACACATTGAATCCAACTAAGAAAGCCGAGTAAACGCATAGGCTACATCTGCTACTGCTATTACTATCCCAACTATAATTTCAGCTGTTAAAACGATAATATTCTTGTTCCGACTAGCTAGCCTACTTCTTCTGTTTAACAGTTCAGCTTTCAGCTTCTCCCGCATTGTAGGCTATTTTAGCTCTTAGCTTTGTTAAGATGATGCAGTTCAGCTTCCACACTGCCTCTTTTGTGTGACTCACACATTTTTGAAATTCATTTCAGCTTGCGGGTATTTTCTCATTTCTCACTTTTATACTTTTTAAAATATTAAGGTTTTTGTGCAAATTATTCTCCCTTTAAAAGTAATGGTAAATCCTTTCAAATCATTGTTGGAATGCTGCTCCAGTCCCTTTCAAAAATACCTTTCGGTTGCTTTGAAGCTTCAGCTTATAACTTTCTACTAAATTTTCACTATTTTCAGCTTTTTTAGCATGGTCAGCTATCCCCATTCAGGTTTTCAGCATTCTCACTGCTGTTTCGCAGGAACAGCCGTTTCTAGTTATATCAACTTCTTAGTTCTTCCGCCGTTTTTTGGCCTTTAACTCGTTCTGCATACTTTAACCGATTCCTACAACTTTTGTATCAAAACGTTCAGCTCCTTCAGGAGATGATGGCTATGACTTTTGGTATTTCTCACTTTTATACTTTTTAAGACATTAAGGTTTTTGTGCAAATTATTCTCCCATTAAAAGTAATGGTAAATCCTTTCAAATCATTAAAAAGCTTCCTCCTCTTTCAAACGTAACTACTTCAGCTTACTTTCAGCTAGAGACACCATTCAACCTTTAAAATGTTCACAAGACATTCAGCTATTCCCAAATGATTCAGCTTTTTCAAATGTTCAGCCAATTTTGAATTATGACAGTTTGAAATACATTAAAATGTTTGCTCCTTCTTGATTTTTATGAATGAGCAGCAAGCTGGCTGCTCTTTTTCTGATATTCAACTAAATTGTCAAACAAATTCCTCTAACGTTCATATAGTTTAACTTACAGAAACAAGTTATACCTTAAAATGTAGGAAAAATTGTCCTCTTTCAGCCAATGTAACTACTAAAGAGCTCACATTTACAGATTTTCAGCTATGAGCCTTGAAGCGAGAGCAGCCTTTCAAATTCTCTCACTAACTTCAATGGAGAGGTGGGTAAAATCCGTCAGAGAAAGCAGGAAGGAAGACGATTTCGAAACTGCCGGTAGAGACATATTTCTGACCGCACAGACATATAAAGGACATCTCTAGTTTCGGCAGAGTCTTGGGTCTCGGAAAATATCCTTATATTTTGGATTGGACGTACAGTTTTGCGTCTAGGTTATCTTGTTTGAGGTGTGGATTCTAGCTACATTTCTCTTATTCTCTGCCCTCAGCGCGTTAGCAATCATAGCTGCACCATCACCGTAACGACAGACACGCACCACTCAGTCTCTCACACAGGTGATTGGTACGTTTACTTGACCATGAGAAACACGATTACTAGCAATTGTCGGTTTATGCCAATAATACGATTACTCCGTTTACATGTGTAATTAGTTATGCGATTACTCAATAAACACGTCTACATGATTCTTTTTTATTAATCGTTGTATGCTCCACGGACAAAACTTGCACCATCATCCTTCTGCAACAAAGTGTCGCCGTGTCTTCCTGTATCGGCCCTACTGCTGTATGTTTCATTCCATCAACACATTGAATCCAACTAAGAAAGCCGAGTAAACGCATAGGCTACATCTGCTACTGCTAATACTATCCCAACTATAATTTAATCTGTTAAAACGATAATATTCTTGTTACGACTAGCTAGCCTACTTCTTCTGTTTAACAGTCCAGCTTTCAGCTTCTCCCACATTGTAGGCTATTTTAGCTCTTAGCTTTGTTAAGATGATGCAGTTCAGCTTCCACACTGCCTCTTTTGTGTGACTCACACATTTTTGAAATTCATTTCAGCTTGCGGGTATTTTCTCATTTCTCACTTTTATACTTTTTAAAATATTAAGGTTTTTGTGCAAATTATTCTCCCTTTAAAAGTAATGGTAAATCCTTTCAAATCATTGTTGGAATGCTGCTCCAGCCCCTTTCAAAAATACCTTTCGGTTGCTTTGAAGCTTCAGCTTATAACTTTCTACTAAATTTTCACTATTTTCAGCTTTTTTAGCATGGTCAGCTATCCCCATTCAGGTTTTCAGCATTCTCACTGCTGTTTCGCAGGAACAGCCGTTTCTAGTTATTATTTATTTTTGCCCCCCTAAATCTTTGTCAATATTTGGCCTACATAGACAACCTAGGTGTCAAAAGTTTCGTCTTGGTAGCGATTGAGTTGCTTGTATTTTTATTTACGTTCCGTTGCATGGTTTAGGCTGCAGTTAAGTTTTTGTGGCGAAAAGTGAAGCTAACGGTGGATAATTTGCTAGCCACAGTCACTGACGTTACTAACGTCACTACGTCACTAACGTCACGAAAACACGCGTGACTACCTTTGGCAGAACATTCATTTCGCATCTGTTAACTTGGGGGATAGCTAGGCTAACTATAGCTTTACTGCAAGGCAGCTGCAGAAACGCCACAAGCAAAGAGGCCAGGGTGATAACTATTTACTCATTTTACTTTGTGATATGACACACAATTGTGATGTGTAATGTACAATATAAGCTGATATTATTAAGGAAGTACATCTACTTTCGGAAACAGTAGTCTACTATTTCACTGAAGTATTAGCATCATGACATTAGCCTGTGCTGCCCGGGCAACAAATACTACAGTGGTCTATGATATATCTGTTTTCAATCGTTAAAATAAACATTCCTCACATATACATTTTCGTTGTAGGATTTATTCTGACATTAGTAAACGATTTGTTGGTGAAATTACCATTACCTGTGGTTTCAAACCAGTGTAGCTATCTCACTGCAACGCTGTAGCTTACGCGAGACACACTACAAAAACATCTACAGTACACAGCTGTTTAGGAAGTCAAACGGCGACAGAACATGTTCGGCACTCTCCTTACTTAAATCAAAAATCTATCTAACTACTAACCTTAACTTCATTGCCACAGCCTAAACTTTGTCAATCTGTTCATGAAAATAATTAATTTCAGCCTAAACCGTACAACGGAACGTTAAATCCAATTCAACCAACGCAATCGCTACCAAGACGAACACAGCAGTAGTCTAGTACTGTACTGTAGTAGTAGAATTTACCGGGGCAGCTTCTCCACACAGGGCTATATCGCATTTTGCGTTGTTACTGACTGATCGCTACCAGTGAGCTTTTTATGAATGAGCGATTTTCCACTAAATAAATGTCAAGCTTATTTACGTTTTTGGGGGCATATTTTCAGTTAGCAGATGGTACTGTTTGAATCACGATTCCATCTTCTACTGCCGGTGTTGTGTCCCTACTGGTTTCCGAACTAACTGGTTTCCCAGCGGTGCGTGCACCTATCAGTCTGCCTCTATCACCAGATTCGTCACAAATTCACAAACATGTTACTGGCTATTCTCAAGTCGGATCTCATATTTGCTGCGCCGAATATGAAAGTATAAACTGCGTACGCACTACATTACCATTAACGACAAAATAAATGGAGACAAAATAAAACATTTGCAGGCTCGCATGAAATGGGATTCTATCGCACTAGACCAAAACACGTGATACACCAAAGGCCATTGCTTTACACCACGAGCTATTCTTGCTCATGGAAATTACTCAAATCAGATACGTACTTAGTAACCATCTTGGCCTTCAGGTAACATTTTGATTTGGCTTCTTCTGGAACAACTGGTTACCATAGACACTACCCGAATGTAGGCTACTAATCACGTATTTGGGGTTTGTTCCGAGGCAATAGCCGTATTTACCCCAACATCAAAGCTCCTTCTGACACCACATATTAAAAATTCATACTAACGTCGCTGCTATCCCAAACAATACGATCAAAATACGCGTAACACAACATGGAAACATTCGTTTCCTATGCGATTTCGTGTAGCCTATGGCTGAGTGTTTCTTCGCTATATCTTTTGAAATCAATTCATTTCATAATTGTATATTCTGAACAAATGTAATGATTACTACATTACAGCCATTCACGCCATAATAAATGGAAGCTAAGAAAATAAAAGATTCGAGTGGGATTCGATCCCACGAGCAAAAACACATCCATCGTTGCAATCCTTTGCATTACATCGCGAGCTACTGAAGCACATGGGTATAGAAGGAATGCAGTCACGAATTTATTAACTACGTTGGCCTTCAGGCAACATGTTGTTTTGGTTCTTCTGAATCAACTAGTTACCGTAGACACTACCTGAATGTAGGCTACTCATCACGTATTTGGAGTAGCCTGTATATGTAGTAATATTCTACCCGCAACACAGTACTGAAGGTGTCGAATTTATTTGTGACCAGCGTCCAGGAAACTTTGTGAGGTTTCTATGATACATACATTTGTATTTTATGTCAAACAAACACACAACACTCATGTAATACCATCATATTGTCTTTATTATGTGAAGCACTACACATGTTTGTATGAAGTACTATAAACAATTATTACATCTAACATCCAGGTAACTTTTGAGGTTACTTGGTTTGGGGTTCATCCAAAACAGCTGGTTACCTGTTAGGGTTACCTTGCCATGAATATAAGAAGTAGGATAATGTCTGTGCCCACGTTTCTAAATCATGCCACTTATCATAGGAGTCAATCAATCAATTAAAGTAATTTCACACAGTACTGTACAGCACAGTTAAGCGAATATAAATGGGGCAGGTGAAAGGTTCTTTCATTACATTTGTTCAGAATATAAAATTATGAAATGAATTGATTTCAAAAGATATAGCGAAGAAACACTCAGCCCAACCCAGTATCACACAAAAGCGTGTAATAGTCACGTTGGTCCACTTGGGAAAGCGTGTGAGTGTCACGTTTTGCCTCGCCAAGGCGTGAACATTACACGCAACCCAGTATCACACAAAAGCTTGTAATAGTCACGTTGGTCCACTTGGGAAAGCGTGTGAGTGTCACGTTTTGCCTCGCCAAGGCGTGAACATTACACGCGTGTATGAAGGAGGACTACCAACAGGGGGCGATAATTCAATTAACAATTGGATCCACCCCCGAGCCATGTAGGGACTTCCTGTCTCGTTGAGAGGATAATTGATTGTGGGTTGCTTATAAAAGGGTGTATGTGACAAATAAAGGGTCTTGTGCATGGAAATTGGACAGTGTGTGCTGAGGTTTTCTTAAGCTTGATGTCGTGGAAACCCCACACCCCTTAACCTGCTACAATTTATTTATATGTAAAGGTTACGTATAACCTTTAGTCAGTATATTTAAAAGTATATTTTTCATTGTATATCTACGTTTTTCATGATATCTTTTTCCTTTCTATTATTCTGTCAGTTGTTTCTGTGGTTACCAGTAAGGACTCTACTCCTTTGGAGTCAGCTGAGGAGGTTCCCACAGTGACCCAGTTAAACTCTACTCAGCACTTATTTGGTAAGATGACACCTTAATGTAACTTAGCAAGTGAGCAAAAATCATGAAACACATGATCATTTTATTTTATTTGTCCTTCAGACAGTGAGATGCAGAAACTGCAGGACATTTTTACTTCAGCAGAAGGTCAAAGTGCAAGTGAGGCGCCTTCAACGTCCACATCATGGAGCTTGCGCCAATCAGCAGCCCAAGAGGAGTGGCGGAAAGCAAGGTCTTATCACCTTAGCTCCTTGCTGTCCTGCAATGTGGTTCCAGAGAGAAACTGCATCCACTGCACATCTCCTGCCATCATTCGCTGCAGAGACTGCATGCCAGAGGAGTGGCTGTGTATGGATTGCGACATCCGCATCCATGCAAAACTTGCACTCCATAACAGGGAGTCCTGCATCGATGGGATTTACAAGCCCATTGACCCAACAGAGTGCTGTATGCAAAAAGATGGCAGATACACACTGTTCAAACAAGGTAGAAGTTTGCATGTTCTTCAGTCTATAGTTTTTTTATTCTTAAATTACAATCTGAACTAGAGAGGGTACGATTTCTGGGGAAATTGTAGGGTGTGCTTGCTTGCGTCGGTTGCACAGGGGTCCGTTTTTTAATGACATTTTTACAACTGATATTTCTGTATTTTATATAAAAATGCATACTTATTATTTATAAAGATTACATAGATTTAAAAGCATTTTTTTTTGCTGCTCATTTACAACTGAAAATACGAGCGAAGTGTAGAATGAAATGGATGTCTTCTCATTTCCCCTGCAAGAGGCACCCAGCTAACAAGGGACGTCCTGGGGACGTTCGGTGACATTCCTATTTGGTCCCCTATAGGTTATACCGTGACGTTATCCTTAGGACGTCGTTAGGACGTTATTAAAGTTCCTAAAAGGTCACAATTTAGTCAGTTATAGACATTATTTAAACTTTCAGGGGACGTTCCAGGAACGTCCGTGGTTGGTTATGATACGACGTTATGTTAAAAATTTTCGGGGACATTCGGGACGTCCCAGGAACGTTCCAGGAACGTCCCTGGTTGGTTATGATATGACATTATCTTAAAAACTTTCGGGGGACATTCGTGACGTTCCAGGAACGTCCCTGGTTGGTTATGATACGACATTATGTTAAAACATTTCGGGGGACATTCGGGACGTTCCAGGAACGCCCCAGGAACGTCCCAGGAACGTCCCTGGTTGGTTATGAAATGATATTATGTTTAAAACTTTCGGGGGGTTCCAGAACGTCATTCGTTGGTCATAACCTAACCATCTAAATTCCGAACGGATATTTTAGTTTGTGTGTCATTCTGTGATGTGACTTGCTCGAGCTATAGCCTACTGTCACTGTGGAAACTGTACAGTATTAAATCAATTGTTTATGTATGGTACCAATAACTTGCATTTGAGCGAAGTAATACATTAGTAATAAATAATTTGGTGATGTACCATCACTGAAACAAAACATCTAAGCTGGATCCAGCCTATCCAAGCACCAGCTGCGTCTCTAGAAATGTTCCATATAGCCTATTACAGCACATCTCTCGCGAACGTCACCGCTCGTGACGTGAACCCTGTTGTTGAGTGAAGAAAATATATCTTCAACTTAAGTTTTAGTGTTGATAGTATAGTTCTTTGTTATTGTGTTTTTAATGGTGTTTTTTGTGTAGTTGGCTAGTTTAGAGTAATTTAGCGCACTCCTGTGAATGTGGGCCACCCGAAGGACAGAATTTGAGGTAAATATGTTTTAATACAAACTTTAGCTCTGCTATCTATGTATTTGTATGTTTATCCAATGTGAAATAGCCATATCGAACATAAATGTATATTAATTTCTAGCCAATTTGAGTTGGCACTGGTTTTCTAATTCGGCTAAATTGAGACGTCGTACAGTACAGTACTGTATCGTCTTAATTTGTACAGTACAGTACTGTAGCTAACAATCTTATCGATAGCACTAGCTAGCTCTAAATCGGATGCCTACACACTAGTGGTGTCGTCTCTTTAAGGATACAGAAAATACAAAACAGCTGAAGCTACTTTTGGACAGGTGAAGGCTACAGCTCTAGCTAGTCAAGTAGCTCTAGAGTAGCAAGCTACTTTTGGACAGTTAGACTAGAGCTACTGTACAATGAACCAAGACGTTTTGCAAGAAAAGTAGCTATCATAATGACAGTTGGCTGTCATTGCCACTTAGCGTCATTGTTGTCCTGGTTACGGACTCAGACGCGCATGATCTCTACTTACTCTTGCTACGTCGGACAAGCTCTAAATCGGATGCCTACACACTAGTGGTGTCGTCTCTTTAAGGATACAGAAAATACAAAACAGCTGAAGCTACTTTTGGACAGGTGAAGGCCACAGCTCTAGCTAGTCAAGTAGCGTTAGCTCTACTGTAGAGTAGCAAGCTACTTTTGGACAGTTAGCTCTAGACTATAGCTACAATAAACCAAGACGTTTTGCAAGAAAAGTATCATAATGACATGCTACGTCGGACAAATGTTCACGATGAGTAGATGAAGGAAAATTGATTAGCATTAGCTAGATGGTTGTAAATATGTGGATACTGAAGGTCAGGGAAGCTTTCCGTTTCACTTGTTACGGTCCTAAAAATAACTCCAGGAGCATATGGATACAATACACTTCCACTTAATGTTCTTTGCATTTGATCTGCTGTCTAACTGTAGCTAATTCATGTTGCAGGTGTTGATTCCGGACGTACTGGTGGAGGACGAGGAGGAAGAGGAGGGAGAGGATGAGGAGGGGTTGACACAATTAAATATAAGAAAATTAATTCAGGCTTTTAAAATGCCTTTGAATAAAGTGTTTGTTTATACTGTAAATCGTGTTTTTTCTTCTATAAGCATACACATAATAAGTTACAATACAGCCTGTTATACAAGTTGATTTTTTAAAATAAAGAAGTTAAATTACATTGTTGAGTTTAAGTGAACACATTCAGTTTAGTTTTGCACTATAGGCTAATATGCATTGTATACTTTGTATACAATACATATCCATTATATGCATAAATGAGACTATAAATTAAGGTTCAGAAATTGATTCTGCATTTGGTATGCGAAAGTTATCAGGACGTCGCAAGGGAACGTCCCCATGACGTCGCAGACAAACATCCCCTGAACGTCCCCTAAATGTTATGAGGACGTTACATGGACGTCAGGGGACGTTTGTCTGCGACGTCCCCGGGACCTTCAGGGGACCCTACAAAAAGACGTCATGGGGACGTTCTCTTGCGACGTCCTGATAACATTCGGGGACGTTCAGGGGACGTCCTGGGGACGTCATTTTGTTAGCTGGGCAGCCTCATGTTGAATCAAAACTAATAAATTTGGCAGACCGGTGTAAAAATTGACCTAATCTCTATGATTTAAACGTAATTTTAAGTTTTTCCCTTCTCATGATATTTTCAGGCATTTAGCCTACTCATTGCATTCATTCATTAATAAAGAACCCCCTTTGAAGATTATTCTACGACGTTACCCGGCAGTAGAAGATGGAATCGCGATTCAAACAGTACCATCTGCTAACTGAAAATATGCCCCCCAAAACGTAAATAAGCTTGACATTTATTTAGTGGAAAATCGCTCATTTATAAAAAGCTCACTGGTAGCGATCATTGTCAGTAACAACGCAAAATGCGATATAGCCCTGTGTGGAGAAGCTGCCCCGGTAAATTGTACTACTACGGTACAGTACTAGACTACTGCTGTGTTCGTCTTGGTAGCGATTGCGTTGGTTGAATTGGATTTAACGTTCCGTTGTACGGTTTAAGATGAAATTAATTATTTTCATGAACAGATTGACAACGTTTAGGCTGTGACAATGAAGTTCAGGTTAGTAGTTAGATAGACTTTTGATTTAAGTAAGGGGAGTGCCGAACATCTTCTGTCGCCGTTTGACTTCCTAAACAGCTGTGTAAGTTAGATGTTTTTGTCGTGTCTCGCGTAAGCTACAGCGTTGCAGTGAGCTACACTGGTTTGAAACCACAGGTAATGGTAATTTCACCAACAAATCGTTTACTAATGTCAGAATAAATCCTACAACGAAAATGTATATGTGAGGAATGTTTATTTTAACGATTGAAAACAGATAACGCTACATCATAGACCACTGTAGTATGTGTTGCCCGGGCAACACAGGCTAATGTCATGATGCTAATACTTCAGTGAAATAGTAGACTACTGTTTCCGAAAGTAGATGTACTTCCTTAATAATATCAGCTTATACTGTACATTACACATCACAATTGTGTGTCATATCACAAAGTAAAATGAGTAAATAGTTATCACCCTGGCCTCTTTGCTTGTGGCGTTTCTGCAGCTGCCTTGCAGTAAAGCTATAGTTAGCCTAGCTATCCCCCAAGTTAACAGATGCGAAACGAATGTTCTGCCAAAGGTAGTCACGCGTGTTTTCGTGACGTTAGTGACGTTAGTAACGTCAGTGACTGTGGCTAGCAAATTAGCCACCGTTAGCTTCACTTTTCGCCACAAAAACTTAACTTCATCCTAAACCATGCAACGGAACGTAAATTCCAATAGAAGCAACTCAATCGCTACCAAGACGAAACTTTTGACACCTACTTTGTCTATGTAGGCCAAATATTGACTGAGTTTTAGGGGGGCGAAAATAAACAATAATAAATAATAATATAGCTGCAAGCAGCAATGAGGTGGCCAAGCAATCGAATGACCCATAAAACATGTTGTACATCCTCAGAAGAGGGTTACGAGTACACGCAACAAGTTTGGTGCGAATCCATCAAAGATTTGCTGAGATACGACCCAACTTCCTGTTTGCTGGCTTAACGGCACATTTTGATTGGCCGTACCGAGCAAACGGTTTTGAAAATCCAAAAAACATATGATGGCTTTTGTGAGGCTTGGTCTGAAGATGATATCTGCCAAATTTGGTGAAGATTGGAAAACATTTGTAGGAGGAGTACAGAAAAAACGTTTTTTCAGTAATTCAAAATGGCGGCCGCATCAATTCGGCTGTTATCACAAGTTATCATGTGTCACACACGGGATGTCCCAAGATATCATGAGACAAAGGAATCACTTAATAAAGGTGCCAATTCTGGGGAAGATTAAAGAAAAATTGTAGGAGGAGTAGGCTTTCAAAAGTTTTCGATAAAACCGGAAATGGCGGAAAATCTATATAACCGGAAATTGACGTCATAGGGTGTGTTGAACTCGTCTTGACCCAGGGAATCCAATGGTACCTCATTTTTGAAAATCGGTCATACGGTTCAAAAGTTACGTGTGTAAACACAAGTCCAACTTTGACCCGTTGGTGGCGCTAGAGTGCTCCAATGGGAGACATGAAACTTGGTGAATATAAAGAGGGGACTGTGTTTAATGAGTGTGCCAAATTTCACAACTTTTTACCATACGGTTCTAGGGGCTGCCATAGACTCCAATGGCAGAAGAAGTGTAATAATAATAAGAAAAGGTAGAAACACTTAAGTGGCTTCGCCGCTTCGCGGCTTGGCCACCAAATATAGCTGCAAGCAGCAATGAGGTGGCCAAGCAATCGAATGACCCATAAAACATGTTGTACATCCTCAGAAGAGGGTTACGAGTACACGCAACAAGTTTGGTGCGAATCCATCAAAGATTTGCTGAGATACGACCCAACTTCCTGTTTGCTGGCTTAACGGCACATTTTGATTGGCCGTACCGGGCAAACGGTTTTGAAAATCCAAAAAACATATGATGGCTTTTGTGAGGCTTGGTCTGAAGATGATCTCTGCCAAATTTGGTGAAGATTGGAAAACATTTGTAGGAGGAGTACAGAAAAAACGTTTTTTCAGTAATTCAAAATGGCGGCCGCATCAATTCGGCTGTTATCACAAGTTATCATGTGTCACACACGGGATGTCCCAAGATATCATGAGACAAAGGAATCACTTAATAAAGGCAAACGAATCAACAGTTATTGGCCAAAACACATTTTTGCATCCTGCGGCCACGCCCAGTGATCACATGACACCAAATTGTTTGGACATCCTCAGATGAGGGTTCCGAGTCATCATACCAAGTTTGGTGTTGATTTCTCAAGGATTGGCTGAGATATGACCCAACTTCCTGTTTGGTGTCTTTGCTGCCGATTTTGATTGGCTGTACCGGACAAACGGTTTTGAAAATCAAAAATCTTTGGATAACTTCTGTGAGGGTTGCTCTGACGATGATGTGTTCCAATTCTGGGGAAGATTGAAGAAAAATTGTAGGAGGAGTAGGCTTTCAAAGGTTTTTGCTAAAACCGGAAATGGCGGAAAATCTATATAACCGGAAATTGACGTCATAGGGTGTGTTGAACTCGTCTCGATCCAGGGAATCCAACGGTACCTCATTTTTGAAAATCGGTCATACGGTTCAAAAGTTACGTGTGTAAACACAAGTCCAACTTTGACCAGTTGGTGGCGCTAGAGTGCTCCAATGAGAGACATGAAACTTGGTGAATATAAAGAGGGGACTGTGCTTAATGAGTGTGCCAAAATTCACAACTTTTTACCATATGGTTCTAGGGGCTGCCATAGACTCCAATGGCAGAAGAAGTGTAATAATAAATATAGCTGCAAGCAGCAATGGAGGGGCCAAGCAGTCCAGAGCAGGACATGGCCTCCATAGCACTTGTGCAACAATTAAGTCACAACAACCTGTTGCACTCATGCAACACACCAAGTTTGGTTGAAATATATGTTTGCGTTCAAGAGTACTGATAGTTCAAAGTTATTTTTCTGGTATAACACTGCAGGCCTCCTCTGCTCCTCATGGGAACGATGGAACCCAAGTTTGGTGACAATCACGCAAATGGTTGCTGAGATATGCTCTTGCGCCTCGTTTGGCGGCTTCGCCATCGCTTTTGATCGTCTCTACCGAACAAACGTTTTTGAAAATTGAAAATCCATCTGATTGCTTTTGTGAAACTGGGTCTAAAGATCATCTTTGCCAAATTTGGTAAACATTGGACAAAAATTGGGGCGTGCAAAAGGTTTTTACACTTTTCCATGAAATCCAAAATGGCGGCCACGTCCAGTCGAATTTTATGAAAAGTTATTAATAGTCAGGCTTGATATCTCACAAGACATCAACAGACAAAGAAATTACTTTATTAAGGTACACACTTCAACAGTTATTAGCCAAAACACGTTTATGCTTCCGGCCACGCCCCCTTTTAGTCACATGACACAATCTTTGGAGGACATCCTCAGAATAAGGTTCCGAGGCGGCGTACCAAATTTTGTTTCACTGCCTCAAACAACTGCTGAGATATGACTTCACTTCCTGTTTGGTGGCTTTTCTGCTGATTTTGATTGGCTGTCACGGACAAACGGTTGTGGGGATCAAAATGCTCTACCATAACTTTTGTGCGGCTTGGTCTGAAGAGCATATCTGGTAATTTTGAAGAAGATTTGACAAAGATTGTAGGAGGAGTAGGCTTTCAAAGGTTTTTGATAAAACCGGAAATAGAGGAAAATCTATATAACCGGAAATTGACCCCATAGGGTGCGTTGAACTCGTCTTCGTCCAGGGAATCCAATGGTACCTCATTTTTGAAAATGGGTCATACGGTTCAAAAGTTGCGTGTGTAAACACAAGTCCAACTTTGACCCATTGGTGGCGCTAGAGTGCCCGAGTATGGGACATGAAACTTTGTGAATTGGACCAGGGGACTGTCCCCAATGAGTGTGCCAAATTTCACAACTTTCGACCAAGCGCTTCTAGGGCCTGCCATAGACACCCAGTCTTAAGAAGTATAATAATAATAATAATAATAATAATACTAACAATAACAATAGGTGCCTCGCAGCTTCGCTGCTTGGCCCCTAAATATAGCTGCAAGCAGCAATGGAGGGGCCAAGCAGTCCAGAGCAGGACATGGCCTCCATAGCACTTGTGCAACAACAACAACAACAATTAATCAATATATAAGCATGTATATTTCAAGGTGCTACTACTGTATCAATAACCAAAGTAGCAGCAACATCATAAAACTATTCTTATCCACATATCCATGTCAGTTCTTGCTCTAATTGATAAACAAGTGAGCTACCTGATAGCATTTGAGATGTTACAACCTACAGTTTAAATAACCAAGATATACCAAGAAAGTGAGTGAGTGAGTGAGCGAGCATCTACCTTCAGTCTGTAGTTTCCATCGATGTGTTATAAAGAATTCAGAGCAGCAACACTGTACCTTCTGTGCAGCCTCTGCAACATTGATGGGAAGGCAGCTGCCTTCAGGTTAATGCAAAAGTGCCTGACAAGACAGAAAGATTGACAATGCCCAGATGAGACAATGTATCACTAGAGTACTTGATTATTGACAATCCATTCATGCCAAAATTGTGGAAACCATGCATTTAAAAGCTTTGCATTTCATAGCATTCAACTCCAAGCACAACTGACCTTAGATGTGGTTTGAGTGTAGAATGGAACACGTGAAGAATATCTGCCATCTGTCATCAGACCCCTCAGTTGCTCTCCGGTGATGTGATAATGAGGAGCACCTCTAGCTCCACTCCAAGTCAATGGAGCCTGGTAACCGGAACTGGCTGCAACAATAATACAATGCTGTGCTTACAACATTTAAGAGACTGTAACTTGCACAAGCTCTAGGCATGCACTGTTAAATACCACTGCAATTTAACAACAAATGAATTAGGGCAGTAAAAAATACTGCACAAGGGAAAATGCAATGGGCAGCAAGTGAACGATGTGTGAAACAACTCAAAGGACTATCTGAGCTGTGAGCACCCACCCCCACTGAAATGGTTCCCACCTGGTTGTGCATGCCGACCATGGGTGCGACTCTCCTGCATGAGCTCGGACACTTCAGCTATCAGGCCGTCTGCTGAAGCAACATTTAAGAGCGTACCCCTTTGCCCACTCTAGGCTTCGCTGCATTGTTTCCAGCCTGAAAGAATTCAATGGTGTTAAAGTAGACAAGGCTAGTATTTTTTGTTGTTGTATCTAAACCAGTAATAATTTATCGACCATATCTCATAAGAACGTGAACAAATAGTCGCCTAGGTTGAAGGTTGAGCTTGCTTGCCTTCAGCAGTGGTTTTGCCTCAAAATACCAGCTAGCTAGACTAATCGACTTTAGGTAACAACAAAAAATGAATGTCAAGAATGTGCAGCACTGGAGCCTACTGTACTGACTACTGAGGATAGCAGATGGTTGGGGGTTGAGGCTAACTCGTTTAGCTAGCTACATAACTAGGGGACAGATAGTTGGATATGGACTGTCCAGCCTTAACATGGCAGCTTTCACGGATAAAAAAGAAACGCAAATAGCTAGTCTTTATCCAACAGTCTAGACTAGTCAGTGACTGGCTAGCTAGCAATGCAGAAGTATCACAGTAGCAATCCATTGCTAAAAAACAAACAAAAGCTATCCGCACAGCGAGTGACCAAGTTAAACCCCTGTTAGCCTAGCTAGCCGGTGAAGATTACGATTAAGTCACAAATAATGATTTCGAAAAAACTGTACCTTTGTCAACATGGACTGAAGGTCGTCGTGTCCAGGGTTATCCGACAGTAAAAGCTGAGTGCAGTCATTTAGTGTCTGCTTACACTGTCTTATGAAGTTCCTTCTTGCCATCTTCTCTTCCTTCAAACTTCTGTGTGCTGGGCTAAACTTGTTTTGAAATCTTCCGCTTCTACAGTGGGGAGGAGCTGGTACTTGAAAATACAGGGAAGAATCAAATCACACTAGCCCAGATAACTGCAGGAGGAGCTAGGGAAATTGTGGGCAGTGATTTGCATGTGGCGTTTATTTAACGCCTGCAATTGCACGTGTAAATATACAGGCGTTTATTTAACGCCTGCAATTGCACGTGTAAATATAAAGGCGTTTATTTAACGCCTGCAATTGCACGTGTAAATATAAAGGCGTTTATTTAACGCCTGCAATTGCACGTGTAAATATACAGGCGTTTATTTAACGCCTGCAAGCGTTAACTAACGCGTACATTCATGTGTAACTTTCGCCTGCACATTTACGGCTGCAGCCGCTTATGAAACAGCTGCAAGCGCTTCCTAAACGGGTGTCCAATCAAAAATACGCGTTTAAATTACGAGTACATTTGACCCTGTCGGCGTTCCATAGCAATACAGCATATTCTCGCTGCTAATCAACAGCGTCGCCGTGCGCGAACCCAGACAGTTTATATAAATGCCTATGTGCGTTAGCACTTCTCCCCACTGAATGTGCTGTCGGACCGGGCTGTCCAGTCCAAGTACCGGCTTCCCCGTGTGGAGATCCAACGCCTCGTCAGAGGGCAACCCGATGCAATTTTGCCCTCAGCCCGGAGGTGCAGCTCCTGGCCGCGCTGCGTTTTTACGCAGTGGGGAGCTTCCTGGAGGTGGTTGGGGACGGCACCGGCCTCAGCAAGGCATCGGTTTCCCGCAGTGTGGCAGCCGTGACACCGATCCTCCTGCGCCATGCCCGGACACACATCAGAATGCCCACCATACGGGACGAGGTCCGCCAGGTCCACCGTGGATTTCATGCCATGGCTGGGATCCCCCGGGTGATTGGTGTCGTGGATGGCACACTGATCCCAATCCACAATCCCTCCCTGGTGGATCCGTGCTGGATTGGGAGGAAACATTACGCTGCCTTCAACATAGGGTGCCACCCCTCTACTCCCAACATTAAACCCACTACCATCACACAACCCATACCAACTATCATGTAGGCTATAGGGCTTGAAAGCTAGGAAATGACGCAAAAATGATCCACAGAACACATGGTTGAAAAGGAAAAGAAGTTTATTTAAAAAAAAGAAGAGAAACAGGGTGTTGTGTGTGATTTATGCGCTGATAAAGTGGTGGGTGATCGATTTGCCTGGCATCGATTGACTTAGTTTCAGCATCACGGCGGTGGGCAGCTCCCTCTAAGAGCTTCTTAAGAAGCTTCTTTGGCGGGATCTTAAGAAGGCAGTTAAGAACGCGTCTGGGAAACACCCCTATCTTAGCGCTCCTTCTTAGCCGAACCCTTCTTAAGAGCCTTCTTAAGTCCTTAAGAACGATCGAATCTGGGAAACCCGGCCATTATGGTGTATGGCAAGATTAGTTGGTAGCTATATTTAGCCGGTTTGGTTTGTCATCATGTGTAATTTCGCATAATTAAACACGTTATTAGAAATCATCCGATTACTTCGTTTTACGATTGTTTGGAATCTCGTTTGTTTTAAAGAACGACAGTTAGCTATCATTAGCTTTCAGCTAACTCAGGGTTCCGTTGCGTAGCGATAAGCTACACAAATATTAGGTGACATTTCGGGTGAAGCGACACCTTGTGGTTTGGTTTTTCGTAACATAGTATACGAAATCGAGGGACACAGAAAGACGTACACTATGTTACGAATAGACTGAGGTGCTATATCACACGCAGAACTTCCGTGTGATGAACTTGCATAAGCCACCTTTATCTCAGTATCTGATTGCACTATGTTGACCACTCATGCTGCTCACTCTTAGTCTTATATATATTTTATATTTAAATTGTTTTATTCTTAGATTGTTTAGTTCTTAGAAATAATTAAACTTTTGTACTTTTACTTAATTTAAGATTCGTATGTCTATTGTTTGCACCTCCCTGCCACAGTAAATTGTGTTTGTATAACATACATGGCGAATAAACCGAATTCTGATTCTGATGTGTTTTATACTGTGGTCATTTGGCTAAGGGGCTATATACGCTTATTATTCCACATTCTCTCATTTACCATAAAGATGCCTTTATATTACATTTCCCATAGCACAATATACAAGCGCCATACACCCTTGTGTACAAGATATATAGGATATAAATGTGCGATCCAGGGACAGCTCCAGTCATAGTGACAAACAATTGATAAGTTAAATCGTAAAACAGTATTATCTTGGATGTTTATATAATGACGTAGACTATTAAATACACAGTGTGTGACATTAAAGGAGAATCAATTTCATTTGGAAATGTTTTATTGAAGAAAGAAGTAAGAAAGAAAGAAAGAAAGATTATACTTATTATTATTAATTATAGTTCGAACAAAACAGAGCACAGAATCTTCGGTACATGGGCACCTAATGGATACCGATGGTGTCCGTATCTGCCACCCACTCCAATGGCCACTTCTTTCCACTGTAACACAAAAATAAACAATGACTTGTTTTGGTTATAGCTGTGTTGTAGTGGATTTTCATTACTCCACAGCTGGCTAATCTTGGTCAACTACAATATAGAACAGACAAGGTCAAAAAAACATACTAGAGTCCATTTCAGAAGGGGGCAACACCTAAAAGTCAAGAAAATCTTAAAGAACACATGGTGGATGTCTTGTGTTGTTATTGTGTACTATAATCCATTCTGTTTCTGACATGAATCACTACTTGGTATGCACTATACATAAGTGTCTTACATGCTTGGTAAATAACCCAACTGCTCAGTATCATTCATTCTCATCAGTCATTTATATTTAGTCAGCGACTTACAGTAAGTACAAGGACATTTCCCCTGAGGCAAGTAGGGTGAAGTGCCTTGCCCAAGGACACAACATCATTTTTCACAGCTGAGAATCGAACCGACAACCTTCTGATTACTAGCCTGATTCTCTAACGGCTCAGCCACCTGACTCACCTTTTTGAGACAAGACATTTTGGAGGCTTTGCTATTTAATATTGAATTAACTGCTTGGCAACTAATGAATGATAGGAGGGAATTTTACTTTGAGACAATATATGTTTTCATGTGCACCATTAATCCAATTATTAGTGACGAAGGCAGTAATGCAATAATAGACCATTTCTGTATTTTTGAATTAAGGCTGTATTTTTTTACTTGCCAACAATGGTGTCATTGAAATAAACACCTCACCGAAATACAAGCGTTACCCATGGTAAGTCATACATACCAGAGTTTGCATGGCTCCCACTCCACCTGTTTCATTGTTTGGCCCTAAAAAAAATATTTTTTTAGTTTCAAATCTTTGCGAGGTATACAATACTTTTTCAAGACCATTACCCTAATACTATTGGCACTTTCCAATTGGAATGTTCTGTAACCTGGGTCTTTCCAGGAGATTTTAATATCATTCAAATAGAGTAAAAGCTCAATTAAAAGCCAAAGTGCACATCAAAATCAAAATCGGGTTCCAGGAACTGTGTCTTTGTCAACAGAAACACTTCAGAAATGTGCCACTAAAGTCAAGTTGTTACAGTTGAAAAGTGCCTTATAAATTGTGTAATCAAAAACGGCCTAACCCTAAGGAAGGAGTTGAGTGATTCCAGTTATTTTTGTGGGTGGGGTGGAGGTAGGGGGGAACTGTGTAGTGTCTGAGTGGGATTATATTTAACCTTAATAACTTTGAATTTGGTAACCCTCTTCACAGGGTAAAAATCCTGGCTCCCTGTCACTGTGTGTGGGCATTCTGTAAGGGAACAATATTTAATTCACAAACATTAACGTTACACTAGACTAGAAGCTTTGTGCGAATCAATCTACTGCAGTCCTGGGAGGTATGGATCACTTTCTCAAAGCAGAGACTAACATGCTTTTGAGTGAAAGAAACAATTTGCTCAAAAAGCATGTGTTAGTAGCACTGTCACACTATCTGGACATCTTGTCTTGTTGATAGTCATTTAACTGTCAATGGTTCCTGCAAATATAAAAACATTTGGACATATCGCCAAACCTAGAAGGCCACAGTCATTTACAAATACAAACACAGCCTTCATGAAACCTCACAACAATTAATGTCAATTCAAATGTATGGACTGTACTGTACATCAACACACCTTTTCTTGTACGTGGCAGCACTGTTGTGGGAGCAGGACAGACTCCTTCGACACTTTCATCTGTTACAAATACAACATTTACAGGAAACATTTAAAATATGTACAAAATATTGCCGATAGGTTGCCTGTGCAAGCAGCCTTTTACGACCTATGATACATGCGTCTGAAACTCGAGGTGGCACCCAACCTCATGGCATCTTGTTTGGTATCAAATCAGCCTAGATACATGCCTATATATATACACAGTATCGCTATAATGTACAATACTTTCCTACTACTACAAACAGTAATGTGTGTAGTAGATGAGAAAAGTGCCTGCTGATGATCACTCTGAGAACATGCCCTGGTGGAAGGAAAGACTAGTAGAACAGACAGAAGGGAGGGGGGAAGATGGATAAAAAGAGAAAGGGAGTGAACATCGTTTTTTGACCGTGTGAACTTGTAATTCTATGTTTTTCTAAGTAAACGCTTATATTGTCAAGAAGATTTGTTTGACTCACTTGCATTTCAATTACTATTGCTAGACTGATCTCAAAACTGTGATACAGAAGACCAGTGCCACTACAGGGAGGCATCCTTTTACATCCTTTTATATTAAGATACAAGACGTGGCCTTTTTTAGTCTCGTTCTAAAATTAATTTGACTTTGTTCATCTGGTTCTCTCCCTTGCATTTTCTTTCTCCCTTTCTCTTCATTTTTCATTTTCTCCCTCACCTTCCCTTTCTACCTCACTGTCACTATATCTCTCTTCTTTCCCTCTCTCTTGGTTTTGTTCTTACTCTCTTGCTCTACCTCCTGTGTAGTCTGCCAAAAGCATATGTTCTGCAGAGAAATACAGAGAGAGAGAGAGGTTATCTGATATTACCCGCTGGGGGTCCAGTCATGGTCTCCGGTGGTCCGACTGAGGCCTTCGGGAGTCCGGCTGAGGCCGCAGGTGGTCCAGTCAGGGCCTTCGGGAGTCCGACTGAGGCCGCAGGTGGTCCGACTGAGGCCTTCGGGAGTTCAACTGAGGCCGCAGGTGGTCCGACTGAGGCCTTCGGGAGTCCAACTGAGGCCGCAGGTGGTCCAGTCAGGGCCTTCGAGAGTCCGACTGAGGCTGCAGGTGGTCCGACCGAGGCCTCCAGTTGCACTTCTGCAGTACCTTGTGGGGTCCAGCCTACATTGTAAAATAACTGAATTATTCTGAGTAAAAATATTTGAGTATAAATACTTGTTTAAGTGTCCCATTAATGAGCATTTCGCCGAAAAACAAGCGCTCAATACACTTGTAGATGATCAAGATCAGGGTTTCCCGCAGAAAATGTGTTAGTTAAGGTGGTAGGGTGGGGTTTGCCGGCGGAGCTGGGCAAAATGTGTGAGTAGATAGTGTTGCTTCATCATATCAAAGCCTGCCCTTCCTGTTGTATTTCAACCAAAGCAAATTCCTGGAGTTCAATAACATGTTTCACCTCAGTCAATAACAGCAAGTGCAAGTCACAAGCCAGAATTCTTTTTTGGAATAGTTCACATACTTCAGCCCCCAATATTTTTTTTTTGAAAAGTTCACATACTTCAGCCCCCAAAAGCTTTTTTGTGGCTTCTTCAGCAAAAGCTGTTGTATCTCCTCTGTTAACCCCTAAAAAGGTATAAATAATAATACAACTAGTGCATAGTGCCCTTGGTGCAGTCGGTGACTTAACCCTTGTGTTATCTTCGGGTCATTCTGACCCATCAGCCGTGTGACCCACCGTCGTATTGCGACAAATTTACCTCATACAAAAACAAAGTGAAGCATTTTCTTTTAACCGTTGGGCTGTCTCAGACCCCCCACATTGCAAAGGTTAAAAGAAAATTATTTTTATTAGTTTTTGTATTGGGTAAAACTGGGTAAACACAATGATGGTTCGTTATGAACCTTTGGGTCATGTGACCCGAAGGCAGCACAAGGGTTAAGAGGTCGGTGAAACAGACAAACACAGATTCCTGGAACTGTCGCTAGATAGTGCACAGTGCCAGTGATGAAGTAGTTGAAACACACACACAATCCTGGAAAAGCACTGTGCCTGTGATGCAGTTGTGAGTAAGATGTCGATGACAAACAGATTTCTGGATTTATAGATTGATTGTGCAGTGCCCGTGATGCAGCTGATGTTGCTAGTGACCTACATTTTTCAGATCACTATTTAAAATCTTAAAAGTACTTGTTCAACCTCTACATTATCTAGGTTCCTATGCAAATCATAAAGGTAATTTCTCATTATTTTTAACGAAATGCCAATGACCTAGTACATTCATGCAAATTATGTAGCCTACAAGTAGACTGCCATTTCCTACAGTGTGAATTGCTTATGTTGTGTCAACAAAAAAGCATGATATTGATTCTCTGTTAAATTGTCGTACACCCACAAACATCTAGACATTTAGTTAATTACAGTTAGGTCCATAAATATTTGGACATTGACACAATTTTCATCATTTTGGCTCTGTATACCACCACAATGGATTTGAAATGAAACAATCAAGATGTGCTTTAAGTGCAGACTTTCAGCTTTAATTTCAGGGTATTTACATCCAAATCAGGTGAACGGTGTAGGAATTACAACACATTTTATATGTGCCCCCCCCCCCCTTTTTAAGGGACCAAAAATAATTGGACAAACTAACATAATCATAAATCTAATTGTCACTTTTAATACTTGGTTGCAAATCCTTTGCAGTCAATGACAGCCTGAAGTCTGGAACCCATAGACATCACCAGACGCTGGGTTTCGTCCCTGGTGATGCTCTGCCAGGCCTCTACTGCAACTGTCTTCAGTTCCTGCTTGTTCTTGGGGCATTTTCCCTTCAGTTTTGTCTTTAGCAAGTGAAATGCATGCTCAATTGGATTTAGGTCAGGTGATTGACTTGGCCATTGCAGAACATTCCACTTCTTTGCCTTAAAAAACTCTTTGGTTGCTTTCGCAGTATGCTTTGGGTCATTGTCCATCTGCATGGTGAAGCGCCGTCCTATGAGTTCTGAAGCATTTGGCTGAATCTGAGCAGATAATATTGCCAGAAACACTTCAGAATTCATCCTACTGCTTTTGTCAGCAGTCACATCATCGATAAATACAAGGGAACCAGTTCCATTGGCAGCCATACATGCCCACGCCATAACACTACCTCCACCATGCTTCACTGATGAGGTGGTATGCTTTGGATCATGAGCAGTTCCTTCCCTTCTCCATACTCTTCTCTTCCCATCATTCAGGTACAAGTTGATCTTGGTCTCATCTGTCCATAGGATGTTGTTCCAGAACTGTACAGGGTCTTTTAGATGTTTTTTGGCAAACTCTAATCTGGTCTTCCTGTTTTTGCGACTCACCAATGGTTTACATCTTGTGGTGAACCCTCTGTATTTACTCTGGTGAAGTCTTCTCTTAATTTTTGACTTTGACACAGATACGCCTACCTCCTGGAGAGTGTTCTTGATTTGGCCAACTGTTGTGAAGGGGTTTTTCTTCACCAGGGAAATAATTCTTCTGTCATCCACCACAGTTGTTTTCCGTGGTCTTCCGGGTCTTTTGGTGTTGCTGAGCTCACCAGTGCGTTCTTTCTTTTTAAGAATGTACCAAACAGTTGATTTGGCCACACCTAATGTTTTTGCTATCTCTCTGATAGGTTTGTTTTGATTTTTCAGCCTAACGATGGCTTGCTTCACTGATGGTGACAGCTCTTTGGACTTCATATTGAGAGTTGACAGCAACAGATTCCAAACACAAATACCATACTTGAAATGAACTCTAGACCTTTTATCTGCTCCTTGTCAATGAAATAACGAACTACCATGAGGGAATAACATACACCTGGCCATGGAACAGCTGAGCAGCCAATTGTCCAATTACTTTTGGTCCCTTAAAAAGGGGGGGGCCACATATAAAATGTATTGTAATTCCTACACCGTTCACCTGATTTGGATGTAAATACCCTGAAATTAAAGCTGAAAGTCTGCACTTAAAGCACATCTTGATTGTTTCATTTCAAATCCATTGTGGTGGTATACAGAGCCAAAATGATGAAAATTGTGTCAATGTCCAAATATTTATGGACCTAACTGTATGTAAGTCATTAGGCTACATGCAAAATGGTTGAGCCCGTTGTCATAATTGGGGTTATAATTCACCATACTGCGCTGCAGACACAGTTTTGCCAAAAATAAGTTTTTTTACGCTACATTAACATCTGTATTTGCCCGGTAATCGAGATCATTGTTAGACACTCAATGTCCTAAAATTCACATTCCTGTCATTATTAGAGAGATGATTGAGGGTGAAAAAGCAGACAATCTGCATGTGTTCCTTTAAAGATTCAGTTTCTATCTGCATCATAGTTTAAGCTTGGTTAACTTTGTGAATTTATTTGAAGCTTTAGGAATCAATGATAATGTGACTGCTCAAGAGAAGGGCAAGGCTGTATAGTATCTGTAACAGGGATACAAGGCTTTAAATACAAGACTTAACTAAATGGCACAAAGTTACCTTGAATTAAAATGTCAAAAAGGTCCTGAATTCTTTGCTGACAGGATCTGGATGTCTCCGTCAGCTGGCAACGGGGTGTCAACACTTCAGACACCCAGGCATTTGGCATTTTTGCAGGCCTGGACAACAACAAGACAGCCCTCACTTCCAGAGACTGCAACTTTTCAAGCTAAAAAAACAACATAAAAAACATAAAATCTATTAATATTACAAGGTATATGGCAACATTTGGAATCAGAATTGCATGGAAACATTTAAAGCGATCGCATACCAGCATATAAGCTTCATCTTTGATGTGCGACGTGGTCCTATTTTTCTTTTGGGTATGGACCCAGCCCTCTCGCTTTTGATCAAATTTGATCATTTTTTTGTTTAATCGCAGCTTATGTGGCTGCTCTACCTTGCACGCCTTGCAGGTTTTGCAGGCCACATTGAGAACTGTGTGGCAGGCAACACATTTTCTTGATGTTGACCCAGGGCCTGGCATTTCTATATAGAGTAAGCAACAAAGAGAATGGCAGTGACACAAACTGATTATGAGAAATGCTTCTTTCACTCAAATTAACCAGAAGCAATACTTACTTAAAGAGTGTGAGGAAGAGCGAGAGAAAGAGTGTGTGTGAGTGAGAGAGTGAGAGAGAGGTAGAGAGGTAGAAAGAGAGAGAGAGAGAGAGAGAGAGAGAGAGAGAGAGAGAGAGAGAGAGAGAGAGAGAGAGAGAGAGAGAGAGAGAGAGAGAGAGTAAAAGGAATGAATGAAATAGAATGGCTCTTAAAAGAGCCGTTGTTTTTTTAAATTGAAAGCGAGTAGGTAGATGTTCAAAGAAGGTGAATGAAGGTGGTGGGTATAATAGAATCTGTTGAAAAACAAAAACATTGTTATTTCTCTTGCAACAACATTTCATGGATTTCTTTGTCAAAAATGCAGAAATGTATCAAATTATAGAAGTAACTGGGATGCTGTTACTGCATATTGGAAATAACTTTAAAGGATCTAAAATGAATAAAAAATAAATTAGCAAAATAAAGGGCAGTATAATTTTTAGAAGCGTCAGACCGCTTTAATCAACTTTAGCAAGCATTCATTTTGAACTAGCATTTAAGCTAGCCGTAAAGCCGGTGACTACAACTAAACTGCTAAAGAGAGCTAAGCTAAATGCTAAAAAGCGCTAGCTAACTAACGTCAAAGTACTCATTCGGTTTCATCTAACGTCAATAACCCTCGGCTCTCTAACAGCCAAATGAAATCCAATAAAAATAACAACACTCAGGCAACCAAAAACGTTTTCAACAAACAACATTTTAATTATTTAGCATAATTATTAAAAGGGGGGAATCGTCCATCTCCATCTTACCTGCTTATTTCTGGTCTGTGGGAGTTGTTGGCAGTTAATTGAATTATCGCCCCGTTGGTAGTCCTCCTTCATTCACGCGTGTAATGTTCACGCCTTGGCGAGGCAAAACGTGACACTCACACGCTTTCCCAAGTGGACCAACGTGACTATTACACGCCTTTGTGTGATACTGGGTTGCTCAGCCATAGGCTACACGAAATCGCATAGGAAACGAATGTTTCCATGTTGTGTTACGCGTATTTTGATCGTATTGTTTGGGATAGCAGCGACGTTAGTATGAATTTTTAATATGTGGTGTCAGAAGGAGCTTTGATGTCGGGGTAAATACGGCTATTGCCTCGGAACAAACCCCAAATACGTGATTAGTAGCCTACATTCGGGTAGTGTCTATGGTAACCAGTTGTTCCAGAAGAAGCCAAATCAAAATGTTACCTGAAGGCCAAGATGGTTAGTAAGTACGTAACTGATTTGAGTAGGGTGAATACTGGTAAAGTGGGACAATGGGTAAAGTGGGACAGTTAAGCTTTATAATTGTTATATTTACATGTAAATGTTTCCATTCATAAAAATCAACACTGAGCTCATCATAAGCAAGTATGCGATAAAAATATATAGGTTACGTGTATATTACATCACTTCTGGGGGGTGTGGCTTATCATATTCAACAACCTTGCAGTGAATCGCGATGGTAAGTAAAAAGACATAGCATTCTGAGGTAAATAATGTTAAGGTTATAAAAAATAAAAAACTTATGGATTGTTTGTAATTGTTACATATTTTGTTATGGGATGTAATGGTGAATACTTAAAAAAAATATATCATTAATATTAATTATCGACTTTCTATAAAAATTCGATTTTGACACTGTCCCAGTCAACCAATAGTGTATTGTTAAACTGGGACACGGTATTACTGGCAAACTGGGACAGCCATTTAAATAATTCTAATGGGGGAAATTTAGTTCCCTTTTTATTGTTTTGTTTTTTGTTTTGTCACAAAACAAAAAACAAACAAACAAAAAAGAAAGATGGAGGGTACAAGCTTGGATGACCAGGGCATTTGCAACATTTGTAAAGCCAAATTTGCTGATGAAAATGATCCCAAGACAGAGGATTGGATCATGTGCATTGTTTGCAAGGACTGGTTCCATGAGATGTGTGACAAGGAGAATGGCATCATTGAAGATGGGGAGGCATTCACTTGTACTGGCTGTTTTGACGCGTAGACTAACCTACTATACAAAAAGCTGAAATTAAATGTTACCTGTGTGAAATTAGTTAGCCTATAAGATGATATGTTTATGAAGGTTCCTCTCTTTTTATATGTAAATGTATATGAAATAAATGAAACTAAATTAAATATTGTGGGCAGGCGAGGGGGAGGGGGTGAAACTGCTTTCCCTTAAAAAAGTGATGTTAATATTGTTATATTGTTGTTTATATTTTTATAGTGTCATTAGGCCTACACTTGAATAAGAATTTAATGTGTTTGAGTTGTGTCCCAGTTTGCCAAGAAAGGTGTCCCAGTTTACCAGTACCGCCTGGAAAAATGTGGTTTGGGGTCAATGTGTGTTTGAGGAAGAGTCATCCATCCTTTCTTTTTTATTCTGTATAGTACAGTACAGCTCTTAAGCTATTTAAAATGGTATCTTATGAGGGGCTAAGACATTTGGATCATAATAAAAAATTGTGCAGAAGGTAAATTATCAGAAAGTGTCCCACTTTACCAGTATTCACCCTAATTTCCATGAGCAAGAATAGCTCGTGGTGTAAAGCAATGGCCTTTGGTGTATTACGTGTTTTGCTCTAGTGCGATCGAATCCCACTTCATGCGAGCCTGCAAATGTTTTATTTTGTCTCCATTTATTTTGTCGTTAATGGTAATGTAGTGCGTACGCAGCTTATACTTTCATATTCGGCGCAGCAAATATGAGATCCGACTTGAGAATAGCCAGTAATATGTTTGTGAATTTGTGACGAATCTGGTGATAGAGGCAGACTGATAGGTGCACGCACCGCTGGGAAACCAGTTAGTTCGGAAACCAGTAGGGACACAACACCGGTAACGTCGTAGAATAATCTTCAAAGGGGGTTCTTTATTAATGAATGAATGCAATATGAGTAGGCTAAATGCCTGAAAATATCACGAGAAGGGAAAACTTAAAAGGACGTTTAAATCATAGAGATTAGGTCAATTTTTACACCGGTCTGCCAAATGTATTCGTTTTGATTCAGCTATGAGGCTGCCTCTTGCAGGGGAAATGAGAAGACATCATATTTAATTCTACACTTCACTCGTATTTTCAGTTGTAAACGATGTCGTGGAAGTTTTTGAGAGAATCAATCGTTTAAGCTGAAGTCGGGTGAAGTACAGAGTTAATGTTTATTTGACGTAGATTTGAACATAATAACGTTATCAACATAACATCATCGACACACAAACATAAGACAATAACACAAAGACAATTCTATACAGCTCCATCTAGCATTCTAGAATGGAACCGGGAGAATCCAGCCCACCAGCACTACCCAGCTGATGGCCCTGAACCCCCCAGAACATTCTTCAACAGACCATTTTATAGATACGACAGTTCTCAAAAGTCATTGGTCCATCCTACAGACATGCAGCTATACCAAATCTCTTCTGTCATTGGTTAAATCCTTAGAACAATACAGTTGAATCCACATTGTCTTCAGACCAACTGTCTCTTCCCCCCAGGTGACAAGAACTCTCTCAGGTCACCCAGACTTCCCGTCTCTTAGACTTCACGTCTCCTAGCTAGGTGTCATACAACTACAGGTGGCATCTCTACCAAATGGAGTTTAATCAACATACATTGTATCAAGCTTCTTAACCAACTGTAAACTTATCCTAAAACACATTCATTGTACATAGGCCCAAAATTTCTTTCACATTCCCACACTTTTTCTTTTTGTACAATTAATGTCAACCAACAGTAGTAAACAGTTCTTTAAAAACAAAAAAATCTAGCTTCAATACAATTCCTAATCAGGATACAAAATGTCATAGTGTAGTAGTCGTCTCTTGTTGCGTGTGCGCATGTGTTAGGCAATTACCCTTCCGTTGTATCAATTTTGAAACTGCAATTCCTTCGCTTGCACATACCCGCCACCGTCGCTGCTGATTCTGTCTGTAAACTGTGACAAATGCGGTTGCCATTCTTCCTGTCTTTCAGGACACTCACGAAACCACAGCCTTGATCTTTCCGATCCAAGCGCTGTCTTTCTGGCAATTTTTGCAGACATTATTTAACAGACGGCGGACTAGCACATTCGGAAGAAAAAATTATGTGTGTTTTTATGGATTAGTTCTTTTCTTATCTTATACTCCTCGTTGTTTCAAACAAACATTTAACACAAAAGACAAACTTCTACAATTTCCTCACTTTTTCTTTAACTTCTCTTTCCTCACATAAAAGAGAAGTTGGGATTCAAATTCTACATAGAAAACTCCACATCAAATTAGCCGTTTACACATACATCCAAATCCTGGTCGGCAATCTGCAACTCGCCCATTTGGTTAGGATTTATTAACAAATGTTTGCCATGTATTTGTCTACCACCAGACTTAGAATTAATCATAACACACACATCTCAGTAGCAATAAACTAATGCAGAACTCGTAACCCCTAATGGGACTCAAGATCCTTTGTACGACTTCAACGCAACGGGCCTCGAACCCTTTAACATGTATTAGTATACTTAGTAATTACATGACTTCAATAGATAGCTCATACAATTCCAAAATATCGCAATAACATGTATTTGTGAGAAAGAAAAAAATCGGTAACTAGATATGACAATTTCAACCAATCCATTTACAGATCAGGATCCACTGTGAGTTTCGAGAACATTCCACATTACCCATACACTCATCCACACACCCATGGATGGACAACCATATGCACTATGCATATGACAACTGGCGCAGCAAGAAATAAACTGGCCATCTGCATCTTTGAACTACACAAAGACTAAACACAGACCACAACTGCATCTTTGAACTACTCAAAGACTAAACACAGAGGATTTACAGTAGGAATGTAGCAATATCACAGATAGAATTGCACATCTATTTATCGGACTAAAATTGTACCATTCAAACAAAACCCCATCAAATTCAACAATAACTTTAACCTCACCATAACTTCGCTCAAAGTAATCGATCTCAGTAACTCACCACTTTCCCCTGTTCAAAATGCTGCATCGAATCACCTGACCCTGAGGAAGAATCCCGTTCTTGCCACTCACGAGTCCAGGTCGGATCTCAATGAACATCCTAGTGCCCCCTCCAAAACTGTCGTGGAAGTTTTTGAGAGAATCAATCGTTTAAGCTGAAGTCGGGTGAAGTACAGAGTTAATGTTTATTTGACGTAGATTTGAACATAATAACGTTATCAACATAACATCATCGACACACAAACATAAGACAATAACACAAAGACAATTCTATACAGCTCCATCTAGCATTCTAGAATGGAACCGGGAGAATCCAGCCCACCAGCACTACCCAGCTGATGGCCCTGAACCCCCCAGAACATTCTTCAACAGACCATTTTATAGATACGACAGTTCTCAAAAGTCATTGGTCCATCCTACAGACATGCAGCTATACCAAATCTCTTCTGTCATTGGTTAAATCCTTAGAACAATACAGTTGAATCCACATTGTCTTCAGACCAACTGTCTCTTCCCCCCAGGTGACAAGAACTCTCTCAGGTCACCCAGACTTCCCGTCTCTTAGACTTCACGTCTCCTAGCTAGGTGTCATACAACTACAGGTGGCATCTCTACCAAATGGAGTTTAATCAACATACATTGTATCAAGCTTCTTAACCAACTGTAAACTTATCCTAAAACACATTCACTGTACATAGGCCCAAAATTTCTTTCACAACGAGCAGCACAAAAAAAATGCTTTTAAATCTATGTAATCTTTATAAATAATAAGTATGCATTTTTATATAAAATATACAGAAATATCAGTTGTAAAAATGTCATTCAAAAACGGACCCCTGTGCAACCGACGCAAGCAAGCACACCCTACAATTTCCCCAGAAATTGTACCCTCTCTAGTTTTGTAATGTTTGGTGAGTTTCGGCACTTTTCAGTTAGAATTCGCCACGTTACAGAGCCAGACAAGACTTTGCGGACGGTCCGCACATTCTCACGTCTGCTCAAAACTTTCCTTGACGGCCCGCACATTCTCACGTCAAGTACATCTTTATACATCACAAAGTGTGCGTGAAAACCAGCGTAAGCAAGCTTTTTGTGCGTACGCAACGTTTATACATGAGGCCCTAGATGTCTTACGGCGGAGTCTAGAACGTCCGCACATGGCAGCCATCTTGCTACAGTCAACTCGCTCACCCATAACACTAGGTGCATTCGACATGGACTGCGGCTGCATGAAACGACCGGCGAGAGTAGCCGCTTGCAGTCGGGGAGGAGTTGAAAACGGCTCTGTAAAGTCGGACATTCCAGCTTCTCGTGGTTTGCTGCGTTGACGTCAGTCATGGCCGATCAAGCGCTGTTTGCTTACTTTACTTTATTTATAATTAAACTTAGTCTTTCCGTTAGTGAAGAGGCGGACTAAAACCCTTTCTTCAACACATTTTTAATTCAATTAAACAGTTTGGTCCGGATTTGAGCGAAAACTGAAGGCGAAAAGGTGTCAGAATAATTACAAAACACGTGTCAAAGTTGTCATGTGTGAGTCTGGCCAATCATGAAATAGCTGTGTCGTCATTAGAACCCTTGCAGTTGCTCTTGAGAAAATGCGCTCGGCTACACCATAGATATATATAAACACTAGATGTCTTACGGCGGAGTCTAGAACGTCCGCACATGGCGGCCATCTTGCGACAGTGAACTCGCTCACCCATAACATTGTAAACGAGATGTCGTTATGCCACTGCATACTTCTATTCTATAAAAAAAAAAAAACATACTTATTCATACGTATGCAGTGGCATACCGACATCTCTGACGTTGATAACAAACCAAACCGTTTCAAAATCGGTTGAAAATTGAGCAAGTTATGGTCATTTAAAAAGTACATGTAGCATCAACACAATGTTATGGGTGAGCGAGTTGACTGTAGCAAGATGGCCGCCATGTGCGGACGTTCGACTCTTGTCCGGCAACGTGTTTATATATATCTATGGGCTACACAGCCGGCAGTTCTCGAATCGATCTCACGGTACTTTGATGGCTACGTCACAGTGACCTAGCCTCGGCGCCGTCTCAAGTCGGACAAAAAGTCTAACCAGAATTCACTGTTTCAAGTCAGCCGCCTGCAGGCGGCTGCAGCGCTGCATGAAGTCAGGTCATGTCGAACGTACCTATAGACAAGTTTACGCGCCAAATCCCAGGGGGCCGCCATAACTCTACACAAATGCATTTCATTTCCGCCGGAAGTGGTTTGCAAAGCGTCTGCCGGTGTAAACACAGCGATGTCGATGCTAGCTTGGGATCACGGTTCTACTACTTTGACATACTTGTCGTTTGACATTTACTACTGGATAAGTTGCCAACGTCGTCGCCATACTTTTAAGTACATTTTAGAGTAGATTTATAGTTATAAAGCTTTTGCCAGTCCATCATTTTGTAGCTTTTAACATGGAGCAAAGGCAATGTCAGAAGATGACTTTAGTCAGTGATTCATTAGAACATTTGTTGTCTAGCTCTTCAATCTCTCAGCAAAATGTAGGCTAATTATTTGGCTAAAGGATGCCACACGTATCAGACAGAAGTTGTTCTATAAATTCGTAGCCCGACATTAAAAATATGTATAGTTGGTTGACTGATCGCGTTGTTGTACCCAGTCAAAGGAATAAACACACAGGAACATCATGAACATTCAATGGTCTTGACAGTTATCCTGGCAAAACATGTAGCATAATGTTCTTTATTTATTGCCAGGACACGGTCCAAGTAGCCTAGGTATACATAACATTGAAAGCTAATTCGTTTGGAATTTCTAGGCTATTGATGTTACATGTTGATGTTCAGCCTATTCAATTTAACAACTTCAGAAGGACAAGACAGGCAGTACACTGTTATCCTTATTTAAGTGGCTTGTCACTGCATGAAGTGACTTATCTATCTATTCTTCCTATGAACCCGGTTATGACTGCTTTAAACAAGCACACCTCATGCCGGGCTTTTACAGACGTGTTTATTGGCACTTTGAAAGGTTTGAATTATTATATCCACATATCAATGTATAATTATTAAATCCACTGCAACAATAGGACAAAGGAACACCAACAAAATGTGAATAGCCTACAAACAATAAGCATACTACTGTAGTATAACTGTAACAGGCTAGAGGCCATTCTAGGTTTTAAAACTGGTGGTCGTAGCACTCTATCTAACCACTCGTTCAGGTGCTTTCTCGAGTGTTTGCAACCAACTACCGCACACGTCGTTCCCGAACCACTTTTCTTCATGTTGTAAATTGTATATCCTCTTTGTCACTGCGATATCAGTGCTTTGTCGGCACAACGGCGTAACGAGTAACGAGTCCTCTCAAAGAGTGATTCGTTCATTTTCTCGTGGCCGCGCATCGGACTGTTGCATAGGCTCGTCCAAGTAAACAGAAATGATTCGTTCATTTCCCGACTCGGTCTTTCTACGAGTCTTTGGATCATTTTTTCACGTGACCTGCATAGGCTCTGTACTGGAGGAAACAAACGATTCGTTCATTTCCCAACTCGGTCTTTCTACGAGTCTTTGGATCATTTTTTCACGTGACCCGCATTGTATTTTTTAGTAGAGGAAACAGTTTCCTCATTCCCTTTCGCGTGGCCGCTGTTTTCGTAAGACGTGAATGATATTCGCTCAAGTCATCATACTGACTGGTTTTGTTATTTTCACTTTACATTTACAGTTACAGTTTAGTGCAGTGTAATTGTTTGCCGTGATAATTAAATGCTAGTGTGATAATAAATGACCAAATCATACAAACTGTCATGAGACATTATTTTAATGCAGGAATTTCTTTTAAAATAGTATCTGCTGGTGCAGATACCTACATGAGAATATGATACGTGTTTGCAGTGGACCTATAGCCCCCCCCCCCCCCCCCCCCGTTGAAATGCACAAATGACTCGAAAAAAGATTCGTTCATTTTACTGAACGAGATTCAAAGAACCGAATCAGTAAAATGATCCGAACTTCCCATCACTACTCGCCGGTCGTTTCGTGCACCACAATCCATGTCGAATGCACCTATTTTCTTTGCTCATATCGCGAGACGCCAATGTTTACGTTTCCCTTGGCGACCACAAATTGGTTCATGGAGAAGGCTGAGGACCAAAAGGTGAGTATTTTATTAACGGGTTGGCCCCAATATTGAATATTTCATAGTTGCAAATTTAATTATGGTACAAATTCTCCTAACCTGTTAGTGGAAATGTTAATATTCGTATTGAATGTTAAATATTTTACGTGCAATGCTAGCTAGCTATTCATTAGCTAGGCTACCCAACATGATTACTACCGACTGCCAGTCTCAGCAAGCTAGTGCTAACTTGCTTAGCATGCTACCAGTAGCCAGCCAGATGGTGTTACTGTAAGTGTCTGAATGTTTTCTTGTATCAGACCAAGTTCATAACTAATCAACCCTACGACGAGTGTTTGGAGGTGAACGACGCAGAGGAAATAGCCAGTGTGTATACCCCAACACCACGACAAACAGGTGCGAGCTAGCAAGCTAACGTTTTGTCGACATAATGTGCATGCGGAGGAGAACCCATTTTGGTAGTCTAGACTAGCAAGATTATAGTATAAGTACAGTAATCTTGTAGAAAAAATTATAACGTGTTGCAGTTTCTGTTGTCTCATATCCTACTAGCGTCGAGAAAGACGAGCAGGCAGCTGCTTGAAATGGCAAACAACAGCAGTGATGAATTCGAGGATGATGGAAAGGTAATTCAAGAACACAGATCGTACTTACAGCAGCTATGTTTACCCATAAATGCATCTGAAAGGTCCAGTATATGCAGCTGTGGCTTGTAGGGTATCACAGATTTGCATGACACCTCTACAGCTACATCGCAATTGTTTGACTTAAAAGTCTTATGTTGCATGTTGTCTAGCCTAAATCGAAAGAGCAATTTAACAGCCACCCCGGCGTGAGCGACAATGAGGAAGAGGAGGAAGATGATTCCGATGAGACAGAGTCTGATGAAGAAGCCGAGCCGAGTTCTGCTCCAGAAGGGTGAGCAGTTAAGGGCATTTTGCGGAAAAAAAAATCACATTTAGTCCACGCAAACCCATCACTTTTATAGGGTTTGATAATTACTAATTGAATGTCGCATCAGCGTTCAGGTTAGATTTCTTTAGTTACTTGCATTGGAAGCAAATACAGTGCCTAGTTATGTTATTGGTGCTCACACAGCACTACAACTTCAACCTTAATCTTCTACGAATGCTCCCTAACCAGTAAGGTGTGCACTTAAAGCAGGCAGCAATTTGACAGTCAACTGTCAATTGAGCGTCAACAGTATTTTGGTAGGGAGAATCAAGAGGACGAGGAGCCCGACTTTATGTGCAGGTCAGTTTTAGATGGGAGGAGTTAGAATAGCCTTTATCAGGGAATTGAAGAAATCATTTAAAGATCGGTATTGAGAGATTGTTTTTCTTAACATGCATCTGTAATTGAACTAGTCTTAATTAGACCTTATAAATAACATCCTCAAAACACTAAGTAATCTGAGTTATTATGAGTTATCAACAAAAAGAATGCCAAGATTGGTATAGAGTTTTCCTTGTTTTGTCAATATAAATCAAACACAAGTCCTAATGCAGATGCAGGGGGGTTGTGGCCTGATAAGGATTCTGTCAAAATACATGTTTACTTCCAGGGCATACGACCCAGCAGACTATGACCACCTTCCTGTTTCAGCTGAAATCAAAGAGCTTTTTCAGTACATCACACGGTGAGTCAAGGGCTTAACTGTTGCTGCTGAATACTCCTTCCAGCAGTTAATTGTTAAGAATTGTTTTCCACACAAAACAAAATTGGTTAATGTGTTTGTTTTATGTTTTATCAATTTTATGATGTTTAGTTATACTGTCTTAAATACATGAGTTGGTTATAATACATGTTTACTTATGTAGGTACACTCCTCAGAATATTGAACTGGACCATAAACTGAAACCTTTCATACCAGACTTCATTCCAGCTGTGGGAGACATTGATGCTTTTCTTAAAGTAAGTGTTACAAACAAAACATGAAAATAAATTATATTAAAATATCACAAAAGGCATTGACCCTGCTCAGATAATCTAGTTCAGATTCAAGCATCTTTTGTCTTATTTGATCAAAAAATATATATAAAAACATGTGAGGAAGTGTTAAAAGATAGTGTTAATAGATGTACAGAGGAAGGAAGAATGACTTAACTTGCAGGTGCCACGACCTGATGGCAAACCAGACAACCTGGGTCTGTTGGTGCTTGATGAGCCCTGCACCAAGCAGTCCGACCCCACTGTGTTGTCCCTGTGGCTCTCAGAGAACAGCAAGCAGCACAATATCACTGTAAGTCATACGCTGTGCCAGTCATAAGTCAAGTTATACCACAAAAAAACAACAACTCAGTATTAACACACTACAGTGCAGATATGTGAAGGATATATCCGACTGCACTACTTTCACCCACACATCACTTCCACACTTTTCCGCCATTGTAAAGGTACTTATCCACGTCCCTCTGTTCAGGAGGTGAAAGTGAAAAGTATCGAGAACCCAGAGAAGAATCCCAAAGCCATCGAGAGCTGGATGGAGAGCATCAGTGAGCTGCATCGCTCCAAACCCCCGGCCACTGTCCACTACAACAGGCAAGTGTTACTGTTAGCAACACGACAACGCAAGCATTCAGCCAGCATCTCAAACTCAGAGCTCAGTGTTTATTTCAGTTCCTGATTTACTGATGCATCAGTTTCCTGTGTTACAGAAGGATGACACTTGGAGCAGTTTGTCGCTCATTTTGTATAAGTAAATAATGTATTTCTTTGTCTTAGGCCCATGCCAGATATCGACACCCTAATGCAAGAGTGGCCACCAGAGTTTGAAGAGTTGCTGGGGAAAGTAAAATGTCACATTTTCCCTCTGTTCAGTTGGATCACTGAAATTATTTTATGCATTTTGCAAAATAAACCCCTTTTCCTTGACTGAAACCTCTCATTCTCAAATTGCTTTACAATTTGATTTAGGTCAGCCTACCAACTGCTGATATCAATTGCGATTTGGCAGAGTACATCGATGTGATTTGTGGTGAGTTTTTGGATCAGCTTTCTTGTCCCATACCTGTATTTCAGCCAACTGCTGTAATTATTTCCATTCTGATGAAAGTTGTGCACCCATGTCTTCAGAGTCCAAGTGAAATGTCGGTTTTTATCTAAATAACATATTTCCTCTGTGTACTTTCCAAAAAGGCATTCTGGATATCCCTGTTTATAAGAGCCGGATCCACTCCCTCCATGTGCTGTTCACTCTATACTCTGAGTTTAAAAACTCCCAGGTACGTCATGTAGGAGATGGCATAATTTTCAAACATCTAGGGGATTGGTTTGAGTCATGCAACAATAGCATGCTGGCACCCAGGATTCATAATAGAAAGGGGTGTTGCCTAAATTTTCGATTAGGGGGGGGGGGGGGTACTCTTCATTCATAGTCATAAAATATTCTCTTAATATAACATCAACTGTACTATGTGATAGAAGCCTACCTTTATTTTTTTGTCTCATTGGTCAACATGGAGGTAACATTCTTCTGTTCTGGTCTCAGCATTTTAAAGCTTTAGCAGAGGGTCAGAAGTCTGAGACGTCAGCACCCCCCTCAGCCAGCGGAGAGCCAGAAACACTGACGTTCGAATGATGAAAACCTGGATCGACAAGTCTTCTACCTTGCCCCTCAATAAGCTCCTTGAGCACGCAACCACACTGAGTATACCTTTTACAACAAAATAGCTACTTTTAGCTTTACTATGCCCATCAACTGACTTTATAGATGGATCATAAGTATTCAAAATTCTCAAGGTTGTCTGTTATGTGTGTGTATATATATATATATATAAACTTCTCTTTTTTTACATGCTTTTTTTATAGTAGCAGAAATATGTTATAAACCTTACATGAAAAACTAAACTGTGTAAGTGATAACTTTTAAGGAAAATCTATAATGAAATGTTCACAAAGTCCCTGCTATTTAGAATGATTGCTTATCCTACCCCTTATATTATGCAAATTATTTTAAAGTATTTCTAGCTCTTATGGACATATCAGTTGGTGTAAGGACCGTTTGAGAGAATACATTAAGACATATCGCACTGAAGTGTAAGAACAGGCGTGTGAGGAAGAACATTAATATAGGTTACTTTAATATTTCAAGGAATAATAGTTAAGTCAGCAGACAGTGTTAAAGGAATAATAATTGCATCAGCAGACAGTGTTATGACATACAAGTCGGTGAAAGGGGGGATGGCTAAAGGATCCCTCACTAAGCAGGGGCTCCGGTAAGGCAAGGCTGCATTAAACAACTAGGTTGTAACAATCAAAAACCAAACATGTCATGATACAGTACTATTAACATGAATCAGAACCGAGCACACGTTATACAAACTGTCAGAGAGATCTGTCATAACTGTCTTTATGAGATCTGGCATAACCTCTTCACAAAACCCAAAGGAGCCATGATCAACATTCCAATAAAGGGAAGATAGAGTTATATAGTAATTTTTGAATGGGTGCATATTCAGTTTATATTTTTCTTCTTTGACTAAAAGATACATCTATAAAAAAGAAGGAAAATGTAATAAATAATCTGAATACAGAGTGTTTGGCAATTGTCCTGTGTAATTGCAGCAGTGTCCCTGGTTTCACCATCCTAAACTGAGCTCCATTTCACTGCAAAGAAAAGAAAAAAAGGGACAATATCGTCTCCTCCACTGGAAAACCAAAAATAAAATCTCATCGGTCAGTCTAACATACATACAACTCCGTAAACCTCCACAGAGTTCACAGCAAAAGCAGCCGTCTCATCGTGAGGACCATTGGTTATAGCAAACCATTCACATGTGGGAACAGTCTACCATCCATACATATACAGTACAATCAAGACTGAGTTGGAATTATAAAAATACAGGTACAAAATTGATTACATTCAAGAGACAGTACTAGCACAAAAGGGTATTTTTATCTGTAGTTTTTTTTCTTCCAATAGCTTAAATAGGAATTTGAGCTTTGTAGAGGCATCTTATAGATAGAAAAGGTGGAAGGTGATAACTTCAATGGGGTTTGTATTAGACTTCATTTGAAATGGATCAAATTAGTCAAAATACAAAGGTTGAATTTCATAGAACAATGGTTGAATACCTGCACAATTGTTAAAATTGACTTCATGATATGGAGGAAGGCTTTAAAGCTCTTGAGATGAGTTAGGCAGGGGAGGGCAGGATACAAATCACATTTTCAAAATCATGATAGAATTTTGGTTGGCTTGTAAGGTGCAAATATTGTCTATTAAAAGAGGCATTAAAATGTGCCGGTACATGTAGACCGTTTCCACTCTGGGTTCGGACCAAGGAAACCCATAGAATACATAGGATTTGTTGTGCTGATATAATACATTTGTTACCTGAAGAACAGAGCAAATGCAGTGCAACTGCTATGACAACTTTCTTTTTCAATATAATTTCCATTTAAAGACAACTTTCCCTTTTCTTTGGCAAATGTCTGTGAAGTCACTTGTTACAAGCACGTAGACTTCCACTCTTTTTGGAGGGGAGAGGGGGGCACAGCATCTATAAAATAACTACACTGATGTCCATCAGTGCAATAACTATAGATACTGCTTGGATGAACTCAGCCTATATTTAACATCTCTTATCTGGGGAAAAATATATAGCTAATATTGTAATCTTTTTTCTTTTAAAGTTCAAGGTCTGACATCTGATTTCTTCAATTAATTAGCTAATAAGGGATAAGGTTTAAATAGTCTTATGCCTGCAATTGTGCCTGAGCACATAAAACCTATGTAGGAAAAAGCCAGTCTTCATAATGTTGGCAGCCAGTATCACAATAATAGTATTACTGATAGATGATATTGTTTAACAGGTGTGCCTTGAGTGGTCACCATAGTGGCCCATCTCAGTAAAGGTTGGAGCAAACCTAGAAATTACACCTTCAGGGCATCTGAATTCAACACACTAGATAGTGGTCATTATAAGCGTTTAAGAGAACTGACTTGGCTTGTTCATTTATCACATCCTGCTTCATTTATCACATCCTGCTTCATTTATCATACCCTGCTCCCTTTATCACATGCTTATATAAGAGGCACACCTGTTAACCAATCAAAACACAGACTGGCATAATTATTTTTCCTGATGACACCTGCATGTCAAATCAGATATATGGAAATATTTCATTATTGAGCATAACCACCCTTTGGATGGAGCTTCCATTGGACATTTAGGATGGGGATGAGCTAGTATAGCCTCTTACTTTCTACTTTGGGCCCGGGAAGCACACAGACAACAACCCAAGAGAGGACAATGCAGTCACTAACTCCCAGATTCTGAAAATTCAGCTACTTCTCTAAAAGCGCTGCATTATGTCTCACTGCCTATTTGCGAAACAGGTAAGCATAGATGCATCCTTTTTTGTATGAGCATTCTTTTTTTTCCTTTACAACAGTCTTAAATCCATTAAACCTGACCTCAGGAAAGACCACTGAGATTGGGAAGCAAAGAAAAATAAATCATAAGATAAAATCAACATCATAATGCACATTACATTTTTAAGAGAAGGATAATTAAATACAGCTAAAAAATATCACGATCAACTCAAAGACAACAGGAGAAAAAGCACTATTGTATCCAAGAAAAAAGTAAAAAAAAAAAAAAGTTGTCTACCTAAGAAAAGACTAGTTGTAGCATCATGGCAACTTCCTAGAGGACCTATTGGTGGGGACTATCTTCAAACAGACTTATTAAAAGAGTTTGCCCTTGTGGAGTTGATAGTCCAAGGATGCTTCTTTCTATCAGAACCAGAAAATGCATTTTTAAGCTTTAAACAGCTTAGCGCTTTCCTCTATCTCTACAGTTTACACACTGTAAACAAAGGAATGACTGTAATGTACTTATATTATATATATATCCATCTGAGAACGGAATGAAAGTAAGCCTGTTCCATTTTTGGGTTAGAAGAACACGCAAATGAAAAAATAGGAAAAACAATGTTGACGCATTAAAAGCCAGGACTGATTTCACGAATCATTTCAAATCACAAACATTGATTTATGCTGATTGCGTAAGAGTGGACTATTTACTTGGCATAAGAATCTCAAAGGCCGCCAAGAAATTAAACTAAAGGAAACATAATGATCCTACTTAGAAAAAGCTTCTTCTACTTCAGCTAAAAATTAGTGCAGTGTCTGTGTTCAAAATCACCTACCCAAGGAAACTATTAGCACACATTTGACTTAGCCTCACAGATGCTACGCAGACTGCTAAAGTATTGACACAACAATGCATTTCATCATTCAAGTATATTCAAACTGATGTAACCGTGTCAAAGGTATGTGTGATGACTGTCAGGAGGAGGTTGGTCTAGGGAAAGTTGCGTTACAGTTGGTAAAGGTTGTGGTGTTTGAAAGGTTAAGGCTATACAGCATAGAGAACCATCAATGTTGTCAGAAACTAGCAAGACTTAACCACATTTAAGTGGACCAACCGCCAGCTTTCACTGACAACTTAAGACAGACAATTAAAAACACTACTGAGAAATGGGGGAAAAAGAATGTATAGCCTGCAAACTGATGTGAATAGCTATATAACTCATTGTGACAATCTTTTTCATTAAGTGGGTTCTGCAAACTACTGTAACAGTTCCTATAAAGTGGGAATGTAGACAGTTATGGAGAAATCTGAAATACTTGAAGATGCTGAAGTCATTAATTTCTGACAGGATTACATGGTTTAAGATAGGTCAGCTGCATCTCTTCAAACAGGCTACACCAAAATCACATGTACCATGTTTAAAAACAAGCAAGGTGTCCGGGTAGTGGGTAAGTCTGTCCGTCTAAATGGATAATTTACCCTGACTTAAGTTAGTTTCAGTTTGAGCATGTAGGAGTGCAAGGAAGCCACACAATTAGATTAATCGTAACGTTAGAGGTATTATTGGTGATGGGGATTTCTACGTGTCTCAGACTGAAAATTATGTTCTCTTGCGAGTAGAAGGAATGTGTATAGGTGTTTTGCTCCTTCTCAAATGCTAAATTTGTTTAGAAAACTTGACCTTACTAGCAAATTGATCTGACAAAGAAGATAAGCTTTTTAACTTACTCACAACCACCTCTACAAAGGAAAGCCATGCACTGGGAGACTGCTCGGTTCTTCTACAAGATCCTCTAGAGTCTACATAGCATCTAGAGAAGAGAGGAGAAAGGCACCCTTCTCCTATCTAAGGAGGGGTTAGGAGGAGGAACACTGAGACGGTGGGCTGGGTGATAAGTAAGGGGGTCTCTTTCCCACTCTGACCAAAGCTCAAGCAAATTCATCTTAGAAGGGAAGGGCTGGAGCCTGTCCGATATTCCACGTTCCAACCACCCTTCAGGACAGGGGTTAGAATTTCAAGGACCGTTAAGTGCGCACTCACAAGCGTCCATTTTGTTGCTCTTTCTCTGCAATAAGGGGCTGATTCCACTTCACTGGTCAGCACAGGAGATGAGCACTGGGGTTTGGGCTATGTCTTTCTTCTTGCCGTCGCTACGCTGGCCCCTGCAACAGGGGTAGACGAGAGAGCTAGGGTCAGAATTTATTGATTTTAATTCAACGACTGACGAGGAAAGAAGATAACATTGTAAGTCGACCCCAAAATGTTGTCTGGGCTTGGTCATTTCGAAAGCCTACCTGTGAAGGTTTTCCATGGCGGCCACTTCAGCCAGGGCGGCAAGACTGAAGAAGGTGGGTAGGTCTTCGGGCCCGATGCTCATGTCCTCTTGTCCTGGGGTGCTCTGGCTCCTCCTCTCATTGCATAAGGTCTCTTGGAGTAATGGCTTATCATCCTGTTCCTGGTTCAGCTCTCTTACTTTGTCCTCTGGTAAGGAAGCAAAGAGAGACCATGGACAATTCTCAGCTCAGCAGAAACTATTAAGGCCGATTTATACTTCTCCGTTTTTACGGAGACGGACACAGGGAACGCCCTCTCCGACTAGGAATTCCCTCTCCGTGCCCTCTCCGAGCCCCTCGGAGAGCTCTACGTGCACCTCCTGATTTTCCTGACTATCCGTCTGTCCGTCCGTCATTTTACGGATACCCCTTGGCTGTGATTGGTCCGTATTAAGAACCGCTTGCGTCAGGGGCGGGGTTGCCGTGATAAACAGGACGAACAGAATCCTTTGACCGCCATTGCTGTAAGTTTTTACAATTCATATTTCAGCTAAACAGTACATGTAAATCAGCATCTGAATTAAAATGTGACGAGAAATGGGCAGTGTAGTTGCTGAAAATGTGCGTATTTTATTGATGAAACGGCTAATTTGTACATTTGCTCCGACTTCTCGATAACGTAGGTAAATAAACACTCGACGACGACTTACAAAAACACGTTGCGCCACCTACTCTTCTGGCGGTGAATTGTTTTCAGCACCCACAGCCTTCGGAGTACTATAAATTCAACCAATCCGTCCGACTCCGTCCGTCCGTCTGTCCGTAACGGAGTCGGAGAAGTATAATTCGGCCTTTAGACTCTAGCCTTAAAACTATTAAAAGGATGCCTTACTACGGAATTAACTTGTAATGGATCTTGAGCACTCCTTTTAAAATCTGGTTACTTTTTTCTACTTGTTATTTAACTACCGATGGGTTTGATTATCTCTCCAGCCACTTACCCTCAGCCGGGGACACCCTGCCGTCCGCTGTGCGCACCAGGTGGGTGATTTTGCTCTTCCTGGCCTTTCTCTTCTGGCTGCCCACAAGCATCTCTGAGCTGCTGTTGCCCTGGGTTTCCGGGCACATAGCTGGACAAGGGACACCAGGCTTGGGCTTGGTCAGTGGGTCTGACACGGTGGATTCACTCCCAATCATCACTGTAGATGAGGTAGAATGGTCAGGAATGAGGTTCAGAGAAGGCTGCTTTTTCTGAAAACTATCGAGTTCAAGCTGGTTTGTGAAAATCACAAATACCAAAGGTATCAGAAACGGATGCTTTGGAAATGGTGCCACAATGTAGCACAGCAAGCTATGTTGATTGGGAACACACCACACAGTAATGAATAGGTGTTGACAATTTGCTCATCTAGAGTTAATTACTTACATGGGTGGCTTACATACACCAAAGTCTCCCCTAGAACAATCACACATCTAACAAATATTCTCAACAGGAATATTCTAATTCACCTTTTTCCACAGTACTGGGCTTCTCCTTTTTGTGCTTGTACTTGCTAACAATCTTGTGGAATGAGGTCTTTTTCTGAGATGGAGATGAACCTGATGTAATAAATAAAAAAATAGAACAAAAAAGGAACAAGAGCATGGAAATGCTAGGTTAAAGGTACAATAGGTTTTAGGTACAGTTTTGTCCTCTATGTTGTGTAAGCTATGAGCCCCTCTAAGAGTTGTTTAGCAACACAGACAGCTCAGTTCCAGTGTAATGTCAATTACAAATTTGGAGCAGCCCACTAGTTTCTACCAATTATATTACAGTAATTCTTTTCCAGCCATTTGCCTTCGGCAAGGCGGGCCATCCTACTTGGCTTGTTTTGTGAAACCACTGTCAATCAAACTCGAAATGGATGAAAGCTTGAACGTCCAGACATAAATTGGGGGTGCTATTTCTCATATTTGAATTTATCTTCTGATGTTACCTATTCCTAGCCTGGCTCTGCCCTCCTACGTACTTCCGCTCAATTTTGATTTTGCTTCTGTACTAGGTCTGGCGTAAGCTAAAGGTAAGCTGAGGTAAGCTAAAGCCAGAGCAAGAACAAGTTTTGCTGAGTTTTGTTGGTGGCCATGATGTTGTGGCCCTCCTCCCCACGGGGTTCGGGAACAGTTTGATTTTCCAGCTACGGCAGCTAGCTCTATTACAGTAGTGGTGAAAGAATTGGCTAAGGCGAACGCTAGCGGTTGGTTATGGCAGATCAGAGTGGCTCTGGGCAGATCCAATAGTTTTAAACTTCAACAGTACCCGCCTACAAGGAAGTCAACTTTTGTCAATGGAGCGAGGCCAGACTCTCTGTACAAATGAAATGTACGAGAGTCTGGTTAGGACCAGGCTAACCTATTGCAGCTTTAAATTGAAACAATGTTTTGAGAGAGAACAATGTCATGGGAGAGATTCTGTTGCTGTTTGTCAGGATTATAATGGGGAATGACTGGAATGAGTGATTCCTACAGTTAAAAATAAACAAAAAACGACAAACACTGAAAAAACACTGAGATAATGTTCTCTGCTCACCCTTCCCGGGTTTTGGGGACTCCTCTGGTACAGTGCCACTGTCAATCTTTTTCTTCTTAGCGACACCTGTGCTTTTTTTATCGAATGTCAGAGGGCTATATTGCGGCAAGCTATTGAATTTCTTCTCAAACTCTTCCTCAAGTTTCCCGAGGCTGCAAAGGGGAGCGACATGTACAGAGACGAGTCAAGTGAATAACAATTACACATTTTGATTGGTCTGAAAACCAAACAAGAAACTTATTAACTGGTCAATTGTGATTCGGTTAGGGACCGAAGAGATTTCAGGAAGCTTTACCCTGGTGCTGGCTCATCTTTAGATTTTGACTTCTTCAGCTTCTTGGGGTTATTAGTTCCCGTCTGAGAGAAAGCCCAGGTCTCATCAGTCCAGCCTCCATCATGGTCAGATGCACCTCCCCGAAAAGAGCCTCTTTTACCTGATCATAACAACACAATAGTAGTATTTACACAGTAAAATGTTATTGACGTAAATACACTTCCAGAGGATGTCTGGAATGGTGCTGGTAACGATTGTGGAGATGGGTTCACTGGGTACCTCGGTCTACATTGGCCCTCAGTGAGGTCAGCATTCCTTCAGACACCAGTGTCTTGTAGAGGGCCCCCTTGCAGCTCCGCTCCGACTTCCTTGAGCCACAACCCTCTGCGCTGGCCTCAGCATCCCTCTCTCTCTCTCTTACCTCATCTTTGAGCTTGGCGTGTGGGGGGCTTGAAGGATTGGGAGTCTCCATCGTGCCTCCTAGGGTGTCTGTGCTTCTGATACAGGCTTCCTCCTCCTCCTCCTCTCTCTTGGGGGAGACTGGCTTCGGTTGCACCTTCATTACCTCCACAGCTGACGTTGAGTGGCCACACTCCCCTTTGTGCTCCGCCACCTCCATCTCATCCTCCTCGTTCTCTTTGAGAGGAATCTTGTCTTTGGGTTTGGTCTTTTTTTTTGGCGAGCCAGGTTCACCCAGGCTGGCTCGTTCACCGTTGGCAGTGCAGGCCTTCTTTTTGGAAGTTGTCTCGGTCTCTCTCCAGGCCCCTTTGGCCACAGCCTCGATAGTATAGAACACGCTATCCAGTGCTGACTCAGACGACTGGCATTTTTTTAGCATCTTTTTGGGCGGGGCAGGACTCTTGTCTTTGTCTGCTATTTTGGGTTCGTCATTAGGGCCCTCTTTCTTCTTCCTCTTCTTTTTGACATTTGTGGTTTGGCTTTTAAACGACAGGGGAATGGAGTATTTTGTAGTAGAGGAGGATGAAATGGAAGAGAAGGGAGGAAGAGAGGAGGATAGAGCGAGAGTATTCTCTGCGTTCTCCTTAACCACTGTTTCAGTTTTGACCTGTGGGGTGGGAGGAGTCTCATCTTGAGGCTGGGAGGCCACAGCCTCCATCTTCCCGGCTTCGGAGGCCAAACACATCTAAATAAAACACAATTACAATTCATACCAAGGCAACAACATTTTTTACAAAGAGGTAGTTGAACCATTAAACTATTATAGTCATCTTTAACAGCACAAGCCAAACATGCAACTTTGATGTTTTCTTAAAGCTTTTGACCAAACTTGTTATGTCAAGCTGCCCATATCTGTAAGACTTTAAAACATGTTTCCGACTGTAATTTTACAAAATCCCTTACAATATGCAGTAGATTACAATAAAATAGAATCAATTTTTATGAGTATTTGTTCTTAAAGGGCCCTCTGCATTACCTCAGCAAGCTGGAAGAGAGCGGACTGCCCACACTGCTTTCCCTCTGCTACTACAGACTGGGAAGACTCGGAGGAGACCTGTGTGAACGTGAGAGCAACAAACCCTACATGATCCAACAGGGCTGTCCAAACCAACGATTAACCCACATGAGAGATGATCATCTGGGGTAATCTCTCTAAACTGATGGTTAGTGTCATACAGTTTAGAGACAGGGTATCTAATGTGTTTGACAGGCACTTTTTCTCGTATTTGCCTAAATAAACTTCACATCTTGATAGCTACCAATACATATAAAGGTTTGACGGTAATATGAAATAAATCCGACATCTGTGGGCGTCGCAAGACTGTAATAAACACAACAAATCATAAGGCCTTACCATGGCTAATGATTGGACCGGCTACCTGTCTGTCTACCTAACTGCCTGCGAGCACTCTCCCCCTGTACTCAATGCATGTTACTGTAGTTTTGTGGGAGTGGCTTGAAGGGGGGGGGGGTATTTTGGTTTGAATCGTGTAAAAAAGAAGCTAAAATAGCTAGCTTCGCTAAACTTGCCTAACCCAGCTTTAAGGGCATTTATATCCATAACAACACTTTTATTATTAGAACAAATACCTCCACAAGTTGGAAAGCAGGGGACTCGCTCCTGCTTTTTGCTACATCAGGCACTCTCTCCAGAGAGGTCCCAGATGACAACTGAACAGGGAGAAAGCCATCAAAAGTTGGATTAATTCAATACAAGACTTGTGAAATTATAACATTCATAGGCACAGGACAGGAACATTTTTAAGAGAATACTCACTTTGTCCCTGTCCCCCCAGATGGGCTTGACCTCTCCTGCTGTGTCTGCTAAAATGGGCTGAGGAGTACTGGAAGAGATCTGGGGTAGAATCAAAAATGTGATTTAGTCCCATCTCAAACATTTCCAAACCCAAAATGCAGATAAACTGGCAAATAAACCCAGGTTGCACTGGTTCCAGCAGGCCATCCCTGATTTTCAGATTATGATACTTGCTGCCCTCTATTCCCCTGAAATCGAAGAACTCTTGCGCATGCATTCACTGTGCATAATTACTTTTTTGGGCGATGTAGCGACAATACAGCCATATTATACACATTTTAGCAGAGTTCATTTTAAGGTATAATTTTCCATGTACATTAGAAGATTTCATTCAGACAAATTCAGTAAAAGTAATATGACACATGAATTGAGATTTCTCAATATCTTTCATTAAACCTATGCATGAACAAACCATAACACTTTGCAAAAGAATGCCAGGTTATGTTCATGAGAAAACAACACTGACTTTTTTTAAATGGGGCGTTCAAAATATATTCAATATCTGAGTATTGATGCTCTGTTAAGTGTTGGCCTTACTTCAGCAAGATGGAAGAAGGAGGATTTCCCAGGATGCTTAGCGGTGTCTGTGCCTCCAGACAGTGAGGAGCCAGAGGAAATCTGTGCAGGAAAAATAAATAAAAAAATAAGTTACTGTGTAGTAATTGTCAAAGGGCATTTCTAAGATATCGAGCTGATCTTTACTGAACATAACTTTTCCCATTTAGTATTTTCACCATTGTTGCTGTTTACAAGGATACCTTGTTAGTCACTTGCTATTTTGCTGTGGCATTTTAAGACAGCATCTTGCAACTTTACATACCTCTCTGGCAGTGAGGGCATGTTCCCCAGCCAATAGTAGCATGCTTAGGCCCCCCATCTTCGTAGGATCTTCAAAAGCATGAATTTCATTCTTAAAACTCACTTTATAATATAAAAACCTTTACATGACAACAATATTATTGCTTCTATATACACACTTCGATATCATGATTTGGTTATTATTATTATTTTAGCTATACTCATAACTTCTTTCCTAGACATGTCTGCAGATTCATACCTGCCATGGCAAAATTAAGCTGTGGTATGCTCTCAGTCTTGGGCATTTTTTTGGCTGCGGCACAGTCCTTGGTGGAGTTAGATGGGAAGGTCCACACTTTTTTACGGGAATTACTGACGGGGTGGCAGGATTGGCTCTTCACTGGCTTGTTGGTAGTGGGGCACCATTTGTAGCCCGGGTTAGCCTTCATGAACGCATCCTTGTACTAAAGAACCAGATGATGTTCAACAGTTAGATTACTTCAATGCATATACATATCTATAATCTTCCATGTCAATTTACCCCTACAAAGAGTATTTTTACTTGAGTAAGGGAGTCATGAACGAATGCACTGTTCAGTCTTGTGGTATTTGCATATAAGACATTTTCTGCATGTTGTATTTGAGATCCTGCACTTTCTAAAGGTAGATGGACCAATGAAACGTCTTCCTCTGGTTCACTCAAGACTGCAGTGCACCATGCCTAGTAACTGAGATGTGGTTACCTTGTGCTGTGCCACACAGACAGTTCCTTGTCTCTGGCCACTGTAATACTGTTAGAATTATGTACTTCTGGTCCTTGATTATCTGATGTACTTACTAAATGCACTACTGGTACCTACAAAATCTAAAATGGCTCAGATGTTAAAATGTTAAAGCAATAAAGTCTAGTGCCCACCTCTTTGGCCATGTCAGTGTATTTCTGCTTTTCGTTAGGTTCCAGAACAGCCCACCAGTCAGCCAGAATTTTGGTGGCCCCACGGTTGTCAAGACGTGGATGTTTCTGTCGCACCAGAGAGCGGTGGCGTTTGCAGAAGAGGAGGAAGGCGTTCATGGGTCGACGGGCCCGCTGTTCCGATGGGTCTTCCTCCCCCTCGATAGGGCCACCACACTGCACCTCTGGACCCCGGGTCTCTCTGCATAGCTGTGTCTCCTGAGAAAATACCATCTATTAAATACAGCCGGTACACTAAACTCGCTTCTTTGTTCTTCACAACTTCTCCGAGCCTGTGTTAAACCCTTGAGTGTGTAACAGGTGATGTCAGAAGAGCTTTTGGTCTGCCCATACTGGGATGTGAACTCGGGTCCTCAGACTCACAAACGCCAAGACCACTTCCCATAAACACTGTTTTAACCAGCTATGCCACCAAAAAGCGGCAGTTAAACTCAAGAGGCTTGAGTTTGAGTTTAACTATTCAACTCTGTTACAAATTTTAAAAAGCAAAAAAACAAAGGAACACATATTACATCTCTCTAATAATGCCAGGAATCTCTGTTTGTGTGTGTGTGTTTTTGTGTCCGCGTTAGTTTCCCACTAACCGGACACAGAACCGGACACTGTGCAAAGTTTTTAATTTCACAGGTATAATTTTTATAATCCAACTCATTCTGATTAGTCCTCTGGTCATCCCTTGCACCATATGCTTCACTAGCGCGTGCACTATGAGGCTGTATGATAACTTTAATTGATTTTTGTTTAGTTGATGAACTAATGCGATAAACAAAGGCATTTGCAATTAAATTAAATTAAACTAAGAGCTTAACACACCAGAGTTTGTAGTAAGGAAAATTCTGTTTAGTTATTTAGAAACAAATTTGCTTTTACAACCAATTTGGCCAGGTTAGTGCTGACTGCTGGCATAGCATTGAATCTCTGCTTTCTAAGGGGTCTCTTTATGAATGAAATGCTGGCTAGCTAACAGAACAAAAATATAAAGTGGAGTATAGATCAGTGAATTTTGTTACATACATTTATTTATAATCAGTTAATGTAACTGATGTCAAAACTGCCTGCACATTGCAAATGTGCACAAACTCTTAACACCAAATCAACTACACATTATAATCACCGGCTGGATCACGAACATGGGTACTATTCCTACCACTTTAGCCTCCATGGTCGGCAGAACTGTACATGCAAGTGCTGTTTGGTGAATTAGGCCAACAATTATGACAACTGGCTTAACCATTGTGCATGTAATGACTTATGTTATGAACTAAATGTCTAGATGTTTGTTAAGAGTTAATTTAAGAGCCAAGAGAACCAATATATTATATTTTGATCAACATACCATAAGCAATTGATAATGTTGGAAACAGCAGACAAATGAAGGCTACATAATCATTTGCATGAATTTAAGCTTCCACAGCATTGGCAATTTGACGAGAATAGATTTTTTGGAGTTTGAATAAGTACTTCAGAGATGACAGATAATTGTATTTGTGATATGAGAAATATAGGTACCAAAACCGCTGAGAAGAACTGCCATCACCAGCTGCATCACGGGAACTATCTATCTATAATTCCAGAAATCTGTGTGTGTGCCACCAATCGTATCATGGGCAATATGCACTATCTGTAGTTCAAGTAGTCTGTATTTGTGTTTCACTGACATCTTAATCACTGACTGCATCACGGGCACTGTGCACTAGTGTTAGTAATGACATTTAAAACGTGTACAAGTATGCACATAGTTTGCATTTTAATACAATAATTTTTTTTCGGCACTGAAACTGCAGATCAAGATTTTGCAGGATCAAATTCCACTCTGTACATCACTTTGGTTGAAAGTGTTTGCTAAATTAATACAACTACATTGCTAAATTACTGCAAATCATTGAGGGTCTGAGTTCATTTTTTGGGCTGTGGCACAGTCCTTGGTGACATATTGTATTGTGCAAGTAATTGTCACCCTCTGATCTGATGGATTATGTGTGCATACTGTGCCCTTGCACTTGGCTGTTTGCAAACTGGCCCTATTAGGAGGTTGTGTCACTAAGTTTAAAATCCACAACTCAGGTGGATCAAACTGTGAGGGTAACCACACTTTACCTTTTCCAGTTCCTCTTCGTCCTCCTCCTCTTCCTCCTCTGAGAAGTCCAGTGCCTTCTTTGAGAGTAGTGGGTGCCACTGTAGACACTTGCGCTTGGGGCGTTTGCCGCAGACCTCTCCTTCCACTGGCGGCTCCTTAACTCTTCCTCCGCCTTTCATGGCACCGTCGAGCCTGAATGAGAAAACAAACGTTACAGTTAAGACAGAACACCTGAAAACCACCCAGCCTTTCCCCCATGCATTGAGCAACTTCAGGGACTAAGCTCTAATGAAACATAGCCCCACATAGGGAAGTCACCATTTGGGTTTCAACCACAGTGGAAGTCTAACCCAACCTTATCCTTTGCTATTTGCTATAGTTTCATCACATTTTCTCAAAAAGATTTATGCTGTTTGATGCTTGTAGGTGTGCTCTCCTATCAAAAGACCGTTAAGAATGTTTAGGTAACATCTTTGTACAAGGCAGTTATTTATTGGCATTTCTGACATGGGTGTTATGGTACTGAGCTTTTAGATGCAAAAAGAATAAGTGGACAAAACAAAAATGGTAGTTATGTGAACAATCCACAATGAGTTGTTTGTTGAAATGCAATGCCATTCTGTTTTTGGGAACGTTATAATTTGAGGATTCTAAATTCAGGCAATAGCTTTACCTGTGGGAGTGGATTAAACGTTAACAAAGATTCATTTCCTTTGACAATGTTGTTGCATTCCTTTCTGATTATAATAATAATTATGACAGCTTGTAACGGCTTGTATATCATCAATAAATATTGAAAAATGAAATAGGTACAGAAAATTATGTACATTCCATTTATAATAATCACTTGGATACATAAGTCCAATATTTTGTATGTCAAGTGGAGTACAAGCATATACTTACTTAAGACAAGAGACAATGGCAATGCTGTATCTGAGATGAAGATGAATCTGTCAGTCAGGCTTTGTCATGCGATGATGATGACCTATAAAATATAAGAAACTGCTCTCAGTTAAACGATGGCTACGAGCTTGATGCATCAATCAGAAGAGCCCTTTGCTAGATATGTACTTCAGCGACCATATGATAATTGTCATCACTGATTTGCAACTACCTTCCAAATTTGCGGAAACAGACATACACATGCGACGCTGCAAACTATTGGGGGGCTTTACACATACTTGAAACAGCTTATATAAATGTGTTGTCAAAAAGACTCAGAATCAATGCAAATAGTCTGCAAAAAGCTTGGAGCGTTGAATGAATAGGGCGACAGCAGATAGGAGTTTCGAAGACTCAATGCATGGGCTGGTAGAGCGCGAGGTTGTTTTCAGGTACGACCGGCGGTGCAGTTCATAAGCCGAAGGCAGTCAGAGAATCAATAGCATAAGTGAAGCTGTGACAAACATTCAAGAAATATCAATTCTAATTCATGAACTAACATGTTGTTGATTTACCACTGTTCTGCGTATCACTTCACATTTCCGTGCAAAATGTCGATCTAGGGTCTGACAAGACAGACTAGCGAATGAGAGTCCATCTTGCTTTGGAGAACGAAAATAGCTATATTTCACCTCTGCCAAACTAATACTTTCGTCGACAAAGGTATCCCATTTGAAAAAAAGAAAGCATTTCGTAAATTAAACTACGGATTTTCCGTTTGGGCATTTGCACCAGCAGCAATCTGTGGGCATGAATTCCATTTCCTCCTAGTTCTATATGCTTGTTAGCTGGCTTGCTAGCTCTCACATAGACCTAACTGCTAGCCAGTTGGACGTGTCATAGACATAACATTCAATGGTAGCAAACCCCTCCAGTCACTTAATGACTTCCATGTACATTCGTGCAACATAACTTAATAGTTGATCACATTTAAACACGACGCTAGCATTTGAAAACAACGTAGCCCTGCAGTTGATGCCAATGGAGGAGTGTTCATTCAGTTTCTGACAGTAACGTACATGACTCGGGCTCTATTGCTGTATGTTTTTTTTTGCAGAACAGTGACTTAAAATGTATCGTGCGTCTGCGAGAGCAAGTATGTTACATTAGAACTCTTAAGTTTACATCAAAGCTCTATGGTTAAACACAATGTTCTGCAAAGGCATGGCAACATGCAGAACGCACTTGCAAAGTGTTGATAAAAGCGATACAAAATATCTAATTGATTGGATGTACGACCAACAAAAACAACACTTATAGTCTCATTATCAGTAAACCATGAACAAATTCTCTGTCATGACGGCATATACATGTTGAAACATACCTCTGATATCCAACACAAATGCCAGGGCCCTCTCATCCCAAGCTGCCTCCTCCTTTAAACTTATTGACACATCATAACAGTTCGCCTGTACCACTGTACAATAACACGAACAGCTAGGAACACTTCTTCACCGGATGAATGTTAAGTCTACAGTCCGTGAGAGGCTATCCACGACAACCAGCAATCAAATTATGAAAATGCACGTATTCTTTTGACATTAAATGTTCAGTGTAAGTCATTGGAGCCGAATACTTTCGTTTCCCTCGAACGAATTTCTCATTTTGTAAAATCTACCCTCCCCCCGTTCGCAAAGTGTTCTTGCGAGGCTGTGATGTTCATGCACTCACTGGCCTAGCCGTTCTAAAATGATTCAGATCCTACCGTAATAGCTCACATGTTAAATTAACTTTCTGTTATGAATGTTTGATTTGATTACTGAAAATATGCAACTGACTTGTGAAAACTGATACACCTTTTTTAAAAGCTAGTCTCAATCGGGGACTATCTTCCTGGGTGTAGTGTACTGAGAAATCGGAGAAATGTTTGGAAAATTAAGTGTACAGTAAAAGTATACAAGCACTCACCCGCAACAGGCCACAGAGTAAATTAGAATAAAGTTACGAGTTGGGTTCAAACCGAGCCTTTGTCTACCCCTTTGCCTCCTAATATGCCTCTCTGATGATCAGAACAGTTTTGCAACATACAGTACTATTGCGGTGAGAAATACCCCTATCATGTAAGAATGTACGTGATTGGATGTTTGCTTGAGAGACAGGCCAGGTCACCCATACAAAAAGAACATTACAGTTGACTTGCTCCGGGACCAAAAGATTACTATAATGTCCATATAATGTCTAGAACATGTGGAGGCCTACTTGACCAGGTGAATTAGTTATTTATTGTTACCACAATAAATAAATATTGACACAGCCTCATAGAAAACGACACATTGAACACAATGAATCATTGTCATGATGTACTTATAGGGCTTGATAAAATGACATGTAAATAGGCCTACATGTAAATCAATAAGGTAATTTGCCATCAATTCCCAGCCTTTGTTTGCCGCCTATTATCAGTGTTCATGGAATTCAGTTACAATGTTCAGTTAACATTTTTGCATGACTTCATCTGTTCCTCACCATTGCCATTAGGCCAGTTGTTCTTACTTGAAATGACTTTGATCAGAATCAGAATGGGTTTTATTCGCCATCAAAGTTTGCACAGACAAGGAATTTGCTTTGGCAGGAAGGTGCAAACATTAAACATATAGGAATCTAACATTTTAATATGAGGACAACTATACTAAGGGTACATAACTAGCAAACTAAGGGTACATAACTAGCAATGGAATTAGATTAAAATAAACAATACAATAAAATATAAAATAAAATATAAGTTGCAGTAATTTACAATATAAAAATTTAAAAAATACAAACGGTACAAGATTGTATTGTGCAGTGCAAAAAGCAGTGTTGTTTTAAGGGCATTGAGTCATGAAGTCAGTGTGAACCCTTGGCCTTGTTGAAGAGGCCAACAGCGGAAGGGAAGAAACTGTTTTTGTGGCGTGTGGTATTGGTCCTGATGGACCGCAGCCTTCTGCCGGAGGGGAGTGACTGAAACAGGGAGTGACCAGGGTGGGAGGAGTCAGCCACAAGCTTCCTCGCTCGCCTCAGGGTCCTCGAGGTGTGCAGGTCCTCGAGGGCAGGCAGATTGCAGCCAATCACCTTCTCAGCAGTGCGGATGATACGCTGCAGCCTGCTCTTGTCCTTGGCAGTGGCAGCAGCGTACCAGACGGTGATGGAGGAGGTGAGATTGGACTCAATGATGTCTGTGTAGAAGTGCACCATCATTGTCTTTGGCAGGTTGAATTTCTTCAGCTGCCGTAGGAAGTACATCCTCTGTTGTGCTTTCTTGGTGAGGGAGCTGATGTTCAGTTCCTACTTGAGGTCCTGGGAGAGGATAGTGCCCAGGAAGCAGAAGGACTTCACAGTGTTGACTGGGGAGTCACACAGGGTGATGGGGGTGAGTGGGGCTGTATTCTTCCTGAAGTCCACAACCATCTCCACTGTCTTAAGAGCATTGAGCTCTAGGTTGTTCTGGCTGCACCAGGTCACCAGGTTGGCCGCTTCCCAACTATAATCAGACTCGTCTCCACCAGAGATGAGTCCAATGAGGGTGGTGTCGTCCGCAAACTTCAGGAGTTTGACGGACGGATGACCAGAGGTGCAGCTGTTGGTGTACAGGGAGAAGAGCAGAGGGGAAAGGACGCAGCCCTGGGGTGATCCGGTGCTGATGGACCGGGAGTCAGAGACTTGTGTTCCCAACTTAACGCACTGCTTCCTGTCAGACAGGAAGTCTGTGATCCACCTGCACCTGCACCATTGCATTCACACACACAACCTATTAATCTCTAATGCATTCTCTCATCTCTGCAACATCTCCTGAGTAGACTTCTTTCTGAACCCTTGTGAGCCAAATGTTCTTAGTAATTTTGCTATGGCAATATCTTTTTTCCCTTATTGTAGTTCTGAGGCCTGCATGTTTGGTTTGCTGATAGAGCAATAGGTCAAAGCCAACACTCATTAAAGACATTGTGAATAAGTGAAGGTGGACTCGACTGGACAGATGTTGGAAGCAAGCTGATGGATATGAAAACAGCGATAAGAGGTGGGCTGGTTGATAGATTGAGGTGGGCAATAATTACAGACTTAGTTCTTTTTAGTTCAATCAATACATAATTTAAATACACAGAACAGTTCTGTCTTAATATTGGGCAAACACACTCTAATGATTTAATGTGACAAAAAAATAAAAAAATTCAATGTTTTTTGAGGTTTTTCAATGGATATGCACTGACTTAAAATGACATTGATAAGTCCGATACGTTCTTCAAAAGGAATGATTTTTGTAGTTACATCACATTACATTTAGTCATTTAGCAGACGCTCTTATCCAGAGCGACTTACAGTAAGTACAGGGACATTCCCCCGAGGCAAGTAGGGTGAAGTCTTGCCCAAGGACACAACGTCATGTGGCATGGCCGGGAATCGAACCAGCGACCTTCTGGTTACTAGCCCGATTCTCTAACCGCTTAGCCACCTGACACCCGTTATCCTTACATCAATTTTTATGCACTATGTGGTACAGAATAATAGAAAAGTCTGTCGAGCAATGTTTATCTAATTCCCTCATGGGAGAATTGACAGTGCTATTGCATGAAGCAAATACAGTGTGAAATATGATAAATAAATCATAAACAAATGTATATAAGAGCACACACTACATTGTATGTTATTAGGGGATTATTGCAATTAGTTGAGTTTGTTGTTCGTGGTTCCTTGCTGTTAATGAGTGAAAATGTTAATCCACATTTATTCGTAACATTAACCTGAATAATAACATATTGATTACCTAGGTACTACATTTCTCCAACAGAAATTTGCAGATGGCACAGTGGACAGCAAATCCTTGTGTGATTTCATACATCTGGCACAAACTATTTGACTAATCACATGGTTGAGATTCAATAATTGAATTTACAACATGTTTCCAAACATCAGAATGAGGTCAGAGGGTATCATTCAAAATGACTGACTAATACACCATTGCTAGATAGATATGTACTTTATTCATCCCCTCTAGGCAGGGTTTTTCCTGGGTCAAAATGGGTCTTCGGTGCTCCAAAAAAAAAAAAAAAAAAAAAAAAAGTATATATATATACTTTTTTTTTCTTTTTTTTTTTCTAATCAATGTATTTATTCCCAGGTGTTTTGCAAGAACTATAGACTTATACAATAACAGGCCTGAAGTTATACAACTTACAGTTCTCAAAGACGCACACACGCAATCTCAACTGCGGTGTGAAGCGTTTGTCCGTGCAATTCTCCGACATGCACTCTAACAATCACTGCTGATAGACGGCCTAAAATTTTGTACAGCCTGATTTCTGATTCCGTGGCGGCAGAAATTTAGCCATAGAGGAAACACTGCACTATATATTATCATTCCAGGTTAAGAATACCAATGGAGGCTGCGTTTGAAATCGTAAATGAAACTTTTGTCAGCATTTTCAGTGTAAATTTCATTTGCATTTGTACAGGTGTATTCGTGCACGTCGGGCTGGTCCTCGCAGCGGAACGACAGTTTATTGGCCACTCATTCGCGCACCTCACAGTTGCGTATTGATCAGACAAGAAGACACGCTTATCAACTCGATTACTATTGATCAAAACAGAACGAGAGTTCGGCTGTAGCCTACTTGAAACATACTATTGAGAACATATTCGCTGACATGCATTGCACGCGTGATGAACACAGCTTTTTTTTTTTCTTCATCGCAGACCTTTTTTTGCCTTTGGCGCTTGGGATTTGTCATTGGCGCTCGGGAAAACGGCTTTGGCGCGCGCCAAAATTTTCTCTATGCAGGAAAAACCCTGCTAGGATATTGCAGCTGTACAGCAGTGTATCAAAACAAAACACAAAATGTAGAGTATGTGCCTACACACTCCATCCCATTGCATGCATTTGCATCCAACCTGTTTGGAACATACTATTTTGTCATATAATTAACCTGAACTAATGCAGAGAGGTTTGTTTTGGTCCACTTTTGTACCATTGTCTTCACAATTGACACCTCCGCTCATGGGCGGCACTAGGGAGGGGCTAGCAGGTGCTTCAGCATCCCCAAGAAAGACCAAAGCACCACGATAGCACCCAAAAAAATATTGCTCATGTATTAATAGTATTTATATTAGTGGTGGGCATAGATTATTTTTTTTTAATCTAGATTAATCTCACTGAAATATTGGCGTTAATCTAGATTAATCTAGATTAAAATGGCTCATTTGAATTCCGCCGAAGGCATTCAGAATATGTGTGCTACCCAAATAATGACTAAAAGTAAGTCTTTGAGAACGTGTTTCTCAAGCCAGGTGGCGCATTAGACCAGGAGCTCATCTCCTGTTTCCAAAATGCATCACAAACTGCTTGAGAAAGCTGTTCTACTATGATAATTGGTGATGAAAATAAATTATGTTCAATAAAATGTACTTGTGTTTATTAACTGTTTATTAGATTAGTTAGCTTGGCTGATAGAGCTGTGCTGACGGGCTTGCCTCGGTTGCACTCAAACATCGTAGTTTGACGACGACTCTTCCCCTGTGCTACATCAGTGCTTGGCCCGGCATCTTCCGCATTAGCTAAGGGATGCTTTGCGTTTAGGTGGTATTTGAGACTGGAAGAACTCCTACAGTAAACTAATTCCGCATAGCACAAGGTGCAAACAACCTTAGTCTTGTCGAGGTTTCCATTGGGAAGCTTCTGGGAGTGAGTTATTTTTCCAAAACGGAAGCTAGCTAGTTTTAGTTAGCTTCCGTTACCTAGCAACCTAGCATAATACTCGTAGCAATGCTACTACCTGCTAGTGTTACTTGTTAGCCTCCTAATTGTAAATTTTGAAGCCATACTATAGCGTTTGTCATATAGTTTTTGTCTATCGTAAAATAGTCGGTTGGAATGTTCAGAATCACACATGTGTGACGGTACTCTTTAACGGGTTAAAAATACATTTTCCCTTAAACCAGGCGTCTTAATAGCTGCATCCATGTTAGCACGTCACGTTTGATGTGATAATTTCATACACAAGGCATACACACAGGTTCGAAGACTCGTTCTCGCCCCTACAGTGTAATTCGGCTAGGTATACATCCGCGCTAAAATATCAAGGTGAAAGTCATCATAGCTTGCGTAGTATAGACCCAGCTCCCAACCCAACTTTGAGAATAGATTAACGGCGATATTTTTTTTATCGCCGATAAGAGTCGCAGCGCGTTAACGCCGATAACGGCCCACCACTCATTTATATATTATATATATATATATATATAATTGCGAAGCTCCCCCTGTCAATGATCTAGCACCCCCTCAGCACCTGCATTGAAAATTATCTGGCACCGCCCCTGCCTCCGTTGCGTAATGACTTATGGGTCAGAAAGTCAGAGAAGCATGCTGGCTTTCACGCAAAATGCTACCGGGTGTACTTTATCATCCTAGCAGTGCTTGGAACACTGTACTGGACAATTTATGTTACAGGATATGATAACGCTGTATTTGACATATGAGTAGTAGTATTAGGTAGTATGAGTATTGAGACGCAGGCTATATATGGTGAAAGGTATGTGGATGCCCCTTCACATCACTTCGGAAGCATTTACTGTGTTAACACTATCTGTCTTTAATAGCAAAACCTATGGAGTTCTAAAATACCTAACGTCAGCACAAGAATTGTTCATCGGGACCTTCAAGAAATAGATTTTCAAAATGTCTTATGATCATCCTTTACTATGTGGCAGTCTGACAGAGTGAAATGGGTGACATGGATGGCAGGAGAACATGCCCCCCAAAAAGTGTGAACTGTACAATTTGGTGGAGAAGGAATTATTATCTGTTTCATGGTTCAAACTTAGTTTCACAGAAATAAATCTTCTGACAAAAGGCACCAAATAGCTAGAATTCCGTGCTTCAAACATTGTGGCAACAGTTTGGGGCAGCTATATTCAGCTTGATAATACCCCATGCACAAATAAAGGTCTGTCCAGACATTTTTTATGAGTTCTATGTAGATTAACTTGACTGATGAGTAGATGTCTAACCTCAACCCCATCAAACACCTCTGGAAATAATTCTAATGTTATTGTGCAGTCCCCAACCTCATGCTCTTGTGTGTGAGTAGAAAGAAATTCTGCATCAAATTTTCCAGCATCCATTGGAAAGCCGACCCAGATAAATGGGAGTATATGTCAGGTGGGGAGTCAGGTGTGAGTATATGTAGGGAGTCAGGTGGCTGAGCGGTGAGGGAATCGGGCTAGTAATCTGAAGGTTGCCAGTTCGATTCCTGGTCATGCCAACTGATGTTGTGTCCTTGGGCAAGGCACTTCACCCTACTTGCCTCGGGGGAATGTCCCTGTACTTACTGTAAGTCGCTCTGGATAAGAGCGTCTACTAAATGTAATGTATTCGTAAAGTGGAGACGAACTCCTAACCTTAATGCTTTTAATTTTAGATGATCTGAAGAAGCAGATATCTATATACTGAGCAGGTGTTCATATACTGTAGCATACATCACATAGGTTTCCCCACTTCCTTATTGGCTTCTACAGTCCCAACCTCTCAGACCTCAAAAGCAAAGCCATAATGCAGAGCACGTACCATTGCACATGACCCCAGGCATCCCCTCAACCTATTCTTCACGATACTTCCATCAGGTCGCAGATACAAATCCCAGCTTCAGCCCCAGGCTAGCTACCAACACAGCCCCCAGCCTCCGCTACCAGCGCAAGGCCCAGCTCCCGCTTCAGTTCCCAAAAGACTACCAATTCAGGGACCAGCCACAGTATCTGACTGGCTAACATCCAAAGGCTCCAGCCTCAGCCACCTATTTTCAACTTGCGCTAGAGCCCCAGTCTGTCTATCAGCCTCAACCACAGACGGCCCTGGTTACCAGTGCAAGACCCAGATAAGCTACCAGCCTTCAACCCCAGCCTAGTTACCAGCCTTGGCTTCAACAACTAGATACACCTTAGACAAGTAGGCCATTTAGGAATAAACATTTTCTAAGAGGGTTTGCTTTGAAGTTGTCTTTCTTCTTACACTCACAGACTCTACAGAACAGTAAGATATTCCTGATGAAGCCAAACTTGTAAAACCCTGAACAGAACAGTTGTGCTGATGTTGAGGGTTGCCAGAAATTACCTACAGGAACTAAAGCTTGGAAGTGTAAAGTATGTCATATTCTTTGTTGAGTAACAGGAATCCTCTTTTCTTTTTTTTTTTAAAGATCCATTAAAGTGGAATTGAAAACGAGTTTTAAGTTCACCACACCACAGAAGAATGTGTTATTAACTACCCATCCAAATTCGTATAAAAAAAAAACACCAACAAGTATGTTAAATTCAGGGTTCATACACATTTTGGCAAATGGAATTCCATGACTTTTCCATGACTTTGCCATGACTTTTAGCCAAGATTCCATGCTGAAAAATGTTCGGCATTTACCAACGCATTAAACAAATTATGCATAAAACTGACTATTAATATCTGTTTAACAAATTAATAAATTTCATTCTCATTCATGAATGATATAAAAATAGGTTGCAGCACAATGAAAAACAAAAGAAATGTATATTAATTTCAGGAAAGAAAATACCATAATACATGTATATTCAACAACATAACATATAATGTGCATAAAGAGAATTTTAGAGGAATGTCCCATGAATTCTGAGCCAATGTATGTGGTTTTTCCTCTACACCATCCCATATTCTGACATGCATGTCCATCTGTTTTTATTGTAAGTGCTTGTGCAAGTTGTCTGAACACCTCTCTTAAACTGACGGAAGGCCCTGACCTTCTGTATCCAGATATTTTCAACTCTATCAACTTTCATTCGTCCTACTCTGGAGTCTTTGAAAGCCTACAAAAGCCTGGAGGGGTATAAATGGACGCAATCAGATGGTTTAGTGATGAATATTCAGCGTTGAAGTCTACTGTACCGGCTACAAATTGCTGTGTAGCTAACGTTAATGCAGTCAGTTTTATAACTTGTATAGCTAGCTAGCGTTAGCAACGTTCGTCAACGGTTAGCTACTAACGTTGGCTAACGTACATTATATCAGTGCACTTTTCATCACAAAAATGCCATTACATATATATTACAGATAAGTTATTCCAAGAGACTGAATGATCCTCAGTTGAAGCCATGGGTGGTTGTCAGGAATTATAGGGTTCTTCTCTCTGGATCTTAGGAATCCTATAAAACGCTTTCCCTTTATCTTTCCCCCATGGTTCAGGCATCCCGGCGCACATCCACCATGTTGAATCAACGTTTATTGAAATAGGCAGCAAATTCAACTATGTATAATATGTATGTAAGAATATATGTATGTGCGCTCCACTTGGCTCCCATAGAGTTATATTACTAGAGGCAGCTACTTTTGTCTTCCAAGATGGCATCCCCAATCATTTCTATGAAAAGTGCTCAGTGGCGCAGTGAGGCAAGCGAGAGCGCGAAACCGGAGCGCGCCATCTTTCCAGTTCCGGCTCTTCCGGTCTAGCGTTAAACAGTGGCTCGCTTTTTTCCTAGCTCCGAGACTCGTGCACACTTGCAACTAGCTGTACACGTCATACTTTGCGACAACCAGTCGCGAGCTTGTGAGCTGGAGCTAAGGCCAGTGTTGCCAGGTCCGCGGTTTTCCCGCGGAATTGGGCTACTTTTGAAGTGTTGCCGCGGATAAAAAATGTTGTCCGCTGGTTCGAGTAGACCTATTTTGCATGCAAATTACATTAATATCTTTAAATAAAAATCCATATTTTAAATGAAATTATTTATACCCAAATTCTACCAAACTGACTCCAGATCAGCACGTACACACATTGACATGGGACAAGCCCACATACGCACTGTGCGTGTGCACACGTGCCTAAAGGCCGAATTATACTTCTCCGACTCCGTTACGGACAGACGGACGGAGTCGGACGGATTGGTTGAATTTATAGTACTCCGAAGGCTGTGGGTGCTAAAAACACTTCACTGCCAGAAGAGTCGGTGGCGCTGCACTGCGATGCTAGCTAGGTTATCGAAAAGTCGGTAGCAAATTTACAAATTAGCCGTTTCATCAATAAAATAAGCACATTTTCAGCAACTACACTTCTCGTCACATTTTAATTCAAATGCTGATTTACATGTACTGTTTAGTTGAAATATGAATTGTAAACTTACAGCAATGGCGGTCAAAGGATTCTGTTCTGTCTTGTTGGTCACGGCAACCCCGCCCCTGACGCAAGCGGTTCTTAATACGGACCAATCACAGCCAAGGGGTATCCGTAAAATGACGGACGGATAGTCAGGAAAATCAGGAGGTGCACGTAGAGCTCTCCGAGGGGCTCGGAGAGGGCACGGAGAGGGAGTTCCTCGTCGGAGAGGGCATTCCCTGTGTCCGTCTCCGTAAAAACGGAGAAGTATAAATCGGCCTTTATGCTCTCAGTCTCCTGAGAAAACCTCCTGAAAACTGCTTTTAATGCTGGCATACTAAACATTTGGTGTTACTTTGTAGATATTACAATACATTTGGCAATGATTGGACTTTAAAAGCAGTGTATATGGTTTGGCAGGGGCATATTTTGAGTTCTGATATTGGGCTGATTTTTGGGCTGGTTTTATTGGCCATTGGGCTGGTTTTGGGCTGGTTTTGATTGGCCATTGGGCTGGTTTTGTCACACAGACCTGGCAACCCTGGCTAAGGCATTGCAGAAAACTGTCAGAAAGGTGTACAAGTCCGATCAATAAGCACATGTGAACTTTACGAAAATCAATACTATTGGAACAGTAGTATTATACGTGCAGGTACTATACGTTGTTCTTTTTGCTTCGTGTTTTTAGTTTGACTGCTTAAGTTTGACAGCTTTCTTTCACCTGAGGAATATAGCAAAGGTACGACCATTCATAAACCAAAATGATGCAGAGAAGTTAATTCATGCTTTTATATCCAGCCGGCTGGACTACTGTAACGCACTTTTCACTGGTCTTCCCAAGAAAACCACTGAAAGACTACAGCTCATTCAAAATTCTGCAGCTAGATTATTAACCAAAACTAAAAGGAGAGAACACATTAGTCCTGTCCTAGCTACTTTACACTGGCTCCCTGTTACCTTCAGAATTGACTTTAAGGTCCTTTTCCTCACATACAAAGCTCTACACGGACAAGGACCTAGCTACATTGCTAACTCCTTTATAAACTACACACCAGCTAGAACACTGCGATCATCAAATGCAGGCCTATTAGAGGTCACCAGAAGCAGTCATAAGAAGATTGGTGATTCGGCCTTTGTCAATTACGCCCCAAAACTATGGAACAAATTACCCATAAATATTAGGGAAGCAAACACTCTAGACATTTTTAAAAGACAGCTTAAAACCTACCTTTTTACAGAAGCATTTAAGTAATTTTATCTCAAAAGGGTTTTCCTACTTTTTAAAGTTGTTTTCTCTCTTGAACAGAGATCTTATTGGGATTTTTATTTTTGTTTGAATTGTTTATCACTTGTATTATTGTTTTTATTGATTTTATGTAAAGCACTTTTAGCTACAATTCTTGTATGAAATGTGCTATATAAATAAAGTCTTACTTACTTACTTAAGTATTGTGTTGGATTAAAAAAACTGTAAACTTGAATATCTGGCTCTGTCGTTGTTCTAGCTCGGCAAAGCAAGCTTAATTAAGCCTATCGGCTACCTATGTTACTATTATAATGATGATGAGTGTTTCTTACTATTACTAGCTTATTGTTAATGCCATCGTTGTGGTGTTAACTGACAAAGTTCTAACAATATAACGACCATAACAATATTGTTATGGTGATTTATTAATCTTCGTCTTTGCTCCATAATAACATGTCAACAATCTATAATGACGCCATAACATGCCACGATATTATAACTAATTATATTAGGCTATAATTCCGTTTGTCATGCCATGAGCATAATATGCGTTCATTACAAAATGGTTGAATCTGCTTTAAAATAACGGAAATAAACTCTACAAACGACCGTCATGTATGTGTGCAACCATTTGTAAAACGTGCTACAATAAAGGCAAGCAACTGTACATTATCAAGTCCCTTCTCCTTGTTCTCATTCAGCTCAGGTAAATCAGCGATTTGCTGATGTTCCCTTTTGTGCTCGTCCCCTGTTCGTATCCGCGAGCACGTTTCCAGGCAACTTTTCTTGACGTAAGCAAATAAATGGGGTGCTAGTTTACCCATTTCGGTTTGGTTTCAAACTTACAAAAAATCAGGAAAAAATATTCTATGAAAAAGCTAGTAGTATGAGCCAGGTTTGAGAATTACAGTTAATAGGATAAAAACGACCGGAAAAGCCGGGTGCCTAACCCTAAATGCAATACCACCTACATCCACCGGGGCCGTTGCTTCAAGCCGAGGGGCGAGGGTTTGGGCTCTCCACTTTCCTGCCAAAATGGCGATGACCGGTGCATGCTGGGATTGCGTGACGTCAACTCCCGGAGCTCTATCCACCTTATTCCTAGCTCCCATGATCCATTTCCTGAATTATGGGCGCGACTTCCGGAGCCGGCGATTGTCATGGTAACGCTCATAAACAGTCATTGCGGTAAGCTAATTCTGATGCGAAATAAAACATGTGGGAACGCAGCCTGTTACACCTGAAACGGGACAATTTGATCATACCTCTGCCTTCTACTATCGAGGGATGGGAGGACGACCTGAAAAAGTGGCCTCAAATAACGTACACTAGCATATTTAGCTACTTTATTAACTCCGTTGCTACGGACGGTGAAGCAATGAATAACCTGAAAAGCTCTGAGTCTTATCAGTACCTCCACAGTGATAAAGTTTGTCGCGTATTAATTAAGGAGGTGGGACACAACCTTGTCTACCTTAAAGCAGACATAGAGCCTAGTCAGAGCCTTAAAGTCCCACATCACCGGTCCTGGGTTTTAGTTTCATCGTCAGAGTGAAATACAAACGGCTGGGTGCTCATGTGTTGCTGGACCAGGGCACTACTAACCCACAAACATTTACTGGCAGTACTGCAACTAGCTAAATCTGTGGAGGTCTTTCGTAGCCCAAACACAAAGTAGGATGCGGATTTCCTCCGTCGGCCTTTTGTCCACAAAATGAAATGAGTACACATACGATACAGTGTTTTGGGTGGTCTCTTCAAGGCTAGGGTTTTCATCTACATTATTTTGTATTCCTCATCTGTTGGCAGGCGATGGAAACGGTACCGTTTGTCACAAGAACAATCCCTTTTTGTTGTGGGTGTGTGTTCAACACACTGTCGTTGAAGCCACAGATTTAGCCTGGTTGTTAGTACAGCCGCGAACAGCGCAACAGGTAGCCTACCAGAGCCCTGCAATGACATTTTATAACAATAATAATAACAATATAAATGACAACATATGTTTAAAATCAAACCAGTTTTAGTTAAATTATAGTTTAAATTACTTTAGAAAGAATCACTGTTGACGGCTGGCTGGGACTAACGTATAGCAAACCGCAACTTCCGCTATTTCACCGGAAGTTGCACCCATTATCATTTCTACAGTAGACCCACTGAGAATAAGGTAGATATGACCGATGTATCTTCGCATGACTTGTATGAATAATGAGAGTTCACTACCTTCAAAGTCCACAACACCTCGGCAGCTAGGACTTCATTCCTATTTACAGTGGCCAATATGGATGTTTGCTTGATAGGATTTGTAGTAGACCTCGTAGTGGGAACAGTATGGAGTTAGATTAGTTTCATGCTGAAGCTCATCAATAGGGAAATTAAATAGTGTTGTAGCGCAGCTGAAGTTTTTGCATCCAGGGAAGATGCAGTTGCGGGTGGAGGGAGACATCCTGAAGCTAGCTAGCTAGCTAGCTGATGTAGGCTACAATAACAGTACAGCAGTCAGTTCGGCTGAGCTGAAGCTCCGCCCCTCGCTGCCTATAGGTGCGTTCGACATGACCTGACTTCATGCAGCGCTGCAGCCGGCTGCAGGCGGCTGACTTGAAACAGTGAATTCTGTTTAGACTTTTTGTCCGACTTGAGACGGCGCCGAGGCTATGTCACAGACATAGCCATCAAAGTACCGTGAGATCGATTCGAGAACTGGCGGCTGTGTAGCCGAGCGCATTTTCTCAAGAGCAACTACACGGGTTTTAATGACGACACAGCTATTTCATGATTGGCCAGACTCACACATGACAACTTGTCATGTGTGACAACGCGTGTTTTGTAATTATTCTGACACCTTCAGTTTCGCCAACGCTCAAATCCGAACCAAACAGTAGGCCCTACAATTGAATTACATATTTGCCCTAATTGACTGACTGCAGTAGTTGTTGAAGAAAGTCGTGTAGACAAATTATAGCTGACCTGCAGATTGGAGAGTGAGTTCAAACTTGGCCCAAGACATAAAATGATAAATTCATACACAGTGGTACTAGCAAAGTCTCTTTGAGGCATGAAGATCAGAGGACAGTGTTTAAAGTGAAAAAAGAAATACAAAAATAACATACAGCCAATAAGTGTTCTTTTTTTTTTTAGGTAGGCTCATACTTCATTATAAACCTGCAAATGTCTTTAGAACACATTGGCTACAATTTGAACACATGTATATGAATGATTAAGACAGAACATGTGAATATATCATAATTGAGTGATTATACTAAAGAACAGAAAGTTTTTCCACACAATACCCAAAGCTATAGACTACACTTGGGTTGGTTAAATAATTTATCATTCCATCATTAAAACACCATTTCAATCATTGGTAATTTAAAGGTAACTGAAAAGGAAATTGGATGCACTTAGTAAATACTAGTAATAATGAATGGGACAGGTGGTAGCTATTCCCCATGATTCTTTTGGATATAAAAAGCACCTTCAGCCCCCTGTGCATAACCAAGCAAAATGGACCATGTTAGAGTCCACGTAAAGGACAGCAGAGGCAACACTGTCATTCTTAAAGCTTCCAAAGATGTTGCAGAAAGGAGGAACAATGGTAAGTAAAAAGCAAAACTACGAAATGATTACAAATGACTAAAGATTTTTGAATTATTTTATTTATTTTTCCAGATCAAAAGTTCCTCTCCAGCATCCTGGAACAAATAAACCATGTAGAGACAATGGTCTAGGTACACACTGTTCACCTAATTAACAGGCACATGGTGTTAATATTTTATACTTACCACTTCTGCAATCTTATCCCTCAACAGCCACCAACCAGACACCAATTTTTGAACCCTGGGTCCCCTGCACCCCTAAATCTCAGTATTGCTAAACTCCCACCACCTCCATCCTCCACCTCCATTCAACCTTCTGCAGTTCTAGAACAGCCAGAGAACCTCCAACCTTTGTCTCCTTCCATTCAGTCGGGCAGTCACGAGTCACAACAAGGTATTGCATCTAAAAGTTGAAGGGAGAGAAATGTCTGTGGTAAATGTGATGTATATGATTTCCCCCTCATCCACAGGAATAACACATCAAATCACCCTGCTACTTTTGGACCTGACAAGAACCCATCAGCCACTCTATTCCCGAAACAACATTATTTTCTATAAAACCATTCAAACAGCTTTCTCAAAAAACGGTTACAACTGGTCAACAGACAAAATCCGGAAAAAAATGGCCAACATGCTCACCACCTACAAAAGAATAAAGGACAGACGCCGTACAACTGGGGAGGGGACACAAACCTGGGAGTATTATACAGTAAGTATATGCCTGCATATCTGAAATGCCATTTTCATGTCTGACAAAATATTAATGATTTATTTGCAAGGTACATTGACATGTTTTTTCCCCTCCAGCAAATGGATGACTTATTTGGGACCTCTGGGATTGGTACTGCACCACCAGGCAAGGTTTTTTCCACTCCTCTGGGTCTGGAAAATACACCCATACACACCACACCAACAATCTCACAGCCACCACAAGCGAACCCAGCAGGTGAGGGTGTGTCTTCCAGACCCAGAGGAGTGGAGCACCCTAGCACCAGCACCAGCAGGCAAAGACCCGGACATTCCTTCGTCGACACTTATGAGGCACATGCAGAGAGGAGGACTGCTGTGCTGGAGTCCCTGGTCAGGCCGGACCTGGAGAGATGGCGGCGTCTAAAGGAGAAGCACAGGCGTACCTTTGAAAGGAAGCTCTTGGCCAGCCTTGGAAATATAGGGGAGCAACTCCAAGAAATAGGTCGACAACAAGGGCAGATAATCGAGCTACTGAAAAAACGATCTCAATAAAGCTTTCATATTTCAGATCTCTGTGTTGCTAATTATTGATAACCAAAAAATGTCCACACCGACTTATCAATTACAAGGTGGACGTTCTCATGTTAAGATGTGAAACTGTTAAACATTCTGTGGCCTTTTAACTTTGCTTTCAACAATGCAAGCAGATATAGCCTGTCATCTTAAACCTTCACTTTAACTGGTAGTTTAGCATAAATGGGACTTACGTATATTATAGCCATTCTAAATTACAAGGATGGAATAATGCAACATTCAGTCTCTTACATTTCAAAGCAAATGTAAGATGAAATGGGAAAACTGACAGTCCAGGTTGATACAGTAGAGTTGTGAACATTTCCGATAAATACATTTGGACATGCTTGTGCTTGCTGTGTAATATATTTTTGTTGCTTGCTTTTTTTCCACAGGTACACCCTTGCACTTTTGAGGCTCATGTTTAATTGTAACTTGTTTAACTACATGCTCTCATGGTTCTTCCCTTTGGGACTTATTTAGTTTTCACAATGTATGCTTCATGTTTTGGCTGCTCGCAATGTTTGGGGCTATCTCATTGTTATGATCAGTGACCTATGCTCTTTTGTAAAGCTCTCTCTTGGAAGTCGCTTTGGATAAAAGCGTCTGCTAAATGCATAAATGTAAATGTAATGTAATAGTACATCAAAAGTGAACTATTTTCTAAGTATACTTTTTACAAAAATGAACTATTTTCAAAGTATACTTAAAAGTATATCAAAAGTGAACTATTTTCAAAGCATACTTAAAAGTATATCAAAAGTGAACTATTTTCTAAGTATACTTCTTAAAAGTATATCAAAAGTGAACTTATTTGTACTTATTTTAGTATACTTGTAGTATACTTTAATATACTTCTTTTTTGTAAGGGTTGTTCAGGTCATGGCAGATTTTTTATTCTAATATTTCTGTTGTAAAAAAAGTTAATAACATGAAAATAACTGATTTCCATGACTTTTCCAGGCCTGGAAAACACAATTTTGAAATTCCACGGCTCACCAACTACTTCTAGCACATTAGTTACCATTTCACCAAAATACCATCATGCTACACCGAATAGCCTAATATCAAGTTAGCTGTTTGCACTAACTCATGGCAGAGATACCTCTGGAAAAGTTATATAGTATAATTATAACAAGTACACAGAACTGAGTGATAAACTGCTGGCGGCGGTGGATGGTCCAGGTGCAACCGGAGGAGGAACGGCCGGGAGGGCGATGCTCGGTACGGCTCCGCGCTGCAAGAGAAGCCGTGTGTCCCTGAATCCCATCTGTCTCTGGTCCATGTTAAAATTATCCGCCGTGAAATGGTCACTGCAGAGGCGGCTGTTGGAGTTTATCCGAAGCTTTCCATCAGCGTGGCTCTTCACAAAATCAATCCACCTATTTTTCCTTTCCTCATCAATAGGGAAATCAAATAGCGTTGCAGCGCAGCTGAAGTTCTTGCATCCAGGGAAGATGCAGTTGCGGGTGGAGGGAGACATTTACATTTATGCATTTAGCAGACGCTTTTATCCAAAGCGACTTCCAAAAGAGAGCTTTACAAAAGAGCATAGGTCACTGATCATAACAACGAGATAGCCCCAAACATTGCGAGCAGCCAAAACATGAAGCACATATTGTGGAAAACCAAATAAGTGCCAAAGGGAAGAACCATAAAAGCTTGCAGTTAAACAAGTTACAATTGAACAACATGAAACTCCCCACAAGAGTGCAAGAGTGTACCTGTAGAAAAAACAATCAACAGTAAAAATATTTCACAGCGAGTACAAGAATTTGAAACCGTTACAACTAACCAACAAGAGCAACAAGTCTCTCAATACGAGTCATTGTGATCCTGGAGGAAACTAACATCAGGTCCAGCCAAGCATTCCTAAGTGCCGTTGTACTCCCGGAACAACGGGAGACATCCTGAAGCTAGCTAGCTAGCTGATGTAGACTAGGCTACAATAACAGTAGGCCTACAGCAGGAGGAGCCATTCAGTGATCTGACGTAGATGGGTCAAAATGACACAGATAGGTCATTTTTTGGCTCCGCCCAATAAAACCTGATTTGAAAACGGAAGAGAAACTGTTCTACGGTCTAAAGGCCGAATTATACTACTCCGACTCCGTTACGGACAGACAGACGGAGTCGGACGGATTAGTTGAATTTATAGTACTCCGAAGGCTGTGGGTGCTGAAAACAATTCACCGCCAGAAGAGTAGGTGGCGCTGCACTGCGATGATAGCTAAGTTATCGAAAAGTCTGAGCAAATTTTCAAATTAGCCGTTTCATCAATAAAATAAGCACATTTTCAGCAACTACACTGCCCATTTCTCGTCACATTTGAATTCAGATGCTGATTTACATGTACTGTTTAGCTGAAATATGAATTGTACAAACTTACAGCAATGGCGGTCAAAGGATTCTGTTCGTCTTGTTGGTCACGGCAACCCCGCCCCCGCCCCTGACGCAAGCGGTTCTTAATACGGACCAATCACAGCCAAGGGGTATCCGTAAAATGACGGACGGACAGACGGATAGTCAGGAAAATCAAAAGGTGCACGTATAGCTCTCCGAGGGGCTCGGAGAGGGCGTTCTACATCGGAGAGGGCATTCCCTGTGTCCGTGTCCGTGAAAACGGAGTAATATAAATCGGCCTTACCTCCACATTTAAGTGCGACAACGTTTTCGCGCTTTGCACATGCTTTCAGGAACTCATTTCACACGTATATAATGTACTGAGAAGTAAATCATGGAACTTTTTAAACTATTTTTACTTACTTAACCCTTGTGTTATCTTCGGGTCGTTCTGACCCATCAGTCATTGTGACCCACCGTCGTATTGCGACAACTTTACCGCATACAAAAACAAAGTGAAGCATTTTCTTTTAACCGTTGGGCTGTCTCAGACCCCCCACATTGCGAAGGTTAAAAGAAAATTATTTTTATTTGTTTTTGTATTGGGTAAAATTGGGTAAACACAACGATGGTTCGTTATGAACCTTTGGGTCATGTGACCCGAAGGCAGCACGAGGGTTAAACATATCTTGTTGTGCTGCCCTATCTGTGTTGGTTTTGGAACTTGTCCATTAGGTTTGGGATGGCTGCACAATGATGGTCCTGTCCAGGAGAGGGCAATATTGGTCCATGTTTTGCATTATACTTTCTCACACTTGGAACAAAAGTTCCATGTATTTCTCTTTTGAATTGGCTGTTTTTTGAGAGAGATATTTTTCAATTTCAGAAATTTTAAATCAACCATGGACGAAGACCAACCAAGAGGCCAACAGCGGAAGGGAAGAAACGTTTTTGTGGCGTGTGGTATTGGTCCTGATGGACCGCAGCCTTCTGCCGGAGGGGAGTGACTGAAACAGGGAGTGACCAGGGTGGGAGGAGTCGGCCACAATCTTCCTCGCTCGCCTCAGGGTCCTCGAGGTGTGCAGGTCCTCGAGGGCAGGCAGATTGCAGCTAATCACCTTCTCAGCAGTACGGATGATACGCTGCAGTCTGCTCTTGTCCTTGGCAGTGGCAGCAGCGTACCAGATGGTGATGGAGGAGGTGAGGATGGACTCAATGATGGCTGTGTAGAAGTGCACCATCATTGTCTTTGGCAGGTTGAATTTCTTCAGCTGCCATAGAAAGTACATCCTCTGTCGTGCTTTCTTGGTGAGGGAGCTGATGTTCAGTTCCCACTTGAGGTCCTGGGAGAGGATAGTGCCCAGGAAGCGGAAGGACTCCACAGTGTTGACTGGGGAGTCACACAGGGTGATGGGGGTGAGTGGGGCTGTATTCTTCCTGAAGTCCACAACCATCTCCACTGTCTTAAGAGCATTGAGCTCTAAGTTGTTCTGGCTACACCAGGTCACCAGGTTGTCAGCTTCCCACCTATAGTCAGACTCATCCCCGTCAGAGATGAGCCCAATGAGGGTGGTGTCGTCCGCAAACTTCAGAAGTTTGACAGACGGATGACAGGAGGTGCTTCAAAAAAGAAGTATATTAAAGTATACTGTATACTAAAATATGGATAGTACACTTTTAGTTCACTTTTGATATACTTTTGAGAAGTATGCTTAGAAAATAGTTCACTTTTGATATACTTTTAAGAAGTATACTTAGAAAATAGTTCACTTTTGATATACTTTTAAGTATGCTTTGAAAATAGTTCACTTTTGATATACTTTTAAGTATGCTTTGAAAATAGTTCACTTTTGATATACTTTTAAGTATGCTTTGAAAATAGTTCACTTTCCGGCTGCACCAGGTCGGCCGCTTCCCACCTGTAATCAGACTCGTCTCCACCAGAGATGAGCCCAATAAGGGTGGTGTCGTCGGATGATTAGAGGTGCAGCTGTTGGTGTACAGGGAGAAGAGCAGAGGAGAAAGGATGCAGCCCTGGGGTGATCCAGTGCTGATGGACCGGGAGTCAGAGACTTGTGTTCCCAGCTTAACGCACTGCTTCCTGTCAGACAGGAAGTCTGTGATCCACCTGCAGGTGGAATCAGGCACGTTCAGCTGGGAGAGCTTGTCCTGAAGCAGGGCGGGGATGATGGTATGGAAGGCAGAGCTGAAGTCCACAAACAGGATCCTGGCATAGTATGCTGGGGAGTCCAGGTGCTGTAGGGTGAAGTGGAGGGCCATGTTAACTGCATTGTCCACAGACCTGTTGGCTCTGTAGGCAAACTGCAGGGGGTCCAGTAGAGGGTCTGTGATGGATTTAAGGTGTGCCAGCGCCAGGCGCTCGAAAGACTTCATTACCACAGAGGTCAGGGCGACGGGTCTGTAGTCATTATGTCCTGTTGGCCTTGGCTTCTTGGGCACAGGGATGATGGTGGAGGACTTGAGACTGGCACATGGCATGTCTCAAGGGAGGTGTTAAAGATGTAGGTAAACACCGGAGACAGCTGGTCAGCGCAGTGCTTGAGGGTGGCTGGCGAGACAGAGTCCGGCCCAGCTGCTTTGCGGGGATTCTACCTCTTGAAAAGTCTGTTAACTTCACCCTCCTGAATGGAGAGAGTCGTCACTGTAGAGGGGGGAGGTGGGAGGCCTCATGGGTGGGAAGGGGTAGTTCAGGACTGTCCAATTGTCTTTCAAATGTGCAGTAGAACTCATTCAGGTCAATGGCCAGGCGGGAGTCGTTAGTGGAGTGGGGGGCTCTGGGCTTGAAGTTGGTAATCAATAAGAATTCTTGTCCATAATTCAGACCCCATTATCTTGTGACATTGGATATCACCTCTTCCTTACTTTTCAATTATGGTATTTTAAATGTCTTGTGCAGTTAATTAAATAATACATGCGTGCCTTTTGAATAGGCCACATGTTTTCCTCTGGTATCTTTTAAACCTTGTGATCCTGACTGATCACACTATTTTGACCTGCCAATAGATTAATTTGCCTATTAAAGGTTTACATGGTTGATGTTCTACATATGCTGAATGCAACACTGCCTTTTGATCCAATCGTTTTGAAATGTTGAATGCTCAAAATCTTGAGTTATACTTATATACAGATACACATTTCAAAAGATGAGCGCTAAAAGTAAAGTTGCCTGCTTGCAATCTCAGGGGAGACGGCTATATTCGGACGGACTTGTCAGTTCCGTTTTATTTCATTGCTCTTTATGAGATGCTTGCTGGCCACTGAAAGCCTGCCTCGTTTTCACTAATCATTCTATTACAAAAAGTAATCTATATTTTGTATATTTTCTTTAGTTTGACAGTAGGCCTACCCGTACCAGGCTTTATTTTATCTAATAGGCCTACATTAAGTGAAAAGCGAAATTTTACTTATACTGATAATGGCAGTCAACACTTAAAATACTTTGGTTTGTGCAATGACTCACCGATAAGATAATGATAGAAGTAGCCTAACCTAAAACAGCCTACAACTATTGTCATATGATAGAACAAAAGGGCAACTTTACATGAAGAAACAAAACTAAAACAAAAATAGGTTTTGAGAAGTATTTTTTTGTATGATTAACCTTTCAATGGATCATCCAAAATTAACACGAGCTTATAGTTCAAGTCACACTTCAGAGGACTGTGGGATGGGAGAGTTCGCTGCTGTCAGTAAGTAAGTAAGACTTTATTTATATAGCACATTTCATACAAGAATTGTAGTTCAAGGTGCTTTACATAAAATCAATAAAAACAATAATACAAGTGATAAACAATTCAAACAAAAATAAAAATCCCAATAAGATCTCTGTTCAAGAGAGAAAACAACTTTAAACATGCATCTTAAAAGTAACATATACATTTGGTTCACCCCTGGTCTGTATATAAAACCATACACTCTGTTAACAGATCCTTTCCCCAGGTCAAGAGTATGGGCCGTATTCTCTGTTAACGGATACTTTGCCTCAGATCAAGGATACAGATTGTTTTACATATTTGTTTAAATACTTCACGCGACCAGAGTTCTTGTACGCTATCAGAGTTTGCCAACTCTGACCTAGACAAAGTAAAAATAGCAAGTCAAATAATGACCCAAATTTACTAAACCAAGATTCTACAATAATATAACTAATAAAAGTAGGAAAACCCTTTTGAGATAAAATTACTTAAATGCTTCGGTAAAAAGGTAGGTTTTAAGCTGTCTTTTAAAAATGTCTAGAGTGTTTGCTTCCCTAATATTTATGGGTAATTTGTTCCATAGTTTTGGGGCGTAATTGACAAAGGCCGAATCACCAATCTTCTTATGACTGCTTCTGGTGACCTCTAATAGGCCTGCATTTGATGATCGCAGTGTTCTAGCTGGTGTGTAGTTTATAAAGGAGTTAGCAATGTAGTTAGGTCCTTGTCCGTGTAGAGCTTTGTATGTGAGGAAAAGGACCTTAAAGTCAATTCTGAAGGTAACAGGGAGCCAGTGTAAAGTAGCTAGGACAGGACTAATGTGTTCTCTCCTTTTAGTTTTGGTTAATAATCTAGCTGCAGAATTTTGAATGAGCTGTAGTCTTTCAGTGGTTTTCTTGGGAAGACCAGTGAAAAGTGCGTTACAGTAGTCCAGCCGGCTGGATATAAAAGCATGAATTAACTTATCTGCATCATTTTGGTTTATGAATGGTCGTACCTTTGCTATATTCCTCAGGTGAAAGAAAGCTGTTTTGGTCACTTTATTAATGTGAGAGTTGAAATTCAAATCTGAGTCCAGGATTACACCGAGACTCGTCACCTCTGGTTTAAGACAGGGGGTTAAGCCTCCAAGATTCTTAATAAGCATCTCTCTTTTGGATTTGGGGCCACATAGTAGGACTTCGGTTTTGTCTTCATTTAATTTAAGAAAGTTATCATTCATCCATTTGTTTATTGCCAACAGGCAGTTGGTAATGGAATTGATGGCCGTTGCATCGTTGGGTTCAGTGGATATATATAGTTGTGTGTCATCCGCATAGCTATGGAAATCTATGTTATGTTCTCTGATTATGTCGCCGAGTGGTAACATATAAAGAGAAAAAAGTAATGGACCTAAGCAGCTTCCTTGAGCAACTCCGTAGCAGTTCTCATGTTTCTTGGACTTATGGTCACCTAAACTAACATAAAACTTCCTTCCTGTGATATATGATTTCAGCCAGTTCAATACACTATCCGTGAACCCAATAAGCTTTTCCAGTCTATTGATTAGGATGTCGTGATCAATTGTATCAAATGCTGCACTGAGATCTAACAGGATAAGGATAGAGACTTTATTTGCATCAGAGTTTAGTCTGAGGTCGCTAATTATTTTGGTGAGAGCAGTTTCAGTACTGTGATATTTCCTGAAACCTGACTGCGAGACTTCCAGGATGTTATTTTCTTCAAGAAAAGAATTTAATTGGACTAAAACTATCTTTTCCAGTACTTTACTAATAAATGGAAGGTTTGATATTGGTCTGTAATTTGCAAGTAGACTGTTATCCAATTTGGGTTTCTTTAATAGGGGCTTTACAACAGCTGTTTTGAAGGCATCTGGGAAGACGCCAGTTCTAAGGGATGTGTTTATAATCTCTAGCACCGGACCTGAGACACTATCAAACACTCGCTTAAAGAATGTTGTGGGTATAGGATCAATATCTGAGGTTGTGGAGTTAGATTCGCTGACAATTTTGGAAAGTTCACTAAGTGTGATACAGGTAAATGTGCTCATGGTTATGTTGCAGAATCTACTGATGTCAGTTTCGACCCCACTATTAATAATACTCGCTCTGATCAAAGTTATTTTGTTCTTGAAGAACAAAGCAAGCTCTTCACATTTAACTGCTGAGGATGGAGGTGGGGCAGGGACAGTGTTTAGCAGCTGGTCAATGGTGGAGAAAAGAACTCTGGAATTTCTGGCATTTTCTGTAATAATGTTGGAGAAATATTCTCTCCTTGCTAGACGGATGGTTTTGTTATAGGTGGTTAGTGTATCTTTGTAGATATTGTAGTGGATAGTGATCTTTGTTTTCCTCCATTTTCTCTCTGCTGCACGGCATTTTCTTTTCGTTTCACTAACATTTTTATTTCTCAGCCATGGGGAGGTTCTGCTTGTGCACTTCTTTTTGGTTTTCAGTGGTGCAACAGAGTCTAACACAGATAATAGTGCATCATTGAGGTTCTGTACCATTTCATTCAGAGAGCAATCATGGTTAGTCGGCTCATATAGAGCAAATTGTTCAGAAAATGTCATCATAGCTGTATCGTCTAAATATCTTCTATGGACTAAGAATTCTTTTTTGTTTTTTGTTAGGATAATTTCCACATTAAAAAGTATATAATGATGGTCTGAGAGGGGTAGATCAGTTATTGAAATATTATTGATATTTAGTCCAGTTGTTATCACTAGATCTAGTGTGTTTCCGTGCCGGTGTGTTGGGTCTGTTATGTGTTGAGTTAGATTGAAACTGTCAAGGAGATTTAAGAGCTCAATAGTTCTTGGGTCTGCTTTTTTATTTACTTGGATATTTAAGTCTCCGTTTAAAACTACTTTGTCATATCTAGTGACACATAGTGATAATAGTTCAGAGAATTCTTGTATGAATATTGGTGAGTGCTTGGGTGGCCGATATATAATAACAAAAAGTATTGATTCGGTTTTGAGCTCTATAGCAAGATATTCATATGATGTGAATTCACCTAGCTCAGTGATTTTGAACAACAGTTTAGAGGAGAAAATAGCTGCGACTCCTCCACCTTTTTTTGATGTCCTTGAAACTTGGTGAAAGCTGTAATCAGGCGGACACGCTTCTATCAAAGTTGCTGTTGCCGTGTCATTGTTTAGCCAGGTTTCTGTTAGACAGATGCAGTCTAAGTTGTTTTCTTTGACCAGATCATTAACTAGAAATGTTTTGTTATTTAGTGATCTAACATTTAGAAGGGCCAGTTTCATCTGTGGGGTATTAACAGATAAAACAGGGGTAGATAAATCTGTTGGAAGAATATTGATAGTTCTGTGACTTTTAACACTAGTTTCAGGTTTGTAACCATGAATTTTACCATGCCATTTTCTGTTTGTGATGATGACCGGTATGTCCAATGAAATAGCATGGTGGCTGTCCTAGCGTCGCTTTTCTTTGGAAAAGTCTCTGTCACTGAGCTGTTCCATCACAAGGGAATTCATCCGGGGGGTGCAGATCTGTGCAGGGCCCATGTGCTTGCAGGAGGCTGTTTGAATGTTCTGTTCTGTTCCATGGGAGGTTGTTGTCAGTCAGCTTAGACACAACAGGGATAGGGAGAGAAGCTTGATTTGTGGTCAGGAGCACGTGATTGATGTTTGCTGTTAGTAGTCGAGATCCTCTACGGTTTGGGTGGAGTCCGTCAGCTTGAAAACGGTAGTAGTCAGTAGGCTACAACATTTGCGAAGCAGCGCTGCACGGCAAGAGAGGTACGCACGGTGAAGCAAAAGAGGACTGAAATAGGTGTTCTTGCAAATCAAGGATTTTGCATTAGGAATTGTTACCAATGGATTGCCGAAACGTAAGTAACTTTCACAATATCTGTGCATCTCATCGTAAAATTATTCAACGGTTAATAGATTGTGTACAGTAGGTTATAGCCTAGTTTACTTGTACAATTATAATAATACATGCTGTTTGTTTTGGACCGTTTCCAAGATATTTCATTTTCACTCAACCCAACGATCTTCGTCACAAATAGGACTAGTCTATTGGATGACAAATTCTTATAATACAAAGTCGAGGTATTTTGAAGAAAAATGCAGAACGAGCGTTTTCTTTTTTAAATGAAAGTACACGCACGATCTTTTAGCATTTAGTTTTTGGATCCAGTGGCTTTTGTATTCTTCAGAAATCAAGTGTCTGATATGCCAGTCTAAATATTCCTGTGGACAGTGGTTGCACATAGTCATGAGTGTAATGTTATAAAATCTATAACAACTAAATCAACCCATGTAGGCAACGCTAATAGCAGCAGAATATTTTTATGCAAAGGGATACTTTTTTGAGGCAGTATGGATCAAACCAATTGGTTATTATACAACTGATCATTACTGAATTGTGTGGGCTTGAAGTAATGTGTTTGTTGGAGGACCATACATTGTAGAAATTACAATTGTCTGTCTGAAGCTGAGCTTTGACAGATGGTCATTTAGGCTGACATCACTATGAATATGTATAAAATAAAAGCATTATGTGCATCAAGTACTTTCTTGACAGATGATTTGGTGATGATTTATTTTGAACAGTATGCACTTCCATTGTATTGCTTTATTGCAATTATAAAAATGGAAAGATGTATTGGTGTTCCAACAAACCATTATCTAAACACTTTTTTGTCTAATAATGTATTTCTCTTTATCTAAGTTTATGTTACAGATTATTTATCTTTTTACTTGATACGAAACGCCTAGAAGTCATGTATTCATGTGGGTTACAAGCAAGATCTCACAACTAAAATACTTAAAGCAAAATTATTTCACAGTTTTCAGATACTAGAAAAACCTTTCCTTACAGTTCCCTTCACGCTTCAATGCCCCCTAACCACTAGTGAAAAATAGATGTGATGATGGAAACTCTGTCCCAAGGTGAAGGCACATGCACAAAACAGGATGTTGTAGGGTTAACAAAGCACGAGGGACCACGTTCCATAGGTTTCTAATTAGACATTAACAATGCTTCCAGGAGAAGCATTGTTAATGCCATTCCTGTTTACCTGTTCCATAGCACCATGAATGCTACAACTGATGGTGTTGTTTGAAAATGAATCATTATGAAATAGTATATTGTGTGAACATGATTTAATTCGCGCATCCATAGCACATTGTCTAAGGGTATACATGTCAATTTAGGAATAATGTTTTTTGTGGTGTGCCATGGAATCAATAAGTACCAGAAAATGTTCTAGGTCAAGAAATTATTTTGTGAACTCTTGGGAATCTCCATTGATTTCTTGAGGCCAGTGAGTATTGAACTACTGTGCAACCTGATATCCTTTCGCATTTGCTTTTGTTGTCAACCTTACAATTAAGTTCTAAACTCAACAATGTATAATTACAATTTTGGGCTGAGAAATAACATCCACGTTTCACATTGCATAACAGAGAAAAAAAGATACCCTTGAAATCTGAGCACTGCTACGTTTTTTTTATCATAATGATTTTAATAGAGATGAAGCATAATGGGTAATATAAAAGTTGCATAATGATTCCGTCTTTTTTTGTTTTCATCTCTAAACTAAGCTTAACTCATAAGGTACATGATAACGTTTAAGTGAAGATAAGAGTGCACTTTTATAGATTTAAAACTATTAATCAAATGTGGAATCTTGTGTCCCATAGGATGGGTGTCCCAGACCCCATGAGGAAGACATCATGGACATACCCCTGGACGACCCTGAAGCCAACAAGGCAGCCGCCAAGATCCAGGCCAGCTTTCGTGGTCACATGACCCGCAAGAAAATGAAGGATGAAAAACCCAGGGAGGAGGTAAGGCCATGGTTAGAATGAATTCCAACAAAATGCCAGAGATATCACGATGATGTGAGGTTCTATGGGTAATAGCAGGGCCGTAATCATAATATGATTACAGACTTCCCCCCCCTATATATTAAAATCTGGTCAAAATTCCCCCCCAATATATTGATATATAAATAAAATATAAAATATAAATAAAATATAAATGTGCTAAGCTACAACAGGAAACCACGCGCGCTGTCCGAAATTATCATAAAAATACAATTAATTAATAAAAATTAAAGTTTTCGGGGGGGGACCCTCAGACTAGGGAGTCCGGTGGCTGAGCGGTTAGGGAATCGGGCTAGTAATCTGAAGGTTGCTGGTTCGATTCCCAGCCGTGCAAAATGACGTTGTGTCCTTGGGCAAGGCACTTCACCCTACTTGCCTCGGGGGAATGTCCCTGTACTTACTGTAAGTTGCTCTGGATAAGAGCGTCTTGCTAAATGACTAAATGTACAGTTAGGTCCATAAATATTTGGACATTGACACAATTTTCATCATTTTGGCTCTGTATACCACCACAATGGATTTGAAATGAAACAATCAAGATGTGCTTTAAGTGCAGACTTTCAGCTTTAATTTCAGGGTATTTACATCCAAATCAGGTGAACGGTGTAGGAATTACAACACATTTTATATGTGGCCCCCCCCTTTTTAAGGGACCAAAAATAATTGGACAAACTAACATAATCATAAATCTAATTGTCACTTTTAATACTTGGTTGCAAATCCTTTGCAGTCAATGACAGCCTGAAGTCTGGAACCCATAGACATCACCAGATGCTGGGTTTCGTCCCTGGTGATGCTCTGCCAGGCCTCTACTGCAACTGTCTTCAGTTCCTGCTTGTTCTTGGGGCATTTTCCCTTCAGTTTTGTCTTTAGCAATTGCAGAACATTCCACTTCTTTGCCTTAAAAAACTCTTTGGTTGCTTTCGCAGTATGCTTCGGGTCATTGTCCATCTGCACTGTGAAGCGCCGTCCTATGAGTTCTGAAGCATTTGGTTGAATCTGAGCAGATAATATTGCCAGAAACACTTCAGAATTCATCCTACTGCTTTTGTCAGCAGTCACATCATCGATAAATACAAGGGAACCAGTTCCATTGGCAGCCATACATGCCCACGCCATAACACTACCTCCACCATGCTTCACTGATGAGGTGGTATGCTTTGGATCATGAGCAGTTCCTTCCCTTCTCCATACTCTTCTCTTCCCATCATTCAGGTACAAGTTGATCTTGGTCTCATCTGTCCATAGGATGTTGTTCCAGAACTGTACAGGGTCTTTTAGATGTTTTTTGGCAAACTCTAATCTGGTCTTCCTGTTTTTGAGACTCACCAATGGTTTACATCTTGTGGTGAACCCTCTGTATTTACTCTGGTGAAGTCTTCTCTTAATTTTTGACTTTGACACAGATACGCCTACCTCCTGGAGAGTGTTCTTGATCTGGCCAACTGTTGTGAAGGGGTTTTTCTTCACCAGGGAAAGAATTCTTCTGTCATCCACCACAGTTGTTTTCCGTGGTCTTCCGGGTCTTTTGGTGTTGCTGAACTCACCAGTGCGTTCTTTCTTTTTAAGAATGTACCAAACAGTTGATTTGGCCACCCCTAATGTTTTTGCTATCTCTCTGATAGGTTTGTTTTGATTTTTCAGCCTAACGATGGCTTGCTTCACTGATGGTGACAGCTCTTTGGACTTCATATTGAGAGTTGACAGCAACAGGATCCAAACACAAATACCATACTTGAAATGAACTCTAGACCTTTTATCTGCTCTTTGTCAATGAAATAACGAACTCCCATGAGGGAATAACATACACCTGGCCATGGAACAGCTGAGCAGCCAATTGTCCAATTACTTTTGGTCCCTTAAAAAGGGGGGGGGCACATATAAAATGTATTGTAATTCCTACACCGTTCACCTGATTTGGATGTAAATACCCTGAAATTAAAGTTGAAAGTCTGCACTTAAAGCACATCTTGATTGTTTCATTTCAAATCCATTGTGGTGGTATACAGAGCCAAAATGATGAAAATTGTGTCAATGTCCAAATATTTATGGACCTAACTGTAAATGTAACTCCCCAGCAAATTTTGTCCCCCCCAATGTTGACTCCATAGCTACTGGTAATAACCAGTCAGAGCTCAATCGGCCAAATCCCAATACTCTGTCTTACCCTACCCCTTACCTTTACCCCTTAGTTTTGCACGTTCACGTGAGAGTAAGTGGTGTCCCAATACTCTTTTTGATCGAGGGGTAGGGCTAATATGAAGGGGTATACACCCCTTAAAACCAAGTGTTTTCGGGAGCTTAGGCCGAATCCCAATACTCTGTCTTACCCCTACCCCTTACCCATAGCCCTTAGTTTTGCGCGTTCCCGTGAGAGTAAGTGGTGTCCCAATACTGTTTTGGATCGAGGGGTAGGGCTAAGATGAAGGGGTATACACCCCTTAAAACCAAGTGAGCTTGGGAGCTTACTTGAAACCAAGGGGTATGTGAATACTGCGCAACCTGCAACAATGGCGGCCAGATCATCCAGAGAGTCCCATAAATGTGATATTTTCGGCTTAAATAATTGAGAAAAAAATTACGACAGTCTTGTTTTGTGCTCAACACAGTCCTGTACATATGTATTTGCAACCATGTTCTTAACTTAAACGTTTTTAAAAAAAAATCGCTAGTTTGCTCCGCTAATGTTACATTCAGTGGCGGATCTAGAACATTTTACATGGGGTGACAAAGGGTGGCAAGAGGTCTTGGCAGGGTGGCATGGGTAAACGGTATGTGGGAATCTCTATATGTGAATGGCTTTAACAAAACAAACACAAAAATACTTTTAAACTGCGGTAGTTATTGTTAGTTATGTTTAATCATGCCCTTACACACTACAAGCGCGTAGGTTTGCATAGGGTCGATAGGGACTAGTCACGACCAAGTTTGGGAAAGACACAATTGTCCCCACCAATATTTTGTTAATTTTCGACAAAAATATTTTGCACAATATATTTGCAAAACTCATTCGTACTATTATCTATACTATGTTCGTCGCCCAGAAAAGTGAAAAATAAATTTCCAAGTTAACCAATGCGCCTCGAGCCTGCAAGACAAGATTGTCATTTAATTGGCTGAAACTTCGTGAATCGTGACTTGCAGAAAGAGGGCAGTAGTCTGACACGGTAAGCTATTATATACGCCAGGAAATAATAAAGCCTCATATTAGTATTTCGTTTGGTCTCAGCATTGATATTTTTGACCCTTTTTTGTAGAAAGGAAAATCAAAATGCCACCCAAAAAAAAGAGGGATATAAGAAGTTTTTTCCCCACCCAGAGAGTAAGTAGCTAACTATCAAGAAGGTCGTTGTTAACTGCTAGCCTTACATCGCCACCCATTCTACAATGGAAACATGTTTTGAAAGTTGTTAGTGTAGTAGAGCATGTAACTTTTGCTTGTATTAAATCTTTCCCTAGCGTCTGCAATCTTTCGACCAGTGTGTTAGCAGCAGCTTGTCTTGTTGAAGACAGAAGGATAAAGCTGCTAACCTACCCACATAATGGGACCGTGCTAGTTTAGCCTAGTACCAGCAGGCTAGCAACTCAAAAGTGATATTAACTGGTAATAAGTAGGCCTATATCATCCCTTGGATAGTAATATGGCTATCCCTGTAATCTCGACCAATGTCAGCAGTCAACTAAGCATGGTTAGTGTCTGTATTAAATTGATGAATTACTGTGCAGGAAAAACAGCACCCTGAAGCTAAAGATGTAGAGCAGGTTGGTGATGAATCAACATCAGGGGTTCAGGTGAGAAGATGAATTGTCCATTTTGGTAAAGATTGCATTAAATTGCTGTTTTTTAAGGGATGTTTAGACAATGTTATCCATGAATGTTATCATTCACACATATACTTGTACAGTAGGTAGTAAAAAGGTGCTATAAATTGGGATGCCCAAATGTATACATCATATAATTAATTAATACATTATTTCATTGCTCAGAAGTCCAGTACAGATAATGTAGGCCTAGTACAGCTCCATAAAACCTGAACCAATTACCTACATAAAAAATTTAAAATTTGTGAACAAACAAATGCATTGCATGTACTTATCATTAGGTCATTTAGTTAATTAAGGCATTATTTTAAAATGCATTCAGGAAACTCAGAAATCCAGTATAGTGCAGGCTGAGGAAGCTGCAGCTGGACCATCAGGGCTTCAGGTAGTTTTTGTTTTTATATAGCGGCGGGGGTGGGGGGGGGGGCAGGCAGTGTCCCTACCAAAGCTGAGACCAAACCTACGCCCTTGGGAATAACCCCAGTCAGGGCCGGAGTGGGACCAATTTTCAGCACGGGAGTGTAATGGCCTATCCCCACCAGGGGCTGAGCCATACATTGAACATTCGGGGCTTAACCCGAACCTAAGACCTAGGCATGGTTTTGATGTGATTTGAAATCGGAACTTCACATTAATGCGAGCGCGAATTGTTTCGCATTATTTTCAGTGCAAAATAGTTTTTTTAGCTTTATGTAATATGAACATTACGTTGGACTCATATTGTTTTATTTCCGGAAATTTGTTTATCAAATTTTTATCTGAAAGATTCGGGGCTTTTGAGAAAACATATTTTTCCCACCCTTGCAGGAACCTAGATTTATGAAGTGACAGATCTTTCTTTTTTTTACCTGGCTTTTTCAGTTCCTCCTGGCGTCTTTTTCCCATCCATTTTATTCTTTTCGCATCAGCTTAATCTTGCTAACTCCCTCCACAACAATAAATTACGGTTTAGGGTTGTCTCCATAACAACCTTGGTACACGCAATTGTGTTTGAGAAAAAGAGCATGCGCAACAATGTGTAGCCTATTAGCTTACTTATCAGTCACATAGTAACTTAACAAACTTAACACATATCGTTTTATTCGATGTGTGAAAAAACTAAGAGAAAGCAGGGGATCTTCTGGTCCAATTTATGAGCGGGCAGAGCGGCCCACCGGGAATTCTCCCGATGGCCACTCCGGGCCTGAGCCCAGTGTTCAAACAAAACAAAACTGTGCATCTTTTAAAAAGTAAAAGTATAAAAAGCTAAATGAAAATTCAAAGTACAATATTTGTGTCCAAGATGCAGTGGACTACAAGTATAAAACAGCAGACAATACTCAAGCACTTATTATAGCCTAATTAAAAACGTATCATTAGGCTACAGCAGTGATGCCGGTAACGCGTTACTTAGTAACTCTAATCTGACCACTTTTTTCAGTAACGAGTAATCTAACGCGTTACTATTTCCAAACCAGTAATCAGATTAAAGTTACTTGTCCAAGTCACTGTGCGTTACTATTTGTTCATTAATAGTAAAATATATATTAGATTTCTTCTTGCGTCTCTGGGAGTGAAGTCATGTAGCCTATGCGACAATTTAAGGCCGATATATGCTTCTCCGTTTTTCAAAAAAACGGACACATGGGAACGCCCTCGTCTACGTGGAACGCCCTCTCCGAGCTCTCCGAGAGCCCTCGGAGAGCCCCGGGGAGCTTGACGTGCACCTCCTGAATTTTCTAACTATCCGTCGTAATTTCGGATAGTTACGGAGACCCCCTTGGCTGTGATTGGTCAGTATTAAGAACCGCTTGCGTCAGGGGCGGGGTTGCCGTGATCAACAGGACGAACAGAATCCTTTGACCGCCATTGCTGTAAGTTTTTACAATTCATATTTCAGTTAAACAGTACATGTAAACCAGCATCTGAATTAAAATGTGACGAGAAATGGGCAGTGTAGTTGCTGAAAATGTGAGTATTTTATTGATGAAACGACTTCTCGATAACCTATGATAAACCATTGCGCCACCTACTGTTCTGGCAGGGAATTGTTTTCAGCAACCACAGCCTACAGAGAACCATAAACACAGTCTATCCGTCCGTATCCGTCCGTATCCGTAAGCCCGCCCATCCGTAAACGGAGTCGGAGAAGCATATTGCGGCCTTAAGTCACGTTTTCAGCATGAGGGTCACGTCACGTGTATATACATAGACAATAGACCTACCACTCCCTCCCAGTGACTGAGTCGCCACTTTCCTCAAGGCCCTTTGCTCCGGTGCCATCTCGATTTGATTATATGTGACAAATAAGAAAGACAAATAAGCTTAATAAACTATTACATGAACAAATGCAACGAACCACAACTAAATCCATGTTTTTTCTAAAAGTAATGGTTCGCAAATTATCTCAGATTTACTATACTCGGGGCGTTTTTTATGGTTTGTTTTTTTCCCCAAGTAGACCTACGACTTGAGTTGTTTTTCCAAGTGCGTTCTTAGGTCAATTTCAAGAGAAACTCGTGTCTATAAATCAACATGAACATCAACAAAATGTCAGGAGATACATTGTACATTGTTGTTGTGTACATTACTGTTAAAAATGCACTTCTAATAAAGTGAGTGTTGGCAAAACCGGTTGTCATTTTTATGTTGAGGCGGCAGGGGTGTTGTCGGCAGCTGTTGAATGTAACTAATAAAGTAACTTGTAATCTAATTTAGTTACTTTTAAAATCAAGTAATATGTAAAGTAACTAAATTACTTTTTAAAGGAGTAATCAGTAATCAGATTACTTTTTCAAAGTAACTGTGGCAACACTGACTATGGGCTAGGGGTAAGGGGTAGGGGTAAAGGCCGAAATATACTACTCCGTTTGCATGGAGACGGATACAAGGAACGCCCTCTCCGTTGTGGAACGGAGACATCGGAAGTAAAACATTTGGTGACGAGCGGCAAACGGCAAGAGTCGAAAGGGGGAGACTGGTCAAAAGCTGCTGTGATCGCCAGCAAGATATGCACTGATGCCCTACAAACACCCGAATGGCAGCCGGTAAGAAACTGAGCTCTGAAACCGCATCCGTTGATGTAGCCACACACTTGGCAGCTAGGGTTGCCACCCGTCCCTTAAAATACGGAATAATCCCGTATTTGAGATTAAAATAGCGCGTCCCGTTTTGAATCAATACGGAACAGTGTTTGTCCCATATTTTCAGAGTTGTCTTCAACGCAGCATCCCATGCAAATCATCCCACCCGCATTCTGTGAAGACTCGTCCTATTCTACACCTGATTGGGTAATACTCTCTGCCATCGTTGGTTTGATCGGTTTGTTTCAGGGTCATGGCCAATCAGAGTCAGAGGAGGGCGTGTCTCTTATCGGAGCGTCGATTTGAAAGAATGGCGCAGGCAGCTCCAGATACCTAGCCTGGCTCTGCCCTCCTACGTACTTCCGCTCAATTTTGATTTTGCTTCTGTACTAGTTCTGGGCTTGAGGTACGTTAGTCAGATGACTCCGGTTAATTTTCTACCTGTCCAATCAGCAAACAGATAGAGTGGCTGAGAACGATGACGTTGATGTCGTGCGCTAATTTGTGTTGTAGTTCCGTAATGGCGGCGGAGAAAGATGCGAGCGAAGCCATTGGGTCCGTTGTGGCAACGCTGCCGAATATCCAGAAGGTAAAGCCGGAGCATGAACAATCTTTGATCCCCATGGGGTTCGTTTGATTTTCCAGCTAGCTCTGTTAGTCGTGAAGGAGTTGGCTAAGGCGAACGCTAGCGATTGGTTATGGCAGATCCAGAGTTACTCTAGGCAGATCCAATAGTTTTAACTTCAACAGAGTACCCGCCGTCAAGGAAGTTAACGCTTGTCAATGGAGCGAGCCCAGACTCTCTGTACAAATGAAATGTACGAGAGTCTGGTTAGGACCAGGCTACCAGATACCCCCCGCGTAATAAGAAGTACACTCATTAAAGGAAGTAGGATTGACATGCTCCAATACTGCACACTACCACTTATGGTCCACTGATGTTATCATGTTGATGGAAGATCCTTTGCAAGTCTCCTGCATTATATATATTTTTTCCCAATATACCTTTTTGAGTATCAAAGCATTTGTTTAATTTAAAGTTAATAAGTTATGGATCTGTTAATTTCATAAGTTAATCAAATATGGTTCACCTCTCACAGGTTCCTCCAAAAGCCTATTTTTTTGTTTTCTCACGCCATAGCTGTGTATTCAGCTATGACGATATGACCACTTGAGTTGTGATAGACAGAGACTGAGTGCATCTGTTCACACTGATTTCAATAGCAGATCTCTTTATAATGTCCATGTCTCAATCTTCATATTTTTATGAAAACATGTTTTAAGTTGTGATTTACCACCACTGGCACGTCATTGGGCTTGTGGTCATCATGCCCCCCCCCCTTTCCCTCGCTGCGGCAGGCGTCCCTTATTTTTCTGTATTGAAGGTGACAACCCTTGCAGCGACACAAACTCTGACGTCACTTAACCCTTTGATGCCTGGGAGATTTGTCCGCTTACCGCTGTTAGCCAATGTGCTTCAAATTGTGAAATGTTTGACATGAGTGTTTTTTAACTATTGAGAGTGCGTACTGCTTTGGGGGATTGGTGAAATAGAGGGCTAATATGAGCCAGTCTATAATGCTTTTGATTATATGTATGGAGTTAGTTTAATGAATTGCATTTTTTAAATGTTATAATGGGTTTAAAAACGGGAACAAATCTGATAAAAATGTGTATATTTGTGTTAAAAGGTTTTTCACCTGAAACTGAAAACCAAAATAAAAAGAGGAGACAAGGAAAAATGGTCAGAGTGAAATCCAGTTCTTTATTTCGGGGTGGATGCATCAAATCCCTTTCAAGTGGGGTAGCAGCACAAAAATTAGGAGGAACTTGACAGTGAAAAACCGCTGAGGACCAGGAAATCTGGAAACCTGCTGAAGAGACAGAGGTTTAGTAAACTAAACTCAAGAAACCATCAGCATTTCCACCTGTTGGAACCTCTCCAGGATCCATGGCGGATCAAGGGAGATTGGTTAAGCAGCTCAAAAAGGAGAGGGCTACGACGAAACAAGCATTCTCTCGTCTTGTTAACAGGATCACCAGAAATTACAAAGAAATGTCTGGGGATGAGCTCAGGAACAGTTTCAACAAACTCATGCAGGAGGCCGAAGAAGTAATGGAAGCCAATGACGATGTGGAGGCTGGACTCAATGCAGAGCTGGAAGCGGAGGTGGAGGCAGGGAAGGAAGCTGTGTTAACTGAACAGCAAATAGCCAACCTGGCAAAGACTGCAAAGGAGTGTGAGCAGAAACTAAGGAGCTCATTCAGGACACTTTGTGGGCAAACTATGTAACGTCACTGTGTCCAATCCCGACCGCTGTAAACTACTATTGTCCAAACCCGAACGGGGTTTGGACACTCAGTTTCCGGTCTTTTTGCCAGCATTTTCTTTTGCTATCGCCAGCAAAGTGTAAGTAGTATTATTTTAGGCATACCAAACAATCTACGTGTAAAATTTCATGAACATATATGGACGTTTACATGTCTAAATAATATAGGAAAGTTACTTTGGCCGAAAGACCACTCGGCGACACTCGGGCGACGCTTGGGCGACGATCTTTACTCTGACAAGTGTGTCTGTGTTGTCATCGTACTGCTACTATGGGTTAGCATATGAGTGTATTTCAATGCTAGCTTAACACTACTTTGTCTTGCCAATGAAAATACACGATCATGTGTGACGTGATCTGTAGTCGAGGGGAGGAAGGGATGGGGACTAGCAAACTTTGAGAAGAGTTCAACAAAACATCCAGCAGGTGGTGGTATACAGTAAAATTTAGATTTTATCGCATAGTTTGGAGATGTTGAAGCGTGATATCTTATTGTGGAGGACATAACTACGTCCCCGGATATGTTGACAGCATTGATGGTCAGTTTGGTGACCCTGGATCAAGTTAATATCCCCAGAAAAACAGCAGCGGCCAGTGTTTAGAAGTGCGGTCGGGTTTGGACAAGGGTAGCGCACGGCTAATTTACCGGCGCCAGCGTCTTTTGACCGGCTCTAGTAAAGGCTAAGCTAACTCTAAATTTTTAAACAATATTTAGCTTGAAAGGTAAGAAGTTAAAGCTTAACGTGAAATCAGTAAATCAGCTGAAAACGTGATACGATTATTTTTATCAATATTTGAAGTGGCATTTTATCAGAATGTTAGCTAAAAACCGGTCGGGATTGGACACAGTGACGCTAAGTGCTGAGGTATCCACCTCCCTACAGTCGGCAGAGGGCGCATTTGATCTTGTTGCTGCTACCGTACCATCGGATAGCAGCCAAGAGGCATATGATTTCATGCTCGACCACCTGCAAAGACTGGTAGAGGCTGCAAAGGAGACTGGTCGGTGGGAACGTTGGATCCCTCTGGAGGAACGAGAGGGGTTCCAGAAACACCAAAGAACACTCTTTGGTGGTATCTAGAAAGGCTGACTTTATACAGGCATGGATAAAGGGGGAAGCTGAAAGAAGGTTGAATGCTTCCAATCCCAAACGTTCCACACCAGCCATCAGGCTGAGACCTGTAGCCCTTCCAAAATTGACTGGCAACAAGCGTGACTTTTACAGGTGGAGGAAGGACTGGGGGGCACTGCAAGAGCAAGGTGAACCCACTGGATCGAGAGAGGTGAGGAAGGCACAATTGCTTGATAGTCTGGAGGACAGGACTACAAGAGACCTCCGCCTCACAAGTTATAACACAGCAGAGGATGTTTTCCGTGTCCTAGAGAACCAGTTTGGAAATCAAACAGCTATCGCTATTGAAATAGTGGAGGAGCTTCAGAGGATTCCACCTGTCAGAAGACATCAGCCACGTAAAATAGTGGAACTTATTCAGGCTGCGGAAAAGGCGCTTCAAGACTTGAGCGATCTTGGAGACACAGGCGCTATCAGAAATCCACTAATGACAAAATCGATCGAAAGCAAGCTTCCAGATACCCTCAAAAATGTCTGGTCTTTGTTGCTGACAAGAGGAATGCTGTGGCATCAGAGAAGCGCTTTGGCAATCTCTTGGCATTTCTCAAAGAGCAGGAGAGTATATACGAACAGCTGGAACAACTGAGGGAGGAAGAGCCGGGCAGAAAGGAAACTCTGACTGAGCCAAGATATGCCAGAACCAAATCTACCAGGGCAGGAAACAACCACACAGGCTGTGTCGTCTGTGGTGATTTAAAGCACAGAAGACAGCTGTACTTCTGCAAGCAATTTAGAGGCCTAATGCTGATAGAAAAGGGCTGCGATCAGGAAGTTGGAAGCTTGCAAGAAGTGTCTTGAAGTTCACGATGATGGGGCATACTGCAAACCTGCATTTTTGTGTAAAAATCTAAGCTGCAAGGATGAGAGGGCTCCTGAGCATCATATCTATCTGTGCCCAAATTATGAAATGAGGAAAAGCAGTGTGGATCAGAGAAGAAGTAAATTTGGTCCAGAGGAGGAGAGAAGCAGCAAGAAATGCACAGTGGAGCAGGAGGGAGGCAGCAGGAAATACACAGAGGAGCAGGAGGAGTTCTTCAGCAAACTTCCACCAGAGGTGGCAAAACAATGCCGGAATGTGTTTTCAAACACTGCATCCAGAGCTTCTGACACTGCAAGGCATCAGCCAAGCCTCCTGAGGCAAGATGGATTACAGGAGCATCCAGTGATAGTAACGTGGTTTGTGTACATGACGTAACAGAAGTGAATTTGACAGATTCAGTGTCCGATGCTACGCGACAGTTGTACGCTCGCATCCAGTTAGGAAACGGTGTTAGCTCCAATTAGACTGAGGAGAACGGAAACTTTCTTCTCTTCCTTCACATCATTGGCAGCACAATACAATTCCACTCTTTCCATGTACGCTTCCCAGTCTTCATTAGCACTATCGAACTCTTCTACCTTTCCAACGTAAGCCATCTTCAGTTCTGATATTTACAGTTTAAGTGTACTTATGCGTCGTTTACTGTAAGCTATTCACGTGTACTCACGCATCCTCCATTAGCCTTGCTACTCCTCTAGTGCTGTTGTTCGTTTTCAACCTCCTTGCCTCCAGTCGACTTCTCATTACATGTACTTTTAAGCTCCATTTGCTTGTTAGGTTCGTAGATTTCTCGTCGCCAATTTGTCGTGTCTATGCGACTACTTATTAATAAAATAATCAGGCTTACTCAGAGGTTAAGTTCACACGTGAAACATCACTTGGTTAACTTGAGGTTTCTGCACTCAATGTATACATGCGCATGGCGAATAACCAATAGGAGAACAATGCATGGGGAGTGCTTACACAAATAAATAAATCCTTATTAAACACTACAGTATGCATTCCCAATACAAAATGACATGATTTAGTTTAGCTTCAAGTATCATTCATACAGTGAAAGAACTGAACGATTTTAAGAAGCCCTTCTAAATAAATGACAATGCATAATCGAGGATACACTATGCACTGTGCTGAAGATTACAGCAGAGCCACTGTGAGGCTGTGAGAAGAACATGTTCAAAGATTTGAAGACTTGAAAACTCATACTTTGGTCTGGGCATAAAATTTGTATTTAAGAATCATGTAAACAATTCTATCCACTCTTGTCTACTCTACTGTGTGAGACTAGTAAAGATATTGTAACAGAAAAGACTGACTACTGCCCACCAATAATCAGTGCCCCCAACAGGCCTGCCTACAGATGGGGGGGGGGAAAGGTTTTCCGAACAATGCTGACTTAATTTCTTGTTGCTAGGCAATAATACAGATGGTAGAAACTAATGGCATGAAAGTGCAATATCTCCACTGTGTTTTGAATAATGAACACTAACCTCGCTCAAATACCTCTGGATACAAGTGAGAATTTCTTTTTTCCCCCACCTGTTTTTAGTATGACATTTCAAAATGGCAGCACAGAACCGTTTAACGTTGACGCAAGCATTGTGTCCATAGAAAGTAGATAGCGTACTTTACACTAGTTTATTTTACCATTCAAACTACTTACTGTTTGTCTCTTTATCGTTAGTTGATCAACCCTGTTGAAAGAGTTTTTGTTTTAAGCTGTCAACAGAATTGGAATATTGATGGATCTAACAACAATATACTTTCAAGCAGGGTCGGACTGGCCGTCGGGAGATTTCCTGATCGGCCGGTCAAACAGCCGCAGCATAATGCAAAAAAATATATAATAATACTAATAATACACGGTCGTGGGCCGGTCTGAGTTTCAAAGTCCCGGGCCGTTTTTCAGTCCCAGTCCAGACCTGCTTTCAAGGCATTTCAAGAGTTATTTTAACTGATACAAAAGTTGACAAATATAATGCCTCCAGCCAGATTCGTCCACTATATCCCGAGAAAGCAAGTAATGTGTGTGTGTGTGCTTGTGCTTTCAGAAGCGACGGGAGCAGAAGTAGAAGAGACAGAGAGGTCAGCACCTGAACTGTGAGGCCTGGATTCCTGGCAATTACCATACGCCACTGCAATATCAAGAGCTCTTATCGCAGAAAGAGGAAAAAAACAATGGCACTGTACCGCACAAATAGAACTAGATCTAGGTTTGGAGACCCACCCATCTGCTGATCTGTGAACTCTCTCTGTCTTTCTCTTACACACAAATGGTACACACATGTAAACACACAAACACATACAGCATATTGACATACTCAAACATACATGCACACTCAATGGAGCACACTCACTCATTTTCCTCCTCTAGTATCAGGTTAGATGTCTGTGACTCAACATAATCTTCCACTGCATGAATTTTAATGTAAACAAACAAGTGCACTCAAGTGAAAATAAAATTTGAATGACTTAAGTCATTTTGCTCCACTCAGAGCAGGTAGGTCTGGAGGCAAAGATTGGTTGAGATGGAGATATGTAGATTTGTGTTCACTTAACCCTTGTGTTATCTTCGGGTCATTCTGACCCATCAGTCATTGTGACCCACCGTCGTATTGCGACAGATTTACTGCATACAAAGACAAAGTGAAGCATTTTCTTTTAACCGTTGGGCTGTCTCAGACCCCCCACATTGCAAAGTTTAAAAGAAAATTATTTTAATTTGTTTTTGTATTGGGTAAAATTGGGTAAACACAACGATGGTTCGTTATGAACCTTTGGGTCATGTGACCCGAAGGCAGCACGAGGGTTAACTGGCTATTAACAGTACTTGTATCAATTTTACAGCATGGAAGTATGCGCTGTCTGAAATGTTTCTGTATCTTTTTTTCTTGTTCATTCATATATTTTTTTTCAACATATGTATTGTATTTGTTTTACTTTAATGTTTTATTCAATTGAATTCTTCTGGATTGTTGTCTTTGTTGTGTATATATATATTGTAACCATTTAAATATATAAAGTACATGTATGTGTTTTGATGGTTTTGATGGCTTGATTGCTGTGCAAAATGAATAAAAAGGGAGAATTAGCCATTCAAGCAACAACTCATTTTATTTTGTCCTTGATACCAAACCAGGCGAATGTGTCTCCCACGCTCTACAATTGCTGGTTAAAAATGTATACATTGAAATTAACTTTCCATGTGCATATAGTTGCAGATGAACACTTCATATTGTGTTCACACTCTACAGAACGTGTTCTTGCTTGGATTCACCAAGTTAGAGTGTTTGTTGGATGGAGAGGGTCAAAGCTGCATCCACTGTCAAACCCCCAAAACACACTCCCCACTCAAAAACAGGAGAACTGTTAAGTTGTTTAAAGCCTAAACAACTTACCATCCTCCCACTACTTCCTCTCCTGGCTTTCTTGTTTCCCATGTGATCCTCCTAGACTAAAACACAATGGGCAACTTTTTACCCAGCACTCATGTTTTAATTACTATGCACAAATCACAATGGACAAAAAAACTGGAGCATGTGGTAATTATCTCTTCCCGATTACCCTCCCCCTAGTGCCTCAGTTATATTTAATGTCGGCTAAAAGGCCAGATCGTGAGGCACGCAACAGATACAGCGCTTCTGCATTTTGCAGCTTCTGTATCTCTTAGGTGAGACAGATCAGAGTGAAATTGATTGCAATGGTGGTCATCGGGAGTTATTGGAAGGGTTGGTGGTTGGGAATCCTTTGGCAATCCTGGAGATGTAGAGATTCATTTTTTTATGTATTTGCATAGATGGGAGGCTGTGGTGTCAAGTCAAGTAAAGTGAATGGCACCACAGTGTGGCGCTTCTTTAAAAACTCTGGTAGATAGACTATAGTAGCGAAAAAGCCCAGGATACAGAGAAGACTGGAATTTAATTTGACATGCATTTAAAGATAGCTCGCTATCTTCAGCATTGTGTTTTCTTGCCAGTTTGGTGCCCATAGACCTGTCTACATCTATGGTTATGCACAAACAGCCATGTCTCTATGTCAAAGCGGCTCGTTAGATATTTCTCTCCACTTTTACTTCTTCAAGTTGAACTCTCTTGTATTGATGCCTGCACTCAGGCTTCTCTGGAGCCGGTCAGCCCATAAGCCACCTACGCATGCTCCCACTCACGTCGCCATGAAGTGGAGGAAACGGCTCTGGGATGCTAATGCAATGTGCTTGCACACGGAGGTGGGAGTCATCAAACATAAATTTTTCAGAGGTTTCCAATAGCAACCAACCATTATTGCCAACACCAATATGATATTCCCATCCTAACCCACCACTCCCTCCGTTACACCCCCACCCTTTAGAATACACCACTTGATTTTCTCTGAACTTGGGAGAACGATTACTGCCATGTGTTCAGTAGCCAACCATGTGTAAGAGGTGTATGTGACATGCTATCCGAGATGTAGCTCAGCATATCAAGGATTCATAAGGGGAAAGTTTATAAGGTTCATGGCAGAGAGCACGAGTAGAACAAAAGGGACTAAAATCCGTCCATGCCTGCAAACAGCCATATAGGAAGCTTTATCCCAGAATATCTATCCCTATTTATGCAAACATTGTTTTACATCATACTGTCATAACTGTCACGACGTGAGGTGGGGTTGGACCCAAACGCAGGGGAGTCGGCAGGCATGGCAGAAACAAGGGTTTTATTTTCTCAAAAACGGGAACAGATAGGGTACTCACACAGACAGGTATGGTAAGGACAAGAAAAAGACTGGACACAAAACAGAAACCTAAATACACAGAACCAAACGACACACAGGTGGACACAATAACGCTAACGAGAACAGGTGAAGACAATGACAGGGAAACACTAGGGCAGGGCAAAAAACTGAAACCGGGGGGGGGCACGGCTGTGGCCGTGACAATAACATTTACACATTTAGCAGACGCTCTTATCCAGAGCAACTTACAGTAAGTACAGGGACATTCCCCCGAGGCAAGTAGGGTGAAGTTCCTTGCCCATGGACACAACGTCATTATGCACGGCCAGGGAATCGAACCAGCAACCTTCTGCTTACTAGCCCGATTCCCTAAACACTCAGCCACCTGACTCCACAATAACAATTGCATAACATAGGTTGGTACCTACAGAGTTACCGGTTTGAATCTACCAAGATTAATTACTTCCTCCTTACAATGTAGAATGAGAATCAGAATCAGAATTCGGTTTATTCGCCATGTATGTTATACAAACACGGAATTTACTGTGGCAGGGAGGTGCAAACACTAAACATATACAGATCTTAAATTAAGTAAAAGTACAAAAGTTTAACTATTTCTAAGAACTAAACAATCTAAGAATACAACAATTTAAATATAAAATAAAATATTTATAAAAATAAGAATAGAATGAGCAGCGTGAATGGTCAACATAGTGCAATCGGATACTGAGATAAAGTGGCTTATGCATACTGAATTGCCATTAGATGGACTTATAATAGTTAAATAAGTGAATGAATGTCAATGGGAGTCCTTGGCCTTGTTGAAGAGGCCAGTAGCAGATGGAAAGAAACTGTTCTTATGGCGTGAGGTTTTGGTCCTGATGGACCGCAGCCTTCTGCCAGAGGGGAGTAGCTGGAACAGGGAGTGACCAGGGTGGGAGGGATCGGCCACAATCTTCCTCGCACGCCTCAGGGTCCTCGAGGTGTGCAGGTCCTCGAGGGTAGGCAGATTGCAGCCGATCACCTTCTCAGCAGTGCAGATGATACGCTGCAGTCTGCTCTTGTCCTTGGCAGTGGCAGCAGCGTACCAGATGGTGATGGAGGAGGTGAGGATGGACTCAATGATGGCTGTGTAGAAGTGCACCATCATTGTCTTTGGAAGGTTGAATTTCTTCAGCTGCCGTAGGAAGTACATCCTCTGTTGTGCTTTTTTGGTGAGGGAGCTGATGTTCAGTTCCTACTTGAGGTCCTGGGAGAGGATGGTGCCCAGGAAGCGGAAGGACTCCACAGTGTTGACTGGGGAGTCGCACAGGGTGATGGGGGTGAGTGGGGCTGTATTCTTCCTGAAGTCCACAACCATCTCCACTGTCTTAAGAGCATTGAGCTCTAGGTTGTTCTGGCTACACCAGGTCACCAGGTTGTCAGCTTCCCACCTATAGTCAGACTCATCCCCGTCAGAGATGAGCCCAATGAGGGTGGTGTCGTCCGCAAACTTCAGAAGTTTGACAGACGGATGACTGGAGGTGCAGCTGTTGGTGTACAGGGAGAAGAGCTGAGGGGAAAGGACGCAGCCCTGAGGAGATCCGATGCTGATGGACCGGGAGTCAGAGACTTGTGTTCCCAGCTTAACGCACTGCTTCCTGTCAGACAGGAAGTCTGTGATCCATCTGCAGGTGGAGTCAGGCACGTTCAGCTGGGAGAGCTTGTCCTGAAGCAGGGTAGGGATGATAGTGTTGAAGGCAGAGCTGAAGTCCACAAACAGGATCCTGGCATAGGATGCTGGGGAGTCCAGGTGCTGTAGGGTGAAGTGGAGGGCCATGTTAACGGCGTCATCCACAGATCTGTTGGCTCTGTAGGCAAACTGCAGTGGGTCCAGGAAAGGGTCTGTGATGGCTTTGAGGTGTGCCAGCACAAGGCGCTCAAAAGACTTAATTACCACAGAGGTCAGGGCGACGGGTCTGTAGTCATTGAGTCCTGTTGGCCTTGGCTTTTTGGGCACAGGGATGATGGTGGAGGACTTGAGACAGGCTGGCACATGGCATGTCTCCAGGGAGGTGTTAAAGATGTAGGTGAACACCGGAGACAGCTGGTCAGCGCAGTGCTTGAGGGTGGCAGGAGAGACAGAGTCCGGCCCAGCTGCTTTGCGGGGGTTCTGCCTCTTGAAAAGTCTGTTAACTTCACCCTCCTGAATGGAGAGAGTTGTCACTGTAGAGGGGGTGAGGGAGGAGGCCTCGTGGGTGGGAAGGGGTAGTTCATGTACAAACACAAAAAGGCAGAAGTCAATGGCAGTAGGCAAAACACTGGAACACTTGTCACAACACAAATCTAATGCTAACCAGACATATGCATAGTTTAATGTGCTACCGTAAAATCTGGAAGACAAGAGAAGGGTGACAATGGAATTTGTTATAAACACACAGAAAACGAATGCAGAATGTCTTGATAGCAAGATTAGAGGTATCCGATCTGATGGCACAAGTTTAGGACCTCCTTTCGGGAAATATCACGTGTACAACAAATTACATGCCAGGCTATTTTGAGAAGGAAGTTATTCATTCATGGTGATGCATTCATGGTGACTTCAAAAACCTGCAGACAGTTGCTACCCTACCACAATTTTAGTAAGTAAAATATTATATCTTCCCTGCCACAAACTCATAGATATATTAGAATACCTACACTGAGTAAATACAAAATTAAATATCTTACTTTATATCCTTTATAGTAAACAAATGATTCTACCTTTGGTTCTGAGTCGGCACTTGAACTTGTTATGTTTTCCAATGAACAGCAGAGGGAGTTACTATAGAATTAGACATTCTTTAACAGAACATTTTCTAACATTTATAACATTTTGATAAAGTGAGACAGGTCATGTATTCCTCCAATCCCTCTTAAAATGTATTAAACTTGTGGATTGTATTAGTAAAACCAGCTAAACTCATTTATTTAGAATTATGAAGGTTTAAATTGTGAAATGGATGTCATGTAACAAAGGTGCCTCACTGACTATGCTGTAATACTCAAACACATTTGGGAATTATATTAGCTGATTGTTGCAAGCCTTTTATAAACAATACAAGGTTTCAAATCTCACCCTTTACATGGAGTTGTACTGTATGGAGAACTGGATGGCTGGGTATAAAAACTAACCAATAAACAATAAAACATTTCCCAACTTCAAATGTAGGTGTTAGAATATAATATGCTTTCCAAATCACCTTGTTCATTATTAATAAACCTGTACATCACAGTAAGTGGTGGGACAGATACTGTAACAACTGTAAACAGCCTTTTCCAAACCGGAAAACAAGGTAATGTATTTATCTTTTGATCATGTTTGATTCAATGTATTGTAAACACTTATGTCTCACTATCATGATGTAAAAGAAAATCAATACAACTTAAATATGTTTGACATTATTATCTAAAATAGAGTTGTTAATAACAGCAACTGCTCGGTTCATCTTTGTTGTTTCCTCTTCTTACCTCACTTACACAGAGATAAAACTGTAACTGCAGGATAAGACTGAAACTGTGGCAAACATCAAATTTGTAAGAGAGATCCTTCAGCCTTGTATTAGTGCCAAGTGTAACAGTGAAAAGGCAGAAGTGATTAGAAGGAAAGTCATTTTGGTCAAAGCTCCTGTGTGACTAGATGTGACATACCAATTATGAACTTGGTTGAAAAAAATTGCACAATAGAACAAAAGAGTTTAGCTGAGAGCGAATCAAAGATTCTATCATTTTTGGCATGCAAGGTTCAATATTTGGAGATAGTTACAGTGTTTAGCTCACCAGAGTCAACATCTTTGAACGAGAACATTGAATGTTTTGTGTTAAATTTGTCCACTCTGGAACACATGCTCCACATTCCCACTGGCATAGTACAGAAATAAGACCTTCAGAATAATGTGATAATGGTTATGAATAGAGATGGGTTTATATGCCAGATACCCATGCTGTAACCGCACAGAAAGTCAGCAGTGGCAGCAGTGGCATCTAATAGACAATTTTCCTGGTTCAGTTTCTCACTACCAGTTTAGTTTTTCTTCAGGTTCAGCAGACCACTTTAAGAGAGTCCATAACATAACAAGTCCATAAGTTGAGTCCTTGTTCTCTCTCAAAATAGTGTGGTATAATATTGAGATTGTTTCAATTGCCTGTTCAGCTTCAGTTAAATGAGGATATTTTTTCAATTATTTATTCCATTTTTATAGAAATGCATCATTTACCTGCATACTCCATGACAGACCCTAAATATTTTTCAGGTAGTAAACAACTGCACTTTGTCTTTCTGAACCAGGAATAAATAATTAACTATTAACTTATTTATAAACCATTATAAACTTTTATTAAATGATTATACAGAACCCATGTACAAATTAACCATATTTCCCAGATGGACATTCCTCATAAGTGCATCACTGTAAGGAAATTTGGGCATTTGCGGGTCTGATTCCCATTGTCACGGTTCTGGCCGTGTCTCTGCTTTTTCCCTTCTGTTTCCCTTTCCCCCAGTTTTTCCTGTTTT